>NC_052051.1:11906272-13106272 GCF_903992535.2 Arvicola amphibius
GGGAGGTCGAGTGATTTGCCTGAGATTGACCACCTGGTGAAAGCGGACCTGAGAGTAAAACACAGGTGGACTGACAACACAGGCCGAGGCCTTTGGCCAGGTCCACAATCGGGGCAGCTGGGCCTCATGAATGCTGCTCCAGCACAGTTACCAATGGCAACTCCCACAGAGCTCATCCCTCCTACTTTGGGTGGTAAATGATGTGGTCATTCTATATCTGGTGGCTTGAAATCTTTTTGCATAAGGTTTCACAGCTGGCTTATAGGAACTGCCAGCATCTAACGGGACTTCATAACCAACAAACAAATAAAAACCCAATGAGTTCTTTCTTTCTTTCTCTTTTTTCTTATTCATTCATTCATTCATTCATTCATTCTTTTTTTTTGACCAGGCTGGCCTTGAACTCACAGAGATCCACCTGCCTCTGCCTCCTGAGTGCTGGGATTAAAGGTGTGTGCCACTACCTCCTGGCTTCAGAGACCTATGGGATTTATAAACACAGCAAATGTTCAGAGAAGCTGTGCAGTATAAAAAACAATTAAAACAGTTACCAGGCTGTTTGGTGGTAATGCATGACTTTACTCTCAGCACTTTGGAGGCTGAGGCAGGCGGATCTCTGTGAGTTCAAGTCAGCTTGTTCTACAGAATGAATCCCAAGATGGCCAGGGCTACACAGAGAAACGCTGTCTCAAAAAAAAAAAAATAAAATCTAAAACCAAAACCAAACAAACAAAACACAAAACCAGGGACAACAACAGTAGACATTTACTAACTTTTAATCCCAGCTCTCAGGAGGCAGATGGAGCTCTGTGAGTCCAAGTCAGCCTGGTTTACATTGTGAGTTCCAGGACAGCCAGAGCTATATCATAGAAAGACTGTCTCAAAATACCATTAATCTCTGTCTCTACACACATGCACACACAGAACTTGCCCATGGAGGTTTGTGGCCTTACACACTATAGCCCCCCCCCCCAGTTAAAAACCACCCACACATCCATCACTTAGAGGCTAAACAGTAAGAATATGGATACCATGTGAGAGGCAGGAGGCTGACCTACTAGGCAATGCATTGAACCTTGAAGGCGTTATGTTGAGGAAGGAATGAGGCTGTAGCAAAAGGCAGGGTTTCTAGAACTCTACCGAGAGAAGAATGCTCAGTGGGGTGGGGGAGAGAGAGAAACAACAAGAGAGACAGACAGACACAGAGAGGGACAGAGAGACATATAGAGACACACACACACACAGATACACAGAGACAAAGAGGCTCCAGATGAGTATGGGGAAGTGGGAGTGGACAGAGAGCCGCGGGGAGTGGGCCTACAGGGCATTCGGACAGGCTCTAAAATTGGACGTGGGGATGGTAGCGCAACAGCAAACCATCAGGCGATGCTCTTTGAAAGAGCGGACTTATAACGGTATACGTGGCATCTCAGGGTACAAGTTAAACATCCATCAATAAATAAGGAAAGCAGATTTTTAAAAGGCTTAAACTATGAGAGCATAATTACGACAGAAACTGCACGTTTATGAAAAGGAACATTTTAAAAGCAAAGAAATTACTGCATAATTGAACTTCTTTATCGTAGACAAAAAAAACTAAATATACAGCAAAATGAAGTCAAGGGCCAGGCAAACCCTGTTCCCCTCACTCAGTCTAGTGGCCGCCACTGCCCATCTGCTTTTAGCTACAATCCCACCCACTCCCTTGAGCTGAATTTTTGAAGTAAACCCCAGTATAACGTCACCCGTAATTGCAGACATGCTGCGTGAATGTCACTCACTAGTACCATGTCTTCTTCACTCAGCCACAGGCGCAGTTTCCATCCCAGCACCTGCCTTGGGGAAATGAGAATGGATTTGCTTTTCTTGTTAGCATTCAGTCACTGGCAGCCAGACATCTTAAAGGTCCCTAGGCTAGACAGTTTTGTGAACCTGCTTAGAGACCCTGGCTTCATCTCAGTATCTATCCCCCCTTTGCAATTAAGATAAATTCTGAGCAATTATATGTATACACATACATTGAAGTTCGTGGCTGAAACATTCAAGATGCTCCTTAAAAACAAAAAAACAAAACGAAGCAAACAAAACAAACAAACGGTGGTAAGGGTTTCTCTTTTTCCCCTTGCTGCCTGAAAAGTAGCCGCAATTGCTGGGGCACCTGCAGTCTTGTTGGTGTATGAGGAAGATTTAATGATGGATGTCACTTTCTGAGAATAATGGAACAGGGTATAGAAGGACTTGACTTGGTCCTCAATTTTGTGGCACTGCTGGGCTTTCTCCCTCCAGATTTAACACACGCAAGAGAAAAACACACATCTGTGATGCTGCGGCTACTATTCTTTCTGGACTCTCTTAGCTGCCGCCCAACACAATACCTCCCAGCTCTCCTCCTCCATATTTTAACTTCTCCCACACATCGATTTTTCCTTGTATATATATTTTATAACCCATTTAAGCCCTTTATAGACTTAGAGTTAAAATAAATAATTTATTGAACAATTACATTACACAATCAAGCCCTTAGCTTCTCACTTCAAAGACTGACAGAAGAAAACACTTCCAGACTGAGGGTCACTTTGCCTGGGAAGCACAAAACCAAAGCTAGAAGGAGAGAGGAAATCCGTCCCTTATTACCCCAAGATGGGCACCACATGGGAATTCAATTTGCAACAGAGTGAGTTTTTTAAATTCAGAAAGCTGAACAAAGGCAGACCACATGTCCCATCATGACGAGGGCAGCCAGCCAGTGGGCAGTAAAACAGAGTATCAGATCGCGACTCTGAACGACTCGGTGACCATGACTTAGACACGAGGGCCTTGGGGCTGGACACGGTGAGGACGTGGCTCTGTCCCCACTGTATACCATCACCCCCCGTATCTTCAAAGGTCAGCAAGGGAGAGAGAGTCACACAGTAGGCGGGGGTCTGTGACAGGCAGGGGCTGAGGAGAGTCACACAGTAGGCGGGGGTCTGTGGCAGGCAGGGCTGATAGTCCAGGGTTTCTATATAAATGCACTCGGGCTGACGAGTTGAGAGCCCAGAACTCTCCTCACGGGGCTGGGGAGACAGATCAGTCAGCAAAGCCCTTGCCACACAGCACAAGGACTGGAGTTTCTGCCCTAGAATCCATATAAAAGCGCAGTATGTGACATCAACCTGTAATTCCAGTACTTGAGAGGTGGAGACAGGGGGATCCCTGGAGCTCACTGGGCATGTATGTCAGGCTTTTTCTTTTGTGCCACCAACCAGCTCCCAAATCATGACACAGAGACTTATTATTAGTTTTGATTGCTTGACCTTAGCTTAGCTTGTTTCTAGCCAGCTAATTCTTTTAACTTAAATTAACCTGTTTCTCTTTATCTACATTTTGCCTTGGGGTTTTTAACTTTTTCTTGCTTTCTTGCTGTCTCTGTGTCTGTCTGTCTGGCGGCTGCTTGACTTCTAGCCTTGGGTGTCTCCCTGGTTCTTTCCTCTCTCCTTCTCTTGTTCTTCTTGAGCCAAGATTTCTCTTCCTACTTATCCTCTCAGCCTGCCAGCCCCACCTATCCATCCTCTGCCTAGCTATTGGCTGTTCAGCTTTCTATTAAACCAATCAGGGGCCTTAGGCAGGCAAGGTGAAACAAATACAACACATCTTTACATAACCAGACACACATTCTTAAACTGTCAACTCCAAATACAGCATAAACAAATGTAACACACCTTTGCACAGTTAAAGTAATATTCCACAGCATAAGCGAATGTTGTTGGTGCATTTTTTACTCTTTGATTCCTTGGTCTTTTGTCTTTTGGAGGGGCCTGCCACCCAGCTCCCAAATCATGACATGGAGGCTCATTCTTTCTTATGAACACCCAGCCTTAGCTTAGGTAGTTTCTAGCCGGCTTTTCTTATCTTAAATCACCCCAACTCCCTTTTGCTTCTGGGCTTTTATCTTTCTCTTACTTCTGTGTATCTTAGTTTCATTCTTATTCCGTGGCTTGCTGTGTGGCTGGGTGGCTGGACCCTGAAGCCCTCCCCTCCTTGTTCTCTTGCTCCTCTTTTCCCAGGTTTCCCTTCTATTTATACTCTGTGCCTGCTAGCCCTGCCTATTCTTCCTATTGGCTATTCAGCTTTTGTTTTGTTTGTTTGTTTTTCAAGGCAGGGTTTCTCTGTGTCTCTGGCTGTCTTTGAACTCACTCTTGTAGACCAGGCTGGCCTTGAACTCACAGAGATCCTCTTGCCTCGGCCTCCCTGGTCATTCAGGTCTTTTAGTAGACCATCAGGTATTTTAGACAGGCAAAGAATCACAGCTTTGCAGAGTTAAACAAATGCAGAATAAGCAAAAGCAATATATCAGGGACCAGCCTCAACAGGAACACCTCTTGCCAGGGTAGGGGTGTGGGAATCAGGAATATAAGTAAAGAATACAAACACGAGTTTTAAAACAAACAAAACAGAAAACACAGACTAGTACCGGGAGGGAGCTCAAGTGAATACTGAAAATCACCCACCAGGACAACTTGAACAGTTAATTGCTTTAACACTTTGAGACATCAAGTCATTAGCATTCTGTTGTTTCGGTGAAGCCACCCTAGACCAAGTATCCTGAAGGCAGCCATTCCCCTGGTAACCTCATATTACAAAAGGAGGAACAGAAGTATGCTTGCATATCCTGACCATCTGTCAGGATGGACTTGTATGAGCCATTTTAGTGTCAAAAAAACAAGTAATCACATCCTGAGTCAAGATGTGTAGTTATACTTGTCAACCATTTGAGCAGCTTCCAAACTCTCTGACCATCAGACAAGGGGGCAATAGGCTTACATTTTTGGGCCTCCACAGCAATACATCTTTACATCACTAAACAAATGTTCCATAGCATAAACAAAAGTAACACAACTTAATATTCTACAACAAATTATGGAATATTAATAAATATTAATAAATATGTAACATTTTTTTGCCTGGTTAAACTAGTATTCCACAAGAGACAGGAAGTCTAGCTGAGTGCGCTCCAGTGAGAGATCCTGCCTCAAAAAATATGGTTGAGAGCAGCTGAGAGAGATCAAACTCTAGTTTCTACGTGTACTGTGCACTTTTAAACACACAGGTCTGCATGCACACATGATGGTGTACACACACACACATACATACATACACACACACAGGTAGCATGAACAGGGAGTCCAGGAGCCTCCGTGGGGCCCTGCGGTAACCCCTTAGGCATTTCCTCATTGGATGAGCACATCTTGGAGAGCAGAGAGGTAGACAGGGTTAGAACAGAGCTGAGTTGAGCATCAGAATCAACCATCACAGAAATACTTCAGTATTTAAATAACCTGCGTGGTCACGCTGTCATCAAGTGAGCATCAACCCCAGTCACACGAATGTCCAACTCTTTTTTATTTCATAAGTAAACATTTTAAAAGTGGAAACAGATTTGAATCTGTGTGTGAAAGATGAAATCATAAAATATTAATAATAATGACTTCCATTTGGGGGGAGTGCTTCCTACTAAATACTTCACAGTTCATGGTCTAATGTAACCCTTGCTGGGAAGCCCTGGACAAGGTTCTTCTGGTTACAAAAGACTGAACCCAGAACCTTGGAGATGAAGGTGCTTGCTACCAAGCCCAGTGACCTGAGTTTGGTCCCTGGAACCTAAAGGGTGAAAGGAGAGGATTGACTCCCACAAGTTGTCTTCAGAGCCCAATATGTGCACTGTGTCCTCTGTGTGTGTGTGTGTGTGTGTGCGCGCACACATAAATAATAGGCAGGCAAGAGCTGAATCAAGAGCCTCAAAGCTGTTGTGGGAGTTCCATTTCTTCATCCCTGGCTCTGGCTTCACCCAAGGTGATTCCATGTGGCTCAAGCTTTCATTACTATTCAGTACTCCCAGCAATAGAGTTTTTTATTTATTCTTCATTGTTATTATTTTGAGATAGGGTCTCATATAGCCTAAGCTAGCCTCAAACTCAATATATAGCCAAGGGTGACCTTGAACAACAACAACTTCTTGTTCTTCTTCTTGTTCTTCTTGTTCTTGTTCTTCTTGTTCTTGTTCTTGTTCTTGTTCTTCTTCGTCTTCTTCTCCTCTTCCTCCTCCTCCTCCTCCTCCTCTTCCTCCTCTTTCTTCTGGTTTTTTTTTTTTTTTGTTTTGTTTTTTTGTTTTTTGTTTTTTTTTTTTTTTGAGACAGGGTTTCTCTGTAACTTTGGAGCCTGTCCTGGAACTAGCTCTTGTAGACCAGGCTGGCCTCGAACTCACAGAGATCCGCCTGCCTCTGCCTCCCGAGTGCTGGGATTAAAGGCTTGCCCCTCTACCACCCAGAAACCTTGAACTTCTTTACCACCTCCCTGCTGAGATTACAGGTGTGTACCAGGCCCATTCTATTTGGTGCTGTGGATTGAACCTAGGCACTCTACCCACTGAACCACATCCCTGGCTCCAGATAATCTTTTTCTTCTAGTAATCTCAGTGACAGCTCAGGCCTTCCCTGAACCAAATGCCAAGCCATTCAGAATGTTTCTTGCTCTGTGTTCTCATTGGCCAGGCTTGGTCACATGTCTACCTGTAGATCTGAAGAAGGTTAACACTTCCCAGAAGACAAGGTGGACAGGGAGGTGTCACTCAATTGTTAGAAAACTTGGGAATGCTGGGAATGTGGGCAGACAAGAAGTGAGATATTTCCACTTTATTAGGAATCAACTCAAGGCTCTGGCTAATGCCTGGCTGTTGATCTGTGAGAACCTCAGGCTGTAAGAGAGTGAAGAGAAGAAGACTGTGGGAGGCCTGGCCAGACAGGACCCACTGGGGTAGGACCCTCAAAGCCTCAGGGAAGACTTTGGCTCAGAGAGGGAGTCAGGGTGCAGAGCAGAAGAGTGGTTTGATGTGCGCGTCAGAAAGGGTCGGGTGCGAGGCAGGTTAGACTTCACAAGACTCTGTCTCGAGGCACAAGGGCTGAAGAGGTGGCCTAGCAGATCACTTGCCACTCAAGCAGAGGACTGGAGTTCACACCCCAAGAACCTGTTACACCGATGGGCATGGTGGCTTCCCTGTAATTCCAGTATCAGAAATAGAAAGCAGAGACAAGGATTCCCCAGCAATCTGCCTAGCAGGACCGTCCATCCATATCTGTGAGCTCTGTGGGCGGGAAAGCAAGCTCCAGCTATGGAGTAAAGTGTTTTTTTGCTTTTTTTTTGTTACACAGGATTTCTCTGTGTAACAGTTCTGGCTGGCTGTCCTGTAGCTTTGTAGACTGAGCTGGTCTCAAATTCACAGAGATCTGCCTGCCTTTGCCTCCTTAGTGCTGGGATAAAAGGCATGCATCACCACTGCTGGGCAGAATACAGGTCCTTTTTTGTTTGTTTGTTTGTTTGTTTGTTTGTTTGTTTGTTTTTTTGATACAGGGTTTCTCTGTAGCTTTGGAGCCTGTCCTGGAACTCGCTCTGTAGACCAGGCTGGCCTTGAACTCACACAGACTGGCCTGTTGGTGGCATGTGCCTTTAATACAGATGCTTTATAGAAAAGACAGAACCTTCCTTTCCAGACCTCCTAGAGGTACTTAGGCCACTGTGGAGTGTTTAATGAGTGCCCCCTAAGCAGTGCTCACCACTCAGCCTGAGGACACAATTTCCAACAAAAAGTTAAAGACCGAGGTCAGGTGGGAGACCTGCCTGCCTCCCAGGCTGCAGCTCACCCACCAGCCCCACTGAGCAGACCCCCCCCCCCCACTGACAATCAGCCAGGAGGGGAGAAAGGAGAAAACAAGGCGGACCCCATTCCTCTGGGTGCCTGGAGGGAGCTGCCTTGGTGAGAAGCCCCTGGCAGTCACAACCATCTCTCAAGTTGCCTTGAGTTCCAGTCTGTCCTCTGCAGGATGGATCCCACAGTCTGACTCACGTTCTCCAGAGGCCTCGGTGGCATCCATCCTGCCCACCTGAGGACACAGGTTCCAACCTTCGTCTCTATAGCAACCAGCGGAGGTTTCGCCCAGTTAGGGGTGTCCTTCCTCAGGGTAAGGGATAAGATTACCGAATCTGTCGCCCCCCCACATCTGTCAGTTCTTCCTCCCCAAACGTGTGCATATGTGTGTGTGTGTGTGTGTGTGTGTGTATGTAGAAAGAAGAGAAGGAGTCCCAAATCACTCACTGTAGTCCCTTGAGGTGAGAAGGCACAGGAGGTGACTAGGGCTGTTCTTCAGCTCCCTTTCTGAAGGAGGAGCACTTCCCCAGTGCCCCTGTTCTCCAGGGCCCAGGCTCCATCACCCTTAAAGTTCTAGTTTATCTGTGGCCTTGTGATGCCCATGCTCCCCTCCTTCTGCTGCCCTGCATCCGGGCATAGAACTCTGCTATGCGGTTAGGGGCTCTCGGGTTGCATGATTACAGACCCCACAGAGGATTCTGGGAAAGAAAGTGCTCTCGCACTGGACTCCACCACCAGTCCTGGCCTGGAACTTTCAGCAATCCTCCTGCCTCAGCCTTCTGAAAGGTTTTGGGTGGGTGTTCAAGAGGGACACTGAAATGTGTTGGGTTATAGCCTCAAGTCATGAGGGATCGAGTCAGGCTTTGCTGGGCAATAGTTCCTAGCCATGAAGGATTGCTGGGCCCCCAGGCTTACAGGTCTATTTTTACCTACAGAAACGATATGCTCACCCTGGTATCAAAACAACCCACCCTGCTCCCAGGCAAACCACAAAAAAAGTAGCTGTAACATGGTGGCTCACAACCATCTGTAATGGGGTCTGGTTACACAGACAGAGTATTGTATACATAATAAATAAATAAATAAATAAATAAATAAATAAATAAATAAATAAATGTAGCTGTAACTTCCTGGTAGCTCCCTATGTATACATACATGTCCCCCAGCCCCATTAAATGTCTCACCCTCCATCCCACAGGAAGGTTGAGGCCCTGTGCCACTCCAATAAAGCAGTCTCAGCCTGTTGAGTTAGTCTGTCTGCCTGTCTCTTTCTTCTTACAGGTGGATTGTTGGAGTGTAAGGGGTTCATTAGCAGTAGAGTTAATGCCCTGGACACACAGACTGAGAGGCAACAGCATGGGGTGATGGGGGGACTCCGAGGAGCAGTGTTCAAGTCCCAGCACCAGAGACATGGCAGACTCTGAAGAGCGAAATCAGACACTGTGGCAGAAGTACCTTTGGGGCTGGTCACATGGTCACAGCACAAACTGTCGCCAGGCTCTCTGATTCCCAGGAAGGAGGCAGGGGAGGGAGTGGGAGCCACATGTGTGGCCACCAATACCCCTTTGATGTAAGTCACTTCCTAGGTGAGAGGTCCTGGCTCAGGAAAATCAATTAGCTGGGGACCCCCAGTGTCTCAGCAGGGTGTCTGTGGGAGGGAGGGGCCGCCGCACGTGTCCCCACACACCATTCTTCACACCTTCCAGGAGCTGGAATGGCAGAAGTGAGTCCCCATGCATATCCAGCCGCCAGATTTGGAATTCCCAGTTGCACACCTGAGCAGACTTAGCGGCTCCAGAGTCTTCATATGACCGCCGTCCTGCCCCAGAGCCGGTTACTGCCCTGACTGTTGGTTGCCCTGACTCTCTGAGCTTGGGCCCTGGCAGATTCAATAAGCTAGGCTCAACCACCACGCTCAACTCATCATTTAAAGAGACGAATGAGTAAAAATCAAAAACAAAACAAAACAAATAAAACAAATGTGTTTAGTGCGGCTGTATTTGGAAGAGCGGCAAATAAAGAGGCCCAGGAACCCGCCCCCACCTCAAGCCCGTCTTCTGGTTTGGCATCAAGTTTAGGTTTAAGCAGAAGGTGGAAGGCTCCATAACCAAGCGCTCCTGTTCAAGGTCGGTCCCTCTCATCACTGCAAGGTAGTTTAACCTGTGAGGACTGTGTGGAATCTCTTCCTGGAGGGAGACAAGTGCCTGTCAGCTCCCCTCCCCAGGCATGGGTTCCTGCGGCAATTTTAATTCTTTGGGGTCCGTTGTGTTCTATAGCACAAGTCTCTCTCACTAGAACAGCTTCTGTCCTGTCTGGCGATGTGGCCTTTTCCTTTTCCTTTTTGTGTTTTAGAGTTTCACATAGCTCAGGCTAGCCTCAAATATGCTGTGTAACCCAGGGTGACTTTGATTTCCTAATCCTCCTGCATCCACCTCTCAAACGCTGGGATTGCAGGTGTACAACTGTAACCAAACCCTGTGATATCACCCTCCTGTATAGGAATGAAGCCGCCTTCCTGTGCTCACATAAATGTGCCATGCCCCTGGCCACTAGCTGTGGTTAGCATTCTGCCTTCGCCCTCTTACCAACCTTCCAGCAGCCCTGGAGTTCAAGCCCTGGTCAGCTTTCTCCTTCCTCCCCATGTTCCTCCTGGTCCCTTCCTGGAGTGCTCAGCTCTCTGCTGTCCCTTCCTGGGATGCTCTGCTCTCTGCTGTCCCTTCCTGGGATGCTCTGCTCTCTGCTGTCCCTTCCTGGGATGCTCTGCTCTCTGCTGTCCCTTCCTGGGATGCTCTGCTCTCTGCTGTCTCTTCCTGGGATGCTCTGCTCTCTATTGTCCCTTCCTGGGGTGCTCAGTTCTCCATCCCAGCCCCTAAGACAACCCTTCATTGGTTGTCTCTTTTGTTGACCTAGATTTCCTCATTTCTCATCTGCTCCACACTCAGCCTCAGATTTTGTCCCCCGCTCACAAGGCCCTCCCTGACCACCCCCCCCCCAGTCTAGACGAAACCCCAATGGTATACTGACCTCTCTCCCCATGTCCCTGGTGAGCATGGCACTGGGCACCTTTCCCAGTCCACCCACTTTCTAAGACTGTGGCTCCCCAGAGCCTGTGCAGAGACACAGTGATGCCTGAACTTGTCTTGGGTCCCAGTTTAGAAGAACAGATAATGACACTTCCTGCCACTGGCCACACTTTCACCATCACAGCCTGCTTTGTCCTCTGACAGCCCCAAGGGAGCTCCTGATTTCTTTGGCTAAACTGTAGTGGCAGAGTGGGAAGAGGGTCTTTCCCTCCCAGTCGGGTTTCCCAGAGCACCTAACAAAAGTCTGGCATAATGAACATGCTCCTTCACCCCAGACACACACTACCCTGTCTTCCTGCATGTGCGCACATGCATACACACGCACACTCTTTCTGACATCCTAAAGAATGGGTAGGGGGCCATATTATGATTTGAATTGGAATGTCCCCATGGTTCCTGTTTGTCCCTTTGAGTAGGACTGTTTGGGGAGAGGAGTGGTGAGACCTGACTGGCAGATGTGTGGCCGTAGCGGTAGGAGTTAGAGGTCAAACGCCAGGTGTGCTTCCAGGCCCTTCGGTAAGTACTTCCTGGCCAGCTTCATATGAATAAGCAGTGGCACACATTCCTGCCACCATGGCCTTCTGGCTGTGATGAACTATGTCCTCTCCAACCTCAAGTTGCTTCCGTGAGATCTTACTAAAGAGATTGATGGATAAAAGCTCAGGGATAGGTTCTGTGGTACAGGCAGCCTTGTTACAACTGGAGGCATTTTTTTTGAAAGGCCTGGGTTCGAATCCTGTTCAGCTACTAACGAGGTAGGCAACTGTTTTCACTCAGATCCCTCTTGTTTGAGGAGCAGTGCTAAGTGAGTGGGCAGCAATGTCTGCCAGCCAGGCTGTGTGATTGGAGATCACCAGGCAACAGCCTAGGTGTGTGGGGAACTTTAGCAGGCTACATCCTGAACCTTAACATCCTGGGATGGGGATGGGTGGGGGCTGCTGTGTAGGAGGGTTTAGGTCCTACAGTTTCTCATAGTCCCTAGCTCTCCTTAGTGTCCCCAGTTCCCAGAATTCCTTAGTGTCCCTTGTCTCCTGACAACCACCATTGGTTGCCATGATTATTTTGCCTGCCATATTTTTCCTGGGAGCCGGACTAAGAGAAGAGGGACACACTGTGGTCACCAGAGTCGTCAGGTTCAGGGCTCTGCCCACTCTCAACTAACCAGTCAAAGAGACAGCTTAGAGTGAAAGGCAGGGAAAGGAGGTTTATTCAGTGTGGTGCACTGGGAAACGGAAAAAATAAAGAGGTCCAGTAATCCCTCCCAAGGTGACCCCCCGCCACAAGTCCATCCTTGGGGTCTGATGATGTTTAGGGTTATGCAGTGAGCGAGAATCTTCAGAGTTCATCTGTGCTGGTTAAGATCTGGCCCCACCCATCACAGACACAGTACTGTTGGTTCTTAGTCTGTCCTGCCAGGTGGTCTGGCAAGTTTTCAGACACTTTCCAGGAGACAACCCCTCCCCTACCAGCTGGCACCTTCTCTTGTGTGAGATACCTGGGGGAGTTTCAATTTTTGGGGGTCCATTGTCTCTATAGCCAACGGGAGGCACTTGTCCCATAGCATAAAGGGATTCTTCAGTCCTCCCAGGATGCTTACACTGCCACACATGCCCCTAGCCAGGTGGTGGCTCTCTGTGCAGCAGTGTGAAGCTCTCTAACTCAGGTGTGCACACAGGTGCCCTAGCTTTGCGTGAAAATGTCGGGCTCTGCCCCGTGGGTAGGGACTAAGCCCAGGGGTCCTAGTGTGTCTCTGCTGACCATCTTCTGTGTGTTCAAGTTTGAAGCTGGAGTAGGCTGGAGTCTGCGACTCTTTTGCCTCCACCATTCCCGAACTGCTTTTGCTCCTAAGTGGCTGGATTGCATTGGACCAGCCTCTTGCCCTCTCTGAGCCTTATTTAAGGGAACAGTTTAAAGAGGAAGATATCCAGGGTCCTTCCGCTCTGGGAACCACTTCTTCCTTACTCTCAGAGTGTCTCTCCCAACATTATTTGGATAGACCTGCAGCAGGCGGGGGTGGGCAGGGAGCAGAGCCCTGCATTCTTGGTGGGCTGTGTGGGTGGCAGTGGGAGTTCCCTTTTCTTTCTTCTTAACTTTCCTTTTTCCTTTCTTCTTCTTCTTTTTTTTTTTTTTTTGGAACCAGAAGTTATTTTAAACCCTAAGTGGGGAGCTGCTAAAAGCCACCGCCTCGGGCCTCACGTGTCACACCAGTTGCGGAGAGAGCAAGCAATTCTGAAATCTTGCGTTTTTTGCTCTACCCCCACTGCAGGGAGAGGCCACTACTCCATCCATCCCTCGCACAACGCAGGGGCAGAGTTCAGAACTCTGGCTCTGGCCACCTTTGGCGCCTATGAGGACGGTGTCCACACACCTGGGCATGCTCTTGCCTTGGGTACACCTGGACGTGCTGTTAGTGAGGGTTCTGGCTCTGTGGACCTAGGAGTCACCTAGCCCGTGTGTGTGACGGTCATGAACAGGGCAGCCTTGAACTCAGGGCCCAAGTTGCCTTTAGTTCAGAAAACACAGCTGGAAAATTTCCTGGCAACCATTCACCTGCTATTTCTCATTCTGATTTTGCACGGATCCCTTAGCATAGATACAGTGTTTTTAAAAACATGCTTAATTTAGTGTGTGTGTATGTGTGTGCACACGCATGTGGAGGCCAGAGGTCAAGGCCGAGTGTCTCCTTCTCTTGCTCTCCAGCTTCGTTTTTGACACAGCTTCTCTCACACCAGGGCCCGCTCCATTAGACCAGCCAGCACAAGCCAGTCAGTGAGCTCCAAGGATCAACTTCTCTGGTGTTGCTGTGGCTGATTCCTTCCTCGATATCAGAACCAGCCTTTCCAGGCTCCATGGAGGACCAGCAGTTCTCCAGCCCTCCAGTGTCTAGCTGAGACACTCGGCCCTGTGGACTGAGCAACCACAGTCACAGTCCTTGGCTTCTTGGGTATGAGAAGACTGTTGTCACTATTTTAGTGTGAGTTGATGCAAATGTATATATTGGGAGTGGACTTGGGCATTCAAGCTTGTGCAGCGAGCATCTTCATCCACTAAGCCACGTCGCCAGCCACTGAACCACGTCACTAGCCTCTACAGTAACTTTTTACTGATGGTTTTCTAGTTCTCGGCACTGAGCAGACCCCCTAGCATAGACCACAAATTGACCCCTTCTAAGCAGCCCAGGTCTACAGTTAAGGGGACCACAGTCCAGCCCAGAGAGTCTAAGCACTTGGTTCTGACACAGCACCAAGGCCAGGGCTGGGACTCTCAGCCCAGGGTCCTTGCTCTCTTTGAAACTGTGATGGCATGCAGAATTCACACACTTGCATTTTCCTCTTGACTATCTGACTTGAAGAAGGTCCTGGCAGGACACAGAGATACCCTTCCTGCAAGCAGCTGGACGGGAGTCCCTTGTGAGGAGGGCTCTTGCTTGTTAAACCAGGGACCTGTGTGGGTGTCAGTGGAAGAGAGCCAATCCAGTCCCACACTGCTGTTGGGTACACCATGGTTTACCAGAGAATCTGCAGGATGACTTGTCACTGGCTCTGTCCTTGTCAAGTGATGTTGTGTGCCAAAGAGGCAATGGTGGCTCTGGCGGGGAGGGGGGCGGTTGGTGCAGAATCAGGCAAGACCCAGCCCCCCGCTTCCCTCATTGCTGGAATCACCTCCAGAGATGTGCAGCTTGGTGGGCCAGTCTGCTCCTCCAAAGAGTGGCATTTATCAGGACAGATTTTGTGGCTTAAGATTAAAGGGGACAGGGCTCCAGTCAGCAGGAGCTCCTGCCCTTACTTTGTCCATAGCTGAGGAACTAGATGGAGCCAAGAAGAAAATGGAGCTGGACTTCTCAGAACCCCGCAAAGCAGAGAGCCAGACAACAGAGGGGCAAGCCTGGGGTCCCTTCAGTCTGAAATGACCACCTCTGACTTTACAGAGGGCTGAAGTGCAGGCCTGTGACCTAAATTTAAATCCTGCTTCCTAGTCTTCTAAATGTGGGGACCTAAGCTCAGTGGTTTCACTTCTCTGAGCTCAATTCCTCCATCTATATTAGTTTAAAGATCAGCTCGGCTCCCAGTGGCCTGGAGAGGGTTAATTGCCTCACTAGACGCAGAGTTCCTACAGGAATGCCTGGTGTCAAAAGTCCACAATAAATAGTTGTTACTTCATTCTTCATAGAATTCATTGAGTAACTAGGTTTTCATTTGTCTAGTCTCTCTCTGGAGATAGTGTCAGAAGTGGTCCCTGCTCTGGACAGTGCATGAACGTGGTGACCCCGCTATGAGCAGTTACAGGAGGAACAAACAAATGTATGAATGAATGAGTGAATGAATGAATGAATGAAGTTTCACACATTCCTCCTCAGCCACAGTTGAAGCAGTTCAGAAGTGGGAGGATTTTAATTTTGTCCTCTGGGCTCCTCTATGTTTTTCTAATTTATAGTGATCTGATGTTATTACTTCCTGCATCTAGAAGAGAAAGTGATAAAAAAAAATGATAATTCCCAGCTGTGTGGTGGTACAGCCTTTAGTCCCAGCACTGTGGAGACAGAGGCAGGCAGATCTCTGAGTTCAAGGACAGCCTGGTCTACAGAGTTCCAGGACGGTTAGGTCTACAAGGAGAAACCATGTTTTGAAAACAAAACAAACCACCAACAGCAAAAATGATAAACCCTAATTCATAATGGTGCATTTGGAAGGAACCAAGATATCCTTCGGGGGGGGGGGCGGTTGCAGGGGATTTAGTGAGACAGGCCATTGACTATCTGGACATCAAGCAAATCCTTGGGCATCTGTGGGAAGGGAGGATGCATATAAAAGGTGGGGATGTTTAGGGCAGGAAACGGCTCCTCATGACAGCTCCTCATGACAACCACAGACTGTGAGCAGAGGCAACACCAAGACAGACTGAGGCAACCCATAACAATGTATGCAATCAGCTCATTGGTGGTCACGAGGGAGCCAGGAGCTGCAAGAAGCTTTCCTCCGGGAATTAGAAGCCCTTTCAATTTTTCTGGAAATCTAAATGGACTCTGAAAATGGCCTGTTAGCTTTGTGTGTAGACGCAGGCCTGACCTTCAGGCTTGCACTGTTTCTAAAACACATTCACAACAGACAGAAGCTTCCAGTCTCTTCCCTGAGTGCTTTGATCCTTAGGAAGAAGGATCCACGCCTGCCGTATGCCGCAAGGACTGCCTAGGACAGCATGCAGAACTGGAGCCGAGGAGAGAGGAGGCGCTGTTTCCGAGCCACAGGCGCTCAGCCTTCCCGCCCTGCCGTGGGGGCTCCACCTTCACTCCCTTCTCTCTAAAGTGGGTTTCCAACAGCGCTGCCTCCTTGGGTGGATGTGAGGGTTAAATGTTGTAGTATGTCCGGTGCATAGTAAATGCTTGGTTAAAGTCACCTACAGCGACCATCGCATTACAGAGGAGAAGGTGAGGAGGGTCCGAGGCCAGTCTTTGTCTTTTCTGTTTAGTGTTTCAGAAGGATTACAGAACTTCAGTAAGGACAATTTCTAAAATGGATAAACATGTATGTATGAGTATGCACGTATTTCTGTGTGCAGGCACATGGAAGCCAGAGGTGGGTGCAGATGTCTTCCTTAGTTGCTCTCCACCAGACGTCTTGAGACAAAGTCACTGAGCCTGGAGCTTGCCCATTGGCTAGACTAGCTGGACAGTGAGGTCCAGGGATCCTCCTGTGTCTACCTCCCCGGAGCTGGGATTACCTGCTCCTCTACATCTGGCTCTTTTATGGGTGCTGGGGATCGAACTCAGGTTCTCAGGCTTGTGTGGCAAGCTCTTATTGACTAAGCCACTTTCCCAGCCTCAGTAAAGGTATTTTTGGTTTTGTTCTTTGATTTTCTGTCTTGAGATTGGCTGGAAGGGAGCTTATTGGAGGGAAGTCCCTAGAGCAAGGTACAGGAACCGATGGGGACTCCCTCCTGTCCCCTTGGGAATTCCAGCGTAAAGTCAAATTGTGGGGTGTCAGCGGGGATCTCCCTGCCTGACCTAGTCTATAAAGTCTGTGAGAGTGAAGCCGGAGAAAGGAAAGCAGAGAGCCCTGCCCCCCCCCCAAAAAAAACCCCAGGTGTTTCCAGAGAAATCTCCACCGTGAGACCCTGGCTGAGCTGTCACTGAGGTTGGCCACATCATTTGGTTCAATTCGGGAAAACTCAGCCACATATGAAGCCCTGGCAGGGAAGGTTCAGTCCTGTGTGTAGGAAGCCTCAGGGGGCCTCGGCGGTGTTTCCAGACAGAGACGCTGGGATTCGGCAACAGCAGCTAGGCCTTCCAATAGGTTGCTTCCAGGTTTTAAGTCTAGAGGCAGACAAATGAGACATGCCAGGAGTCAGGCAGTTCAGACGCCCGGGCAAGTTCTGAAGTCCGGTCCCTCACTTGAAAAGATGAGGAACTGAGGCCTCTGGAGACCGAGAGACCTGTGCAAGATCCCCTGAAGTTTGTGTTAGAACTCTAGCTCAAAGAGATAGGATGGCCTGTGAGAGAACTGGCTGCCTTCATAGAGGTTCAGTTCCCAGCACCCACATGGTGACTCTCAACCACCTGTAACTCCAGTTCCAGGGTCATGATATCCTCTTCTGACCCCTTCCTCAGAGGGCACGAGACACATTCAGTGGTGCATACACAGACAAGCAGGAACATACGCATAAATATAATGGAAAAAACAAGAACTCCATCTCCACACCCACCCTCCTGCACACACCACCACCCTGCACACTGTAACCCTCCTGCACACATCCACCCTCCTGCACACACCCACACCCTCATGCCCCCACCCCTGCAATCCCCACGCCCTCACACCTCCATCCCTGCACAACCCACCTTTCTGCACACCCCCACCACCCCCCAGCACACCCTCACCCCTGCACATCCCCACCCCCTGCACATTCCTGCCCCTGCACACACCCACCCCCTCACACACCCACCACCCCCCTCGCACACCCTCATCCCTGCACATCCCCACCCCCTGCACATTCCTGCCCCTGCACACACCCACCCCCTCACACACCCACCTTTCTGCACCCCCCACTCCCCCGCACACCCTCACCCCCGCACTTCCCCACCCCCATACACCCACCCCCACTACCCTCACCCCTGCACATCCCCACCCCCCGCACACCCCCACCCTGCCTCAGCCACTAAGGTGATGTTCTGGAGTCCAGCATCCTCATTGAGGTCTCACAGAAGCCTGCTCTGCGTGCGAGCGTGAGTGTGTGGGGGCCAGGTGCGGCTGCAGGGACCTCGTTCAGGGCCCTGCCACAGAGGCAGATTTGCTCTCCAGACCCTCAGAGAGACATCTTTTTTTTTTTTTTTTTGAAATGGGGTTTCACTGTGTAACAGTACTAACTGTCCTGAACTAGCTCTTGTAGACCAGGCTGGTCTAGGTTTTTGTTTTAATTTTCTAATTTTATTTTTTTGGTTTTTCGAGACAAGGTTTCTCTGTGTATCCTTGACTGTCCTGGAACTCTCTTTGTAGACCAGGCTGGCCTGGAACTCAGAGATCTGCCTGCCTCTGCCTCCTGAGTTCTGGGGATTAAAGGCGTGCACCACCACACCAGGCCTATTTTTTCTTTAAATTAAAAAAATACTTATCATCTCACTCTTTTATTTTTTTAGTCTTTATTTTTATTTGTTTGTTTCTGTATATATGGTGTGTGTGTGCATGTATATGGTGTGTGTTCATGTGGTATGTGCATATGTTTGTATGTAGATGTGTTTGCATGTATGTATGTATGTGTGAACATGTGTGTGTGTGTGTGTGTGTATGGAGGCCAGAAGACTTACACTGGGTGTCATCCTCAGTCGCTCTCCACCTTACTATTTCTTGTTTGTTTGTTTTCCTTTTTGGATTTTCAAGACAGGGTCTCTCTGTAGCCCTGGCTGTCCTGGAACTCACTCTGTAGACCAGATGGCCTTAAACTCAGAGATCTGCCTGCCTCTGCCTCCCCAGCGCTGGGGGTGTAGGCACGCATTGCTGCACTCCGCTTCATGTGAACCTGGGATCTGAACTAGTGTCCTCATGTTTGCATGGCAAGTTCTTTACCCACGGGACCATCTCTCTGTTTTACCATTGTTAAGTTGGCAGTTCAATGGCACAAGTGTAGTACAATACGGGCAGTGCCCTCTCGCCCACACCCACCTTTGGAATGCCCTTTCTTTCTTCCTTTTTTTTTTTCTGACCTGCATGTATGTCAGTGAGGTTGTCAGAGCCCTGGAACTGGAGTTATAGACAGCTTTGAGCTGCCATGTGGGTGCTGGGAACTGAACCCAGATCCTCTAGAGGAGCACCCAGAGCTCTTAACCCCTGAGCCATCTCTCCAGCTTCTGGGATACCTCACCTTGTAAAACCAGAGCTCTACTTATTAACAGCAAGTCCCACTGCCTGGCTGCTCCCCGTCATCTATCTGCCTGTGACTGCCTTCTTTCCTTTAGCATCATGTCTGCCAGGCTTACCTGCACTGTAGCCTGTGGGAAGATTCCCTTTCAATTTCCAGGGTGACTAATACTCCCTTCTATATACACTATACCATTTGTTGATGGACAGCTGGGTGGTTTCTACCCTTTGTCTCTGCTCTGAACACTAGGGTTCAAATCTTTGCTCAGATGCCTGCTTTCAGTTCCCATGGGCATGCACATGGGTGGTGTGTGTGTGCGTGCGCACACATGTGTGCACATGTGTTTGTGTGTGCATGTGTGCACACGTGTGTATGCATGTGTGTGTGCGTGTGTACTGATGGATAAGCTCTGTTTTTAAGTTTCCGAGGTCCTCTCTGGCGTTTCGCTCTGCAGTTGGTTGGCCTTATCCCACTCTACCCTGCCCCCTCCAATAGTGCACAGGGTTCCTGTTCCTCTACTCTGTGCTCTGGGGTTTTCTTGAGGTAGTTTATGCCTTGTGTTCTTGGAGACGGAACCCAAGGTCTCCCATGTGCCAGGCTACTGTGACACTGAGCCACCCCACCCTGCACTGTGTTTTGTGGCAGCCAACTGATGGACAGGAGGGATGTGAATACTTTGGCTTCTTCTAGGTTTGGGGGTGGGAGACCTGGGCAGCACTGAAACCTGATGCCAGGACAAGCTTACATAGGTTTTGCTTTTCTTTCTATCACCCACCACATTTTCTAAGCAACTTCTATTGTCATCTAGCCTAGAAAGTTAAGTGACATCCTACTAGGTAGCGTGAGGTAGCACAGTGGGTACTCAATGACCGTGTATGGCAGGAAGGCTCCAGCTGCCCGAGTCCAAGAAAAATCACACCAAGGAAGTCTATGGGAACTGTAGGGTGTTAGCACCCCCAAGAGTCACCTAGATGCTGGCTCTGTTGCCAGGCTACCTTCAGCATCACTCCTGGGTCCTGCCTCTCAACTCCGAGACCAGTCGTGAAGGCAGGAAGATGTTGACTCAGCTGACTCAGGGCTCTTGGGACAGGCTGATAAGTTCTACACACCAGGTGTGGCCTGAGCCCTCTGCCTTTTCACTCCAAGTGAAGACAGAGCCACTCTCAAGGCTCTCTCTCTCTCTCTCTCTCTCTCTCTCTCTCTCTCTCTCTCTCTCTCTCTGCCCAGGCTATCCTCTCCTCTGTCCCCACCATCAGTTCCCACTGCTCTGAGTATGGTGGGAGGTGCAGACTTGTCTGCTGGCACCGTGCTCAGAGAGTGTGAATTCCCAGAAGCCACAGTGAAGTCCTGCAGGGGTGTGAAGAGGGCAGTAGATCTGTGAAAGTCAGGGCTGAGTCACATGACAGCCTGGGGAGCTGAACAAGTCACAAACCACTAAGCCACTGTATGGGGACCCCAGGGGAGCCGAGGGAAGCAAGCCTCAGTGACTGGACTGGACTTCTAAATTCAATCTGCTCCCACCCTGGAGCCGGGCTGTGGCCCCTGGCCTTGGGATGGGAGCCACACGCGCCTCTGCTAGGCTTTCAGGCCTGACCCCTCTAACCTGATGTACCCTGACCTGTTAGGCTCCAGCCCCACCACAGTTGGCTCTCTGTTCCTCTGGCACCAAGCTCCTCCTCACCACAGGACCTTTGCCCCGGAATCATCTCCTAGCCTAGCTTTCAGCATGGCTGCTGAATGTGTCAAGCTACAGGCCCTGCCCGTATGTCACCTCTTCTCTGACCTCCATTAAATTAATTTTTCCAAATCTCTGTTTTGTCTTATCCACAGCTCTGAAATGGTCCTGTTTGTTATATTACTTTATTCTTCTTTATGATGGTTCCTCTTTTCCCTCCTTCCCTCTCCCCTTTCTTTTTCTTTTCAGGCTTGGTTTCATGTAGCCCAGGTTAACCTCAAAACCCAAGTTTGCTATGTGACCAAGGCTGGCCTTGAACTCCTAATTCCCTTGTATTCATCTCTCAAGTGCCGGGATTACAGGCATGTGCCACCATGCCTGGCTATGTTCATAATAATTTTCTTCCAGAGAAAGAAATACAGTCCCACAAACCCCAGGAATTTTCATTGCTCTGGGCCTCAGTTTCCTCATCTGGGGCCAGGGCCATGAGCCCAGCTTCTTCTCTATCTCCTAACTGGTACTGTGTAGATCCAAGAACGTTACGAAGGGGTGCATGTGAGGGTGGGGATGTGGCTCACTTGCCTGGCTCCTGGGAGGTCCTGGGTCCATAACAGCACCACACAAACAAGCCGGAAGTGTGACGATGGCACTCTGGAAAGCATAGAAGTTGAACCACATCTCCTGTTGAATTTGTCCTGCAACATGTTTTCCCAGCAGCCCACAGGGCAAATAGCCTCAACGGCTTCGTGTCCTAGGGAAATGGGAAAATCTTAAGGACGGAGACCTTTCTCCACCTGGGAAGGGAGTGGGTCAATATTGTCACAGCCTCAGTCTGCTTCTGAAAGCCTTGCTCTGTCCAGAACTCACTTTGTGACCTGGGGCGGGTCTCTTCCCAGCTCTGGGCTCTGCTTTTTTCAGCCCTCAAATGAGAGGGTGAAAAATACACAGGTCCTCTCAGCCCCAGTATTTAGACTGATGAGGACTCACTTGCCAGAAGGGAGGAGAAACCACACTGTCCCAAAGTGCCCCTAGCACAGGCTGGCCATCCATCCATTACTGACACTCCTCCAGGACAAGCTCAGCCTCCCTGGCACTTTCCCGTCCACTAGCTCCTGAGGTGGGGCAGGAGAACTGGCCTCTATTCTCACTCCAGCGTGGCAAAGAAGAAAGTGAGAAGGCCTTGCCAGTTTGCTTTCCTTGCTCATTCCCCCAGTTAGCCCCTACCACCACGGGGCCTTTGCATGACACCCATCATCCCCGGATGCTCCCCCAGGGTCCTCACACTTCAAAAGCTCTCTTCTCAAACCTCTCCAAGAGGCCTCTCCCATTCCTTCCTTTTACACACACACACACACACACACACACACACACAGAGAGAGAGAGAGAGAGAGAGAGAGAGAGAGAGAGAGAGAGAGAGAGAGATATTCACATACAGATACACACTCACACAGAAACACACACTTGTTGGGGGCTGCAGACCCCTGGCCCCTTGACTTTCTTTGCCTGCCTCAGACCCTTTGCCTGCTGGAATGAAACAACTTGCTTTCCTGTGCTTACAGCTGCTCTGAGCACGAGACCCTCATGAGTTCCTGATGGCAGGGGAGTGAATTCTGGTGGGTTTTACAGCTGGAAATCCCAAGAGCTGGGGCATGGCTATCATTTAAGGAACCCTATATAAGCTTCCCTGGAGTGCAATAAAGTGGGCATTCTTGTTTCAGGGATGACCCATGTCCTCATGTCTTTGTATGCATGTGTTTTTAAATCTCCAGCCTATTTCCTGGCTCGTGTACAGTCCCGTAGTGCAGGTGCTACACACACACATGAGATATACACACACTCACATACTTACACACAGATACACACACCTACACTTATACATATACACAGAGATATACACACTCACACACTCTCATATACACACCCACAGGAGGAAGGGAGGGAGAGACAGAGAGAGACAGACATACACATATATTTCTTTTTTAATAATTTATTTTTTATTTTAATATTGGTGTTTTGCCTGCATGTATGTCTGTGTGAGGATATTAGAAGCCCTGGAACTAGAATTACAAACAGTTGGGAGCTGCCATGTGGGTGGTGGGAATTGAACCTGAGTCCTCTGGAAGAGCAGTCAATGCTCTTAACCACTGAGCCATCTCTCCAGCTCCACATATATTTCTTTTCTTTTTATTTTTCTCTTTTCTAAACATAGTTTCCCTAGCTGTCCTGAAACTCACTCTGTAGACCAGGCTGGCCTTGAACTCAGAGATCCACCTGCCTCTGCCTCCCAAGTGCTGGAATTAAAGGTGTGTGCCACCCCTGCCAAGATATATTTTCTTTTTTAATTTTTAGCTTTCTTTTTTATTATTTTATGAGTATGGGGGTTCTGCCTGCATGTATATACGCATACCACAGGGGTGCAGTGCCTACAGAGGCCAGAGAGGGCATCAGGATCCTTTTGAACTGGAGTTACAGATGTTTGTAAATGGCCATGTGGGTACTGAGAATTGAACCTGAGTCTTCTAGAAGAGCAACTACTCTTAACCACTCTCAACAGCTGAGCCATCTCTCCAGCCCCTGTATTTTCAAACAGGGACTCATGTAGCCCAGGATCAGCTCAAACTCTCTATTTAGCCAGGATGAATATTTAGAAGAACTATTTGATCCTCCCTGCTCCATATCCCTATAGCAGGAGCTACAGGCAGGCACTACACATGCATCACTGCGCCTGGTTTATATGGTGATAAGGATGGCCTCATGCATGCTAGGCAAGAACGCTACTGACTCCTGCTCCTTTATGTTTTTTAGAGGGACAGGGTGTCCTGTAGCTCAGGCCAGCCTTAATTTGTTATGTGGCTGAGGATGGCCTTGAATTCCTGATCTTCTCGCTTCCCTCTCCTGTGTGCTGAGAACACAGGTTTGCACCGCCACGCCTGGTTCCTAAGTGGTAGACTTTTCACTGTGGCATTTCAGGAGCAAGTGCTTTTACCCCGGGGTCCATCTTACTGCTTCTCGAGGCTCTCCCTACCACGCTAGCTCTGTAGAATGAAGACGTTTGTCTGTCCTGTCATCTGTGTTGTCCCCAGTCCCCAGCAGGCACCTAGCAGTTCCCAAGGGACACAGAAGAAAGTGGGTTCGAAAGAAACATTTCCTTTGTCCCTCCTGTCACTGCTTGGGCCCAGGGCCATGGCAGGTCTCCTCTGTGAGACTCTCTTTAGAAACCAGGTTGTTTAAAGCAGAATGAAGTGGCTTCCTTGTGACGAACAGCTGCAGATTGTGTCCGGAGGACTTTTCACACAGAAACAGTAGAAAATGGATGACAGGAACTGACCAATGAGAAGAGATGCTTTGGGTCTGGGAAATGGCTGTACAAGTGTGAGGGCTGACTTTGAACCCCAGCACCTTGTAAAAGCCAAGTGTAGCAGCGGAGTCTGGGGCTCACTGGTCCAGCCAGTCCAGCAGAATTAGCGAGCTCCAGGTTCAGTCGAGACCCAGTCTCAAAAAAAAAAAAAAAAAAAAAAAAAAAAAAAAAAAAAAAAAAAAAAAAAGAGGAGAGTGGTAGAGAAAGACACCAAAGACACCACACGTTAACTTTCTAGTCTCCACACAAGTACATACACAGTGAGACACAAGAGGTGTGGGAGGGGGAGGAGGAGCAGCAGGGGGAAGAGGAGGAAGAGGGAGTTATTCCTGCTATCAGGTCCAGAGGTCTCATTACACAGCTCATTCAGCACAACTGGTGAGGAACAGAGGCCAGTCATCCTGGGGAAAGCCTGGAGGACGTCACGGCTGTCCTTCAAGGGCTGAATTCCCTGGAGCTGAGGTAGGGGCTTTGGGGCAGGATCTGTCTGACCCCAAGCTGCGTGACCTCAGGTGAGGGGACATTGCAGCTGTCTGCCTGCATGTTAGTATGGGGGAAGGGTCACTGAGCTGAGCCTCTGTGGAGGTGAGGATGGCGGTCAGTACGTGTGGTGGTACTCGGCACACTCTAGTTAGTTCAGTGGCGCTCTTTTACACGTTACTCTCTGCGGCTCCTTACAAGGCTGCACATACCCTGTGGGCTTCCTGGAGGAGGAGGTATGATTGCGCCTGATGGTCTTTCCTCCCCACCTCTAACACCCTGATCACTGCAGCCCCACACCCAGGTCATGTGCTGTCCCTCTGTCTGCTGGTGACTCAACCTGACAGCTGAACAGATGGGAGAGCGATGGCGTTTGGCACTCACTGCTCTGCTTCTCCAAGCAGCTGCCTCAAGCAAAGGTCAAGGTGTTGGGTTTCCACCCTTATCCTGAGGGTGTGCAGGGCCCTGGGAGCCCAGGCTAGGGCCACCCCACCCTGGCTCACCCTTGTAGAGCTCTCACCTTATGCCCTGGGCAGATGGTGACGGCTTCTGTCACTCAGGGCTACAGGCGCCAGCACTGCTGGTTGTGGGGCTTGTGAATGGTGGCTGCTGAGCTTGACCTCCTGCTGAGGCACAAGAGTCCTTGAAGGGTTTGCAGAACTCAAGCCTGTTTGCTTCCCGAGCACAGGGGCAGAATGTCCTCAGATCTGCGTGCGTATAGTGTGCACACGGGGTGTGGACATGGGCAATGACCTTCCCTGTGACATAGCAGTTCAGCTGTGTGATTATTCTCACCTGACCATTAGATGGTGTGATGTGAGCTGGGCATGGTGGCGCACGCCTTTAATTCCAGTACTCCGGGGCAGAGGCAGGCAGATCTCTGTAAGTTCAAGGCCAGCCTGGTCTACAGAGTGCATTCCAGGACAGTCAGGGCTACACAGAGATACACTGTCTCAAATAAATAAATAATAAATAAATAAATAAATAAATAAATGATGTAATATGGAGCTTGGTGATGTGGTACATGTTTGGGAGGCAGCGTTTGGGAGGCAGAGGCAGGAGGACCAGTGATGTAAGGCTAGCCTCGACTATATAGCCATATGGAGGTCCACTGGGCCTACATGTGGTATGACTTTATTTGTATACCATTATAATTAAATTAATAATTTAATTTGTGTATGTGAGAGAGAGAGAGAGAGAGAGAGAGAGAGAGAGAGAGAGAGAGAGAGAGAGAGAGAGAGAGAGAGAGAGAGTCATGTAGCCTTACTCTAGAGTCATGGCTTACTCTAGAGTCCTGGAGTGCTGGGATTATAGTCATGCATTAACACGTCTGATTTTTGCTGTGCTGTGCTGGGGATCAGTCTCAGGGCTTTGTGATGAGCTTGCATCCCTGACTCTTCACTTACTTTTTAATAGGTGTGTTAGCATCACTAAATTCAAAATCCAATGAAGTCTATGTCTCCCTCTCTCCTGGCCACTCGCACAGCCCATCCTCCTCCCACAGGTGCTCAATGGCCTCTGTCTTCTGCTAGGTGACCGGTTCTCTGTATGATCCTGAGTGTCCCTCCCCTACCTCTTTACAAACGGTGACCAAGAACCACTGTTCCTCGTTACTGCTCAGTTCCCACTCTTCCTCGTTACTGCTCGGTTCCCACTGTTCCTCGTTACTGCTCGGTTCCTCTTTTTGTTGTTGTTGTTTCACTTACTAATAAGTCCCAGGATAAGCAGCTGCCTGGATGCTTCTCAAGGCCGTGCAGCACTCTGAATTTGCAAGGATATGTGTCATATTTTGACTGGTGCCTTATGGATGGATACTTAGGTTATTTCCAATACTTAAAATTACAGACTATGGTACAATGAATCATTGCGGTAGGGGTGGGGTCTAGAGTTTGGCTGCTCAGAATATTCCAGAACTAGCAACTGAGGGGGTTGTTAGAATCTCAGTGTTATTGGTTCTACCTCTTCCCCAGATCTGCTGGGTTGGGATCTTCTTTCTTTTTTCAAGGCAGGGTCTCATGTAGCCCAGGCTGGCTTTCAATTTACTCAGTAGTTGAGGAGGACCTTAAACTTCTCATCTTCCTGCTTTTACTTGCAGATTGCTAGAATTATATGTGCCCACTGGCATGCCCAGTCTATGCAGTGCCGGGGAATGGAGCCCGGGGCTTCATGCAAGCTAAGCAAGTGGCCTACCAATTTAGTTACATTCCTGGTCTCTGGGATCTATATATTAAAATGATGTCCAGGGTCCTGATATATATTGAGCTTGAAGAAGTAGCTGTCTGAAAAACAAATTTCTAAAAGTGAGGTTACTGAGCTGAGAGATAGGTGCACATATAATTTAGACAGGTACAAGCAAATTGATGGCAGAACATGAGTCAGTGCACACACTCCCTTCTCATTCTGAGAGACCCTTCTAAAGCTTCTGTGCCCAGCTTGGTCCCTAGCTGGTGGCGTTGCTTTGGGGAAGCAAAGACGCTTTGGGGCAGAGCTTAGCTCAAGGAAGTAGGACATGGTGGGGGGATGGAACCAGATCTGCAGTCTCTCTGTCTTGCCTCCTCGTGCACATACTCTTGTTGCCATGATGCTCTGGTCTTGTGGGTGGGGGAGGCAACATTTGGGCTGAGGTCATGCCTGCAGTGCTGGAGCCTGTGACTTATCCATTCTCCAAAGGTCTTTTTAATGTTCATGAGGACAATCCCACGTAGTCTGGTGAGGTCTACACAGTGTCAGAGATCTTGGGGATCAAGGCTCCCACTTCACAGATGAGAAAAATGTGTTCAGAGTGGCTAAAAGGTGGCCTCCAGTATTTAAATATTTAAGAACAACCAGATCAATATTCACCACTAGCAGGTAAGCAGCTCAGTGCAGGCCTCCGTCCCTAAAGGCGAGGAGGACAACCGTGGCAAGCTAGTGACAGCCAACCAGTTCACACCATGGGACAATGAGCTGGTTACTGGTCTAATGTGGTTCAGGGAACCAAGGGAAGGACACACTGGAAAGATGTCGCTGTCATGGGGGTGATGTTCTTTCCATGGGATCCTGTGAAAGTAAAATGATGGTTAAGTTCCAAGATTACTGACTGGAATTGCAATTAACTCTGAGTATTCGGTAGGGTTTTTCTGAGGCTCCTATTTGAAGTTCTGGCCAGAATGTTGTAAAAAAGTTCACCATTTCAGCTAACTAAGTGATGCTGGTTTTGGTTTTGCTTGGATTTAGACCTGGGCTTAGCACACATTTCATGTGTGGAGCCATGCATTGAACATTTTGTATGTTGCAGGGCACACTGGTCTCTGTTTCAAATGCCCACTTGGGCCCTCTAAGTACAAGAACAGCCCCAGATGGTAGGTAAACGAGGGACCATGTGCCAATAAACCTTTATTTATGGACACTGAAATTTGAATTTCATATTGTGTTGTCTTGTCACAGAACTCTTCTGAATTCTCCTCCCTGCCATCTGAAAATGTAGAAACCATTCTTAGCTCACAAGCTGCACAGAACTGGTGGTAGGGCTGGATTTGGCTGGTGGCCAAAGTTTGGGACCCCAGAAGATGAGAGAGTGGGAAGCAGACAGGCAGGGAAGCTGGGAGGTGATGAGGCAGTGAGGTTTAAGGCAGAAGGTGGGATCACAACGCCAGTCTCTCTACCTCTGCTCCAGCCCCACTCCAGCTCCTCTTGACTCTGGAGAGATCTCCCTTGAAATGGGATTTATTCTCAACTCTTGAGAGATCTCCCTTGAAACAGGATTTACCCTTAACTCTGGGCAGCGCCTTTTGTCCTTAGCAACCAGCATCAGGGCTGAGGGACATCTCCATCAGTCAAGTGGTCATGAACACATGAGTACAAACCCTAAACCCGCAGAAATACCAGGCTCACAGGGGGGCCAGACACAGATAGACTCACGGGACTTGCTGGTCAGCTAGTCTAGCCAAAACCAGTTCCAGGTTCAGTGAGAGATTGTTACAAAGAAAGAAGGTGACAGACCTACAAGATGGCTCTATAGGTAAAGGTGTTTGCTGCCAAGCCCGACGACCTGATTTGATCCCTGGAGAGTGATTAAGAAAGACACTTGACTTCTGACCTGTTGTAGAGTATTATTCTAAAGTGTGCTACTTTTGTTTATGTTGCATTTGTTTAACTCTGTGAAGCTGTGATTCTTTGCCTGTGTAAAACACCTGGTGGTCTAATAAAGAGCTTAAAAGTCAATAGCAAGGCAGGAGAGAGAAACAGGCGGGGCTGGCAGGCGGAGACAATAAATAGAACTCTAGAGAAGAAAAGATCAGGGAATGAGGAAAGTAGCCAGAGAAGGAGGAGGACATCTGGGGCCAGCCCCCCAGCTACACGGCTAGCCACAGATTAAGGGTAAGATTTACAGAAGTAAGGGAATGGAAAAGTCCAGAGGCAAAAGGTAGGTGGGATAATTTTAAGTTAAGCTAGAAACAAGCCAAGCTAAGGCTGGGCACATATTAAGAATAAGCCTCCATGTGTGATTTATTTGGGAGCTGGGTGGCGGGCTCCCAAAAGAAGAGAGTGAAAAGAACAACACTGGCCTTCACATGCACACACACAAACACATACAATACACATATGCGCATATAAACTAGCACTCATGTGAACACACACTTGTGCACATTAACAAACACCTGCAGAGATACCAACACATACACACACACCGGCACGCACATGCCCATGGCAACACACATCTGTATACAGTAACATACACTTGCACACACACACAGTAAGCTGCAGGGAAGCATGTCTAGTATTCTGTCCCAGAGGTTTATGGCGTGGCCCACACTGGGTTGGACACTGTTCCCAGCACCAGGGTTGTCACAGTGAATGGAACACACGAGCTCCAGCTGCAGTCACGCTAATGTCACGCTAATGTCCGAGGTAGGTAATGAAACAGTAGGCCATAGCTGGAGAGAGATAATGGGAGACAGTTTTCTTTCTGGGTGGATGCTCTCCCTGAATCACACTACATTTGTGTGTGGACTTCGGGATCCTGGGTACTGAGTGATTATGCAAAGGGCTCTCGGCCCTCAAGGGAACCTGCTTGTATCACTTTTGTAAATGGAAATTAACACCACGAGTCCCCGGAACCCTGGTGGGAACCTAAAGTGGTACAGGCCCTTCAGATAGGGTTGTCAGTTTCCTATGAAACTTAGCCATGTGTCCCGGCAACTTCACTTTTAAGTATCTGCTCAAGGAAAATGAAAACCTAGCCAGCTGTGTTGGTGCACGCCTTTAATCTCAGCATTCGGGAGGCAGAGGCTAGTGGATCTCTGAGTTCAGGGCCAACCTAGTCTACCTAGTGAGTTCTGGCCAAGGGCTACATGGTACAACTCTGTCTCCAAAAAAGAAAGAAAGAAAAGAAAGTCAAATAAAACTCCTCTTGCTAACTCATCTGTGAATACCCGAATATTTACATGTAATTCGTGGCAGCCCATAGCGTGGACAAGCTAAAACATCATCCCAGGGCAAATGGCTGACACATTCACACGGAGGAATACAACTCAGCAGGAAAGAGGACTGAGCCCCAGAGCGGCAGAAGTAGGGACATCGCTATGCGGAATGAAAGAAACCAGATGGTAGAAAGTGCACACTGGGCCATGTGATTCTAATTATGTGACAGGCAGGACTAATCTACAGTGACAGATATCAGAAGGATGGATGCTTGTGGGGATTTAGGCAGGGCTGGAAGGGGACCCCTGGGGGATTTCTGGGGGCAGTGGCAATAGTCTTTTCTTGCCTGGAGGGCCGTACATACAGGCCCCAGGAATCCATCAACATTCTCTAACCCCACATCTTCAGATCTGCCCACTTCACTGCAAGGCAGCCTTACCTTAGTAATAAACCAGCCAAACCCTGCAAAGCGGGCAGAGGCACCCCGGGCAGACTCAGCCCAGACACAGGCAGCCGTGGAAGGCTGTATGGAAACAGGTGATTTTCATTTTCTTCCCTCTGCTCCTCTGGGTTTTGGAAGGAGTCAGAAACCGTGCGTACTTGTGCTTCCAGAGACCAGGAAGAAAGCTTCTGAAGTCACGTGACCCGTGTGTTTATGAAAAAGAACCCGCGGCTGCTTTTCTGCATCTTTTGTTGTTTAAGTCTTTTCAGAAAGGGTTTTTTTTTTCTTAAGTTCTTTTAAAGAAAGCAAGGGGCTAGAGAGGTGGTACAGTGGTTAGGAACACTGGCTGCTCTTTCAGAGGACCTGAGTTTGGCTCCTGCACCTGTGTTGGACAACATGAAAACCTCTCATAGCTCCAGCTTTGGGGGATTCCATACCCTTCTCGGGCTTCAGAGGGCATTTGCACACGTGGCAAATACATGAACACACACACACATGCACACACACATACAAGTAAAGTAAAATTAAAAACAGTAAAGTAAAATAAATATTTAATGAAGGCAAGAAAGCCAGGCATCGTGGGTCATGCATGTAATGACAGCCCATGAGAGGCTGAAGCAGGAGGACCGCCATGAGTTCAAGTTTCACAGTGAGCTCTAGAATGGCTTGGGATACTGAGAGACTGTCTTTAAAACTAAAAGAAAGAAAGGAATGATGAAAGGAGAGGGGGGGGAGGAAGGAAGGAAAGAAAAAAACACAGGCTTGGAGAGAGGGCTCAGTGGTTAAGAGCACTGTTTGTTCTAGAGCCGTGGTTCCCAATCTGTGGGTCATGACCCCTTTGACAAACCTCTATCTCCAAAATATTCATTATTGTTCATTACAGTAGCGAAATTACAGTTGTGAAGCAGCAGTGAAATAATTCTATGGTTGGGGTCACCACAACATGAACAGCCGTATTAAAGGGTCACAGCATTAGGAAGGTGGAGAACCAGGGCGGTAGAGGATCCAAGTTCAGTTCCCAGCACCCACATGAAAGCTCACTACTGCTGGTAACTCTAGTTCTGGAGATCAGAACCCTCTTCTGGACTCTGTGGGCACTGCACACACGTGCACACATATAAATAAATATAAACGGAAGAGGAGGAGTGCTGGGGATATAGCTTGGTGGTAGAATATTAATATTCATGATTTTCATCTCTCTCTCTCTCTCACACACACACACACACACACGCACGCATGCACACACATGCGCGCACACACGTGTACGCAGCAAGGAAGAGGGAGGACAGGTGAGCAAACAGCCCCCTCAGCCCTTTGGGTCGCTGTTTCTGCAAGGCTGGGGACCAAGCCCAGGGTCCTGAGCTAGTCAGGCCGGTTCTCCACCCTGAAGTTGCAGCCCAGCCCTTTCCCTTCCTGGGGCAAAGCCGACTCCTCTATGAAGTTCTCTCCGATTTCTCCCTGAGACCTGCACTTCCGCCAACCTCATTCCTAACCCTGGAGGACTGGGTACTTTCCTTGGGTCCCTGATTGTCATGCCATTGCCAGGTGTCCCTGACTGTCAGCCACTGCCTGGTCCCAGGACTGATGAGGAACTGAGAGGTGACCTCGCAGCTCATGTGGGGCAGGAAGACACCCATGGGAGTTTTCAGAAACCCCAGTCACCCTGAAAAAGGTCAGGTGATTTGGTTTTATCACAGGGCCATGGGGCTCCCTGAGGCTATCTGGCACAGTGGGGTAACCTTTGGCCCACTGCACAGAAGTTCTGCAGGAGCCCAGGAGTATATGGAAAATTTGGGCTGCAGAATGGTGCACGACAGGGAGCCAGGTCAGTGCTGGACTCAGGTCCCAACTGTGGGCACAGTGACAGGCTGTTCTAGGGGGCAGGAGGGGATTCATTTAACATGAACAGTGGATGCGCTGTAGGGTAGGTGGCAGCAGAGACACCCACACATATAGATGGTCAGGGAGGCCCCGAGGAGGCCTCCAAGACAGAAGCCACTTTGGGATCCTTCCCCACCCAGCAAAAGGAGTCAGAAGGGACAAATACGCCCACCCCACCACTCTTCCTTTCCGTTTTATTTATTTGTTTGCTTGCTCTTGAGGCCGACTTTCACCATGCAGCCCAATGTAACTGCTTCTGCCTTCCCAGTGCTTCAGAGCTTGGATTAAAGGCATCTGTCGCCATACCCAGCTTGGTCTGGCACATAAAATCCTCCCGACAGGCAAATGCCACCAGCCCCAGCCTCGCCTTTCCACAGCTGCCTCTAGGCTGGAGCGGTCGAGTGTCACTCTGAAAAGTCCAGCTTCTGTCCACAGCAGGGAGACAACAAGGGCACAATGGGGTCCTAGCATGGCATGAGGTTGGAGGGTGGCTGAAGGAGCCTTGGCTTTGCCTGGTTGACGTCTCCTTCGTCTAGTCCCACTGTGGACCCTAAAGCTCCCAGTCCCTCCCCTCCAGGAACAGGAGCTCCCCACTTAGTCACAGTGACCAGCATATGGAACAAGTCTAGCCAGTCTTCCTGTGGGAAAGGGGCAGTTCTGTGGACACCTGGACCTGCCTGGTTGAGATGGGTCAAGATATGCTCTCCTCTGCTGGTCCTGGCTTGAGCTGCGTTTTGCCGTCTCGTCGTAAGGGTCCTAGAATATCACAGAAACTAAACAATGAGAGGGCCGAGAGTTCTGGATGTGGACCACCAAGGAATCAAGGATAGCCTTGAAGGCATCTTCCCAGAGGAAGTTGGGCCTTCTAAGGTCAGGCAGGTGTGAGAAGCCACCGTCCATTCGTTCACCCGGCACACACTCATGGAGCTGCTGTGTTCATTCGTTCACCCAGCACACACTCGTGGAGCTGCTGTGGTTCACCCGGCACACACTCGTGGAGCTGCTGTGTTCATTCGTTCACCCGGCACATACTCGTGGAGCTACAATGTTGGTCCGTATTTATGTCACAGTATCAGACACAACACTTTATAAGCAACAGACAGGGCTGGGGTCTAGAGAGGACCCTCCTGCTGTGTCATCCCAGAACAGAAGCACAGGAGGCAGCTGAACGTGCTTAATGTATGTGTCTCTGTGTGAGCTTATGTGGAGGCCTGAGGTGGACTTTTGCTTTGGTTTTGTTTTTGTTTTTTGAGACAGGGTTTTTCTGTGTAACAGTTCTGGCTGTCCTGGAACTTGCTTTGTAGACCAAGTTGGCCTCGAACTCACTGAGATCTGCTTGCCTCTGCCTCCCAAGTGCTGGGATTATAGGTGTGCACCACCACCTGGCCCAATTTATTTCTTTGTGTGTGTGTGTGTGTGTGTGTGTGTGCGCGCGCGCGCGCACGCGGGGTGTATGTGTCTGACTCTGTAAGTGCCTGTCATATGTGGGTCAGAGAAGTCAGAAGAGGGCAATGGATTCCCTGAAGCTGGCATTATACATGCTTAGGATCTGCCTAACTGGGATGTTGGGCACTAAGCTCAGGTCTTCCGCAAGAACAGCAAACTCTTTGAACTGCAGGGACATCTCTCCAGGCCCTACTACCTTACGTTTTGAGACAGCATCTCTCCTCGAACCTGGAGCTTACTGATTCAGCCAGACTAGCTGGTCGGAAAGCCCCAGGTGTCCTCCTGTCTCCACTCACCTGCCTCTGGGGTTATAAATGCACATGGCTATACCTGGCTTTTTACATGGGTGTCAGGGATCCCAAGTCAAGTCCTCAGGCAAACACATTAGTCCTTAGGTTAGCATATTACCCCTGAGCCATCTCCCCAGCCCCTACTTTTATTTTATTTTTTTGGAGACTGGATGTTTTGAACTTCTATGTAGTTGAGGATGGCCTTGGATACCAGATTTTCCTGCCTTCATTTCCAGGGTGCTGGGATGAGAGGCCTGTGCAACCACGCCCCATTGAACTTTAATGACAGACAAATCCAGTCTGTGGTCTAAGCCCCTCCCACAAGGACATCATCCGGCTATGCAGGAGTCCAGAGTCTTCCGGGACGGACCTCCTCTTACAGACCCTGCCATTGCCCTAGGGATAAAGATTCCAGCACAAGGACTTTGGGAGACACACACAAAGGCAACAGGTCTCTTCAGGCTGGGTTCTGTGCTGGGGCTCAGTAGAGAGAAACCCCTGTCATCCTTAGTGAACCACCCAGGAGAGACAACCTGCGTCTGTTCCGTTACCATGGCGACCACCGTCCCCATTTACACACGCAGGAGGACAGGCCCCAGACATGAAGTCACACAGCCAGTCAGAGGCCAAGAGCCGATCCGACTTCTGATTTCATAATTTCCAAGTCAGCTGTGTTTGCCACACCAGGCTGGAGAGAGAAAACACAGCCACGTGGAAATGACCTCACGTGTCTCCTGCTCCTCCTCAAAGTGAGCTCGGAGTTGATTGAAAAGCTGCAGCCGGACATACCAGGACAGCTGTGTGGGCGGCAGGGGGGATCGGATGGGGGATCGGATGCACAGGTCATAGTAGTTTCTGATCTGGGCTTCAGGATCAGAGTGATGAAGGCTTTCTGGACGGAGGTGGTCAGTGGCAGGGAAACCATAGAGTGTAAACTGGCTGCCTGACTCACTTCACATCCCCACACAAAGCCTGCCTCTCCTTTATTTACTGGATGCTGGTGGTATGGGGAAGGAGGGCTGGTGAGCGAGACCTGACAGCGTTTGTCATTGCAGCTGAAATCCTTAGCCCCCTGCCAGCGGCACCTAGACCTGCGGGTCTGCACTAAGGAGATAGACACACAAGGGTACATTTGAAAACACTCTCTGGCAAGAGCTGTGACTCACGCTCATTACTTCAGGACTGACGAAAATGCCAGGAGTGGGGGATGGATTCGTCACTTGGAGCAGCTAGCTTCTGAGAACTCGGCCCCCCTGTGGCTGTCCTTCATTAGCTTGGCGAATTTGGAGAGCAACGCTTTTGGATGATGTCTGGCGTGGGTTGGGGTTTGGGGGACCGGATAGTCTCCATGGAATAAGAATGAGTCTCTAACCTGGGCCAGACTCTCCTGGGGCAGGAAGGCTTGTGGTTCAGGTTGTGCCCAAGTTGGCATCTGCTAGGTTGTTCCCTGGGACCCCTTCTAAATGAGATCCATCCCTTCACTCTCACCCACTCATCCAGTCACTCTACTGAGGTGGGATTCCCCTCTGTATACTGCGAATATGTTTTATTACCATTGGTTAGTAAAGAGTCTGCTTGGGCCTATGGGCAGCACAGAATAGAGCAAGGCAGGAATTCCAAGCAGAATAGAGGAGAAGAGCAGGTGGAGTCAGAGAGATACCATGTAGCTACCGAAGGAGACGGATGCCGGAACATTACCCTGTAAGCCACAGACTTGTGGCAAAACACAGAATAATAGAAATGGGTTAATTTGAGATGAAGGAGTTAGTTAATAAGAAACCTAAGCTAATAGGCCAAGCAGTGTTTTAATTAATATAATTTCTGTGTGATTATTTCGGGTCTGGGTGGGTGGGGAACAAATGAGTGGCCTCTGTCAACACTCTATGATGGACTAAAGAGTGTGTTGGGCTCCGTGATTACTTCCTGTATAGGTAAGGGGAAAATGCTTGCTAGGCAGCTAAGACCAGGAAAATGTGGCCTCCATAAAGATTTAAAGAGAGGGAGCTCTCGCTCTCTCTCTCTCTCTCTCTCTGCTTAAGTTTCATCAGCCACAGGTTCTGGGGCATTGTTTTTGTGAATAAAGCTTTATTGAAAGCTGGCCATGCCCATGCATTTTAAATCCCCTTGACACTTCAGAGTTAAGCTATGGAGTAGACACTGCACATCCATGAAATGAGAATGATCTGTTGTCTGCCATTCATGAAATGAGAATGATCTGTTGTCTGCCATTCATGGAAGTTAGTGCCACAGTCCAGCATAAAAGAGATCACAGCTTTGTGGGTAAAAATGCTAGCCATCAAGAGTGATGCTCTTAGAAATGGGTTCATCAGGGTCTCTTAGTGGCCACATGTTCACATGAGTCAACCTGAAAGCCAGAACCCGGCTATCTGTGTCTTCAGTTTCCCTAGTAGGTCAGACTTTGGTAATCTATACACAGAGAGCCACCTTGCTCTCCTGTGGATGGATGGAAGATACTTGCTCACCAATTCAAGGGGAAACAGACACCAGGAGGCTGACCCAGAGTGGGAGGCTGATCTAGAAGGACAGTAGACATTGCTCCCAGCACTGGGGGGTGGAAGTACAGAGCATACCTCTCTGTTGAGAGTGACCTGACCTGACCCACTGTGACCAATGTAAAACACTCAACTGACTGGTGGCTTGGCTGTGCACAACACTGAGACCCTTTCAGATCAGTCTGTTGTGGTTCCACCCACAGCCTCCAAGGTCATTCTAGAGGTCACCAAAAGGGCAAGATGGAGGGTATGTGGGAAGGCTTCAGGGGTTTGGCCTAGAAGGCCAGGCACAGAGGTCATAGGCTTCCAGGAGCTTAAAAGCCAGTCCCGTGGTTCTGAACACCTACAAGGGACACTGGGAAATGTAGTCCTTAGGTGTGCTAGACTGGCAGGTGGTCTGTACCAGGTGGTCCAGGCCCAGGATGGAACCTCAAATGATCCTCACAGACAGGAACAGGAGTGACAGACACAGAAGAGAGAAAATGCTGAGGGAGAAAAAGTAAGAGACTGCGGACACTGCATCTTTGACACAAAAACAGAAACACACACAAACCAGCCCAGCACGAGGTCTTTCTCGCCTTTGTATTTCCCCCCATGTCTGTTTGGATACACATATATTCAAACAAATGTACAGCAGATGGGCAGAAGGAACACGCTTTAAATACACCTGAGTGGGTGTCTGTGGGGGACGGGACTCTGAGGAGTGGAGAAGAAAGAAGGCAAAAATAAGACATTAAAATCAAACCAAGCTAAGGCTATAGTCCATGTTGGGGTAGTGGGCTGGGGCAGGGTAGGGGTTCAGCTTGGGAGAGGGTTTGCCTAGAATACAGGGAATCCTAGGTTCAATAGAGGTGGTGGGGCAGGAGAAAAAGAAATGAGATAAAGAACAAAAGCTACTACCATCAGCCAGGTGGTGGTGGCACACACCTTTTATCCTAGCATTAGGGAGGCAGAGGCAGGCAGATCTCTGTGAGTTTGAGGCCAGTCTGGTCTACAGATACAGAGCAAGTTCCAGGATGATCAAGGCTATGCACAGAGAAATTCTGTCTCGAAAAAAACCAAAAACAGAAAAGTTATATCTATTGTGGAAATTTTGGGACATATATAAAGAAATCAATACCCATAATCCAATCTACAGATGTGACTGTGTGCGTGTGTGTGTGAGAGAGAGAGAAAGAGAGAGAGAGAGAGCGAGCGAGCGAGCGAGAGAGAGAGAGAGAGAGAGAGAGAGAGAGAGAGAGAGCAAGCCACAGCATACATGTGGAGGTCAGAGGACAACTGGCAGGAAGTCACTTCTCTTCTTCTACCACGTGGGACCGGGGGACAGAACTCAAACTACCAGGCTTGGCAACAAGCCCCCTTGCCTGATGAGCCATCTCATTTACCCTTTCTGTTATTGTTATAGAATCCCTACTGTCTTTTCTGAGTGGCTACACAGTGCGCACAGGCTGGGCTACAGCGAGTTTATTTACGACGCGCGTTCCCACTCTCTTCACAGTTCCCATTTCTCACAGCCGTTTTCCCCATTCCACTAAGTACTCTTTGAGCAGATGGTTCGGTGGCTGAATAGTTTCCATGCTGTGGTTGACTAGTCTGTGATTAACTGTTTGCTGACTTGTGGGGATGCAGGTTCTTCCTGGGGTGGGCTAGCGCAGGTGACACCATGACAGCCCTCTTTGGGCAGCAGGTTGCCTGGATGGGTGGTTATTCCTGTCATGCGGATGGCCAGAATGAAGATAATTTGTCAAAGAGCATGAATCTAAGTGTGTATGTTTTTATTTTTAAGGCTTTGGGGGCATTTTTAAATTAGGAAAGAAAAGAGAACCCTTTCTTTAAAAAAATGCTTAGATAATAAAATGTGGGGCTGGCAAGATGGGCCAGTGGCTAAAGGAACTTGCTGCTAAGTCTGAGCTCTTGTGTTTGATCCCCAGGATCCACATGTGGAGAGAGAAATGACTCTCCAAAGTTGTCCTCTTGTCTCTACGTGCCGTACCATTACCCTCCCCCAAGCCAAGGTTAAAAAAGAAAACAAAAAGCATAAATGTCACAGATTATTTTAAAGTTAACACATGACATCTCCACCCTCTAAGGAGTCTCACAGGGTCATAGGGATGCTAGACCCTCCCCAGCCTAGAGGAAACCCATACTCAGCTTGTTTGTCCTGGTCCTTTGCCATCTGCCTCAGTCTGTTGCTGTGATAAAATGCCCAGAGGGCTACTAAGTTCACAGGTCACACTGCCGCACCAGCAGAGTGCTCGCCCGTGACCACCAGAGTCCTGCTGTCTGCTTCTGAGCTCTCTACATGGACTCACATCACAGGCTTTTGTTTTCTTTTATGCTTTTGGGCCAGCAAGGTGGCTCAGTGGGAAGGCACTTGCTGCCAAGTCTTGGGACTCATTGAAGGAAGGAGAGAACCAATATCCACAAGGTCTCTGAACGTCACTCGGGCTCCGTATCAAGTGTACATGTATATTCTCTCTCCCTCTCTCTCTCTCTCTCTCTCTCTCTCTCTCTCTCTCTCTCTCTCTCTCTCTCTCCTCTCTGGCTATCTTACCCCCTTCAGTAGCTTTGACATCACCCATTACTCACCCTGACAGTGTCTCCCCTAGACCTCAGAATTGATCTTACTGTCCACAGAGCATCTCCCTGTGGAGTTTTAAATTGACATCTATAATAGTCAAGCTTCAGTATCAACATGATTAGATTAAAAACTACCCAGCATTCTAGAAGGTACTTCATTGGATGTGACTGTGAGAATGTCCCCAGAGAGGGTGAACTCAGGGAGAAGACCTGCCCTCAATGTGAGTGTTACTATCTTATGGGCTGAGAAACTGGACCAAGTACAAAGGGGTGGGGGAAGGGAGAGAAGATGAACATCTGCTTTGCACCAGCAATCCTGTCTCTGCTTCCTGGTCCTTACCCCGACCTGGACAAACAGCCTCATGCACCAGATGCCATGCCTGCCCTGATGTGAAGGTCCAAATCTCCTCAAACGCAGAGGCAAATAAATCCCTCCTCCACTAAATGCCTTCTTTTTTTTTTTAAATATTTATTTATTATGTATACAATATTCTGACTGTGTGTACGCCTGCAGGCCAGAAGAGGGCACCAGACCCCGTTACAGATGGTTGTAAGCCACCATGTGGTTGCTGGGAATTGAACTCAGGACCTTTGGAAGAGTAGGCAATGCTCTTAACCTCTGAGCCATCTCTCCAGCCCCAAATGCCTTCTTAATTGAGTATTTTGTCAAAGCAACACAAAAGCAGCTAATACAGAAAGTTGGTGTCAGCCGGGCTGTGGTGGCACCCGCCTTTAATCCCAACATTTGGGAGGCAGGGGCAGGTGGATCTCTGTGAGTTCAAGGGCCAGCCTGGTCAGCTAGGGCTGTTACAGAGAGAAACCCTATCTTGAAAAACAAAAATAAAACAAAACAAAAAACAAGAAAGAAAGAAAAAGATGTGGGGCTGCTGCAGAATAACCTGATGAACTGGTTCGCAGGCCTTCGAACTGGTTTGGGGAAGAATGTGGAAAAACTTAGAACCCTGGACTAGAGAAACCCTGGAGTCCTGTAAGCATTGGCTGGGCCTTGTGGCCTGAGCGCTGAAGAGCAGACTGCTCATAGGAAGGGAAACAGACACAGCAGGAATCTGGCTAGAGGCCACACATGAAATAGTCTGACAAAGACTCTGGCTTTGTTCTGCTGGAGTAAGGTTGATTTGAAAAGTAACGGACCAATTTGTTTTGTAGAGGAAACATCAAGACAACAAAGCCGTCTGGCAGTGGCGTGGTTACTGCTCATGGCTTTTGGTCAGATTTATAATGTAAAAAGAGTATAAGGTGAAGATTAAAAGGAGATTAAAAAAAAAAGCCAAAACCAGTAACAAAGTTGAGAAAACAGGACACAGAATTCAGGTGTATTGTTAAGAGAGCACTGCATTTACAAGGGAACCTCAAGGTGCCTTGAGGGTGAGACTTTGACCACCTAAAACTCCAGGGCATAACAATGCAAAGTCATTCAAAAGAAGACTCCTGGAGAAGAAACAGCCTTCAGGGTACTCCAAGGGAGAACAGATATTTAGGGAAATGCTTTCCCAGGTTAAGCTGCAAAAGCCACTGCTGCTGTGCAAATGGGGGTCCTGCTACATCTTCAGTCGACAAGGCAATGTGACAGCAGCACAACTTGTGATGCTGGTTGTGCAGCCATGCAAAATGCAAGACCTGCAGGGTCAGGGAAAACAAACGGGGTTGGGGAGGATTGCATCAGGTTCTGGAAAGTCACCAAGGCCAGGAAATACACAGCAAGGCCAGAATTCCTGCAAGGGTGCCCCGAGAGGCTTTTTCGTGAAGCTGTGGAGACGAAGCTTGAGTGGACAGATGTAGGCTCAGAGTGGAGCCAGCACAGAGACATGCTCTGCAGAGGACAAAACTGGAAAGGCAAGCTACTCAAGCCCTCAGAGCCCAGTGATTCCTTCATGAGACCCAGGTGCCAAACATGGAGCTACAAGATATTTGGTGTTTGCCATACTGGGCTTCAGAAGTCTTGTTTGACCTGATCTCTCCTGGCTGTGCCCCAGCCCTCCATTTTTGAAAGAGAGGTGTTTACCTTGTGTCAATGTATACCGGAAGTATGCTACTTGCCTTTTAATTTTACAGGGATTAAGAGTTTGCCTTGGGCTGCAGGTTGGAGCTATTAAACTATGGGGACTTCTGAAGTTGGACTGAATTTCTTTTGTATTACGAGATGGCCGTGACCCCGTAGAGATCAGAGGTGGAAACTTGCGGTTTGAAAATTATGTGCTGGGCTCATAAGATGACTCAGTGGATAAAGGACTTGGTATGCAGGTTTAACAACTTAGATTAGCTATACCTGATCCTCCAGTGGCAATAGAGAACTGATTCCTGGAAGTTTTCCTTCAGCTTCCAACATGTGCACTGTGGCAAGCTTGGGCGCGTGCGCATGTGCACACACACAAAACACACACACTAATAACAAAAATGATGCATGTTGCATATGGAATTTTCAAGGGACTTGGGAAAGATGATCTTTACTGTGACCTGATTGTTTTTAAAACGTCCAGCGCATCAGAGAAGTATACCTTTGGATGTGCCTTTAAGAATGTTTCAGAGAACGTTGATTGACAAGGAAATTCTCATGCTTAAGATGTGCTCCAGCACCCAGTGGGTTGTGTTCTGGACCAGATAAACAGGAGACGAGGAGAAAGCTGGTGGTGCGTCAGGCTCTCCTTTCTCACCCTCCTGATCTGCCCACATGTGAGCAAGCAACCTTATATTCTGCTGTCTGCTTTCTCCCTACCTCCACCGTGACAAACTGTGTCCCTTTAAACTGGGAGCCAAAAATAAACTGTCCCTCCTCTAAGCTGCTTCTGGTCAGGCACTTGGTTACAGCAATGAGGAAAGTAGCTATCATGTGACGGTTTGAAAGGAAACCCTCACAGGCTCATAAACAGTGGCACTATGAGGAGGTGTGGCCTTGTTGGAGGAAGTGTGTCACTGGAGGTGGGCTTTGAGGTTTCAGATGCTCAAGCCAGACCCAGTGTCACTCTCTTCCTGCTGCCTGAAAATCCAGATGTAGAACTCTTAACCGCATCTCTAGCACCTTGGCTGCCAGCATGCCACCATGCTTCCCACCATGATGGTAATGGACTAAACCTCAGAACTGTAAGCCAGCACCAATTAAATGCTTTCCTTTATAAGAGTTGCTATGGTCATGGTGTCTCTTCACAGCCAAAGTGTCTCCCTGTCTATTGTGTATGCTTGTCTGTGGGTATAGTGCCCATTTAGGCATCTATGAAGAACAAAAATAGGTATAAGGACGCCTTTTTTGTCCTCCACCTTACCTTTTGAGAAAGGCTCTTTCATTGAGTGTGGAATTGATGTTTCAGCTAGTCGGCCTGGTCAGCCAGTCCTTGGCATCCGACCGTCTCTATCTCCCCACACTAGGGCTGCAGGTGTGCCCCACCATGTCTGGCTCTGACATCCATCCCTCTCTCCCCACACTAGGGCTGCAGGTGTGCCCCACCATGTCTGGCTCTGGCATCCATCCATCTCTCTCTCTTCCCCACTCTAGGATTGTAGGTGTGCACCATCACGTCTGGCTTTTACACAGATGTTGGTGAAGTGACTTCAGGTCCTCCTCATATTTCCTTCACAAGCATCTCACACAGGGAGGCGTCTCCCCAACCCCAGATGTAACAAGTCTTTATGATCATACTCACCTGACTCCCCTCCCTTTCACAGCTCCCCCTACCGTGATTCCTTACAGTGTCCCTCTAGGCTTTGCTTGCTGTTCCTGCCGGGCCTCAGGCTCCCACTTTCCTGGCCTTTTCAGACATAAAAATGTTGGTGCTAGCTGGTACCTTTCATCTGATGTTCACTGCTCTCAGCGCTGTGCCCAGAACACACCAAACATTCAGGGTGAGGTTTTTCTCAAGCTAGAATCCAAAGTGTTTACTGTGTCCTGTCCTGTCCTTCCTTCCTTCCTTCCTTCCTTCCTTCCTTCCTTCCTTCCTTCCTTCCTTCCTTCTTTCCTTCCTTCCTTCCTTCCTTCCTTCCTTCCTTCCTTCCTTCCTTCCTTCCTTCCTTCGCTCATCTGGCTGACATTCGCTTTCTGGTAGTGTTCCCGCACAGAGGTCACAAGGTTCCCACAGGCCACTGGCAGCATCTTAGAAGTGACAGGTGGTGTGGTATGGACTTGGGTTCTGACATCAGGGTGGCCAAGTTCTGGTCATAGAGGTAGGCGCATAAGAGACTTCTGGATTCCTTCTTTAAGTACCAGACTCTCTTTCTCAGAATTTTCTTTTCTTTTCTTTTTTTTTAAAAAAAATTTTTTTGAGACAGGGTTTTTTTGTGTAGCACTGACTGTGCTGGAACTCACTCTGTAGACCAGGCTGGCCTCAAACTCGGAGATCCGCCTGCTTCTGCCTCCCGAGTGCTGGGATTAAAGGAATGTACCATCACCATCGGCTCTCTTTTCTTTTCGTCTTCTACTCCTCCTCCTCTTCTTCCTTCTCTTTCTCATCCTCTTCCTTTCCCTTTACTTCCTCTTCTTCTTCTTTTTGATAAAGCTTTTTTTGTTGTTTTCTGTGCACTGCTGTTTTGTTTGCATACATGTCTGTGTGAGAGCATCAGATCCCCCAGAACTGGAGTTACAGACAGTTGTGAGCTGTCATGTGGGCGCTGGGAATTGAACCCAGGTCCTCTGGAAGAGCAGCCAAAACTCTTAACTGCTGAGTCATCTCTCTCCAGCCTGATTTTGTTGTTGTTCCCCCCTGCTCCTGAAACAGTGTCTCTCTGTATAACTCTGGCTATCTTGGAACTTGGTCTGTAGACCAGACTATCTTTGAACTCACACTAGAAACTGGGTTCCCCACATCAGGGTCCCCATGCCTGTCTTCTGCCTGCCTGGCATGACAGAAACATAAGCTTCTGTTTAGCTTTATTTTATTTTATTTTTTTGAGACCAGATCTCACTTGCACTTGCTATGTGGTGAGGATGACTCCTGAACATCCTGACATCCTGCCTCTACCTCCCATGCACAGGCCTGCACCAGCATTCTCTCTCTCTCTCTCTCTCTCTCTCTCTCTCTCTCTCTCTCTCTCTCTCTGAGACAGAGTCTTACTGTACATAGCAGATGGCCTTGAACTCACGACAATTCCCTTGTCTCAGCCTCTTGAGTGCTGGATTTAGGGCATGTGCCATCACGCCCAACATAAGCTTCTATTTGAAAAAAAAAACTGGTTACTATTTATGATTGTGCATTAACAAGCTTACGTCCCAACTGCCAGAGAGACACAGTTCAGGTTTCTTCAGAGCCCCCTTCTCACCTGTGAAACAGGGATGTTCATGACCCCACGAAGGGAAGAGGGGACAAATCGGATGCATGTCTGTCATGCCTGGTGCATGGCGAGGCTCAGAAACACTGATGATGGGGCTGGTGTGACAGAGGGGCTGGGAACAGTCCCAGCACAGCCCCAAAGAAGACGAAAACAACAACGACTGTCTCTCAACTGCTCTTTCGACAAAGACTCCGGGAAACGGTTTGCCTTCGAAATTTGTGAGCCAGCTGCTGCACAAGCGGCATTTGGAGAGGGTGTGGCAATTTGTGTGGAACAAACTGTTGGCCCTCGTCAAAGTTGCCACGGGGCACTGCTGGGAATCTGGGTTTGGACTCGGCAGCCCTGTTTTCGATCTCTAGATCCAGGAAGCACCCTGGGATGAGGGAAGCCAGACTTGTGAACGTGTGTCCCTGCATCTGCTGAAGCCATCTGGTGGGCCCACTGCAGAATTGAAGATGCACAAGGTTCAAATTCAAGAATTCTTCTCTCTTGGAAAGTGGTGTGCTGATCAGTACTCCTGATGATCATCTGTGTTTTCAAAAAGGAGAGAAGTGGGGCTGTGGCTCAGTAAGCAAAGTGCCTGTCCCGCATGCACAATGCCTCAGGTTCCATCCCTAGTACTGCGTCCCAAACCAGGTGTGGTGGTGCATGTCTGTAATCCTAACACTTGGGAAAGTGGAAGCAGCAGGGTCAGAAGTTGAAGGTTATCCTTAGGTATGAGGTATGTACTGGGTTTGAGGCTAGCCTGGGGTATATGGGACCTTCTTTCAAAAAGGAAGGGGATAGGTAGATGATGACAGTGCTTCTTTGGAAGACGAGGGTGGCCATATGGTGTGTTATTAATAACCGTGCTGATACAGCAGGCCTGACCTGCGGTTGACTCTACAAACCCTGGCTTGTTGTCTTTACCCTGGAACAGAGGAATCAGCTCATCTAAGTGGGGGAGCAATTGAGGAAGAGAAGGCAAGTCGGTTAAAGTGCTGTAGCTACAGATCAAGGATACTGCCCTTGATTAACTTAAGAAACAAAGACATTTTAAAAACTTACAATACAAAAGGTTCAGAGACAGCAGTTCTGTAGTTCATTAATTCAGGAAGTCAGCGACACTGAAGGTAGCAAGTTCTTTCCCATCCTCCCATCCGTCTTCTTGCATCTGACCCATTGCACATTCAGCAATGTCCTTCCTCGTGGTCTCCTGAGGGCTGCCGTACCTCCAGCCATCATGCCCTCACCCAGTTAGAAAAGCTCACAGTCAAGGTAGGACTGGGCAGCAGTCTCAGAAGCACTTTAATCCACGCAACAGCTCTGTGAGATAAGAAACTCCTGTTGGCCCAGATCGGAACCCTGGAGCTCCAAGACATTAAGACATTTGCACAAAGTCACTCAGTTAGGAAGCAGTAGTGCTGGGCTTTGAACCCAGGGAGCTGATCTCCAGGTCAAGCACCCCCAAAGTCTAGGAAAGAAGGCAGGTACGAATGGAGGCAGTAGGTATTTCCCTTTTTCCTCCAACAAGTGTTTGCACTAGGATTTGACAGAGCATGGGACCCTGGTTTACTCTGAAATTCCTCAGTTGTCGTGTGGCAAAACTTCCCCTGGAGAGAGGCAACAGCCTTGTCTACTCACACCATAGGGAGCCCATGACAGACCAAAGTATGGAAACTACCCAATTCCAACTTGGTGAACCAGAGAATTTTACAGGGGTCACTTACAGGAGCAGAAACGACTCAAACACATCACCAGAGTCCAGCCCAGCATGGGTGACAGCTCACAAAGCTGGGGACCTGGAGCACACTGCACTGCCTGCCGGCAGTCCACAGGCTACAGAGCATCCTTTCTAGGCGCCTTGGTTGTCTAAACCTCTTCTTTAGAGCTCAGCTGGTTTTTGCTTTTTCCAGACAGTAGATTTGGTCTCAGTCTTTGTACTTTTCTCCTCTGAGAGTCTTCTTTGCAGCTCAGCTTCAGTTTGTCTTGAGGGACTCTCGGCTTTTAATCCTGGGGCAGGGAGGGGCTAGTGAATCTGGTGGGTTTTAGGAACTTCCTGAAGCTATTTGGAGTTGTTTGCCTTGAAGTCTAAAGAGCTTCTCTTTATGGAAACTGCCATATAACAGTGATGATCCTATTACATCTTGAAAGAGATTTCCCAGGGACACCTGTACCCATCAGGGAGGCTTTTCTGGAGCAGTTTCTACCGAGACAGAGGGAGTAGCCTAACTGTATGACTCTCTGGGACAGAGTCAAGCTTTAGCCTGAAGCAGGGAAGCTGAGTCTATGTGACCAGCATAGAACTGAGAATGGTACAGCTGTCTCTCCAGTTCCCAGGGGCAGAGAGAACTCTCCTCCTCTCTTCAATAAACTGTTTAAAGATGAGTGGGAAAGATTTCCAATTATCCCCGCACACGGTCACACAGGAAATGACCAGTCCTAGTTCAGAAACCCGTGATTCATTCCTGGTCCATTTGGGATGGGGTACAAGGCTCAGCCCTGGTTTTGCTTTATATGATTTGGTTTTCTTCCTTCTACCTTTCTGTGGGTCCTGGGGATCAAACTCAGGTAGTCAGGCTTGGTGGCAAGCACCATTACCTTTTGAGCTGTCTCCTCAGTTCCTGATTTTCTTGGCTTGTTCCTAGAGAGCCCAAATTGTTAATTATCATTTCACTTTTCTATCATCCCTATATCTAACGAGTCTGGAGGGGCTGGAGAGATGGCTCAGCGGTTAAGAGCACTGACTGCTCTTCCAGAGGACCCGGGTTCAATTCCCAGCACCTACATGGCAGCTCACAACTGTCTGAAAATGCAGTTCCACGAGATCTGACACCTTCACACCAATGTACATAAAGTTAAATAAATCATTTTAAAAAAAAAGAGTCTGGAATGTTAAGTTGGGAGCGTAGCCCCCAGCTCCCAGGCCTGAGAGTTGTATTGGTCTGGACTCCAAATCCCAGGACGCCAGGTCCTGACCAGGACCACTCCCACAGAGTATTTAAGTGAACTCCCAAAAGAGGATTACATGTTCGGTCCCTTTTCCTTCCTCCTGGTGGTCTTCTGGTTCTCCCTCTGGGCCACCCGAGAGTGCAGGACTCCCATTAAACATATAATTTGGCTTGTTTTGATTTGGCCAGCTGAATTTGGCTGGCTCATGATGTTGTCGTCAGCTAAGGAGGAATGATTTCAAGTCAGGGGCCACTAAACTCAGAAAGGTGCCCTGTCTCTCTAAGGACAGAAACAGTGCTATGACAGGGAAGGTCCGGGACAAGAGACTAATGGCCTTTCAGACACTTGGCTCCATGACCCATACCGGATGGGCTTACCAGTTCACAGCTGTACACCCAGGATACCTTGCTTATCCCAAGGCCCACATCAAATGTCACAGTTTTCAAGGCCCCAAAGGAACAGGGCCATGGATGGTAGCAGCTACCACACTCTCCTCTATCCTAGGACAAATGGCAGTTTTACTCCATCTCTAGGCATCTTGAAGGGGACTAAAAAGGCAATAATGGTCCTGCCGAAGGTGATGACAGACCAGAGGGGCTATTATGTGACACAGGGGCTGAGTCCATAGGAGACAATAGATCTGTAATCGGCTAGGTAGGACTGAACCTACGTTTAGACAGGGGCTAGGTCAAGAGGGCAGTTGACACACGTAGGAATAATTAAAAACGGAGGTAGACTTTCTAGACGGGTTAGAAACAATTCCCAGGGATTATGGCCCAGCCTTGTTCGGGTCCCTAAGAGCTGGTGGTTATTGTTCTTCCCATTGTATGGAGGTAAACCGAGGAGCTTAAGCAGGGGGTGTATGGGGAGGTGGATACCAACCAAGGTCACCAGTGAGGGGCTGCCCCAGTACACCTCCAGGGTGCACGCTTTGCTGTAAAAGGAGTGAGCATGTTAGATGAGCTCACGTTAGATTGCAAGATCAAGGTCACACGGAGCGGTCGGCTGGTAGCGGGGTTCCCACGGCCTCATCTCGGATGGGACACGGGCTACACCCTGCACCGGTCACCTGAGTGGGCACCTTTGCTGGGGATGGGGTGAGCCGAGAGAGCAGGCGCAGAGATCCGACAGAAAGAGAAACAGAAGAACGGAAAAAGATGCAGTCAGAGTTTTTCTTCCAAGGTCGCCACAGGCCCAGGATACAGGCGGCCGGGCGGCGGGGCGTCGAAGGGTTCTTCCGGGCGTCCCACGAAGCGCGCGGTGGTCGGTCGCTAGTTCGGTCCCGAGGGGCGTTTCCTACGCGTGGGTGCCGCGAGGACTCGGAGCTGCTTAGTGGGTCTTGGCCTTTACTCAGCAGATCACGACTCCGGTTAGTCAGGGCGACGTGTCTACAGCCCCGAACTCCGACTGTGCGGCGCGCGCACGAACCTGCTCTTGTCCGACGCTCCCTGGCAGCTGGGTTGAAGCTCCGCCCAGTATCCACTAGGACACACCCAGCCCCCCCATTATCTCCCCTACCTCAACCACAACCATTCTCCATTAGTCTCCGCCCAGGTTCCCCCCCCTAAAGTCCCACCCCTGCCCAGTCAGTCCATTTTCATCAGGCCCCGCCCACTCCACAAAGACCCCGCCCACCCCACCCTCTCCAGCAAGGCCCCGCCCCACTCCGCCCTCCTGCCCCTGGGCTCCGCCCAGGCCCCGCCCCCGCTCCGCCTGCCCCGGGCCCGCTGAGCGGCGCCTGTCCGGGATGCGGAGCCCGGACGCCTGAGCCGCGGCGCGACCTCGGCGCGGGAAGTTCGGGCGCCGCGAGGCGATGGAGGCGCCCGGCAGTGGTGGCGGTGACGGCGGCGGGGACCCAGGCGGGGACGGTGCGCAGCCCGACGCCCGCGGCCCCGGCTCCGGGCCGTGCGCGGCCGCCCGCGAGTCGGAGCGGCAGCTGCGCCTCCGTCTGTGCGTGCTCAACGAGATTCTGGGCACCGAGCGCGACTACGTGGGCACCTTGCGCTTCCTGCAGTCGGTGAGCTCCCGCCACCTGTGGCCGGCCGGCCCGCGCCGCGCTTTTGTCTGTGGTTCCCCGCCTTGCGCATAGTTTGAAAATGGTTACATCCGCGCGGCCGCTGCCCGGGGCCCCGTTGGGGGTCGGTGTGAGGAGAAGCCGGGACAGGGCCCCCGCGCACCGTCGGCTGTACCGGGGACCTCTGGGCTTCGCAGCCGTGCCCCCAGCTCGAATTACACAGCCACAGCTTTAGACTGCAAAACAGCATCCGAGTGCGCCCTTGTACCACGCACCTTACACTGTTCTCAGCAGGCTGAGCCGTTATCGGGCTCATCAGTACCGCGCATATATTTTCCGATCTTTAAGACGGGGGAAGAGTTCGGCTCCAGAGAGGTCGAGTCCCTTGCTCTGGATTGCACAGCTTGACTAAGTGGGGTTGGATGCAGGGCTGTGACCTAGGGCAGCCCCTCGGGTGCTTTAAACTCGGGTGCTTAGCTGCTCTTGAGTCTCCAGTGAGAATGAGGAAGGGGCCACTTCCCTACCCTCCTAGGAAGTGAGAAAACTGGAGGGGGGGTGGGATGGGCTGGTCTCGGAGACCTGAGGGCTTTAATCTCCGTACCTCCTGCTGGGGCCGCTTTAACTCCGGTCTTAACCCTGCTTCAGGAAGGGACTGTGTGTGTGTGTGTGTGTGTGTGTGTGTGAGAGAGAGAGAGAGAGAGAGAGAGAGAGAGAGAGAGAGAGAGAGAGAGAGAGAGAGAGAGAGAGAGAGTAGAGACCCCTGAAAGGAGCATTGAGAGAGAGGGTGAGAGGGGAGAGACCCCTGAAAGGGGTATTCTGGGGTTCCCAGTGGCTTGAGGGTGCAGGGGAGTCTGTGTGAGGTCGAGGGTTCCCAGTTAGGGAGGAGGGAATATCAAGGAGGGGGGAGGAGCTGTGTAGAGGTATTGAAAGCCATTTGGCCCAAGGATCCTTCTGGAAAGGCCTGTGAGAATAACACAGGGTTGGCTTTCTTTCCCATCTCTTCCTTTCTCACAGCTCCCCGGCTTGAAGCTGGCAGTTTCTAAATGAGTGCTGCAGCCACTCTGGCATTGCTGAGCAGTGACAGATTCTAGGGAACTCCTCACTTCCCCCTTAGCAGTGGCTTAGCTTCTCAGCCTTAAAAAGAAACAGGAAATGTAAACCAGTTTTTATATTAACGGTGTGTGTGGGGGGGGATACACACTCCCCATGTTCGCCCCTGGCCATTGTGCTGGGTTAACTGCGGTTTTAAACTGTCCCATGAAGAGTCTGGGGAAGCTAGGATAATGGAAATTGATCGGAGTCCACATTCTTAGAATTAAAGAAACCAAAAAGAGTTTCTCCGGCTTAAGTGCCATCCTCAAGACACCTGTTTGTCGTTTGTGGACAGTGATTTTTGCTTGGGTGTGACAGGGTATTCTGAGACTGACTTGGTGTTTCTTGGAGCTCCCGCCACCTATGCTGATCTCAGTTTCCCCACCTGTACAAGAGAGGAGTCCCCAGTCTGCTTTTGTGCCTTGCCCTTACTTGAGTCCCCAAGCTAGTGCCAGAAGCAGAGGGCTGATTGTGTAACCTGAGTAGCCTGCCCTGCCCTGGGAGCCCAGGAGGCTACCTCTGGCCTCTGGGGAATGGCCCTCAGGCAACCCAAGGCCATTTAGTCCTGGAAGCCTGGAGTGAGTGCTGCATGCTCCTTGTCACCCCGGCTTTCCTTTCTGCACCAGCACAGAGGGGCTGGCAGCCTCCTGGGGTTCTCCCTGCCCCAACTTGTTAGCTTTTGTACACCCTGACAGGGGTTCCCTGGATTCCTGGCTCTCTGGGAGGGGCCAGTCTAGTCTACAGTGGCAAAATGGGCACTTTAAACAGTCTGGAGCAAGAGCTGGCCACATGGCTCAGTGAGCACTTGCCCCTAGGTCTGAGGACCTGAATTTGATCCCTGGGACCCCACCATGACATACATATCCTCCCCCCAAATACATAAATGAGTAAATAGATAATATAATATAAAAAGATCCAGAGCTCCAAATTTGGAACCAGATTGCTTGGTGTGAGGTCTTTGGTTCGGTGGCTTTAGGCAAGTTGGATTGAAATCTTCAGTCCTTTATTCCCTTGTAAAATGGGAGAGAATAGATCTTGTTCTGTGGGCTTTTTAGGGTAGGTAAGTTGTGTAACTACTTAGAGCCCTCCGAGCAGTGCCTGCAGGCAGTTAACTATGCAAATATCAACTGAAATTATGAGTTATAATTATGTGGTAATTACTCTTACAGGTGGGTAGGGTAGTAGGCTCTGCTGCTGGAGAACAAGGTGGATCACAGGAGGCTGCCTGGAGGAAGTGAGGTCTGAGTCTGCAGAAGCCTGGGGGACTTGATATGAGTTTCCTTTTGACCTTTGAACTCTAGCCAAGGAAACCACTGGCTCTGTTCTGTTCCCTTCCCGTCCTGGGGCTTTGGGGCTCTTCAGTGTGTCCACTCTGGATTTGGGCTGCACCTAGGCCATGGGCTGTGCCCTTCCTTGTCTCCCTAAGGTCCTAGGAACTCTTTCTAGAGAATCAGAAAGAAGCAGGGTGTTTCGTGGAGATGTTGGCGCAGTCTCAGGCCACTTTGGAGGTTGAGTGACCATGCAGGATGGACCAAAGGCTTTGTGGCACAGAATGGGATCTTGACTTGGAAACTTTGAGATCCTGGGCTGTCTTGGGCAGTGCTGGTGGGGACAGTAACATGACAGGTGTCGTCTTGTAGGAGCTGACCCTTGTTGTTTACTGTGCAGCATTTTGCAAGAGGCAGCCAATTAACCTACCCCGAGAAAGGTACTCTTGGTTTCCCACTGACAGAGGAGGAAACTGAGGTGGCAGGTTGAAGTGAACTTCCTGGTGGCCCACGTCCTTTGTGCTAGCTTTGTTGACGGTGCAAAGGTTGAGTGTGGGGCTCTAGAGCGAGATGAACTTGTACCGTGCCTCAGTTTCCACATCTGTACTGTGGGTGTATTGTAGCACCTGTTTGACAGGGGTGTCATGAAACTTGAATGAGCCTGAAGTTAACTCCTACTGTGTGACACACACAGTAGGTGGTTGGAGACCTGATGATGGTGTTTGGGGGCAAGGGTCCTTGGAGTTTCTTCCCTAAAGGAAGGGGCTGAGTGAGTTTTTCTACCCTATTTTTGGTTGTTGGTTAGAGTCCTGGCATGATGGGCAGAGAACCCTGGTGGGACCCGTCAGCCATACCCTGGGGACTCCCCTTGGCTGAGGACGGAGACCTGTCATTTCCCGGTACCCGGAAGATCTTCTCAGAACCACCCTAGCTGGGGTCTTTGAAAGGAGCAAGGACTATGGGCACAGAGCTCCCAGAATGCATCTAGTGGTTCTGCTTTTTTTTTTTTTTGGGTGGGGGGAGGAGACCAAAGATTTTCTCTGTGGAGTCTGCTCACCAAAACAAGAAATTGTGGTTTGCACAGTCATTCTGTGTTCCTAGCTCTGCCCCAGGGAGAAGGCCTGGGGGTGCAGGGCACACTAGAGTCTGTATGACTCTAGTCATAGAGTCTGCAGTCATCCATTCGGGATGACTAACGTCATGGCTTTGGGCATCTTCACGTGCTTGTGTCTGGAAAAGTATGGAGCTGAGAAGTGTGGGCAGAGCAGGTCTGCTTTGGGGATGTAAGCAGTAATCATGGGGCTGGGGAGATGGCTCCGTGGATAAAGCACTTGCCTTGCAAATGTGAGGACCAGGGTTCAGATCTCTAGAACCCACATAAAAGGTAGGCAGGTGTGACTGTCCGTCGTAATCTTGGCACTTTGGAGGTGGAGCTGGGACCCTTAGGGCAACGGGGCTAGCTAGTGGGAAAGCCGAGGGTCTAGCTGGAGACCCTGCCTCAATATATAAGGGGGAGAGTGACCAAGGAAGACAACTGCCTTCAACTTTGGGTCTCCATAGTCATATGCATACATGTGCATGCTCATACACACATATATATGCACCTGCACACATGTGAACATGCATTAGTACAGGCACAGCACAGGGAGCCTGAGCCAGACAGAAACCAATGAAATCCTTCAAAAATTTGTTTTGAAACGTATTACATTTGTGTATTTGTGTGTGTGTGTGTGTGTGTGTGTGTATGTGTGTGTATGCCACAGTGCATGTGTGAAGGTCAGGATAGTGTGAGGCAGTCATGTTTCTCCCCTACCATGTGAGTTCCAGGGATCAAACTCAGGTCTTCAGTCCTGGAAGCCTGTCTTTGACCACTGAACTATCTTACCAGCCCCCTAACTTCAATTTATTTATTTGTTTTTGAGGTAATACCTCATGTAGCCCAAGCTGACAGCAGACCTGACTGCAGCGGAGGATGACCTTGTGTTGTGTGATAAAACTTTGCTTGGGGAGATTAAACATACTCTTTTACATGCCTAGATAGGAAACCCATGACAGACTGAAGTAGGGATACCATCAAAGCCCAGCTTAGTGAACCAATGAGTTTTATTGGGGTTACTTACAGGAATATGGGTGAGGGGTTACCCGCAGGAGCAGGAATGACTCAAAGACAGCCACATCACCAAAGTCCACCCCAGCATGGGTGACAGCTCACCAAGCTGGGAACCTGGAGCACACTGCACAGCCTGCAGGCAGATTAACAGGTTGGAGAGTGCCCTTTCCAGGTGCCTCTGTTGGTCTACATCTCTTCCAGGCAGCTCCTCTGGTCCCTTCTTCCAGGCAGCTGGTCCAGCAGGGAGTTTCAGGGAGTTTCTTGAAGATACTTTTTTTGTTTGTTTGTTTGTTTGTTTGCCTCCCTGCTTAGGGAGCTAGCCTGCAGGATGGAATGTTTCGATTTTGGAGACAGTGACACAACACTCCGCCTCTTCTCTCTGTCTTACTTCCTTCCTACCCCCCTTCCCCTCATTGATCCCTGAGCCTTGGAAGGGTGTCCATCTATGACCAAGAAATAGGCCACCATGCCACAGTAACAGTCCCTCGGTCCTAGGAGCTTCACTGGTGGTTATGATGCTACAGTAACAGTCCCTCGGTCCTAGGAGCTTCACTGGTGGTTATGAGTTGAGACTGATAACACATGATCTGTGGGCGTAAACGTCCATATTTAGAAGGCAGGTCTAACAGGCACATCATATCCATCAGTAAAACCATAGAAGTTGCTCCTCCATTGAGACTTAGGACCGCCCCTAAGTCCCAGGTTTTTGTCTTGGCTTACAGTACCAGATGTGAATGAACTCTTTCTTGTGCAGTGAGCCTTAAATCCAACTGCACGGCTCTGGTTGGTTTCATTCACGATAGCTGAACCACTGTTGCACAAGCAGGTGCATCCTGCCTGGCATGTTAGTGTTTTAGCAGGCAGGGTCCATGCCAAGCAGGAATGATGGTGACAGTTCTCCACCAGCCGTCTGTAGTCAAAGCATGCACATGGGGAGTCTTTAGCCATAAGGTCTTACATCTAGTTTTGACGTACAACCAACAACAGCAGCAATAGCCTTTATTTTTTGTGGGGCCTCAGGAGCTTCACTGGCTAAGAACTCAGGGAGGTAGCCCACTCTTGGGACTAGGGTTTTCATTTAAGTTAATTCATGGCCTCTGAAAGTGTCCTTTAGAGTTATTTTTCTTTTAATTAGCCCAGCCGCAGTAGGATTGCAGGATAGGTGGAAGTACCACTGGCTTTCCAAATCCGCAAAACACTCAGAGGCTAGCATTATGTCATCTGTAGAACAAAACCCTTTTCCAGATGATGAACAGGACAAGACAACATCCCAAGCCATCAACCCATAACAAACTGGGGTTACAAAGATAACCTTGGTGAAGCACTCTGGGAGTCTGCTGCCACCTGTTCTTATGGTCAGGTGACCCCAGAGATTCACAGCTAAGAAGATACTAAAGCCTAGCGTAAACATGGTCTAGTATAGGACAGAAGGTTCCATCCATTTGTATCAATTGCTTTCTCCACAGATCAGGACTGGGTACAGGGCATGGATAGGAAGCACTAACCTAATTAGCTCCCTGTAATCCTTAAGTTCATTCTCTCTGAGCTGCTACTTTCCCATATCCTGGAGTTCTTTCTCAGAGCCTCCATTTCTCCACACCCAATAAACTCAGTGAGCCTGACTTAATTTGCTCAGACTTACTCAGGACCAAGAGGCCCTGTTCTCCCCTGCTGTACTTGCTGGCTCTCAGGGTGAGAGCTGCCCTGAGTTGGCCACGTGCATGTTGTTGTATCTTGCTACTCCATCCGCCATACCTGGTGGTTGGGGGAGTTCCTGACTGGGAAACCATCTCCACCTCTAGCATAACCTTTTGCTGGAGGTGACTGTACCCTCCTTAGTCTAGGGGGATGATTACCCACTCCTGGGCCAGGCTTGATTGTCTTCACTTGTTTTGGTCCTTCACAGATGTCCTCTGGTGAGTATGAATCTTGCCACATTTGTCTTCCAGTAACCCAGACAGACCTCTGTCTGCTTTACTTTTTTACTACGTTGCTCTCTCAGTTTAAAAACTCTCTTTTCATTGTGGCATAAGCCACTGAGATCTGCCAGAGCCTTTCTTTATAAAGATCTTGTCCCATCAATGGACTCGGCAAAAACACTAAAGCTCCACACCAGTCCCTGCTGGATCAGTCTCTTCTTTAACTCCTCTGTGAACGCAGCTCTTTCTGGCCCAGTGAGCTGGGGTTCAAAGCATGGCCCCTCTCCCCCAACCCGAGACAGCCGGCTAAGTGCTCAGTGCTTTCTGTTCACACTGTCTTGCATTGGATCATTGATGCACACATCTGCCTGCTGGATTACAGATTTTCCCTTTTCTGATCGCACTGGCTTGCATTGGATCATGGTTAACACACACATCTGCCTGCTGGATTACAGATTTCCCCTTTTCTGATCACACTGGCTTGCATTGGATCATGGTTAACACAGACAGCTGCCTCCTGGATTACAGATTTCCCCTTTTTCTACTGAAGCTTGGACTTGAGGGGTATTTTTTTATTGCTTTTACCACCTCCCATTCTCTTGTTTAATCTAAGTCAGCTGTCAAATCAGAGGCTAACATGGCTAGCTGCACCTACCTTTCTTGTTGCAATTGCTCCTTTACACAGACACGCTTCTGCTTAGGTGCCTTTTCAGCTTCAGATGCATTTCTTACTCCATACAACAGAGGCCAGGCAACCTCTGCCACCTCTTGCCAACAGTCTCAGCTCTTGTATGCTAATCCCAAAGATGGCAAGATTTCCTCTAAAGTGTGTTCAGGTCATCTCCAAGTTCACGTGGTGGACCCCTACTCATCCCATATCACATATATGAAGACTGCCATCCCAGGATGGCTCCCACAGACACTCCTAACCTGATGGCTCGGCCTTAGTTGCCTGCCTCACTCCCAAGAACCATGCAAACTGCTGTCATAGCATAGAGGCACACTCTCACACATAGAGGAAAGGACAACTCTCTCGGAATTTTCTCCGAGGATGCTCCCCCTTAGGCTGCCTCAACCTCAGTTGTATGCCTCGATACCCATAGCCAGGACTATACACTCGGCCCTCCCCAACTCATCTTTGGGTCTGTCATGTCCCTGTTTGGGCGCCAATTATGTTGTGTGATAAAATGTTTTCCTGGGGAGACAAAACACACTCATCTACTCACCCCACGTAGAGAACTCAAAATAAACCAAAGCACGGATACCACCAAAGCCCAGCTTGGTGAAGCAATGAGTTTTCTTGGGGTTACTTTCAGGAATATGGATGGTTGCTTACATGAGCAGGAATGCCTCAAAGACAGCTGCATCACCCAAGCCCACCCCAGCATGGGTGACGGCTCATGACCCTGGGAACCTGGAGCACACTGCACAGCCTGCAGGCAGCTCCACAAGTTGGAGAGTGCTCTTTCCAGGTGCCTCAGTTGGTCTAAAGCTCTTTCAGGCAGCTGGGCTGGTCCAGAGTCTTCATTGCTTCTGGTTTTGCTTTTTCTGCAGGATGGAGCCTAGTGAATCTGGTGAGCTTCAGGAACTTCTTGAAGCTCCTGTTTTGTTGATTCTTTGCTTAAGAAGCTTCCCTGAAAGGTTTTAATCTTGGAGGAGACACTTATACAATTTTTGGTCCTCCTGTTTTCCCTTCTAAGTGCTGAGGTTATAGGCATTTGCCTGTATATACAACCCATGTATATTTTGCTGGGGATTGAACTAGGGACTTCTTGTATGCCAGGCGAGTACTCTACCCACTGAGCTGTTTAATTGCTTGTGGTATTGGGAATGCAACCCAAGGCCTTGCATATGCTAAGCAAGCATTCTACCATTGAACTGTATCTCTGGCCCCAGTGAGAACCCCGTGGTGATAACATCTCAGATGTCAAGGTTCTGTGGCCCCATTTCTATGTTTTTGCAAGCAGAGCCCTGGACACCGACTGTTTCTCAGCATGCAGGTATTTATGAGATGCCTGCTGTCCCATCCAGACTATGATCCAGGCCCTGGGAATGCAGCCGCCAACAGGGCACCTGTGGCACTTGTCTCTCGGAGGATGGCTGCACCTGTGAATGAATGGCTTTTGCTCAGATATAGGAAGCTCATTCACCATTATCCTTACACTCTCCCTGGTAGCCCTGGATCCCTTCACATCAGGAGAGATGGATGGTGCTGGTGTTTCTGGCCTGGGAGACCTTAGGCAGGAGTAGAGAGAGTACTCCCTTGATCAGGCCAAGGAGCAGGCCTTACTGGGCTGTCTTCCTCACTCAGGTGTTTTCTTCAGAAGGCTGTCTTTTGGAGCAGTGGCGCCTAGCCCTCATCAACAGTTATTTGTTGATTGCTTTTGGTTTTCCTGGAAGATAGTTCTCAGGAGAGAATCCTGACGGAGGGTACTTACCTAAGCCAGTGTGTAGTGTCTCCTCGCCACTGAGCCAGGGAAGAACAGACCCTCACCCTGGTCTTCCGAAGTCTGCCAGGTGGAGAGCAAGCTGAGGCTCACGGGCTGAGTCTTTTGTTTACAGGTGAGATGCTATGATCTCTGTGAGGGGCAGTTCTCTGAAGTTAGCCACGGTCCTATCCGCAGATCCCTGGGGACTGTCAAACCCAGAACCAAGGTCCTGGAGGAGCCAGCTGCTGAGAGGGCACTCTGTGCTGGTGTTCCACTTAGTGGGGCTACCATGTACATTGTGGGACAATTTGTCAGTGTCATCTGTCACCAGTTAGATGCCAGAGCAGTTTCTGCCCCATAGGACTATCAAGAAAGTCTCAGAAATTGCCAGATGTCCCATGAGGGTGGAGCAAACAGTTTCCTGATAAGAACCCCTGGGCTGGTGGGCCTTTTCTGGCTTCTAGATTATGGTTCCAACCTTTGGGTGTTCACATGCACTGGCAGCAGTATGGGAGCCCACATGCACATGTATATGTGTTTGTGTTTAGGTGAGGCCTCTACCAGCGATGTGGCCCCTGTATTCTCTTTCCTTTCAGGTAAGAGTGCTGACTCAGGGGCTGGGACCATATTAGTACTTTGGCCCTGTGACCTTGGACTTTACCCTACACCTCTGTTCAGCCGGGTCTGTGAAATGTGGCTGCTTGGAGCCATTCCGGCTTCCTTCTTGCATTGCATGAAGCGATCTCATGTGGAGAAGGTGCCCCGTGCTCTGGATTCACGCTGGTGGCTGCAGACTCTCTGTTGTCCCTGTTGGAGAGAAAGGACCTCAAGCCTCCCTGTGCCCAAGCTGGGGAAGTTTAGTGTGCTTTCTCTACTCTTTCAAGGGCGGCTGGGCTCCTCCTTTGTCTTGTGGTTGGGCACTCAATCTGAGTCTTTTGGTGGCCTAGTTCCTTCCCCGATGTGGAGCTGACAACGATCCCTTGACTCTGGGCCAGGGGAGGCCAGGCTGGTGTAGGTTGTGGGCCTCTGGGGCCTGGGTAGTTCGTCTTCTATCTGTTCAGGGGAACGGTGTGGAGGACAAGGTGGCTGCTTCTGCTGAGAGCTTTTATTCCCATTTGGTCAGTGGACATAAGTACCTACTAAGTTGTACCAAGAGCTTTCATTCATGAATTCACTTCCCATTTGGTCAGCAGACACAAAGTACCTACTAGGTTCCAAGTATTGTGTTCTGTCTTGGTATACGATTAGGATGTGATGAACGGGTCCTCAAGAAAAGACAGAAAGAGAGCACTTGAAAATGAGCAGTTGTTATAAGAGTGGCAACAGAATGCCCTACTGTGCGCCAGGCACTCCAGGGTCATCTCTGACCCTTTGCACACGCTCCTGTAGATAGCACCATAGCTGCCGTGCATATGAGGAAAGGAAGGCCCAGAGAAGTTTGAGAAGGTATTCAGTTCTGCAGCTGGGATGATGATACCTGAAATAAAATGAAGGTGACAGATATGATGACACCTGCTCAAGTGGAGTGGCCAAGAAGGGCCTCTCTGGAGGTGGGAGAGCTTCAAGAAGTGTGTTAGGGGCAGCGGGATGTGCATGTGCAAAGGCCCTGGGGCGTGGTGCTACCTGACTGGTTGACCAGTCAGAAGCTGAAGTGGTTGGAGGAGAGAAGATGGGGTGCAGTTGCTGCAGTGGTTTGGGGCCAGGTGGCTCAGACTGTGTGTGTGTGTGTGTGTGTGTGTGTGTGAGAGAGAGAGAGAGAGAGAGAGAGAGAGAGAGAGAGAGAGGTGATATGTGCATGTCTGTGTGCGTGTTGAACACTTTGGGTTCAATGCAGATGTGAAGAACCTATAACAGTGTTCAGCAGGGGCGTCGGGGAAGGCAGCTTGTGTGGAAGTCTCTGGAGCCTCCTCCTTCCTCTCCTTCCTCTGAGTATCTATCTAGGAGGCAGGTGACATACTCCACCTCCTCCAGGCAGACCCCTTTTGCCTGCAGGCTGCTGTGTTCCCCAGGGTGGTAAGGTCCCATCACAGGGGTCATGAAGGAGGTACAGAGCTTGGGCTGTTTATAACCAGCCTGTAGGTGAGTTCTGCTGGTGGCTGCCTTCTGAGCCTCTAAGCCAGGCTGTGGTGTTGTGTGTGATGGCCCAGGCTTTCCTGTGATAGAGGAAGACAGCTTTGTTTTCTGCTCAGGAAGTTATTGCCCGATTAAAAACGGTCTGTTGGCACTTCGGGCCCCACCCTGCACTCAGCCATGTCATAGGTCCTCTGTGTGGGTCCTGAGCTCTCACCCCTGCCTGGCTGGTGTTCACACCCATTTTTGGGGAGGGGCTCTGGAGGCAGGAGGCTTGGTCAGGGCCTCAACTGTTTCTCAGGATCAAGGAATCCTCCTGCATGGGCTGCGGGCTCCTCCATGCCTTAGCCCCTCCTTCTTGAGCGCTTCTCTTTAATTGAGATATGATTCATGTGCCATAACCCTCTTCCTTCCCAAGCTTAAAGCCTTGTGGTTCTGAGTTTATTGGTGAAGTCGTGCAACCCTCATCTTAGGCGCTCCCCCCCTCCCCATTTGCCCTTTCTGAAATGCACTAGTCTCTTCACTTCCTCTGCGGAGCCTTCTCCTCCTAGACCCCACCTCCTTCACTGCTTTCAGGCCTTTGCTCAGCCCTCCTCTCCCCTAGGTCCTGTCTGACCTCTCATCGCCCCACCTCAGCCTTCCTGTATCTGCTTTTCTGGTGTGTTTTCCCCAGGAGCGGACACTCAGGGTGTTTTATTTAATGAATGATGTCTTTTACTTTCTCCAGGATGTTAACTGGGCCAGGATGGGGATATTCCTCTGTTTCATTCACTCCTCTCTGGCTTCCAGAACGCCACCTGGAGCAGAGCAGACGAACACTAAAGACTTGTTCAATGGAGAGCCTTGCCTTTTGATATACGTGTCTGTGTTACGTAACATGATGGGTTTGGATTATGTAACTGCTAGCTAGTATTTTTGTATAGACTCTAGGAACCTGAGAGTAAGACAGTCTAGTGTTTTCTAATGTAGCCAAAGATGCGTGGGTGTGTGTGGGCGGAGGGGATTTGGTGCGGAAGAATGTTCTACTATATGGCATCCTGCTTAAGATCCCTGGGTCCTGGGCCATTCCATCATAGTCAGACTGTCACTATCTCTGCCACTAGGGCAAGGAGCCATCCCTCTCTGGGCCTTGGTTTCCTTGCCTGGAAACTAGTTTGGGATGCTTTGGTCTGTGCATTGCTGTCATCTTTGTCTTTGGATCATGTTGCCCGTTTCCTCTGTGTCCCTTCTGTTTGCACAAGGACAGAGGCTTGAGGTCAGCAGGACCTGCCCTAAGCTGGTGGCCTCTGGCTCTCCTTGGCTCGGCACGCTGGACACAGAACCGGTACCTGACAGGCATGGCTGCCAATGGATGAGAGGCTGGTCCCCAATTGCTGCTGCAAGGGAACCTGAAGACTGAAAGGAGTAGTCTGTTTCTTAAGTACAGCAAAAGTCTCCCCTTTCCGTGCTGTGCCACACAAAGGTGAAAGGACAAGGAGGCCGCTGTTGTGGGCGGGGCTGCTGTTGTGGGCGGCGCTCCCTGCTGAGGTCACTTGTCAGGTCCCACAGAGATGCTATGTCCGTCATTGATAATGAGTTCCAGTAAGTTAAGTGGCTTAAAAGAGCCTCTGTGTATTTCCTAGGGTTTCTGTGGGTCAGAGGTCGGGTGTAGCATGCTGAAACTGCGGTCCAGGTGTCAGCCAGGGCTGGGGTGCCATCTGGGAGTGGGGAGGGAGGGGCTTAGTTTCAACAGTAGCTTATTACTACTGTTACTCTACTGTGTGAGGAGATGGCAGTTCACACAGGGCTTTGCCTGTGGTGGGCAGCATTCTACCACGCAGCTCAGCTACACCCCTACCGTAGGGTAGGCTCTATCTAGGCAAGTGCTCCTCCACTGAGTTACCTCCTCTTTCCCTCCAGGAGAGTCTAAGCAAGTGCTCTACGGCTAAGCCAGTCATCAGCCCCTCACCCAGGCGGGTGCTCTACTGCTGACCCACACCCCTAGGCGATGACTGGGGGGATTTCCAGCCTAGCTCTGCCATGCCCCCAGGCTGTGTCTGTGGGAGACTGTGGAAAGAATTCATGTTGCTGTTTTAGGGACCCGAGGTTCCACTTTCCCTGCTGGTTACAGTGATCAATGTCACACTCTTCCCTTGCACATTCATGTCTAACCCAGTACAGAATATTCAGTAGTTTCTGAAATATTGGCTGGAGGGATGAGCCTGGAGCCCTGCTCATGGTACCCTTCCATTGGGGACTTTAGACTCAGACCTGAGGGTAGTATGGGGTGGCTGCCTGACTGTCCTCTTGCCCCCAGATACCATCTGCTCTTTCTCTGTGATCTGGCAGGGGACAAGGAAGCATTCTGCTGCATTAGTGTCTCAATATTGAGGCTTTTCCAGGCAACTCATCCTGTAGTGACTTCTGATTGAATTCTGCAGTGCTCAGAGTGTGTGCTGGGGACTCTCAACCTTTCGAACTGGATTGAAATTTGGTCTGTGGCCCAGCATTGGCTGACTGGCTGAGCAATCCTTCCGAATGCATCAGAAAAGAATGTGTGTCCTCTTGTGCTGGGCTGATGTTCTGAGGTGCTTTTCTGGGTGTCTGCAGCCTTCCTGGTTTCAACACCACCTTCTCCGCTGCTCACCAAGAAGGCCATGGTCTCCAGCAAGGATGGAGATGTCTCAGTTTTTATTTACTTTGTGCATTTTGTTCTGTGTGATGTGACTTTACAGTTCTATCTTCTTGAAGAAGTGATGACTCCTGTGTCATCCTGGAGCACATCTCTGTCCCCTTGCCATGCTCCTTGTCTTGAAGACTATTTTGTGTGTTACTGTGAGCTGCCCTTTTTCTTTGCTTTCTACCTCCTGCCCCGGCCTCTTCGTGTCTCTTTATCACCCTGTACGTCTCCTACAGGCACCATACGGTTAGGCTGCTTTTTCAAATCCATTCTGTCAGCCTCTGCTTTTTAATTAGGCAATTTAGCTCACATATGTTTATTTCTATGATTGACAGACAGGGTTGGTTTTAGATCCAGTGTCTTGCCACATCCTTCTGGTTTGTCTGCTAGGCATAGTGACAATTACAAAGCGACAACCTTCCTCTCCCCTAGCCACCCTGCTGGAAGTGGAAGGAATGGACCGAGGAGGTGGGTTAAATCTTACCTCCTCCATGTGGCTGCCCCACCCCTTGCTTCAGTCGCTCTGCTCTGCTCTGGCCCCATTAACTTTCTTTTTGCTTACGATCTTGCTTCACCCATCGCAGCCTGAGTCTTTCTTTTGCTGTTCCTTCTGTGTGGAGCACCACTACCCACTCTGCCTAAAGAGTGTCCCCACCTTGGCCTCTAGCTCCCGGTCTCGTCTTCTGGTCCTCCCTTGTTTCCTCCACATCACTGCCTTCCCAGGGATTCACACATCCAAACAAGCCAACTCTTTACTCCTCAGACTATCCAGGAGGGCCCTGGAAGCCACATCCTGTCTGTTTTGGCATGCCATTGGCATATCCCTGGGATTTGGCATATAATAGGTACCCGTTGGTATTAAAGGAGGGAGTGGATGCATAAGAAGGGTTGGAAATGTTTTACCATGGGAGGGAAACATCAGCACCCGTGATCTGTGGGAGTGTACAGAGGCTTCTTGGACTCCCATCACCACACCTGGATGTCAGAGGGTCAGAGCTCTGTGCGGTCCTGGCCACCAGCTCAGACTGGCAGCTGTTGTCTGGGAGGCTCACAGAATCACAGAGGAGTACCACAGCGAAGGGATGCGTGCCAGAAGCCTGCATCCCAACCCTGCACAGCTGGTACATGTCCATCATTATTATAACACAGGTGCTAGGACTTGAGCCCAGGTAGGCCTGTTCATGGGTCTCCACACGGGGTCTCCACACAGGGTCTCCAGTTAACCTTTAGAGCTGCTTCCTTGCTTTTTGTGCTAGCCCCACCCCGAACACACACGTTCTTGTTACTACTTGGGTCCCTTTGAGAATGACTGTGGACTTGCAGTGTATAAACTGGAGTCTCCCAAACAGGAACAATTCCAGGTAACCACAGCTCGGTGAACAAAGTTAGGAAATTTAATCTTGATACTGAATTCTCCATTCTGCAGTTAGTATCTTAAACTCCCCTATTTTCCCCAGTGTCCTGTTCTGGTAGCTTTAATTGTCAACTCTGCACAATTTAGGATTATCTTGAAATAGACTTCCAATTGAGGTAGGTGTGTCTGTGTGGGAATGTCTTGATTGAGAGTTGATATAGGAGGACCCAGCCCACTGTGGGCACCACCATTCCCTAGGTGGTCCTGAGCTGTGTAAGAAAGCTATTTGAGAGTCTGGTGGTGCATGCCTTTCATCCCAGCGCTCGGAGGCAGAGGCAGGCCTCTGAACTCTCTGAATTTGAGGCCAGCCTGACCTACAGAGCGAGTTCTGGGACAGCCAGGAACAGAGCCACTTAACACTCCCTACTTCTGACTGTTCTGCCTTGCTTCCTTTGCTGTGAAGTGAGGTCCCTGGTTAGAGGTGATGCTGTGTGGAAGAGCAAGCAGGTCTGCATTCAGGTGCCCGCCCTGACTTCCTTGAGTGATGGACTGGGACTTGGAATTGTAAGTCAGAGAAACCTTCTCCCCCAGAGATGAAACTAGGACGCCTCCCCTTGGCATCCCCAGCCCGTCTCCCAGGCTGCTGTTTCTTCCTCTCCCCTTTGCAGTGCTGGGGTGAAACCAGGCCTTCACACCCATGCTGTGGGTGCTCTCCCTTGAGTCCTGCTTTGGGAGATGAGAAGTCCCCACTGCGATGCGTCTCTACTCACATTTGCCCTGGTGCTTTCCTCAGCTGCCTCTGTGACCTTTGGACCTGGGCTCTTGTGCTTCTGCTTTCTCAGCTGTGAAATGGGGCCTCTGGTTTTGTCTCTTAGGGTCCTTCATCTTTTGCCCTGCTGTTGGCCTGTTCATGGCTTGGACACTGGCTGCATCAGTGTAGGACAGATAGATGGACAGATAGATAGATGGCTCCCTGGTGGTGTCCGTCCCCCCCACCCCCCGGGCCCTGGAGGACGATGTGGGGCCAGCAGCATAGTAGCCAAGAACCAGACCTGGACCTGCTTCCTGAATGCGCATCCTGCACTGGCTAGCTGTATTTGAGATTGGCATGCCTGTTGTAGAATGGTTGAGGAATGGAGGTGGGTAGGTGGATCATCCCCTTCCCACAGCCAGGCCCCTGCTGCTTTTGCTTGGTCTCTGCTTCCGCTTCTTATGTTGATCATCTGCATCTGTTGGCGTGCCTGCCTCTTCTGCCCTAGACACAATGCAGTGCTGCTGTGAAGCACTCTGTCCCCAGGGCCCTTGATGGCACCCTGATGAAAGACAGGGAACTGTGAATCCTCACCATCCAGTTCAGATCCTGGCCACTTACTGGCTGTGTGACCAGTGGTTGCTGCTTTACCTGGTCCCCCCTTTCCAAAAGTGGTGATGCCTTGGACTGATGGAGTGTGGCCTATGGGTGGGGGGGATCACCTTCAAGTCTCTTAGGGCAGTGAATGCTACATAGTAAGCACCCTGTGTATATTAGCTATAAATTATCATAGTAATAAGAGCAGGCTATACTAATAAAATACTAATTATGCTATATATAATAACAGTCTAATAAAGTTTGCATTATTATTCAGCCATTCCTCTTACATTGGACATGTGGGCAATTTTCAGTAATTCAGAGTTAGAAGCTGTAGTAGTTTGAATGTAACTGATCCCCATTAGCTCATTGGCACTATTAGGAGGTGTGGCCTTGTTGGAGTAGGTGTGGTGTTGGAGGAAGTGTGCCACTGTGGAGGCGGGCTTTGGGGTCTCATATATACTTAAGATACCACCTAGTTTCTCAGACTACTTCCTGTTGCCTGCAAGATGTAGGACTCTCAACTACTTCTCCAGCACCATGTCTTCCTGCATGCCACCATGCACCCGCCATGACGATAATAGACTGAAACCTCCGAACTATAACCTGCCACCCCAATCAAATGTTTTCCTTATAAGAGTTGCCGTGATCATGGTGTCTCTTCACAGCAATAGATACCCTAACTAAGACAGAAGCTATGTGTGTCTTTGAGTGTGAATGTGCACTTGAATGTCTATACGTATGCGTGTGTGCATAGGTTGGTCAGAGGACAAAATTGGGTGTCCTTTTTCCGGTATTTTCCACTTCTTTTCCTTTTGAGACAGAGTCTCTCCCTGACCTGTAACTTGCCCAGCATGCAGTGAACTCTAGGAATCCTCTTTATTCTCTCTCCTCAGTGCTGTGAAGCAGACTTGGACTTGGGCGCCACACTTAGGTTTGTTTTGTTTGTTTGTTTGTTTATTTATTTATTTATTGAGACAAAGTCTCTCTAAGTTTCTGCTGTCCTGGAGCTCACTTTGTAGACCAGGCTGACCTAGAACTCAGAAAGGTCCACTTGCCTCTGTCTCTAAGAGTGCTGGCATTAAAGCACTCGCTGGCTTCACACCTAGCTTTTGAAACATGGTTTTGGGGTTAAACTCAGGCCCTGGTGCTTGCAAGGCAAGCTCATTACCAGCTAGGCCAACTCATCAGCCCATGTTGGCTCTTCAACAGTTTTGTAGGACACCGGGGCATACAATTGGCCCTGGAACGCTGGAATCTTAGAATGAGGTCAGGGCTGGCTGAGGCAGAGACAGCACATCCATGATTTCCCCTTCCCAGGAAGGGAAACTGAGGTACCCAGCGAGTTGATGGCTGAGATGGTGACAGCTTTAACCCTCCTGCCAGTTGCTTTTGAGCACCAAGTGGTTGGGGCAGGATGAGTTGGATGCACTGGCATTGTGTGTCTGGGAAGTGCAGTGTCTTTGATTTCAGTGACCAGGACGGGGAGGGTGGGAGGGGAGGGTGGGCAGTGTTTCTTGCAGGAAGTCACTGTTGGGTTGATACTGTGGGTCAGGTTTCAGCTGAGACTGAGGAGCAGCTATGATCAAATTAGAGCCGCTTCCTTGTCCTTCATGATTAGAATACAGGCTGCAAACTGGGCCTCTTCAGGCCAGATCAGACCTGTAAGTGGGTGTTTTTGGCCTGTGCCGTGTTTTAGAGTTTTCTTGTTAGTTGTCAACTTTGATTTTTTTTTTTAAAACCTGGTCAGTGGAGGTGCACACCTTTAATCCCAGCCCTTGGGAGACAGAGGCAGGCAGATCACTGAGTTCCAGGCCAGTCTGGTTTACAGAGCAAGTTCCAGGACAGCCAGGGCTACACAGAGAAACCATGTCTCGGGAGAGGGGGGTACCTAGTTCAGGTTCCTGCAGGCAGCCCTGGCCGCAGGCTTTAGTTTACCATAGCCTTCACCTTTTCCTATGCTCTGCCAACACCAAAAACAGCATATGCGTTGGCTGCCATTGCATTTACACTTTTTTTTTTTTTAAATTGACTAGTTAAGAGGATAAAGGAGCATTTCTTCTAACATGCTCCTATTGCAGGAGAGAGGTTGTTTTGAAGGATCCTCCCTTTGTCTGTTTGTGCTGGGCCATGGGTATTTGAGTTGGAGGTGTCTGCCAGCTCTTGGGTGGTCCTCCTCTTTCTCTGAGGGGAGAAGGTTGTCTCCAGAGGGTCTGATTCTGTGGCCCAGCTTCTTCCTTCCTGTGGCCTGTGGGCAGTCTCTTTAGCAATGTCAGCTATTGCATAGGGTGTACTCATATCCATCTGTCCACCTACTGCTCTGTGTTCCTTTGGGAGGGCCCCATAGAGACTCCTATGAGGAACTGAGGAGTCTGGGTCCCTGTTCCCCTACCCCTACCCCTGTCCCCATGTGACGACCCCTCATTTGCCATCAGATCTTCCTGCCCTTACAGCTAAACTGGCTCTATTGCTCTTGGTTCTCCTTAGTCCAGTGTTTTTGAAACAGTAGCCACCAGCAAAAGTTAGTTGGCTATCAGGAGTCTTTGGTGGCAAGTGACAGAAAAGCCCATCTCAGCTGGGCAGTGAGAGCACACACCTTTAACCCCGAAATTCTGGAGGCAGAGGCAGGCAGATATTTTGAGTTCTAGGCCAGCCTGGTCTACAGAGTAAGTTTTAGGATGGCTACACAGAGAAACCCTGTCTCGAAAAACAAAAGCAACAAACAAACAAACAAATCCCAACTGGCTTCAATAAGAACAAGAACTGGAGGCTAGCAAGATGACTTAGCAGGTAAAGGTGCTTGTGCCAAGCCAAGATGACTTAGCAGGTAAAGGTGCTTGTGCCAAGCCTGATGGTTGGGGGTTGATCTCTGGGACCTATGTATTGGAAGGAAAGAATTGACTCCTGCATCCGCGTGCACATATATATTCTCTCTCTCTAGATATACATATACACTCACATACATATGTGTGTATGTATGCATATATATATATGTATACAAAATTAAAAATATTAAATGGGGTGCAGTGGTGTGCACCTTTAATCATGGCATTCTGGAAGTCTGGTCTTCAGTGAGTTCCAGGAGAGTCAGAGTTGCATAGTGAGAACCTGTCTCAAAAACAAAAACAAAAAAACCAAATAGTAGCTACAACAACAAAAGCCAGCAATTGAGAGGCCTGATTTACAGAAGGGTCATGTCCTAGGTGGGCTCTGGATTGGCTATCACAGATCCTGTGACCGTGTTTTGTCCTTCACTGAGACTCAGGTGAGGACCTCCCTGTGCCATGGAGGGGCGTGTGTGTGTGTGTGTGTGTGTATGAACGCTTGCATATGTGTGTGTGCATGCGTGTGTGTATGTGTGTGCGTGCGTGTGTACATGTTCCTTGAAAGAAGACTGCAGAGTATTTGGACTGGAGGGGGTCAGGATGTGGGGTGTTTTTTTCTCTTTGTTGGGACTTCTATCCAGGATTGGAAATCCTTTCTCTCCTAAGCCCTCTTGCCACCTCTGCTTGCTTTCAAAGCCATAGTCACACGGCCTCCTCCCTGTCTGTTTGGGCTCTTTCCATGGATCTCCTATTAGCACCCGTGGTCACAGGTCTGAAGTGTTTGCTCCAAGCACAGTGGCCTCCCAGGAACTAAGTGTTAGTGAAACAGAGCCTCAGAAAGGTTTTGTAACCTGCGCAGAGTCACACATTCACTGTGTGACCTGGGACCCATCCAGCCTGTTTGTATCTGTGAATGGCCTGTCAGTGGTGTTACATTCTTGGGTTGGGGGATGAAATGGGAAGATGGCTTCTAATGCCTGGCCCAGCCTGAGTTCACAGCAAGTGTTTGTGGAGTGAACCAACTAACTCAGCAGGGGCTTGGGGCCTGCTCCAGGCCTGCTGAGCAGTCCAGGCTGAGGTCAGCCCCAGTGGGAAGCATCCTGTTCTGCTCTGCCCTCCCCTCTCCACACACAGAGATCTGAATGAACAGAACCCAGAATGTTCCGGCAGTGCTGGCTCCCTCTCCTAGCGACAAAGGCATCTTTGTCCTGCTCGGGTGTGAAATCATTCCAGAGGGGGAGACAGTGTAGGCTCTGGAGTCAGCTTGCTGTGTGTGTGTGTGTGTATATGTGTGTGTGTGTCGGGGGGGGGGGTGCTGGGCTGAGGTGTCTTCATCCCTGCAGAGCCCTGTAATGGGGAAGCCTTTTCCCCATTTATCCCTGCTTTCATTTGGGCCAAAATGTTTTCTTTTCTTTTTTTCTTTTTTTTTTTTTTTTGCCCCTTCTCCGGGGGTGTAGGGAGGTGGGGGTTAGAAACTAAGTCTTCGGACATACTAGACAAGTGCTCACTCAATGAGCTACCCCTCCCGACAGTGCCCTGTTCTCTTTATTTTTTGAGAGGGTCTGGCTGTGTAGCCCAGGCTGGCCTCAAGGAGCAGTCCCACTGCCTTAGCTTCCTGGACTAGGGATTGCAGGTGAGCCTGTGCTCAGCCAGCACCTTGTAGACTCCTCTTATCTTGTGGAATGAGAACGATGCGGAGCTGCTTCTGTTGAGAAGCCACGCGTCTGCGTCAACCTTCTGTCCTTTCTACTGCATGTGAGCATGGCAGCTGTGATGCCAGGCTGGCATGGCTGTAGGGGACAGGCGGAGCAACACGAGTGTTAAACTAGCTTGGCGGTGTCTTTAGAACATCTCAGTAGCTTGGCTCGCTTCCCTGGGGAATCTCTCAAATAAAATCAAGGGGGGGAAAAGCAGGTGGGGCTGGGGAGAGGGCTCAGTGGGTGAGAGCCCTTGCTTTGAAAGCTGAGTTAGAATCCCCTACATGCATGTAAAAAGCTGTACAGGCTGCATGCACCTATAAACTCAGCACAAGGGGTGGGGGCAAAGATAGACACATCCCAGGAGCTTGCTGGCCAGCCTGCCCAGCCCAGTGATGAGTTTCTGGTTCAGTGAGAGACCCTGCCTCAGAACACTAAGGTAAGGAGAATGATAAAGGAAGACACCAGAGGCCCTCTTCTGTCTTCTGCATGCACAGTCATTGGCATGGCTGTGCGCGCGCGCGCGCGCGCGCGCGCGCGCGCACACACACACACACACACATGTGAAAGACATAAAGCTGTGTTTTTTTTTCTTTTCCCAGCTGTGTTTATAATAACACAGTAAAATAAAAGGAACCAACAGGAAGTCACAGGAGTGGTCATTAGCAAATGTCGGACTATGGTTGTTCATTTACTTGTTAGGTCTATCAAGCAGGCTTTTCAAAGACTGATCTAACCGCTGACCTCTATCTGGATGTGGGGCAGTCCCAATGTTTAGGGAAGAAAACCAACAAAGAAACAAAAAGAGCACAGAGACTGGGCTTGGTCTAATTCCATGAGGGGAGGTGGAGGCCAGAGGATCAGGCCTGCATTGAAGGTCATCCTTGCCTACACAGGCTAGCCCGGGCTACTTGGAATTTTATCTTAAAAAGAAGAGGAAGTAGGAGAAAAACAAAACAAAAACAAGCCAAAAGCTTTCTGCGTGGTGCATCAGTCAGCTTCCTGTTGCTGAGACAGTTATTAGAGGAAGTTGATTTGAAAGGATGGAAGATACATTTTGGCTCACGGTTTCTGAGGTCACAGCCTTTGTTGGTTCAGTTGCCTTTGGGCCTGTGATAAAGCTGTAAGTGGTGGCCTTGGGAACAGTTGGAGGAAGCCTGTTCACCTCAGGGTGGCTAAGAAGCCGAGGGGGAAGGAGGGAGGGGCTTGGGCCCTGATATCCGTAGTGATCTCTCTCAGGTGAGCTGAGGGTCTTCTGCTAGGCCATGCCTCCTAAAGGTAGCACCCAGACTGGTGACTGAGGCTTTTGGAGGGGGCACTTGAGATCCAGCCAACTGTCTGTGATGGCATGTGCTTGTCAGAAGACGGAGCAACAGGCATGTGAGCTTAAGGACACCCTAAGCCATTGCTGCATGGAGAAAGCTACTTCAGGGTGGGCACCAGGATAACAGCATCGGCGGCCTCAGTCTGAGAGTGTGGGAGATGCATCTTCATCTCTGTCTACTTCTGTGTGTTGCTGCATTGGTTATAATGAACACATTTTCAAATGGGTGTAGAATACATTAATAATAATTCAAGCCATATCAGCACACAGTAGCTTGGAGAAAGCCGCTGCAGGCTGTGCACCAGGCTTTTCTTTGAAGTGCTGAGACTTGAGGCAGACCTGGATTTCCTGCACTGCTGTTGGGCACACATGCACCTTGGCAGGACCCTGTCTGGGCACTCTGTGGGCCCCTAGTCCTGCTGGGTCAGGGACATAAGAGAGAGTTGCATTATAATCTGTTGTGCACCAAGACTGAGGCTGTCCTCACCCTTTTGCCAGCTCTGCTGGGTGCCGTCTGTCCCCCTCTCCCATCTCTTCACTGAACCTAATGTGGCCCTTTATTCTTCTGGCCCTGCCAGACCTCAGAACAGCTCAGCTCCATCTTCAGCCCCACTCTGCTGGGATGTTACTGCTTGGGAAGATTCCATCCCCCACTGTCCCATCCATGTGTAGGTAGGGGTTGGGTCCATTGGTTCTCATCTGCTGGTCCCACACCCTGAATATCTGTGGTCCTCCTTGCCCCCTGTTCATCACTCCAATCCTTATGGGACTTTTTGCCTGGTACAGCCTGACCTTGGCACTGGAGATGCTAGGCCCATGGTTCATAGTGGGTGTGAAGGTGAAGCTCCATGCTCCCTTGTCAGAGAACTTCCCAGTCTAAAGGCCCAGAGTAGGGAAGCCTGTTTATCTTTCTCCTCATGTCCAGCTATGTGACTTGGGGCAAGGTTCTTTATCTGTCTGTCTGTCTCTCTCATCTGCCTGTGTGTGTGTGTGTGTGTGTGTGTGTGTATCTGTTGGGGACTGTGGACCCCCAGACCCTGAATTTCCTGTGCCCCCTGCCTGCTGGGGGTAAATAACTTTTTTCCCTGCAGTTGCTCTGATCAAACAGCTTGTTTTCCTGTGCTTGCAGCTGCTCTGAGCAGGGGAGTGAGACAGGGGAGTGGTTTCTGGTGGGCTTGCAGCTGAGAGTTAGGGTGTGGCCATTGGTCAAGGAGACCCTGTATAAGCTGCCTTAGAACACAATAAAGTTGGCATTCTTGATTTAAGGGGGCATTCTTGGTATTCTTGTTTTAAGGATGACCCGTGTCTCTGTCTGTATGTGTGTTTTGGTCTCCAGCCCCTTGCCCGACTCACGAACCATACTATAGCACGTAGTGTGTAGCATGTAGAGCAGGCGTTGAGCTACATGTATCTGTCCATCCATCCGTCCATCTATTCATCCATATCCATCTATCTATCTATCTATCTATCTATCATCTATCTATCTATCTATCCATCCATCCATCCATCCATCCATCTATCATCTATCTATCTATCTATCTATCTATCTATCTATCTATCTATCTATCATCTGCCTGTATATGTCTGTGTATCTGTCAGTCACCTATCTTTCAGGTTCTCATGTTAGTTTCTGATTGAGCCATCTCTCCGACCCATTTATCATTTTGAGCCTTAGCATTAGTCTTCCTAAAGTGGGCCCCCCCCCCCCGCCTTCAATCCTTGTCCACGTTCCCCCTGAGTCAGGGCAGGATTGGAGAAACTGTATATTGTGCTGCTGGACATGTGGCAGGTGACTCATTGTAGATGTTGCTCAGGGGAGCCAGCCAAGCCTGGAGTTCAGAATAAACAGGACAAACAAGTCAGAAAAACAGGGGAAAAAAAAGAGAGAAACCCTTTGGAAAACACCTAGGATAGAGCCCTGGATCCCTTAAACTCAGTGATGGGCCTCTGTAACCATTGTAATGGGTATTCAATCTTGGCTGTAGAACGAGGCTCGTTTTGCCTACCGGGAAACATGTAGAGATGTGGTGGCACCCGACTGTCAGGACCGGGAAGGAAGACTACTTTCGGTGGGTAGCACAGGAATGTTGGGAGGTGTCTGGGGCTGGGCAGGTAAAACACTTGCTGAATAGGCATGAAGCCAGAATTCAGATCCCTAGAACCCACGAAAAACTCAGGCAGGTTTGATGGCTGCCTGTAACACAGAGAACAGATCTTGGGATAAATGGATTATCCAGACCAGTTGGTCACCGGGCTCTGGGTTCAGGGAGACCTTGCCTTGGTGAATAAAGTGGAGCAATGGAGGAGGAGAGCTGATAGCAGCTTCTGACTTTGTGTTGGTTAGTTTTGTGTTAGCCTGACACAATCTAGAACCATCTAAGGCCAGGGACTTTCGATTGAGAAAATGCCTCCGAAAGATTGGCCTGCGGGGCATTTTCTTGATTAAGGATCGATGTGGGGAGGCCAAGCTCACTGGGAATAGTGCCATCCTGGGCATCCTGGGAGATGTTAGAAAGCAGGCTGAACAAGCCCTGGGGAACAAGTTAGTAAGTAGCATTCCTCTATGGCCTGTGCTTTAGCTCCTGCCTCCAAATCCTGACTTGAGATCCTGCCCAACTTCCCTCAGTGACGGATTCTGATGTGGAAGTGTAAGCCACATAAACTTTCTTCCTCGAATTACTTTTGGTCATGGATTTATCACAGCAATAGAAAGCAAACTAAGATAACACGTATGTGAACATGTATACATGTTCATCCCACATGTGAGTATGCATTTGCACAGGCAGGGATGCACACACATACACATATAAAAGGGAACAGACAAACAATTGATGGCCCTGCAGAGAAAGGTCTGGTCAGCAAGGCTGGTTCTTTCTATTTGTTTGAAGCAAGGTTGTTGTGGATTGAAAGAAAACGCCCTCCCCCCCAAGAAGTGGGACTTTTAGATGTGGCCTTATTGGAGTAGGTGTGATTTTGTTGGAGGAAGTGTGTCACTGTGGAGGCGGGCTTCGAGGTCTCATATATGCTCAAGCCACGCTCAGTAAGACAGTTCACTTCCTGTTGCCTGCATATTAAGATGTAAAACTCTCAGCTCCTTTTCCAGCACCATGTCTGCCTGCCCACTGCATCATGCACCATGATGATAATGGACTAACCCTCCAAACTGTAAGCCACCCAATGAAATGTTTCCTTTATACGGTTGCTGTGTCTCTTCCCAGCAATAGAAACCCTAAGTAAGGCAGTTATGCTCTATAGTCTTGGTTGGCCTAGAACTCACTGTGTAGATCAGGCTGGCCTTGAACTCACAGAGATCTGCCTGCTTTTGCCTCTAAGAGTGCTGGGATTAAAGGTGTATGCCGCTGTGCTCTTAGCAGTGCATGTGGTCAGAGCTGACAGATGTCACTTGCTAAGGTGACAGTTGATTAGGGTGCTTTCATGTGGGGCACCTTCATACAGATGAGGTGATCGGGACCTGTGGAGGTGTCACAGCCTGTGCAAAGCTTCTGCCAGTTGAGCTAGAACTGGGATTTGAACCAGAGTGTAGCAGCCAGGGGCTTGTGGTGTGTGGAGGGTGCACAGAGATCGCTGGTGGCTCTCCATGCTGTCCTGTGAGTCCAGAGGGAGGGAACACATAAGACTAGGAGGACTTGGAAGCCTCTGCCTGTGTTTGTTGGTGGCTGGCTATCCTGGCTACATAGCTGCCTGCCAGTCACCATAGTGCCCCCACCAAGTCACCTTCCCACCTCGCGCTGTATGTCAGGACTTTCAAACCCCGAGAAGGTGGCCGGAAGGATCTCTGCTGCTGCAGGCAGACAGCATACAGTGTTGTTCTCCTGAGTGTCAGTTTCTCATCTGAGCAGTAGGCTGGGATTGGGAGAGAGCTGATGTCCCCCCTCCTTCTCTCTTGGGAGCAGAGTGGTGGTTGCAAATCCCGTGTAAAGTCACCCTGTGGAGAGCAGGGTCCTTGGTATTGTCCTCCCCCCCTCCCCCGGAGCCTGGGGTTGTGGAGGTCCAGTTGACAGGGAGCCTGGGTGACCCGGGTGACCCTATCGTTTAGGTCCTCATCACTCTTGCATTCTGTGGCTCATGTTGTCATGTTCTGTTACTGTCAAGGTTATCTGCTGGTTGACCTCTGCCCAAATTCACATCTTCTCTCACTGACTTTTGTGCCAACCTGGGCGACTCTGGTACCAGACATCTCTGTCTGAGTGTTCAGCAGACACCGAGAGCCCACCGTCTTCCCACTGGCTTTGTAGCCAGCCTTTTAGCCTCGGCATGCTACTGCTTAGCCTCCTCTGTCTGCTCTTCCTCTGAGCCGGCTCCAGTCACCAGGCTATCTCCTGCCCTTTCATCTCGGCAGTAGCCAGAGTCTGGCCACGCCTCTCCTCTTTCCTTCTCATCTCAGCCACACCTTATGGTGCAGAGCTCAGCCTCCTTTGTCTCCTCCTTCCCCTGGCTTCCAGTGTCCAGTCCTGGTCCTAGCACTTGGCTCCCCCCAGGGACCTTGTGTAAGTCAGGCCTTGCTCCTCTCTGCTGTAAAAGCCCCGGTCCTGGTGTAGCCCCAGCTGCGTCACAATGTCACCTCCACTCTGTTTCCACTTCTCTGACACCTCCTGCTTCAGGGCCTTAACACGTGCTTGGTCTAAAATGCTCCTGAGGCATCTTACCTCTGGGTACCCCACTACCGCTACCTGACCTGTGGATACCCCACTCTCTGACATGTCTGATGAGTTACCTTCTCTGTGTCCTCTCTCTGCTCTTTCTGTCACTTCTGGTTCTTGTGTCAGTGGAACCAAAACTCCTGGAGTTGAGAGGTTTTGTCTTTTTTTGTTTCCTGCTGAGGGAAGAGCCTCTTGGTCATTGTCATATGTCTTTTTCCATGATCAGAGGTGACCCACCATGCGTGTCTAGAGGAGAGACAGTGGACACACAGGTTATAACACTTTGGGGCGGTAAATGCTTGAAGCGGTGTACCACCCAGGATGTTTGTAGAAATCCCAACTCCGTCTTCAATAAAAGACAGCTCCGTGTATTCAGTTGACTCACACTTGGACTTCAGGCACAGCTCGATCCAGGAGCTCCTTGACCTTCTCCCTGTGTCCTTCCATGATAGAAGCATTGTGTGGAAGAGCCCTGTTTAACTGGCCCGGCTGGGCCACGTACCTCCTCCCCAAACACCTCCCAGACTGCTTATACCAGGATAATGCTTAAGGCTCAACTTTAGGGAACTGGGAACTGTGGAAGGGGTTTGGAATGGGTCTGTGGAGTTTGCTGGTGCAAGTGGGAGCCTGTGGGCTCTAATGACAGGCAGCTTTGCTTGTCCCTCACCCCTACCTCATGCCTTAAAAACATCCCAGTCTTGTTGGGTCCCCTCCCTTTATCACAAGGGGACTCCAGATGGCTTGGCTCATGGGGAGTCTGTCACTTATAACTGTTGGCGTGTGTCTCCCTTTCTCCCCTTCTGCATATGTCGCCTCTGGGCCTTTTGGATCTTATTTCGGGGCTGAGAGAGGATGCTCAGGGGGCTCTGGAAGTGAAAGTGTAGTCTCTTTAGCTTGCTGAGCCTCTTGGTTCCCAGGAATGCCCTGAACCAGCCATGCTAACCTGAGGTCCAAACTGGGACACTTCAGTTTTACTCTCTGCACTAATGTGGGGCCCCCTGAGTATCTCATAGGCTTTAGGAGAAAAGGATGGACAAGATGTCACTGGTCACAGTCCTATTCTTCGGAAAGCCCTCCTTCTCCTCAACCTGTCAGAGCTCCTGTAACACCCTCTCAGGATGCCTGTCAGAACCCAGTCACAGAGGTCCTGGGAATGCCTACACCAGTCTTACGTGTTTAGCCACTGCCGTCTTGGTTTCTCTGACTTGGTTTTACAGCTCTAAAGTTCCACATTTAGGGCAGAGGAGATGCTCAGTGGGTAAGAGTGTTGGTCACACTAGCAGGGGGACCTGAGTTTTGGCTCCCCCACCCCTCACATAAAAAGCCAGGCATGGCTGCATGTGTTCATGCCACCCCAGTGCTATGGGGGTAGGGACAGGGTTGCTGGAACTTGTCGGTTGCCAGCCTGACTTCAGGTTCAGCGAGAGATGAAAGCTTGCCAAGTTTGGATTTGGGTCCAACTCTGGGAAGCTGCGTGACCCAGAGCAGATTATTTAGCCTCTCTGTGCCTTGCTTTTTCCACCCATAAATGGGGAATGACAGGAAAGCTTACCTCCAGGGAGCATCGTGTGGTTCACGGGAGATGATGACATGGGGGCTTGGTGGGATAGTTTTATTCTAGTTACCCTGGTGAGACTTGCTTTGGTCCTTACCTCCATTCCACTGTTGGCTAGATCCCTGAGTCAGGCTGGCTCCTCCTCCACCACCACATCAAAGCCCCCTCCCCACTCTCTACCCCCTCCCCCCCCCATTTTGTGGCACTTTGGCAGAGGCCGATTAGAGGGAGATGCTGTCAGGATGGAGGTGTCCAGCAGGAGTGAGGCCTTCAGCAAGGTACAGCCCAGGGCAGGCCACCCCTCTCCACTCCTTTCTGCTCTGATGTCATTTGGGAGAGCTCCACCCATGGCTACGTGGGTACCAGGGCCTCCTCTGTATGTGGGTACATGTGGGGGAAAGTGTGGTCTTTAGACCAAAAGTTTCCGTTTGAAGCAGGTGACACCTTTGTGTGCAGACCCCAGAGCCTTGGAGTCGCCCTGACTCACGGGTACAAGTCAAAGGAATTCACACATCTCTCTGTTGTCAGGTGAGCTGATGGGAGAGATCTCCATGCAGCCAGTCCCTGGGCCCCTAACCTGGGTGTGGGGTCTTGAGAACTACGTGGAGTGAGACATATATGGGGCAGTGATTGCTTTCTCAGTGACACGCCTACTTGCTTCTGTTGAAAGTCAGGGTCCTGCCTCGAGGTGAGATTCCCTGACAGCCCGAGAACCAAGACTCGATGTTTCCAGGTCCCTAATCCTGGCAAATGTCCATCACCTGCTGGGAGCCTAAGTGCTTCTGTCCCCGCTGTCCCCTGTCCCCGGGTGTGCTCTGGGGGCTGGTAGCCTGGGAGTCTGCTCTGACCCCCACTCTCTGTAGACACCCTACCCTTAGACCCCTTCTCAGGGGGCACAGGGCTTGAGTCTGAGATGAGGCAAGGGCCTGCCCTGCAGAGAGGGCAGAACAGGACTTCTGGAGGTGTGGGGGTAGGAGGTAGGGATAAGGGCAGATGCTGTAAGGGCTTTAAGTAGGCAGAAAAGGAGGTCTACCATGTGCTTCTCTGGGGTCCCTTGGGTCAAGTGAAGAGGCTGAACTAGACAAGCAACAAGGCTATTTTGGGGTGCTGTGTATGTCAGTATCTAGCATGGGCCTGTGGCAGCTTGGACCATGTCTTGGTGACTAGGAGATCAAGCAAAGATGGTCACCCGGGATTGGAAGAGGAAGGGTGGAGGTGAGGCACCTTAGTGGAGGGGAGTCATCTGGGAGGCTTTCGAAAGAGCCTTCCAGGATGTGTGCCGCAGGCTTGGTGACATTCTGGAGATGGGAATCTTAGGAGTGCAGGTGGAGGAGCACTTGTGAAGGGCGGGAGGGTGGCTTGTGAAGTCCTCCCAACCTTCCTCGGCCACCAGGCCCTGCCCTAAGGGCTGCTGTGCTGAAGAGATGAAAGATCCAGGGTGTTGGGCACCTGCTGAGGTAGGGGCCAGGCGGTGGCTTAGCACCTCAAACCTGGATGAGAAAGCCTGCTCTTGGCTCTGGCTCTGGCTGCCTGGCATGCTGTAGTTTCCCTAGGAACAAGATGGGGTTACAGTGAGGGGAGAAGGGGCATGCAAGGCATGGAGGGTTGGGGTAGAGGCCATCCTGGAGGCCTCTTTGATTAGGGGTGTGGAGGGCAGGCAGCCTGGCTGGCTAGGTGAGAAAAGTGGGGACAGAGTGGGATATTGGGATGGTTGTTTTCTCTTCCCTGGGCAAAGATCACTGGGAAGACACACAGAGGGGCTGGGAACAGAGACCATGCTGTGCCCGTCTTTTTGGGGGGATGGGGCCGGGGAAGGGAGCTAGGTCAGCTGTGTGAGCTTTAATACCCATGAACTTGCAATTAAATGCGGAAGTAGGACACAAGAAGGGAGGTAAAAGGGAATATTGTTCCCAGCTCCCTGGGGAAATGGCCAGTCTCCAACATGAATGGGCTTCAGTGTCCTGGGGGGCTGAGGTCCCCCCCTCTGCCTGTCATTTGGCTCTTTGTCCTGCTGTATTGGACCCAGCCACAAAGGCCAGCTTGATTCTCACTTGCTGCATTCTTGGGGAGCAGTAGGGGGCTTTGCCCCAAGCAGAGAACTCTGTTTGGGAAGGGGTAGTAATGGAATTTGGGGGCTCTGCCATATACGCTGTCCACTATGATCCGCTGGCTAGCTCCATTTTTCCCATGGCATTTACATGTTTGACTCCTTTAGGAAAGTCTTATGTGCAGAATGCACGGTGTTAAGTGAGGCTTGTGGATTTGTGACGTGAAGTCTGCACAATGGGTTTTCAGTTCAGGGAGGGAGGGTCACCAACACCCATAAGGCTGGCCCTTCTCTGTGTTCCCTTCAGTACCCACAATTCTGATTTGTTGTTTCAAGAAAGCATCTCATGTGTCCCAGACTGGCCAAGGATAATGTTGAACACCTGATCCTCCTGCTGGATTACAGGTTGTAGATTATATATTATAGGTTGTGCACTGTAACACCTGCTTTATAGGGTGCTGGGGATCTCCTGGATGTTAGGTGAGGGCCCTGCCAACCGAGCCACATCCCAGCCCTGATTTCTGTCACTGAGTGTTAACATTGCCTGGTTTTGGACTTTAAGATAGGATGCCGTTGTATGTGACCTTTTGTTTCTTGAGAGCCTGTTTATAGGTTCTCGTGGGGGACAGCAGCTACCTGTGTGCCCTCTGTCTGGGGAGGCACAGCTACCTGTGTGCCCTCTGTCTGGGGGGAGCACAGCTACCTGTGTGCCCTCTGTCTGGGGAGGCACAGCTACCCGTGTGCCCCCTGTCTGGGAAGTTCGTCTTCTTTCTCAAGCATGCAGCCAGGGGAGGGATGCACATGGTGTGGTGAGGAAGGAAGGGACGCCTGCCCAACTAGCTGTGTCAGCCAGATCAACCCTGGTGACCAGCGGAGTGACAGATGCCATAATCACATTACCCTCACATCCCTTTTGTGTCTTTTAAATTAACAGTATTATAGTCTCTTTAGATATGCTTATGTAAAACTAGATAGCACAGCTGGGCATAGTGGCAATCCTAGCACTTGGTAGACTGAAACAGGGGGACTGCCATGGGTTTCAGGTCAGCTTGGTATACACAGTGAAACCCTGCCTTAAAAAAATCTAGCCAGTCTGGGAGACGGCCAAGAAAATTAACAGGCATAAGCCTGAAGATCTGAGCTCAATCCCTCAGGCCTGCATGGACAAAGAAACATACGCACATACAGACACACACACACACATACACACACACACACACCCCACATGCATGCACACATGCACACATACACATACACACACCCACTAAAAAACCAACCAAATACAATCAATCCTGTGTAGTATGTATATTAAACATGACCCATGTGTAACATTTACATATGTGTCAGAGGTAGCCATGCATCCATGTTTACAGTGTAGAATATGTGAGTTAAAGTGACACAGGCCTTGCCACTTTGCTATGGAAGATGTCACATGGTGGCCTCATCTAACCAGTAGTATCTGCTAGGGTCTCCATCAGGTGGATGTACTGTGTGTGTGTTGTAAACTAACTCATGTTGTTGGACATTGAGGTTGTGCCCATCTGAGTCGTTTAAAACATGGTCTGGCAGGCATAGGTCAGGCCTCATCTCTGGGCTGGTACTTTTCCAGGGTCGGGATTTCTCTGTTAGTAATTTGTGCATTCCTTTTTGTTTGTTTGTGTCTTTGAGACAGAGTCTCATTATGTAGTTCCAGCTGTCCTGGAACTCAATTATGTACACCAGACTGGCCTTGAACTCACAGAGATCTACCTGCCTCTGCCTCCCGAGTGCTGGGATTAAAGGCGTGCACTACTGTGTCTGGACACTTTTTACTGCTTTAACTATCTGACAGACATGGATGTGTTCTGATATAAAATGTGCTGCGGGCGAGTAATACCCTGGCCTTCCAGACCCTTCGCTGTGAGTTCATGTCGCTGATGGTTAAAACCAAAGGTGGCCCACCACAGTGACAGATGACTTTCAGGTGTAGGAGTCTGAGTTGAGGCCACAACCCGGTGATGTTGTCGGATCTCAGAGCCTCGCTCTTCAGTTGGATCTGAGTCTCTCAGGGCAGAGGCCCAGCGTCTGTGCTGACAGATGCTGGCTTTGAGGAGCAGGTGTCCGTGGCATGGTTTTACGTTGCATTGTGTGGCGCTGGCCCACTCCTGTCTCCTGCCTGCTGTTTCTCAGTGTGGTTGCTGGAGTTTGCCGGCTTGTCCCCTCTCCCTGGATACCCTTTTGTCAGGGGACTGATCTGTCCTCAATTCTACCTACTGGCTGAGGCCGGCTCCCTCCCCAGTTGTGACAGCCAAACATCATGTGTCCCTTGTGGATGCCTAATGGTGACCATGTGGATATCTCAGGCCTGTAGCGGAGCTGTGCTGTAGGGAGCCAGCCGTCTTGTCTCAGGCCCTCCACACACAGGTCAGGCAGGCACAGTGGTATTCTTCTTCCACAGATAAGGGATGGAGGCTTGGGGAAGTTGACTCATTTTCTTGAGGTCACACAGCAAGCATGTAGCTGAACTGGGATCCCGACTCCCACTCCTTCGCACTTGTTGGACACTCACCCAGAACCAGACCTAGTTGTAGGGTGAGCCGGGCATTTGGGGGTGGTGGGATAGGCTCTCACCCCTACTGGCATTAGAGTTGGGGTAGGAAGCCAGACGTCGGACGCCCACGTGAGGTGTCAGATGGTGACAGGGTCAGGAGATGGGAACGTCACTACTGTGATGCCACCTGACATTTAGTGGTATTTTACAACGACGGTGGGCGTGGGAGGGTTTCTGTTTGTCAGGTGTGGCACTAGAGTCCCCATGACTAACTCAGAGACTTGCTGCCGAAACGCCTGCGAGATAACAGCTGCTCAGGTCGGTCTTCCGCGTACTAGGGGAGCTGCCAGGAAGTGCGGAGCTCGGTTCCCTCTGTCATGCTGCCTCTAGGCCCATTGCCCTGTCCTGGGGAGGCCCGAGAGTCCCCCCGCTCAGGCAGTGAGGAAGCCAGAGCCAGAGCTTAAGCTTTTGTGCCAGTTGTTTCCAAGGCTTAAAAGACATTAGGTGTGTAGTCCATCTTTTGACTGCGTGTTTCTCGTAATTCATTTTATTGCATTTTACAAAAGTACCAGTCTCAAATGGATTGGGTGTTAAGGAGAGAGAATTCTGTTCCCCAGGGAGGTGGAGCAAGCCTGACTCAGGAGGGGAGTGCCCTGCCGCAGATTGTTGGTGAGCTCATGTTGGTCTGAAGGTTGGTTGTGCTCCCTTCTCCCTGTTGTCCCTCAGGAGCCAGGACAGTTGAGGGGCTCCACCTACTGAGCAGACGAAGAAACCAATAATGAAGTTGAGGCTCAGGCAGGTGATCAGGACCTGGAGTCCCAACACTTGGAACAGGCCTGGCACCTGAATAGAACTGACCCTGTAGACCCTCCTGAAAGGCTGCCCATTCATCAACAACTCCGAGCTCCTGTCCAGTAGGGAGAGCCTGGGCCTCCCTCCAGACCACCAGCGCCTGGGGCCCCTCTTGGGGATCCCCGTTCCTAGCCACTCCTCAGCCACTCTCTTTGTCTCTGTGGCTATGGCAACCTGACTGGCGGCTTGGCACTTCCAGCCCCAGCCCCAGCTCCCAGCCTGGAGCAGTTTCCTCTTCCCACTGTCCTGGGAATCACCTCCCACCCTTACTGCTAGGGGGCTTCTGGGTAGGGCCTTCAGGGAAGATGACTGTTGGGTTTCCAGCCTCCTCACCTCTTCCTTTCCTGGGAGTTTGCTTCTTGATTTCAGTCTCTGGCTTTGCCCTTTTCGTTCCTGTCCAATGCATAGCCTCCTGTGCTCTGGGGCACTGCCAGCCAACGCTGGTCTTCCTTACCCGCCACCCCTCTCCGTGCCTCCCCATCTCTGGCTGGATGCCAGGGCTTTACCCATGGCTCCCGAATCTCAGAGTGGGCTGGCTCAGAGCCTTGACTGCGGGACCTCCAGGCCCTTTCTCTGCTCAGAGACAGAACCTTGCTGTAGAGGGGCTCATCTGTACCCTTACCACAGGGCAGGGGCCCTAGCTGTCCTTAAGAAGGGGAATGGTGTCTCTTAGGAGGCCTCTTGCTCTATGGAGACTCCTGGCGAATGAGGTACTCTCTGGACTTCAAGAGGACCCTCTAGTTCAGAAGGAGAGGAAGGATCACCTCATGGGAAAGCCCTGAGCACACCCGTGTCTGGGAGGTGGGCTACAGACCCTGTGTTCTGACTCTGACCCAGAACTTAATCTCTTAGGAAAGCCTCCATGTTTTCTTCCCATCCTCCATGACAAGGACAGTCCCCCCGTGGGTCGTTAAGGTCATCATTTATGAACGGCGCAGCTGTTCTGTAGCTACGAATAAGTAATGCTTCCACCCAGAGTGCTACACTTGGAGGGTCCTTGGAGACCTTGGTGGGATTGAGGTTAAGAGGTGTCCCAGTGTGGCCTTTGACCTAAGCTTGAGAGTGGCCTGCCTGAGCAAAGGTCACGGGCCCTGTTGCCCACAGCTGGGCATGTCAGGTAGCCAGGTGCATGACCCTGTCCTCTGGCCTTCGCTCCACCTCCATTGTCGGAGTAGATAGGCAAATACTCATCTCTCCTTCAGCTCTCTGATCCTTGGTTTCCTCACGTGTAAAATGGGGGTCACAGGACACCTGTCTCTTAGGTGTACCTGTGGAGGTTAGAGGTCAACCTCACATGTAGGTCTTCACCTTGTTTGCCACAGGATTTCTTGCTCTTGTCTCCCTCTCCTATCTCCCTATTAGAGTGTCACAATTATGGGTATATTTGGCTTAACGAGTGTTCCAGGGATTTGAACCTACACTCTCATGCTTGGCTGGTAACTACTTTACCCACCAAGCCACTTTCCCAGCCCCTATTTTTTTTTTTTTTTTTTTTGGTTTTTCGAGACAGGGTTTCTCTGTGGCTTTGGAGCCTGTCCTGGAACTAGCTCTTGTAGACCAGGCTGGCCTCGAACTCACAGAGATCCGCCTGCCTCTGCCTCCCGAGTGCTGGGATTAAAGGCGTGCGCCACCACCGCCCGGCCCTATTTTTATTGAGAATAGAATCCCCGTAGCATGAAATGGACCTTTTCCGTGTAGCCCGCTCTAGTGGGTTCTCCTTTTCATAGTTCCACAGGGTGCCACAGCTATCCACCCCTAGGTTTTAATCTGAGGACTTTAAAGTTTACTTTTACATTTGTTTGTTTGTTTGTTTGTTTATGTGGGCGCATGCATGCCACAGTACATGTGTGGAGATTAGAGGACAGTTTGAAGGCTTAGTATTTTCTCTGTCATGTGGATAACAGGGATCAACTCAGGTGGTTGGACTTGGTGGTGAGCACCTTTACCCGCTGAACCATCTTGAAGACCTAGAGCATTTTAATTACTTTGGAAGTATCCCTAAAGCCTAGTAGCGGTCACTTCCAACCTTCTCCTCACCTGTGGAAACCACAGACCTACTCTTTATCTGGTTTGAACATCGTATGACACAAGCTGTGGTCCTTTGTGCCTGGCTTCTTTCGCTTAGTGTGTTCAGAGGTCAGTGCGGCAAGTGTCAGAATTCCATTCCTTTTCATGGCTCTGTCATACTCTAGTGTATGGATATACCACATTTCGTTAGTTCGGTCAACTGTTATTTGGTTTCTACTGGGCTATTGTGAGGAGTGCTCACGACTGTGAGTGTTTGTGTGTGGCATTTCACACACGTGTGTTTTCATTGTTCTGAGTACACACCCAGATATGGTTTGGGGTTTCTTGGACAGACTGAGTTTGGATAGTGTATCTGTTAAATGAGATAGGTACTAGCTGTGTGTTAACTCTTGATATTACAGAAGAATTGAGCCTGGGCACTGGGGAGACTAGGGGTCCCTTTGACTCCAAGAGCTCCCTGGGTGCAGCCAGCAGTCATGTGGTCTGGCTGTTTTGTCGATGAGGAAACTGAGGTGTAGAAGCTTGAAGTTGCCAAAAGTCACACAGGAGACAGCATAGCTTAGTAGGCCCAAGTGAGGCCTGGCAGCTTTGTTGCAGAGCCCAGGCCCCTGATCCATACGCATCTGGGGCTTCTGGAGAGCCAGTGACCGTGAGTTCCATGTAAGGGAATGAGCAACTGCTTCCAAGGACAGAGCCACGGTTCCCGGCCACAGTTCATGAGTCCAGCATTGCAAGAGATTTCCAACAGCCGGAAATGCGGGCTTTTTGGTATGAAATCATTTGCTTTTTCAAAGCTGGCAAGTCAGTCACATTTGCACCAAACAATTCAGGAGCCAAACACAACACATCTGTGGTCCACACTAGCTGCCAGCTCCCACTCTGCCCTCTGGTCACTTGCTGGCAGGAGGGAGGAGATCTGCTGGACAAAGGCCTTGACTGAACCAGGGACTCTTCTTTTGGGGGTGCAGCCTGATTCTGGCTCAAGCTTGCTCCCCTTCTGTTCTAACGTGACCCCTCACTGAGTGAGGGAGAGGTTAAAGGTCATTTTGGGATCCCTCATCACCTCTTTGGGTTGTAAAGTCATGAATGCCACCTGTTTGACTTTCATCAGCAGTGTGCGTGATCCTGGGCTGCTGAGTTGAGCTTGGTGCCTCAGTGTTCCCACCTGCTGAGTGGTGCCCCCCTGGAGTGTCTGGCACTCAGAGCTCAGAGGCACTGGTCCTGGTTAGTAGCATGCACGTGAATAGGCCGCACTCTACCATCAGGCAGAGGGGTATCTCCCACATGCACTGTCTTTGTGTTTTCTGCAGAAGTGGGTTTCATGTGTGCACGTGGCACGGCACAGCTCGAACCTGCTAGACGGGGGCTGTTTGCTGCACGTGTGTCTCCTGCGGATGAGCGTGTCATTATTCGTGTGCATACTCCTGTACCTACACCCACTCCCCCAGCTTGCTTTCCTACATCTCTGGAAATAAATGCACCCTGGGGCTCTTGGGCCCGGAAAACACATCTCTGGGCATTCAGGATTGTTTCAGCTGGTGGTGAGGGGAGCGGGGATGTGGTGGGAAGAGGGACTGGGTCCCTGAGCTGGGCTGGTGTGACCCCAGGGTTTGTCTGTGACCCCAGATGGTGGAGTGGCTGTGGGAAAGGTCCTGGTTCCTCTGTTCACTGTGACACTGGACTCTGGGTGGATAGAGGGACTCGGTTTCCCCAGTCCTGCCCACCAATCCCTGGAGCCTTTCTCTGTACCCCCCCCACACCTTCTGTTTCTTCTCCCCAGCATATGGCAGGCACTTATTTAGGCCCAGGCTCCTTGGAGTCTGAGACAAACCAAAGCAGGCAGAGTCAGTGTAGAAAAGACCTGGCTACCTTTCTCACTCGGCCACCAGATTCCCTTCCTCCGTCCCAGGCTTCTTATGTCGCCTTGCCGCTCGCTCCCCTCTTTCCCTGAGCACTTATAGACAGAGGCCTTTTGTTCCCCACTTTCTCCCTCTTCCTGCAGAACTCTCTGGGGATGGCAACTGGGTGTTACTCCCTCGCTTCGTTTTTGGTTGCAGGGCTGGAGGTGCTGAGTCCAGCGCCTCGCTCTTGCTCACCGTGAGATATTAGTCTCCTTTTCACTCTTTACTCTGAGATAGGATCCCACTAAGTTGCCCACGCTGGCCCTGAACTCACTCTGGAGCCTGAACTTGTTAGTATTCTTAGGCTGCCTCAGTCTCTGGAGTAGCTGGGATGACAGTCCCCAGCCAATGGGCCTGACTTGTGTTGCTTCTGAGGAGGTGTGTTGAGCTGGGGCTTTTTCCTGTCCTTGTCCCAGGATGGCTTTAGCCATTGGGTCATTAGATCATCCACTGACATGTGTGGAGTGTGAGGGTGGTGTCCCATGTGTCCTGAGCTTTGTGTATTTCAATGCTTTTATTTTGCCGGGTGGTGATGACTCACGCCTTTAGTTCCAGGACAGGCTCCAAAGCTATAGAAACCCTGTTTTGAAACAAACAAACATCAATGCAGTGCTTTTATTTTCCCCTGCTGCCTTGCTGTCAGGGAGCCTGAGACATAGGCTCTGTCATGTACACAGGGTCCCTCAGTGAGCAAAAGGCTGAGCTAGGTGGAAACTCAGGTCTCAGGGCCTAGGCTCCTCCTGACCACAGTACTGTGCTGCCCCTTTGCTGTTGGGCTCATTCAGTATGCTTGCTGAGTGCAACTGTGTGCTGGACCCATTTTCCTCCTCTGTAACCACCATCTAGATACCCACCCACCTACCCACCCATCCATCTATCTACCTGTTTGTCCTTCCACCCACCCACCCATCTATCCATACTTCCACTCACCCACCCATCTACCCACCCACCCATTCCTTGTATGTCCACCACCCACTCACCCATCTATCTGCTTTTGTATCCATCTATCCACCCACCCCACCCACCTATCTATCTGCTTGTATATTCACCCACTCACCTGACCACTTGAATGTTTATCCATCCCCCCCCATACCTCCCATCTACCTATATGTCCACCCACCCACACGCCCACGTATACTTCCACATATCCCATCCATCCATCCGCCATCCATTGATCTGTTTTTTATCTACTGCCCATCCATCCATCCTGACACTCACCCACTTACCTACCTATCCACCCTTCATCAGTCGACCCATCCACTGTCCCTCTGTCACGTGCCCATCCAGTCAGGGTTTTCTGAGTTCACTCGCCGTTGTATCAGCCTTGTTTTCCACTTAGCAGCCACCGTAATATTTACTCTGATATTTTTACTGAATCTGAGCTCCTGCCTTTCAGCCTTCCTCCCATCTTCAACAATACTCATGAGCTCCTGGATTCAGTGTGATAGCCATTGTTACTGATGTCAAAGTTGACACATTTGCAAGTGTTGCTGCCAGGTTGTCCCTTCCCAGCATTGCAGAATCCCCGTGGGGTTATACATTGCGAAGGGTGCAAGGCTGCCAGGCCAGCGCCAGGTCCTGGTGCCCTGGTTTCCCTCAGTGTGGGTTTCTGCTGGCCGTTTCTGTGTGTGAGAGCATAGATGGCTGGGGTGGCCCTGTGCCTTGTGCACAGCTCTTGTTACAGAACCCTGAGAGGGTACCCAGACTCTGGCCTGAGGGTGATGATAATGAGCTGGAATCCAAGATAGGGTTTTGTTTTTTGATTTGCCAAATGTTTTTCATGCTCCTGGTGGGGGTGGGTACTGGCTGTCTGGGGAAACAGAGTTCTCATCCCTGTGTTTGACGTGCTTTTGTCGGAGGAAGTTTGGGTGGGAGGCAGATGGAAACAGAAGAAACGAGGCAGGGATCACTTCAGATAGTGACGATGGCTAGCAATACCTCAAGCAGTGAGCATGGGTTATGGCATCATAGTGGATGCATATGGACTGCCCTAGCCTGTGTGGTCAGGGTAGGCCTCACAAGGGTTAGCTTTGTCAGTGAGCGACAGGAAAGAGCAGCCATGCGGTGCTGGTATAGGGAGTTTGGCAAGTGCAGAGGCCCTGGGGTGCAAGGTGGGTGAGAGCAGGGAGGCCGCAGGGCCTGTCAGGCAGAAGCATGTGGCAGAGTCAAGTGGGGATATGTGGTGACGTGGGAACTGTGGCTTTTTTCCTAGCTATGTGGGAAGCCAGCCCCTGGGGGGACGGGAGGTTTGGAGCAGAGAAGGCACACGAGGGGAGTTTATTTTGAAAAGTCTTCTGGTGCTGTGTAGATGGGCAGGTTGGCTGTGAGGAGGGGCTGCTCAAAGCTAGGGAGGAGACAGTAAGCCTGGCTGTTCCTTGGGGGGCTGGAATCCAAGCTGAGTGATAGTTGATGTCAGGGAGGGACAGGAGTTCAGAGACTCACCTTCTTGGCCTGCTACCCTTGGCCCGCTCTAGGGAGGAGCCCCCCCTCCCCAAGGCTGTATGATCTGAGCCCTGGGCTGTGACTCCAAGGTGGAGCTAGGCTTCTGCATCTCCAGCTCCAGGCAGGAGGCTTCCCCAGGTGACCCTGCCACCTGCCTTCCTAGAGCTATGTACTGTGGGTCATGGTAGGTCATAGACCTGCTGCATCTGAATGTGAGCTTGTTCTGGTCCTGTTTCTCTCAAGGACCAGAGTTGTCTACTGAGACAGATCTATACGTCAAGGAGGTTGAGTTTAGAGGAGCCTTGGAATGGATTGAGAGACCACAGCACTTTCCATCCCTCCCTCCCTCCCTCCCTCCCTCCTCATTCACTCACTATTCATTCATTCAGGTATCACTCAAATCTACCCCCTCTTCTACTTGTTCAGTCGTTCATTCTCCCGTTCATTCATCCATACATTTACTCTTTCATTCATGCCCTCGTGCATATTTGTTCATTCACCTACCCACTTTTCATTCATTCACACATTAATTCATGCATTTGCTTCTGTATTCATTCATGAATATGTTATATGTTTTAAGCATGTGCCTTCAGGTGGTATGGCCACTAGGTGCTTTGACGATGAACAAGCTTGAAGGTCTGGTGTGAGGACAGACAACTGACAAATAAAATGCACAGAATGCCTGTTGGTGGGTACGAGAACAGGAGCGCAGAGCGCTTGGCATTCTCCTTTGGCTGACTTGTGTGGAGATACAGAGAGCGATGTTGGAGTAGTTTGGAAGAAGGTTGGGGCTGGTGCAAGCTGATGTCTGAGGAGGAAAGATTCAGGCGGTGGGCAGAGCAAGTGCAGAGACGCTGGTGCTGGTCCCGTTGTGTAACTGAGGCAGTGGTGAGGCTGGTGAGGCTGGTGCTGTGTGGCAAGAGCCGGGGTGGGAGGTGAAGTCTGAGGGTGGGGATCGATGCCTCTAGAATAGATAGAGTGGAGATCGACACGGTGTGACAGAGACTGAGCCTGAATTTGACTATGTCACCATTCTGGCAGCAGAGGTGACATTCTGAGCTGAGACACTTCTGATACCAGGATATTTAAACACAGACCCCGAAGAATTAAAATCTCTCTAGGAATTTCACGCTGGGAGAAGGGACAGGCTGAAGCCCTGGTGCCAGCCAGAGGGGAAACTTACCTCTCTGGAGGGCATTTCAAAGCCAAGACGAAGATGGGTCAGTGATGGGCAGGGCCACACCTGTACCAACCCTGTTTAGGTATGTCAGCCTCTTGTCCTTTCACCCAAGCTGAATAAATTTATTCTCGTCCTTCCACTGTACCTGTATCTACTGGGACAAGTGACTGAGCTTAGCTTCTTAGGGCTGCCGGAGCCCAGACTTTGCCTCTACAGTCCTGTCCACAGCTGGATAGCAGAGAAGCAGTTGATGAACAAGAGCTGAGGAGCCTGGGGTTCCTTAGGTCAGAGCAGGTTGAACGTGGAATGTGTAGGAAAGGGATGCACACAGGCCTCGGAACTGTCAGCTTGATCAGTGTTGTAGGTGGCTGGGGAGGGCCGAGATAGGTGTGATCCGAGCCTGGCCACTTTTCTGGTTCTTCATGCTTCCCCATTTGTAGCATGAAGGTCATGATGATGCCCACCTCAGGGGATGGTCTGTTAAATGAGATGCTTCATGAAGACCCTCGGGCTGTGACTGGTACTTCTTCTGAGAGCCCAGGAAGGTCTTGATGGCGCTGTGGTCATAGGCAGGGTTATCATCGTCGTCATCATCAGCATCATCACCATTGTCAACATTAGCATCCCTGTTATCATCACCATCATCATCACCGTCACCATCATCATCATCACCATCATCATCATCACCATCATCATCATCATCACCGTCACCATCATCATCATCACCATCATCACCATCATCATCACCATCATCACCATCATCATCACCATCATCACCACCACCAGCAGCAGCAGCAGCAGCAGCAGCAGCAGCAGCAGCAGCACCATCAGTCTGAGTCACAGGATCATCCTTACCAGCCCTGCTGGGTAGAGCAGAGTGGTCTCAGAACGTATTGTCCCAGAGTGGGTGGAGGGCTGAGGGAGCAGATGCTGGACAGTCCCACGAGACTTGGAGGTAGTGGACCCTCACCCACGCTGAACGGATGGGTGATTTAAGGGTGGTCACAGCTGGACTTCAGTCCCTAGAGTCAGGATCCCATTGAGTCCTTGGCTGGTGGCTTTCTGTGAGAGATACTGATGACAATCCAGACCAAACCGACTGACCCAGAGACTTGGTGTCTCTGCAGGTAGAACATCAGGTTCAGGTACACCTGATCCGGGGTGCTGGGTGGTCCCAGTGGCCTAGTGTCGGGTGCCTCTGTTGTGTGATGTTTTACTCGTTTGGCTTTTTCTTTGGGGGGGGGGGTCCACCACCCAACTCCCAAATAAATCACACACAGAGGCTTGTTCTTAGTTATGAATGCCCGGCCTTAGCTTGACTTGTCTCTAGCTAGCTTTTCTTATCTTAAATTATCCTGACTACCTTTTCCCTCTGGGCTTTTATCTTTCTTATGTCTGTATATCTCTTACTTCTGACTCCATGGCTGACTGGCTGGCTGGGTGGCTGGCCCCTGATGGCTACCTCTTGCGCCTCAATCTTCTTCTATTTATTCTGTCTGCCAGCCCTGCCTATCTTTGCTCCTGCCTCGCTATTGGCTGTTTAGCTCTTTATTGGGACTATCGGGTGTTTTAGACACAAAGAATCACAGCTTCACAGAGTTAAACAAATGCAGCGTAAACAAAAGTCACACACCTGAAAATAATACTCTTCAACATGCCTCACTCCGGAGGAAGACTAGAAGTGGGTGATGAAGGGCAGGGTGCCTCTTGGTATAGCCAGGCTGCAACTTCTGGGACCTAGGAGAGCTTTGGGTCCAAGCCCTGGGGTAGCAGCTGAGATTTTTCAAAGGACACTTGAGGGTGGCTTCTGTGATGTTTCCTTGGGTGAACTTGCGTCACAGCCTGATATGTGTCCGCGTTCTGTGTCTTGAAGAAAGCTCTTTGGATTCAGGTGTTGGCTTCTTGGCTCCCAGAAACTTTCTCACAGCCTTTCAGATACATGAAATTGATTACATGGTTGTGTTTGGGCTTCTTCTCCTTTGGAGAAGTTTGGCTTTAGGTGTGTCTAGCATCAACCCTGAGGCAGTCTGTAAGGGAAGGAAAGAACCTGCCCCCCAAAACCAAAAAACAAAAAGAATCACTGTTTTTCTTTGCCTAGATTTTTTTTGAAAATGGCATTGTTAATTTTTGGGTCTCTTGAAAACAGAAAATAAACCATAGCTGTGTTTCCTGTCCCCAGCATCTGGTGGCCACTTGTCATCTGTGATGTTTGGAGAAAAGATGTGTTCATCATTCAGAATTGGAGTGTAGAAATGTACCATTGGGTGCTGCCCTGCTGGGACTTTTTTCTTTTGAAGACATTTTGCAAGCAGACCTCCCCAGGGGCCTCTGCAGGTCTTCCCCCAGCTTCCAGATCTGCCCATAAAATTCCTTACAATTTTAGAACATTTTCCTCCCTTTGAGGTAGTCAGTAGCCCAGGCTGGCCTCAAACTTGCGGAGGATGACCTTGAACACCTGATAGCCCTGCTCTACCTGCCTGGTTTCTGCAGTGCTGGGGATCAAATCTAGGGTCTCTTGCATTCTAGGCAGGCACACTCTGCACTGATCCAAGTCCTCAACCCATTTATAAGAAGGTTTGTTCTCTTTATAAATCTGCAGTCTGGAGCAGCAGGAAGCGGAAGTGGCTAGCAAGTGCAGGGTCTGCGGATAAGTGATGGCTGCCAGCTGCCCCCAGGCATCCGTGATGCTGTGCGTCAGCTGCTTAATTTTCATGAGTTTTCATTTATGTGTGTGTATGTGTGTGAACATGCATGAGGGTGTGCACACATATGTGTGCATGCACTTGGAGGCCACAGGGTGAAGTTCGTATCTCCCTCAGTTGCCTTCCATTTTACTTTTTGGAGACAGGGTTTTTCCCTGAACTCTAAGCTCAGCAGCTCAGCTAGGCTGGCTGACCAGTGGGGCCCAGAGATTCTCGTGGCTCTTCTTCCCAGAGCCGGGATTACAGAGATGTACCGTGCTTGCCTTTTGTACGTGGTTCTGAGGATCTGAACTCATGTCCTGATGCTTGCCTGGCACTTCACCACCTGAACTATCACCCCAGCATGAGCGCCCCCCTTTTTAAAAGTTCTTTGTGTGTGGGGGTGGTGGTGGTGGTGGGTGGGTACACAGGTGTGTGTGTGTGTGTGTGTGTGTGTGTGTGTGAGAGAGAGAGAGAGAGAGAGAGAGAGAGAGAGAGAGAGAGAGAGAGAGAGAGAGAGAGAGAAACTTGCAGGAGTCAGTTCTCTTCTTCCCGTCCATGGAACAGGGCACTGAACCCAGGCTGCCAGACTTGGCAGCAGGTGCTGAGCCATCTCACCAGCCCTTCAAAAATTTGTGCAATAAAAATCATTACAATGTGTGGCCGAATCCCTGGACACACAGAACCAGTTTTCACTGGAATGGGAGGCTGATAACGTTCATGAGGTTACAAATAGCAGGGGGTGGGGCCTAGAAGCGGACAGGAGCGTCGGGGTCTGTCTCCAGGGTGAACGGGAAGGAAGAATGTGCTCAGACGCCGGGAGGGCCTGGGATTGACATGGTGGCACTGCCATCCATCACCATGGTGAGAGAGGAGGCCATGGGAATGGCCTCCTACCAGTCCTGTGCAGTCTTTGCTGGGCATTTCTGAACCCCAGTGAGACCCAGGGAGTGTGACCTCGAGGGTAGCTTTTGAGGCCTTAAGAGTGCTGTGGGGGAAGGGCAGGAAGGGCCAGGGCCATCAGCCAGAGACCTCCACTCCTCACAGTGATCCGTCCCCTACCTATCCGTCTCCCTGCCCTTATCTCTCTCCTCTCTTTACCCTCAGACCTCCCTCCTTTTCTTCCTGCCCCACCCCCTACCCCCCAACCAGATGCTGAGGGCCCTGCAGGAGGAATCTGCTTCCAGGGCACATAGAATATAGCTTTGTGTGGTCATTGCTCGTTGGTCTTTGCAAAGGGCCCAACTTCTGACCCTGCCACCTCCAGTGTGGCCCTGGGCCCCTTCCTCAGGGAATTACCTGCTAACCTCTGTTCCTGTGTCCCACCTGTCCCTCCCTCCTGCTCCTTTCTCTGCCTGGAGCAGCCCTATCCCCAGGGCTCCTTCGTCACAGCTGCTGGAGCCCCTACCACCTGCCTTCTCAGGCTCCCTCTCGTTTCAGCCTCTCTCTCCTCGGAAAGCTTGGTCCTTTCTGTTCTGACCCTCAGACCCATCCCTGAGGCAGGGACTCGAAGAGCCCTACACCTCGAAAAGGATTTTTTGCTGTTGATGTTTTAGATCTGAAAAGTCTAAGGTCACGCTGGAGAGGTGGCACAGTGGGTGAACGCATGGCTGTGCAAGCCTGAGGACCTGCATTCAAGTCCCAAGGATGGGAGCAAACACCAGATGCTGTAGCCTAGTGTATGCAATCCCAGCCCTCCCATAGGAGACTCTCTGGAAGCTGTGGGGAGGGGTAGCTAACCTGGCACACACAACAGCAAACCGGAAAGAGGCACATCTCAAAGAGTGGAGAGTGAGGACTGACATTTGGTGACTCCTCCCACAAGGAGTTGCTGGGTGAACTTGAAGGTCAGCAATTAAAGTTCAGAGAAGCCAGCCAGGGGAGTGAGTTTTTGGCTGAAGGTCACATTCACAGCAAGGTAGGAGGCTCGGAAGCCTAAGCCGAATGATCTGGCTGGTGTTCCCTGAAGGACTGGGTGATGGTGGTGAGCATGGTGGCTGGAACCAAGCCTTGCACCACCAAGTGGGACAACTTGAAGCCAGGTTCTTGGGCAGAGTAAGTAGCAGTGCAGTTTTTTATGAATGAATCACAGTGGAGTTTTGCCTGGTCTGTCATTGGACATAGGTAGAGATAGGGCCAGTCTGCTGTTGCCTCCATCTGCAGCTGGCTGGTTGCAGGAGACCCTGGGCAAAGAGTTGATTGATGGTCAAAGCAGCCGTTACTTTTTAAAAGTATGAACTCTACCGAGCTGGACTTATGTATCATAACATTTAAGTGTCCATCTAATGGATTTGCTAGCACTCTGGCGGCTGCAGGCAGGGAGCTGAGAGCTGACCCCACCCACTCAAGCCTGGAAAGGGCCTGTGGGGCCAGGTAGTGTCAAGAGAGGATGCTTCAGGCCATAGTCCACACGCCAGACTCTTCTGGTGGTTTCCCAGTACCTGAGGAAAGGTCAGAATTTTGTCTCCTGAGAAGGGAGGGAGGGTTTGAGATCTGGGTGAGGCTCAAAAAGTGGTAGGAGAGGGCCCAATGAGGCTTCACCTTGAAGAAAGCTGAAGTCCTAAGAACAGCTGGTTCTCTTGATGTCATTAATAGTGTCTAGGAGTGGAAGCAATTTTGCATAGAATTAGCAGAGAATCAATGCTGATTAGTGTCCCTGGGGATGTGTGATCTCTCTGATAACTTTGCAGGAGGGCTCAGGCAGCACCATTATGGGGAATTGCCCTTGAAGAGCCTTGATAAGAGTCATTTCACAGAGCCTTTTCATTTCATTACATTTATTTATTTATACCTATTTATTGTGTGTGTGTGTGCGTGCACGTGCGCGCGCACACACACACGTGCACATCATTGTGTGGAGGTCAGAGAGCAGCTTCCACCATTGGGTCCAGGTTTCAAACTCAGGTTGTTGGTTTTGGCTGTAAGCTCCTTAGCCCCCTGGGCTGTCTCACTGGCCCCTAGTGAGGTCACCTTCTCAAGGACTTTGTTTTGTGTTTTTTCCTTGACCTTTTCCTTGGCAACAGCAACAACTGCTCTTATCTGATGAACTATCTCTCTAGCCCCCCCCAAATCCTTAACTGATAAACTATCTCTGTAGCCCCCCCCCCCCAAATCTTTTTGGAAACACTCTAGAGAAGGTTGGAAAGCCAGATTCTGAATGTGGAGTAGAAGTGTTCTTGCCTGGGCCGATCATGGCACCCCACTCTTCAGTTTTGTGCCACCTTTGTCCTATGTCCATTCCACCGGTGTCACACACACACCCGAATTCTGCACTCACTGTTGGAGGACGCAGGGTTACAAACAGTGCCACAATGGCTAGTGGCATCGCTCCCTTCCTGATTGTGATTGTCTTCAAGGTAGCTGGGCTCAGCTGGGTCCTCCACACTGAAAGCTCCTGAAATTCTGTCAGCTGGAAGGAATGCTGGGGCAAGCCAGTGACGCATTTTCAAGCTGGAGTTTTCCTCATCACGCACGGACAGCCCATTCATGCGATGTTTTCGCCAGACCTGCTGGGAAAGTGGAAAGATGCGACTTTCCTGGCAGCACCTTGCTGAAACTTGATCTTCAGCTCCCCCGCCTTAGGGTCTGTGAATTCAGCTAGTCTGTTGCAGAGCCATTGAATCTTGAAGTGTTTATACGGCACCCTTGACCCCCACCTTATTAACACAGCTGATAAGTCCTGGAATTTTGAAGAGCCACCAGGGTAGGATTGACTTCTGTTTGGTAAAGTGTGGGCAGTTTTCACAGCGCTGCCCTGGGGTCTTGTGGAGCTCCAGCTGGTGCCTGGGTGTTGGATTTAGTGCTGAGTTTCAGCCCCACAGGGCTCACAGAAATGAGGTTTTCAGTCTGGAGGAAGATCTGAGTCAGCCTTTGCTTCGGAGAGGGCCTGAGCTTCTGGAGTTCCATTTATTCTTGGATGAACGGTGCTCCATTCAAAGGCAAGAGAGGCAGTGTGGGAAGGGATGGACAGGTCCATGGGAGAACAACATGGCAGCTGTGTTACAACACGTAGAACACGCTGAGGGGCTTGGTTATCCCCTCCCCCCTTACCTCCCAGTCTTGTTTTGAGACAAGATCTTGGGTGTATCCCAGGATGGCCTCAAACTTACCCCATAGCCAATCCTCCTGCCTTACCCAAGTGCTGGGATTATAGATATATGCTGTTCTTATTCCATGGGAATTGCTGTTTGGGGGCATTGACATTCAGGTTTTCAGCATTTGGGGTTATAGACTTCAGGTATTATTATTTTTGCGGGAGGGCGTGGGGGAATCTGGTTCTTTCCAGCTTTTGATATTAGAGATGCTATTGACCTTGGGGTCATGTGTTTGGAAATGGTGGCAGTTGGTTCTGAAGTCAGGAAAGGTAAGTGAGCAGGATGGCCTAGAAGCGATTGACTTGTTTGGGGCATTTTGGATGTTTTCACCCGAGGGTGAGGTTGGTAATGGGGTTGGCACAGAGTTGTTTTGGGATGTTCTGGAGCACTATACAGAGCCCCTGAGACTACTTTTACCCCCAAACAAACAGCCAAGGGCTCCTTGCCTCCCCTCTATGCCTCTACTCCATTTGCTGGTGTCTCTTGTTCCCAGCTCACTGGATTTCATACCCATGTCCTGCTTCCTTAATATTGCATCACCTGGCCTCTGATGACGTCCCAGATGGAACACGTGCTGTACCGAGCTCCCCAGCACCCCCTCCTCCCTGCCTGCTTCTCTCTGCACAGGTAACTCCTTCCTCACCCTTGCTCAGTCCAGGAGTTTGGAGTCACTCTGGGGCCTCTCTCTTCAGCATTGCACCTGGCCGTGTTTCACAAGTGTACAGCTTATTGCTCACACCAATCTCATGTGCACTTCTGTGCCTCTGGCAACTCCTTCCTCCCAAGCCATCTCCCAACCATCCCCTAGCTGTCCTGTTTTCCTGACTTTAGCATCAGGAATGTTTGTCCTGGCCCCAGGGCTCTTTGGGCTTGCCCCCTTGGTTTCTCCTCTCATTTCCCTTTTATGTTTCTTCCTTAGGCACACCTTGAGCTTTGTCTGCCCTAGTGCTTTGACCAGTTTGTCTCCGAGGTACTTAGCAACCAAGGTCAAGATTCCCTGTGTGCTTGTGGCTTATTGGATGCCCCTGGAAATGTGCACATAGAGGGACCCATACACTTATCACTTCCTACTGTATCTCTGTATTCAGAGAAGCCAGAGTGAGATATAGTAAACAGATATAACATTTAGAATGGCTTTTTTGGGGTTAAATTGTGTGTGTGTGTGTATGTGTGTGTCTGTGTGTGTGTTACATCATATGTGTGGAGTTACTTCCCACAGCAACCCAAGTACATGTTGACTGAGTTTTCTGTCCCACCAGGTCCCACATCTGTTTAGTCCCAAATAACCACACAAGGTTTACATTAATCATAAACTGATTGGCCTAGTAGCTCAAGCTTCTTATTAACTCTTAAAACTTATATTAGCCCATAATTCTTGTCTCTGTTAGCCATGTGGCTTGGTACCTTTTTAGGTGAGGCAGTCACATCTTGCTTCCTCTCTGTCTGGGTGACAACTGCAGACTGAGCTTTTCTCTCCCAGAATTCTTCTGTTCTCATTGCACCGCCTCTATTTCCTGCCTGGCTACTGGCCAATCAGCATTTTATTAAACAAGTACAAGAAACAAATCTTTACAGGGTAAAGCCATTGTCCCACAGCTAGTACAGAATTACTCTGTCATCCACAAACCTTCTGTTTCCTCTGAGGACCCACCCCTTCGGGTCTGTTCTCACCCCCGCTGCCACTCATCTGTTTCTTACGCCCTATAGTTTTGTCTTTTCTAGAACATATGTATTTCACTGTAGACAGTGTCGTGAAAAAAGTAGTCCCTATGCTCTCCCCACAAGGGGACTCATTTGATATGCAGCCTTTTGAGGCTCAGCGTGAAACACTTGGTGTTCAGCCAGGGTCTCCGTGTGTCAGCATGTTCCTTTTAGAGCTGCAGCATCCCATGGTTCAATGTGTCACAGCCTTCTTATCCTCTTGACTCATCCAGGGCCACAGAGGCTTTCTCCGTCATTGGGTGACGTGGATGTCTGCTGATAAGTGTGTGCGCACACCTAGCACATGAATAAACACCAGGAGCAGACTTGTTGGGTTGTGTGGAATATGCGTTTTTAGCGCTACGTGAAGCTGCAAGTGGCTTTGCATAGGTGCTGGGGCACTCTCATCTCCCACTAGCGGGATCTGAGAGATTGGTGCTTTCACGTTCTTGACAGCACTTGGTATTGTCAGTTTGCCTTTTAAGTGGTTTCCGACAGACATGTAGAAGTACCAAGTTGTGTGTGTGTGTGTGTGTGTGTGTGTGTTTTTGGGGGGGTCTTTCCTCACCAATGGTGTTGAGTAGCTTTTCAGGTGCCTGTCTTCTGCTCACATATTGTTTTTGCATAGCCGTGTGTTCAAGACTGATTTTTTATTACAGTTTTCATGTTTCTTTTTAAAATTTATTTATTATGCATACAATATTCTGTTAGCATATATACACCAGAAGAGGCACCAGATCTCATTATAGATGGTTGTGAGCCACCATATGGTTGCTGGGAATTGAACTCAGGACCTCTGGAAGAGCAGCTAGTGCTCTTAACCTCTGAGCCATCTCTCCAGCCCCCAGTTTTCATGTTTCTGCTTATGTAGTAGAACCTTGACCTCCAGGCCTGACATGCATGACTGGTGCCATCTTGGCATCAGAGTAGCTGGGACTAGGGAGCTGACTTAGTGGGCAAAGGCGCTTGTCTCCAAGCCTGGTGACTTGAGTTTAAGCCCCCAACTCCTCCAAGCTGTCCTCTGACCTCCACAGGTGCACCATTGCTCCCACCAAATAAACAGATCAATGAAATGAAAAAGTTGACTAAGCACAGTAGCTATGATCCCTCGCACAAGGCTGTCATGAGATCCTCCCACCCCACGGGATTCTAGCCACGGCTCCCTCCTGCCTCCTGCCTCTGCGCATGATCTCCAGGTACTGCAATGCACAGAGGTGGAAGGGTGGCTGGGATGGGGACACCTGTGGCACAGCTGTTTTCCATGAGTCATCATGCAGGCTGGGATGGGTTTTTGCATCATGTGGTTGTTTGGGGGTCATCTTTGCTCTTGGAAGGTACCCTAATGAACTCTTTGGTTCCCCAACCTGGGCGTGGGTTAGGAAGTGTTTCTTTGGTCTCTGGCTGGCTGTCTGGAGTTAGACATTTCTGTGTGAATCCCCAGGAGAAGTCACATAAGACACTAGTTTTAAAGTTAGGTCGTTTGGTTTCTTTGTTGAGGTTAGGGGTATGATCTGAACTCTGGTCCCTTGCTGCGATGTCATTTATGCATTTCCCCCCAGCCCTAGCTTGTTTTCCATTGTCTTAGCTGTGCCTTCTGCATAGCAAAAAAATAGTTTCTATGCTGACTTAGCACTTATCTTCCTTTGTGCTTCTGAATGTCATTTACAAGTGATGTGATGTCACTTCGCTCTACCTCAAGCCGCAAAAATATTTTCCCTTTGTTTTCTTCTTTAAGCTTCCTGGTTTTAAAATTTGCATTTAAATGTGAATGTATGGCCGGGCGGTGGTGGCGCACGCCTTTAATCCCAGCACTCGGGAGGCAGAGGCAGGCGGATCTCTGTGAGTTCGAGGCCAGCCTGGTCTACAAGAGCTAGTTCCAGGACAGGCTCCAAAGCCACAGAGAAACCCTGTCTCGAAAAACCAAAAAAAAAAAAAATGTGAATGTATGTGTGCATGTGGTATGTGTGTATGTGCTGTGTGGGTGTATGTGTATGTGGTATGTGTGTATATGCTGTGTGGGTGTATGTTTGTGTGGTGACTGGGTTTATGTGTGTGATGTATGCACACATGATATGTGTACATATGTGTGGGTATGCGTGCCTCTGCATTATCTGTGGAGGCCAGAGGTAAACTTTAGCTAACTTAGTTTATCTTTCTCTACCTTATTTTTTGGGAGAATCACACTGAACGTGAACTTTGCTGTTTTGGCTAGCTGGCTCAGTCAGTGAGACCCCGGGAACTCCCTGTCTATGCACCACAGTGCTGGGGTTTTAGGTGTGTGCTTCCAGGTCTGGCTTCCTACCTGCATGCTGTGGATCTGAACTCGAGTCCTCATGCCTGTGCAGCAAGCACTTTACCCACAGAGGCACGCCTCAAGCCTGTGTGAGCCATTATCACTTTTCTTTTGTGTGAAGCGTGCCATTGGAGGAGATTCATTAGTCTGTACTTTGTGTCTGTTTGCTGAAGACCACCTTTCTCTGTTGGCTTCCTCTCACATCTTTGATTAGCTGCATCCTGCCTTCGTGAGAGCCTGCTTACATGTCTGCTCATTTCCATGGACCCACGCCCTTCCCCTAACACCGTGTACCATCATAATTATTATGACTTCACAGTCATTCTGAAGATTGAGTCGTGGGAGTCCCAATGTTCTTTCTCAAAATCGTTTCGGCTTTTCTCGTTTCTTTGCCTTTCCTTAGACATTTTTATAATACAAACTAGCAAGGGTTTTGACGCTGGAAAATGCTATAAGAACCTGCATGTTTGATTTCTCCAACGAAAGCTGAACTGCCTGTCTCCACCTTTGCCTGGGCGTGGATTGGAAAGTGGTGGACACCCTTTCAGACCAGTGTCTGCCCTCTCTACTTCCTCTCCTTCTTGTACTTAGTGGGGCTTGCCTCCTACCTTCCCCAGATACATGGCTTCTGTAGTTGCTGGTGTCTTAGTCCTGGGGACCCTGAGTGTCTTTGACTATGGGATCTGGAATGCTGACAGCCAAGAGGAAGAGGAAGAGGACGATAACGGGAGCTGCCGGCATCAGCCAGGACCCATCTGTGTTGTGGCTTAGCTCCTGGTGAATGGCCTCTCCGAAGGTCTTTGGCGCCAAGGACTAATGTTACCGAGTCTGTAGGAGGGGACTAGTAGCTGCTATCACAGGAAGTTGTTGGGGAAATTAAATGAAACATTGACTCTTAGACTCCACAGCCTGTGTTTGCTGCTGTTATTTTTGTTTTTTATATTCTACTATGGAGATGGCACGTGTGTTGTAGGCATTGATCTGCATTCCAGAGAGGAGGCTGGGTCATTAGAGATGTCCCGTGGACCATGTAGGCGCTGTGCTGCAGAGCTCCGAGATGAGGCGTGCAGCTCAGGCTGGTCCCATGCTCTGTGCCTGCGATTCAGAATCCCCTGGACTGTGAGTCATGTTGCCTTAGAGCTGAGACTGTGAGCCCCTTCCCGCGCCCTCCAAAAGCCGTATGTGGCCTCTGGGGCCCCAGCTGCAGTTGCCATGGAGTCCAGCTGTCATCCCATCACACTGTTGCTAGGCAGGTGTCTGGTTGCCGGGTGCTACCTCCTTGGACCCTTTGGCTGCCAGAGAGCCTGTATGGGGCTGCTTCGGAGTGGGGCCCACACGGGGCCCACATGGTTCTCTTAGAAGATGCTGTAGCCAGGGAAGCTTTTGGGTGGTGCTGTCTGAGCAGTCCTTAACTTGGGGTCTGGATGCTCCAGCTCTAGCATCACTCATTAGACCCCCAAGGCTGGGCAGGTCTCAGGTCTTTATTTCATACATGGAGACAGGACTCATGATGTGAGGGAGGGAAGACAGGGTCCCTAGTTACTGCCACCGTGGGACCATTGGCACTGCCCAAGGTGGAGGATGTACTCTCCCTTGCATGCTGAGGACTCTGAGGGGGTTGGGGGAGCTTTCCATGCCATTTGGTACATAGTCCTTCTTCCTTAGGGTTATCCTGTCCTGCTTAGAATAGACTTTTGTTTCCCTCCCTCGTGGTTTGGTGTCTCTTCTCATCCCCGACCTGCATCCTTGATGCCCTTGGCTGCTCCTCAGTCCTGCTTTGCTGCCTTGCTCACACATCAAGCAGGCCTTCGCTACAGAGCCCCTGCACCAGCTGTCCCGCTGCCTGTCCTGGGCTCCCCACAGTTGGGAGAAGAAGGTTTCTTCCCTTCTTTTGTCTCTTTGTCTGGGGTCCTTCCTGGCTATAGCATGGAAAGCAGCCCTTCCTTGCCTTCCTGCCCCTCTCCTACTTTGTACCTGTCCCCAGTATGGAGGTTTCTCATCTTGTTTAAGTTCTGTCCCCAGGGATGAGACCACAGCACCAACCTATGGGGTGGTAGCAGAAGGCTGTACACTTCCCTTGAGTCCAACTCTGACCTCATGGAAAATCCCAGCAGGGCAGCCTGCACCAGACCTGGGCTGGCCTGTTGTTTTAGCCCATTGGCTAAACAGCTTCTGGCTCTCCAGCTTCTGTGTGAAACTGGGCCTGAGGAGATGTGACACCATTCCAAATATCCGCCGTCTTGTTCAGGCACTAAGGCATAGAGACAAGATAGAAACTCAGGGTCCCTCAGCATAGAAGAGACAACCCTGGGATTTGAACCTCTGAATCAGAGCTCTGAATCCCGGAAGCCACCTTGCCCTTATTTCTGGGCCCCATCCATAGTGGATGGGGCACGGGTAGTGGCACATTGAGGAAGGCAGAGGACACAGCAAGTGGCAGCTTTTATACCCCCATCCCTGCTTGCCTAGCCTACCTCTTGGGCTCTTGGTTTCAGCTCCCAGTGGGCTCCTCCACCAACCTGCCCTGATGGTGCCTACTGAGGTCACCTTGCACAGACCTCTCTTCCAAGCATGCTTGTAGCCAACTTGATCTTGTGCAGGCATTTGCCAACAGGGGACCCATCTCCACCACCAGACTTAAAATGCCTCAGATTGGACTCTTTCTACCTGACACCCTCCAGACCACAGCCTGCCCTGTTTCTGTAAAAGTGATTCTGGCCTAGCCGTGTTGGAGGCCAGAGGCCAGGAAGCCAGCCTCCATGTCCCTCTCCTCTCCTGTGTTCCACCTTATAAATCACACGTGCTCTGCCTTGAGAATACCAGAACCTAGTTTTCAGTCTGCCATTGTCTCCTCCCAGCCCCTCCTCCTCCACGCTCAGCCTGGTCCTTCTCCTGCCTACAACGCTCTGTGACTCCTGCCTTACTCAGCAGAAAGTCAAAGACCCTTTGTTGGTCTACAGGGTGCTGCCTGCTGGGCTCCTGCTGGGCTTTGGGTTTATTTCCTCCTCCACTCATCCTTGCTCCTGTGAGTCATCCTCGCTGTACTCTGAACACGGGTGGGCCACCGCTGCCTCAGTGCCTTTGTGCGTGTCAGAAACAGTGTCCCTAGATACCCACCAAGCTGATTCTTCAGCCTCATTTAGGTATCCGCTTGGATGTTCCTGCTTTGGTTTCTCTTTGTTCCTGCTTGGCCATATCATGCCCGCTTGTCAAGGTCACATTCAGGGCCTCTCTCAAGTCTTCTGACACTTTTCTGGTATCAGTCACTTTCTCTGGAGAGCCAATGGCTGGCCCACATTCAGAACCCAAGGCAGCAGGTCCTGAACTGTGACTACAGCACTGTTCACATTGAACAGATGAGGGAACAAAAGCCTTAGAAAGGGCGGATCACCCCAGATCACCAGTTGGCATACGGTGTTTCCTGTATCCTGTATCAGTGGGCCTTGGAATTGATTGGAGGCAAACCCAGGGGAAGGGGGCTTCTTTCACTCTCTTCTTCCCCATCCACTTTTGTTGTTGTTTGTTTCTTTTTGAGACAGGGTTTCTCTGTGTAGCCCTGACTGTTCTGGAACTCACTCTGTAGACCAGGCTGGCCTCCAATGCACAGAGATCCCCTGCTTCTTCCTCTTGAATCCTGGGATTAAAGGTGTGCGCCACCACGCCAGCTGCTGACCTCTGTTTCCCAGGAATCTCCATGCTTTTTCTTCCCCATGACTGTACCAAGTCATCACAGAGTTCATGCTTCAAACAGCAGGAGCTTAGAACACAGTTTAGGGGTCAGAAGTCTGAGCTGTGCCCTGAGGAGCTACAGTCAAGTTGTCAGTGGCCTGGTTCCCCTGGAGCTTCTGGGGTAGGAGGGATCCGTTGACCCGACTTTCCAGCTTCTAGAAGCTGCTCAGTCATGTCTGTGGGCTAGGGCTCTGCATCTGACCCTTCATCTCCTTCGGGTCCTTAGATGACCTTGGGCCCACAGACAGCCCAGGTGCACTCTCCATTTCACGGTCATTTCCTCCATCCCATAGCTCGGGAGGTCACCAGCAGCCAGCGCTGGTGGTCGGAGGCCTGTGGGGCTTCCCTGAGAGCCCCAAGCTGCTTGCTATCTCTGGGCCCCTTGGTCTTGGTACTCCCCCAGAAGATGTCCTTCTCTTTCTCTTCATCTGGTCACAGGTTGGGCTGGTGTTAGACCCCAGGGACAAAGAACCTGTTACAGAGCCTGGGGGAATGACTTTTAGGTCGTTACCATCTGGAGTCAGGAGTGGGAAGTGAGTGACAGTTGGGACATGAGACTGGGCCAGAATGGACGCTGCAGAAGGTCACTGCTTTGATGCTGGATAGCCCAGAGGTTGGAGCTCAGCTCGGTCCACTTGGTAAAATGTTCTAGAACTGTGGCTTCAGCCATTGGGGACCTCGTGTGTGTTTTCTTTGTTTTGTTTCATTTTGTTTTTTTTTTGAGACAGGGTTTCTCTGTAGCTTTGGAGCCTGTCCTGGAACTAGCTCTTGTAGACCAGGCTGGTCTCGAACTCATGTCTTCTGTTCAGTGGGGTAGGCTGGTGGAAGGAGGCTATGCCGGGGAAGCTGTGGGAACTTTGCTCACACCCGAGCTTAGCCGAGCAACCCTGTTGGTCTCTTCTGAGACCTGCTCTGCACCTGGGAGCTTCAGATACCCTGGACTCCTCTCCCCAGGATCACAGCTGCCCCAGCAAAGAACAAACAAGAAGACCTCCAGTCACATGGGCCACCCCCCTCCTGTCCGGCTAGGAGCACCACTATTGTCACCCTCTCTTCTGTGCATTGTCTCCTGGTTCTCCACAGTCCCTGGTAGACTGAGGGGCTGGACTAAAGTCTGTCCAGGGACAATTGTTTAGGGACTTGGGGAGGGGGGAGCTTAACCCTTGGACCTGGGTGTGGGGAGGATCCCAGAACAATTGTCTCAGATGTCAAGTGTCAGACCTTCTGAGAACAGCACATCCCATCCATTGTCCCAAAGTGCAGGAGCAGTGGGACCCTAGGACGACCAGCTGCCTCGCCCTACGCTCTGGGACCCTTGAGTGACTGGCGTTCCTTTGTCCTCGCATTCCGGTAGGAAATGCCACCTAAATTAGACCTGTTCCCAGACATTGCCGGCTTGTGGGCTTGTCACTTTTGCTCCCAGCCACCTGCTATGCAAGCTTCTGTGACCAAGGCTGGAGCCTGAGGCTTGCGGGTGCTTTTGTCCAGTTCATCTGTCCAGGCAGGGCAGGCAGGGGGTCTTTGTATTTTTTTAAAAGTGTATCACTACATTCTGCATATAGCAGTCCCCTGGACTGGAGGAAGTGTGATCCTAGTGGGTTCGAGCAGTCAGGGTTGTGTCGCCATTACCGCTGCTGGATGCAGTGATATTTATTTCATCACCTGAAAAGAAGCCACTAGAGCCACTCCGTCTCTACTCTCCAGAGAATGGAGCTGAGACATAGAGTTCATTGTTCCCATTCCTCAGAGAAGGGAGGCAAGGCCCAGGGAGGCTTTTGTGGTTCACAGCAGACTGGGGCACAGCCAGCACTTGAACCCCTGACACACATTCTGGTGACAGTTTTGTTAGCTGGGTCAGCCGGCTGTGGCTCGCACCCAGACGATACCTGGAGGCAGGTTTGGTTGTCTGACTACAGGAAGGAAGCCAGGGAATCTGCCAGATGGCTCCCATAGCAGGGCTCTACCTACCCTCATATCAGGGGAGCATGCCCCACACAAGGCTTCCAACCATCCTTGCAGAAACTCCTAGCAATCAAATGTCAAGGAACTGTGGTGGAGAACCCTTGTCTTAGTTAAACTGTGGTGACCCCATTGTTCACAGGAAAAAAATTGAAGGGCACAAAGGAAGGGGGAGGAGCTAGGGTCTGAGTAAGAGGTAGATTGTGGATCTAGGGGATAACAATGAGGAGACTCAGCAGGAAAAGGTCTGTGCTCCATTAGTGATGTCTGCCCCAGGCATGGGTTTGGGAAGCCTCCTTGGGTTTCCTTTAGTTGGATCTGTGTAGTACAGAGTCTCACCTCATGTCCACTGTTGCAGGCAGGAGGGATAAGGCAGCAGTGAGTGTGTTGCATGGGAAAACTAAAGGAGCTTGCCCTGGGGGAAGGTGGTAGCTGTCTAGACGCCAGCTATCTGCAGCCTTATGGGCACTTTGAGATCAGGGTTGTAGCATTAATGGGATATCTGATATTCAAACCCACCTAAACAGGGTGTGGGTTGCCGTAGGATGGCTGCATGTTGTAGAGCCGGCATGAGTGGGCCTTGGGTGAGGGCTGGCAGGGGAGGAATGGGTAGGGCTATGTGGGGAGAGGCTGCTTCCCCTCTGCGGCCTCTCCTCCCCCACTGTTGCATGGCTCACAGCAGTTTGTAGCAACTTGGGTTTTGCTTCAAGTTCCTCTTTGGTGGGGCGCAGGGTGGGTGCCTCTCATCAGGATCTGGAAGGGAGATGGGGTGGAAGGTATGTGGGATGGATGACTGACGGATGTGTAAATCATCACTTCCAGCATGTACTGAGGTACTGATGGGTCAGACACGTGTACCGAGAGCTTCACCCTAGGCTCTGGCACACCACAGCAGCCTAAATGGACAACCCAACAGGTTGACAGGCGAACAGAAGTAGCGTCTCTGGTGTGGGATTTGTCCGCCAGCGTGACAGTGGAGGAAGTGAAAGAGTGGATGGTCAGGCGCTTCAGACAGGGCAGTCTAGGAAGCCCCAGGGCCTCTGCACAGGTTATCCCCCCTGTCTACAATGCCCTTTCCCCCAGATGCTTGCAGAGCTCCCCATCCCTTCATGGGACGGCTCAGACACTAGATTGTCTCAGTCTCTCCGTTAGTCCTTCTGCTGAGCAACTGTCTGTCTGTCTACTCACTCCCACAGCTAGCCCGCTGGTTCCAGCAAGTCCTGGCAGTGAGTGGGTTACCTTTTCTAAAGAGTCAGAATTGACTCAGAGGTGCTGGGGGGGAGGGGCAGTCTTCTGGGCACGGGCAGGGTGTCCAGGGTGTGGCAGGTGGCTTTGTTGCTGCTGAAAGGCCACACTGTTCCTCTGTTACTGCAGGAGACTTGGCGAGACAGTAAGTTCAGGTTGGAAAACACAGACTCCAAAAGGTACTAATAATCTGAGCCTAATAGTGTGGACCTGACCTCTCTGCTCTTTGAGAGGCTGAGGCAGAAGAATTTCAAGTTCCATGCCTCTTGGCAACAGAGTGAGTTCAAGGCTAGCCTGGGCAACCTGATAGACCCTTACTACATCAGTTACTTAACTGTTGCTATGGCAGAATGAATACCTTGACAGCAACAGCCTGAGGACTGGAAGGTTTATTCTGGCTCACAGTTCCAGGGTGCAGTCCATCATGGCGGAGAGGGCCTGGCGGCAGAAGCACAAGGCAGCTGGTCACATGGCATCTGCTGTCAGGACACCTGGAGAGGAATGCTATCCCCAGTTCGCTTTCTCCTTTTCATGTAGTACAGGACCCAGCCGATGGAACGGTGGTTGCCTCAACCTAATCTAGATAGTCCCTCACAGGGCATGCGTAGGGATTCTCAGTGGCTCTAGATTCTGTCAAGGTGACAGTCGTATAGCGGCCATCACTCTGTTGTAAAATAAAAACTGACTGCAGAGCTGGGGTTGCAGCTTACTGGTAGAGTGCTTGCCTAGAATGACAGGGTCCTGTGCTCAGCCTCCAGTGCCACAAACAAGCCTAAGCTGACACAGCACAGCCGGGATGGGAAGCATGTGGCCACGCTGGGTGTCTGACTCCTTAGTGGTGACTGACAGGTGTCCAAAGCTTTCTCAGGAAACAGTGCGTGGAGCCGTTCACACCCAGTTCCCGCTCTCTGGAGACCCCTGTAGTCTGCAGATAGTGCAGGAGGGCTCGGAGCCCTCCCAGTGTCGAGGACATTGTGTGCCTGCCTGCACCACTCCTGTGTGTCATGTGGTGTGTCATGTGGTGGCCTCTGAAATGCTTGCTGCAGCTGAGGTACCCACTCCTTCCATGTTTTATAGAGGCAGAAACTAAGGCCTGGAGTCGGGGGTGAATGACCTGCTCACGCCCACCGTGCTCACGCCCACTCTCGTGTCATTGGCAAAACTAGATCTTTGTGCTCACTCTGCACTGCTCAGGGTTGGGGCCCATGCATGTCTGTGTGAGGCTCAGACAGTTTTATTGAGCTGAAAATGAGATGAGACCCAGTGAGCGCCCTGTTCCTGGTTATTGTCCTGGCTAAGGGATGTCAGTGGCTTTTCTCCGGGTCATTAAATGGACTTCTGTGTCATGAAATTGTCATTGTGTTACTGTCCTGGACTGGGGTGGAAGGTGTCACTATCCCCTGAATGATAGGATAGCATGTCATTTATGGAAATGAGATCTTTGTGCTTGCACAAGGTTCATGATCTACCTAGGATCCAAACCAGGGTTGTGAGTGGGTGGTACATAGGACTGGGGCTTTTGCAGGGCTCACGGGATGTTTGGGGGGACTCCCCATATCTGGCAATGGGGTGCTGGGATCAGGCTGTGGCACCCTGTCTACTGTCTTATAAGGCTGGTCTATTACTGTTAAAGGGATGGTTTATTCTGAATTTGCTGCCAGGGTGCAATTGGTTCACGATCTTATGCTTTCTTGGGCCCTTGCTCAGTGGATCACAGTGGGGGCTGAGTCCCACAGGCACCTCACTTCCTTTGTCCTTGGTGTGATCGAGGGGTACCCCCACCAGCGCTCTCAAGTTTCACCATATGTCGAGTGAGGTCACCCCAGCGGAGGTGTGGGTGTCCTTGGGGACAGAGGCCCTGTCCCTCAGCAGCTCAAGTTGCCATTGTCTGTCTCCAGGAATGAGCGCAGGGCTCTGCTCTGTTCTGCATCTCCAGGGAGACCTGTATCCTCACCAGGCTGTGATAGTGGTTCCAGACAGATGGTGCGGGTCCCCAGGCAGCTGCTGGCTGCTATGAGAGCCAGGGCCATCTGTGGCTCGCAGTTACTCACTGGAGATGAGCGTTTGGGCTGGGTTCTCACCTTGAGGCCAGACTACTACGGCATCCCAGCCTGTGGCGCTGAGTGAATGCTTCACAGCTTGGCACCCTCAGTTCCCCTGCTCTGTAAAATGGGCACACGGGACAGCACCTCCCTCCTTGTGCTGCAGAGTTTGGAGAGTGGCTGGCAGTGAGAGCATACACCTGCAGTCCCAACTGCTTAGGAGGCTGAGGCAGGAGGATCCCTTGAGTCCAGGAGTTTGAAGTCAACCTGTGTGACATAGAGACCCAAGGCCTGGTCTCAAAACGAAAAGCAAAATAGCAGGACTCCAGCCATGATAGTCAATCAGGTCCCAGCTTCTCTCTCTTGTTTCTCACCCTCCCTCCCAGTCTTCCTCCCTGCCTGGGGTTTCCTGAGGTCACATCATGGGCCATGTGCAATGTAGGCAGAGACTGTCATGAGTGAATCTGTGCTCTGTGCCTGGCAGCAGACAGTGAGGGAGAGGCCTTGGAGGTCAGGGCTCTGTGCACAACCTCGGGAACTAACAGTCCTCTTCTGGTGTGTGTGTGTGTGTGTGTGTGTGTGTGTGTGTGTGTGTTTGTGTGCGTGCAGAACACAACAGTGAGCGTCAGGGCCTAGATGGACAGGTGTCGAGGAAGCTGTGAGGCTGGGACTGAGAGACTGGTGTAGGGCAGGAGATTCCCATTCTCCCAGGGTCACATGGCCAGGGCAGGTTTTGGTCTGGGTTGTGATGGGTAACTCCCGAGAAAGGCTCTTTGGCCCTGCAACTCTGGCAGACATTATGCCTATCTTCCTGCTGGGCCCTAGCTCTGGGGACCGTAAAGACACATGCATTGTGTGTCCCAACAGTATGTGGGAGCCACTGTCCGTGTTCAGATTTTGGTTTGGGTGACAGGTATTGTCTCTTCATCCCCAGAATTCTGTCTGGCTCGTAGAAACAACAGACAAGAAGGCCTCCCTGGTGGTCTGAGACCTTGGTGTAAGAACCGTTGAGAGCCTGTGCGCCTCCTGGGTGTGGAGCCAGGGGAGCTCTCGCCTGCTATTTGAACTTAGCTCAGTCAAGCTGTAGGTCTGCTTGATGCTCATTGCCAGGAGTCTGGGTCCCTAATCTTTATCCAGCTATTATACCCTGGAGCAATTTGCACACCTGAGCCAGGCAGCCTCTCTGTCCCCAAGGGGGACTCACATACCCGAACCTGGCAGATGTAGTCACTGTCCCAGAAGAACTCACCCTGTACCTTGGGAATGTGTTCAGGGAGCCTTGTTGACAGGGGGACACTTGACACTGGTACAGTATTGTACTATGTACTATGACAATCACTCATGTTTGTGATTATATAAGGGAAGGAACAGCTGGGGTCCCCAAGAGTCATACATGGATTCAGAGAAGTGGCCTGCCTGGGAGTAGGCACACCAGAAAGCATGGGAGTACAGTGATGTGGGATTCCCCTCTGTATGATGTGAGTACATTGGTTAATAAAGAAACTGTCTTGGGCCTGTGCAGAGCAGAATAGAGGTAAGGCTGGGAAAAAGGAGAAAGGAGGCAGAGTCAGAGAGAAGCCACGTAGCCCCGCCAGAGACAGATGCTGGAACTTTACCTGGTAAGCCACAGCCTTGTGGCAATATACAGATTAATGGAAATGGGTTAATTTAAGATATGAGTTAGCCAGAAATAAGCTTAAGCTATGGGCCAAGCAATAATTTAATCAGTGCAGTTTCTGTGTGGTTATTTCGGGAGTCTGGGAGGCAGGGAAATGAACCAGCGGCTGGGAAATGAACAAGCAGCGAAGCAGCCTCCTACTACAGTATAGGGAGAGGCTGTATGCAAACTTTGCTGTCCTGCCAGCTGCTCTCCCAAATAACCACACAGAGACTTAATATTAATTATAAATGCTTGGCTAATAGCTTAAGCTTGTGTTTAACTAGCTCTTATAGCTTAAATTAATATATTTCTATTAATCTATGTGCTGCCCTGAGGCTCATTTATCTCATGTATGTACTTCCTATCCTGCTCGCTCTGTGTCTCATGGGGTCTCCTCGAGATTCCTCAGACTCTTGTGACCTCCTCTGCTCTTCTTCCCAGCATCCTCTCAGTTTGACTCTCCCACCTAAACTCTTCCCGCCTAACTATCGCCCAGTCAGCTCTTTTATTAAACCAATCAGAAGGTTCCTTGGCAAAGACACATCTTCATAGTGTACACAAAGATTATTCCAAAGCAAGAGACAGGTGTTTGCATTGTAGAACAAGTCACCTGGTGGCCACTCAAGCCTCATGCCATGTGGGGAGATGGCATCTTGCCTTCTGGTCACTAAGACCAGAGGTGGAGGCTCTAGGAAGCGAGGCTTTTGATGCAGAGGTATTTGAGGTTCCCAGAACTATGGTTGAGCAGGAAAGTAGGTATGATTGATTGGTGATGTCTGCCACAGCTAAAGGGGGCAGGAGGTAGACTGTGGGCTTGCTGTCTCCAGTAGGCTTTTTCTAGTTCACCACCTCCCACTTGCCTGGAGTGTACCCTGTTCGGGTTCTTCATCTGTTTGTGGGCCAGTTCCTGCCAGGCATGGCTGAGGCCTGTTAACCCTGCCCTGCACGTGGAGGAGGCCTCTGGACCCAGAGGTGTCACCTGACATTGCTTATAGGTACATATGAGCACAGGCCGGGTAGAAGCCTGTATAGAACTTAGCCTGGTGTCCATGTGGCAGGTGCCTAGTGGGTGCTCCCTCTGCAGCAGGTCCTGTGCTTTGTGTCAGTTAGTCTGTTCACACGGTAGCATGGCTAACACAGGCTCACCCCTGCCATGCTGCTAGGACCCTGTGTCCTCAGTCACCTGTAACTGCAGCACAGATCAGGATATGGATTTTTCCCAGTGCCCCAGGTCCCTAAACACACCTGGCCAGCCTGTTCCACCTCTCCTGGCTTCATGGTTGGTCTTTGAGGAGCCCTCGCCTCACTAGAGCTTGCTAGTGTGGTGATGAGTCTACCATTTACTGTATCCTTGATATATGTCATAATTGCTGCTGTTTTGGGATGATGGGGCTGGATGGATGCTGAGAGACTGGGTGGTCCAGGGATGGACAGGGCCCTGGGGGAGCTGTAGGGAGCATCTCAGGATGGTGTCCTGCTTCAGGGAGGTCCCCGAGATGTGAACTGCCTTCTTCTGAGTGTTCCTCTGCCGTCATGCCTTGGGTCCCTCAGCAGCCCCATCAGTACAGAGGATGCCAGCACTGCCTGCAGGCTTGGTGTGGTACTGGGGCTGCTATGACCAGGCTCAGAGCCCCCGCTGGCCCATTCTTTCCATGTCACGAGCTGTTTTTGGTGCCCAGTGCATGTCTTGTTGGCTTGTGTGCACGTCCTCCGTGGGTGGCCCGAGCCATCTATTGTCCCAGCACAATAGCAGTGGGTCCAGCTCCTGTGAAGAAAGCGGACAGGAAGCTCCATCTAGGTCAGCCCAGCAGCACTCATGCTTCCTGCCAGGCGCCTGTGCTGGGCGGGGCTACCTTTGTCTCCCTGTCTGGGTGGCTGGAGACAGTTTCCCGTGGCACCCCAGGCCTGGCTGCTGCACCCTCTAGAAACCTCTCCCCCGTACCCTTGCCTTCTGTTGATTTCTGAGTGTTTGCTGTGGACCAGACGCTGCTCTTGGCTGTGAGAGTCCAACATGAGAGGAGATGTGAAGTCCCTGCCTTTCTGACCTACGTCACTTTATGCTGTTTCATTTAAAACACACACACACACACACACACACACACTATATATATATATATACACACACACACACACACACATACTGACACATACATATATACACACCACACACACATACACACACCATATGCACAAACACATACACACTAACACACATGTATACACATACATACACACCATACACAAAGAACCCACACACATCTATCCACACACATATACTCTGACACATACATATATACACATCACACACAAACATATACACACTAACACACATGCATACATGGATGTACATGAAATAAACACTGATACACATATATGACATACATATATACCAACATACATACTGACACATACATATATGCACACCACACACATACACACATACCATACACTCAAACACATATGTACTAATACACAAGTATACAGACATATACACTGACACACATACACATCATACATAGACATACACATACATACACATCACACACATATACGCACACCACATACACAAACACACACACTGACATACACATGTATACACATACACACACACACACTTCATATTTGGGGAGAGTAAACTAAGATTCAGAGAAGCTGGTTCACTTTCCTGAGGTCACACAGCAGGATGGAGGACGATCTGTGGTTTAACCCAAAACCCAGTGGTTTTGAACCTGACCTGTAGAGGTTAAGATTCCATCGCAGCCCCACTCTTGTTTTTTTTTTTTTTTTTTTTTTGTGACCAGTTTTATTCTTAAAAGGTTGTTTGAGCTCAATTTTTAAATAATTCAACGTAGGGAGGTAGTGACTGCAGAGGGTAGGGAGGACTTCTTGGAGGAGGTGATGGATAAGATAGAGCTGGCTCAGGGCAGAATTGGAGGGGAAGCGTGTCAGCAGGAAAAGCGAGAGCCCAGGTCCTGGGGCAAGGATAGGCGTGAGAGTACGGCTCCAGCGGGAGGGTGGAGTCTGTGGAAGATCTGAACTTAGAAAGACAGACAGACAAACCAGAAGACGGGAGTGTTAGTTGCTTTTCTCATTGCGCAGACACTGACTTGTAATTTAGGACAGGAGGAGTTTGCTCTGGCTCACAGTTCAAGGGTGCAGCTCATTGTGGTGGGGGTGGGGTGTGTATGGCTTGGTGGCTGAAGTGTGAGGAAGCAGAGAGGGAGGAACACTGGTGCTTATCTCGCTTGCTGCTTGTAATTCAGTCTGGCACCCCAGCCCGTGGGTGGTGTCAGCCACACTGAGGGTCGTGAATGTGGCTCCTTAGTGATTCTAAGTCAGGGCCTTAAGCTTCACATCAGAGAGTCACAGAGAGTTGCACTCAACGTTGACTGGCTTTTTAAGGGATCCTGAGGGGTGAGGAGACTGGATCCCCCTGGAGGCAGAAGTGTCTTTGTGGACACTGTGGGACCATGGGAAGTTAGGACTGGGAAGGCCATGGTCAGGTGTGCTTGGGCGCTGTAGATTGGGTTCTTGATGTCCGTGCTTCTGGGAATCAGGTGGACCCTATAGACTCAGGCTCATCTGTGAAGTGATGGCGTTTAGTTCAGAACCATGATCTACAACCCTTTGGCTTATGGGTGGAAACAAGGCCACTTTCCACCTGTGGCCTGCCCGTGCATACCAGCCCGTATATACCAGCCTGTGTAGCTACATGATGGCCCCATTTATGAGGCCATCATGGGTGTCAGTCCGGGTGATGGAAAAGGATCTGACAGCAGAGCTGAAGTACCAGCAGCGCCTTTGTCACCTGCTTCTGCCTCTCCGATACCAGCACAGTCCCTGCCGTCTCCCTGGCACGTGGGGAATCTCCTTAGACAAGCGTGGTGGGATAGGACATGCTCTTAATTAACCCAAGACAGGGAGACCACACGCTTGCCTGGCTCAGTCCCCTTGGGCCCACACTGTAACCAGATGTGACAGGTTGATAGCCCATGGGTCCACTGGGCTGGGACAAGTCTATGAACTCATTTTCCCAGGAGTCTCTATGTGACCACTGCCCACTTAACCTGGGCCAGCCCTCCTATCCTGAGCCCAAAGTCTCTGTGGGAAGCTAGCCTCAGTTTCCCTTAGGTTCTGACCTGGGTCTCTCTCTTCCTCCATGTCCTTTCCATCCTTAGCTATCCCTGTAGCCTCCACAGTAGGTTCTCCTCTTCTGTCTGTCCCACCCAAGCTCCATAGCCGCTGTCACCTCTCCTCGGTACATACTCCACAACTTCTCCTCGGTACACTCCACCACCCCTCCTCGGTACACTCCACCACCTTTCCTCGGTACACTCCACCACCTCTCCTCGGTACACTCCACCACCTCTCCTTGGTACACTCCATCATCTCTCCTGGGTACACTCCACCACCTCTCCTGGGTACACTCCACCACCTCTCCTCGGTACACTCCACCACCTCTCCTCGGTACACTCCACCATCTCTCCTGGGTACACTCCACCATCTCTCCTGGGTACACTCCATCATCTCTTCTGGGTACACTCCATCATCTCTCCTGGGTACACTCCACCATCTCTCCTGGGTACACTCCATCATCTCTCCTGGGTACACTCCATCATCTCTCCTGGGTACACTCCATCATCTCTCCTGGGTACACTCCACCATCTCTCCTGGGTACACTCCACCATCTCTCCTGGGTACACTCCACCACCTCTCCTGGGTACACTCTGTTTCCTCCACTCTTACCCTGAACCCATGACATCTACTTCTTCCCAGTGACAGGTCTTTCTCTAGCATTCCAGAAGCCACATCTGTAACCCCAGCACCAGGGATATGGAGGCAGGAGGATTGAATTTTAGGCCAGCCAGAATATAAGGAAAAATGGGAGGGTACAGGGAGGGAGGAAGGGAAACTGAGTTAGGAGACATGTAAAAACTCCTAATTTCAAAAGCCAGGTGGTAGTGGTGCATGCCTTTAGTTTCAGCACTCAGGAGAAAGAGGCAGGCGGATCTCTGGGAGTTTGAGGCAGCCTGGTCTACAAGAGCTAGTTCTAGGACAGGCTACAAAGCTACAGAGAAACCCTGTCTTGAAAAACCAAAACCAACCAAACAAACAACAGACAAACAACAAAAATTCCTAATTTCGTTTTCTCAAAAAAAAGGAGGGGTGGGCTAGGTGCAGCCTGTCCAACATGCAGAAGGGGGTGGAGTTTCATCCCAGCCCCTTCCACCATCATCCCATCTGGTGACTCTGGGTAGCCATCTTCTCACCGGCCCCAAGTGCAGGGGAAGGGCAGTGGCTCTGTCTTGTGTGAGCGTGTCCCGTGTGCTGCTGTTTTAGTGTGAAGAAAAGAGACAGTGGGGATAGATTGTGTGTGCATGTGAGCACATGCTTGTGCGTGTGGCCATCTGGGACACCGTGAGTGAGGTTACCATGGGGACAGTGAAGGCGTCAGTGGGTAGGGCTGGGGTATAAAAGAGATGCGTCCTGTTTTTGACATTTTATTTTATTTTTTTGTTTGAGTCATATAAATGTCTTAAAGCATAAAAGGGAAAATACTACAGAAAGGGGGTCATTCTGTGAGTGGTCTGTGAGGTATTTGTGTGAGGATGCAGGTATGAGTGTGTTTCTTTAGACTGTAGGTTTGGAGGTGGGGGGGGTGGGGCTCTGTGTTAGCTCCTCACAGGTGGGACCTTGCAGATGCTCAGTAAGGTTTTCCCTGAGCAGCAGAGGGTGGGGGTGGCCAGGAAAGTAGGCTGTCAGCAGTGGTCGCCTCTTCTAAGTCCTTACCCGTGTACCCGGACCATACAACCTCTCAGATCCTGGTCAGCATCTGAACCCGCGTTCCTCTGGCAGGGGTGTCCAGGATGGGGTGTGGCCACTTATCTCTACTTGCTCTTGTCTTCACAGGCCTTCCTGCAGCGCATCAGGCAGAATGTGGCCGACTCCGTGGAGAAGGGCCTCACAGAGGAGAACGTCAAGGTGAGGGCTCGCGCGTCGCTGCTGCCTCTGCTGCTCCTGCTCCTGCTGCGGCTGCTGCTGGCCCTACTCCTTCTGGGTGACGTTCAGAGTCCTTGCTCCTGGGCATTGCCTGCCTCCTACCCCCAGCTTGCTCTCCACAGCCCTGGAAGGCCTCCCTTGGGAGGGAGACTGCACCCAGCCCCCATTCTCAGTGCAGACTCAGCGTGGCTATTCTGCCTTCTCACCTCCTCCTGTCCATTGTGGTGCCTCTGGAAAATCCCTCCCCGAGTGTCCTGGGAGCCTGGTGCCTCCTGCTGCCCTTCTACTCCTGCAGTGGGCACAGGCTATCAAGGCAGGCCCATGAGTCACTGGGCCGGCTTCATTCTGGCTGTGGCGCTGGGGAGTCTGGGCAGTATCAATGGGCCGTCTGTGTGCCTCTGAGGCCTGTGCTGGCCAGCGCTCTGACCTCGATTTCTAGAAACCTTTTATTTTGTGCTCTGAAAAGGCCTGGACCAGGAGGAAGTGGATATGAGGGGCTACGTGTATCTGAAGTACCCAGGATTCACCATCTCTGTGGTCAGAGATGACCCCTGCCTAATGTCCTGACTCTTGTCAATTACATGCATGTTAAGAATTCTAACCTGCTCTTTTACTGTGCTGGAAGGCATTGCCACTGCACAGCTGGTCCCAGGGAATGGGATGGTGGGGATGGTAAAGGGATGCCTGTTTTCTGGGACCTATTGCTTCATCTATCCGTCCGTCCGTCCGTCCGTCCGTCCGTCCGTCCGTCCGTCCACTCAACAGATATTCACTAAGCTCTTACATTTTTATTATACTAATTTATTATGTACTTATGTTAGAGCTTGAAAGCGACTACTATCTCTTAAAATCGCACATTGTTAGTTTTTAAGAAATTGCCTTTCTGTCAGGTCTTAATCTCCATTCAACAAGGGATGTAAGTCCTGAGGGATTAGCTAGCTGTACCACACCCAGGTTTGTCCAGTGAAGGCAAGGGGAGCGTCCATGTCGAGTGGGCTCACTGCCCCTCCCAGCCAGCCCTCCCCCAACTGATGAGGCTTCCACTGCCATTGATTATTTTTTCTTGTCTTTTTTAAAGACAGGGTTTCTCTGTAGCCCTGGCTGTCCTGGAACTCACACTGTAGTTCAGGTTGGCCTCGAACTCAGAGATCCTCCTGCCCCTGCTTCCCGAGTTCAGGGATCAGAGGGGTGCACTGCCATGTGCAGCCCTGTTTTTTCCTGTTCTTAAACTTCATGACAAGAAACTCTTTTGTGCCTGGTGCCTTTTGTCATACATCTGTGGAATTCGTTTGTGTTGCAGTGTGCTGCCCTGGCCTACGCTTTCCCTTGCTCAGTAACATCCACACTGTGCCTGTCTAGTCTCCTATGCTGTTTCCCCTAGGGGCTGTTCTGTCCATTTCTCAGTATGTCTTTTGAGTGGGCATTTCTCGTTTCTTTTGGGGATACAGTCAAGGGACAGACACTTCTGCAGTCCTTTCACAAAGTAAGTGTGACATCAAGGTCTAGAATATCACCTTCAGCAGAACCAGGTTCAACCACGGGAGCTGAATTAGGCTGAAGGGAAAGTGAGCAGTGGCCAGACAATTCCCCTGCACCCGGATGGACCAGGGCCGTGGGAATGCACTTGCTGGTACATGTGGTCCTGGGGCCGGATAGGTCTGAAGATGACAGGTGTGGCCTGCAGGGAGCGATGCTCCAACACCTCCACAGCTGGCTGGGATGTCAGTGCTTGCTCTCTGAGCTTCCAGTTCTCAAGGGTAAATTGGGGCCAGGAATGGCTTCTTCCCTGTAGAGATTGGGGTGCTACCAGTGAGTTTGCCAATCCAGACCAGGTCTGCCACTTGCCTGTGCAGCTGCTGCTGGTGGGGTCACAGCCCACAGCAGCTGTCTGGCTCAGGGGAACCTCACTCACTGTTGCCTGTTAATGTACTCTGGGGTGCGGGCTTTTCTGGGAATAGCCCTGCTCTCTCTGAATCCCGATTGACTTTGACCTCTCGGTCCCTCCTAGATCCTTTTCTCCAACATCGAGGACATCTTGGAGGTGCATAAGGACTTTTTGGCTGCCCTGGAGTACTGCTTACAGCCCGAGCCTCAGTCTCAGCATGAACTTGGAAATGTTTTCTTGAAATTTGTGAGTATGGGGGCTGGGAGGAAGGGTCAGTGGGTGGGAATGCTTGTGTAAGCTTGTGGACCCGAGTTTGAGCCTTCAGTCAGCATTGGCTCTGTTGTGGTATTTGTGTGCCTGTCCCTATGGTCTGGCTCTTCCAGTCACCTCCCAAGAGTCTACGGGGCATGGCCTGTGCACAGTCATCAGACCTTGGCCTGCTGGGTCTCATGTTAGGCTCTTGGTGAGCTTGGGTGAGCCCCTGGGCTTCAGTAGGCCTTGCTCTTCTGACCTCCCCAGACCCAGAGCCCTGGGTCAAGAGTTTGGAAACAGGCTCTCTTCTGAGCTGCTCAAGGACCTCTGGAAACACAAATCTGGTTGCTTCTCCCTTCTTCTAGAACTTTCATTAGTCCCACTTTGTCAAAATAAATTCCCCACATCTCTGCAGGCCTGCCACTTCCTGGAACCTAACCCCTCACCCAGCCATACAGTCTCTTTGTTAGTCTAGAACTTTCTAAACTGTACCCTTGGCAGGTCTCCTTTAGAGACCTGGTTATACAGGGATAAGAGACCTTGGTGGTCTGTCCCTATACAGCAGGCGAGATAGCTCACCAGGTAAGAAAACTTGATGCCGAAGCTGGTGACCAGCATTTGATCCCCAGGACCGACGTGTTGGAAGGAAAGGTCTGCCTCCAGTAAATTGTTTTCTGATCTCTGCATACGTGACATGCCACTCTTGTGCCCCGACAGATAATCTGTTTTATATTTTAATTTTTGAGATAGTGTCTCACCATCTAACTAGGGCTGGCTTTGAACTCAAAGATCTGTCCATCTCTGCCTTGAGTGCTGGTATTAAAGGTATGGGCCACCACACCCACTAGAAATTAAATTTTAAAAAAAGAGGAGGAAAGAAATAAGAGCCTAGCTCAAGTTCATCTGCCTGCTCCATGGGCAGCAAACAGGAAGGACAAGCCTGAGATTGTCACCACATGTGTGACAACAGAACTGGATGTAGAATTGGTGAACCAGATCTCTGCAGGTTACCTAGTCACGCTCTGAGGTTGAGGTCTCTGCCGCATCTGCCTGCTGGGATTACTGGGATCAGTTAATTTAAAAACTGTGAATAAACATACTTAGCAGGGAGAGTGGTGTCCCTTCTGGAGGGGACAGTGAATGGCTGCTGAAGCAGACAGAAGGAACTCAGGTGACATTGGCACAGTGGAGCACATCTGTGCTGCCTCAGGCTAAGGCCGCCTGAAGATTCCTGGGCCAGGAATCTGTGGGGTGCAAAGCTGTAATATCAGTGCTTGAGAGGCTGAGGTAGGGGGAACAGGAGTTCTGGGCCAGCCTGGGCTACTTAGACTGTGTCTCAAAAACTGGGAAAAAATAGAGGCAGCTGGATGGAGGAGACCCTGACTTTGCCTGCACACCTGGCTGAACCCCTCCTCTGCAGCAGAGAAAGCAGCCTCCAGGCTGCTCAGCATGAGTCAGTGTTTTTAATTTCAAATCATGTTTTAATTTAAAATGTAGCACCCTCACTTTCTCTGCCCCCATGCTGGGGGGTGAGTCATGATGGCTTGGGATTTTTCCAGTAGCTGGAGGCAGGTGTTCAGGTGGCTTTCTGGGAGTAGCTGATGAGGTCAACTGAGTGCCACGCTTGTCTAGACCTAAGCTGCGTACCATCTGGGAGGGTGCCAGAGTTGGGGTGGCCTTAGGAGCTGTGCACAATGGCAGTGAAGGAGTCCCACTTTGGGGCAGGCAGTCATTTTCTTAGTCCTGGGCTCTTAGCAGGGATTTAGTGGCCATCGCCAGCAAACAGTACCATGCTATTACTGGTGGACCCACAGAGACAGCATGGTATCCACTCCAGCCCCAAAGGTCACATTCAGCTTTATTCTTCATCGTTACCTTCCTGGGAACCCCAGGCAGCATCTAGGCTGTGGGAGTAGGAACTGGCCAGACTACAGACCCTCTGCTACCCACTCAGTCCTTAGAAAGAACCTGCACCCCCAGCTGCAACCACCGTGTATTGAGTTTGCATAGACGCACCCACTGGCCCTTTCCTCTGTATAGGGTATCATTCTAAGAGCCCCATGCTTACCAGCTTGCTAAAACTGCACCATTATTAGGGAAGTGGCACACAACTGTATTCCCAGCCCTGGGAAAACTGAGGCAGGTGGATTGCCTCAAATGTGTAGCCAGCCTGGACTATGTAGTGAGTTTAAGGCCAGCCTGGGCTAAAGAGTGGAACTCTGTGTCTCCAAACTTCAATAGCTTTTGAAGATGGTTACTGTCACCACCTATTGTACAGATGGGGAAACTGAGGCCCAGAGAGACTTGAGTTGTGGTTTGAGTTTGGGTACGTAGTCAGTGTCAGAACTGGGATTAAGCCTGAGACATTCTGACACTGGAATCTGTCACAGTTGTGACACTGGCTCCTAAAATACATGTAGAAATCTGAGCGCCAGGCATAGTGGAGTGAGCTTGTGACACTAGGCAAGGCAGACCTGCTCCCTTCTGCTGACATCCCTCTAGGTAGGTGACATGAAGAGTAACAGAGATCTCTTCAGATAGCCACACAGATGGTGACAGATATGAGGTGCAGTGTTCGTGGCATGACTAGATGCTTCTGGGGACCACTCAGGGCCAGGGTTACTGGATGCAGCAAACAGGAGCACAGGATACTTTCCAGGTATATGTTAGTGCCACATGCAGTTAGGGATGTGCCCTATACAATGGTTTGTTGTGTGTGCCCTTCTCTGGGTCTAGGTCTTCCTATGGTTTGGAGCTGAAAACATCTTCTCCTGGGTATTTTCACAGCTGTGACAACCCACATGGCTCCCCTGGTAGCTGGGTTCTCTTAACCCACGGCTGTATGTCCTTACCCACCACATCTGTGTGTCTAGCCATGTGTCTGTCTTCCTTCTGGAAGAACACTTAGCTCCTCTGCCCCTAGGAGAGACAAGCCTTACACACAGGGACTTGATGGTGTCAGAGCAGAGTCTGCATCCACAGACCAAGGCCTGAGCTGTGGCTGGGCAGCTTGCTGTGAGGGCAGTGGGTGGCTGAATTGGATCTGAGGAGGGGGAGGGTACTTTTCTTAGTCAGTGTATCCATTGCTCTGAAGAGACACCCTGACCACAGCAACTCTTATAAAAGAAAGCATTTAATTGGGGCCCGCTTACAGTTTCAGAGGTTTAATCCATCTTCATCATGGCAGGAAGCATGGTGACACACAGGCAGACATGATGCTGGAGAGGTAGCTGACACCTACATCCAGATCTGCAGACACCAGGAAGAGAGTGACATGGGGCCTGGCTTGGGCTTTTAAAAACCCAGAGCCCATCCCCAGTGACACATTTCCTCCAACAAGGCCACACCTCTTAATTCTTTCAAGTAGTGCCACTCCCTGGAGTCTAAGTATTCAAGTCTTGTGAGCCTGTGGTGGGCATTCTTATTCAAGCCACCATGGTGCTACTCACTACTCCTAGCTGCTCCAGGCAGCAGGTCTGGGCCCTGTCCTTCTGGCAAGCTGAAGGAAGGGGTGACCTAAGAGATTGTCCTTTCCCTTACTTCCCTCTCTGCACCCTTAGCAGACATTACCAATCAATCACAGTGTTCTGTCTCTGAGTCCTTAGGGGTCCCCAGAGTGTCAGCATCTCCAGCTTCTTTGCCATTGGCTGGGGTTGCCATATAGGAAGAGCCAGACCTTTCCTCGTCGTCTGGCCTGGCTCATGGTGGTGTAGATGGAGGCGGCAGGGAGATGTCACTTCATTACGTTCAAGCCTTGAGCTTTGCATTTTCTTTTTAGAAGATGATTTTGTACCCAGTCAGCAGCTCACCTGTCGTTCCAGCTTCAGGGGATCTGATGCCCTCTTCTGGTCTCTCTGGGTTCAGTGTTCGTGTATGTGATTCACAAGAGAAGCACACACACACACACACACACACACACACACACACACACACACACACACACAAAGACTGGTCAAGAGGGATCTTTGCTATGTTTGACAAAAACAGTAACTTAGGCTTCAGTGAAGAAAGGTCTATTTTTGGTGCATGTCAGCGAAATAAATCTTTTGGGGTGTGACTTGGTTTCAGGTATCACTAGATCCAGGTACCCTATGACATTTTTAGGATCATTTTTCTCTGTCCTTGGTCTGTTTCCCATGTATTGGTTTTATTCTTAGAGGGTAGTGGTGGTATATAGGGGCATATCTTATGATGGCTGAGGTAGCCCGTATGTCTCTTCCAGAACACCATGCTTCTTTAAGGGCCCCTGTTGGTCACCTTTGCCAGGACAGGGAACTCTCTGATTAGCTGCCTATCGGTCACTTTTCACATCACTGAGAGAGTACCAGATGAGAACGATTTAAGGAGAAACTTTGATTTTGGTTCGCAGTTCAGAGAATGACGTCCACCGTCGGTGGGACAAGCATGGTGGACCAGGAAGCCGAGAGCTCTGGCTAAAAGCAGGGCCTGGTTCCAACCCTCAAGGCCCATCCTTTGCCACTCAGCTCCTCTGGCCAGGCCCTACCTTCTACAGGTTCTGCAGTCTCTCCAAACACTTTTGTCTGCTGGAGACCAAAAATTTAAAGATGATCCTGCGGGGGGCGTTAAACCTTCCTGACCCTTGCTTTTGTCTGTCAGTATCCTCTGTGGGCTGCACAGGTTGCAGGTAAAGGTTGGGTCTCCTCAAATCCATGTGGTTCTGTGCACAGTAGCTGCTGATTATAGTGTTTTGAGTATGTAGCTTGAGTGTTGTAATGCCCAGGTGGTCGGGATTCACCCCACGGTGTATGTATGCGTGCATGCTGGGTAATGGTGGCATTTTTCATGTTGGTACTTTCCCAGCAGTTTGTATTTGTTGCTTATGCTTTTTGTAGCCACTTCTTAGAGGGTACCTGGAGTGCCCTGCAGTGTTTACCACGTGCCAGCCCTTTCCCTCAGCTCACACATATCAGTTAATCCTCCAGCAGCCCAGATGTCAAGAACATGTTATTCATAGAAACCAAGGAGGCTGGGGGGGGGGGAGGGCGGGGCTCCCTGGGCAGGGTCACTGCTGCTCAGGCAGTGTGGTACTAGGTGTCCCTCCTCACAATGTTACAGGGTCCCTCAGAGCTTAGCCTATGGGTTTGTGGCTTAAGGTTTCTATCCTGGGCATTGCCCCCAGCTGCCATGCCTGTCCCGTGTGTGTGTGTGTGTGTGTGTGTGTGTGTGTGTGTGTTTGTGTGTTTATGTGTGTGCACGTATAGGATCTATGAGGTTTTAGATCCTGGTTCTGTCTCATCAGGAGCTGTGATATGACAGGAAAGTTTTTTCCTTGTTTTTTTGGGGTGGATGGGTCAGTACTAACCTCATGAGGCTGTGGTGAAGAGTGACTGTCCATAGTCATTGAGACTGCAGAGTGGCCTTGACCCAGTGCTTGGTCCACACTTGACATGGCCGTTGCCTCTGGCGATAAGGCTGTTTCTCAGGACTGTTTCTCAGGACGGACACTCAGGTCTGTGGAGTGCAGTGCACTTGTGGCAGGCTGAGTCTCCTGTTGGTTTGGAAACCCCCGTCCTTCCTTCATTTCCCTCTTCTGTCTCCCTCCCAGGCTTTTGTGGAGGAAATGGTCCCCGTCTTGCTCTTTCTTCTGTCTCCCTCCCCCATCTTCCTCCTTGGGCTTCCTCTTTCCTGTACCCTCTGTAGGAAGCATGGGCTGTCACGGCCCCTTTAGAAACAGGATAAGCCACTTGCCCTGCAGACCCACCTCTTCCTTCCTTAGCTTTTCGGGGTCTCTGGTCCATCCTCTACCTCCGATCCAGGCTCTGCAGGCCTTCATCCCCAAGGGCCTCCCCAGGACATCCTTGTTTGGGGCTTTTGGAGTGAGGAATCTGTAGCCGAAAGTTTCCTCCTGAGAAGGTTCTGTTCTGTCCATTTCTGAAACCGTGATTGGTGGATAAGAACCTGGTGGTCCTTAGGTGATTTCTGGGCTGGAACAAGACCATCTTTGGGCTCAGGGTCATCTAGAGGTCAACAGAGGTAGCCTCCTGCTGTAACAACTTCCTGACATTTATTATCATCACCTTGCTATTGAGGACACCAAGACCCAGGGTGCAGGTAGGACCTTGGGTTCACAGCTATTGGTGTCCAGGCCCAGATCCCTTTGCTTAGTCCTTGTCCTGGACCCTCATGTTGTACTTACTGCTTCCCATCCCTAGAAGGTCACCCAGGCTGCTAGAGACAAGTAAGGCAACTCTACCCAGCCCTGAAGCTTTATCTGGAGGCCTGAGCCTGTAGCCTGCCCAAGGCCCCAGGGAGTCCCCTCCTCCTGCCTGTGTCCTGCCTCTCACAGCTCTGCCCTTGTCTTACAGAAGGACAAGTTCTGTGTGTACGAGGAGTACTGTAGCAACCACGAGAAGGCCCTGCGGCTGTTGGTGGAGCTCAACAAGGTCCCTGCTGTGCGTGCTTTCCTCCTGGTAAGTGCCCCTGCCCCTACCTCTCTATCCATTCCCAGCCTGCCTAAACTGCCCACAGCTCCCATTTGAGAATTCCCTGGGCTATTTACAAAAACAGGCAGTGGCCAGGTTGGAGTCAACTGCCAATTTCTGGTCTAAAGTAAGGGATCAAAGTATGTTCTGGGGATCAAACTCAGGGGCAGGCTTGGGATCTGTCTTGCTTGCCCTGCCTCCCACCTTTTGAAGCAGGATCTTACTCTGTAGTTCACACTGTTAGGATTCCTGAGGTAACAAGTATGCACCACCGTGCTTGGTAAAATGTTGGGTTTAATGCTGGTCAGCCCTGTGACCAGCTAAAATTTCTAAGAAGACATTAGGACAAGAGTAGATTGATTGTCTTTGTCAACAGTAGATTTGGGAACTTCATGATGTAAAGTGCCTCTTTACATGAAGCAGTCTGGGTTTGAAAAGGGCTTCAGTCCTGCTCTGACTTCTGAGTCCCTGTATATTCGGCCAGGGACACCCTACTCCATGCTGCCATTTTCTGTGGGAATGTAGAACTTAGCTCATGGCGTGGAATGGTTTGATGGTGTAGCTGAGAACTTGAGCTCACAGGGATCCAACCTGCACCATGGCACCCTGCCCCCCATCATCTCTGTGCACAGCCTCTGGTCAAGCATCCCCATGTTTGATGCAAGCATGGCATGTATTTCCTTCACTGGTGAGTTCCTTCTGCCTGGCCCAGGGCCAGTGAGCATCTGAGGAGGCAAATTGGCCAACTCTCTTCCATTTTTGTCTTTAATTCATCAAGCTTTTGTGGCCGGTCCTACCCCACCCCAGCCCTCTGCACCTCTGAACTTTGCTCAGGAGGTCACTTCTGTCCCCATCTGTGCCTTTCACCACCTCTGTCCTACCTTAGTCCCTGCTGCCTAGACTTCACCTTTGGAGGATGTCCCAGGGGCTCCGGGAGGCAGGAAGAAGGCAGGAAGGTGAGCAGGGCATTGTAAAGGACGAGGCCCCCCTCCTCTTTCTTCTCATGCTGCCTTCCTGGTGGGCCAGGCTGCCCCACTTCGGCAGCAGCTGCCCAGGGGCTGTGTAGACAGGGAGGAGTGTGGGGTGTTGCCGTGTGCCATCTGTTTCCCTCCTTGCTGGCATCTCACAGCTTCTGGCCACCTGCAAAAGAGCTGTCATGGATGTTATGGGAGGTGACTGTGTTGGGAACAGACAAACTGGCTCTGTTTGAGATGGACTGTGTACTTGCTGAGGGACTCAGGGACTCTGACTTTCTGTGCATCTCTTTTTGTGTCTGTTAAGTGGTTGATTCATCAATTCATTCAGTGGCTTTGTGTTGAGAGCTTGTCATCTTGAGGGGCTAGATCGGTGTCTGGCAGGTACTGCAGCGGACAAGGCAGGTGCCTTTGCCCTCATGGGGACAGACCAGTTACGGAGTCCTACATGGTATATTGTGTGGCCTTAAGTTCTCTGAAGGAGCTCCGGTGCTGAGGAAGGCGGGATGCGCGAGAGAAGGAAGGAGTGGCTGCTGGTCTCTAAGGCGACAGTGAAGCAGGACCGTGGATATGGTGGGAGAGAAGCAGGGGTCATTACCGGGGAGAGATTTCCAGGCAGGGGAAATGCAGTGCAAAGGCCCTGTGGGAGGTGTGTGGCAGGAAGGCTGGAGGACAGAGGGTGAGCTTGAGGGGAAAAGGAGGGAGAGAAAAGGCCAGAGGCGAAAAGAGAACAGTAGCACTGGAGGATTTTATCTTCTCAAAGACCCAGAAAAGCCTCATGGAGTTGGATCATCATCTGTGCACTGAGTGCCCTCCATGTGGGTCTGACCCATGATCAGCGAGCTCCATCCCCAGGGTGAGCATGGTGGGACTCCAGAGACTAGCAGTGTCACCGTGGGTGGGGTGGGAAGCCATGGGGTTGAGTAGAGGAAGGCCCGAATGAATTAGCGTGGGAAAGGTCCCTCAGCTTTGTGAGGTCGGAGCAAGGTTAGGCACATCTCTTCAGGCCGCTGAATGAACATGTACCATATATCAGCAGCTTTAAATGAGACCATGTGGCCCACTTAGTGTGGGGAAGTCAGGGGCTCAAAATCAAGGGGTCTCAAGACCCCGCTCCCTTGGAGCCCTTCAGGAAAGCCGTCCTCCCTCCTCCGGCCCCACGTGGTCCTGTCTTGAGCCCCTCACACCATTCCCATCTCCTCCTTCCATTGCCTCCCTGCTTCTTCTCCTCTTGCATAGCTTCATGTCCTCTCCTTGGCCCATGACTTCATTTTAGCCAGTCACATCTGTGGAGATCCTGTTTCTAAATAAAGTCACATTTCTTGTGTCTGGGTAGGTGTGGCATTTGGGGGTAACATCATTTAGCACACAGCAAGGCTACTGCAACAGTCTGGGCAGAGGCACTGCAGTCCAGGGGCAGTGATTGGGCCTGTGTCTATATGAAAACCCAGTTCACAGTCTCCCTGAGAACTGGTCTTGGAGTATCCGTGAAGCAGAAGGCCCCAAGAAGGCGCCAGGACAAGGTCTACTCTGGTTTTCCTTTCTATCAGGGCAAAATACTGTGGCAGAGGCAGCAGCAAGCTTTGCTTATTAAAATATAAGTGAAATGCCACTGTATTTCCCTTCTGTCTAAAATAAAAAGATGGCTATAACTAATATAAGAAAACTATGTATAATAAGTACAATGGCTATATACAATATATATAGACAATAAACACATCAACAATGTGTAGTCCATTTGCATTTGACAAATTCAGAGAAAATACTTCATATCTATCCTAGCTTGTGAGTTCAAAGTCTAATACTTAATTTACTTTCTATCACAACTTGCTTTCTGCATCTGGTAAACAAGGAAAACTATAATTATCTAGTCTTCAACTCCCTCAGAGACCCAAGAAGGAAATAATACTAACTGAGTAAGCTGGAGGTACTAACTAGCAAGCTGCTAGCAAGCGACTTCCAAAAAAAATGTGAGTAGTGACAGAAACAGCTGACTGCCTGGGCAATCACCCAAAGTTCCTCTGCAACAATAGGGCCTACAGACATAGCATAAGATCACAGTTCCAGGGTCCAGTTCATCACTGTGGGGAAGTCAAAGCTGGAACTTAAAGTAGCTGGCCAGCTGGTCACATCACATTCCAGTCAAGATTAGAGAGGGAACAAATGCATGCGGAGCTTAGCACCCAGCTCCCATCCTCCACTCCTAAATAGTCTAGGACACAACCTAGGGAATAGTACTTCCCACACTGGGCTGTGTCTCTCCACATCAGTTAGTATAGTCGAGACAATTCCCCACAGACATGACCACAGGCCAGTCTGATCTAGACAGTTGCTCACTGAGACTGTTTTCCCAGGTGAGCCTAGGCTGGGCCAAGCTGACAATTAAAAGTAAGCATCACAGGACCCTAACATTTGGTCAACTAGAGTAGCTTTGCCCTCAGATGATGAGGGCTGCACTGGAAGCAGGGGAGCAGGAATGCCCTTTTAGTTGAGAGGAAAGGCATGTAGGGGAGCCTGGAGCCTGGAGTGCAGGGAAGGGGCCGGGCTAGACGAGGGAGCTGGACACTCTTCAGGCAAGGCTGCTCTAAAGCCATGGGTCTAAGTATGGTCTATACCTGGGAAGTTAATGTGGCTAGCACAGAGGGTCAGGATGGCCACAGGGTGACACTAATCTGAGGGTCATAGGCGTGTATGGGTTTTGAGGAATTCTGTCTCCAGGCCCCGGAGAGGCAGGAGAGCAGTGAACACAGCCCGTGCATTTGCTTGCTTTTCTTTCAAATGAAAGTCAAAAGAGGATTGGATGTAGCTCAGTTGGAATGCTTGCCCAGCATGCATTAAACCCTGAGTTCCATACCTAGCACCACGTAAACAGGGCATAGTGCTGCATGCCTATTATCCCAGGACTCAGGAGATGAAGGCAGAAAGACTAGAAATTCAAGGTCATCTTTTCCTACACAGTGAGTCCACAGCTAGTCTGGGGCACATGAGACCCTGTCTCAAAAAAAAGAAAAGTTTCCTGGATTTTGGAACTTTGGGAAAGGTGGTAACTGTGGCCATACTGTTTGAGTCTGAAGGGCTTTTGACCCATTCCCTGCCAGGCTCCTGGACTTCTGGAGACTTCTCTCTCCTCCTCAGATCTCTGTTCTTTGCCTGGAGCTGACATCACCCAGGCAGCTTGTGGTGAGCGCTGGCTTAGAGGACAAAGACCCAAGTGTGCACAGTGTGGGGTCTGGCATCACCCAACTGCCTCAGCCAGGACCCCTTGTCTGTGCCAGGGACAGATGCAGAGGCTGAGGGCGTATAGGCAGCCACATCCGGGTCCCAGGGTACAGAATTGCGCTTCTCAGAAAAGGGAGCCTGTGATGATGCCCAGAGGGCAGTTGGCATCCCTGGTACTCAGGCCAACTGAGGGTGCCATGGCTTCCCATGGAAAATGGAGATGGCCAGTACACTTGTTCCCGAGGCTGCTGCATGTGTGTATCTCTAGGACATGCTGAGAGCACAGGGAACCATAGATGGGAGTTCTGGTTCCTGAGAGTCTGGGTTCATGTCTCTCTGCAGAAGGGGAAGTTGGTGATGCCATCCTTCCTAGTTTGCTGACTTAGCTATGTGTGTATACACTACACACGGTGAGCCTAAGGTACCAAGACTGTCCACCTCAGACATGAAATTGATGCTTCCAGCATCTGCAACGTGAGTTCTCTTGTCAGAACCCCTCAAATGGAAGGACACTGCCTGACATGGCATAAATGGCCTCCTGTGTTAGCACTGGGTGGAGGGAGTCTTGAGAGGAACTGGGGAAATGGTAAAGTAAGTCAGGGCCTGCACTGGACCCCTGCACCTGCGAGAAGCCAGGTGTGGCGGTGGGACACTTGTGATCCCAGTGTTGGGGAGATGGAGACAGGAGGACCCCTGGGGCTCACTGGGCAGCCAGCCTTGCCAAATCAGTGTGAGTTCCAGGTTCAGTGAGAGACCCTGTCTCAAAAAAGCTGTAATCCACATGTGACAGCACACACCTTTAATCCCAGCACTTGGGAGGCAGAGGCAGGGGTATGGGCAATGGCAGATGGAGTTCAAGGCCATCCTGATCAACAGAGAGAGTTCCAGACGAGTCAGGGATACTAGTGATACCTTGTCTCGAAAACAAACCAGTAAATAAATATAATAGAAAATGACAACTTGGCATTGACCTCTGGCCTCAATACACACTTCTAGTAGCGTGCACAGCTGTAACCTCCATTTGTGACACACTAGTCCAGGAGTTAAGGGCTGGACACCCCAACTCCAGTGTCTGAGATAGTTACAGTCTCCAGTTCTTGGCTGGTTGGAGGTCAGGCTCCGGGTTGTTGTCACATACATAGATCGTGATTTCTTTTTTAAAATAAAAATCATTGCTGGGGCAGGAGAGGCTTTGTGGGCTGGGCCCAGAATGAACAGAGAGGCAAGGTGGCACATGGAGGCAAGGCTGTGCTGGAGGTAATGGCAGCGAGTTGTTCAGTCTGGACTAAGCTGGGTGTATGTGGGAGTTCTGGTAACCCTTGTAGAATCCTGTTCCGACTCTGCCTGTTTAGAAGCATTCACATCTCCCCATTTCACGGGTAAGTCCCCAGTTCCCAGCTTGCTGCTTCATCTTGCTTTTTTCTTCATGAATAGCCATTTGGGGCCTGGAGACATGGTCCAAAGACCAAGAGTTCATATAATTCAAGGTACAGGGGATCTGAGACTCTCTTCTGGCCTCCGCCAGCACCTGCACCCACGTGGCGTCTACTCACACAGACACACATGTACAAGTGAAAATAGAAACCGGCAGAAAGCAGACAGCAGTTGGGTTTCTTTCCCATGCCTCTAAATGACTTACAAATGGGGTTGTGCTGTCCATAACCTTGTGTTCTTCTGTCTTGGTCCAGTAGGTTTATGTGTGCTGCTATGTTCAGTCCTGGTTCTCCCATGTTCCCTGATGTTTGGGGTGCTCTTGTATGAATCTGCTACACATTAATTTAAAAATACATATGCTTTGAGTCTCTAGCAACCTAAATAAGACAATTTGTCCCATCTTCCTGTCTCTTGGCATGCGTGCATGCATGTATGCATGCATATGTCCATGCATGTATGAATGTATTAAATTTCTCTAGACCAGAATGACAAATTTTTCTATAAAAGGCTCCAGAGCCAGGGGTTTGGACTTGCAGTTCTGTGGTTCTTCTTAACTCCTGAGGGACTGTGTGTGGTGTGACCTTATAAAGCAGCACCTGAATGCTGAATGCTTTTTGAGTGAGATCAGGCCCCAGGCCACACTGTCGACCTCTATAAAAACTCCTACAGGGAAGCCGGGCGAGGTGGCGCACACCTTTAATCCTAGCAATTAGGAGACAGAGACAGATGGATCTCTGTGAGCTAGAGGCCAGCCTGTACAAAGTGAGTTCTAGGACAGCCAGGGCTACACAGAGAAACCCTATCTGGAAGGACAAACAAACAAACAAACAAACAAACAAAGACTCCTGCAGGGTTCTAGAATTGGCCCCTCTCCTAGGGTTGCTGAATTGTTTCCTGAATACCTACCTACCTTTAGTATGTTTAGAGTGTTTCCACACTCCCATGTTGTCCTTGTCACCTATTAATGATAGTCTTGTGTCCTTTTATAGAGCTGCATGCTGCTGGGAGGCCGGAAGACCACAGACATCCCTCTGGAGGGTTACCTGCTGTCGCCCATCCAGAGGATCTGCAAGTATCCACTCCTGCTCAAGGTGAGACTCCTCGGTCCTGTCCCCAGGCAAAAGTGGCAGGCTCTACCAGGCCCACCGCCAAGAGAAGCTCTTAACTTTCAGGAGCTGTGGCATCTGGTGGCGGAGTTGGCCCTGGGCCAGGCCGGACCCACACCGGCCCCTGCCTCTTTCTCTGCAGTTCTCTGGGCTTCCATGCCTCTTGTCATCTCTTTTGAGGCAGCAGATGGCTGTCGGCATCTGGACTCACACCCTGTCAGGTTGAAAGTCAGTAGGAGGCCCTGAGCTTCTCTCGTGGAGTTCTGATGGACAGCCCGAGAGTCACTCCGGCTGTGGCCAGCCATCTGTGGCTAAGGGAATGGTGTATTCCTAATCATTTGGATTTGAGTCATGTGATTTGACATGAACCAATTACAGGAAACTTTGGCTTGGACCACTGATCATCTTCCAACCTGCTTAGACTCTTGTTTTTCCTTTGAACTGGTCTCTAGCCACTGGGTAGTGCTGTGCTCTGATTGGCTGAGATGGGCCCTGTCTTAGGGTTTCTGTTGCTTGATGAAACACCATAACCAAAAAGCAAGTTGGGGAGGAAAGGGTTATTTGGCTTACATTTCCACATTGTTGTTCATCACTGAAGGAAGTCAGGACAGGAGCAAGGCAAGAGTTGGTGCAGAGGTCATGGGGGAGAGGAGGCGGCTTATTGACTTGCTTCCCATGGCCTGCTCAGCTTTCTTACAGAACCCAGGACCACCATCCCAGGGGTGGCACTACCCACCATGGGCTGGGTCCTTCCCAACAGATCACTAATGAGAAAATGTATTAGAGCTGGATCTCATGGAGGCATTTCCTCAGCTGAGGCTCCTTTCTCTCTTATGACTCCAGCTTGTCTCAAGTTGACACACAAAACCAGCCACTACAGGCACCCACATTCTGCTCTGCCCCAGTGACAGTGTGCAGAGTTGGACTGTGTTCTGATTGGCTGAGATTTGTGTCAGGTGCTCAGACTTGAACCGTAAGCCAGTTACTAGAACCCATATGCCACAGTCCCAAGGAGGGACAGACAGGTTGGCACCAAATCTGGGCTCCTTCTGGAGGGCATAGAATGACTTGGCACAACCATCCATGTATCTGCTGTCACCTTCCCTGCTAGCCTCCTCGGTCTGCCCTTGGCTGAGCAGTTCAGGGTAGACTTGACCCCAGACTGCTCCAGTCTCAGCTTCAAAATCGGCAGTTGGGCAGGTCCCACGCTATGTGGCTGACTTTGTCCCCATCTGCTGCTCAGTCCTGCTGTCCCAGGCCTTACAAATGATGGTGGCTGTTGGCTAGTGCCAGCCTTGGCTCTGTCCTGAGACCTGTCTGGTAGTGGTTCTTGGGCTCCCTGCTGGCAGGCTAATCCACTGCTTGTGCCTCATTCATGAACCTGCTCATAGGGTCCACCTATGTCCTTGTTCTGTGAACTGGGAGGGTAAGGAAGGTGCTCCGGAAATCTTGGTCATCACTTTGTGCTGGAGCAAGTGGGTGACCTGAAGCATCTGAATTGACAAGATTCTGGGTCTGTCAGCAGTGCTAGGGTCATGATTCTTGTGTGTGTACTGGGGGATATGTTGTGAGTGGGTGCCAGAGACCCAACCTTGGATATATTTATGGGGAGCCATCTACCTGTTTTTGAGATATAGTGTCTTTCTGGGATGCTCTGTTGGGCTAAACTGGCTGACTGCTGAGCCCCAGAAACCTGCCTGCCTGTCTCCGCTTCCCCAGTGACGTGATTACAATCGTGTCACCGCGCCTAGCTTTTATGTGAATGCTGAGGATCGAACTCAGGTTCTAGTGCTTGCGCAGCAGGACTGAGCCATTTCCCCAGCCCAGGACACTATGCTCTAACACAGGAAGCCGTGGCAGTGGACTCAGCAATCCCTGTGCCTCCTCCAGCTCTCAGCTGCTTGTACCTCTGAGGGAGTCCACACAGGCAGCGGACAGTCTGGGCTCAGAAGCTGCAAGTGGAACCAGACTCCAAGAAAAGACACCCTCTCTTTTTGCATCCACAGTAGATCCTAGTGCTCAGACAGACATACACTGTGGGTTTTAGAGAGAGGATTGATGAGACCAGGGCTTTGTGGCCAGATCTAGCCAGAAACAGCCACAAAAGTTTGCTCGTACAACTTGTGAGCTAAGAATGGGGCTTACACCTTTGCAAAGCTTTCAACCAGAGCAAAACCACCACCAAAAAACCCCAGACAAACCAGAGTGTGCTAGAGGATCTGGTGCTGCTGGCCGAGCCTGACTGCGTGTTCTCTGTCCCCATCGGGCCCCTTGCTGCTCCTGCTTTATAGCCTTGGCTGCCCGTGTCTGAGTTTCAGCTGTACGGTTTATTAGCCCCGGCTCTTGAGTAAGTCTGGCCACTTCTTATGCCTCAGTTTCCTCTTTGTGATATAGAACTGATGGCAGTAGTGATTCTGGATTTATTATAAAGTGCCCTGCAGCTTGTTTGGGAGGGTAGATGAGGCCATTGGGACACAGAAATAGGGAAATGGCTGTCCCAGACCACACGAGCCAGTACTGACCAGTCTTATTTTAGAGTCTTAACCCTGGGTCCAAAGTGGCACATCTGTCAAAGAAGCATGCTTGGAAGCTAAGGCACCACAGTGCTTGAGGGTGAAGCCTGCAGTCCTTGTCACTTCCCTAAATGGGGCCTGAGAACATTGATGGCTTCATGGCTCAGTGGCTAGTCTACTTTTCTGGGTTCTAAGCCTTGAACATCTGACCTTTGAGGCAAAACTCTCACCTGCAGCCCCAGAGCTGAGTCGAATTGTTAACCCCTTGGTTTCTAGATCTTGACCAACGCTGGGGTCATAGTTTATACAGAAACAGATGCTGTGATACATGTCAATAGCGCTCAGGAGGAAAGACCCGTGTGGCCTCGAAGCCTGGTGGACCTGAGGCCTGTTCCCTTTTTCTCTAGGGCCTGGGGTTTAGTCCCAAAGGGCTCTTGTCCCAGGAAGATGGAGGCAGCTGGGGCAAACCACTGCCTGCCTCTGCAGGAAGCACCCACAGGAAGTGGTGGAGGTCTGGCCGTGTCCTTTTGACAGCTGTGCACACTGCTGCTCTCTCCACTCTCTCCAGCTGTGTGTATTGGGAGCCTGTTGGCTGCTGGGGACCAGCCAGCAGGGCCTGAGATTTCAATGGGGACATGCACACTCTCTGACCAGACAACTGTTCCGTGTCCCCACCTTAGTGTCCACCACTGGAACATTTGTATCAGCAAGCAGCAGGGGCTGAGGGCCTTTTACACCCTCCTTGGGGGGGGGGGGCTCCTTTGCTCACAGTTTCCAGGGCATTCTAAAAGATGACCCTGTGCACACAGCAGCTGACTCCAACCCCAGCCTGCTCCCTCAGCCATGCAAACATGCACCCACAGATGTCCTCAGTTCTGTGAGCCTCCTTGTTCTCACTCAACTCCCAATGGTGCAGGCTGCAGGCTTGGGGAGCCTGGGTTGGGGATGAATAGTGAAAGCCTTTTGGGAACAGCCCCAAAAGCTGAACTTGAACATTGCCTAAGAATAGCCAGAACATTCTATTTTGGCTCCTGAACCCGGGCTCTGGATAGACTGTTGGCGTTTTCAGGCTTTATTGAGTTTTCCATCAATGTTTCCAGGGAGATGATTCAGAGCCGGGTGACGTCTTGATGTGTGGCGAGCAGGTCCCCGGGGGAAGCCAGCTGATATTGGCCCTTTTGATTGCACCTGGCCTTTGCTGTGATCCTGCTTGTTCTGGCTGCTGAGATGGCCCTGGGTCCACAGCTGGGGCAACAGACTGTAACCTGGACCTTGAGGCTTCCAGATCTTGGTGGGTCTACAAGGATTTTGGAGTGTCATGGGATGAGCAGGAGGTCCTAGGTGACCGAGAGGGACCTTGGCCACTAGTTCCTGGTCTCCTTTGCTCCTTATGCCCCTGACCTCTGATGTAGGTGCCGCTGGCTCCATCATGGGCTCTTTGCCCTGTCTTAGTAGTGAGTTGTCTTCATCCATTGTGACTTACAAAAAAATTACAAGTATATTCACGGATTGAGCCACCAAAACCCACAGTAAGCCTGCAGTGTTTCTGTCACTGTCCTCTGAACAGTGTATGCCCGCCTCCTTCTGCCTCCTTCCACCTCCTCCTCTGTCTCTGAATTTTTTCTGGATGCTTTATACAGAAGGAGTCATAAATCTTATTCTTGTGCGTCTGGCTTTTTTCAGTTGGTATCATGTACTTCACACTGTGGCCTGGGTTTAGTTCATTCCCTTTTCATGACCGAGTAGCACTCCCCTGTAAGCTGGGCCACACCTTCCTGCCCATTCATTGGCTGGTGGACTTTTAGGACACTGCCATGACCATCCACAGCTCTCAGCACACACATCCCTGTTCTCCACATGCTGACTCTCATCCTCCCCAGCATGGCTTCCCTCCCAGCCTACCTCCTGTCTCCATCCCAGGCATCAGCCACTTCATCCTGGAGGCTTCTCAGGCCAAACTTTGGGTCATCTGTGGCCCCCACTCTCCTTTACTCCACTCCAGCTGGTAAAGAAGCCCTGTTGTCTCCTCTGCGGAACCTGCCCAGGGCTGTCTGCTTGCTGACTCCTGCACTCTGCCTCTCCTGAGGTTACCCCAACACCAGCGGGCCTCCCTGCCTTTACCTCCACCTCTACTGCTCGCCTCAGCTCTCATCCCCCACCCCTACACGGAAAGTGTCTTCCTGTGCTCTCATATGGGATCTTCCCTGGGGTGTGCCCAGATCACCTTTCCAGGGTCCTGCTTCACTTTCTCTCTGCTGCCTTTTAGCTGTGTGATGGGGAGTTTGCTGGACCTCTCTGTTTTTGCTTCCCCTGTGGAGATGGTGCTTACAATTCTGGTTTTCTGTGTGGATTGGACAGTGTGTGGGAGACTTGTGTTGGCACTTTGAGTGTGTCACAGTCACACCTGGGTGTAGTCTCTGATGCTGTCAGCTTTTGCTAGATGTCTGAGATGTGACTGAAGCACAGGGGCTCTGTTTCCTAGTGTCAGTAGTGTAGTTACAGTTATTGTGAAGAAGGCGGGTGAGGCAGTGGAGGGACCTCTGAGACTCTTCAGTAAACACGAGCTATTTTGATTGACACCAGGTCTGTTTCCACCCTGATTAGCTACCCACTTACTTTGGCCTGCGTTTGCTTCAGCCTCTTACAGTTGAGCTGTCTTGTCCTTAGCTTTAAGAAGGGTCTGGAAACACTAGAAAGGCTCCAATTGCAATCTGATCCGATGATATGACCCTAGCTCAGTTGCTTTCTGTTTATTGTGTGTATTGATAGGAATTGTCTGTCTGTCTGTCTGTCTGTCTGTCTGTCTGTCTGTTTGTGTATATTTCTCTCTGTCTTTCCTGGGGACTGAACCCAGGGCTTTCATATGCTGGGTAAGCACCTGATCACTGAACTAAACCCCACCCTCTTTTATTTTGAGACAGGGCCTCAGTAAGTTGCCCAGGTTTGCCTTGAACTTTCTACCTTCCTTCCTCAGCCTCCCCAGTAGCTGGGGCCTGGTGTGGCCTGTATTTCTCTGTCTTCTCTTTACCCCCTGCTGTCATTTCTTCCCATCTCTCTCTAGGATGGTTTTCATGCTGAGGTTGGGGGTCAGTCCCTCTTGTTCTCCTGCTGCAGCTGTCTGAGGAAGTGTCACCAGCGTCACCAGTCTCTATGTTGTCTCTGGAACACCATCTCTGTAGCGCCTGGAGCTGACACCTTTGCAATGGCTTCCCTGGGAGGCTGGCCCTCCAGTCCCTAACTGGTGGAATCTAGAGGGTTGTGGTGATTCCCTGAGCATGCACCACACACACAGGCACATACACAGCAGCCCCCAAAATGAGTTGGGCAGCATGGCCTTGGCACAGCTGGTCAGGGCTGTGGCATGTGGTCCTGTAAAGGGAAGCTACCTTGTAGCCCATCGGTCACTGTCAGGTGGACATGGGCTGTGCTGGCTGGTGACTGGCTTGTTGGACTCTGGGGTGAGGTTAGCTGTGCATCTGCACTGAACAGACTGCCGACTCTGGACCTGAACAGCCAGCGCCCTTGCTGCTGTGTGGGTGGATCTAGGCGCAGGGGGTCTGCCGACATCACTGTTTCCATCTCTGCTCATCTTGGAGGCTTGGGTTCCTGGATCTCACGGGGCAGAATTGGTCAAGATATTTGCATCGAGTTTTCATATAGTTTGCCTGTGTCAAGGCTTTCTCTGCTGCGGTGGGCAGCTTTTCAAGTTCTAGAAGTTTTCACTTCTTGTTTTCTTTTCCCACTTTTCTTTTTTTTTTGGTGTATGTGGTGTGGTGTGTGTGTGTGTGTATGTGTGTGTGTATGTGTTATATACGTGTGTGTGTGTGTGTTCATATATGCATTTGTTTGGAGGCCGGAGGTCAATGTCAAATGTCTTCTATTGATCTCCACCTTATTTTGTAGACCCAGCTGACCTCAACCTTCCTTCCTCTGCCTCCCGAGTGCTGGAAATAAAAGCATGCATTGCTTCGCTGGCTCTGATTTTTTTTTTTTTTAAATATAATGTAAGTGCTGAGGATCCAGACTCAGGTCCTCAGGTTGTGATTGGGCCATCTCCGCAGCCACACCTTTTCTTTGAGGAGTCTCCATTCTATTGATGTGAAGGGACACCATGACCAAGGCAACTTATAAAAGTTTAACTGGGGGTTTGCTCCCAGCTTCTGAGGGCAAGTTCATTATCATCAAGGTGGGGAGTGGTGAAAGCATGGGAAATAGCTGAGAGCTTTCCATCCTGATGTAGGGTAGCAGAGAGCCGGGAGCAGCGTGGGGAGGAGAGCAGCACACGCCTGCTATGAGTGGGCTTTTGAATCTCAAAGCCCCACCTCCCAGCACACACCCCCTCCAAGGCCACACACCTCCTAATTCTTCTCCAACAGTTCTATTCCCTGGTGACTAAGCCACTGGGGGCTCATTCAGACCTCCACCCCCTAAGATGCTCTCTGCTTGCATCCAACTGTTACCCTCAGTGTTACTGGAGGGACCCCAGAACTGCGCTTAGAGTGGGCTGTGTCCTCCGAGCTAGGTTGAAAAGCCTAGTGCAGAGGCCTTTGTGAGCAGAGCTTGTGTTGGAAGGCCCCATCTATATTCAGCCCCAGGAAGTGGGGGTGTTGTTCTGTTTGGTCTAGCCTGTGGTTGACACCCCTTCCTTGCTAGACCCCCCTTTCTCTGTGGAGGTGCTGGCATCGCATCCTTGACTTGTTTCAGGGTTCAGGCATCTACCAATAATGGCAGTGATGGTTTCAGTGTATTTCCCAGCGACAAACCCAGCTTTGTCTTTACCCCACAGTTGATGACTCCACCCCACTAGTGACGGAAAACCCGATTATCATTTCATGTCATTAGCTACCTCCACACCGTGGAAACCTAACTCAAACTTGCTTTTTCAGAAAAGAATGGAGAACAGCCAGAACTCCAGGCAGGACTGGCTTCAGCCACAGCGTTATCTGGGGCTGTGGCAAGGCATCCCCGGGCCAGTGTCTCCAGCTGTTCCTCCCTGAAGTTTCCAGCTCAGCGGACCCTTTGCTCGAGAGGCTCCTGCTCAGGCATCGCGGCCTCAACTCACATCCTCAGGGAACAGAGGGATTACCCTCTGACCCTCCCAAACTGAGTCTCAGCCAAAGCCCTCGTTGGGTAGGTCCCTTCCTGAGGTAGAGGCTGGAAGACTTAAACTCTGACTTGAACCCCCACTGGGAGCCTGATGGTAGTAGCTTCTCTGGGACTCATAGCCCAGGAGAGGGTCAGGAATTGTGAGCTGCATGGCACATTGGCTTCCCATTCTTCTTCACGCTTTCCCGTAAGCCTCAGTTGGGCCCCAGGGAGACTGAACAAGCAAGCAGTTTCTTATCCCGCCACCTTTGCTTGTCGCCCAGCTGGGCCTGGGGTTGGAAGCTCAAGTTCTGGGTTGTACTCTGGTGGTCATGCCTTGGCAGGACCACCCCTGCTTTGGAGGCAGAATGGAGTTGCTCGGGGTCCTACCTGTGGGTACCATCTTGGTACTTGTGATGGCAGGGGGCAGAGGCATGAGGTGGCTTGCAGAAACCCAGGCCCTTTGCCCTATTTCCTCCCTTCCAGGAACCCCAGGCCACTCATGAAACCACACGGGCTGGAGCGGATGCTGGGGAGGGCCACAGCCTGGCTTATGCGGTGGCTCTCTGCTCCCCTCTCCCCTAGGGCCAGCCTCTTTTAAACGCTTTGTGAGAGCATAACAGGAGGAGACCTGTAACCATAGCTAGCATCTACCAGGCCCCACTTCCTGTCTGTGGCCTTTACAGCCTCTGCTGATCATGCCTCAGTTTCTTCATTGGGGTGGAAATGCTTGGTGACGTTGGTAACAGTGCTGGGTGCATAGCCTGGGCTCTTATCTGCTACTTATACGATCTGAACCTGAACAGCCCTGGTGTTGTTCTCACTGTATAGAGACAGCAGTAAATGTGTTACTGTTGCCATGGAAATGATGGTAACGACGATAAACGTTGTGCTCACTTGGTCTGAGAAGATGCTTACATTCACTTTTGCATCTGTTGTTGGGTCAGCTGGCGATGTGACCCAATTTCACTGTGAGCACACTCTGCCTCCAAGAGTTCGGTTCACTTGTCGAGGTCACACGGCAGAGAAGGGTGGAGTTGAGCTGTCTGGTGTCCATCTCTTGGCAGCAGCGCCTGGGATGCTGTTGGAGTAGCAAGACGCAGCGCCTGAATCTCTCTTATTGATGCCTCTAAGATGGGGTGCTCTTACCCTTATCAGGCAGACCTCTTTCTCCTGGAAAACTCTGGCAAACCCAAGGGTGTGATTGCTCCACCCAGCTGCAGTCTGCATCTGCACACTTTGACCTTTTGAACTCCAGAAAAGCCCAGTGACTTCTTTGTCATAACCCTTCCCCCACAAAATTGCTTGGCAAATAGCTAAGCACCTCTTTGGGCCCTGGAAGTTCACACAGCTATCTCACTTTGGATGCGGGTCCCTGGGTTTTCAGATACGAGTCTGTCTCCTTGGAGCCTGGTTCTGTTCTGACTCTGAGCAACCTGGATCCTGCTGAGTTCTAAATTGGGCAGGAAATCCTCACCTTTTGCCACTTGGTGGGAGGGGGCAGGCGGCTCCCGGGGTAAACACAGGTGATTGGGTGTGGGAGCAGCCTCCTTTGTCTGTCTTGGTGGCTCTCTTCACCTATTTTATTTTTACTTGTGTGAGTGTGGTTGCCAGAGGGCCCAGACTCCTGGGAGCTGGAGTTACAGGTCCTTGAGCCACCCAAAATGTGTGCTGGGAACTGAATCATGGTCCTTTGGCAAAGCAGCAAGTGTTCTTAACTGCACAGCCAGCTCCCTGCCCCTCACACGCATCACTTATTTTAAAATTACTTTATCATTTATGTGTGTGTGTGTGTGAGTGTGTGAGATGTGAATGCATGCATGCACGTGTGCATACCCGTGCATGCAAGGTGTGTATGTGGAGGTCAAAAGATGACCTTGGGTGTTTGTCTTTGGGTACCTTTCCATCTTGGGAGATAGGCTCTCTCTCTCACGGTTTTCATTGTGTAGGCCGGGCTAGCTGGCTCTCAGGCTTCTGTGGTCTACCTGTTTCCACCTCCCATCTCACCATCTCTGGGCTTAAAGGTGCACACCTCCATGCCTGGAGTTTTAGCTGGGCTCTAGGGATCCAAGCTCAGGTCTTCCTGCTTGCAAATGCTTTAACACCCCCGCCCCCAGTCCTCTTCCGAGCCCTGGATTGTCTTTTTGCTGTTTGGTTGTGGTATCTGTATAGTTTGGAAATGGCTCCACTGACTCTTCTTCCTCCCTTTTGGATGGTGTCCTTGGTACATGATGGCCTTGAACTTGATGAAGTTGAGTGTCGCATTTGTGAAGCTGATTTACACGTGAGTGTGTCTGGGAACACATTGGCTGACCTGAGGTGACCAGGGCTCCTTTCTGCATTCTTCCCTCTCGGTTGTATGGTCTCGGTTCTTCCATTTGGGGTTCAGTACATTCTGGGTCAGTTTCTGGTGCAGTAGAGGAAGTGGCCTGATTTGATTTGCACAGGGATGTGCGACTGTCCTGCACCGTTGTTCAGAAGGCTGCCCCCCAGGAGTGCGCAGTGAGGCTGGAAGTGAACAGGCTGCTCTTGCGGGTTTCTACCCCGCCGCTCTGCTCTCCCCCCTGCCCTCCGCCTGCTCTTCACAGTGTGGTGTTGCCCCCTAAGAGCCTGGCTAGATGGCCCAAGGAAGCAGCCTGTGCAGAGGCTCGGGACGGGGATGGCTCTTGGTTCTTGGAGCTTCTTGGAGTATAGCCAATACTCCCCTGTGACTCTAGACACCAAAGTCTGCACTTCCCCTGCAGCTTGGGCCAGTTACCAGTCTGGCCTTTGTGCTTGGTTTCTGTTCCCACCCTCATTGCTGACCTCAGGCAGAAATAGAGGTGAGGGTAGTCAGCTGGGAACGGAACCGACCCTTTTCTCCTTTTGACTGGGCCTTGGCTGCCCTGTAGAGGACCCCTCTGAGGAGGGGCTGAACTTCAACAAGAGGAGACAGCTGCTGTCTGTGAACAAGCTGCTGGCCATTCTGGCCTCCTGAGACTTTGCCGGCCTGACCAGAGTGCAGCTGGTACCTGCTTTATCCCTTGCTGTCCTATCCGCAAGGAAGCTGGCGGTCCGAGTTCAGATCCCAGCCCCTCCTCCCCATAGCTGGGGCCATCACAGTCTCCTCTGTTAGACAGTCTGGGACCTGTCTTTCAAGCTCAGCCAGGGTACTCTGGGGGTGTTCTGTGTCATTTTCATCATCACTGGCTTTCTAGTGACAGGTTCGTAGGGGGTGATGCTCAAGGAAGCATAAGTCTATCTAGTTAGTGTGCAAAACCACTCTGGAATCCAGTGCAGGAGAGCCAGGGAACATTGCTGGTGAATACAGGGAATCGAGACCTGCATGGTGGCAGAGCCTGGGCCATCTGGTGATGTCTGGTTTAGGAAATTTCTCTGATGTTATCCTAATGCACTGACTGAGAAAGGCTGTGATCTGGCATAGGCACCGCCACCTCAGCATCATCCCCACCACTGCTGGCCCATAAATCTCCTCCGTGTCTCACATACCACACCTAGCGAGTGGCTGGAACCTTTTGTTTGAGACCAGCTGGAGGTCAGTTGGCAGAGTGCTAGCCTAACATGTGGGAAGCCCAGCTTTCCGCCCTCAGCACTGTATAAATTGAGCATGGCGGTGCATGCCGTTAATCCCAGCTCTCAGGATGCAGAGGCAGGAGGATCAGGAGTTTAAGGTTCCTCAGCTACATAGTGATCTTGAGGCTAGCCTAGATGACATGAGGCCATGTTTCTAGAAAACACAGTCTGGCCCCTGTCTGTGTCTGAGATGGGAGTGTGGGGGGAGGGGCCGAAATGATGGCAGCTGGATCCTGGGTCAAGCGAAATGGCTGGATGCTTTTTGTACTCTGTACTCTGAAGGAGAGGCCTATTTATTTTTCTCTCATGTTCTGGGGATTGAACCCAGGATGAGCCTTGAGTACATTAGGCAAATGGTTACCACTCAGCTACACTTGTATCCCAAGAGGCATTTTCCCCACCTACCCATTTCACCAAGAAAGCTGGGGCAACATTGTGTCTGTGGCCTCCTCTGTCACCTGACCATCTTCCTGTTCTATCTTGTGGTTCCCTCACCCTGCCCCCCAGTCACCTACCATTCCTTGTCTTGCCCAGTGTCTTTCCGACCTCATTCCCTTTGCAGCTGCTCTGTCTGCCACGTTGTTCCCTAAGTGTATGGGACCTCCCAGTCGGAAGCTCATTTCCTGATGTCTACTCCAGCTCCTCACAGAGCTTCTCACTGCTGACCGTTGTGACAGACACTTGATCTGTCTTCGCTTTTCTGTCTCTCTCTTCTGTGTCTGGCTAGGGTGGTCTTATTTCTGTTTTCTTGTGTATTCAGATTCTGACTTCAAGGCCACTCAGGTGATGCCCACAGAATGAATTAATGAATGAATGAAAAAAATGGGTGTCTTACTTACTATTTTGCCCATGGAATGACAGACCTGATGAAATCAGCTCAAGGGAGGAGGGATTTATTATGGTTCATAGCTTTAGGTATAGTTCATCAGGACCAGTGGGGTGGTGGCTGGTCTCCTGTATCTGTAGTCAGGAAGCAGACAAAAACGAATGCTAGCACTCAGCTCCCATTCTCCTTTGGGTTCAGTCTGGAAAGCCCAGCCTGTGGGATGGCACCCCTTGCCTCCTGGGCTGCTCCACCCTGTTAAACCTCTGGGGAATCACCTTCCTAGATACCCAGAGATGTATATTCTTGGTGACTCAAGTCCAGTTGCGTTCACTATGAAGACTAACACTCACGTGAATTCGCAGCTTGTGCGAACTTAGCTCACCAGCCCCTCAGAACACTGGTTCGACATGGCTCCACCTCTGGCCAGGATGTGCCTGAACTGATGTCCCTCTTTTCTGCCTTCTCCCACACTAGGAGCTGGCCAAGAGGACCCCTGGCAAGCACCCTGACCACCCCGCGGTGCAGAGTGCCCTGCAGGCCATGAAGACGGTTTGCTCCAACATCAATGAGACCAAGAGGCAGATGGAGAAGCTGGAGGCGCTGGAGCAGCTGCAGTCTCACATAGAGGGCTGGGAGGTACGTGGTCAGTCGAGAGAACTCTGGGCTGAGGGGCCTGGGCCCCCACTTGCAGTGCAGACCACAGCCTGGTGCCTATGTTTGGCCTGCCCTGTGTTTGCTTACAAGTGGCTTAGCTGATTTTCAATGAAACATAAAATTGCAGATTTCAAATTTCCGTAGACAGATTGGTAGCACTGCTGTCTGCCTGCAGCTGCCACTGAGACTCCCGTTCCCTTAGCTCCGCCCCTGCGGGCCACACTCCCTCACCAAGTGTGCTGTGCCTGGCCTACCCGCTGCCTACAGGTCTTGACGCTTCTGCTCCCAGCACCAAGGGCAGCACTTTCATATCTGAATCCATCTCTTTTTCTGTGACTGTGGCAAATACCTGGCGGAAACCGCGGGAGGGAGGGAGGTTTATCGTGGCTCAGTTGGCGGGTACAGTCCATAATAGCAGAGAAGTCATGGGCAGTCACTTCACACGGACGGTCACAGCACCCCACAGGAAGCAAGCAGAGGTGAGACGGCTCCCTGCTCCTTTGTACACAGTCTGGTACACTAGCTCAGGAGGTGACACCATCCACATTTTAGGTGGATCTTCACACCTTAGTAAACATAATCTGGAAACTCAGAGAAATGCCAGGAGTCTAGAAGGGGGAGTCTAGAAGGGGGTTCTGGACCCTTGTCAGGATGGCGGTGTCAGCCTTCCACACCACCCCAGGTCAGGACTCTTGTTCCATATGGCCTTGCTAGCTGAATGACTTTCGGCACCTGCTTTTAACTTCTGCCCCTGGTACTCTGTTTTTTACCTGCATCTGTTGCAGGTGTTGTTTCCCTGTTTCAGGGTTGTTAGTTGTTACTGCCCCAGAGTGTATGTAACTGACCTTCTTTAAATCACACTTATTTGTGGGTGTGTACATGGTATGCCCCGCACATGTGGAGAGGTCAGAGGACAATTTGTGGGAGTCGACTCATTTGCTTCCACCATGTGGGACCTGGGCATTGAACTCAGGGTCATCAGGCTTGGCAGCAAGCCCCTTTACCCACTGAACCGCCCCTTCAGCCAATAACCAAATGACTTTCTTAACCCTCACTTCTTGCTTCCATTATTGAACGTTTCCTGTGTGTCTATAGAAGGACAATGGAAAAATACAGCTGAATCTGAAAGGGCAGCTCAGCTGGAGTGAGAGATTAGGGGCTGAGATGAAAGGTTCTGGGTCAGATGCTGCTGTCTGGACCCCCCACCCCCCCCCCCCCCCCCCCCCGCCAGGCCCTGGGTGGCCCTGGATGTCTGGGATTTAGTATTCTTCTCTTGTACTCCTCCACCCTGGGTTGAGGGCCCAGCTTCAGAGAATACTGGGGCTTTGTTCAGAGAATGCGGGTGACATGTCCCCTGCACTTTCCTTCACTGGCCATCTCCTCTGAGAGCCCCAGCTCCCAGACTCTCTTGCACATGGGCTTTGGAATGGGCATTAAGGTTTGGCCTCGATCAAGTTGGAAGGTGGGAGAGAAAAGGTTGCCGCTTGTGTGGGAGAGGGGCTGCCCCAGGAGGGTCTTGTTTTCTGTGGCATCAGCAGAGTGCTTCCCCTCCCCCAGCTTCCTGGGCAGGGAGGTTCCAGTCACCAGCCTGAGTTGGTAGGTTGGTGTGTTCAGCAGCTGACCTGGCATCTGACTCATTTGGCTGTGGGGGCTGCACATGGCTTTGCCTAAAGCGCAGGTCACATGACCAGTCTTTCTACTGTGTCACAGTCCACTGTCATGCGTGCGCTCCCTGCAACATCTAGGTACACATGGGCATGGACTGGCTGCCGTGGGGGTGGGAGCAGCTCCAAGGGGCTCACATTGCAGCTTGTGAGCAGTGCAGAGGTGGATGTGTGGCCAGTGGCCAGCCAGGCTGGGTAGGTGGCTCTGATTCAACAGGACTGTGTTTTTCCTATGTCTTGGGCATGTCTAGCACCAGTGTCCTTTCCTAAACCTGATGGATGTCCTTTCCCTGTGGAAAGAGATAAGGAAGGTACGAGAGAGGTTGGAAGGTAGTGATATGTTACCTGCTTCTTGGCATGATTCTTGCTTGGTGCTCAAGAAGCCAGTGCCTGCAAAATTTCCTCCCCAAGATGAATGCAGGGGAGCAAGGATGTTGGTTGCCTCAGTGGATGTTCTGTACTTGCGTGTTTCTGTCCAGCTCCCTCTCCTCAGCTCTTAGGATCTGTGTAACCTGGCCCTGCCCTGCCAGGACTCTTCATAGAGTAGGTACTGGCTCTGAAGATTCAGAGTGACACTTTCCTAGTCCCTGTCTTTGCCTCTCCTTGGCACCTTCCTAATTCTCTGCCCCAAGTCTTACGGTACTCAGTCAACCTCATGCACACCCTGTGTGTTAGCCACACTGACATGGGGTGCTTATCCCACAGCCCTTAGTGAGCTTCAGTGAACCTAGCACTCCCAAAGTTCTGCCCTGCTGGTTCCCACATGGCATCTGTTGAGCCCCTACTACAGCCCAGGGAAGGTTGCTAGGTGCTGGAGATCTCACCACACACACTTGGTGGTGGCCCTGTCCTTACAGAAGTGCTGATCTTGTAGGGGAGACTTAACAAGCCAGACTGCAAATTAGGTCACAGGGAAAGACAGACACAGGGCACTCAGACAAACCCAACCCCTGCAGGACCAGATGCTGACCCCCTGGGTCTGCTATTAGCCATGTGAATTGGTGTGTCCGCTCCCTGCACCCCTAAGTGTCTGCTGTAGTAGAACCTGCAGTCCACTGATAGTGCTGTGCCCACACAGCCATCCGACAGATTGTGTTTGCTTTCTGTGTGCTGAGAGACTTGCCTCGGAGGCCGATAGGGATTTAGGGGTATGGAGGAAGGGGTGCTTCATGGCTAGTGCTGTCAATTTGACAGGATCTGGAGTCACCTAGGAGACAAGCCTCCAGGTAGATCTGTGAGGGAGTACTTAGCCTCTGGGCATGCCTCTAAAGGTTACCAGGGTTAGATTAGTGGATGGGGAAGCTCTATCTTAGCTGTGACAGGGCCTTTCCCTTGATGGAATACTGGACTATGCAGATGGAGAAAGACATAAACAGCAGCATGTATTCATGATTCTCTGTGTAGTTTTTTTTTTTTTTTTAACTCTTTGGGGTCTGCCACCAAGCTCCCAAATACATGAAGACTTATCCTCTTATGAATGCCCGGCCTTAGTTTGGCTTATTTCTAGCCAGCTTTTCTTAACTTAAATTATCTATCTACCTTTTGCCTCTGGGCTTTTACTTTTCTCTATTTTTTTGTATGTCTTTTCTTCTTATTCCACGTCTGGCTGGGTGGCTGGGCGGCTGGGCGATTAGGTGGCTGGGTGACTGGGTGATTGTGTAGCTTGATGGCTGGCCCTGGCATCCTCCTCTCCTCCTTTTCTTGCTCCTCCCTCTTCTCTTTTTCTCCTTTTGTTTATTCTGTCTGCCATCTCTGCCCATCCTTTCTCCTGCCTGGCTATTGGCCATTCAGCTTTTTCTTAGCCCAATCAGGTGTTTTAGACAGGCAAAGTAACGCAGCTTCACAGAGTTAAGCAAATGCAACATAAAAGAATGCAGCACATCCTTGCATCATTAAACAAATGTTCCACAGCATAACGAATGTAGCACATCTTCAGCTAATATTCCACACCATCTCTGCTTCTGATTGTGGCTGGGATGCAACCAGCTGCCTCAAGCTCCTGCTGTCATGAGCACCCCGCCGTGATGGACTGTTAACCTTGAACTGCAGAGCAGAAAGCAGCCCTTCTTCCCTTGAGTTGCCTTTGCCAGGGTGCTTTCCTGTGCAACAAGGAAAGGCACTAAGACAGGTGTGTTCTTGGCTGCTCATTCCTGCCCTCCATCCTCTCCTCAGGGCTCTAACCTCACGGACATCTGCACCCAGCTCCTCCTTCAGGGCACTCTGCTGAAGATCTCTGCAGGCAACATTCAGGAGAGAGCTTTCTTCCTCTTTGACAACCTGCTTGTCTACTGTAAGCGGAAATCCAGGTATGTTGCTAGGACTGGCCACGCTGCCCAGGTGATCCGCTCGGGCAGGCCAGTACGAAATGCCCCTTTCTCCAGGTGACACTTCAGGCTTGTCACATCCCTCCCTGGGCTTTTTCTTCTGAGTATTTAGGGAGTTATTCTAAATGAATGTATAGTATTAGCTGAATATGTTAATTTTAATTTTCTAGTAACCATATTAAATAAAAATAAAAAGAAACAGGTGAACTGGGGTTTAATAGTGAATTCAACCCAAGATGCTCACATGTTATATCTAATTATAATTATATGCAACTGTCAACAAGTTTTGAAAAGTAATAAGGAGGTGTTTTGCCATATGTTTTAACGTTCAGCCTTTGAAGTGGTTTATGTATTAACTTTACACCGCAGTGGGTCCCAGTCATATTTTCCTTGTGACCTTGTGTCTAGACAATTGTAGAGGCTCACCAGCATCTGAGATCCTAAGGTTCCCAGGGTGCAGAGTTGGAGGGGAGAAAGCTCTCATTAGTGGGCTGGGGGAGAAGAGAATGGTTCGCCAACATCTTCACATCCCTCACTGAGAGCCCCTTGGGTCATCTTAGCAGACGGTGTCCCCTGCTTCCATTCTGTTTCCTGTGAGTTGTCCTGAGAGTGAAACAGTAACTAACCTTCAGAGGCCTCTCCCTGCCTTATCTGGCCAAAGCTGCAGCGGTCTCAGAGTGCTGTGGCTTTCTGGCCTTAAAGCCTATTGTCTCAGTGCTCAGTTTTCAGTTTCCCAGCTCCTGAGCCCGTGTGGGAAATCCGGCCACAGGGGATGGGTGGCCATTCCATATGCATTGTGAAGCCTCAGTTTCCTCTTCCACAATGGGCCACATCCGTCCTCTGCTTGTTTGGCTCAGAGTTTGACCACTTCTCTATCTCCACGACTTCTCCTGCCTGTGCCTCAGTTTCCTTGTTTGTAAAACAGTAGGCTCTACTGAATGTACCTCACAGGGTCATTGTGGAGGTGAAGGTAGTAAGTGTCTGGTGCACAAATTTGGGGTTGGCTGCTGGTGCCATCGGCATGGACCTCACACTCATCCTGGGGTTCTTGGTGCCACCGTGGGCAGCTCCAGGGCACAGAGCCCCTTGTATTGGCCATCCTTTCTGTTTTAGAGGCTGGTCTTTCTTGCCTCAGGCCTCAGCCTCCTGTTGTGTCATCTCCCAGTGTAGACATGCTCAGCCTGCCTTCTCTCCAGCTGTTCTCCTGCTTTTGCTCTATAATGATCTCTGTTGCTGTCCCATGTCACCTGTCCTGCCGGTGTCACCTCCAGAGGCCTCCTCTGACCATCCTAAGGCTGCTGTGAATTGTCACCCCCAGTCCTTCCCTGCCCTGGCTGTTAGAAGCAGGCACTTTTCCCAGAGCACTAGGGTTTGGAAACAGAATGTCCCTTCAGAACCCTGTGAATAACTCCCAGCTGCTGGCTGTGCTGTCCCAGCCCTGGCTTCTTTGCCATGCCCTTCTTCCTCCGTGTCACCTGCCCCAGGAGGGACAGCAGTTATTTCCACCATCCTGGCTTCTTCAGGGACTATCTTTGGCCTTCCTGTGTTCATCCTAAGCTCTCTGAAGGCTGCTCCCTCCTTAGTGACACAGGGCGCTGGCCTGTGGGAAAGGGGACACCTGTCCCCTGGGAGGACCAGGAACCAGGCCACTGTCCAGCTTCTAGATTAGCAGCCAGAAGACTGAGTGCCTGCGGGCAGGGTCAGGTGCTGGTGGATGGAGCCTGGTTGACTGGGGTGGCTGCAGGAAGGACCCAATGTGGATGGAGCCTGGCTGACTGGGGTGGCTGCAGGAAGGACCCGATGTGCCTAGGCAGCTGCTGGCTCTCTTGGTCCCTGTCTGGGATGTGGGTGGAACGGTCTGTGACACAGAGAGCACCCTTTGGCCACCAAAGGAGGAAGAGGACATTCTAAAAGTCAGCCCTCTCAGTTACAGAAGGGGAGACTGAGGCCCACGAGAGCTAAGTCTTACACCTTGTAGCTGCCTGCTGTGTTCTGAGAGGCCAGAGTCATAGGAGCTGAAAGCCCTCAGGTCCTGCTACTGCTGCACGACTTTAGGCGAATGTCATTTTCATGTCTGTTATGTGTGCTGAAGCCCTCCTGTCCTATGGGGTGTGCTTTACGGAGCGGGTGACCCCATCCAGGCCTCACTGTGAAGTGGCTGGGACAGTGCCAGGCTCACGAGTGAAAAAGAGATCATTTCTTTTTGACTTCCTTTGGGTATTTTGCACATAGGTCACCTATGTCTAAGCTGGACTTGTCTTTTTGTCCACACTCTTGTCCCAAACCTTTATCTCCTCAGTTCTTCCTTATTCCAAGAAGTAATGCCAAAATCTCTGTCAGTTAGGGTTCTCTGAGACATAGGCCTAGTATGTATGTTCATAATGCACCTGCATGTTCACAGACAGAAACATGCACTCATGCACACAGGCAGATAACTGTGTACAAACTATGTGATGCATATCTATACACGTGTGCACCCATGCATTCCCATGGAGTTTTGTACCTGCATACATATATATATATACATGTGTAGGCATATACAACATGCACATGCTCATACGTATATGTATACACATGTATTCCCACACATCACTGTACCTGCATACATGGGTGTGCACACAGGAATACACACATGCATACCCATGTGTACACGGAAGCAGGAGGGTGAACTTTGGTGTATATACAAATGCACACATGCTTGTAAATTTATAATAAAGCAGAGTCCAGCCAGCCAGTGTTTGAGGAAGCACATGGTTCCTCTTAACTCTCACACAGTCTGTCCCTCATTATGGACCCAGGGAGCCGGAGTCTGGCAAACATACTCAGTGCCCTGCTGCTCCAGTCCTCACTGCTCAGCTCCTACATGGAGCAGGAGCTCAGGTCTTCCCACATACAGCTGCATTCTCAGGGAGGTCTGGCCAGCCTGCGATCCAGGGTCCATACTGTTGAATTTACCCAGCTGTAGTAAGTTTGTCTCAGGTAGCGATGCCTGACCATAGTCCTAGCTGGCTCTGTAAAGATAGGTCCACCCCGTGGATCAAGGAGATGCAGAGGGCTTTTGCTGTGATTGGTGTCTCTTTCTGTGCTCCGTGCCCCCTCTCCCAACACAAGACAAGTTCCCCACTATTTCATGTGCTTTCCCCGTGGTTCAGCATTTAGCAGAGTGCCTGGCACCTAGCAGCCATTTCCAAGGACTGAGTGTATTACGTCTTATCTGATTCCCTGCCCATAGGAAGCCCTGCCAGATGTTGTTGTTGGGTTTTGTTTGTTTGTTTTTTGTTTGATATCTTAATTTATTTGGGTGACTGTAACAAAATGACATTAACTTGGTATCATAAAGGATATAGTTTTTTCAGTGTATCCAACCTAGGAATTCCAAGGGCAAGGCACCAGGAGACATGCTCACTAGGCTTCCTCTGCTTTCTGTTGTGCGTATGGTGGAAGGGGGAAGGTATCTCTCTGAGGCCTTTTTGTAAAATACACTAATCCCATTTATGAAATACCACCAACCTCTGTGCTCCAACTGCCTCTCCTGGCCTCACCCCCAACCCTCAACTCTTGCATCAGGGTTTGGAAGGCAGCAGATGAATGTGAAAGGTCCCACGTTCAGATTGCAGGGGTGACTGAATGTATGGACGACAGAAATCTCCCATGTGAAAGCGTGTGTCGGGGTAGGGGTGATGAATGTGTGAATAGATGGGTAAGGCAGGTGGGTAGTTGCATTGGAAGGTAGGCAGATGAATGAATGGGTGCATAGATGCATGGGAAAGAGAGTATATGGAGAGCTGGTTTATGGGGTGGCTGGATGAATGAAGGAGTTTGTGGGTAGATAGATGGGTGAGTAGTACTAGGATGGGTGGGTGGATTATAGATAGATGGTTAATAAATGGTTGGTTATAGATGGCTGGATGGATGATGGGTAGGTGTGTGTGTTTGTGTGTGTGTGTGTGTGTGTGTGTGTGAGCTAGTCCAGTGTGCTGAATTTCTGTTGTTGGTCTCCCATGAGTCTCCATTAGCCTGAGATCAACCAAGCTCTTAACCTATGTTTCAGATGGGAAACCATGATTAGTAGAGAAGAAACTCACTCAGTTGCCTGCCCACAAGCAGCCACCCCATGTTCCTCACCCTAGCCCAGAGCTCCTCTCTGTCCCTGGATGCCTCTCTGTGTTGCTGTCCCTTGTAGGGGATGCTGACTCCCTGCTGTCTTTCAGGGTCACTGGGAGCAAGAAATCTACCAAGAGGACCAAGTCCATCAATGGCTCCCTGTACATCTTCAGGGGTCGGATCAACACTGAAGTCATGGAAGTGGAGAATGTGGAGGATGGGACAGGTGGGCCCTGCCCCTCTCCGCTAATCTCTCCCTGCCTGCCCCGGCACTCTCTCCGTGTCTTTGTGTACCGTGTGTGTGTGCAGTGCTCAGGAGGCCATAGGAGGGCCTCGGATGGTCTGGAACTGGAGTGACAGACAGTTGTGAGCTGCCATGTGGGTGCTGGGAATTGAACCCCAGTCCTCTGGAAGAGCAGCCAATACTCTTAGCTACCAAGCTGTCTCTCCAGCCCCTCACCTTAGGCATTTTATAATGCAATCTTTTTTTTTTTCTGCCTAAAATATTTTTACCATGGGTATGGTGGTGCACACCTTTAACCCCAGCATTTGAGAGGCAGAGGCAGGCAGATTTCTATGAATTTGAGACCAGTCTGGTTTACATTGTGAGTTCCAGGCTGGCCAGGGCTATGTAGTGGGATACTGTCTAAAAACAAAATATCACCTCCTTACTTTCCATTGCCCAGTATTTCACTTTAAATGTCTCTGGTTTTCAAACTCATGCATATAAAATGGATTTAGATGTATGCGACCGTGTACATCCTTTTCCGTGTGTATAGTAAGGTGGTCATAGTGCCCTGTCTGCATTCTACATGGCTCTTGTATTCAGTGTGCTGACCCTGGGATGCGTCCTTGCCTCATGTAGCTCTGGGCGGGGCCTGCTTCCTGTGGCTATATAACATCTATTGTCTGAACAATCCATAGGCAGGTGACCAAAGCTTAGGGTAGTTTTGCCATCACCAGGACCGGGGATGCCGCATCTCAGGAGATGTTCTGTTGGCCTGTCTGGGGAAGGTTCTAATGTGGTTTTAAGCTGTGGCACATGCAGGCCCACAGTCCTAAGTACTGTTTCACCGTCGTGTTTTCAGAGAGGGTTGCTCATCTAAGCTCTGGGCAAGCATCTCCTCCACTACTACGTTTGTGCCCACATGAGAGTTCATGATACCTGTGTCACTGTGGTGTTGGAAGGGACTGTGCAGATCTTTGCCTATGAGAGAGAAGCCAGCAGGAAACAATGGTGGGGAGGGGAGGTTTAGCTCCTCAAGCCTGGCCCTGGTGGTGGTCATCATTTTGCAGGCTATTGGGAGTTGCATAGCTATTTGTGTACTGACCCACATTTGCCTCTCGTCCCTATCAGCTGATTACCACAGCAATGGCTACACTGTCACCAACGGCTGGAAAATCCACAACACGGCCAAGAACAAGTGGTTTGTGTGTATGGCCAAGACTGCGGAGGAGAAACAGAAGTGGTTGGATGCCCTGATCCGAGAGCGGGAACAGCGAGAGAGTGGGTACCTGGCGGGTCCTGGGCTGCCAAGGAGGTTGATGGGGTTCTTATAGGGTGAGGACTATGCCTAGGGCACGGATCTTGGTCCCTTGCAGAAGTGTCGAAGCTACACACAGCAGGTGTTTTGATGGGTGGGGACATCTGTCACTATGTTGGGACCTGGTGGGGTCAGTCAGTTGTACCACAGTCCCCATGTGGCTTACTGGTCACCAGAGCATCTGGAAACAGCATCTTCTTTCCCCTGCAGCTAAGATGTTTGCACAAGCCTTTGTTTGTTAGTCCCTGAGTGGGAGTCTGGGGGATGGTTCTCAGAGTGTCCCTTAGGCATGGTAGAGAGTGCCTCAGAACAGTAACCGAAGTGGTTCACTGAAAGATAGCACAGGGTTTGAGGTGACAGACCAGGGATGGGTGGGCTCTGACCCGTGTCTCTGCCTTGAACTACTATGGAGCCCACCAGGCTGGAAACTTGAGAGTGTGGGTGTGCTTCATACAAGTTACTTCAATGACCTGAGCCTGAGCAGACTCACTTTCCTGCTGCAGAGGCTGTGGCCCTGTTGCCCAAGGCCTTAGATTTGACCATGGTTGCAAACTCAACATCATCTCCTCATTTGACCCAGGATCATATTGGGCCTCAGTTTCCCCCATGTACATCCTGCTGACCTGAAACCCTAGCTGGTCTGTGCATCGTAGGCACCTTACATTTGCCACGGTTCCATCACCCTCGGAGCCTGCTCCAGTCTGCTTCCCAGCCCTTTGTAGCAGTAGATGGCTTTCCACTCACCCAGTGCTGAAACACACCCTCGGTGCCACCCGAACCCCTCATTGTCCCTCTTTATTCAGGAGGTCATCGTGATCCTGCAAGCCTGCCCTTTGCATGCACCGCCCAGACCACCTGCCTCTCTCCACCTCACACCACCCAAGTCACTGTCCTCATTCAGTGTCTCCACCCATTTCCTATAGAAAGCGGGGCCTTTTGGTAGCGCTTCCCCATCTTAAATATCAAGCCAGAGTATATTAAAATACCAGGAAGCCAGATAAGCTCCTGTCTTTGGCCTTTGGGTGGGCAAGGGCTCAACGTCTGAAACTGTTCGGGGCTGGGGTGGGGTCGGTACTGGGGCAGGGGCAGGGAGTTGGCCTGGCTGGGTGGGGTTGATCTGCGTTTTTGTGGTTAGAATCAAGAGCTGTGGTTAGCACTGGGTATATGTCATTAAGAGGTGTGTGTGGTCCAAGGGGACCTTGTCCTTAGATGTGAGTGTTGTCTGAAGTCCAACCTCAAGGCTGGGCACACAGGGATGGGCTCACACTGTGGTCTGTGGTCATAGCCCAGGTCAGGATATGGAGCCAAACATCTTAGGATAAAATCTTGATGCCACCTATTCTGACAACATAAGTTCCCTGGGTCTCAGCTTTCCATTTGTAAAACGGGGATGCTTGTGGCTCTTTTTGTGAGGAGCACGGGGCATGTATCTGAGGCCATGAAACACCTGTTGCTCTTGTTGTCTGGATAGGGTGGGATTCAGAGAGAGACCATGAGTAGAGTTATGGATGGGGCCCCGTGTAGATGGCATGGAGGGACAGGACCGTGTGTGGAGGGGTAGGATAATGCTTTGGGGCTTGGCTCTGAGTTAAAAGACCACCAGTTACCCTGGGACTTAACCTGGGTCCCTTCCCAGTCCTTCTGAGCAATCCCTGGTAGGTGTGTGACATTGACCAGGGGTCAGAAAGTGCTCTATGGCTATGCTAGTGTGAACTTGGCAGGTATGAATACCAAAACCCCAGACTGCCTCCTGTAACCCCCCTGGCAATCATGTCCCCATGCAGGCTTGAAGCTGGGCATGGAGCGTGACGCGTACGTCATGATCGCGGAGAAGGGGGAGAAGCTGTACCACTTGATGATGAGCAAGAAGGTGAACTTGATCAAAGACCGCCGACGGAAGCTGAGCACTGTGCCCAAGTGCTTCCTTGGCAAGTGAGTGGCATCCGATCCCAGCTGGCCACCTTCCTTTCCCACCCTACTTCTGCTTTGCCCTGCCCTGCCCTGCCCTGCCCTGCCCTGTCCCACCCTGCCCTGTACGCCCTTTCTCTTGCCTGGGATCCCCCTGCACAGCCACCTTATGCCCCCTCAGACCTGTAGAGCAGACTCAGATGAGGGTCAGGGCTGGCAGGGTTCTGCCCTAGTTCTGCCTGCTGTGTTTGCTCCTGACCCTCTGTGTAATCTGCTTCCTCTAATGGAGTCCATGATAAAAGCTGAGATCTTCCCGACTCAGCAGGCTGGCCACACTCTGTCTGTTCTGCCGTGGCCAAGGCAGAGGAGGCTGGGCTGTGCTTAGAAGCTGGAGATGGAATTCGGAGGGGCTGGGGCAGGTCTTGGTGGCTGGCATGGTACAGAGAAAACTGGAATTAGTGTCAGTTGTCCTGGTAGGAAGACTAGATTGGAGACCAATGTGCGGGGCAGGCTTTTAGATGGCCTCTGACTCAGGAGATCTGCTTTGTAGGCTGCCATGTACTCAGAGGAGTCTGGGCCAGCAGTGTTGGGGAAGGGACAAGCAGAGGCCTCTGTGGACGGTGGTCAGAGAGGTGGGGGCCCCTGGGTAGGGGTCAGTTCCTGTAATCTAGGTGATGACATGGGTGGAGACAGTGAAGGAAGGAGCTAGAAAGGAACCTGGTTTTAGAAATATGAAAATACAGAGCCCGACTAAGTATTCGTGTCCACTGCAGCCTGTGGAGTTAGTAGATGGCCCAGGGTTGGCCCTGAGGCCCGCTCTTAAACAGGCTAGGGGTGGGGGTTTTGGGGAAACCAAGATTTTTTGATTGTTCCATCCATTGTCCTTGGGGGTCAGCAGTCCTGGCTCTCTGAGGCTTTGTGGAAAGGAGAGACCTGGGTCCAGGAGCTTGAAAGGTTAGAGGGGCCCCTGGCTGTCTCCATTGCTAATCCCTGATTCCACTTCATAGAAGGCTTTTCTCTAGCAGCTCCCCCACTTCTGCCTGGGGGAGTACTGGAGAGCCTTCCTGCCAGCCCAGCCGGATGGGATAACCTGTCTGTGATTAAGGCTTCTGAGGCCCGGCTATCCTCAGGATTAGAGGAGATTTCTATCACTGCCCATTTGAACCCCAGCCAGCATCGTGGCTCATGTAACCACGGGGCCCAGAGGACCTGACTTCCCATTAGGAGAACATGCTTCTTCAGGCTTGCTTTCCTTCTGCACCTGTCTGGGCTTCCAGCACTCCTTCCCCGCCAATGTGTATCTCACAAAATCTCCAGGAGCCCTGGTCCCCTCTGTAAGACTGATAGGTGGCTGGGACACAGGTCTCTCCCTCACTTAATCAGATCTTTGACATTAACATTTGTCAATCGCTTTTAATCTCACACAATACTGTGAAGCAAGTCACTGCCATTGTCCCTATTTTAAAGGGGAAGAAACTGAGACATATAGAGGGAAAAGGTTCTGTGCGAAGTCACACTGCCATGTGTGGCGGTGGGATTCGCACTCAGGACAGGGCGACTCCAGCGCTGGTGTCCTTTCTCACTGCCTCCGTGCTTGCTTTGTTTTAATCTCTCTTCCGCATTTCCCGCCATTGTTGCTTTCTCCATGTCTGTCTGCTGCTGGACAGGGACTCCCTGGTTGTGGTGTGTCTGCTTTATCTTTATAACCTTTTAGGGCAGGGCTTTGAGTCAGACTGGGGCTGTGTCTTACTCCCCCATCTTCCTGCTGGATGACTTTGGACACTGGGTTAATGTCTCTCAGTCTCAATCAATGACAAGGAAGAAGAAGGGCTGGAGGACCCAGTGGGAATGCAGTGGCGCTCAGCACGGTGCTGGCCAGGGCACTGAGAATACACGCTGGGCCATGCATGCATCATGGTACAGGGACTGGTGGGAAGAAGTTGCCTGTTTGTGCTCCATGCAGAAAGTAGCAGACTTCACATTTCAGTGATAAAATCTGTGTGCTGTGGGAAGCACGCTCATGCATATGCGTGTGTGTGCATGTGTGTGTGCACATGTGCTTATATACGTGTGTGTGCATGCGTGTGCGGGTGTGTGCATGCGTGTGTGTGCGTGTGTGTGTGTGCGTGTGCATGGATAAAAATGCTGCCGTGCAGACATGAGGACCTGAACTCAGATGCGAGCCCAGTTCTGGGGAGCAGGTGGAGACAGGTGGAATCCATGGGGCTTGCTGAGCAGTTAGCGTAACTGCAGTGGAGAGACCCTGTCTCAAAAAATAAGGTAGAGAATGATAGAGGAAGATAGCCCATCATTGACCTTTGGCCTCACACGCACACACAGGGCGTGAACAGGCATTGCCATGGACATCGGCAGGGACTTTGTTCATGGAACTCACAGGTGCGCTTATCAAACCCAGGCTCTAGGCACTGGAGATCTCGGCCTGTGCAGGAGATGTTCGGTTCTGGGGAGTGTGTGGCACAGGGGCTGCTGGTCAGGTGGCTCTCAGGAAAGAATGGCAGAGGTGTGCCCAGGTGTTCCCTGTGCCCAGCCTTGGCCTTGACCTGCAGCAGGCTGATCCATGTCCACTGGGCAGGGAAAGGGAGAATGGAAGCAGCCTAGCTGTGTGTGGACTCCACATTCCATCTCAGTCCCATTACACCGGTGGGCACCCCACCTGGTCTCAGTGCCTCCCACAGCTGAGGGAATGTCTTTCTGGAAGCCTGGGCCTGTTTCCCTTCATAACCCAACCCAGAGCTACTGTCAGATTCCCGTTCCCTGCTCGGAGCTGCTGTACATTCTAATGTCTAGTTCGGAACACCCCTCCTCCACCCTGAGACCCTGCTGGCCCAGTACAAGTGGAAGCCTGGAGAGGGGGTTCAGAAAATACGGGGTTAGACAGTATCATTTAACAACTGGGAGCTTTGTAGAAACTATTGAGTGTTCCCCTTTCGGAGAGTTGAACCCACAGGGTTGCCATGGGCTTTGGCTGGTTTGGCACAGTCTCCCCCCCTCCTCCGGCCAGCACCCCCATTCAGAGTTCGAGGTTCCTGCGGAAGAAGAGATTAACTTTATCTCCTTACCCCCTGGGTCCCAGTTTAAAGTTTCACAGGATTAAAAAGTCCACCCACTAATTCCAGATGTCCTCAAGCAAACCAGTTGTTTGAGCTGCATCCTGTTGAGCTGCGTCCAGCTGTATCTTGTTCCCCAGAAAGGGGCAGCTTTGCTTCAGTTCTGCCCAATAAGCTAAAGATCCAGCTTGGTTTCCCAAAGGGTAGCAGGACCCAGCGTGGGCAGTCACCACTCAGTTGCTCTGCTTTGTCCTCCATCTGTCTTCTGCCCCTGCAGCCATTTTGGGATACTTCCTGTCCCCACTCTGGCTACAGACTCCTTGTTAGGGGTGGCCCTGGATAGGACAGCTGGTAAACAGCCCTTGACTGGGTGTCCGGCCTCCAGCCTCTGAGAGTGGGCACACCAACATCTGTTTGCCCTATGGGGTTGCTGGCAGTTCTTGCTTTATCCCAAGAGTTGAGACTTTGAGAACACAATCAGAGGTGGGGGCAGGAGTGTCGCATAGGGGGACACAGAATTTGGAAAGTTCCCACCTAGGGTGCCAGAAATGTACCTATTTCTTTTCCACCTCTCTGGGTGTCCTGTCGGCTTTCTGAATGCCCCCCAGTGTTGCTACCTACATGAGGGCAGGTCCTTCTTCTGCCAGCACAGAAAGCTAAAAATAGCGCCCCCTGCTGTAACCGGAGGTGGGTCAGCTGGTTTTCATAAAGAGGGGGCCCGGCACTGCTGCCCACGCTCGTGGGTCCTGCCTGCTCTGGGCTCACCCTCTTCCGCTGACTCCAGTGGGCTGAAATCTGCTGTGTGGCCACAGGGGCTGGGACCTCAGAGGCCTGGCTGAATCTGACCCCTGGACTGTCACCTGGAGCTAGAAAAGCTCACCTGTCTCATCCGTGCCCCAACCTTCCTGTGTACCCTAGAACATTCCTTCTTGCTCATTCCTCATTTGCTGCATAGAGGACTCTTGAGTTCCAGAGTGTGTCAGGGAAAGAGCCACAAATAAGGTCAACCCCATCATCCAGGGATTGCATTCTGGGTGTCTGTGTAGGCAGGGAAGGAAACTGATGAACACACATAGAAGTCTATTAAGCCATGCTGCAGAGACTGCTTGGCACAGAATGGAAGGGCATCAGGATGGGTGGGCTGCTAGGTCGGGCCCTGGGGGTGGTATGGAAAGAAGAGCCAGGGAAGGGCATTTCTAGGTAGACGAGCAGCAATTGCAATGGCCCCGACGCATGGAGTCTAGGAACTTTTTTTTTTTTTTTTTTTGCATTTTTTGTTTGTTTGGTTGGTTTGGTTTTTTGAGACAGGGTTTCTCTATATAGCCCAGGCTTTCCTGGAACTCACTCTGTAGCCAGGCTGGCCTTGAACTCACAGAAATTCACCTGCTTCTGCCTTCTGAGCCACCACCCTCTGGTTGGATTTTTTTTTCTGGATGTGGAGTTGGGGGTGGCTGATGAAGGTGCACATATATCTGGGCAGATGTGTGGGACAGCTGAGGCAGGGCTGAAGTCCCTTCTGACGAAAGGGGAAGCTATTGGATTATTGTGAGGACAGGGAGCATGGGATTTGAGCCATCTCTCCAGTCAGCTTTCTGGGCTTGGCATCGCCTCCTGCTGATTTTGTTTAATCTACATAATACTTACGTACATACATACATACATACATACATACATACATACATACACACCCATCTAGCCACACCCTCCTCCAGCTATCCGTGTGTACTTCCACCATCCACCCAGAATTTCCTGTCTACTCGGCCAGCCCCCTCCCCCTGACTCCTTGTCTACTCATCCATCCAGCGTTGATCTCTTTGATGGTTCATCTGTCATCCATTCTTGTCATTTGCCTTCACATCGCATGGCCTGGTGTCTGTTCCTTGACTCAGGCCTCCATCTACAAATCTACCATGGAGTCATGTCTACCCGCTCCTGTACTTCCCACCACCCATCCAACATCTGTCCTCTATCTGTCCATCATTCATTCACCCTCCTACTCCTCCGTCTAACCACACCCATCCATCACTCATCATCTATCCATCCATCCATAACCTACCCACCTTCCACTTACCTGTCATCCCTTTATCCATCCATTCATAGTCTACACACCACCCACTCATCTGTCATCCGTCCACCCACCTACCCACCTACTCATTCACACTCTCCTAAGCCACCCCACCTATCCTTCCATGTACCCATCCATCTGCTCATCTACTCACCTATCCATCCATCCATCCATCCATCCATCCATCCATCCATCCATCTCTCCTTTCACCCTTCTATCTATATGTCTCCCTACCCACTAGCCCATCACCCACCCATCCGACCACCTGTTGTTTATCTATCATTCATTCATTCACACATCCATTCCTCTATCATTCCTCCATTTACCAAACATCCACCATCTTTCTAACCATGCACCTATCTGCTCGTCCGTTCATGTGCCTGCCACCCATCCCTTCATTCATCCTCCTCCCCCACACACCACCAGGGTGGATGAAGCAGACCTGTGTGTGACTGGTCTTAGTCACCTGAAAAGGCACAGGTAAACCACTGCCTCTTGGGCCATGGCTCCTGGTTTTGTGTGCCTGCAGGAAGATCTGCCTATCATTCCTGGGGTGGATGGGGCCAGGCCAGCTTGGTTCTGGTTCCAGGGCTGGGGACCATCTCATCATATCTTCTGTTCCTGGCAGTGAGTTTGTCGCCTGGCTCCTGGAGATCGGCGAGATCAGCAAAACAGAAGAAGGGATCAACTTGGGACAAGCCCTGCTGGAGAATGGTATCATTCACCATGGTGAGTGGAAGAGGTGTGGCACGGTAGCTTGATGGTGAGGAAGCGGCCCTTTTCCCAGAAGTCTGCTCCCATACTTTGAAGGGGTGACCCAGGACCACGGCTGCCTCATGACATTTCTCCAAGGTGGCAGAATGAGTATTCCCTTGGGCACCAGCAAGGGAGGATGCCTCACAACAGTTGGCCAGGGGGTAGAACTTTCTATTTGCCTCCCCAGAAAGAACAAGCCCTCTGTTTAGGTTTTAGCTAACGTGTAGGTGTCTGTTGCATGTCCCTTGCAGCAGACGCTGCTTGCACACCTGTGAACAGGACAGATGCAGCATCCCATCCCCACAGAGCTGACCTTGTGCTTGGAGGGGAGACGAAGAAGGGAGTGGAGAGTATCATTGTGGCATGATTGATGCTGGGAGAGCAGAGTGGCAGTCAGTGTGGTCGGGAGCGCTCAGTTCTGAGCAGGAGCTTGGGAATACCTCCCCTAGCAGTGAGGGAGGCAAGTGGACTCTAGGGCTCTTTATGGTCATCATCTAGGCAGGGGGATGCTGAGTGGTCTACAGGGAACAGCAAGGAAGGCAGTGAGACCGCCTCCTGAGTGGACAGGGGCATGGTAGGAAGTGAGACCAGGTGACTCGGAGCTGGGGTAAGACTCAGCTGTGAGGTCTGAGAGCTCATGGAGGTCACTGTAGAATGACTCCACCCATGGCTGGTGCTGTGTAGAGGATGGACCTGCCACACTAAACCCTGGCCCAGCCCTGGCTGCTGTGTGGGTCCACTAAGCCAACCAGAAGCCGCTGAGTGTTCAGGTGGGAGTGAAGGGTCTTCGTTCTTAGAGATTTGGACTTTTGGCAGTACATAGAATCTGCATCTGGGTCTAAGTCTCCAGCAGAATAGGAGGGTAGCTGTGCAGATCCCAGCTGTGTGGGCTCTCCCCTGGAGTGCTTGGTTCCCATTCAAAGGGCAGGGCAAATCCGAGGTGTCCACCACAGGTGTCAGCCTGCCCAGGCTGTGTTTCTCAAGTCCCTCAACGTACTGGGGGACCAGAGGGTGGAGGTGGAGGGTGTTCCCAGCCTCACCAGTCCCTGGGGCTTTCCAGTCTCTGACAAGCACCAGTTCAAGAACGAGCAGGTGATGTATCGCTTCCGCTACGATGACGGCACCTACAAGGCTCGCAGCGAGCTGGAGGACATCATGTCCAAGGTAGGACGTCCTTCAGCCTGTGGTCCCGATCCAGCTGGAGGTCCCTGCAGAACAAACCTATGTCCCTCATAGCCTGCCCCTGCACACCCTCATTTTCCCAGCAGTCTACAGGATGTAGCTGATTCAGACCTTGCTCTTGCTCATAGGGCGTGAGACTCTACTGCCGTCTACATAGCCTCTACGCCCCCGTGATCAAGTAAGTCCCCATGGCATACCCTCTGACAGTATCTGCATGGCCCCAGCAGTACCTGGACCTCTCTGAGACTCAGTCTCCTCCATCAGACAGGGTTAATTACTGAGCTCCTCTGTCAGGCCATCAGGATGAAGTGAGTGGATTTGTGGGGTGTGCTGCAGGGATAGTAAGGGGCAGGTTGACATTGACTGAATCTACGCACTGATTCCCATCTGCGTGACCCCGGACAGTCCTCCACTTTCCTGTGCCTCACCATTCCTGTCTGAGGCAGGGTATGAAGTAGGATGCACCTCAGGGCCTCTGCGCTTGCTGCTGCTGTGGGATGCTCTCTCCTACATAGCCTTGGCTCTCATGGCTTCCCAGAGCCTCCCTGTCAGGTCAGCTTCCCTGGCTGCCTTTACATTTTAATTTCCTGGGATGGGACCCCAGGAAGGGACACATGCTCCACCACTGAGTTCCATCTCGAGCCTGTCCTGGCCCCCTCTCTCGTGTTCCACCCAGGAACTCGCCATACTTCCTGTCAGAGTCATGCTTTCTGGTGCTCTGTGCCTGTGTTTGTCACTCCCAGGGACATCTGTCCCCATGAGGTTTGCAAATACTCCAGGATACAGAGTCTAGAATTTTTTTTTTTCCTGAGATATCCCTCTGGGTAGTCCTGGCTGTCTTTTGTGGACCAGGCTGGCCTTGAACTCACAGAAATTTACCTGTTTCTGCCTCTCAAGTGCTGGGATTAAAGGTGTGTGCCAGCACCACCTGGCAGATTTTTTTTTTTAGTTTAATGAAACTTTTATTTTGATTTTATGGGCTGCTTGAGCCTGAATTTAAATGGCTATGTGGCAGGGCTTTGACCTCGAGTGGCGCAATCCTGCGCTAGTGTTTGTTGAGTGACTGTTTCTATTCCAGCCAAATGGGCTCCCCAGCAGCTTAAAGTCACAGTGCTGAAGTCACGGCAAGTATGCTCGTAGGCTCCTGGCATCAGAAACGAGTGGGTGAGCCTCTGTTAGGAAGCCTGTGGTTGTGGGTGGAGAGACAAGGACAGGGCGACATGACTGTTGTCCCAGGGCCTTCGTCCCTCCAGTTCGTGGTCCGTCACCCACAGCCCTGCCTCCTCACCCATTCCTTTCGCTGCTCTGTGCTAGTCCTAGGAGGTGGTGGCCGAGGGGCCCAGCTTCTTCCTGGATTCCAGTGACCTCTGCCTGTGCCCAAAGGGTCCCTACTGGCTTTCCCTGGGCCTTCCAACCTGCTGGCCTGACTTCCTTTTTCTTTTTTTTAGATTGTGGTGGGGATGTACTAGGATCCTTGCTGAGTCTCACAGCTGACCATACCTAATCCTGAACATACTTCAGCGGCTCCAGCCAGAGCTGCAGAACTCTGTGTTCTTCAGTTTGAGGCTGAGTCTGTCGCTGTTTGACTGTTCAGGTCCCGCAGCCCCAAAGGCTAGCCATTTAGAGTGCGTACTTCCCAGGATACCCCTGTACCCTCCAGGTTTAGGCTCTGCTCATTGCTTAGAGCCCAACCTGCGCTTAGCCACGTGTCTTTGAACACGTGTATGTCAGCACCAAAACAAGGCAGAGGAACAAGGGAGCCTCCCTCACCCCTCCTTAGATACTCAGGGTTTCCCAGCCATGGACTGTGGACATTTGGCCAGGAAAGGTCCTTGCTGTAGAGACATCTGGTACTGTACGATGCTCATGGTCCCCAGTGTGGCACTCCACCCCAGGCAAACCTGTCCATGCTGGCAAAGCTGCCTCAAGAGCCATGACTGCACAAAGAGGTACCCTGGGCTAGAGAGTGTCTGCAGCCAGAGGCCTTCTCTTCATCTTCTGGTGGGGCAGCAGGCCCTTAAGTCAAGAGTGGGTCGACCTCTTCCCCATGTCTGTTGAAGATCTTCCAGCTGGAGCAGGCTCCAGAAACCAACATGCCCCCCCTCATGCAGCCAGTCATTGTCCAACATGTCCCCCCCCCCCCAATGCTGCCACTCATTTGTCCTCCTCTTCCCCAGGGACCGTGATTACCACCTGAAGACTTACAAGTCTGTGGTCCCCGGGAGCAAGCTGGTGGACTGGCTGTTGGCGCAAGTGAGTATGAGCCGCCCCAGACTCCCTGTGGTTTGGGATTAGCCATGTAGCTGGGGACAGCAGTGTAGCTGGGGGCAGGCCCAGCTCCTTTCTGCTCTGTGTCTACAGTGTGACCACACAGGGAACCTCTCAGCAAGGGACTCTGTCCCTGGGCAGCGGCTTCCTTTCATGTAGTGTCCTGGTGCTCAGCGACGGTGTTTACGCCCAGCCTTCTACCTTTCTGCCATCCGACTGTGCGGTCTTCTGGGTGGTTGCTTCGCCGTCACACAGTGGCAGCCCCAGCTCCAGGCATTGCACCCACACAGAACTGCAGTCAAAGGCAAGCAGCAGGGAGAGTTGAGCCTTTTTATTTCACGTAATGGTAAGGGAGAAATGCCTCAAGTTCTCCCTGTCCAAATGGTTTGTCCCTTCAGGTGTCACTGGTTGGATAAGCCCCACTTTTAAATGCTTATTCCAGTCCATGCTAAAGAGACCAGGAGTGTTGAGGGGTCCCGGATGTCTCAGGATCCAGCCCGGGGTGCTTGGGGACAGGTTCACATGCATGGGTGGTGAGTCAGAGTTGAGACCCTAAAGGTCAGGAGTACCTAGCTCAGAGAAACCAGCCATGCTATGTGTGACCTCAGACCGTGGTGTGTCATCTTATTTGACCCTCAGGATGCACTGAACTCTTCCAGTGTTACAAATGGGGAGCCTAAGGCTTAGGTCATGTGACTTGTTCTGAGTGCACAGCTGGATAGGGAGTGCTGTGTGGGGACGCACTGCCTTGATAATAACCCGGCCATGGGCTGATGGTGACCAGGGGCAGCACATGCTGGCCTTCCTCCTTTGTGCCTTCTGAACCCCGGGCCAGCGCCAGCAGCAGGGCAGAGAAGATGGACAGTTGCGTCCCCTGAGCACCCCTTGCGTTAATCACCAGGGCCCAGCAGATGGTGTTGCTAGTGGTCTGGACATCTTAGTCACAGGAGGGGCCACATGGGCCATGCAGGGAGTGGGCACAGATAAATGCAGTGGGGCCAGTGATTGCCCTGTGGAATCTTGGTTTTCCTGTCTTGATGTGATGGCTCACAAAACCCCCAGAAAGCCTTGTCATCAGGCAACCTGGATCAGCCCTCCCGCTTGTGCCTTAGTTTCCCCAGCTGTCAAGGAGTCAGTCAATGGAGAGATGAAGCGTGGTAGGCATGGTGGGCAGAGGTAGTCCACGTTGTGTCTGTGGTGATCTGTCACTCATAGCCTCTCTGTGTGCATCCAACCCTGTTTTGCTTCCACTGGTCCCTTGAAAAGTCAGGTGACAAGATGGTGATAGCTTTCCTGTGTGCCAGGCAGGGGTGTGCACATTTTGCTCCCAGGAGCTTGGGGGAAACCCCATGACTCTCAATTTAGAGACAGCAGCAACTAGAGATACACCGCCCAAGTTGTCCTCCCTCTCCCCCTCCAACTTGTCCTCATCTAGGGCACCTATATCTGTCACTATGGCTTACCCTGTGTCCTGAGGAGCCTCCTTGGCCTCTGGCGCCTCTGTGGATAGGACAGACAGGCTAGGCTGGTTCTGAGCCCTTTGCAAGCGGAGTGGACTCCAGAGGCGGACTAGTTCTTTTGGATGAAGTACCCAGCCAAGGCTACCTGGATTGGCAGTCAGTCCCCTACAGGTAGGGGCAGTTGTTGCGGACTGTTCCTCCCTGTTGCCTCCTCTGTCCTAACTCCAGTTTTGCCATCCCCCTGCTGCTGGCCTAGGATCCCTTAGGAGCTGTTTGTCTTCTCTGTGATCCTCAGCTAGTAATACAGTGAGCACTGAGGCCAAGCGTCTCTCAGCCCCTCCCCAGGGTCCCCAATCTGCCCCACAGCTCCTTCTGGAGTCCCTACACCTGGTCCCCATGACTGGCCTCACAGCCGCTGGAAAAGCAATCAGGTCCCTTTGGCTGGGAGTACCCTCCTCCACCCTCTAGGAGGAAGGTCAGGCCTGCTTGGCTAGGTGTCTGGCAGCCCTTCTCTTCTGTATACTGTAACAGTTGCATGCAGGGCTGGCTGCCTGTGTGTCTGGAAGCCTCTGAGCCTGGCCCCTAGCTGTCGAGGTGCTCCCAATCACAGTCCTTGATTCAGTCAGCAGCTGTGCCTGAGCCTGCCTGCCCAACTCCATGCTGAGGTTCTAGCCTCTCTCTACCTGGTTAGCAGTGAGGGTTTTTGTTTTTTGTTTTTGTTTTTGTTTTGAGTTCTAACTCCGTTATGTTGGGATACACCTGTGTTCCAAGCATTTGGGAGGCTGAAGTAGAGGAGGGGAAGAATCCAAATTTAAAGGTTGCCTGAACTGCAAGCAACACAAACTTCTGGTTTGGGAAAGGGTAAGAACTAAGGGCAGGCACCAGGAGTCAGGTCCCTGCTCCCCATCCTTTGAGATCAGCCAGGTGTTCCAAGTTCTGCTGACATGTTCTAAAGACAGAAAACCTAGATGAAAGGTGACTGTCGGGGGCCACATATCTAGAAATGTGCAGCCGGGTGACTTTGGGGACAGTCAGTATTCTCAGTGGCATCCGCATGAGTCGGACTTCTGCCCATCGTGCCATCACATCCTCACATGGCTTTGTCCCTGGTGTCCTCTTTCCAAAGGTCTGCAGAAGCCGCTGCAGGCTTTTCAGGCACCATAGACTTCATTTCTGCCACCAGGGACACATCTGCAGACGTAGAGAACAGAACAGACCGGGATTTGTGCCTCTCATGAGAGCAGCACAGAGGTTGGTGGCCCGGCACACTAAGGCGTAAATGTTAGGTCTTTGGGAACCACTGTCTGTGTCCTTCTGCTCTGCCACCATTGCTGTAGTTTACCTTGCGGTCACATTTTGATCCAGAATGATTGCAGAAGCACCGGGTGTCACTCCTTTGTTCCGGGCACAGGGGACTTAGCACACTGCCCTTGCTGGAGGATTTTGCTTGTGTCCACCTTAACTACCCAGGTTGTTGTGGAAGGGGGTGAGAGTTTCCTTACTAGGGAGGGATTAGGAAAGGGTTGTTGTTAGGCAACCAGAAACATCTAACAGCTTGACTCCCTTGTTAGGAGTTTATTAGGAGTAGGTTCCAAACATGTTTGGCAACTTTGATACTCGGTATGACAAATCTCTGCCCTCAAGCAGCCTGTGTCTCCCCGGTGGCAGCCTGCCATGGGTTGCCCTTAGAGGACTCAGTGCCGGCTCCCCTCATGGCATCTCCTTCTGTTCATTGCAGGGGGACTGCCAGACACGAGAGGAGGCAGTGGCGCTTGGCGTGGGTCTGTGCAACAACGGTTTCATGCACCATGGTAAGTGCAGAGCCTAGAACTCCGCTTGGGGCCTCGAGAGCCAGCTTTGTGTATGTGGTATCTCAGCATTGAATGCCGTGCTTTGGCCTCCCCTGCCCCCAGGTGCCTCCCATCACTGTTGCTGGTCCTCTTGGAAGAACTGTGTTCTCCCTTCTAGTCTCTGTCTCCTTTCAATGGGTGACCACTGTGTACCCGGCATGGTGCTGGGTGGTGCCATGGAGGGGCTCAGAATCTGGCATATGTGCATGTGTGCCCTGCTCTGTGTATCAGACAACCCAACATGTCTTGTGCATGCTGATGAGCAGGTGCTGTGGTGGCTTGCCCTGGCTTGGACACAGATACAGGCTGCAGAAGTGTGAGTTGATGGCAGGAGACTGGTCCTGGCAGGCCTCAGGTCATCTCCCTGCCCCCAGCTGCTTTGCTGTAACTCAGAGTTAGTGAACTTGCTCTGCAAAGGGCCAGGCAGGAGGCGCTGAAGCAGCTGCCACAACACTGGAACAAAAGGGGTGTGGCTAGGTGCTAATAAAACTTTATTTAGGAAAATAGGCTGGGAGCCATAGCATTCTGTAGGCCATTTGTCTGTCTGTGCCCATGGCCCAGGTCTAGGCTCACCTTAGCTCACTCCCCCTAGGCTTAGCTCCCCTGTGGCCTCTGTTTCTCTCATCTCTCCAGGAGCCTTACAGTCTTGTTCCTCTGCTGCCCATTGTTGAGGGACTAGGCTTGGCCACCCATTGGGGCTGTTTCCTTCTTAGAAGCCGTTTGTACCCTCTGATAGCGCTGATCCTGCCGCCTGCCCTCTGCAGGAGCCTCTCATTTGTGGCTGAGGATAATTGTGGTCCACTCAGCCTTGTTCCCGGAAGGCAGCTGTCTGGGGATGCTGTACAAGGAGGGGCACTTGGGCAGCCCTGATGCCTTCGGGGCCCTTCAGGGAGGGAGATGGCAGGCTCTGCAGCTCCCCCGCACCCTGCCACGAACTCAAATATGTGCTAAAATAGGAAAGGGCTGAAAGTTAGGGTGTGGCTGTGGCAAAAGAGCAGGGTTAGCCCAGAGTGGAGGAAGGGACGGCACCTCCCGCCACGTCTGAACTGAGCCTCAGAACCGCTGGAGTCTTCAGGGAGGGACTTAAGCAGAGAGGGAAAGCGAGGCTCACCGTAGCAGCCTTAGAGCCGTCCCAGGGACTTGGTCCTCTTATTCTACTAGAGGAGAAAACTGAAGCGCAAAGAGGTTAAAGTATTAGATGGAGGGATTCGAACCCAGCTCTGTGTGCTCAAAGCTGGGAAAAGGGAGCAGGGCCTCCCTTGGCTGTGCTGGTGACTCAGAAGTCTTAGTACTGCCATGTCTGCTGGGACTTCACTGCTCAGATGCAGTGCTGACTCTTCCTCCAGCTCTGGAATCCTCTAACCCCATGTTTACAATGGAGACTAAATAAGCAGGCTGCTTGGAGCCTGGCTGCCCTGCTCGGATGCAAGTAGCAATTTGTGTGTCTGTTTGTTCTGAAGAGGTAATCGGGGTGACCCAGGAACACACTCACATAACCCAGGAACACACACACAGGTAGTTTTCTTGGAGGAGGAGGAACCGCCACCTTGAAGAAGTGGGGTCTGGAGGTCTCTGTGCTCAGGCTGTCTTACCCCAGAGGCTCATGGGCTTTTGACAGCTGCTAACTCTGGGCTTTGCTGTACCCTCTTTTTTGTTTTTCAAGACAGGGTTTCTCTGTGTAGCCCAGGCTGTCCTGAAACTCACACTATAGACCAAGCTGGCCTCTAACTAGGAGATTCACCTGCCTCTGGCTCCCAAGTGCTGGGATTAGAGGCGAGAGCCACTATGCCTGATATATATATATATATATATATATATATATACACACACACACACATATACACACACATACATGTGTGTGTGTGTGTGTGTGTGTATATATATATATATATATATAATTTCTTGTTTTAAATTTGTGTGTGTGCGCATGTGCATCACATCTCCTGGAGCTGGGCTTGCAGGTGGTTGTGAGCTACCCAGTGTGGGTTCTGGGAACCAGCCTGGGTGTGTATTACGTGGCTACATTCATGTGCATGCGAGGCCAGAGGTGGACATTGGACATCTTCCTCAGTCACTTTTCATTTTGAGACAGGGTCTGTCTCTGAACCCAGAGTTGGGTAGACCTGGGCTGCACCTGGCATTTATATGGCTACTGTGAATCCAAACTCGGTTCTTAATGCTTACACATGGCTTGAGCCGTGTCAGATTTTTAAAGAATGAGATAGCTTGCCCTTCACGTGGCGTTCACACTTTGGTACGCAATTTTGCTTTAGTATAATACTCTCTCTGTCAAGCCACATTTGTCCAGGGCTTCCTTCTAGCCTGTGGCTGCCGGCTGGCAAAGCCTGCCGAGCCAGTGCCATCTGACCATGTACTGTGTGTCTGTGGCTTACAGTTCTCGAGAAGAGTGAATTCAAGGATGAGTCCCAATACTTCCGCTTCCACGCCGACGAGGAGATGGAGGGGACCAGCAGCAAGAACAAACAGCTTCGCAATGACTTCAAACTGGTGGAGAACATTCTGGCCAAGCGGTTACTGGTAGGAGCACAGTAGGACTACCGTACCTTTCTCCCGAGTCTGAAGCGGAGCAGCTTCAGCCAGTGGCCAGAGCAGGGCATGCAGCTCTAAGCACAAGTCTCGGGCCCAGGAAGCCAGGTCACCGTGCCAGCCAAGATCACACTCCTCCCAACTGGGGTTGCGGGTGCTCCTGTTTGTTCATCTACCCCACACCCATAGCCTCACGGTGCCTCCCTAGTTACCTACGGCACTGTTGGTTTCAGGGGTCTGCGTCCTGCCTGCATTCAGGAGCCTTGAGGGTCTGCAGTTGGGAACATTTCCCTGCTAGGTCAGGGTATCTTAGCCCACCTGGGTGCTGTGCCTGCTGTCTGGCACACTTCCCCCATCTCTGAGATTCTCGGGTGTTGCTCCTCCTGGCGTTCCTCTTGCTGTGTTCCTCCAGCCAGAGCACATTCCCCATCACATGGTAGACGGTCCCCTCCACTCACGATCAGCAGCACAGGTGGGGCAGGTTCGGTAGTGTTCCCAGTGCCCACAGAGCTCCTGCTGACTCACTGTGGGTGCGTGGGTGCCCACTCGCCAACTCCCAGAACCCCAGCACATTTCCTGGCCATCCTGCCCTGGGGAAAGTGTCCCCCCAGTTCCCTTTTACCCATTCTCCTGGATGTGAGGACAGCAGAGAGACTCTCTCTGGGCTGCAGGGGTGGGAGGGTGGGAGAAGAAAGCCGACAGGTGATCAGTACTGGCCTCTGGGACGAGAGGGTGGCAGCCCCTCATTCAACATAGATGTGTTTTGTGCCTACTCTGTCCCATGACATTCTGACGTCACTCCGGTCCACTGGCCTGGCCCTGCAGTCCAGTCTGCACCCTTACCCTGCAGACTTGGGGCCCCAGCTTCTGGATCGTAGTCCATGGTGAGCAGGGTGGTGTTGCTCAAGTACATCTTGGCCTCGGGCTTTCAGATCCCGCCGCAGGAAGACGACTACGGCTTCGATCTCGAGGAGAAGAACAAGGCTGTGGTGGTGAAGTCTGTGCAGAGGGGCTCACTGGCAGAGGTGAGAACCCAGGGTGGCCACTCAGTGGGGCAGTGTCCCAGTTGGCAGAGGTGAGAACCCAGGGTCCATTCAGTGGGGCAGTGTCCCATCTGGGCATGTCTGCTGGCAGAGAGGTGAGAACCCAGGGTGGCCACTCACTCAGTGGGGCAGTGTCCCAGTCGGGTATGTCTTCATGTCTTTGCAGGTAGGGCAGCTCAGCAGGTTCTGGGATGCCGGCTGATGCCTTTCCTATTCTTGTTTCTATGGGGAACTTAGTCTGGAACTTGTCTGAGATGCAGGGTAGCTGGGAAAATGGGACTGCGGTTCTGGCGTGTTCCACCAGCGCCACCTGCTGTACTCCTGGGGATGTACAGGGAAAGCAGAAGTCTCTTGAAGGGGTTTTTTCTCAATTGGCTCGTGGCACCTCATGGCCTACTGGGTTAGCAGGAGGTGGGGGGTGGGGGTAGGGGGCTAGACGTTTGGGTTGATGTACATTCTACATTCTTGGTCACATTCTCATGGTCACAAATTGGCCACCCCACTGACCTTTGTGCCATGACAAGCAGTGGCTGGCCCTGACCATTTCCTCCCAAGGGAATTGCCACCCACCCTTGCCTCCTTGATCTTTTATTTACAGCTCAGAGCTCAGAGCCTGGGCTCACACACCTCTTACCACTCGTCCAGAGGGAATGAATGAGCTTCCTGGTGCTTCTCTCTAGATGGCGGGCCTGCAGGTGGGGAGGAAGATCTACTCCATCAATGAGGACTTGGTGTTCCTGCGGCCCTTCTCTGAGGTGGAGACAATCCTCAACCAGTCTTTCTGTTCCCGCCGCCCGCTACGCCTCCTGGTGGCCACCAAGGCCAAAGAGTGAGTGTGACCCCAAGGTGACCGCAGGTCTCCTGATCTAACTGCAGGTGTCCCAAGTGCATGTGTGTGTGAGTGGTACCTCAGACTTGAGGACACAGGCTGGTCAGTATAGATACAGTTCCTACCTTTCATAGATTCAGGTGGAGCTGAGGTGTGGGCAGGGGACAGACAGATGTACACAGGACAGGAGTGAGGTGATCAGGCAGATGGAGGTGGATATGTATGGATGAAGACAGAGTGTGCAGAGAATAGGGGCCAGAGAGATGCCACTGGGGACTGTGGTGGCTCTCTGAGATTACAGAGAGTCGAGGGGGGAATCCTGGGGCTGAGGGCTCTGGAAGGATGAAGAATCTGGCACAAAGACCCCCAGGTCACCTTGTTCACAGTGTGGTGGAGGGACAGAGGCAGTGAGGGGCTGGAGTGGAGCGGGAGACAGGAGAGGTGGATACGGCCGAGGGGCCAGGCCCTGTGGCTCCTTATGCCTGTGGCAAGGTCCCATGGATGGCCAGTGGAGGTGGAAGCTTCCCCAGAGCTGCAGGCAGACACAGGTGGCAAGCTGGTGGCTGCACAGCTTGCAGGTCAGGATGGACCACACCTAGATGTAGTGCAGAGGGCATACTTCTATTTTAAGATTATGTATTTGGTGCCATAATTCCCTGTAATTGATCCAAATGTTGGCTGTAAGCTGTGGAGAGTTTTCAGTGAACCGGCGGAGGGGGGCGGCCGGGGGCAAACGACCCTTTCTCAGGGATCATCTAAGACCACTGGAAAACAGAGATTTGCATTGCAATCCATAATCACAACAATATTACAGTTATGAAATAGCAATGAAAATGATTTATGGTTGGGGGTCACCACAACATGAGGAACTGTATGAAAGGGTCTCAGTGTTAGGACGTTTGAGGACCACTGGTTTAGACTATTTCTGTAAGAAGAGATGATGTAGGGGAAAGGTGACAGGTAAGGCTTGTCTGCTAGGTGCCAGAGATGGAAGTCCTCAGGGTTTAAAGTTCTGAGAACAGGCTCTCAGGGCGATTCTTCCTGCCTGGCATAGAAGGAACCATACTGTGTGGTAGGGACATGGCTGAGGCAGGGCGACAGGAAGCTGCATGGCAGGTCAAGATAAGTGACACCTGCCATTCCTCTTAGCTGGTGCCTCTCCTTGATACTTGCTACCCCCAGCTTGTGTCTCCCATGATATCCAGCCCCCAGCTGTTCCCTCCTTTGATATCTGCCTCTCCAGCTAGTGCATCCCCTTGATAACCATACCCCCCCCAAGCTCATGCCTCTCCAGCTAGTGCATCCCCTTGATATCCACCCCCCCAGCTGGTGCCTCCCCTTGATATCCACCCCCCCAGCTGGTGCCTCCCCTTGATATCCACCTCCAGCTGGTGCCTCCCCTTGATATCCACCCCCAGCTAGTGCATCCCCTTGATATCCACCCCCCCAGCTGGTGCCTCCCCTTGATATCCACCCCCCCAGCTGGTGCCTCCCCTTGATATCCACCTCCAGCTGGTGCCTCCCCTTGATATCCACCCCCCCAGCTGGTGCCTCCCCTTGATATCCACCCCCCCCAGCTGGTGCCTCCCCTTGATATCCACCTCCAGCTGGTGCCTCCCCTTGATATCCACCCCCAGCTAGTGTATCCCCTTGATATCCACCCCCTCAGCTGGTGCTTCTTCTTGATATGTATTGCCTTCTTGGCTGGCATTGCCCCTCTCTGCTTTTGTTGATGGCCTTTTGACTCTTTGCCATGAGCTTTGGGGATCTGGTTGACTGTGTTTCTGGGTACCATTCTTTCAGGGCTGATTTCTAAGAGGCCTTGGGGATAGGGTAGGGTAGTGGTAGAAAGGGACTTCTAAGGGAGTGGGAGCCACACTTCTTTTTCTCATGGCCTGTCCCTGCTAGGACCATCAAAGTCCCTGACCACCCAGAGGCCCTGTCCTTCCAGATCCGAGGAGCAGCCCCGCCGTGTGTCTTTGCTGTGGGCAGAGGTGAGCTGGAGCCTGGTGTGCAGAGCCTCTTGGGGCTGCATTCTGCTCATGGGGAGACATGGGCCTAGTGCTCTGGCATCTACTGCTCTAGCCGGGACCTGCACAGGCTGTAGTAGGAGGGGAGAAGGAGCAACCGGGAGATATGGGAAATGCTGGGACTGAGGTGGGGAAGGGAGGCATGCCATTTAAATGGGTTGGATGTCCCCCAGGCAGGCAGGCAGGCATAGAATTCAAAAGGCACCAGAACTCTGAATTTGGAGGCCCCACAGAATCACTTCTGTGGCCACATTGAACCCATGGGTGACCAATCTGATGCCCCCATGGTCTGTGCTGGTTTTCTTTGGGGGCTGTTGAAGGTGCTGTTCTGTTGTCTGTGAGACCCAGGAGACCCCTGATAGTTTCCTGTCGACTCCCTTTAACATTTGTATTTTAAATTTTCTCCTTTCTGCTTAGGGTTCTACTTGCATTGATTATATTTTAGTTTTATTTTATCTGTTAGTATTTTTGCTTGCGTATATACATGTGCGCAGTGTCTGTGGAGGTCAGAAAGGGGGTGTTGCATCTCCTAAAACTGGAGCTAGAGACAGTTGTGACACACTTTGTAGGTGCTAGGAGTTGAACTCTGGCCCTCTGGAGAAGCAGCCAGTGTTCTTAACCACCAGCCCCTGGGGCTGCTGTATATCGCCAATTAACAGAACACACATCAGTGAAGGCAGCTGGGATCTGACAGTATTTTACAGTGGGCTGTTTCGCATGTGTCTTTAAAAGGTCACTGTGCCAGTTTCTTCCCTCTCCAGGAGATCCCTGGCATTGTCTGTAGGCAGTTTTTGGTTGTCACCATGAGGGAAGGTGTGTTATAGAATCTAGTGGACAGATGTGGATGTTGTTGGCATCCTGTAGGATCCAGGGCAGCCTCACAGAACACCAGGGGTCCCACATCAGGTGTCTGTCAGAGATAGGTAAGTGGGGGCTCTGCCTGAGTAGCTGTTGAGGTGTCTGTGGTTATTCACAGTGTGTGCGGCTGTGTCGCTTGGCGGTTTTCAGCTGTAGGAAAGTGCCTGAGTTGGTAGATTTAGAGGAAAGGTTCAGTGGGCACCATTGCTCTGGCCCTTGGAGAGAGCATCACAGCAGACTGGTCCGGGAGTTCACACACAACCAGAGCGACGACTTAAGAGGACAGGGACTCCCAGTCCCTGTCAAAGGCTTGTCACCAGGGACCAAGACCTCCCTCTCCCTGTTTCTTCAAGCTTCCGTAGCCTCCCAGCAGCATCTGCCAGGGTCCAGCCGTCAGCGTGTGAGACCTTGGCTGGAACTAAGAAAGGGCTGGCATGTAGTGAGTACCAGCGGTTTCCCATGCCCAGACTTCCTGAGTCTCCCAGAGTCCCATAACGAGATGTGCTGTGTATGAATGTCGCAGATGAGGTCACTGAGGCCCAGAGAAGTGAGGTAGCACGTTGTAGGCTGCCGGACAGCTGCACAGTTGGAAGCCCGGGACTGCAGCCTGCACTGGCCAAGGTCCTCCAGGCCTGCACATCTCCTAAGTAGAGGCAGCTGACCATTTCTGTCTGTCTCTAGACTTGTCAGTTAACCCACAAAAGCCTGGGTCAAGAGCCACTGTTTGGGTCTTGTGGTAGAGTTGAGAGGGATGGGCTTGAGTCGGGCAACCATATTGTGACCTGGCTTTTCTGAGCCTGTGCCCTGAGGTAGCTTTGGTGTCTCTGTCTATCACTTGGCTTTGGTCTTTCGCTATGAGGTCATGCAGGGTTCTGAAAGACAGGGGTCTGGGGTACAACCTTGGGCAAATTGCCAGTTGTCACTAAATGGGGACACCAGCTCTGCCCTGCCCATGTGGGTGTCAGTGGCAGCTCTCTGGTTGCCAGGTGGGAGAAGCCACAGCTTCTAGATGCAGCTGTTGGCAGGGGCAGCTTGAACGTGGCTCCTCTGCCTGGCTCTGGCCTCAAGTGCTCCTGTTTCCCAGGCTCCGAGGCTGTGGCTGCTGGGCTTTGTGCAGGCCAGTGCATCCTGAAGGTCAATGGCAACAACGTGGCCAATGATGGCGCCCTCGAGGTCCTGGAGCACTTCCAAGCTTTTCGCAACCGCCGGGAGGAGGCCCTGGTGAGCACTCAGCAAGAAGGTGGGAGCCTGGGGAGATCTGGGCTGGGATGTGAGCCCTGCCAGCCTAGGTTTTCCTTGCTGAGCTGAGTGGGAAGGGCCCTTTACAAATGGGGCTTTGTAACTGTAGTGTGTAACATGTGCTGTGTGCCACAAGCCGGCTCTTGCTTGGATGGGGCCGGGGTTCTGGTGGATGTTGACAGTCACTCTGATGGCCACACTCCCTCTCAGCAAGTGTTTACCGAGTGCCTGTCACGCACCAGCCATGCTTCTTGTCCTTGGGGATGCAGGAGTGATGGGGACACTTGGCTGTGCCTCTAGTGATTTCAAAGTCATACTCCTGAGCTCCTATGTGGAGCCCATGTTCCAAACTGAGGACCGAGTGTGGCCCATGTTCCAGAGTAGCATTTTAGAGGTCTCTTCAGAGGTGGCCTCATGGGTGGGTATCAGACCCGTCTTGGCCTGTCCCTTCCCCTCTGAGCACTGGGGGCCTGGTCCACTGATAGTGGCTCTTTGCAGGGTCTATACCAGTGGGTCTATCATAGCCATGAGGATGCTCAGCAGGCGCGGGCCAGCCAGGGTGATGAAGACCCCCAGGAAGAGGACCCGCCTGACTCAGGTAAGGGACTGGGAGTGGGAGGAGCTTCAGTCTGGGGTCCCAGGTCCATTCCATTTGGTCCTCAGAAGTGCAGCCTGTGCCAGTCCCCTTGGCTCTGTGACAGCTCAGTGTGGGCCCCCATCTTTAGCCGCTCACACTGGAGCCTTGCAGCCCAGAAGAGTCTCTCCGGGTCCTGTCTCTTTCTGGGACTCTTGGGAGTCCCCAGACTTGTCTGTTTCAGCTTCTAGAAACTTCTCACCTGCCTCAGCTCCTGATTCTCCTGCTGGCTGATGGCCCAGCACAGTTGGCACAAGTCCTGACAACTCTTTTTCTGACTCTCCCTCCATCTGCCCATGAAGGACCCTTATGACATTCTTCTGTTTACTCCTCACTGACTCGTTGGTTGCTTACTTGACAGCCCACTTGCTGACAGTGCGGCAGATCCATGGGTTAGGGGATCAGAAGTGTGTGTCTTCTGTGGGCCACTGTCCTGTTTTGACCTGCCGTGTCCCCTCTAGAGTGCCTTTTGGTCCTCTGTCAGTCAGTTCACTTCCTCCACTGGCTGTTGACAGGCACCACAAACTTACTGTGGCCACATTGACACTGGCTTTCCCCCAAACCTGCCCCTGGTCCATCTTTATCCTTCTGGATTCTCGGGCCTCTTTTTTTGTCTTCCCTCCCTGGTTCCTGTGGCACTCTGTTCACGCTCTCTGCCCTTCTTTCCATACCCAGGGTCTGACCAGTTTCTACTACCTTCGCTGGGACTGGTTTGGTCTGGTTTTTACCAGGATTATTGCAGCAGCTTGCTCACTGCTCTCTCCTGGTTGACCTCCGCCACATGTCACACACACACAGTGTCCTCACAAGATGAGAACAGAGCCTTCTGTGGCCTTCTCCCAGTTCAGGGACAAGATGAAATCCTGACCACAGCCCCCAAAGCCTGGTTTGTGTGTGTGTGGTGTGTGTGTGTGTGTGTGTGTGTGTGTATACACGTTCACGTGCTAGCCTGGCTCCTGGTGTTGCCTCCCTTCTCCTTCCTTCTCACCTTCTTTCTGTTCTACGTCTGGCTGAATATATTTCTGCCCCAGCTTCACACTGTGTGCACTGCCTGGGCCGCTGCCCTCCCTTTACTCCGATGTCTGTTCAGATATCACCTCCTCAGAGGTCACCCCCTGTGTCCTAAACACGTAAGTCCTTCCTAGAGCTGGTCCAAAGGAGGGTGTGGGCTGAGCCGAGTCAGCAAGCTTCAGCACTGGCTCAGTTCATCCCCTCACAGCCTCTCAGGTGGCTCTTTACATGGTGGCCCTGGCAACTTGGAGTCCACTTGAGAAAGAATGTCTCCTCCATTCTATGGATACAGTGGGGATCCAGATGGTAGTTCCCTGCTGTCTGTGGAACCAAAGTGGGCAGGTGGGGTCAGTCTCCACTGGGAATGTGGTACTTGGGTCAGCGCTTGGGAGGGTGGTTGGGTTAGTGGACCAGCAAGCGCGTGAAGCTACAGTGTGCTTGTTGGTGTGTGGCCACCACAGCCGCTCAAGGTGGCAGTTTCGCTGCTAGGGCGCAGTGCTAGTCTCAATGTAGTTTGCCCCTCTGGCTTCCAGCCCTGCCCCTGCTGTCCCTGGGTCCCCAGCTGAGCCTGCATGAGGACAGCACCATGGTCAGCCTGACGGTGGACAATGTGCACTTGGAGCACGGTGTGGTCTACGAGTATGTGAGCACAGCTGGAGCCAAATGCCACGTGCTGGAGAAGATTGTGGAGCCCCGCGGCTGCTTCCGCCTGGCTGCCAAGGTCTCACCCTATTCCCGAGTCCCACCCCAGGCATTCCCCACTCCTCCCTTCTCCATGCCCCCCTCAGGCCCTGACTGGCAGTGTTCTGGCCCCAGGTCAGGGTAGCTGATTGCTTTGCCCTGGAGCCCTGGCGTCTAGTCCCTTCCCCAGTGCTTACCAGCTGTGGAACTGGGGAAGATGGTTACTTTGCTTTTAGCCTCACTTTTCCTTTCTCCAAAATGGGTGTGTGACGCTCTTAGGGTGTCACAGTGCAGAAAGGGGCCCCATAGGTAAGGACACTCTGTCCCCATGGTACACAGGCATGCTCAGAATCTGTCCTCCCTCTCACAGATACTTGAGGCCTTTGCTGCCGACGACAGTGTCTTCGTGCAGAACTGTGGGCGGCTCATGGCCATGAGTAGCGGCATTAGCACCATGTCCCACTACGAGTTCCACAACATCTGCGACACCAAGCTGGGCAGCATCAGCCAGAGGATCAACTGCTACCAAGAGGTACTTGCTGCCCATGCTCCGCTTCCAGCTTTTCCGCCATGTTCACCCGAGGGAGACTAAGCTTCATGGGCTCAGTCGTGGACAGACTGTAGATGACCTTTCAGGCACGGTCGTATCCGGGTGCCTGAGCAGTTCCTGTTTGCATATATCAGCTTCACTCTGAGGCTGGGCCTTCACTGCTAGTGATCAGATGGGCTGTGGCTCTAGCTGCAGCATCCCCTGACCAAACAGCCTCCCAGGGTGCTCCTGGCTCTACGTGTGTCCCTTGCCTTGCCTTGCCCTGGCCCCAGCATTGTAGTACGAGGAGGTGATCGTGCCTGTACCTCATAACTGAGGGTCGGGAAACGTGGTTCCTAAGACATTACAGCAACTAAACTAGAGAAGAGTACCGGTCAGTGCTCGATATCACTGCGAGGCTATCCCTGTGAGAGACACTCGGGGGACCTACTTAGTCCACGGCTCTCTTTTTATCTCCGAGCGGGAATGTCGGGTCTAGAGGCCAGGATAAAGTGGCTCCAGGGGTATTCAAGGACCCACTGATGCCACCTCACGCTCCCTTGTCCCCACCTCTCAGTTTGCAGTCCAACTGAAGAGCAGGGTCAGCCCCCCCTTCAAGCAGGCACCCCTGGAGCCCCATCCGCTGTGTGGCCTGGACTTCTGCCCCACCAACTGTCACGTCAACCTCATGGAAGTGTCCTACCCCAAGACCACCCCTTCGGTGGGCAGGTCCTTCAGCATCCGCTTCGGACGCAAACCCTCCCTCATCGGCCTTGACCCAGAACAAGGTACTTGCGTGCGTCTCTTAGATACTGTATTAGATCTCACCTTACAGATGAGGATGCAGAAAAATGTCCAGAGGCCACTATCCAGGGTGGTGTCAGTGGCTCCTCAGTCACCAGGGACCCAGGCTTCTATCTTTCTGTGTGCCATCTTTTGTCTGAATCTTTCGTCTTCACGATGCCTCTCATGGTAGAATATGGCTGCCAGAGTACCGGCCATCACGTCTGCATTCTGGGTAGGAGAAAAGACCTCAGTAGTTAGAATGTATTATCACCAAATGGCAGCTCTTTTCTCAGGGTGACCTAGTTCTAAGAGTGTCAGACAGGTCATAGTTGCTGATTGTATTCCTCTGTGCAGAGGTTCAGGCAGGGTTCCTTCTGTGTGAGCTGGGACTTGTTTCTCATAAGCCCCCCACCTTCACTGCAGGCCACCTGAACCCCATGGCCTACACACAGCACTGTATTACCACCATGGCTGCCCCCGCCTGGAAATGCACATCTGCAGTAGACGGGGACTCCCAAGGCCAGGGTCTCGACAACAGCTTCGGGTCAGCCAGTAGCGGTCCCAACCAGCAAGACCGGGGCCTGAGCTTTCTGCTCAAACAGGAAGACCGTGAGATCCAGGACGCCTACCTGCAGCTGTTCACCAAGCTGGACGTGGCCCTCAAGGAGATGAAGCAATATGTCACCCAGATCAATAGGTGAGGCCTGGCCCCAGGGCAGCCGGGGCTTCTCAGCCCGACCCTCTCTGCAGCCATCTTTGTTCATAGCGGTCACTCTGAGCACCTCAGGTCCCGTGCAGCATTGCCTGGCTCTACCCACCTGCTGCCTTGAGCATCTGTGACAACCAAGTCCCTTCTTTCCAAGGAGAGCCTTCTCAAGGGAAGTGAGGGGCATAGGCAGTGTCCTCCTGAGGCTAAAGCGCCTGTCTGTGAGAGTCTCTCTGATTTGACATTCCAGCAAATTGGGCCAATGACAAGGTGTCCCTGTTACTGTAGGACATTGTGATGCACAAAACCGCTGCCAGCTCTGGGCAGTGATAGCTCCACGCTCACTACTCAGGAGGTGGACAGAGGTTGGTTAAACAGCTACTGAGGTTGCTTCTGCTAAAGCCAGGAACAGGCAGTCCTGTGTAGCACGTAACAAATAAATGTCCAGGCTGTGGATGCAGGAAAGAAGAGGAGGAGGAGATGGGAGGACAAGAGGAGGGGGAGGTGGTGATGGATTAGGGAAAGGAGTAGGTGGAGGAGGAGCAGCAGGAGGAGGAGCAGAAGGAAGAGGTAGAAGAGGGGATGGAGGAGGGGCAGAGGGAGGAGGTGGAGGAAGAGGGGCAGAAGAAGGAGCATGTGCCTTTGTAGATCAAGAGACCTGAGAAATGCATTAGCCAGGAACAGTGTCTGGGCCAGTGTAGGGACCTGCTTCCTGTACACTACCTGGAGGGAGCGTGTGGACCCAGCCAGGGCCATTTGTGTGAGACCAGGTGCCAGGTAATGCTGAGGGAATTAATTTTGTGTGATGCTGCGAAAGCTGTGCAGTCGAGTTTAAGAAAGGTAAAAAAGCCTCCAACCGGGGCTGGAGAGAAGGCTCAGCAGTTAGGAGCACTGGCTGCTCTTCCTAGAGGACCCAAGTTCAATTCCCAGCACCCACCTGGCAGCTCACAGCTGTTTGTAACCCAGGGGTCTGACAACAGACATACACTCAGGCAAAAAATAAACAAGCAAATAAGTAAATCAATATAAAAAGAAAAGAAAAAAAGGCAAGCTCCTCCTACCTTGGTCTGCGTTGTGGGGTCTCTGGGTGTGTAGAGTCTCTGGCTGCTGCTTGCTCAGGGTCATGATATCCTCCTCCAGTTGACAGCCCAGACTGTCTCCACACACTGCCCAATAGCCCCTGGTGGGCGCATTTATGTAAAATTCTTACCAACTTACCGTCACTTACGGGGACTAGGTGGTCCCCAGTGTCTCTTATATGGTTCAACACTATCAGCAGCCTGCCATGTGGGTCCTACTGTCACCTCATTTCCCAGAGGAGGGAACAGAGGCTCAGAAGGAATAACTGGCCTCTAGCCTAGGAAATGCCTGTGTGAGAGGGTTAGCAGACCCATCTAGCTGCAGACTCCATACTGTTAGCTGATACTCACTGTGGCTGCCTGCCAGAGGCCAGTCTGTCCACCACATGCTCTGCTTTTTAAATGTTTTACTGTGGACAAACCTGCCAGTGGCGTGTTGCAGCGTTGGAGTTGGTGGCTGTAACTGGGGTGCTCTGACCTGCTGCAGCAGCAGAGTTGGTGGCTGTAACCCAGGTTCTGTGACCTGCAGATTCTGGGTTTCTTGTTTACTTTTCCTTTTTTTCTTTTGAGACAAAGTCTCATGGAGCTGAGACTGCCCTAGAGCTTGCTATGTAGCTGAGACTGACCTTGAACTCTTGACTAAATATATATATATGTGTGTGTGTGTATATATGTGTATATGTGTATATGTGTATATATATATATACATATGTATATATACATATGTATATATATATATATTGAGCTTCCCAGCCTATGTGTGGTGTTTATAGTCAGGTCCAGCAGGAGGCAGTACTGAGCACCCATGGAGTTGCTGGGAGGCAGTGCTAGCACCTATGGAGTTGCTGGGAGGACTTCAAGGGAGGGAGAGACGCTGCTGGGTGACTCCATCACCCCCCATGGAGTCAGAGACAGGTGAAGCTGAGCCCTGGTATGGCAGTGCCGCCGACCTATATCCTCACCTTCAGTGCCTTTGCCTTGCTCTGGCAGGCTACTGTCTACCATCACAGAGCCAACCTCGGCTGTCCTCTGTGACCCACCCTCAGCCGAGGAGACCTCATCTTCCCCGCCGGTCAGCGAGGAGAGTGAAGTGGACAGGACTGACCATGGAGGCATCAAGAAGGTGTGCTTCAAGGTCTCAGAGGACGAGCAGGAAGACTCAGGCCACGACACCATGAGCTACCGTGACTCCTACAGGTGCGTGTGACCTGAAGGAGGCCCTTGGACAGTCGAGGCCTGTGGGAAAGGCAAGACTGTGATGTTTCTCAAGATGCAGGGGCTCAGTCTCTGGGATAACATGTGTGTTTGGTGGGTGGAGGTGCAGGGTCAGGGGGATCTGAGCCTCTCAGAGAATGTTCCAGAATGCCTCCTTGGCTCTCTTGCCCTGAGCTGAGGCCTCCAAGCCTGGTATGTGGACACCGTTCATTCTGGGTACTCCGTATGTTCACAGGTGTAGGAGAGCCAGGGTTCTGTGATATGGGGGGAACCTCTGTAGACCCAAGGAGACAGACATTTTCTTGAGTTTTCTGCCTCTAAGGATGGGAGTGGTACTTCTGCAATTGTTAAATTTATTCTGAAAATACCAGCAGGGTATTAATTACTGACCAGACAAAAACCAGAACTTGCTGGGATGTGACAGGGGACCCTCATTACTACAGAGAAGGGAGCCCAGTGGGAAATGACATGGTGTCTGACTGAGGGTCAGAATCTGTCTCAGCCTTCAGTATGTGGCCAAAGTCTGAAGGCGCAGGATTGGGGGAAGCCAGCCTGCCTGGTGTCACTTCCCTTCCTGTGCTCACAAGGTCTACCTGGTCCCCGTGGCCACCTTTCACGGTGACTGTGCAGCAGGATGTCCTGACTGCTTTGGCATTCTGTGTCCTTGGGGCACTGTCCCAGGTCCCCCCTCACCTCTTTTCTTACATCTTTGGCTCTCTGACTTTTTTCTTTGTCACAGAGCTGTGGGATCAGTGTTGGCAGGGTGACTTCTTGCTCCCTCGTCCTGCTGAGTTCTTTTTGGTCAGGTGTGGTGTGGGCAGGTGTGTCCAGGGCTCATGAGAGCAGCAAAGTGTTCAGAAACCTGGGTGACGCTAAGACACCTGAGTGATGAGAGTCCTGCCTGTGTTTCTGAGCTGGAGCTGAGTGAGTTTGCTCATCTCAGACATGGGTACCGGCCCAGCTGGACTAACCCTCTGCTGTCTCTAGCCGGGCATCCATCCAAGGCAAGGAGTTTTATCTGCACCCCAGAAGGTGAGCTCCAGGGGCTGGGATGAGGGTGACGCAGGTGTTTCTTGTCCCATTGCAGTGAATGTAACAGCAATCGTGACTCTGTCCTGTCCTACACCAGCGTGAGAAGCAACAGCTCCTACCTGGGCAGTGATGAAATGGGCTCAGGTGAGCAGGCGGTGGGTGGCCATGAGAGCATGGCTTGGGGCTTTGCTGGGGCGTCCGTGATGGCAGGGTTGCAGTGGGGACCTGGGAGCTGTTCTGCTGCATTTTATCATGCCCCTTGGCATCATGGGATGGGGCAAGTTTTTCAGAAAATATTTACTGTATGCTCAAGATCAGCTAGGGGTCCTGGGGACACAGCAGCCAGTGAAGTGAAGAAAAGAACCAGCTATTAGTGTCGGAGACATGGAACAAGTGAACACACATGCATGCACGCACGCACGCACGCACCCACCCGCCCACCCATCCCAAGTGACATTGCCGTGTGTGCTGTGTGCCTGTGAGAGACCGCTGATCTCATTCAAGCCATGCAAGCTGAGGGATTCCCTAAAAATGACCCCCATTTTGCCCCAAATCCAAACAGCACAGAAAGTTCAAAGAAGTGTGTGAAAAGCTGGATTTTCTTTGTCCCATCAGTGGCTCTTACTACTGTGAAGGCTACTGTCTAGGGGTCTTCAGAAGGTGGGCATGAAGGTAGATGGCTGGACCAACATTAGCCTCGCCTGATGACCTAGATAGTGCTGTGCTGGGGGCATTTAGCTAGAGCCAGACACTTGCTGGTTTTAGTTTTCATTTTAGTTATCTGTCAGCTTCAGACTTTTAAAAAAAAATAATAATCATTGTATACATGGTTATCGCTTAGTGGTGGAGCAGTTGCCCAGTATATGTGGGGTCCTGCTTCTGTCCCAAGCTCTGCAAAAAGAAAAACAAACAAACATAAATTAATTAATTTAAAAGAAAAAGAAAGGAAAAATTCATCTTCTGACCAGGTTTCACCTCCACACGTTTCATTATTGAATACCCCCTCATGTCCCCTGTGAGGTGTCACCCTCCTGGGTCTCAGGCTCCACCTCAGTTCTCCCTTTCCCATGCGTCCAGTGAAGTCTGTCGATGAGGATATAATCTCAATTCTACAGCAGTTTAGTGGAAGGGAAGAGGAAGGAGAGCCGAGGTGAGAGCAGACTTTATATACTTGGGCAGCACATGAGCTGTGTGATGGATGGGAAAGCTGTCCAGGAAGCACTGCCGAGGGTGCTCATGTGACGGCTGCTCAGATAGGCTGGGAGCACTGCCGAGGGTGCTCATGTGAGGGCTGCTCAGATAGGCTGGGAGCACTGCCGAGGGTGCTCATGTGAGGGCTGCTCAGATAGGCTGGGAGCACTGCCGAGGGTGCTCATGTGACGGCTGCTCAGATAGGCTGGGAGCACTGCCGAGGGTACTCATATGACGGCTGCTCAGATAGGCTGGGAGCACTGCTAAGGAGGCTTGTGTGATGGAGCTGGTAAAATAGGCTGGGAGCGCTGCAGAGGGTGCTCATGTGAGAGCTGGTAAGATAGGCTTGGTGACTCGTGCCTGTAATCCTAGCATTCAGGAGGCTGAGGTAGAAGGATTGCTGGAAATTTGAGGCTAGTCTGGGCTGCATAGTGAGTTAAGAGGCCAGCCTGGGTATACAGAGTGAGACCATCTTGAAAGTCAAGAAAGGGCAGTGAGGTGTTTCTTTGGGTGGAGGTGTGTGGCTGTCCTGGACCCAAAAAGTTTTCCTCTGACCTCCACGTGAGCCTCGCAGCCACCCCCAACAATATAAGTAAATGCAATTAAGTATATTTTGGAAAAGAAAGACATTCTGGGGAAGGAAGGACTAGCTGAGTGATGGTTGGGGAGCCCACACCAGTCCCTCTCTGGCTTTCAGAATAGAAACTACCACCTACCTGCTAACCCTGCAAGGCTTCAATGTCCATGGCCAGACTCACAGTTGATAAAACTGAGGCTTACAGGTGTGAAGGCTCTGTCCAGGGGTTGGCCGGGGCCTGGGCTTGTCAGATTCACATTTCCTGTGGGTCTGCGGCTCTGTAGCCAAGGTAACTCATCAGGAAAACAGTTGGGAAGGTGGGAGGTGGGACAGCCGTGGCTGATGGCTATGGTGCTTTCTTTGTGCCAGGGGATGAGTTGCCCTGTGACATGCGCATCCCATCTGACAAGCAGGACAAACTTCATGGCTGTCTGGAGCATCTCTTTAACCAGGTAGGACCATTGCCCCACCTGTGCCTTGGCCCGCTCTTCACCCTGCGACTAGGGGGGCATGCGTGGGTGGCAGTCTCACTGCGCTCTTCTCGTCCCTAGGTGGATTCCATCCATGCTCTGCTCAAGGGTCCTGTGATGAGCAGGGCATTTGAAGAGACCAGGCATTTCCCCATGGAGCACAGCTGGCAAGGTGAGGGGACATCCAAGGACATGACCACATGCTGGGTTCTGTCCTGCATCTGCATGATAGCTCTGGAAGGGTCTTGGTTCTGTCAGTTCCATCCTGTGGGCCAGAAGCAGGTCACTGCTGTGTTTGCTCAAACTGAACCAAGGTTTTTATTTTTTTTCTTTTTTTCTTTTTTACCTGGGCCCGAGGACAGGGACAGCCTGGAGCGTGAGCTCAGGTCCCTGTGCCGTGCTCATGTAGCTTTGCTTACAGAGTCTGCGCTTCACAGTGTTGGTCGTTTTCATCCGTGGTCTGTTTTATCGTTGATGTAACTTTTTAACACTAAACAAAACTCTTCCTATCAGAAATTTAGTGTCACAAGTACCGTATTAAGCTCCATATAGTTGAAAAACCAATATAACATGACACTAATTAGCGATAAACCAAAGCCACAAATCTAGTGGAAGCAATAACAAAAATGTCCTCTCTACACGCTGGTCCTGGTGCCTGCTCAGAGCTTACTGAGAGGGATTCCCGAGGAAAAGAAGTCCCGAGGGCCTCCCTGGCATCAGAGGATGGGAAGGGGGAGAGATGAGCATCCCAGGTCCATCCACGCACATATTCAAGCCATGTAGCCATTTCCCTCCCTACTTGTTTACCCTGCATCCACATATCCACCTCCATCAATCTATACACATCTCCCCACTCACCATCCATCCCCTCCATCCACCTCCTCTCCATCTGCCTGTACACATTCGTGTACCATCTGTCTGTCCGTCTGTCCATCCCTACCCTCCATTCACCTACCCATACATTCACCCACATCCACCCATCCATTTATCTGTACGCATTCACATCTGTCCATCATCATCCACCCTCCATCTGTCTGTCCACCCACACATCTACCCACCCACCTACCTTCCATCCATCTATACACATTTACCTACCCTCGGTCCATCATCTCTCCATCATCATCCACCCTCCATCCGTGCACGCGTCTCCACCCTCATCCACCTTCGTCCATCCTCCTGCCTACTCTTTCTCAACCACCCACATCCATCTCCCCATCTGTAGTCCATCCACCCATCCGTCCACATTAACCATCTACCCATGAACCCACATCTACGTCTCCACTTGCCCATTCCTTCGTCTAGGCACCGGAAACTGATTCCAGCCTGTTCCGGGCCTGCTCTGGACACTGTGCCTCTGAGATGAGTCAGTGCCTTCCTGACCGCTGGGGTTACTTGCTGTGTATGGGAAACTGGATACAGATAGGTGGCCATCATAGGGTAGAAGTGACAAAGAATCGGGGAACCTCGGACTTGTCCATTCTGCTCCCTCCCACTTTCCCAGTGATGGGCCTCTGAAGTCAGAGGTAGAGGAAACAACCACAGGAGTCTCCGAAACCTGAACAGGGTCGGGTGCCTGCCTGACCTTAGATAATGTTCATCTTTCCTACTCCATGCCAGGGTTGCTCCTTCTATGTAGGGAAAGGCTACTTGGCTACCACTCATCTGCCAGCTCATTCGATTGTGGCTATGAGGAGGTAATGCCTGAGAAGCCTGCCAGTTCTAGGAGAGCCAGCGGTGATTGATTTGTAATGTCTGTGCTGGATTGGTTACAGCTGTGGGGGGACTAGAAGGAGGGGGTGCTTAGACTGGTGAACAGTGTCTGTTGTGGATGCGGTTTGTGACGCTTACCATACTTTTGCCCTTCACAACTCATGAGTCCCGTTAGTTTCCTTGATCTAGGCTAGTGAGTCTTGTAACCTGGTGACGGGACACAGGCCTTTGTGCCTCCATCCCTCTTCTGACCTCACACCTTCATGCCACTGTGTTGTCTCAGAGTTCAAGCAAAAAGAAGAGTGCACGGTCCGTGGACGGAACTTGATCCAGATCAGCATCCAGGAGGACCCTTGGAACCTGCCCAGCTCCATCAGGACCCTGGTGGACAACATCCAGCGATATGTAGAAGGTCAGTGGGTAGGGGGCATGTCACGCATGTTAGTGGCCTTTTGGTGCTAATGTAGACTGTGATGTCATCTGGAAGTGGGCCTATCCATGTGGCTCTGTCTTCATGTCTAGTGAGTGTTCTGACTCGGTAAGGCCCCAGGCTGCCTGTGTGGCTGGAGGAGCCCTGGAAATGGGGCTATTCCTACCAAGGCTTCTTACAGTCAAGGGCTGGCCTGGGGGACTCATTCCTTCTTAGCTTCCAAAACTGGATTCCATTTGGGTCCCTATTTGTCATCGAGGTCACAGACTGGAGCTCACTGGTCTGAGCTGTCAGTGATACAGGAAAAGTACCATTTCCTGATGCCTTAGCGGCCAGCTGCCCTGTGGCCACACTTGAGTGAGGAAATAGGTACTCGTATTGATGCCTACTCCACATATCTTGTCCACCCATTTGAGCCTTTGGGCCCCAGAGTCAGGAACTCCCAGAAGGACCCAAGCCAGGGCCAATTGGAACGAGAAAGGAATTGCAAAGGCATGGCTGTCTCAAGCTAAGCCATTCACATTTCTAAACAGAAGTAGGTTACTAGCATGAATGAATCTGGGGTCTCCCTGCCAGCAAGGAATCTTTCCTTAGCCCACTTTTGGCTGTGTGACCTCTACACCTTCCTTGACTTCTCTGGACCTTCATTTCTCAGTGAATTCTATAGGCTCACAATATTCCCTGTCACATTACCATGAGGGCAAATGAGTCCATTGCACCAGGTGCATGGGACACCACCTGACACAGCCATGTCCTCAGTGAGTGACTTATTCCCACTCATCCTCTCCCCACACCCTGCTAGAGCACCTCCCCTGCATCTCACTAGGGAGGAATATCTCAGTAGCTAGGTCTGGAGGTCATTCAGATTTTCTTTTTTTTTTTCTTTCTTTTTTTTTTTTTTTTTTTTTTTTTGGTTTTTCGAGACAGGGTTTCTCTGTAGCTTTGGAGCCTGTCCTGGAACTAGCTCTTGTAGACCAGGCTGGCCTCGAACTCACAGAGATCCACCTGCCTCAGATTTTCTTAAAGGATTTTTAGACCCAAGAGAGTCTCTGAAGGGTAGTGACCAGGTGCTAGACACCTGTCAGGCAGAAGTGAGCCTTCTCCACACAGGGCAGGGCTTTTGCACACAGGCCTGGGTTTTGCACAAGTACATGTGGCTGTGCCCTTGACTGTCTGTCAGGGAGACCACATGTGTGCCTGCGCCTCTGCAGCATGTGGGCACACTGTAGGGCAGAATCCCTGACTCAAGAGACAACACTGTCGGCTTTAGCCTCTGTGATGGGGATGCAGAGATAGATAAAGCTGGCAGTAGAGGCTCCATCTCTGATGTCCAGGGGCTCTGGAATTTACCCAGCATGCTTCATTACTCCTGAGCATAGCTTAAGCACAAGGGTGTCTGTGAGGGGTACTGGCATGCCACTGTGGCCTCTGCTAGCCCTGCTCAGCCTCCTCCTCTCTCCTTCCAGATGGGAAGAACCAGCTGCTCCTGGCTCTGCTGAAGTGCACAGGTGAGAACGGACTCTAAAGGGGACCCTGGGAGTTTGCAGTGGGTGCAGAGGACATAGGCTGGGGAGATGTCCGTCTGCTGGCCAGTGGTGTCCCCCTGGAGCCCCTCAGCACCTGCACTGGGTGGCAAAGGCTGCCAGCCTCACCAAGAATGACTTGAACTTCACCTCTTTCTCTGAGGCTAGGCAGGAGACGAGCCTCGGGCCCTGGGACTGTTCAGTGCTTCATACTAGGCTTGGTGGGTGTTGACAGGGATACTGAGCAAAAGATGGGGGGTGAGAAAAGTAGGCCCTTAGTCAGGAGAGCCCAGCTTTGGAAGAGTGGAGGATGGGGCTGCCGGAGCCCACGTGTGTGTGTGTGTGCGCGCGCGCGCGTGCATGTTTCCCCATGTCCCATATGTGCCTTTTCTCACCCAAGTGACCAGCTGCTTGGCATTGCCCAGGTCCTCCATCCATTGTGCTGGTTAGGGCCAGGGCATGAGGAGGTGAGGCATGGGGAGAGCACTCTTAGGACTGGTCTTGAATGCTTAGCACTGCTAGTATTCACGTGGCCGAGACTGAGAGGGCCCGTGGCTCGTGGCAGGACAGGTGGAGCAGGGTTTGGACACGGCCTTGGGAAAGACCACACGTTTGTTTCTAAAGAGAGCAGATAATTGGGCAGTGGGGTAGTGAGCTTTGGAGTGGATCTGTCTGCTTTTGAAGAATCTATCTTTGTGGAACTGACTTTTGGTATCTGAATTGTGCATCCAAAGTTGTCCACTGGCCCCTTGTGGGTGTGGCTGGTCCTGGGTGTAGGTGTTGAGGTTGGAGGTGCTGATGGCTCAGGACAGCTCACCCAGAGGCTCCTGCACCTCCCACAGACACGGAGCTGCAGCTGCGCCGGGACGCTGTCTTCTGTCAGGCCCTAGTGGCGGCGGTGTGCACCTTCTCAGAGCAACTGCTGGCCGCTCTTGACTACCGCTACAACAATAACGGCGAGTATGAAGAGAGTAGCCGAGACGCCAGCCGCAAGTGGCTGGAGCAGGTGGCGGCCACAGGCGTCCTGCTGCATTGGCAGTCTCTTCTGACACCAGCCACTGTGGTAAGTGGCCAGGTGGGTGACAGCATGGGAGGCACATGATGGTGGGCCTCTCAGCTCCTGTTTACCCAGGGGTTCTTGTTGTAGTGATTTGCTGAGCTTTTACTGTTAGAGTTGAGAATTCGTGGATGAACTGTAGTTCCTAGGCTCTGTGGCAGTGGTTCTCAACCTGTGGGTCCACGACCCCTCCAACAAACTTCTGTTTCCAAAAATATTTACATTATGACTCATAGCAGTAGCAAAATTACAGTTATGAAGTAGCAACAAAAATAAGTTTTTGGTTTTGGTTACCACAAAATAAAGAACTTTATTAAAGGGTCGCAGCAGCCTTAGGAAGGTTGAGAACCACTGCTCTGTGGTTCCTGGGAAAAGAAATGCATAAAGTTGTGGTTCTGAGCCACAAGCAGGCGCCTTGTGACAGTTGAGGAGTCGGGGGAGGGGGGGAGCGCACACATATTGCTTGCGTCTAGTACATGTGTAGCAGGTAGGACAGCAGCTCCAGAACAAGTGGCTCCAGAGATTACCCCACCCCCACACATGCACAGTGCAGCCTAAGATCACCCCCTGCTGGCCACTGATGTGCACTGCTTCTGGTCTCCAGGAAAGTACTCCCCCAACACACCCCATGCCAGCCCTCCCTGAACTCTGCTCAGGATGGAACACTAGACCCAGCACATTCTCTGATATCACCAGCACTGAGCTGGCCCTGGATCTGCAGCTCACTTCCTAGCAGGAGAGGGGACTGGGAGGAGGGAGGGGGACATCAAGCAGGGAGTGGTCTGGGAGGCAGCTTTAGAGCTGAGGCCTCTGCCAGCCAGAACGATGGTCTGAGGAAGAGAAAGCAGAAGGAAGGGTGTGTGCACAGGCCTGAGCAGGGGCGCGTGCGGCCTAAGGGGAGCAGGCAGGGGCCGGGAAAAGCAAGCTTGGTTGCGTGGTCTGCAGGTAAAAGGCGACTCAGAAGCTGCAGCCTGGAGACTCATGTAGCCTGGGCTAAGTTTTAAAAGGAAGTGTGTGACCCTGGGGAGGGCCGATTAGGGGACTGGATGGAGAAGGAGCCCCTCTAGGAAGTCTTGGTGAGAAGTGACTGGAATTGCTGGAGGAGGCAGACTGTGTCCTGGCACTTGGCCTATCAGGTTGGTCATACTGCTTGATGGGATTAGGGGACCAGCATAGAGAAAGTCTCCAGGGACAAATCTGAGGGGCTGAGAAAGGGAGTGCAGATGTTCATGGAGTCAGCTAGTTTCAGATGGTGCTTGCTGCAGCTTTACTGGGGCCACACAGCAAATCAGAGCAGAGATGAGTTCTGACCCAGATGGGGCACTGGCCAGCCAGTAGGATGGACGTCACTCATGCAGGGCCACACTGAGGACACCCACAGCCCAGCCAACCTCATGGCATCTCTAGGGAGACCCAGGCCAAGCTGGCATCTGAGTCCTCATCGTATCCTCTCCCTGCAGAAGGAGGAACGAACCATGCTCGAAGACATCTGGGTGACCCTGTCGGAGCTGGACAATGTCACCTTCTCATTTAAGCAGCTGGATGAGACTTCTGTGGCCAGTGAGTAACATGTCACATGATTCCCTCCCTTCCTGCCCTGAGAGTCAGGCTGCTCAGAGCCACCCTGGCTTTCCCCTGCTGCAAGGCTAACAGCCTAAGCCGACCAGTTTCCAGTGTTTCAAACCTCACATCCCAGGATGAGTCTCAGAGTCAGCCTTTGGGGAGCACATGGGAAAGGAGTGGTGTGCTAGTCGCTTCCCTAGCGAAGTCTTCAGTTGACAGCAGCTTCATGCCTGGAGACTGGGTTGGGCTCAGGGGAGAAGCGGTGATTGATTAGTGATGCCTGCATGGTAGTGATTGATTAGTGATGCCTGCATGGTGCAGGTAAAGGCTCTGAGTCACGTTTTTTCTTCCTTATGGGTACTGACAAGATACAGGGCCTGTGTTTGAACAGTTTTTGCCAGGGAGAGCTGCCCCTCTACCTGGGGCAGAGTCAGTGTTCAGGGTCAAGAGGAAAGCAGTAGGGGACCATGGGCCGTGGGAACAGGGCGTGGCCCTCACAGGATGATCTCGAGGGCTTGTGGGCTGTTCAAAGTTTAGCATGACAGGCAGTGGGGGTGGGGAGATTGAAGCTGCCCTTCTGGGATGCTGGAGTGAGGCGGCCTCAGATATTCAGAAACTTTGAGGTCCCAGCATGCTACCCTGAGGCTGGGAAGATAAGAGGGTCTGAGGCTACCCCTGTGAGTCAAGAGGGTTGGAAGTATAAGGTTAGCCCTCTTGAGTGCTGCTCTGGTGCAGATATGCCTGGGCTCCCCCTGGCCCCTTAGTGATCCCCCTGCTTTGCCTCACCCTCCACAGACACCAACGTCTTCTACCACATTGAGGGCAGCAGGCAGGCACTGAAGGTCGTCTTCTACCTGGACGGCTTCCACTTCTCCAGGCTGCCCTCCCGCCTGGAAGGTGGGGCTAGCCTCAGGCTGCACACTGTACTCTTCACAAAAGGTGAGCAGCCTGGCTGGGGACCCTGGTGAGGGAGGCAGACCAGACCACTGAGCACCCTAAGGCCCAGCCCCTCCCCTCGCTTGCCTTCCCTCTAGCTCTAGAGAATATGGAGGGGCCTCCGTCCCCAGGCAGTCAGGCTGCGGATGACCTGCAGCAGGAGATCAATGCGCAGTCGCTGGAGAAGGTGCAGCAGTACTACAGAAAGCTCAGGTAGCTGCTGTGGGTTGGCAGGGGTAGGGTGGGGGTGAGGGTTGGGAGGGAGCCTGCGGGGTAAGGACACATCCTGCCAAGCAGTGGGCCCTCTGGAGCTCATACGACACTGGGCACAGAGGCCACTGCTAACCCATTGTACAGCTGGCTATACTGAGGCCCACGTAGCCTGCCCCAGATCACACAGCCAGATGAGCCCAGTCTCTTTGGCTTATTCCTCCCTGTGCAGGGAGGTTCCCGCTGGGATCTTTGGGCTCCTAGCACTGGGTCCTGTTCTGAAGAGAACTTCCAGAGAGAAGTGGAGAGAGCAGGAGACAGAACTTTGTCCAGGGGAAGTACAGCTTGGGCTGGGAAAGCAGCTAAGATCTGATGGTCTCACTACAGCCAACTACAGCCACAGCCACACCCACACCCCTCCAATACACCCACAGTCTCACCTTCACCAGACCTGGACCCGGCTCCCAACCATGGCCCTTCTCACTGCTCTCTCTGCAAGGAATTGGGGTCAGGTAGAGGCTGGGTTTCCCTGGAGAGGGGCACTCTCTTCCCAGGGCCCCTCTGACCATTTGGAAATTGGAAAATGAAGCTTCCATGCATTTGCTAGGCAATAAGACCCAGGACACAATTTACAGTTTAATTGTTGCTGTCATCTGTTGGTCCTGTGTCTATCTGATTAGCCCCCTGGTTTTTATCCTTTGCTCAGAATGTTCATGGAGACCTTCAATGGGCCCTGTACTGACCTGGCACTCGGAAAGCTGTCCTGTTCTTCATGAACACTTGTTCTGTCAAGGCTGGGCTGCTAAATCCAGCCCATCCCTTGTGTATAAATAAAGTTTTATTCACACACAGCCAAGACAGTTTCTTCCTGCACCCTTTGTGACTTTTTTTGCTGGGTTTGGCAGAAGACAAAGACTCTGGTTAAAAGGGCCAGTGCTTTCTGGTTGATCGATCTAGAAGAATTTAGAGGGAGAGAATAAAGACAGGCTTGTAAACCCAGAACAGTTTTGTGCCAATTGCAAGGGATTTTCAGAAGAGAGAAAGCAGGGATGGGATGGAGGAGCAGGGATGGGAGAGATGTTGTCTAGAACAATCAGGCAGAGGTGGCGTTTTGAAGCCAGAGACCCTTTCTTGCTTCCCTAGGGCTACTGAAGGGGCAGGTGACAGTTGGCACATACAGCCCCTCAGAGCCACTCAGCAACTTCCTTCTGAGAGTTCAGGGAGGATGCAGGGCCGTAGCTGTAGGACAGGGGCCCAGGGCAGGGGTGTGGTCAGAGCGCAGGGCATGTGTGAGTGCGTGCGTGCCTGCCTGCGTGCGTCCATGCGTTGGCAGGATCCTCAGCCCCGTCTATTTCATTCAGGGCGTTCTACCTGGAACGGTCCAACCTCCCCACAGATGCCGGCACCACAGCTGTGAAGATTGACCAGGTGTGTGCTGTCTCTGGAAGCTTGGGCAGGGTGGGGACACTTGGACTGGGGCTACTCCAGGCTGAGTAGTAGGGTTACAGCCCTAACCAGAATCAGACCTAGAAGCCCCCAAAGCTCCCACAGCCTCTGCCAGCTTGTTTTCTTTTCCCAGGACAAAGGTTTGCAACCTGTGGGTTGTGACCCCTTTGGGGTCAAATGACCCTTTCACAGGGGTCACTTAAGACCATCAGAAAGCAGGTATTTACATTATAGTTCATAACAGTAGCAAAATTAGAGTTATGAGGTAGCAATGAAAATAATTTTATGGTTGGGGACACCGCAACATGAGGAACTGTATTGAAGGATTGCAGCGTTAGGAAGGCTGAGAACCACTGTCCTGAGACTTCCTTGGATGACATGCTCTTGCTTAAGGCCCTCTCATGAGCCCTTTCTTTGTCACATGTCTTTTTTGGTTTTTGTTTTTTTATTTGTTTGTTTGTTTGTTTGTTTTGAGACAGGGTTTCTCTGTGTAACAGTCCTGGCTGTCCTGGAGCTTACTTTGTAGACCAGGCTGGTCTTGAACTCACTGAAATCACTTGCCTCTGCCTTCCAAGTGCTGGGATTAAAGGTGTGCGCCACCACGCTGCTTCTTTGTCATGCTTCTTGAGCTGAGACCCCCTAAGGGTCAGAGTATTAGCTGTCACGCCCTGTGTGAATCCACACAGTATTCCTTCTGCCTTCAGGTTATTGCCAGGCATTTAGAAATCAAAAATCCTCCATTAAACCTAGAGACTTTGCCATTTCATGGGCTTTTGGCAAAGAGCAAATGTCATGTCTATTCTTACCAGTATAGAGCCTCGTTGGTCCTCTAAGGACAACAACATAGTGACTTCCACACAGAGAAGCCAAAAGAGAAATGGAATAGTCTGAGATCTAACTGCAGGGCCAGTTCCATTGCATCATGAGGAGCCCGAGTGGTTTCTGCCTCTCACCCACAATGCATCTCTCTGGCCTGGTTTGCCCACGCCCAGGCAGGCCTTGAACTTGGAACGGGTTGTGAGGAATTGGCCTTGGGGCTCAGAGGCTGTGAGCTCTGAGGAGCTTGGGCACCACCTTTGGGGATTTTGTAGTCTGTTGTCTACAGACCAGAGTGTCCCAATGACACATGGCTAAGGAAGACAGTATAAAGAGAGGCCACTCAAGCTAGCCGTGACAGGTTCAGAGAGGATAGAAGAGGTTACCCACGTCGCTTTAGGTGGAACTGCACTTGGCAGGAGCAGAGCCAGCTCGGAAGAAACAGTAAATGCTAAACACCTACTTCCAGGACGGTGGGAGCTGCAGATGGTTCTTGAGCTCCGAAAGGGACATGGGGGAGACAGCTGTGTAACAGCTGGATTAGAAGGATGACAGGGAAGGCCGGTGAAGGTCTCAGGGCTGCGGGCCTCTCCTGGACACCTGTCACATCTCTTGCAGCTGATCCGTCCCATCAATGCCCTGGATGAACTCTATCGTCTCATGAAGTCCTTCGTGCACCCCAAAGCTGGTGCTGCTGGGAGCCTGGGTGCCGGTCTCATCCCCATCTCCTCCGAGCTCTGCTACCGCCTAGGGGCGTGCCAGATCACCATGTGCGGCACCGGCATGCAGCGGTGAGCCTGCGCCAAGGCCAGATGGGACGTAGGGGGACTGGGTAGGCCCTGGGTATTTAGGGGCTCACGCACAGAAGTGGGAGGGTTGGGTTCAAATCCGGGAGCTGTAGTGCCCATGTTCCGGGCCCCTGTTTACCTGCTGGTGAAATGCAGTTGCCGAGGTCAGTGAGCCTGGGAGGGCTGTGCACCGGTCTGGTTCTAGCCCATTCAGGAGGGAGACACTCACTGTGAGCGGTTCATCTTGCCATTGCCCACCCAGGGGAACTGCTGCTTCCTTATAACTGTCAAGCCAGTGTGACGCCATCCCAGAGATGCCCAGCCATGTCTAGAGACCTTTGTGGTCTTTCTGACTGGGGAGGAAGGGAAGGGGGGGATAAACAGCAGGTGGAGACCAGAGAAACCCGAGTGTCTTACAGTACAGGGGATGACACACCATCTCAGAGATGGCCTGGTGTGTTACAATTAGGGAAACTGAGGTACAGGGCACAGGGAGACAGGATAGAGGAGTAGATTAAGAATCCAAAAGGTCTGTCGTCTCCAGCCTGGTCTCAGGAGCAGATTTAAGGCACACACTTCTGTTCCCTCTCTGACCCCCTAAGAGAACCTCCAAAGACCACCCCTCAGCCAAGTGTTCACAGCAGCCTCTGCCTGGGGATATGGGTTCTTGCAGAAAGCTCCAGAAAGTCCCTGGTTCATGGTACTGCCTTGGGGGGTGTGGGTATCATGCATTGAGGGGATGGAAGGTGATGGTTACTAGGAGAACTGAGTGGAGGATCCAGGAACCTTCCTGAGAGGCAGCGGACACTTGGGGATAGTGGGAAGAAGGGAGCCAGTGGTGGGCAGGAAGTGGTGGGCAGGAAGTAGTTCTTATCTTCCCTCTCCCTTCACCCACTGCAGGAGCACCCTGAGTGTGTCCTTGGAACAGGCAGCCATCCTGGCGCGGAGTCACGGGCTGCTGCCCAAGTGTGTCATGCAGGCCACAGACATCATGCGCAAACAGGTAAGGACACCCACAGTGGGCCCTGTGGCCAGGGATCCTGATCAGCCCTGCGGGATGTGGTTCATCTTGGGCCTGGTCTCCCTCAGCCCCAGATACCTTGCTCAGTCTTGGCTGTTCACATTTCTTACCCCACCCAGCTCCCTGCTTCCCCCTCAGCCTTGAGCTCCACAGGGCCCAGGCCTGACAGCAGTGTTCCTTCTAGGGTCCCCGAGTGGAGATTTTGGCCAAAAACCTTCGAATCAAGGACCCAATGCCCCAAGGTGCACCTCGGTAAGTGACCACCCAGCCTCTCCAGTTTCCATTATTTTCCCAGAAAGGCCAAGGCCTGCTTGGCATAAGACTCTGGGTCTCACCCCAAACAGATCCCCAGTGTTCCGTGAGCCACCTCTTGCTATGGTAACTCGAAAGGCCTCAACCTTTCGTGGCTTAACCCAGCATCTGAGCAACTGCTGGGCGTCCTCCCCATCCCTGATGCTGACTCTGCCAGTCCTGTGGCAACAGTCTCCTGTCATCTTCAGCAGCCAGCTCCTCTCGAGGGCTCATGCATGACTCCTCAGTGGCTGCCCCGGAGTTCTGAATAACTCTTTGTTTTGAAATAGTGGCTTCAGGCAGTGTCTCTTCAGAACCCCAGCGTGTCCCTGGTCAGCACCTTGGTGTGCTGTTGCCATTGCCCTGAAGCCTGTTCGCGTCCCTTGTCTGCCATGTTTTCCTGTTTTCAATTCATCTTCATGCTCTTACGGCGCCTGGCCTGTTCAGGAATGGCGACGTCCACCCTCTTATGAACCCAGTTGATCCCGCAGCAGCCCTGCAGGCCAGGTCCTGCTGAGATCCCATCAGCAGGCAAGCACACAGAGGCCCAGAGATGTTCAGTGTCTTGTTGGAGGTCACACAGCTAGTAGCGGACAGAGCTGGAATGCTGACCCAGGACAATCTAGGCCTAGACATGTAGCCCTCACCCCTGTGCCATTGCTCGCTCCAGTTCACCACGGTGACCTCCTGTCTGGTCTCCTGCCCCTGAAGTCATCCCTCTGCATGGCTGCCTCTCCTCGGAGCCCAGCACACACTCCTTCACTGAAGGCTTACATACCTCAGTGGCCCTCCTCTGCAGCCCTTCCAAAACCAAGGAGCCATCCTGGCTACAAGCAGACAGACACAAAATCTGTGAGATGGGGGGGGGGGGGGGTCTTAGAGTTATTGCCCAGTGTCTGTACCCTATAAGCATTCGAATACACACGCCATTTGGAAATGCCTTGCCTACCTCTCAACCTTCCTAATGCTGCACCCTCATGTTGTGGTGACCCCCAGCCATAAATTATCTTATTGCTGCTTTATAATTATGATTTTGTTACTGTTCCGGGTCATAATGCAAATGTCTGATGTGTGATCCCCAGGCTGAGAACCACTGCTCTAGAGGGACAGGATCTGCCTTTGAGAGAGTGACTTCAATACTTCTCACTTTCTCTATCTTTCTGGGCGTGAATTACTTGTTCTGCTAGATAAAAGGGGAAGTAGCTGTTGTGGCGTCTACTCGGCCCCTCATGCTCTCTGCCTTCACTTGCCAGCCTCTACCGCCTCTGCCAGCCTCCAGTGGATGGAGACCTCTGAACACCGACTGCCCCCTGCTAGACCACTGCCTCTGCAGCTACGATGTGGGAGGACACGGAGGGGCCACAAGGTGCCCCGAGGCTTCTGCCACAGCTGTGTCGAGATCTCCCCAGCGGACCCTGCTGTCACCGTCCAGGACAAGTCTCCCCAGACTGGCTGATCACCCCTGGGCTGGCAGGTTCTCTATACTTCTGCCTAAGGCCTGAGGGCTGCTAGGGCCCCCAGAGCTCATGAATGTAGCTGGGGCCTGGATGCCTGCTCTCACCCAAGTCCTCCATACAAGCAAAGGTCATAGGGTCCGGTATCTGGAGGCCTGCAGACCCAGCTCCTCAGATGGCAAAGCTGCACTTTGAGCCTGGGATTCCTCCTGGGTCCACATTCCTGGAGACCGTGCCTGTTTCCTGTCCTGGCTGAAGCTTCTGCATATTCCCCTGGCCCCTTACTAACCAGCTCAGCAAACTCGGGACAGCTAGGCCTCTACCAGGAGAGGACACTGGCTGAGCAGCCGTCACCTCGTGGACACTTGAGAGCCTTGCTGGCTTTCAACATGACCCACCACCATCGGAACTTGAGCCGGCAGCTCTGGGCACCAGATTGGCTCTGATGTTAATTTATATGGCGCAACATCTCTGTGGTTGATATTTTGTATTTCTTTCTTATCGTTATTGTTAGTGTTGCCAAGAGTTTCTCTTCCCTAAGTTTTCTCATTATGTCTTTGACACTTTAAATTTCAGAGAAAAGTATATTGCCTAATGGGACCAACATAAAGTAGTATCAACAACTTTATTCAGTTCTACTAAAAAAAAAAAACAAGAAAAAAAAACAAAAGAAACTAAATTATTGAAAAAGTTTAAGACGTCATTATTTCCATTTCAAAATCTTAAGATTGTGAGGTGTGGCTCACAGGGTCTGCTGCCTCTCCCCCTGCCTCAGTACCCCAGCATCTGGCCCATGTTGGACTCTGTTGTTGAATGACTGGACCAGGGTTGGGAGGTGGCCAGACCTAGTTGTGGCTGAGGGCTGGACTGTGTGTCATCTGTTTTCATGTTGCTATCTCAGAGCAGGGCATTATGGGACTTCTTGGAGAACAAGAGTTAGGAACCTGTTGTCTACCTTCTGGGTAGGGGGCTGCACATGGGCACCCCTTGGCTCTTTGTCTGCTCCCCAACTTCTGGACATCGAGAGGGATATGGTAGTATGGCGGAGGGGAGCGGGGATCCTGTCACCCCTGCCTGGCTGTAAGGCTGGGTTGAGGGAGTATGGTCTCCTCGGTTCCCAGGGGCCACCTTTCTCTTGCTATGGGATAAACTTTTGTTGATATGTTTTGTTTGTCTGGAGATTCAGGGCCCTGTGTTATCCCTGCTGAGGGGATGGAGATGGGTCCCGAGGGCCAGGGCATCAAGCCTGGTTTATCTTAAATGTACAGATTCTATTCGTTAAATCCATGATAGATTTTTTTATTATTATTAAAAGTCGTATATAATACAAATAAGGTGTGGTCTGCCTGTCTGGTGGTGAATAGCAATGGATGGGTTCCAGCTCAGATGATTAGATTCTGGAGGTCGGTGGCCCTGAGCCAACAACAGGAACACTGCCTCAGGTCCCTCCTAAGGAACGAAGGTAGGCTCCGCACAACAAATGATGGGTTTTACATTGAATTCCAACCTTCCTTTGGATTCTAAGCTCTTAAATTCATTGTTGACAGGAAAGAAATGTGATTGGCATCTTTCTAGAAGTTTCCTTCCCTGTCCTGGGTATTTTCCATGGGTCAGAGCAAGTCCACAGAGTATCGTAGAACTGTTGTCTGTCCCATTGTCTGAGACATTGGATCTGAACAGAAGTTTAACACCCTCACTTACGGCCTGGAGAAATAGCTCAGCAACAAGAACCCACACGACAGCTCACAACCATCTGTAGCTCCAGTTCCAGGCAATCTGACACCCTCTTTTGGCCTCTGTGGACACCAGACACACGTGATACACAGATGTACATTGCAGACAAGACACTCATACACACAAATCTTTTTTTTAAAAAAAATGAGGCGGTTGGAATCCAAGTTAGCCACAAACATGCCAATCGGAGCAGCGTCCACATAAACCATCCAGAACACTATTTCTGCACCCAGGCCTGGGTGGGTCCCACGCTGTTCATTGATGTTTCATTTCCTTAGGCTGAAGGGGTCTTCATGAGTTGCCAGGATTTGTAGGCCCAGCCAAGCCAGTCACTTCTTGAACTGAATTCAGCCTGCAGGCCTTGGCCAGCCCTGGAGGCCCCTTCCCCTTTCCTCTTTTTCTTCCCTCTTCCTCCTCTTCTCTTCACCTCTCTTTCCTCGTTTTCCTCACATTGGGAAAGTGTCCCCATCCGCTTCTCACACGAGGTCCTCGTGGTCTCCACCTGTCTCTTGTCTACTCTGAAGGCCTCTGGTCCTGCTGAGAGGTGATCTTGCTTTTCAGTTCCAGTTTCAAATTAACTCTCTGAGGGCTTCTGCAAGGGTTTCAGGCCATGGGATAGCATCTTCTGGACCATCTGGAGCCAGCACCTGGGTTTCAGGAAAGTCACTAAGAGCTGTCACTTGTGTGCAGTTGGAGTTGCCAGGGAGTCTGAGGTGTACACAGGAATCCGGCCCGGGAATCTGCAGACAGAAGGTCCCCAGAAGTGAGATGGAGACCAGAGGCAGAGTATCTGTGACTTTGAGCCCGTCGCATTCATTCCTGTATGTGGTGGGAAGAGCCGGGAACATCAGTTGCACAGCTGACATGACTGGGTGCAGAGGCCTGGAGTTCAGTCTGGTGGGGCTGTCAGCAGGCTGGGAGAGCCAGTCTTGTGACTTTTAAGGTCAACACTCTTACATGGGCCTCTGACCTGGCAGCCCTGTGCTTACCGGGAGGGATGTCACCGCCTCTCTCAGTCTCTCTCTCTTTTTTTTTTTTAAAGCAATGAAGATGCCACACTGCCCTCAGGACAGCCTGGTCCTGAAGTAACTTTATGAAGGCCTGTAGAGCCCATCCTGTCCAGCAGGGGGCACCAGGGACCGTGGAATGCCCAGAGGTTGTGGTTGCCTGGTGGGGTCCTTCCTAGGGACACAGAGCCTGACCCTGGGCACCCACACTGGGGACAGCGCCTGCCTGAAGGTGCAGGTGCAGCTGATGTTTGGACAAGGAGACCTGCTGCCTGGCTAACTCCATAGAAGCATTTTTCCCCCCACTGGTTTCTCTACATTTTTTGCCCCTTAGGCTCTCTCTCCCTCTCCCTCTCCCTCCCCATCTCCCTCTCCCGCCCCCTCTCCCCCCCCCCCTCCCTCCCTCCCTCCCTCCCTCCCTCCCTCCCTCCCTCCCTCTCTCTCTCTCTCTCTCTCTCTCTCTCTCTCTCTCTCTCTCTCTCTCTCTCTCTCTCTCTCTCTCTCTCTCTTTCTCTCTCTCTCTCTCTCACACACACACACACACACACACCTGCCCACCTTTTCTGGTGTCCTGTGGCAGGTCTTTGGTATGATTCTATTTTCCTGTTCTTTCTTCTCTCCTTACCCTTCCTCTTTCTTCCATTTGTATCTGTGAGAACACAAGGACCTTCTTATACTATAGAGGTGCCGGTGAGGGACAGCTATCCCATGTTTACTCTCTCAACGCCTCCCCCCCCCCGTCACTTAGAACTGTGACCACCAGGTGGCGGTGTGGGCCAGGCTGTCTTCAGAGGAGTTCCTAGACATCTCCAGCGTTAGAGGCAGGCATTGGGGTGGTGGTGGGGGAATATTCAGGAGTGACTTGACGGTAGAGATTCCCCACGTGGCATGTGACTCAGTATGTCCCTGCCTCTCTCTGCTCTTGTCCTCCACCTGTGCAGAGAGACCCAGCCAGTCCCTAAGAGGGAATTTCCCACTCTCTAGTCAACCCACCTGTCCCAGATTCTTTGAAAGACAAGTTGTGACATTCAGAATCATCTAGAGGCACTGCACAGGCATGCTGCTTGGTGGCTTGAAGGACACCTGCCACCCCTGTGAAGCCCCACCCTACAGAGGAGAAAAATGGGTTCAGCTGGCTTAAGGAGCAGATGGTCACGTGAGCTTGAACGGCACATACATAAGTACCTGGTGCCGCTCCAAGTCAGAGGGCATTGCATATGGCAGGTGGGAGGCACCCACGCTGCTGGGTTTCATGGACTGTCTTCCAGATGTGCCATGGGAGAACCTGACTTTAGTTCTTTTTTTTTAAATATTTATTTATTTATTATGTATACAATATTCTGTCTGTGTGTATGCCTGCACGCCAGAAGAGGGCACCAGACCCCATTAGAGTTGGTTGTGAGCCACCATGTGGTTGCTGGGAATCGAACTCAGGACCTTTGGAAGAGCAGGCAACGCTCTTAACCTCTGAGCCATCTCTCCAGCCCCCTGACTTTAGTTCTTGAACAAGAACCAGTGGAGAGGAAAATGAGGGAAGAAAGAATTGGATGGGTCTCTTTGCAAAAGAAAGTGTCTTTGTTGCTGGGTGTGGTGGCACACACCTTTAATCCCAACACTTAGGAGGCAGAGGCAGGCAGATCTCTATGAGTTCGAGGCCAGCTTGATCTACAGAACGAGTTCTAGGAAAGCCAAGGCTGTTACACAGAGAAACCCTGTCTCGAAAAACTACAAGAAGAAGAGGAGGATGAGGAGGAAGAGGAGGCAGAAGAGGAGGTGGAAGAGGAGGAGGAGGAGAAAAAAAAGAAAGAAAAGAGAAGAAAGTGTCTTTGTTTTTGTGAACTCTGTCTTGCACACTTCCCAGGATGAGTGAAATTTTAATCTTAGGACCAACTTGATTGGATCTGTGATCAATTAAGAGATTACCTTTGAGTGGGTCTGTAAGGGTATTTCCCAGAAGGACTAACTGAGATAGGGGGGCATCCCCCAGCATGGGTGGTTCCTTCCAGGGTGGCCCAGATAGAAAGAGCTATCTCATCCATCTTCACATCCGCAGTTTGCTCGGGGACTCCCACATGCACACTCATGGCTGCATCCTGGGCATCTGTGCATGTTCCTGTCTGCACTGCTTTCGCTCCAGCTCCTCAGTATCCTTTGGCCCTCAGAGGTGTGGGGTTTCTGATTCTGGATGTGGTATGACCGCTGTCTCAAGCTCCCGACATCCTGATGTCCCCACAGTGATGGAGAGGATCCCCTGGAATTGTGAGCTGACATAAACCCTCTCTCCCCTAAGTTACTTACAGTCAGGACATTTGATCAGAGCAATGGAAGAATGAAGCTGGAACAAAGGTCAACTCCACCAGGGCCAGAACAAAGCAGTGTCCGGCCCACCGAGGGGATGAATGACAGGGGGGGGGGGAGATGACCCAGCTGGCCACACAAGCACAAGGACCCCATGTGAACCCCCAGCACCGCTGTAGAAACAACAGCAACAAAAAAGAACCCCTCCCCCCAAAACCAAAACACGTGTGCTTTAGCCCAGGAAGACTGGTGGATCCCCTCAACTTCCTGGTCCCAGCCTGACTGAACTGCTGAGCTCCAGGATCAGTGACCTAGCCTCGTGTCTCAAAAAGTAAGGTAGAAACTGATAAAGCTAGATACTTCACATTGATTTCTGGCCTCCACACGCACGCAGACACACGTGCACACACGCATCAGCATGGGCATAAACGTAACAAGTACTCATAAACACGTGTGTTTACTACACTCATACACACATATGCACATACCCTCATATAAACAGATGCACACCACACCACACACATACACACACACATACACACACGTATGCATGTGCACACACACGCAACTGCATTTGCATAGACATGTAACAAGTACTCATAAACACGTGTGTTTACTACACTCATACATACATATGCACATACCCCCATATAAACAGATGCACACCACAACACACACACACACACACACACACACACACACACACACGCACGCACGAATAGAAAGCTCGCTCTGGCCCCATGAGCAGACACAGCTAACACTTGCCTCCCCGCATCCCTTCTCTCTCAAAGCCTCCCGCATCTGAGAGCTGAGGGAGAATTTCTTTATTCTGATGAATATGTATTACTTCTTCCCAGACAAGATATGCAGGTTTTAATAAGGACTGTCTAGGGAAACAATGTTTAAATCCAGGGACATCACCCCAATAATGAGACTATAAAGTGGTGATGAGGGTGGTGGGGATAGTTAGGGCACAGGGTCCCCTGGGGAGGCATGGGATCACAGGACAGCTAGGTCTCTCTGGATCCAGGGGAGGGTGTACTTGATCCTGGGTTAGTAAGGAGTTAAACATGTCTTCCTCTTTGTGGTCAAACATCCGCGAAGCTGCCTTTAGGTGGTGGTTATATGAGAAGCCGAATCTCCGGGGCCTTGACCCACATGTGTGTAGTGTGTATGGGTGAAGGGTCTGTGTCCCTCAAAAATCTGACGTCATCACGCTATCATTCTGGTTGTGGGTTTGACACCTCTCTGTGGGCTCTTCTAGAGGATCATGGAAAGAAATGCCCTAAAATGGTTATCCAAGGGTCACCTTACTCCATGAATATGCCACCCACTTCATAAATATTCATGTAATCATCATTAGCCTCTGCAACACTGAACCCTGGGGCAGCCCCCTCCAGTCCCTTTGTAGCGTTTGCTTTGATACATAGACTTCTGTTCCAATTGTATCTGTCTTTTGACTAAATTCTTTCCTTCAAGAAGACAAGAACCAAGAGATCCTCTTAATATTCCTGGGGGCAGCACAGCGTTGGTGACATCTGCTCAGTCACCTCCCCTGAGTCTGCCATTGGACAAGTCACCTCTGTAGTTGAGACTGTTACACATCACACACACACAGACCTGCGATGCCCCCAGGTCTGTTACTTTGTGAGTGCCAGGGCTTGACCCAGTAAACTGTGTGGCTTATGGAAATGAGCAAGGGGCCTACCTGTCATGGAGGGGATATTCTTGGATTGGAGAAAAAGAGAATCTAGAATGAGTAGCTAAGTCAGAAGGACATTGGACTTCACACACAGAAGTGCTTGCGGCTCATCCAGGAGAGCTGGCTGGTCCAGGTCAGGTGGTTTTCAGATCCACGGATGAGCGCAAACCCCGGTGGGATTGTTCCCCAGTTCCAGCTGCCTTGTTCCCTCTCCAATAACCACTGTGTGCAAGCCAGGACACCTCTCAGAGTGCCGGCTGCCACACAGGTGCCTTTCCTAGGGTTTGCAGAGAAAATAGACTCTGTCAGCTCTTGGAGATGAGTTAGAAATATATGGATGGTGTGTATGTGTGTGTGTGTGTGTGCGCGCGAGTGCGTGCTTGCCTGCCATATGGGGTTCAAAGGACAACTTGGAGGAGTTGGTTCTTTCATTCCACCGTGAGGGTCCCAAGCTCAAACTTCATGTTGTCAGACTTGGCAGCAGGTGCCTCTATCCGCTGAGCCATCTTTCTAGCCCTGAGAATGCTATTTTATACTCAAAGGCCACCTTCGTTTTCCTTCCTTCGGTGTCAAGCCATGCCTGACTTTCTGACTTCTCTTCCTTTGGAACTTACTACCAGGGTCAGCAGGGCCTAAGGACCCCTGGTCTGTTACTGCTCATTTACATATTGAAAGATGATGTATTTCACTGCAAATGATCGTCCTTTTATTTCCTTCTCGCGATCTACTTAGGGCACCCTAATGAGCTTTTAAGTGGGTGTGCCATGCTACAGGTTAATTATTTAAGGCTTTCAATTCAGGGCAGTGGAGAGTTGTTAAGTACACTTCTCTGGGAGGTGGTGGGGTCAGACAAGGTGAAGAGTCCCTGGCTTGAGTCCACCAGGAATCATGTCTTGGGGCCAGGGAGCCTGGGCTCTCTCAGCTGTGGCTCTCAGCTGCCGTGGCTCTCAGCTGCTGTGGTTCTCTACTTCAGATAGGGCTGCTTTGGAGTTGAGCTGCAACTGAAGAGTGAGTGTAGCTGCTGGGCTAGTACTGATGTCCACTGTGCTGTCCACACACAGCCCTCTGCCAGGTATCCATGCTGCCGCTGAGCCATAGTAGGTGTCGGGGGAGAAGCTGCCTCTGTGGGTAGGCCAGCACGGGAGGGTTGAGTTTGCATTCAGGTCTGGCCTGAATGGCTGGAACCCCCACACTCATGGCCCCTGACTTGATTTCCATGACTGTACTGACTTACCAGTAGGAATCTGCTGGTGTGTGTGTGGGGAGTGACAGGCAGCAGGTGACAGAGGGAGGGCACTTGTGGCCAGTGACAACACAGGCAGATGGTTCTAGAAGAGCTCTCTAGAAGCAATGGCTACCTGCATTCACACCATCATGGAGCCACCATTCCTAAGCTTCTGGGTCTGTGAAGAGACACCAATTAAATAAAAGGGAGGGACTGGAAAGATGGCTCTGCAATGAAGAGCTCTTACTTCGTGTACAGAGGACCCAGGATTGATTCTCTGTACACACATAGTAGCCCACAACTGCCTATAGCTCCAGTTCTGGGGAACCAGATGCCCTCTTCTGGCCTCTGCAGGTACTACATTGCATGTGGTGCACACAAAACTCAAGAAGGCACATATACACATAAGTAAAATAAATGAATGAATAAATCTTAAAATGGGCTTGAAAACTGGCTCAGTGGTTAAGATCACTGGCTGCTCTTCCAGAGGACCTGGGTTCGATTCCCAGCATTAACAATGAAGCTCACAACAGTCTGTAACTCCCAGTCTGTGGTGATTTGAATAGCAATGACCCCCATAGACTCATGTGCTTATGCTGGGCAATAGGGAGTGGCACTATTAGGAAGCGTGGCCTTATTGGAGGAAGTGTGTCACTGTGGAGGCAGACTTTCAGGTCTTGAAAACTCTCAGCTCCTTTTCCATCATCATGTCTGCCTGCACGCTGCCATCTCTGCATGATTATAATGGACTGAACCTCTGAAACTGGAAGCCGTCCCTAATGGCTTGTTTTACTTTATATGAGTTGCTATGGTCAGATGTCTTGTCATAGCAATAGGAACCCTGAAGAAGACACAGTCTCAGGAGATCCAGTGCCTGGTTGTGGCATGCACCAAGCATGCACATGGCACACGGACATACATGCATGCAAAACACCAACACATATGATAAAACACAATGAAAAAAATAAAAATAAAACACAAGGGAATTCATTCATATGTCTGTCCCTCAACCTTACAGTATGTTTATTCATACAAAGAATATTTATGAAGTACACACCCCACTAGAAATCGTGTGAACATAGGAAAAGAACCAGGAGCCAAGCAGAAGCAGCCTCCTCCTGTTTCCCTACAAGGTAATGGCAAGACTTCCTTGTAAGGAACCCTGTCCTTTCTTCCAGCCCCACCTACCTGTCACCCACCAGCCACAGTCACATGCACCAAGGGCAGGAATGGTGTCTGGCTTTGGAGAGATGGGGTGACAGAGAGCAATGAAATAGTCACAACAGTTTGCAGTCAGGAGTTGAGAGCCTGGGGAGCTTGTGTGGGAATGCTAAAGGCCATCGGGTTCCGTGGGACGGAGGAATGTGTTTATCTGGGGCACTTGCTAGGGATTCTGATTTTGGTTTGTAAACATTGCATTTAGTTATGTGTGTGTGTTGGTGGGTGTACACACCATTGCCCAGATGTGGAAGTCAATTCTCTCCTCCCACCATGTGGGTCTCAAGTCCCTTTACCTGCCAAGTCATCTGGTTGACCCAGATATTCTGAATTTAATGGTGAGTTCGTGAGGGGGAATGTGTCTCTGTCCACTTGGTTGGTGGCCCACTCAGTCAAGTCAGGCTGCAGGAAGTCACAGGTGAAGCCCAGCAGGAAGTCACAGGTGAAGCCCAGCAGGAAGTCATGGTGAAGCCCAGCAGGAAGTCCCCGGCAGAGCCCAATAAGGGGTCTCTGTGGCAGTGTACTGTGGTAGCAGAGACCTTTACTGTAAGGTGGTACATCGTGGAAGGTTCTGGCTGAGAGGTGTTAGCTTAAACACAATAAATGCATCAACCACCTTTTCCCTACTCAGTCCTACTCTAGGGGACCAGAGACGAGGACTGAGTGTCTGTTGGGGTGTCTTGCAGACTTAGATTCTAGGGTAGGACTCAGCTTTCACATCTGTGCAATGGTCATACAGCAATAACAGAGGTCACGATCCGGTGCCCAACATCCGAATCCAGCACAGAGCTTCTGGTCACCAGGGCAACATGCTTAGAGCACTAACAGGCTCGAGCATCTGGGATGGCTTGTGCACCTGCACGCTGTCATAGCATTGGCTAATGTTACCATCCCCAGCCCCAACAACCACCACGGAAGCTGTCACCGTCAGAGCCAACCCAGTCAGCTTTCTGAGCACAGGGAAGTCTGGGACCCAGTAAAGCTTGGTTCTCACTGGTTTCTAGAGGGAGGCCAGGGACCTGACACACTGGAGATGCCTGACAAAGATCCCATTCTAGGGCTGCCTTTAGCTCCCAGTCTTCCTGAGATTTTGTTATCCCCGACAGGACTTGAGGGAACAAAAGTGGGGGAAGGGGAGATCACCTACTCAGTGTCAGACTGAACACAGTTGATTTCAAAATCAGTCTGACACATGCTCTTGCTTCAACCCGTAGCCCTGTGCCTGTGAACTCTTGTCTCGAGGTGGCTTTCTTTAAGCCAGTTTTTGCCAGTTCAGGGAGGGCCAGCCCCTCTCCCAGACAGCACAGTGGCTCCCCATGGCAATCTACTGTCCTCTTCATGCCGATAATCGCCCCAAAGAGATAAATCTAGCAATATGTGTGTGATCAGCAGTCTCATTGTCCCCCCTAAGACATAAATTTATGGGGCATCCACACTTGGGGGGTCATCATTCCCAATAGTTTATAGTATCGAGCCGCCTTTATTTCCCCGGTAAATCTAATTTATATGGATGAGCAGATCGAGCTGTGCTGTTCCAGGCATTGGAAGGCTGTGAATCATTCACAAGGCTTTAGGAAACTTGGGGAGATTAAGGTTTTGCATAATGCAAATCAGGAGGGAAAGATGTTTGCTCTGCCTCCGCTGTGGATGCAATTAGCACAATGAACACCAAAAGAGATTCATTTTCCTGGGACACAGAAAGGTCTTCTTGGTATGCAGGAGAGCACAGTTATTTGCAGCACAAGAGCTGGAGCCGAAGCCAGCCAAGCACCAGTGACTGTTTGATTTGCAACTTTAAAGAATTTAAGGATGAATAAAACATCGAGTTAATTTTCAAAAGGCTGTTGTCAAATGGCCTAAGATCTGAGCATTTGCTGGGCTCAAAAGTCAAGACGGCACTTTAGGTGTGTTCTGGGCCTTGGTTATGGAATCCTGTATGCTCCTGGAATTTTCTTCCAGCCAGCTTTGGCCCCTTCAGAACCTTAAGTCCCAACTTTTTTTTTTTTCTGGAAGTTCCTCTTGTATATTCCAGCTGCCCTGCCCTAGCCCCTTTGTTTCTAGGTCACACAGCGGTGCAGTAAACATTGACTGACCATCTTCTGCGAGCCAGGCACAGGGCACTAGGAGGGTGGGGCAGAGCAGGTGCCCTTGACCTCCTGCTGGAGTTGATGCCTTTCTAGTGGGGAATGGATGGTGTTATGTTTAGAAATGATAGGTGTTGAGGACAAAAGCCCATGACAGTGGTGGAAAGAGTTGGAAAGGACAGGAGTGGGGGGTAGGGTGGCTTGTAGCTTTAGACACAGTAGCTGGGGACAGGTACACTGGGTCCTCATGGAGGTATGGGCAGATGTGAGGCATCTCTGGAAGGGGAGCCAGTACTGCAACTGGAAAGATCCCCATTTCAGAGAAACAATGGCCACACCTGGGGTGGCCAGAGGGAGTGAGTAGGGAGGTGAGAGCTGGGTACCAATGTCCAGGTTGTGTACAGCCCATGCACCCATGCAGCCACTCAAGCATCCATGCTTGCATGCATCCATCCTCCCATGCATACATGCATGCATCTACCATCCACCCACTTCCCAACCGTTCATTCACTGAACATCTATGTTCCCAGCTAGCCAGTGAACCAGGCTTCACAGTAGCAACTATGGGAGTCCAGCCTGGGTTAGGGGTAGTGAAGCTCTGATCCTTGAGGTTCATGTTCTGCTGAGATCATGGAAATTAAGAAACACTCCAGGAAGGAAGGAGATTCCCCCAGCATCATGGAGACGCAGAGCACAGGGCGATGAGTTCGGGGAGGAGCCGGGGAGCCATCAGGACCCCTTCACAGGGTGGGCAGTGGTGGTCATGAGAACCCCTAGCCTCTGCCTGGCAAGCCCAGTGGAATCATCACCATTGGCTCTTGAGCAACGCTTCTCTCTCCCCTACACCCATTTAGCAAATAGAAGACAGAGGCTCCTTGACCTACGGGTCCTGGTTTCTGCTCCTCAGACTTCTGTAGTCTGGGAACTGGGGAGGAGAATGACCTTCTCCTCCTGAGGCCAGTGTGAGGCTGTGGGAGGTTCTAAGATAAAGGTCTATGCTGGTCACACTTGGATGATTCTGGGAATGGAGAATTTCCAGCTGGGAGGACCCCGTCCATGGCAGTCCCTGTGTGCTGAGAGCCTGAGAACTCTCTGGGGACCCGAGAATGGGCTTCATCTGGGCCAATTGGCTGGTTGGGACTCTGCCAGAACTTAGGGTTGAGGTTGTAGGTGATTGGATTGTGCTAGGCTGGTACTGAGGCTGCAGAGAGGCAGGGCCTGGTGTCTTCTGGCTCTTCTGCCCTCTCAGAGCTCAGACTTACTCTAGGATGGGGCAGTGGCTCATCACCTGTAGAGCCTCTGGGCTCCTGACCTTCCCTGGTCACCTGTGGTCATCCTGTCTCCACATGGTCGTAGGGACTTCTTCGGGACCTTGAGCCATTCTTACTCACCCTGCTCAGAACCTCTTAGGTCCTCCCCTGCACTCAGAGAAAGCTGATGCCTGGAAGGACAGAGGGGTGCCTATGCCCAGAGCCAGGGGCTTCCAGGAAGCTTCAATGATGCTGTTCCTTCTCAGTGGGGAGAACCCGCAGGCGTCTATGCAGTGACTGGCTACATGGAGGAACCAAGAGCTCTTGGGTGTGTGAGACTCTGAGACAGGTGAGGCCCCAAGGAACAGGGCCTGTGAGCTATTTCTTCTGAGTCCAGCACCCCTCCCCACTCTGCTCCCCCATGTTGCTGGGGTGTCCCATGAATATGGAATGCATAATGGACACCCACATACTGTCTTTCCTCTTGCTGCCCCTGGAGGATGGCAGGCTGGGAACAGAGGCACCGACTGGGAGGTGACAGCAAAGGCTGTTCGACCACAGCTGCTCCAGCTGCCAGGTGTGGATATGACCTCAGGTCACAGTATCCGGGGAAGAGATGTGATGGGCATCTGCCTGGCCAGATCCCCATTGTCACATGAAAGGCAGGCGGGACCTGACGAGGTCTGGGGCACCATCTGCTCTGGAGTGCTTTGTGCTGAGAGCTACGTGTGAGCCATGCATCCCACCCCAGGGAGGCACAGCCACAGAGAAGGCGGCTGGCAGGGACTCTGAGGGTGGTCTGGGGTCTCTGTCTCCATCTGTATGCAGCCCCTCCCAGGGGGCTCTGAGCTCAGCACATCTCAGAACCAAGAACTCTGAGGATAGACATAGACACTGGCCTCTTGGAACTGTTGTGGACTCATCTGTCCATGGAGAAAAGAGATGGGCCCGGGGCTGTGTTCCCCACCCCACCCCCGCCTTCTCTTTCTGTCACTTTATAATCCAGCAAAGCAGGTGTCTTTTCTCTTGACCCTTGTCTGGCTCCTGCTGTGACAGGGGATCCTGGAGGGGAGAACTGGTCCTTTTTGCTGTCGGCTGTTGGAAGCACACTGGTTTCAGGCTGCTTCTTGTCCCGACTGCTCCCTTGTAGCTGGACTGGGATGCTCCGGTGTAACCTCTGCCCAAGGACCTCGCTGCACTGGCAGCAGTGAGCCTAGTGAGGCCCCACCCTGTGCACCGTGGGCCTGGCAACTGGAGAGAGGGAGAGTTCGAGGGCGGCTGCTTCCACTCTGTCACTTTGCCCTGACTCTCTCCCCGACAGGACACGGTTATGGGGATTTTTCCAGCCCAGTCTTGGGAGAGGATGTGACTTCTAGAACCTTCGCCTGTTGTGTGCCACCGAGAGCAACTGGACCAGGCTAGGTTCAGGTTGTACAGGGAGGAAGCAGCACCTGTAGTTTCTGTAGCCCAGAGTGTTTCCTCCTAACACACAGGGTGAGAAAGGGGAGTGTATGGGTACCCTGCTTGCTGTCTCCCCCTCAGGGGCTTGGTAGGTCTTTCCTGGGGCTGACCAGACCTAAAGGGGCACAGCAGATGCACAATTTTTCCCTCTCTCCCTCTTTCTCTTCCTCTCTTTCTCTCCCTCTCTCCTTCTCCCTCCCCCCTCTCTCTTTAACAAGGCCACACTTCCTAATCCTTCCCAAACAGTTCTACCAACTGGGGACTGAGCAATCAAGTATATGAGCCTGTGGGGGTCATTCAAACCACCACAGTAGGCACAACAATAAACACTTGAAATGTAGTTAGTGACTTTGCTGGTATAGCAAAGTGGTGGTTGTAGGTCTCCCCACCCCTGCATCCAGTGCCAGCCTCCTTAGCCTCATTCCCCAGGGGAAGGTGGGTGCACTATCCACCCATTACACAGCCCCACAAGCAAGACAATCAGGCGCCATAGGGAGTCAAGTCAAAGCAGGAACTCATTTTATTACTGTGAGCGTCAGCTTATATAGCTTAAGTGATATCGTGTGATGCGGGGGTCCCTCCAGCCAATGAGAGACAGCCCCCCCTCTGGCTGGAGAGGCATCTACCTAGACTTTGCTGTCTTATCCTCACTCGGTAGCTTTGAGACTATCTTTCAAACTTGAGCCAGGCTTTTCTCTGTCCTACAGGCCTTGAGGTACAGGCCCTGAGATAAATTTTGGCCCAACAGATCCAGGATTTTGTTAGCCCTGGCTAGTTGTCTAGGTTTCCAGCACCAAGCATGGTTTTCCTCTTGGTGAGTGGGTTTAAGTCCAATTACAGAGTTGTTGGTGACCGCCATGGTGTGTGTGCCACTACTATACCTTTGGGCTATTATGCTGTGCTGGCTGTTGTTGTAGGTTCTATGAGCTACATCACAGCTGTGTGGAACTGTTGGTTTACCTCTTCTCTGTAAGCTTGCATGACACCTTCTGGTACCATGAAAGCTAATCCTCAGGGAGGAGGCATACAGTGCAGATTCAGCCTTCTGTGTCTGAAGTGTATGATGTCTTCAGCAATGGGGGACCTACCTTTCTCCTCTGGGAGGCAACCAAGGGCAATGTCAGTAGCCTATAATACTTAGGGAATCTCTTGGATAACCCTGACTAAGAGCTTAAAAGAGGGCTCCTCGTGCCTGGTGTTAGGGGTTTTGTTGTGTTTATGGCTCTGGTGGGGAGCTTGCTAGCCAGAATGCAGCTTTTGCTTTACTGGTTTATATGAGAGATCTCAGATGCCTGGCTATGCTACTGTGCCACACACAGATGCATAGCTGCTCTGGGTTAGTGCCTGTTCAAGGCAGACATAGAGGTTCCCTTGTTGCCTATATCACCTGGATAGCCAGGAGTGGTTTCTGCAGTTTGACTCCAAGCCAGGCATACTACACATCTCCTGCCACCAAATCAGAGCCACTACACACACCTCAGTGGTGAGGCTATGTCCGTTGTCCCCATGGCAAAGGACTCCGAGCACATTTGTTAGGTCTTGTCACCTTGCTATCTATTGCTACCCTGTCTCTGAGGTGACGCCATAGCCTTGGCTGTAGTTTGAGTCACACGTCTTCTTCAGTCTTCTATACCTGCCTTGTTTCGTGGCTGCCAATGTTGCCTGAGTGACCCACACCATGCACTCCTTGCTTCTGGCATTGTGCACTCATTGGAGACGCCTGAAGTAGGCCATAGGTATGGTTGTTGGGGTGTCAGTTCACAAGTCTCCTTCCTTTTGAGGTCACCTGGAGCTGACCATGCTGTGGCCTTTCTGCCCTCCTGTCATGTGAACTTTTCCTGGGGAGACACAAACAAATGTTCACTCATGCCGTCTGGCCAACCAAAGTAATGACCGAACCAAAATCCGACTTGGAGGACCAATGAGTTTGCTGGGTTTACTTTCATAAATATCGAATCGATGAGAGATTATGGGAGGATGGGGTACCCCAAAACAGCACAGCACCAAAAAAATCTCACCCCAGCCTGGATGCATCTTCCCCATAGCTTCCCCATAATGTCACAGATGAAGTCCCCTCCTAACCGTCTACACTGTCTATACTACATCGTCTCCTGAGACTACAAGACCACGGGCTTCTGGGGGCAGATTTGTGTACAGCTAGCAGGCAAGTGCAGGCAAGTCCAAGAGGACATAGCTGGAATCTCAGGTGAGGGTTGGATGACCCTCCTGAACCCTTTCTTTGTTGAGAGGCCTGGGTCTTGAGGGTCTCTTGTATGCAGTCCTAGTGCTCCTGATGAAGATGGCAATGACGGCCATGCTCAAAGACAGTGATCACAACACCATTAGCAACACTCTGTCCTGTCCCGGAGCTCTGTACCTGCCTCAGAGAGCTCCCTCTGCAGACAGCTCTCTCCCCAGTCCCTCCCTTGCGGGCTCTGCCCCCCTTGAGGTAGATGGTGTAGCCAAAAAGGACCTGGGGCAGGAGAACCAGAACTGGGCAGATGGACCCCTGGGGGAGAGGCCAGGTTGGTGGCTGCCGCTCTGAGGAAGGGAGACTGAAATGTCTGGAGGTGACTGGGCAGTTATGCCCTTCACTGTCACTCTCTCAGAACCCTCCATTCCTTCCTGTCAGTGTGGTGCCCTGCCTTCCCTGCTGACTGCTCAACACCATGTGGCTGGTAGGTTTCCTCCATTCAGTCCTAAAGCCATCATTCCAGCGCACGATGCCTGGCTTGCTCAGCTCTGCCTGAGTGTCTGGTAAATCCTGACTGACTGACTAAACCACCAGCGTGCAGCCTGTCACATCTGTCTGCTCCCACGTGCCTGAATATGCATGCACCTGGTCCTTGCAGGAAGAGGGACTTCTCCGACAGCACAGGTCCCAGGGGGTTGCTTCAAAGGTATCTGTTGGCTGCCAGCTGGCTCTGCAGCATCAGGACCTGCTGCTTGTCTAGGGGAGCCCTCCCCTCCTCCCACCCTCTTCTCCTCTCCCTCTCTCTCCTCCCTTGCCCTTTGCAGAGGCCTTCACATTGTGTCCCGTCCTCACCTCTCCACTGTGCCTAGGTCCTGTAGAGACAGGGAGAAAAACTACACAGTGAAGCACCTTTGGAATGGAGCCTGCCCTCCAGGGAGTGACGTCACGGGCTTCTCTGGAAGGCTCCATTCTGCCTCTGCCATGGAGGCCTCACTCATTCTCCCGGTCCCATCCCATTTGGTTCCTCTGGGTCACTGGGACTCTGTTGGATGTAGTATCTCAAAGGCTAGCAGTATGCTGCTCAAACCCCCATGGGGTAAGGCTGCCTTGGGGGCTCCCCTTGCTCTTCCCAAAGACTTGGCATCAGACAGTCACAGATAGAACATACAATGTAACCATAGGCCATAAAAGCCAAGATAAAACTTTAAAGCTTTGTAAATATTTAAAAGTAATGAAATTGAATTCCGACACTCCTAAGATGGTAGAAAATCCCAGGGCTCCTGGTGATGAGGGTCTGCCATCCAACACAGTAAAAACACACACATTGGACATTAGAAATTCTCAGCCCTGCCCATAAATCAGAAATAAAACTAACACGTACACTGTGGGAGGCATCAAACATTCCAGTAGGTCTATCTCTGTTGGTCTGAGGATTTAGGGGTTCTGTTTTGTAACACTGGAACGGGTGAGGGTGTCCCAGACTGTGATCTGGAGCTGACAGGAGGGGGTGGTGCTCGTGAGTTCAGGGTTCTTCTGTTCTTCATCTTGGAAGTTTAATTTCAAAAACAACAGTTCAGCCTCTCTTGAGGGAGCATTAACCTGTAGCTCAGCCTGGGACTGGAGGGAGGTGAGGGGGGAGAGGAAGGAGGGGAAGAGGAGGGAGGGAGTAGAATAGGAGGCAGGGGAGGGGAAGAAGAGGGAGGGGAGGGGAGAGGAGGGAAGGAAGGGGGAAAGGAGAAGAGGGAGGGGAGGGGAGAGGAGGTAAGAAAGGGGAAGGGGAGAAGAAGGAGGGGAGGGGGAAAAGAGGGAGGGGAGAGGAAGAGCAAACCCAATGGAGAGGTTCCTTCTCCACTGGAGAGTTCCAGCCACACTCTCACCGACTCTGCTCTGAGTTACCAATTAGGCCACCTGCCCATCCACACGGGTGAGCCTGATGCTGACCCCCAGCTTTATCCTACCCTTCACTCTCTGGTTGACAAGGTCCCGCTGCCTGGATTCTGCTTTCTCTTCCTCACTGGCCCTAAAGTTGGGCGTCCCAGGCTCTGTCTCGCAAGCTCTCTGCCCCCTTGATCTTGGGCACAGTCCCCTTAACTCACAGCCTCATTTCTTGCCCCGAAATTGTTCTTAAAGTCTGCTCCCGAGTCTCTAAACTCTAAGACTGGGACCCTACTAACTTACTGTACAGGGACTACTTTGCTAAGTAGCTTATTGAATCTCTATTGCAACCTAGACAAGATTCAAGCTGCACAGCCAAGTCCTGGAGCGAGGCTGAAACTGGGGACAGAGGGCCTTGTCCTGTGTTGTCTTGAAGTCTTCTGAGCAGAAGCACAGATCTAAGACCCTGCATTGTTTTAGGGCCTTAGGCCGTGGTGACTAATTTCAGGTGGTCCCCTCTCCCTGTGGTGGCTAGAATTAGAGCCCTGGGATCTTTCTGGCTGGGTTCCTTTGTCCCAGGCTGATGCCTAGTCCCACTCCCTCCACTTCCACAGGCTCCTGGATCTGCCTGGCTGGAAGCAGTTCTGTCCTTGCAGAGGGCACGGGGTCTTTGTGCTCACCAGTAAGCACCAGGGAAACCAGGAATGTTAAGTATGTAGGCTTGTCTCTTCGGTGAAAGGGATTTAAACCTGTTTTCCACCCAGACAGCTCTGAGTGGATGCTGTTAATAGCCTAAAGGTCAAAGTTATCTGTAAGGCCGGGTCACACCAAAATCCCCCAGAATACCGTGTTTATCCCAGACTTTCCCTCTGTAGACCTTTGAGCTTTGTTTCTCGGCAATGAAACCCATACTGAGAGGAGATGTCACACACATGTACTATACACACATGTACTATACACACACGCACTATACACACATGTACTATACATATACACACTATACACACACGTACTATACACACATGTACTATACACACATGTACTAGAGAGCCTGCTGACCTCTACACTATCTGCATGGTCAAGACCACATCAGATCCTAGGTCCTTAATCTATAGAACGCAGCTTCAGGATGTAGGTCACATGTTCTTTGCAAAAGAGTTCTGATGTAGTCGCCTTAAACTTTACTGTGCATATGGGATAGAAATAATTTTTACCAGGAACCTACTTTCCACAATTGTGCTGTGCAGTGTCAGATTCTAGAGTTTGAACCAACACCGGCTAACTAAGGTCGTGCTGAACTGGACTTCCTTCCTGTGCTGTGGAGAGGGTTTCTTGGCTGGCCATAGCATTTGCAGGATCTCCCACATATCCAGGCCATTCCCCTCTGGTCAAAACAACCACAATATTTTTCTGGATTCCTGAAAGTGTCCCAAGTCCCCTGGACCGTTCCCACTGTGCATCACGGACCATGTGACCTGCAGTCCTGTAGTTTCCCACAGTGGCGGTTTGTAGTCTGGGGTGATCCAGGACAAACTGGGTTAAAGTCAGTCCTGCGTCAGAGCTGTGTGGCCTTGGGAAAAAATGGAAACCTCTCAGTTCTTCATCTGCATAACGGATACTAGGACTTGACCCTGTGGGAATCCAGGGACCCTGTCTTATCCCTTTTCTGCTGCTGGGGTGGGACACCATGATCAAGGCAGCTTATAAAAGAGAGTTTATTGGGAGCTTATAGTTGCAGAGATTTAGAGTCCATGACCATCACGGAGGGTGCAGGCAGCAGGCAGGCAGGCGTGGACCTGGAGCAGTAGCTGAGTGCTTACCCTTGCTCCACAAGCAGGAGCAGAGAAAACTAACTGGAGAGGAGTGGGATTTCTCTGTGTAGCCCTGGCTGTCCTGAAACTCACTCTGTAGACCAGGCTGGCCTCGAACTCACAAACTTCCACCTGCCTCTGCCTCCCGAGTGCTGGAATTAAAGACGTGCGCCACCACACTCAGCTTGGAGTGAAACCACAAGCCCACCACCCTCAGTGACACACCTCTACCAACAAGGCCACACTGCCCAGTCCTTCCCAAATAGTTCTACCAACTGGACCAAGCGTTCAAAGGCAGAAGTCTCTGGGGGCCATTCTCATTCAAATCACTATGGACTTGCAAATAAATGTAACTGGCTGTCTCAGGAGACATTAATTCAGTGGGTTGTGCTGTGGCCTGGCTGTACAACTGTCCACCTTTGTCCTCAAGGCCCCAGGCTCTGCAGAATTCCCCCCTCCTCCCCGGGGCAGAGACTCTGGGCTGCGTGTCCATCAATACTTCAGATGACGAGTGCCTGCCTCGAGATTAAAGCACATTGATTAGATGCCAGGCCCAGAGCAACAAGGCATCTTCACATGGTGCTTTAGATTCCGCTCTCTCTCTCGGGCTTGAGAATTGGATTGCGCTTTACACGTGAGTCCTACCAGTGGGGTGAGTCTGCTCCCTCCCGTGACCTGCATTTCTGCACCTTTGCACCAGGCTCCTCTGAGACTGACCCTGACAACACACTTTACCGTCCAGCAGGACCCGAAGGGCACAGGTACCTCCCACTCAGTGAATATTTATGGAGTGCTGCACCCGAGCCCTGTCTCCAGGTACACCAGTGAATAACAGAAAAATCACCATGATTTTACAGCCTAATGAGGAAGAAGGGGGATAGAAGGAAGGAAGGGTGAGAGGAAAGATGGGAGGGAGGGAGGAAAAGAGATAACAGAGGAGAGGAAATGGAGGGGGGAGGGAAGAGGAGAAGGGAAGGAAGAGAAGAGGAAGAAAGGAAAGAAGGAATGAATGGAGGGAGGGAAGGAGGAAGAGACAGACTCGATGAGAAGCAGAGGGGATCCCTAGTGGCACCCCAGCTCCTGCTTCTTTGCCCCTAGGGCCTCAATTCCTCAGCTCCCCTTCCTATGACTGTTGATCCCTGGAGACTGCTCGGAGCTGGCTTTGCTAATTGATATAAATGACCTGCCTCTCACTGTCGCGTCAGCTCAGCACACTTTCATATTAATTGGGCTGGAAGACGAAAATTAAGTGCTTTAGTTTGCCATCGTTCAAGATGAGAAATGTGGAAGTGGAGTATTGAGAGAAGAGAGAGAGAGAGGCGGGGGTGAGCAGTAGAGTCCCTTAGGGGAGGCTATAGAGGCTCCCTTGTGAGGGGACCAGATTCCTGGGGGCAGCCTGGCAGCTGTTTCAGTGTACGTAGGTTTATGCCCATCCAGAGAGGCTCAGTTCAGTTCATGCTGCTCCTGTGGGCATCTCTTCCTGACCCCCCCAGTCAGGCACAGTCACTTCTCCTTGACCCCTGAGTCAGACAGACCTAAAGTCACAGGACTGAAAAGCCAGTCTTCAGTCTGAAGCCAAAGGGAGTGTACCACCCACTCTGCCAAGTCCTACCATGGTGGAGCTGTTACCCCCCCCCCCACCTCCCATCAGGCAGCACCCAGAACCCAGCTAGCTTCTCTCAGCCTGGAGGCTGCTCTCGCTCCTTCCTTGTTGCGGGGGGGGGGGGGCACCAGAGCTGCCACCCCAGCTTCTTCCTGGTATTGCTACGCCATGGTTATCAGGGTTCACCTGATTGGACCCACCTGTTGATGTATAGTCCTCAAACGGGAAGTGGGTCAAGGTGGTGGGATTTTCTCAGGGCCAGGGACTGCCCCCTAGGGCCTTAGAACAAGAGATAGAGCTGCATGCTATCGTGAAAGCCCCTGGCTGGGGCTCAGTTCTAGTGGGGAGCCCAGCTGGTCCACTGTCTCCTACCCCACAACTTATGACCCAAATGTGGAGGGCAGGGCTCCCCAAGGATTATCAGCGCACAGTGTCCGGAGAGAAAGGGAGAGGAAAGTATGGGCCACCTATCACGTTAGTGAAGGCTCCCTGGGTGCAGAGCAGACAGTGGCCAGGTCTGTGTGCTCTGACAGCTATGGTCTAGCCTGGGAGGGTAAATAGAGTTTCTCTTTCAATTTCTATGACAAAACCCTTGGCAGAAGCAACTCAAGAGAAACAGGACTGACTTTTGCCTCATGTAGACACAGTCCTTCATGGTGCAGAGACCATAGCACCCACAAAGAAGCTGTCCTTCCCATAGCTCTCCTGACTGGCCACCCAGAAGACCAGGGATGAGCTCAGCTTGGTTGGTTGGCTTGCTCTGAAGTGGTAGGAAGTCAATCTTCATGGATACGTGGAGAGGAGGTGTCCTTGTCTGCAGAACTCAAGCTCCGCTGTAAGGACTTTAGGCTCAGCTGGATGCAGAGGTGCCAACCACTCAATTGTTGCTGTCTCTACTTCCTGGCTGCTCCTCATCCAGCCAGCTGGTCTGCATGGGGTAGCCAAGAGGAGGACCAGTGTGTCTCAACTCATCTGACCCTTGGTATCCCAAACCGAGGCCCTGTCTCAGCTAGAGCTGCCTAAGAATTACATGAGAAGGGCTCAGAAGAGAGCCGAGCATTGGGTAGTTCTGAACACACATGAGCCACGATCATGCAGCCCCATGACTTTGTGGACACACACTCCCTTCCACATAAGCATGCACATCTGCCCACCAACACGCATGCACCTGCCAGTGCCTGGAGCATGTACCACTCTCTCAGAGATGTGTGTTCACCCAAAAGGGGACAGACAGGTTGAGTGATGTAGAAGGAATGACCGACGGAGGTGATGAAGACTGGTTCTGCCCGTTTTTCTGTTTTCTGCTTGGAGCCTCAGTTTTTCTCAACTGTCAAATGGGTGCTTGCAAACCACGGAAAGCAGTTTAGACCAGCTTCATCCGGGAGAGACGCTTGGGCTTCTCAGAAGCTGTGGCTGTCTCCTGACTGTCTTCAGTTCTTGGAGGTGACTTTTCCTATAGGCTGACTCTTCTAGTTTGTTTTCTGTTGCTCTGATGCAACACTCTGACCCAAAGCAACCTAGGGGAGGAAAGACTTTGTTTGGCTTAGACTTCCAGACCAGAGTTTGTCCATCACTGACGGAAGTCAGGGCAAAACTGAAACAGGAATCGAAGCAGCAAACATGGAGGAGGAGGAGGAGGAGGAGGAGGAGGAGGAGGAGGAGGAGGAGGGCTGTTTATTGAACCACTTGATACCTTATGCTCAATGAACTTTCTTTCAAATCCAAGATCACCTGCCTGGTGACACCCACAGTTTGCCGGGCTCTCCTACATCACTTAGCAACCAAGACATGCCTCTCAGACATGGCCAATGACGAAGCTGATCTTGGCAATCCCTCAGTTGAGGTCCCCTCTTCGCAGGTGACTTTAGATTGTGCTAAGTTGATAGTAAAAACCAACCAGGACATGGGCCTTCCTCTGGAGCAGTAGGGAGGACCTTAAGTGCCCAGGAATAAGAGCCTCCTGTCTCAGCCACCCCTGCAGATGACAGCCACCTCCATCCCCACACAGATGAAAAGCTGAGAGTCCTACTAGGTTTGGAGTGACTCAGCTGTTTTAGTTAGGATTTAAAGTTAGGAGACGGCATGACCATACACTCTTATAGAGGAAAACACGTCACCGGGGCTGTCTTACAGTTCCGGACGATTAGTCCATTATTGTCATGGCAGGGAGCCTGGCCGTGTGCAGGCAGACATGGTGCTGGAGAAGAAGCTGAGAGTTCTACATCCTGATCTGGCAGGCAGCAGGCAGAGACTGTCACTTCAGGCCTAGCTTGAGACCTCAAAGCCCGCCTCCACAGTGGCACACTTCCTCCAACAAGGCCACACCTCCGACTAGTGCCACTCCTTGTGGGCCAAGGATTCTCACTCAGGAATCTATGTGGGTTGTTCCTATTTAAACCACCCAGCAGGTCACAGGTACAACCCTGACCCAACCAGCAGAGTCAGAGAAATGAGGCACTCTGATTGGCTAGATTTTGACCCCCTGATTCTTTGGGCCCACCATGAACATAGGACTTACTTATTGATAAGAAGGTTGCTTAGTAGCGGTATATGTTGTGGAATAGACTATTTGTTTAACTAAAAATAAAGATGTGTTACAATTTTTTTGTGTGGCAGAATAATTGTTTAACTATGTAAAGATGTGTTGCTGTTTTTCCTTGCCTGCCTAAAGCACCTGATTAGTCTAATAAAAAGTTGAATGGCCAATAGCTGGTCAGAGGAGGGATAGGTGGGACTGGTGGGCAAAGAGAAAGGGGAGCCAGACACAGAGGAAGCAGGAAAGTGGGATGGACAGTACATAGATGAGGTAGATGAGCCTCAGGGCAGCACAGAGATTAACTTAAGTTAAAGAAAAAACTATCTAGAAACAAGCCTAAGCTAAGGCCAGCATTCATCATTTATAGTAAGTCTCCATGTCATGTTTTGGGGGCTGGTGGCCCAAGAAAGCCTGCTACAGGTATATGTGCTCATTTTCCTCACACTCATTTTCGAGGTGATGAGCAGTCAGGTGTGTGTACACACAAGCACACTGTTTCTGCACTCATGTGTGTCATCTTTCTATAGTGCACACTTTTAGCAGCTTAAAAAAATAACAGAAAAACCCCCAAAACAAAAAAAGCACCACCACCACCGTCACCACCACCACCACCACCAAAAAACCCAGTGGCATCGAACTCACATTGTTCAAACAGCTCTGAAAGTGGCTCCCTCGCCAGCATCTATAGAACACGTTCTGAGCCTCAGCAACCCCACCCCACACAGATGACCAACCTGCATGAGTTCAAAGATGAAGGCTGTGCAGAAGAAGCCAGGCTCAAATAGTTAAAGCAAACTGAGCTGAGCTACCAAACTGTGTAGTAGCCCTATAGATCATGAAGGTTTAAGATCCTACATCCCATTTCTCTCATAACACTAGACAGTCAACTGCCAGAGTGGCCACTCCTCGGGATTAAAATTACCTCACAAAAAGATGGAGGCACCTGGAAGTTTGTGGTTGAGCTCAGTTAAGGCAAAGCTACCTCCTCCAAGTTAAAAGAATCTAAATTCAGGCTGGAGAGATGGCTCAGCGGTTAAGAGCATTGCCTGCTCTTCCAAAGGTCCTGAGTTCAATTCCCAGCAACCACATGGTGGCTCACAACCATCTGTGATGAGATCTGGTGCCCTCTTCTGGCCTGCAAGCAGGATACAGTATACATAATTAAATAAACCTTTAAAAAAAAAAGAATCTAAATTCTATGTCTGGCCCAGACATGTTCTAAGCCTTGAACATGGCATAAGGCTGTCTCCTCCCTTTAAGAGTTAACCCAGTGAGGCCTATCAATTCTCCAACAGGGAGAGGGGAGGACTAATTAATCCCTCAATGAGACTTGACCTTGCCCTCTCAGGAGCCCCTCCCTCTGGCCGAGGCTGGGAGAGTATCCACCCTGTAGTGATGCAGAGCCTCCCAGAAAGTTCGACTTTCTCTACTCTATTTCTCTCTCTTTTGGTCTTTGGATGCTGGCCAAAGCCTGGGCACAGTTTCCTGGACACTCTGGGCCTTCTCGTTCCTTTTCTCTGAAGCCATTCAGCTCTGCCATGTGGTTTCTTGTCTACAAGGGAGCTGCTCATCCGACATGTGGTTGGCTTTCTCTCTCTCTTCTCCATCTCCCTCCTGGAGGAAGCTGCCAAGATTTACAGCTAGCCCAGCTGGGAATTTTTCCTTTAAACTCTAACAAATTGTCCTTGAATTTTCTGCCAAGTCTATTTCTAATTCTTTTATCAATGAGACTAAGAACCTCAAAGAGGGAACCCCAAGTTACTCAATAACAAAACTTGTTTCCTCCAACATCAGCTTGGGGAGCTACAGAGAAAGCCGTACCCAGTTCTTGCCATGAGTCAACCTTCCCACTGCCGTGGACCATGGGCAGTGCCACCCTGGCACCTAGTTCTGTGACTTTGGTGGGCGTGGAACTCCTCCATCCAAAGCACAAGAAAGACCATGGCAGTGGTCTCCTGGGGGTGTGCAAGGACACTAACCAGGCCACCCAGAGCACAGACTGTGAGTCACAGTGTGGCACAGGCACACTTGTGCACACCCAGTCCTCTGTCTTCACACTGTGGCTCGGGGCTGCCCTCCCACTCAGGATTTTTATAGCTAACTTGTCACTCAACGGGTAAGTTTAGAAACAGAATGTGTAATTAGCATTGTAGAAGTCCTAAGTTAGTGTGGAAAAAAAAAACAAAAGGGATAAAACAAAATAGCAGATCTATCTGAGTATCAGCCTCAAGCCCGCATGCTCTGCCCTAGAGGAAGTACGAGGCTGGCCTGGGAAGGCCGGGAGGGAGGATTTGTCATATGCAAGTGTCCAGCATGTCCTCGGCCCAGTCCACCACTTCACAGCTCTAAGTTCCATGCCATGACAGCTATTGTGATTGGCTCTCTCTCCTCCAAGTTGCTGCCATAGTCCTAGGAACTCTCTGTATGTGCCTGGCCCACTTTCTATTGTCTCGAAGAGGCTTTGCTATAGCTTATGCCCACCTGCTTGGGGAAGGACCTGATCCCTCCAGAGAGGATCCCTTCATCATGAATGACTCCAGTGGAGGGGCCATGGAAAGTCAGAGTTGCTCGTACCCTGTCAGACTGAGCTCCAGAGCAACCTGTGAGGGGAGCCAAAGGGCACAGCATGGGGAAAAGGCAGAGGACCGACAGGAAGCAGGGGCGGGAGAGTGGGCGTTCTGACAGACACAAGCCAAAACCCAGACTCAAGCAAATGAGAAAACTGACCGACAGCCGGGTTTGGAACAGGTAGAATTCAAGGTCGCAGGCCGGAGCAGCTGAAACTGTGGCTTATACAAAGGGACAAAAACACCCCGTCCATGGTACCAGTGATTCTTCTTCTAACTTCACCTTCAGAGTCTGTGGAGGGCCTCAGGGTCCTAAAGGTTGGGTGGTTTTCTGTCTTTCCATTCTCCTAGATAAGATTTCATCCAGAGAAAAATGTGTATGTGTGTGTGTTTGTAGAGCTGATAGATAAATTTAAATTCAAAATTTCAGTTAAATTTGAATTTCAGATAAATAATGAATTAATTTATTTTAGTATAACTCTGTCCCAAGCAATGTTCGGTATATATTTATATAAAAATTTTATTTTTTGTTGATCTGAAATTCAATTTTTTTTCTAATTCCAGGAGAATTTGCTATGTGTGTGTTTAAGGGCAAAAAAAAAAAAAAAAAAAAAAGATTTAAAAATGAATCTGTTACCATATGCCATACTCCTTCAGGCCTTAACTGTGGGAGGCCCTGCTTTCCCAAAGTGAGGCCTGCAAATAAGATTCTAGACCATTTTTCTGTCTCCATGAAGGAAGCACAATCCAATCATGGGGCAGTCAGCTGTGTTCATGAGGGAAGGGGGACCGGACTGGGATGCTGTCGTTTGGTCATGTGGCTTCCTCTTGCTTGTGTTGTTGGAAGACCAGATGTGGTGCCGGCAGAGTGTGTGCAATCTTTCCCTCAGGAGGAGGGGCAAGTCTCGCCTGTGAGCGCCAATGCACGTGTGTGTGTGTGTGTGTGTGTGTGTGTGTGTGTGTGTGTGTGTGTGGTCACTGCAGGCAGGGCCTGCATCATGGTCATCATACACATACTCACTCATCAGCCCAGGGACCCAAGGGACCTGGGAGTCTGCAGGACCTTTTGACTATGTTTTAGCATTATTTCCAGTGAGCCCCACGGGCCTCATGCTCCTGGATATGGTTAGTTTTACTGTCAACTTGACCCAACTTGAATAACCCAGGGAGAGACTCTCAATGAGGCGTTGTCTGTGTTGGGTTGGCCTATGGGGGAGTATTTTAATTAAGTTAATGATGTGTGAAGACCCAACCCACTGTGGGAGGTGCCATTTCCTAGGCAGGGGTCCTCAGCTGTAGATGAATGGAGAATTTGAGCTGAGCACAAAGGGGCTAGCAGGCTGGCAGGCTATCACCTACGAGGTCCTTCTTTCTGCCCTCGACTGCAGGTGTGATATTAACTGGAGCTCCTTACAAGGCTTTGCCACAATGACGGACTATAACCTGGAATTTCAAATAGAAATAAGCCCCCCTCCCCTCTAATGTGTTTTTTATTAGAGTGTTTTATCACAGGAACAGAAATGAAACCAGAACACCAGGCAACTGGGGACTGGTGGCCCCATTTGGAGTCTCGGTGCCTGCTGGTACAAGAGAGTCCTTAGAGCCTAGCTGTCCTCAGCTTGGGAGGTCACTTGACTCGGGTCTGGTCCTCAGGACCTTCATCTCCAGCCCCTGCCGCTTCTAATGGCGCCATATAGGACACCTTTTCTCCTGTGTCCTGCATGCTTCATGACACATCCTACTGTGACTGTCGAGCTGGACAGTCAGCCTGTCATGCCCAGCTCCCTCCCGTAGTGGGTATGAACACACAAGAACCTCTCTTTTGGCACACACAGCTGCGTTCTTCCTTCTGCGTCCTCCTCAGTAGCGATCCGTGGAGAAGCTCAGTAGCCATCCGCGGAGAAGCTCACTCAGCTCTTTTCCTGCGTTTTCTCCTCCGAGTGGTTTTGGCACGGCCCCTTTCTGGCTGGATTTGGGCTGAAACGTAAAGCAGACATGATTTCATGAGGCTGTAAAACTCAGGCTTTGGATGGGTTTCTATCAAATCGCAGTGGGAAGGAGACAGGTTAAAAACAAAGAAAATAATGAGGGGGTCTGGGAGAAGTCAGAATGCTCTGAGGCCAGGGGGCGGGGTTGCCAAGTGGGGTACAGGTGTCTCTCACAGCTCGCTGGGGTTTCTGAAGACCCTCTGGAGGGTGAAGGGGAAGCACCTGTGTGAGGATAGCAATCCACAGGCTTGAAAGCAGAATTCCAGGATCCTCTGTGTAATACAGCCCCACAGCCAATATTGCCTGAGCCTTCATTTAAACCCAAGCTGTCTTGTTGGTGGAACACAATTACATTAGGGGAAAAATGTTTATATGTCTTGAGATATTATGATTATGAAAACAGCTACATAAACCCCTGTTAAGTTAGAAGAAAGTTAATTGTGTTCCGTGCTGCCTCTTGGGCCAGTGTACTGATGTGGATGTATTTCAGCAAAATATAGCTAATCTTGAAGCCCAGAACACATATTCTCCCTTAATTACAAATAATTGTACAGAATGATTTACACCAGTGCAAGGAGCCCAGAAAAGCATGTTCCAGAATAAAGGATAAGGATGGGAGGTGGGGAGCTACAGAGAGGCATCGTGGTCAACTCAGGGACCGATGCCATTAGAATCCTGAGCAGAGACAGTGAGATGCCCCCTCTACCTCAGAATAGAGGGCTATTCACTCATCCTTCTCAGGTGTGAGGAGAAAGGAGGCCCAGCACAGACATGCGTGTGGACAGTGTGGTGAGTGGATGCTGTGTGTGGTTCTCTGTGGATCTTAGAGCAAGGGCGCATTCTCAAGAGGGAGACTCAGGGCCCATTGAGTCACAAATGCAAGCTCACTCCGAGCACCTGGGGCAGAGTGCTTGCCAAGCCCGTGTGCCCCTGATCACGTTCCCCAGCATCTCAGAAACTGGACATGGTGCTGCAAGCCTGCAATCCCAGCACTAGGGAGGTGGAGGCAGGAGGCTCAGAATTTCAAAGCCATCCTTGGCTACAGAGAGAGTTTGAGATTATCCTCAATAAGCAAAGAAACAACCAGTTTTTTTTAAAAAAAATCAATCCAAAAGATATGTGTGAGTTGAGCCACGGTGATTAAACAAGAGCATACAGAAGCACCCTGGCAGCACCAGGCTGTCCCCTGGGCTCTGCTTCCCGAAGCTAGAGCCTCTTTGGCTGCCCTTCTGGGTTGTGGTTTCCTCGTCTTTTTGTTTGTTCATTTGTTTCTGAGACAGGGTCTCAGTGTTGTAGCCTTAACTGTCCTGGAACTCATTCTATAGACCAGGCTAGCCTGTAACACACTCTGTAGACCAGGCTGGACTGGAACTCAGAAGTAACCAAAGGTTTCTCTCCCACCTGCCAATTCCTGAATAATCCCTCAAAGGCTTAATATTAATTATACATGTTTGGCTAATGGCTCAGGCTTATTATTAGCTAGCTCTTACATTTAAATTAGCCCATATTTCTTACCTATGCTTTGCCACATGGTTTGTGGTTTGTTATCTCATTTTCTACATGTCTTGCTAAGTGTCTAGATGGCACCTCTCTCAGACTCTGCCCTTTCCCCCCTATATCTCTTCTTGGATTTCCCACCTGGCTCTATTCCACCTTGCCATAGGCCAAAGCCACTTCATTTATCAACCAATGAGAGCAACACATATTCACCACATACAGAAAGACATCTCACAGTACTCAGAGAGCCTCCTGACTCTGTATCCCGAATGTTGGGATAAAGGTAGGCTCAGTTTCCTTATCTTAAGAATGGGATGGTATCAAAGACACTGTGGACTATCACATACATAAAATGAAAGAGAATCTGGTAAATAGCCCAGGTTCTAGGGTTCCCTTGGGTCTCTTTAGAGCATCATGTCACAGGGAGAACACACTAAGAGGAATATCCTACAGAGGGGTCCTGGAAAGAGCTCTGACTTCAGACTATCAGAACGTGGCCTCTTGGGCCTCAGAAGCCTCAGCTTCTTTACCTTAAGAATGGGCTGAGGGTGTGGCATTCAGCTGTTTTGAGGGGGGCTACTGTCACTGAGCCCTGTCCTGGGGTCAAGAGCTGGGGGAAGGTATCCTGTAGGAGTGAGCAGAGCAGGAACACTATCATACCTGTCGTGTTTTCCCCAAGAGGCTCGTTCACTTATGCCTTCATCTGACACACTTGTGAAGCTAAGACAAGTGACATCTGGTTACTCCGCCCCATTTCAGAGGATCACCTAAAGCCCTCTATGTATTGGGGATCGGGCCATCTTTTGCTGAAACACCATGAGTCTAGAATGATAAAAGTTTCCCTAGACACTGCCAAATGTCCCCGGGGGACATATCCACTCTTGGCTGAGAATCACCAACTTAAGGTCGGATACTGAAGCAGATGTAACTGTGGCCATCACAAAGAGGTCATAGCAAAGCTGTGACTGAAATGGATTCCAAGAACCACTGCCATGAAACTGAGGACTAGGGAGGGTCTGAGAACATAGGGCACGAAGAAAAGGCACATGCTGTCCACATGGGTACACTTCTGTAGACTTCTTATGCCCATGTGCACATAGGACGCATACACTGCTACCCTCTTCAGCACCACACTGAGTGTGTGGCAAGGAGTGGGGCTGTTGCTGTGGTAAACATGATTGTGTGGATTGTGGGGTTTTGGAAATGGTTCTTGGGAAGGAGGTGGAAGAATTAGAGGCATGGACCAGAGAACCTTCAGAATGCTGTAAGCAGGACGTAGTTAACATAACCTTTCTGGTGGGAGTGTTGAGAAGAATGAGGGCAGTAAGGACCATGCTTGGGAGGCTTCAGGGGTAGCAAGGACTCGAGGGACCAGAGGCCACGAACGTTATATTCTGGTGAACAATGGCTGCATTCTTTCCTGGAAATTCTAAGGAAGCCGAGCTCTGAAGGAGCTCGAGTAGGTTGTTTACGGGAAGGCATTTTAGAGCAACACAACATCCAGGTGGTGGCATGATTACTGCTCCCTGCTTTCTGTCAGCTCCATAATGAGAAAATGAGAGAAACATGGGGAAAAAAAGTGTTTATTTTGGTGAGGAACTGACGGATCTTTAGTTATCAAAGAGATCAGTGGCAATAAAGGGGACAATAGGGAAGAACCTATTGTCTGAAGGCTCCAGTCTGTGAAAATTCAAATGTTCTGGAAAGACAGGGGCGAAACTGAGTTTGCTGCTGAAGGGGTCCTGTGCCGGGAAACAACCGCCTGAGGAGCTGTTTTCTCAGAGTTGGTTGCCAAGATACAGAATCTGGCAGTGTGGTAGCAGGTGGTCAGACTGTGCCTTGAACTAGCATTAAAACTTGGTAGCGTGGTCTACATGCTGTGGGCAAGGAGAATGGAGAAAATCTACAGGGTCATAGAGAGTTGTGCCGAGATTTGAGAAGGCTGCTGAGGCCGGGCAGCTTGAGGCTGGATGGAGGTGTCTACACGGAGATTCTGGGAGGATGTTTGGTTATGCTATGAGGGTGACACCTAAGTCATGGTGGGGGACCTGGCATGCTGGAGAGGTTCTTCCTTCTGAAATGGGGACATTTATTCAGTGCCATTGTCCTGTGGTGACATAACTTACCTTCTGAGTTTACGGTGCCTCACTGTTAAGAACGGACTCTGGGCTTTTTATAATACTAGGACTGTTAAGATGCTGGGGCCTCTTACAGATGAACTGAGTGCATTTTGCATTGAGATGGCCATGACCCTTTACGGACCAGGAGTGGGATATCATGGTCATGCCTGGGTGTGGTGTAGATGAGGGGCAGATGGTAATGGTTATTCTTCATGATCAGCTTGAATGGTTTTTGGAATCACTTAGGAGACACACATCTGGTAAATCTGTGAGGACATTTCTAGAGAGGCTTAGCTGAAGAAGGAAGAAGACATGTCCTGATCATGTGTGGCTGGGGCAGGGGGCACCATCTCATGGGTGGGGTTCCAGGCTGGGTAAAAGGCTCGCTCAAAAGGAGAGTGAAGAGGAGGGCATAGCTGGGTAGAAAAGCTCAGGGCCTCCATACTTAGCTCTGGTTAGGACATTTCCTCAACGTCATCCTGACTAACGCAAGGTACACATCGTGAAGATCCAAGTGTTAGTTTTGCCCGTATATGGTAATCTCTTCTTACTTTTAACTTATGCTAAGAAAAGACCGTTTCATTTCCTAGTCTGAGCCGCCTACACAGCAGTCAGCGTGAAACTTGGAAAGGTTGTTTCTAAGGTGTAGCAGGTGGCTTTTCTGCTCTAACTTCATGGTACTAAAATGGATAGACCACGCATTTGCATATTTATTTACTTACTTGTTTGTTTATTGTGTGCATGTAAACCTCAGTGCCCGTGTGGAAGTTAGAGGACAACTGGTAGAAGTTGGTTCTCTCCTCCCACCGTGTGTGAGTCAGTGGTTAAACTCAGGTCGCCAATCTTGACAGAGAGCACCTTTACCCACTGAGCCATGCCAATGACCCTAATCAGGTAAGTCATTTCACACGTGTGCAGTCCTGAAACTGTGACCTTGTCGATCAAGATAGTAAACAAAACTCCATTGGGCCAGCAAGATGACTTGAGAGAACCTGCCCTCAACCATGATGACCCGAGTCTCATCCTCAGGACCCACATGGTGGAAGGAGACAGCCGACTCCAAAGGCCTGTTCTCTAACCTACACACACACACACACACACACACACACACCACACACACACACCACACACACACCACACACACACCACACACACACACACCACACACACCACACACACACACACACACCACACACACCACACACACATCACACACACATCACACACACACCACACACACACACACACACACACCACACACACCACACACACATCACACACACATACACACACCACACACACACACACACATACCACACACACAGACACGCCACACACACACACACATGCCACACACACACACTGTATACTAAGAAGTGGGGCCATTGATGTGATAAACATGCCCATGCCATTTGTAGGCCTTTTGAAGTGGTTTTCAGGAGGGACACAGACCAGAGAACCGTTAGGGTGCCATAAGCAGAGCGTAATGGGCCATTCTGGTGGGAGCGTGGGCATGAAAGTGCTGGGAGAAATGAGGACCATGAGGACCGTGAGGACCGTGAGGACCGTGAGGACTGTGAGGACCGTGCCTATGAAGCTTCAGAGAGGACAAGGACGGTAGAGGCCATGTGTTGTATTCTAGTGAACAGTGGCTACATCCTGCCTGAACAATCATGGGAGGCTGAATTCCAGAAAGTGGAGGTCACTGTGTCCTGTGACAGGAGACTGAGGAAGGAGCTTTGGGGATGATATGCGGTACACGTGTGGCCCTCCTGGAGACAAGTTCCTATACATCTAGACAGTCTGTGAAGCTGGGAGTCAGTTGTCTCCTGCTTACCCAGTGCTATAAAACAGCCCGGGCCCCTGATGGCTGCACCTGCAGGTAGAGGAGAGGTGTATTTTTAGCAGGTGGCAGATGGTACCGCAGCCCCAGGCAGCACTTTCTGCAGAGGTTGGAGCCTCATCACACTGAGCGGATCCAGGATCCCTTCAGCTCAGCAGTATTGCAGATGCCTGGGGTAGGAGGCTACAGCATGATAGCGGAAGACCCAAGTTCCCTGGGTGTCCCAGGATGTTGACCCCAATGCTGTAGGTGGCCTCAACCCCTTCACTTGTTCATCTACAGAGTGTTTGAATCCACCAGAGCCAGCTGTTGGCCTCCAGCTGGAGGACCTGGCCAGGCTGTAGGGTCAGCTCTATCACAGTTGTGTGGGGCCTATGTTAGTCAGGGCCATGCCATTTTGTAAAACTCTTCCCATTTCATCTGAACTGTGACAGTTCCTGAAGCTACAGTAATATGATTTTCAGAACTACAGTAAAGATTTTTTTTTCTAGACTTTTTTCCTTCCCCACCCTCATAGATACTTAATTCAGAGATGTGTGACTACAAGCGCTATGGGCCACTCACCAATCATGGAGCATAGTATTATGGTAAAACGCTGCAGGTCCCCGAGTGGTAGCAGTGGGCAGCAGGCCATGAGACCATGGCAGGCCTTGAAGGCAGCCAGTCCCAGGCAGGGAGCCATATGGTGGGTGAGAGACAGAGACCTATTAGGCACTCCATGCAGAGAAAGTGGGTATTTATTTAGTGGAAGGGAAAGGGAAAGGGGGAAAGGGGAGAAAGGAAGGGAGAGAGGCAGAAGCTGCCTCTTCAGGAGAGAGACAGAAAGGAAGGAGCTCAGGCTGGAAGCAGAAGGAATATCTGCTTGCCTCAGAGGACAGGGGAGGGAGTGGGTGGGGTTTGTTTCTTAAAAGGACAGGACAGACCATTACATTCCCATCTCTTTTTTATAATAAAAAGGCAGGAGGTTAGGCACAACAGGTTAAAGAAATTGGGATGTCGAATTCTCAAGACTGCTTCCTGCTTAATTGTGGGCATCGTTGGGGGGGGGGGGGGAACGACCTGAGAAAGCTGGATGCTGGTCACATCTTGAGGTAGCTTGTCTCTTTGCTCCTGACCGGTATTTGTGGTATGGAAATGTCTGGTGTCTGTTACACCTGTTTAAGGTATTGGCAGAACAGATGACAAAGTTAAGTTTAGGAAAAAAAATTTAGGACCAGGGAATTGAGAGGGGTTTATCTTACCTGTTTAATGTAGATCCTTTAATTCAGCTCCCTGGAACTCACAAGAATTTTTTGGGTTTGTAAAAACCTAAGTTTTAAACAGCAGCAGAATGACTGTGACAGATATTTTCGATAATGAAAAGTATCTTTAAGACTGTGGAAGGCAGCGTGAGAGGGAAATCTGATAGCACGCACTTGTTCTCACACCTTTATAATGTGTAGGTACACGCCTTAATAACTCGTATTTGTGTTTTGCTGAAATTTGTTTGGTGAGGTTGTCTTTTTAAGCTGACAAAACCTCTCAGCTGTCAAACTGAATCAGAGATCTTTGAGAAGGATAAAATTTTACTTGAGTTACTGATTAAAAAGCGACAGAGAACTGACTTGGTTGGCACCTAGAGCTACTCCTCGGGTCCTCCATGGTTGCTGAGGGTTGTATTTGCCTTTTACTGTTTAGCGCAGGGCCTGCCAGGCTCCAGAAGATCCTGTGGGCTAAGAAATCTGTAGGAAGACAAGCCTACCTTGACCTGAGCAACTAGGCTGTCAATTCCGGTGATTAGGTCCATTGTCTGGAGAGCTTCAGTTTAGATATAAGGCAGTTTTGACCAGTGGTCAGCGTTTGGCAGTTGAATCAAAGTGCAGATGGCCGTTGTTTTGAGCCCATGTGTCTTCTGTCTTCTTTGGAGAAAATAGAGAGCTGCTGCTAGGAGCCAACCTGTCTCCTTTTGTTATGAAAAGTCTTTTAATAATTAAATATTTAAACGCCATATTCCTCAGATCTCTGAGCAGTTGAGGGCTGTTTACTGGGTATAGATGAGTTATAACTACAGTATAGAATCTGCCTGGAGAGCTGAGTCTGAGCTTGACTGTACTGGCTCTCAACTTAACAGGTAAAGCAGGATTGGATTAAGCGACTTAAAAGTACATACCAATTTAAAACATGAGACTTATTGCTTTGTAGTCTGAAATTAGATACAATGAACAGACAATTATAACATTTAACGGTAAACATAGGTGCATTCAAGTTACATGTATGTGCACATACACACAGAGTGAACAGTAATTGGGAAAAGTGGATGCTTTCGTGGGTCCTCCAAAGGCATGCCACTGCACAAAGCACACATGCAACAGAGTCAGCACCAGGGAACCAGGCAGGGAATACCTCAGTAAAGATGGCAGGACTTGGTTACCTGACTTGGTCATCAGTTAAGATGGCAGTCACCTGAACTCAATTAAAATGGCAATGGTCACATGTAGTACGGAGACACCACATTTTTTTGAGCCACTGGAGTTTTAAACATAATAACAAGAGAGACCTAGAGGCGTGATCTGCCCTGTTGCCAAGCTGCTGCACCACAGGCCATGGCAGGAAGGCTGGAATTGAAAACAGCTGCCTCACGGATTCGACTAATCTTGTCGGTTTCTGTGGGATCCGCAGTAGTGGTGGCAGGGATGGTGTGAGGGATAGTGAGCCAGCCGGACACTGGCAGAGCATTCACAGGTGGGTGGCTGATAGTTTGAGGGTTTATACCACAGCTGAAAATGTGAAAACCCGCGAAAACACCACAGGGCCTATAGGAGGACGTCTTCTCTCTACAGGTGGGGTGAAACAGCCACACTGCAAAGCCTACAGGAAGACATCTCTTCTCTACAGGCGGGGTGTCAAAGCCTGACTGGCTCTGGTCTGGGTGACTCACCTAGAGGCCGCTCCAAGCCGTCTCTCACAGCAGGGACCACTTACAAGTGGACCAAAAGAAAAGAAAAGAAAAAGAAAGGAGAACGAACAATCTGAAGAACCCTGGGCCCCAAATTGAATGCACCGCACAGCGTGTGCAGTGTTTAGTGAGGGTGGACCAACCCTGGGTTGTCCAATCACGTTTTTAGTTATGGGAAGCAACCAGAGATGAAATGAACGTCAGCAAAGGGCTCAAATGTAGCCTTGAAGGCTGTGGTTGGCTGACCGGAAGGGGAAAACTCACTACCGAAGCTGCTAGTGTGTGTAGAGGTTGGTGTTTAGGCAGATAGGACACAGAGCTGTTGTGGAAAATCCTGGTTCCTGAGCCCAGGGTTCCAGGAATGTGGAGAGAGCCTGGCCGAATCACGAGCACCAAATGTTACGGTAAAAATAAAACGCTGCAGGTCCCTGAGTGGCAGCAGTGGGCAGCAGGCATGAGACCTCGGTGGGCCACGAAGGCATCTGGTCCCAGGCAGAGAGCTGCAAGGTAGGTGAGAGACAGAAACCTATTAGACAGGCCATGCAGGGTTGGAGGGAAGGGAGAGAAGCAGAAGCTGTCTCTTCAGGAAGGAACTTAGGCTGGAAGCTGGAAGCTGGAAGCAGAAGGAAGATCTTCTTGCCTCAGTCGGTGGGGGAGGTGTGGGAGGGCTTGTCTCTTAAAGGGACAGGACAGACCATTACATAAAGGACATTACCCTTGTTGATTCTCTGCCACAGGGTTGAGGGCTCCTCAGAGACTGCTTCTGCCCCCATAGTAGTGGCCCAGTAACCTGGAATAAAGACTACATTTCCCAGAATGCCTTGTGGCCCAAATGTGACCAATGAGGTATGGTCATTGACCTTCTGCTGTGTTAATTGGCTGGAAAGGTCAGGCGGGTTGATAACCTGGGGAGATTCTCAGCTTTCTTATCTATTGTTTTTGGAGGGGTAACTCTGTCTGTTTCAGCTGGCCTTAGAACTCAGGACTCTTTTCTTGGCTAAATTGCAGAAAAACTCGACCTCAGGGCCCAAGGCTAAAAGGGATTTTTTTGGCCCTCGCAAAGGGCTATTTCGCACAGGACTCAGGGAGAAACCAGCTGCCACGGGGAAAGCATATTTTAAAGTGTGGGAAATGTGAACAAAATGTGCTGTCTTTCTCATCGAAGGGCTAAACAAGACAAACTCCCTAAAAAATGACCAGAAGCCACTGGGCAGAAATTCAAATTCCTGCATGGTCAGCCGTTCTTTGAGTCTTCCCAGAAACTGCACTGCTCTGTATTAGCCAATCGCGTGAGAATGTAAGCTGAGCTGGGACTACTCAGAGTGACGCATGGGACCCTTTTGTGTTTGGTTATTTGCTTGCTTGCTGTAGCGGGCTACAAATCCTTCTATGGAAGTAAAACTTTTTGTCTTGCCAAATACTTTGGGTTCTGCGGTCATTTTCTGAGACCTCAGAACTGTTTTACACAAGGTAAATATTTACTCCATATTGAGACTACACACAATTGTGTCTTGCTTTGTGCTACTTTTTGTTTGTGGGAAACGTTGACAGATGGAGGTCTGACTTCGGTGAAGTTTGGGGACACACAGGTGGTGGTAAGGGTGGCAGCCATGATTAGAGTCTAACTCAAAAACTCATAGGACGCAGGGAACATCCCCATCTGTTTATCCATAGCCTGGGACCAGTCTCAGTTCGTTGAGTCTGGGGTTTGCACAGTCCAACCATTGAGGTCACACATAGTTCTGGCATAAAAGGACCCAGGACCCAGTAAGTGAGGAGCTGGCCTGCAGGGAAGTCATTCAGAGCCCATCTCGCCCATTGGGCAAGGCTCCTTCTGCTTATTTCTGCTTTCCCAGATTGCTCCCTAAGGTGGCTGTGATGGACCTGCCTTGAAGGCGACCTTGGAGCAGCTCAGGAGTGAGAGATGCCCTGGCTCCTGGGCCATTTCTGCCAACTTTAGTATAAGGATGTGTTGCTTAGCAACCTCATCTCTTCTCCCTGTACCTTTCAGACCTCACCTTCCCATCCCTGCCCTAAGGGGAGTCATGATTTCCTGAGCCTATTTTAATTTTGGGTCACTTGTTTAAGGATGACTTCTTGGGGTCATATTTTTTTCCTGGGTTGGAAACAGTCCTGTCCTCTGAGAAGCCTGCATCCAGTGGTAAAGGTGGGGTTTCTATCTGTATTGCAGCCTTCCTGAGATAGCTTCCTGACTGGGGGCTCTGTGCGGGGACTCAGCTGAGCCTTCCAGACACCACTGCCTTGTGCTTTCTGGGGCTCCCGCCAGGGGTCTCCCTTCCCATTTTACAGCGGAGGCCACTGAAGTTCCATCAGGAGATGAGACTTGGTAGTCAGTGAAGTGGTTGGGCCGCACAGTTCCCTCCACCGCTCACTCTGACAATTTAAATTTGGCCTCCTTCCTCATGTCTGCCCTCCCCAGATGCTCTTTTCCTCCCAGCATGGGCACACCTTTCTGGAAGGCCTAAAGAGTAAGTTTTCTAGGCTTTTGTGGGCGTGCATGGTCTCTGTTTCAGACCATGAACAGACAGGGTGGTGGTCTCATCTCGGGCACATTTTCTGACTTGTTCTCTGACCCCTTGCATGTTGCTTCTCTACATGATAAACACCATAGCTAAAAGAAACATGGGGAGGAAAGGGTTTGTTTCATCTTCCCAGTAACAGACCATCACAGAGGGAAGTCGGGGCAGGAACTCAAGCAGGGCAGGAACAGGGAGGCAGGAACTGAAGCAGAGATCATGGAGGAACACTGCTTACTGGCTTGCTCAACTACCCTTCTTAGATAGCTCAGACCTACCTGCCTAGGAGTGTCACGGCCCACAGTAGGCTGCGTCCTTCTACATCAACTAGCAATTAAGAAAATGTCTTGTGGACATAGCTTCAGGCCAATTTGAGCTGGGCAATTCTTCAGTTAAAGTTGTCTCTTCCCAGGTGACTCTAGGTTTGTGTAGAGGTGACAACAGTTGCAGGATATTTGTTTGGACTGACACTCTGAGACTGATAATAAAGTTTACCGAGATCAGAGGGTGGAGTCAGTGATTGGCTGACTGGAAGTAGCCATAGAGGTTTTGGAGGACCCAGATAGAGGGGCACAGGGAGCTATAGGGAGGGGCTTAGAGAGATTCAATGCCCTTTGATCTGAAGGGTGGAGAGTTAGTTAGGATCAGCTCTTTGGATCTATTAAGTTTTTACCCTGATATCTGACTTCCGAGTTTTTACTGATATTAAAATAACTTAGATAAATGCATGAGACAACTGAAACTGGCTGCAATACTCCTGACTTAAATTTTCTTTAAATAAACAAACCTTAAGCAACTTTCATTCAAAAGGAAAACTGTCCTCAGAGCAAAATGGAGTGGGGATGTAGGAGAGGGTGGAGATGGGAGGGTGGGAAGGTGAAGGGGGTGAGGTGTAGGGGAGGGTGGAGATGGGAGGCTGGGAAGGTGAAGGGGGTGGGAATGTAGGGGTGTAGGGGAGGGTGTAGGGGAAGGTGGGAAGGTGAAAGGGGTAAGGTGTAGGGGAGGGTGGAGATGGGAGGGTGGGGAGGTGAAGGAGGATGCTGGAGGGTGAGAATGGAGGAGCCAGCAATGTATCCTGCCATGAAAGAAAGTCACCTAGAGCAGTGGTGCTCAACCTTCCTAACGCTGTGATCATTTCACAAGGTTCCTCATTTGCAGTGACCCCAACCATACAATTAATTTCATTGCTATTTCATAACTATAATTTTCCACTGTTATGAACCATAATGTAAATATATGTGTTTTCTGATGGTCTCGGGTGACCCCTGTGAAAGGGTCATTCAACTCCAAGGGGGTCGAGCCCCACAAGTCGAGAAACATTGCCTTGAGGACACACAGGGCTTCCTCCTGCCTTTGACCCAACCTGCTTTCTTTGCTCACCATGATGATAAACCAGGCTTAGAAACTGCTAAAAACATATTAGCACCAAATTAACATGTTTTCTTAGATGTTGGAGGAACCAGGGAAGGATCCTTGGAGAGTGTAGCGAGTGCCCTTTTCATGCATTTATCCCAAGGTTCCATTTCAGCCCTGGGATTTTCAGCTTTAATTGGGAAGACGTGAGCAGCGAAGGGTGTGGGAGAACCCTAAACTTGGGAGTAGTGAGTGGGGATCTCATACTGCCAGTCGGGGTGCAAGACTCAGGACCAAAGAGAGTGAACAGAACCCTGGAGGTCCTGGGCTGGCTGCAGAGGCTGCCTAAGGCATAAAGCACCTGCCAGAGAAACTCCACCTGATGCCAAGCAGTGAATGACAGCTGGGAAGGTTGCTCAGTCGGCAGAGCATCTGCCTAGCAAGCTAGAAGCCCTGACTTCCAGGGCAAACCAGGTGAGGTAGCACACCACCCTAACTCCAGAACTTTGGAGGCGGAGGCAGGAGAATCAGGATTTCAGTCTCTTTCTTGAGCCCACAAGGAGTTTGAGGTCAGCCTGAGCAACATGAGACCCTGTCTCAAACAAACCATGCCAAACCCACAAAAAAACAGGAGATCACGCCCATTTGCCTTTGTCTTTTTACTACCTCCCACTCCGTGTCTCTTACTCTCTCCAGTTCTCTTATTTACACACACACACACACACACACACACACACACACACACACACACACACACACTGCTTCTGCTAAAAAATATATTTTGGTTATCTTTTACTTTGGCAAACACTTCCCCATCCTTCCCCGGGAACAGCCAAGCAAAGAATTAATTTAGATTTGTGCGACACGGGCCTCTTATTAAATGACTGCCACTATCTCTCGGAAGCCCTGGTGACTGGTTTAATGATCTCGCTCTTTACATCCTTTAAAAAAATGTGTGGCTTGCCTCTGGCTCAGTCTCCATTCTGCTGGCAGCTTTAGGCTTCCTTATCTTGCACACTCTGAATTCAATCCCACAATCCCCACCTCTACTCACAGTCCTCATCCCTGGCTGTGGCCCCTCTTCTGTCTGTCCCTCTTGGTTGACATTTCCCGTTTTTTTTTCCAATTCTAATGAAAAACCCTATTTTACTCAGGATTGCATTTTACACTGGAAAGAGACAATGATGACTGTGTTCTATGGAAGTCATTGCTGGAGGTTTCCATGGGGCCCAGGCAGCCAGCAGGACTGGAGACTCCTGCACAGCTGGTGAAACCGAGACAGCCATTTAATTCACAGAGGTGAATGTGGAAGAGAGGAAGTTATCTCTTGAGTGCCGGCTCTCGATGAAGTGTGATGGAAGATGGGGATTACACTGGGCCTTCAGCCTCTTGGCAAATAGGACGCCAGGAAAGGGCTTAAAATCCGTTTGCAGCAAGCTGGAAGACTCTGGACGTTTCCACACCAGCAGGTCTTGGAAAGGGCGCTTCTCACAGTCATTGCGTTTCCCCCTTTCTTTCTTGGTCTTAAAGGGTCTCATGTAGCCCAGGCTAGTCTCAAACTATGAAGCCAAAAATGACCTTGATTTTCTGAACCTCCTGCTCCCACCTCTTGAGTGTTGAGATTACAGGTGTGTGCTGCAATGCGGTTTACATATGCTGGGGCTTGAATCCAGGGCTTCGTGCCTGCTAGGCTGGCACACACCTTCTGACCTGCATCCCAGAGCCGTATACTCTGATGTCTACTTCCATCTGCTTGCCTGAGTTCTTGGCCCTGCAGGAACATCAGCCAGCGGGGACACTGGGCTGGAGCAGGCAGAGGCTGCAGAGACACAAAGGTCATGCATTGGTCTGTCCCCTTCTATCCTGCATAGGGCTTAGGCTGGGGAGAGGGTGAGACATGCTTGGAAGGGGGTGCATGCACCCCAATAAACAGGAGTGCTGATGGAGGCTAGAGGTCGTTCTTTGCTCTTGCTGTGACCGCAGCCAGTAGAAGCAACAGCAAAGAACAGATGAAGGGCTGCGTAGGGAGCTGGCGGGGGAGGTGGGCACAGAGAGCACTGTCATAACGTGTTCGGTTGATTTAGGAACGCAATTCAGAACAAACCACATTTGTTTTCATATTCTAATATCGGAAGTCAGAATGCATCTCCATGGTGATGTGCTGGGGTTCATTGTCGGTGTGATTCTTAGCAATTTGTGAGAAGCTGGTCTTGAGGCTCAGGGCTTCTTCAGCAAATTACACACAGAACTGCCTTTTTTTCCTGAGAAAATTTTATGTGTACACAATTTTTTATGTCTATTTTTATAGGTACACAGATGATACCTTTGCTTCTTATAAAAGAGTGTGGAAATTCATTTTAGGGCAATCCTTTGATGTACATGTGGTTTTATTATTTATTAAAGGTGCAGGGAAATTTGCATACCAATGAGACGAATATGCTTGCCTGTTTAACACCATGCAATCCTAAGATGTACTACTAATTTGATACTTACATGCCGAGGAATGCTGCTAGGAAAATATCAAAGTTCTTGTTTTGGGTAATTAAACGAGTATGTTTCAGTAAGAGCAAAGAGCTTTGTACATTAAATAAAAACACTACAATTCCTAATGTACACTGGCCTCAGATTTGAACAGGGTTGCTTGGGGCAGCGTTGGCTTCCGTCTGGTGGCACGAGCTTTATGCAAAATGCACACGTGCGGTCAACCTGCTGGCTACACACATGGCACGAGAGGAGACGGTAGCTAGCGCCATCAGAAGCTGGTGGGACTTGACACATGCTTGATTTTGAATCCATTTTTGGCTATTGCACATAGAAATCTTTTATTGCAAAGTTTCCACCAGCTCCGTGTTCAGATCTACATTCGCAGGCAGGGAGGTTCCAGACTCATCTGAGACGGCTTTGTCCTAGCCAATGGCACTTAGAGTTCACGAAATTCTCTGGTCTCTCTGGGGGTAATAATGCCGTCAAGAGAAGAGAAAAGTGCACGAGTTCCCTTATCCATGGGACTTCTATTCCAGGATCACCAATGGCTTCAAAAGCCAAACCCTATAAATATGCTATGTCTTTCCCCACGTTTACAGCAAGGTCTGTTTTACAGATTAGGCCTACGAGGGGCTAAAAACCATGTTATAGGAGGGCCCCTTGTTCGTCCCAGCTGCCCGGCTAATTTACACCCGAAATAATCACACAGAAACTGTATTGATTAGAACACTGCCTGGCCCATTAGTGCTAAATTCTTATAGACTAACTCTTACATCTTGATTTAACCCATTTCTATTAATCTGTATATTGCCACGTAGCAGTGGCTTACTGGGAAAGATTCTAACCGGCGGCATCTGTCTCAGGCAGAGGAGCCATGGCTTCTCCCTGACTCTGCTTTCTTCCTCCCAGAATTCAGTTTTGTTTTCCCCATCTACCTAAGTTCTGCCCTATCAAAAGGCCAAGGCAGTTTCTTTATTCATTAACCAATGAAAGCAACACACAAACAGAAGGAACTCCTACGCCACAACCACAATGAGTAATTTGACAGTGTGTCACTGTGGGGTTTGTTATTAGACAAAGGAAGGGTCTCATGAACATAGTGTTATGGTCCTGGTCACATTGCCCGTCAGGAAGCAGGGATAGATGAATGTGGGCAATCGACTTGCTTTCTCCTTCTCTTCAGGCTGGAATTTCAGCCCTTAGTTAGGATAGGTCTTCACTCTTAATAAAATAGTTCTGAAAATGTCCTCACAGACATTCCTGGCGGTGTGCTCTTGTGGTGGTTTTAAATTCTGTCAAACTGGTACTCCAGATGAGCCGTCATGGCTCTGGTGGCATTTGATGGGTCTGATAACCCAGACGGCTACCAGGTTCCAATGGGATGGATACACTGCAGCACTGCTTCTAGTGAGACAAAATTTAAAACTTAGGAGTTACTTTTTTTTTTTTCCTGGTATTTTCCATGCTGCAGTTTTCAGAACATTGGAAAGGGAAGCCATGGGTAAGAGAGGGTTGACGCAGTCAGGCGTACCAGACAGGGAATAAATGTCAGGAAACATGCAACTCAGCCAGGAAGGAGGGTTGAAGGATGGTTAATGAAGCGACAATTAATGCAGGAAGGGCAGGGTCATAAGAGTCAGCTGTGCCCAGGACCAACACCCAGCCAGCTGTAACTACAGGGACTGGGTACTACAGTATTGAAACCTCAGCTGAGGGACTCCTGGCGGAGGCTGAGGCTAACAGAAAGATGCAGCCGCTCTGGAAGCTGTGGACAGGAGGCCAGGAGGCTGACATCCCAGCCTCACCCAGCTGCAGCAGGTCTTTCCAAACTTTAGTCAGATTCCCAGCGGAAGCCAGAGGCTAGGAAGCCTGTGATGCCACTACTGAGATCAAGTTTCCAGGGTCCATGGGGTGGGGGGGAGGGTTGAGGAGGGCAGGGCCTGCATCTGCAGGGGCAGATGAGGTCACCATTCTGCCCTCTGTGGGGACAGAATGCAGCGATGGATCATACAGGTGATAGTTCACACAGAGTGGAGGGCTTTGCTGGGATGCAGGACTTGCGTACAGGAACCAGGATGTACCCCTTTGGGGGTGCTGCTGTTGAGTGAGGTGCACACATACACCAGGGGCTGTGATCTGTATGCAGTGTGTTTGGGAACTGGGCCTACGGAGAGCTGTAGGGTGGAGTGTGGGCCCTTCCTTTCTGCTGGTTCCGGGGCCACAGAGGCCCAAATCAGAAACCTGCGATTTCCAGATTCTCCTGAAAGGAAGCAGCTAGGAGAGCTCCTCCTCCTCCTCCTCCTCCTGCTGCTACTGCTGCTGCTGCTGCGACTCTGACAAATGCAAGTTTTGAGTTTTACCGCTAACAGCTGGGCAGATCATTAGAACAATGGAAAGTTCTGGAAGGGTGTCTTAGATGCTGGCAATCCTCAGGTGAGCTTTCATCCCTGATTTGTGAGTTCCAGACAGAGTTACTGAGCTGTCCTCAAGATGTGAGGACAACTGTATTGTTTCTGATGTGTAACAGGTAAGTGGGTGTGTCCCTGGAGAGGAGGAGCTGACACCCCGACCCTCACCCCACCCTGGCTCCTGTGAAGCATTGGAAGCCAGAGTACAGGATTCTTTGCAGGTGACAGGTCAGGATATCAGTGGTCCTCTTTTCTCCTCTAGCAGAACTTAGTAAGAGGTCCGGGGAGTCCACTCTGTAAGGCACTTCCAGGACACGTTCCTCCCCTCCCCCCAGGTCAGCGAGATCACAGAGTATCCTGGCCACCAACTGTTCCAACAAGGCCGAATTCCTCACTGCCCTTTTCAGACTTGCGCCCGTTCCCTTTCCAGCCCGTGGGAGATGGATGGTTTCATTACTTGCGGCACTCAGCAATAAATCTCGCAGTTGCGGTGGAAGCGAGCTCTTTCCCGTGCCACCTCCCGTCCTGTGATTCATCACGGTTAAGCTTTCCTTTACCCCTGAAGCTGGGGGCTGGGGAGGAGCAGAGGCCTGGGGACTGAGGGGCTGTCACTCCTCAGAGGCTGAGCAGAAGGGACTGTCTGCAGACAGGGTCAGGCTCCAGGTGGGCTGGAGCAATGGCAGCCTCCGCGTAAGGGCTGTAAAGGGAAGCGGCCAGCGCAGCCCTTAGGGACCTCCACGCCTGGTCCGTTTGCCAAGAAAATCTCCCAGAGAAGAAGGGGAGAAAGCTGAATGTCAGACAGAAAAGAAGCAGCCAGAAAGTTCTCCGCCGGGGGAGTGCTGAAGAATCTAATTCACGATGAAATGTGTTCTTGTTTGTGTACAATTAATTTTCCTCCCAAATGAAGGGCTTTGTCTCTCACTCTGTGTTTCAATAGCAACCGCGTAATTAAGGCAGCGCGTGTGTCTCTGCTCGGAAAGGGGCTGCTCGGTGTTAACATGGTGGGAAGCAAACATTGCTTCCTTGCTTCCTGGGTCTAAGAAGAGGAAAACAAAGAGCCAAAGAAAATAGCTTCAAATAGAGACTTGGCTCCCGCAGGGCTGATGTCATTTGGAAAACGTGAGCTCTGTGAATGGAGAGGCAACAGAAACCCTGTTCGGGCTGCGGGGAGCTGGGCGAGGAGGTTGGAGGTTGCCCCAGGGGTAGCAGGAGCCAGGTCCTTCCTCGAGGCCCTGCAGAGGCCGAGGGGCAGGTGTGCATGAGACAGGTTTTCAATTCAGGATTATTTTCATAGTGAACGCTCAAACACAGTCTCATTTTTCTTGGCTATCTTTTATTTTGTTGATTTCTATAGAGAGTTATGGCTTTTGCTTTTTTTTTTTTTTTTTTAAAAAAAAAAAGGTCTGGACACTAAAAAGGTACATTTATGAGGGTTTTTCCAGAGACGGTTAATGGAGGGGGATGACGTTCTCTGAATATGTCCACCAACATCTATACATGGGGGGCTTGGTGGGAGTAAAAGGAATACCCGAAGGATGTCTGAGAACTCAGGCTTACTTTTCCTTCCCCCTTTGCCTCCTCTATCTCTCCTGCCCTTCACCCCTCTCTGTCTTCCCTGGCTACCCTGAGCTATCTTGTACCTCTGAAACCCTGAGACAATTCCTTCATCAGCTAAAGGATTAAGAACTAGTCCTTTAGTTCTCAAGCCCGGGACACAGGGCTAACTGAGGTGCCTATTTAACATATCAAAGCAAACCTGGTTGCCGGGTTCTCCCAGCATCCCTCAGTCCATACCTTCTAGCTGGTCTACCCCATTCTCTACCCTAAACTTCTTCAGCTCCAGGGCTGGGTTGCCTTTCCCCCAGCTGCCCTTCCCTGTGTAACCCAGCCATTTTGGTTCTTCTTTGTCTGCCCTAGCCTCTCTCGGTTCTCCCCTCTCCCTTCCCCTTTCCCTTCTAGGGTCAGGTTCACTCTGGACTCCCCCAGATGTGCCTGCATGGGGCAATGCTCTCCCCTTCTTCTCCACCACACCTCAGAGCACTGGTGAACTTCCTGTGGATTTCTTTGTCCCCACTCATAGCCCCCCTTTCCTACTTTTTCTCCTATCTTCCCATTTGATTAAGAACAAGCTCCTCCCCTCGCCCCCCACCCTTGCCGTTCTTCACTTCTATCTAGATATTAACCTCTGGGGTTTTGAAACAAACAAACAAGAAACGGAAGACCAGTTCCGCCTGTCAGCACCAGCTTGCAGTAACGGGCTGGCTTTTCTCAGGTTAGGCAAAAGGCAGTTCTGACTCTTCTGCATGGCTCAGCTCTGTTTTCAATTTTGAGACAGGATTTCACTGTGTATCCTTGGCTGTCCTGGAACTCGCTCTGTAGACCAGGCTGGCCTCAAACTCACAGAGATCCTCCTGCCGCTGCCTCCTGAGTGCTGGGATTAAAGGTGTGCACCACCACTGCCTGGCTCAATTTGGTTCTTAACAAATTCTTAGTACATGTGTTCAGAGCAGTACAGGTGAGTGTCATGAATCCTTTCTGGAGGATCGCCATGACTCATCTAAGACATCCATCTACATGGGTATGTGTGCACATCTGTGCACGTATGTGTGCGTTTGCATGTATAGGGAATTCAAGGCCAGCCTGAGCTGCATGAGACACTGTCTCAAGAGAAGAGAGAACTAGAGTGACTTTTGTTTCTTGTTCTGGTCGGAATAACTGCACACTGGATTTTTGAATTTTTGTACTCTTTGTCCAGGGGATGGATCTCCAGCATGGGCGCTTGAGTGCCTCCTCTGAGGGCCTTCTCTATCCCGGCTTCGGTTTACTTTCTCTTTGGCTGTTAAGAGGTCTTTGCATATGACAGAAGCACACAGTTAACTACATGTTAAGCAGCAGGTGGAGGCGAGGGACTAGTCAGAGCTGGCAAGACTGCTCAGTGGGGAAGGGGGCTTTGCTATCAACCCTGGTGACTTGAGTTTGAATCCTGGGACTGACTATATGGTGGGATGAGAGACCTGACTCCTGAAAGCTGTCCTCTGACCTGTATACGTGTGTGAGTTCATGTGAGTAAGTGCTCATATGTATAGACACACACACACACACACACACACACACACTCACATACATTAAAAATGTAAAAACAAAATAAATGGATGCATTAGCTGAACCCATTTTTTGTTTTTTTGATGAGTTAGCTAAAAGTGAAGCTGCATCAAGGATACCCATGAATAATTAAGGGGCAACGCATGGTGGCCACATTTCAAGGAGGCTCATTCCTCAGCCTGTCACCTTCCCTGGGCTGCATGACAAGACCTGCTGAAGATTCCCTTAATTAAATTTTATTTGTGAAGATGAACCACAGCTATCCCCGGCCTTCATTCTTACAAACTGGGTGATATTGTCTCTGAACAATGCTGTTCTGCACGGAAGAGCTGGATTGTCCTTGCCTTCCCTCTTCTGCCTGAGGAGCAACCGTCACCTGAGGCTCCTTAGGTCATTCGTTGTCCTTGAAGGATCCTTCCTGAGGCAGCATCTGAAAATTATGGCTCCTGAGACAAAAGAAAACAAGCTGTGCCCTGCCAGGAGGAGCTTCCCTCCTGCAGTCTGGAGCCTGCCCATTGCCTGTGCTAATGACCTCTATCCCCAGGTGGCCCTTCCTTCCTGTCACCTCGGGAGCTGCATTGTGACACCTTCTCTCTCTGTGTCCCTGAAGCCCTCTCGGCTTGGCATGGCCCCCTTGCCTTCCTTCCCCAGCTCACTCTCTCTGCGCCCGTGTGTATCTGGACTGCATCCTGTCAAGCTGGTCGCCTGCCCCACTGTGGTGAAGGACACAGGTCAAGGTCCCTGGCAGGTAAACAGCGCAATTTTAGGTTCACAGACATCCTCTCCCTCCCGCATCAACTGCCCATCAGGAAAATCAGAGCTTGGTGCCACTTGGGAAGGAACAGGTGATGTATGAGTCTGTCTGTGGGTGCCAGGTCCTGATCTGTGTCCCTGTGAATAAGAAGCCACTTAAGAGTGTCAGGCAAGGGGGGCCTAGCCCTCCTCCTGCTTCTAACTTTGACTCGGCTTTTGTTGAGTCTTTGTGGTGGTAACATGGCAGAGCTCATGTCATTAGATCAGTACCACAGAGGCAGGGTGTAGAATGGTGTTTAAAGTCCAGCCTCTGCTCCTCAGCAGGGCATTCTGTTGTCAGAGGCTGCTTGTTCGTTCCCAGCTGCCCAGACCCATATTATTTACAATATTGTTTGGCCAATAATTTAAGCATATTTCTAGCTAGCTCTTATATCTTAAATTAACCTATTTCTATTAATCTGTGTATCACTATGTGGTTGTGGCCTACTGGTAAGGTTCCATCTGGCGTCTTGTCTCCTGTGGCTGCTCCATGGCTTTTTCTTGACTCCACCAACTCTCTCCTCTATCTGCTTGGAATTCCCACCTTGTTCTATTCTGCTAAGTCACTGGCCTGAAACAGCTTTATTCATTAATCAATAAAAGCAACACATATACAGAAGGACTTCCCACACCAGCATTTTGTGTTGCAAGTGTGAGTCCTGCCCAGGGACACACGAGACCAGTGTTAATCAAAAGAGCTGGGTGAGGGGCCTGGGAATTTGGGTCAGAGACTTCTATCATAAGATGAATGTCACTCAGACAAAGTTTACTGATTCTGCCCCACAATCTACTCTATTCCCAGGGAATGAACTTCAGGTATGTAGGCTTTAGTGAAAATGGTGACCAACATATTACTGAGAGACCTGGAGACCAGGTACGCCTGTTCCTGTCCTCATCTGCCACATGTCCAAGTGCTGGGCTAACCCCCACTTTCTCTGTGCCTCTGTTTCCTCATTGGTAAATATGTAGTTCTGGTGACAGTCCTTGGTGTCCCCAGCACAAGACAAAAGAGGTGGAGGGGAACCTGGTGTCCCTGGAGGAGACCCTTGTTCCAGGGTGTCGGGGATGGGTGCTGGGGAGAACCGAGTCTCTCGGTTAGCAGCAATCAACCCCAGGCGAGGGGCTCAGAACTGTGGGGCCCTCCCTTGTCATTTTCAAGTCCATTGCTCATGTCACCCTGACTATGCTGGAACTTGCTCTGTAGAGCAGGTTGGCCTCAAACTCAGAGATCCACCTGCCTCTGCCTCCCAAATGCTGAAATTAAAGGTGTGTGTACCACTTCTGATCCTCCTGACCCTCCTGCCTCTACCTCCCAAGTGCCCAGATTACAGGCATGTGCCACCATACCCAGGCTGGATAAATGCTTTCCTTTTAATCCTCTCAGAGGTCCTTCTAGCATCAGAGGTCAATGACCTCCGAACATCACAGCAACAAGACAAGAACACTGGGTGGGAGGTGAGGGCATCATCGGTCCCTGGGGGGGGGGGGGACTAACAATTGGAGGTCAACAGAGACCAAGGGACTCAGTTGGGAACTCAGGGACAGTATTCAATCATCCCGTTCTAAAATTGCCAAGTACTCAACACTGCTTTTTAAAAGGATAACTTTTCAGAACGATACACTTCTTTCTCAGAGTTGTGAAGTTGATGAATTTTAAGGTTGGCAGAAAGTAGAAAACCTGCCCAAGCATCTCAAAGTAAGAGAGACACCGAGTTAAGAGTAAAGAGCTGATTTTCACACAGCAACGAATTCTTGAAGTGTTCCTTCCCTTAACTTGTCTTATAAGCCTCAACATCAGAATTTTTATTGAAAATAAAACATTCATTATTAAAGAAAAGGCCTGTCTCTTTTATGAAGTCTCCTTTTTGCAGAAATTGCTGGAAACTTTTCATGGGACTGGCGTATTAATCAGGGTTCTTTAGAGGAACAGATAGAGTGAATGCCCACCCTGCTCTGTGTGTATATGGAGGGGATTTATCAGAATGGCTTACAGGCTGGTGGTCCAGCTAGTCCAGCAATGGCTGTCTACCAATAGAAGGTCCAAGAACCCGGTAGTTGTCCAGTCTTCGAGGCTGCATGTCTCAGCTGGTCTTCAGATTCTCAAAGAAGTAGGCTCTGATGCTGGGGAAGGAATGGGAGAGTGAGAGCAGGCAAGCAAAGAGCAAAACCCCTCACAGGTGTACCCGGATGCATGGGTTTTAGTTCATTCCAGATGTAGTCAAGCTGACAACCAAGAATAGCCATGACAGGTGGCTGCTGGTAACTTTGAACAGCTCTTTTCTCCTGATTTGGGAAGAGTCCATCATATTTGTAGGGTCGGGAGACATGCCAATAGTTATAAGAAATAAAATGAAGACCATGTGTGTCGGCTCTACCGTACGTGACTGCTGTCGGGGTTTTAGTCTCACTGTGGAGTCTGGACTCACCTTGATCTTTCCATCATCCTGTCTTCCACGTGGCATTACATTGTCCTCTAGGAAGCTCAGCTCTGTCGGAATGCTGCTCTAGCTCACTCTGCTCTCTCTGGTCTATGACGGGAGGGCATTACCCCTGCTGCTGTCTCTCACTATGTTTTCCACTTGTCTGAATTGTCCCTGCTTTGCTTTGGTCCTGTTTATCTGCAGCCTGCAGGGTGTCAGTGTTTTGGTTGTAACTTGTTGAGGGCAGAGTGACCTGAGGCTTCCCCTGAGGCCCTGCTGTAGGGAGAAGTAACAGCTCCTTCTCTAAAGCCAGAAACAGGCTGGCAGAGTAATGGCCTGAAGCAGGACCTTGGGCTAACTATGACTTTGGCCACCCCCCCCCACACACTTACACTTCCCACTGTAGGGGTCTGTGGTTATCTGTCCCAAGGTGGCTATGTGCTCGCTTTGTGGTACTCTTGAGACATTCTGTTCCACATTGCTTGATTACCTTGCCTCTGATTCTGTCCCACTTCCCCCACAAGTAGCATAAAATATATTGTACCTCTTAATAAGCTTGCTTGGTATAAGCCATCGGCTTGTGCAAGGTCTCCTGACCCCAGCTTTCCTATCTTCTTTATATTCTCATCTCGTGGCCTTGCCTCTTTGGACCCTGTCACCGAAGGACAACCTGCTGGCCCAGATCACACCTCATGCTTCGGTGAGCATGCTGCCGCCTTTGTGCTCATGGACGCTTCCCTGAGACCACTCTTGTGTGCTCAGCCAGTGCTTTAGGGAGTAAGTGTGTCCGTGTCATTTTTCAAATGGCTTTTGGAGACATTGGGTCTTGTGACCTCGCTGGTGGGCATCCTGTACGTCTGCCACCAAATCCTCAGGACACAGACAGTATATGTTGCTTAAAAGATCTAAGTGAATCCATTGTGACATGTTTTGTAGCTCCCACTCCTGAAGTTTCCACAGCACCTCAGAACAGCACCACAACTGATACTCGAGCAGTGGGGGACATATCTCACTCATAACAAGTCTCCCACCAGGGACTTCCTCAGCAAGGGAGGGTGAGACTACTGTCCAGCAGGGGCCCTGCAGGCTGTGGGCCCAGAGCTATATCTCAGCCTAGCACCTGGCCCCTGAGGGTCTTTTCCTCCTCCCCAGATCACCCTTTCTCCCCTCAGCTTCAATATCCTCCCCGGTTCCTCTGTGAAGAGGAAAGATATGGGCGCCAGTCTCACAGGGGCTGGGAGTCTGTCATTTTTGTTTTTTCCTGTTAGGGTCATAAACACCCTGACAAAAGCAACTGAAAGGACAAAGAGGTTTCTGTAGATGTTCCATCATGGCAGGGGAAGACAGGGAAGCAGGCAACAGGGAAGCGCGGTGGCAGAGGCAGAAGGCTGGCTGGTGACATTGCATCTGTACCAGAAGCAGAGCGTGAACAGGAAGAGGGGTTGAGCTATGAAGCTTCCAGACCGGCTCCCCAGTGATCCATTTTCTCCACTGAGGCTCTACCTTCTAAAGGCTCCACAACCTTCTAACCAGAACCACCAGCAGCTGGAGGGCAGTTGTTGAAAAGGTAACCGTGGGGAACATTGTATTACACTGGGAGTACAGAAAGAGAGTCAGGCAAAGGGCCTGGGAAGTGTATTTTTAAGGGCTGATGAGGGCTGGGCTGTAGAGGAAAGACTGGGCTGTGAGCATGGGTGCTCTCTGTGGTGATGTGGTTTCAGTTCCTTGAGAATAGAGTTTGTCCTCTTGGCACACATCTGGTCTACCTACTAAGGAGCCCAGGAGCATGAATAAATGAATGGATAGGTAGATGGATAGAGGCATGCATGGGTGAATGGATAGATGGGTGGGTGAATGGACACATATGTATGAATGGATGGGTGGGTAGGTGGGTGGATAGATACATATATGTATGTATGTATGAATGGTGGGTAGGTGGGTGGATGGATACATGTATGTATGCATGTATGAATGAATAGATTGATGTATGAATGAATAGCTGGTCTGAGTCTTGAAAGATGAACAAAGCAGTTGGGGCCACACTGACCAAGGAGACTATTCAGGGAACTTGCCTTGTCCTAAGGTCATGGATTGATAACTTCCTATCTGGGCCTTGGTTTCCCTGTTGGTAGGATGAAAGCGGATCTAAATAATCCTAAAGTTCTGTTTCAAAGATCAATGCCTGTGCCTCTGATGTCTGTCTTATGGAGTCCTAAAAAGAAGCAGATGAAGTCCTGAGACCCAAGCAGCCAAGAGTGGTACCCCTGGAAAATCACACCTGGTGGCCCGCCTGGTCCTTTGAGTTCCATGCCATCTGTTTCTTCCGTTACTGTGGCCACAGGATAGATGTCACTCCCATCTCATCTCTCTACAATGACCTTGGACAACAGCATTCACAACAGACATTATAATGGGGCAAGTGATCAGGAGGAGACACGAGGCCAGGCATACTCTGTTTTCATTCATTCATTCATTCATTCATTCTCCTCCTCCTCCTCCTCCTCCTCCTCCTCCTCCTTCTTCTTCTTCTTCTTCTTCTTCTTATTATTATTATTATTAGAGACAGGGTGTCAAAACTCAGGTTGACTTAGAACTCACTGTATAGTCCAGGCTGAACTTAAACTTATCATGTCTGTACCCAGGCTGGTCGCAGAACTTTTGATACCCCTGCCTCAGCCTCCCATGTGCGGAGGCCCTGACAGCCAGGCTGTCCCTCTCCTTTCCTGCACAGTCATTTGTTGAGCAAGTGTCTAAACAGAAAACCCAAACTCAGCCCAGTTCAGAAAACACCATGTACACTGCCCGTCCAGCTTCTGAAGCAACAAGAACTATGGGGCGTTCGCTGCCTGGTGCTGAGACCTTTGTGCACCTTGACATGTAAAAAGATGTGTTTCAAAACTCATCCATGAGAGAGTAGCCGGGGTGCTTCTAAGGGGTGTGAGATGACTTTGGGGTGCTCCTGAGTCAGCAGAAAGCTGCACGAAACCTCATGAGTCTCTGTCTTTGACTTTGGGCAGAGAGACACTGCTGAGGGCTGGCTTGACTTGCCCGCTCAGACTTTCAGTCCTTGGCAGAACAAATCGGGTGCGGCCTCAGCTGGGGCCGTCAATGGCTCCTGCTGGCGAAGCGACTTCCGTGGCTTCTTTGTTTTGGCGGCTTCTATTTATGGCAAGTAATATTGATTTTTTTCTTCATTTGCAGAACAAGATCATCTGATTTCCCTTAAAACTTTTATTTCAGCGAAGTAAGTAACCGTTTTCAGTGCATTTTGATGAGGCCATGTTACAGACAACATGCAGCTATTTTAAAGACTGGTGGGAGCTCGGCAGCACTCCTCATAAGCATCGACCACATGTGTGGAACACAGGTCCTTGCCCCAGCTCTGACTCTCAGGCAGCCGTACTCCCTGCCCGCCCTCTTCTGCAGCCAAGGGAAGAGGGCAGCATTCTCTGGTTTTCCCATTACCCTCCTCCTGTGCCTTTACCCTTAACCTGCCATCCACCTCCATCTCCTTCCCTTCCCCAGTCTTCCCATCTCAATATATGTAGTCAAGATAATCCCCAAAGATATGCCCAGCAACAGGACTCCCAGATGGCCAACTTGACAACTGAGATTAGCTATCACACACACACACACACACACACACACACACACACACACACACACACACACACACACTCTTTCCCACAACATAGACTTTTACCTATACATACATACACCATACACTCATCCTTCCTCAGGGCAGGCATGTCAGCCACTGTTAGAATGCCTGTTCACCTCCTCACAAAGCCTCATGGGACCTGCCTATCATAGGAGGGAGTCTGAGTAACCCTAGTGGTCCCTCACTTCTTCATGGCAACAAGCCTGACTCCTGTTTGCTGGTTTAAAAGTCCTGAGCTAACATGATCATTCATGTTTTTCATGCTGTGTGTGTGTGTAGGAGAGGAGAATGTTGTGGCGAACCCCCCTGGCCAGCAGGGAAGAACGACCACCGAGTCGAGGATTCTTCTCAAATCTCGCTTTATTGGAGCCTCTTGGTTGTAGGGAGAGCAGAAAGCGAAGGGCCCAGAGCACTAAACGGCAGCCGCTTATATAGGGAGAGCGGACACGGGTCGTGCCTGGATTGGCTACTCGCTCATCTTTCGATGCCCCCGGCCACGGGATTGGCCAAGATTACTGCGCACTACTGCGCATGCGAGAGGTTCCGTCTACAGCCTTGCCATATATGGAGTTGTTTACTCGGTGGTGCAGGGGCTTGGCGCCATCTTGTAATGGCGGCCAGCAAATCGGCTCCCTGCAGAATGTGGTATACACACATGCACATATACACACAGACACACATATATTCATACACGCAGTGAGAAGCACACACTCACGTACAGTCACATACTCAATACAAACACTCTCAGATACTCATACACACATACTAACACAGTCATGTATACACACACAACAATGTGCTCACATATTCACAGACACATAAGTCATGCACACAATACTCATATACTCACAATCACACACTCCCATACTCCTACACGCACACATACACAAACTGTTGTACACACACATACACACACACACACACATACATGCACACAGAGCTGATCTGCATGAATTAGCAGAAGGGACTGCATCAGTCCGGTCTTTTACCTGGCAAAGAGATGTCAGGCTTTCCTTGAAGAGGTGAGGGGCCACTGGGGTCCCCCAGGAGTCACAGTGATGGGGTGACCAGGCTGTGGAAACCAGAGCCAGGAGGCAGGCTCTTGGTTCTGCATTCCTAGGATTAAAGCAACTTCTTTTCCTAGACTCCTGCCTGCCCCAGCCTCCTACAGATCCTGGGTAATGACCGACCGTGAGACATGCTTATCAGCCCCCCTGACCTTCTTCAGCTGGCTGCTCACTGTGGCCTAGTGGACCCCTAGCCTTTGTGTTGCCTGGATTGCAGACATGTTTGGAGAGGTAGGTGGTGACTCATTCACAGGCTCGTGATGGTGACAGTGATGGCTGGTCAGGCTCACTGCTGGCAGCAGCTATTGTGTGGCAGGACCTTGTGCAGTAGGAGACTGGCTGCAGTTAGGAGCCCAGACATGATCCCTGAGAGTCCCAGCTCTGCCGGCTTCACTGTCCTTGTCTTTGTGATCAGAAAGGGCCATCTTGTCCCGCTCCTGGGGGCGCTGAGGGCAGTTAGACTGAGCTGTACTGGGGTGCGTGGCTGCTTCCAAGTCCACAAATTATAGCAACAATCTGTTTCAGTTCCCGGCTCATGTTCATGCTTTTACAAGATCAGTTGTTGTCCAGGGGCCCCTTAACCGTAGCCCATTACTCTGTGTTTGTAAGCTTTTATTTTGTCTGGGTTCACAGCGAGAAAGGGCTTTGCAGCAAAGCCACATTCATGGCAGGAGAAGGGAGAGCATCAGTTTGAAGTCCTGGTTCTCTCTTCACTTTCCACTCTTGTCGAGTCTTGGCCTCTGTGGCCAGTTACAGACACATTGAAGCGTTAGCAGCCAGCTCCCAAATCAGAGGGAAGGTTTAACGAGCGTGTTAGCATCAGATAAAATGTGGCTGATCAAGCGTGTTACACAAAACACATGTTCCTTCTCCGTGCTAAAGAGGCAAGCCATCAAAGCTCAGAGGTTTAGAGCACTAGCTGCTCTTCCAAAGGATTGGGATCCGGTTCCCAGCACTCACTTGGCAGTTCCCGGCAGTTCCCGGTGATCCGGCACCCTCTTCTGGCCTCCTCGGGCACCAGGCTCACAGGAGGTACACAGGCATGAATGCAGGCAAAACAGCCGTACACATAGAATAAAAATAAATCTCTTTTTTTAAAAGAGGTGAGCCACCGAGGTGCAAGTTTTATATCTAGAAACAGGTAAAGGAAGCTGGCTTTTTGCTATAGGAAGCAGGAGCCTTGGCAGCAAGGACTCGCCGCCTTCCACCTCCGGTATGATTTCTAGTTGTTTGTTTGTGCAATACCTCGCTCTTCCCAGAACCTTTCCTTCCATCCAGTGCACTTGCCCATCATGCCTCTCTCTAGTTCTCTCCATGACAAAATAGCAGCAACAAAACTCCCACAAACACCAGCGCTCCTGGCTTTCCCACAAACGAGCCCTCCTCCCTGACTCTGCCCTGAGCTGTCCTTGATGCGAGGGGCACCATGTGGGCTTACTGCCTGCCTCCCTCACTCCGTCACCCTGGGTTAAATTGTGGTCAACTGTGGCTCTTGGGAAGCCCAGTCCTGATAGTATTTTTGGGAACCTCTCCTGTTCTGCTCACACCTGCACATGGCCTCCCTAACCTCCAGTTCTAGACTTGGGCTTGTGCTATCTAGTATTATAGCCTGGATATGGGCTCATATGCCCGCCAGTATCTCCTAGTCCGCTTTCTCTGCAGCACAGTAATTCACTGGTAGGTGTGCGACCCATATCAGGGCAGAATGAGCCAGAGGAAAAGAAGCAGGACCTGTCACAGTGGAGCTGTGACACTGAGCCACCAAGTAGAGAAACACGGTGCCAAGCAACAGATTCCTAAAGCTGTGACTTCAGTTTCTGGGTCCAGTCTGTGCCTGATGCTGATTACCCCAAATGATTAGTGACTCAATACTCTGTTTCTTTCCCTCTTAGGAGTATTGAACGTGTTGGTTTCACTGGCTCACGTAACATACTTTCCAGAAGGGCAGGGGGGCCTGGGAGGAGGAAGCTCCTTTGGGGTCCATTGAGCATGCCTCAGCAGGCATCTGGAGCCTCCTTGTGCATCATAGAAGCCTCGTAAGCACCCGTAAGGGAGTGTGGCTCAGTTGGTAGAGCCCTTGCCTAGCATGCATGATACCTTGGATTCAATCCCTGGCTTGACAGAAAGCAAAACAAAGCAAAACCAAACCAACACACACACACACACACACACACACACACACACACACACACACACACACACACCACAAGAAAATAACCCCCAAACCCACCAAACCCTCTTTGCACAAGGGTGAGAAAACTGCATGGAGGGATTGACAGACACAGAATGAACATGCAATTTATTTGTTATTATTTATTTATTTATTTATTTCTTACCCCCCCTTTGCCTCACTTTCCCCACTTCCTCTAACAATCAGCTTCCAAATGACCCCATCTCATCACATCCTTGTCCTGGGTCAGAGCCCCTGGCTTGTTTTTCCCTCTCAGGAGCAGGGGAATTTAACAGATTTAAGCATGGAAATGTTGTGTAACTGGCTTCAGACAGAATTCGATCCAGAGACTCCCCTTGCATGAGGCTCAGATCAGCAGGGCATGTATCTAGTCTTTTCTGTTGTCTCCTGCCAAGGCTCTGGGAACATTTCAGAAGAAGAGGTGAAAAGGCGGAAGAGCCAGAGCAGGGAGGGGAGTGTGAAATGCCCACCGCCAGGCATGATATGGGGATTACCTGCACAAGAGGGGCTCACGGGGCCCCACCTTTCTCTGAGGATAATGGTTGATGGGTGAGGGGTAGCATTTTCTTCAGTGGTGTGGCCATTAATGAAACTCATTGGGACATACACCACACACACACGCACACACACACACACACACACGCACGCATACACGAGCGCACACACATACACACATGCACATGCACATGCACACCATGAGAGTTGAGAAGAGGAAGGGAATTAGTGAGAATGAAGGGGAACTAGAAGGCAACCAGATGAACATGCATGAAACACATTACTCACGTGTGTGAAAATACCAGAATGGGCCCATTAATACCCGTGATTAATACATGCTGATAAATACACTTTAGGAAAGGAAGAAAACCAGTTCCCCCCATTGGACCAGTTCAGGTCAGGTGACAACCGTTGACTCAATCACGACAACCAGGAGCATAGAATCAGGCCAAATGCACCTTCATGCATCTCCTGTCTCATGACTGAGTGGGAAGAGCCCCACGGACTACCATGTCCACCGAGATGTTGCCAACATTGGCCTCATAATAGGGAACCTCGGACAGTAAAGGGTAAGACTCTCAGGAGACCAAGGCAGCTGGAGAGAGGCTGGGGTGGGGTCAAAGAGATCACAGAGTACTCCCACCTGGACTGCCATCCCCTCCCAACATGGCTTTGTGGCTCCACTTTCACCTTGCTACATCAGAGATTGTGACATTTAAAAAGAGACCTGTGTTGGGATGAGCAGGGCGACTGTCCCAGCCTCCTCACTGAGGACCAAGAAGGACAGCAAAGCCTGGTGGACACAGGCTGCTTCCTCATTTTGGGGCCTCTTCCCACACTTGACGTCTCCTATGATTTATGAAAAACAGATTAAAGTTCAAGTATCAGTGGGATTGTATCCTGCTGGGAGTGACCCAGGCTCAGAACACAGGCTGGAGTAGAGTGTGGGAGTTTACTCTGTGTCCTGTGATTGGCTGGGCTGAGCAGTCACATGCTGAGAAGAGGGATGTGTCCATCCGTTTCATCATGATGGCCCCCTGACATGGGTGGCTTCTAGCTTTTGGGTTCCTTGTGGTACGAAATAGTAGCCTCAGCTCCAGTCCTTGCACCTGGGCCCCAGCCAGCAGGAGCTAGGAAGAGAAGTCAAATGGCGTAAGGGAATAAGGGCAATAGTTTTGTTTGTTTTTTTAAAGTAAATTCCACCATGACTCCAGTTACAAACTGTTGCTGGTTGTTTTACTCTTTTGGGTTTTTTGAGGGGGATCACACTCAGCTCCCAAATAAATCATACGTGGAGTCTTATTTTTTCTTATGAATGCCCGGCCTTAGTTGGGCTTGTTTCTTGCCAGCTTTTCTTATCTTAAATTATCCCATCTATCTTTTGCCTCTGGGCTTTTCTCTTTCTCTATTTCTGTAGACCTTTCTTCTTTCTCTGTGGCTTGCTGTGTAACTGGGAGGCTGGCCCCTGACGTCCTCCTCTCCTCGTTCTATCTTGCTCCTTCTTCCTCTCTTCCCAGTTTTCTCCTCCTATTTATTCTCTCTGCCTGCCAACCCCACCTATCCTTTCTCCTGCCTCACTGTTGGCCGTGTAGAGCTTTAGTAGACCATCAGGTGTTTTAGACAGGCAGAGAATCACAGCTTCACAGAGTTAAACAAATGCAACATAAACAAATGCAATACATTTTTGCATCATTAAAGCAAATGTCCCACAGCATAAACAAATGTAACACATCTTAAAATAATATTCCATAACAACAAACTATACTTGTTCTGCTGCATTCAGTGTTTTAAGACCTGACTAACACAACACGTGGTAATGATAACTACACTATCAAACGTTAGTAACCACCATCACTCATATGCAGAATGTGCTTTCAATGTGAAATGCCCCTTGCTGGTCTGGAACCTCCAGGGAGTGGAGCCTTGCTGGAGAAAGTCTCACTGGGGCTGGCCCTTGAAGTTACAGGGTCTAGCCTTCACTTCTGTTAGGTCTAGCCTTCACTTCTGTTCCTTCTCTGCTTCAGGCTGGCAGATGCGCTGGGACTAACTAGCCTCCTCCCTGTGCCACAGTGCCTTCCCAACCATGACAAAATCGATCACCTCAAACTGAGCAGAACAAACCATTCCTTAAACTGTTTACTGTTGTCATAACAATGAGAAAAATGGCCACCACCCAGGTATAATTGTGTTTCCCACTCAGCCTCACAATGACCTCACAGAGGCTAAACAATCTCCCCTGCATGTCCGCATCCGGCCCCTTAACCCTGTGACTGTGCTCCTAAACTTCTGGTGCCTGGACTAAGGATCTTGGTTGGAGAGGTCATCCCTGATTATCCTGGTAGGCTCGCTGCAATCCCAAGAGTCCTTATGTGAGGGGGGCGGGAGGTCAGAGGTCAGGCAAGACTCTGCACCTATGGCTTTGAAGATGGGGGAGGTGGAGTCAAGAAGCATGTGGGCCTCTGGAACCTGGAGAAGGGGGGCTGGGCCCTCAAGGAGGAGAGCTGTTTGGAGCATTTGAAGTTCTCCGGGGCTGTGACAATGAGCGTGTGTTGTTTGCCTGTTACAGCAGCCTTAGCCAATGAACGGTGTAGAAACTTTACCTTTCCATTCGCAAGGGAGGAAACTGAGGCACAGAGAGGACAAGTAACTTGCCTAAGGTTACGCAGCTTTCATGTCACATGAGCAGTCCTGGTCAGGAGCCGGGTGAGTTTTCTCAGAGATGCAGCCTTTCGACTGACGTTGCTCCATGGATGGTGTATGCGGCCTATAGGAGTCACCCCAATTTTGTACTTAGATTTAGGGGTCCAGTCTTTCAACAGTTTTATTTCATAGTTTTGGAAAATTTCAAACATACACGAATGCAGAAGGACCAAGGTAATGAATGCCAGGCTGGGATCACACAGCCCATCTCACACCCAAACTCCTGCGGCAACCAGCTCTTGCTGGGTCTGCCCCGTCCTTACATCCGTCTGGGGGAAACCAAATATCACATTTATCTGTGGCTCCCTGTAAAAGGTAAGGCGTCTTCTGTTCCTGAAGCCAGATTCCGATAAGCTTGGTGCTGGGTTTATTGTGGAAGCCCGTGAGTGGGCTCTGTGGGCACATGGTTTCAGCCCTAGCACTTGGTCCCAGGCTTTGATGACTGTTCTAAAATGCCATTCAAAAACAACACCAACTGTAGCCCTCAGAACGAAACGGTCAGCTGACCAGGCCACCCCGGTCCTTTCCCCACCTCAACGCCCGTCCTCTCATGTTTCTGCTCAGCCTGCTGCTGTCTGCCACTCTCGCTCTGACTGAAGGCAGCGAGCGGTTACCAGGCCACAGTGGCCACCCTGAGATCTGGGCGCTGTGCCATCCTGAAATTTCCTCTATCGAGTTAGTTCACTGCTTTTGAGCTCAGCCTCACTCACATTTTCAGGAAGCTATGCATGGCTCTAGCCCAGTTCCTGATGGCGTCCTTGTTCCCCTATGAAGCCTTGTGAGCCAGTCTTTTCTGTCTATACCTCCTCAGAACCCTGGTCTCCCACACTCCCACCAGAAGTGCCCTCCGAGTTTAGGTTCTTGCACCCCAGGGTTTCTCCAGCTCACGTTCCTCCATAAACCAGCCCCAGAGGCCGTAGGAAGGAGGCCGCTAGTTAGTTCCCGGCTGCTTAGCCCCAAAATAAGCACACAGAAACCATATTAATTAAATCACTAATTAGCTCTAACTTCTTATTGACTAACTCTTACATATTAATTTAACCCATCTCCATTAATCTGTGTATCGCCACATGGATGTGGCTTACCAGGTAAAGTTCCCAGCGTCTGTCTCTGGCAGTGGCTCCATGGCTTCTCCCTGACTCTGCCCTTTTTTCTCCCAGCATTCAGTTCAGTCCTCTCCACCTAGCTCTGCTCCGCCCTGCCCTGTTCTGCTATAGGCTCAAAGCAGTTCTTTATTCATTAACAGTAACCACAACATACAGAGGGAAATCCCACATCAAAAGGCTATAAACAAGATGGCTCGTTTACCATAGCAACGACCCCAACAACCCCACGCCTCAGCACCAACTTAGTTCCTTTTCCTGGCGCTGGCAGAAAAACACTGACAAACAACTCAGGGAAACAAGGCTTTATTTTATTTTAGGATTAAGAAGAGGCACAGACTATCGCCATGGGAAGGCGTGGTAGCAGGAGCTTGGCATGACCGGTCACATTCAGGAAGTGGAGAAAGGGGTTTCCCTCCTCAGGTAAACCTTCCGGGAGACACACCTCTGAGTGTCTGCCTGTGACTTCCGAGTCAGTCAAGTTGACGAGGGAAGTTAACATCCATTCAGAGAAAATGGATGAACACAGACCCTCTTGACACATTGGTCCAGGAGAAAGCCCTGTGACCCCTGGATTGGGCACACAGGAGTGAGGAGTGTGTGGAGAGAGAGGACAAGGAGACCAGGGCAGGGCAGGGTGTGGCCAGTGTGTGGCTGTAGGGAGATGTCTTCACGGGCTTTTGAAGCAGCCAGGCCAGGGTGACGTGACAGAAGCAGGGAGGCAGTCATGTGCGAGGGGAAGGTGGAACTGAAGACTCGGTGTCTGGAAGGTCTTGGTGGGCGGACTTAATTCTGTCTAGAGACACAATGGGCTCCATCTCTCATCTTCAACTTGCTGCTGGGAGGGAGCGGCCTCTCTTTCTGGAAACACCCCAAGGAGCAAAGCCCTCAGCATATTTAACTTCACCTCAACTGTGGACGTCTTTTTGATGATCCTGCCCCATTGCATCTCTCTCCTGCTCTTTGGCCTTCCTCTTGGCTTGTCCTTATGAACTCCTTGCCCCTCCGACACCAAAGCCATACAATTTCCTGTGCACTTCTGAGGTGATTAAAAACAAGCCCGGGTGCAGCTGCCATCCTGTGTCAATGCCCACAGAGAAGGGACAGGAGGGACAAAGGAAATAATTACAAGCCCTCCGACAGAATCAGCCAGCATGGGGAAATAACAGAAGCAGGCAGTTTTCTAGCCTTTCATGGGATGCCTGGATCGATGCTACTTTGAAACGAGGGGCAGTGGCGGGTGACGAACAAAGGCCCATAGGGTCTGCCTGGTGCTGGGAGTCAGGGGAACCCTGCGTTCGTGGGAATTCGCTAATTCTGCATTTATTGAGCACTTACTGTGTACCTGGCATGGCTCGCAGTGCCTCATGGGTGCCACCTCACTGTGTCCTCCACAGCCATGCAGAGGGGTCACAATGTTGCTGAGTCCGCAGATGAGGGACCGGCAGGTGTGGGCAGAACCCAATGTAGCTCCTGAGCGGCAACGGGATCCTGAGCTCTGCCATCTGAACACTTGGTTAATGGAGCTCATCTGCTCCACCCGGGCGATCCTTGCTCCCTCCTAAAGTTGTCGAGCACACCTGGATAAGGAGTCTTTCTGTGTCCCACCAGCCAGCTCCCAAATAATGACACGGAGACTTGTTAACTTAGAAAGTTCAGCCTATAGCTTAGGCTTGCTTTTAACTAGCTCTTTTAACTTAAATTAATCCATTTATATTAATCTACATTCTGTCATGTGGTATATTACCCATGTTTTCTCTATGTGTCTCCGGGTTTCTCTCTTGCACCTAGATTCCCCCTTCTCTTCCTTTCTCTCCCTGGAAGTCCCACCTTTACCTCATGCTTAGCTATTGGCTGCTCAGCTTTTTATTACACCAATCACAGAACTACATCTCACACAGTGTACAAATATCCCACAGCACACCCCAGGATCAAATCTCCTTCTCTCTGAGTGCCTGTGCATAAGTGACCAATGCACATGCATGTTTGTATGTGTGCACACATGTCAGCACACATGAGCAGGGGCATACTGTTAGGCACTGGACACATCCCTGTTGTACTATCTCTGATCTGTGTGTCCTGCAGGCACAGCTCCATGTGGGGGTCTGGGGTGACTTAGAGGTGAACCTCCTTGCTTCAGGGGTCCTCATCTAGGGCAGAAGGAGGAAGTGGCCTAACACCAGGCTGACTTAGTAACCTCAACCTGCTGTGTGTGCCCCCTTTCCATGTCTCATCTTCTTCCTCTGGAAATGGCGGGGGACGGGGGTCGTCTACTTTTGCCATGAGGCTGCTGAGATCAGCTTTGCTCTAGTCTTTAGGACCCTGCCAGGGCCAAGTCAGTGCTACAGTGCACCAGCAGATGTATCTCTCTCTCTCTCTCTCTCTCTCTCTCTCTCTCTGTGTGTGTGTGTGTGTGTGTGTTTGTTGGCGTGTGTACACATTTGACTGTATGTCAGTGCACATGCATTTGTGTGTGTGCAAGCTCACATGTGCACACATGAACACATAGAGAACAGAGACAAACTCAGATGTTGTCCTCAGAAAGGCTGTCCACTTGGCTGTTTTGAGACAGGGTCTCGGTAGCCCGGAGCTTACCAGATAGGCTGGGCTAGTGCACACCTCAAATAGAAACAAGCCTAAGGCCTCACTGCTACAACCCTTCTTCACCCACCACACACTTCTTCTTGTTTCTGCTCTGCCTGCTGCCATCTGTCACCCCAACTCTGGTTACAAGTGTGGACCACCCACTTTTTTGTTTTTGTTCTTATCTTTTTATGGGTTTTGGGAATTGAACTCAGGACCTCATACTCTCAAGGCAAGCACTTTACCACCTGAGCTAATTCCACAGTCCCGGCTGCTGTTATTCTTGTTGCTATTATACGATTAGATTCATTATGGAAGATTATGACCAGTATGGTCCCCTGATCCTGCTGGACCTTTGCAGCTTCTCCTTCTAACCTGTCCCCTCAGCAGGTAACTCCTGGGACCCTGCCTCAGCCTGCAGGCTCTCCTTATTCTTTCAAAGATGGCTCCTTCACCCAGACCCTGTCTTGTCTTGCCCCAGGCAGAAGCCATCAACCTCTAACTTAAACATATGCATATTCTTCCACAAAGTAGTCCTATTTTAGGAAAGTGTCCCATAGAAACCAAGGCTCATAGATATGCGCATACATATGCATACATATGCCGTGCAAAATAAATATTCAAAGGTATTTATTCCAATGCTGATCATGGTTGATTATAGTTGATCATAGAACCTGAAAATATTTCGGAGCTCTGCACCAGCATCGGCAATGTCATTAGCACAGAGTGTATTTGTGCTGCTGTGCCACCAGGCAATGCCGTCTTGGGGACCACCCTGGCGCATGTGCACACCATTGAATGACATAAGAATGCACTGGGTCGCTGAGATGAGGTTGGACTGCCATTTCTGTTTATCTTGACTGACATTGTTGTCATGATGTATTTTAAACAGATAACACATTAGCCATCTACATGTATATGAACACGAACATGTACACAGATCAACACACTCAGACATACAGTTAAATATTCAGGAAGTGGAGAACCTCAAGACCCTGGAGACTGACTTCCATCACCTCTGAGGGGGTTTCCTCTGGAAAAGAGGAATAGAATCAGGAATCACCCAGCATGAACATGAGTGCATGTGTGGGTTCATGCATGTGTGTGTTTCCATGCAAGTGTGTTCAGTGTGTGATATGCACGTATATGGGTGTCGTGTGCTTGTGTGTGTGTTCATGCATGTGTCACAGTGTGTGTTTATGCATGTGTGCATGACGTGTGTATTCGTGTGTGTGTATGGTGTATGTGGTCATGTATGTATGTGTGGTGTACATGTGTGTGTTCATACATGTGTGTGGTTTGTGGTCAAGCATGTATGTGTGTTCATACATGTGTGTGCAGTATGTGATGCACATGTGTGTTTACAGTGTGAATGTGTGCAGGAGTATATGAGTGTGGTATGCATGTGTGAAGGTGGTGTGTGTGTGTACACATATGTGTAGCCTTCAGACACGGAGAGGCTGGCTCACTCGGGATGAAAATTCTGTCCCTCTTCACCTGAGCAAGGAGTAGGAAGCCCCAGGAGGCTTTTGTGTCCGAGGTTTCTCACCTCATCCTGGTCAGGGTGGAGAACTAGCCAGGGAAAGGCAAGGGCAAGAGGAGCCCAGGTAAGCAGCAGACCTCAGAAGGCCTCAGACGCTGGAACTATACAGCCATGTGTGGGCGGGGGGGGGGGTAGCAGGGCATTGCCTCTTGAGAGGTGCAATGAGGGATCATGGTGCTGTCTGCAGTCAGTGGGAGACAGCTGGTGTCGCTGGATGACAGATAGTGCACGGGACCGGTCTACATCAGGCAGTCTTGCATTTGGCTCTAGTTTGGGATGGCCCACCAACTGCTTCTGGCAGTCAGCAAACCTCACTTGCAATGAATTGAAGTTCTCTGAAGAAGGCACAACTATACTGAAGATTTTGCAGACCGTTTGACCTTGGCTAAATAAAACATCAGATTGTGGAGAGTTGGAATTTGCTGACCGAGAGCTAAAGTTATCTTGAACTGTCTTAAGCCACAAGCTAAAACAAATCATTCCTCCATTAAATATTTCATCATTAAAACGTTACTATTTTGGCTCATGGATTCACAGAATTCAGTCAGGGGTCACTTGGCTCCGCAGGCCTGGGGGAACGACAGTACTGGGCGTGTGCAGCAGAGGGCACCTTCACTCACAGGAAGCACAGAGTGGAGGGAGCCAAGGAGCAGAAGATCCTGAGGATCCACCCAAAGGGAGCTTCTTCACCAGCTAGACCCCACCTCCTTGCATTTCTGGAATCTTCCCAATTAGCTCTACCAACTCGACACGTGAGCCTGTGGGGGAATGTTCCCAGCAGCCACTGCTGCCGACCTCTGCATCCAACCTGGTCTCCTTGTGACTACAACTGAAGACCCTGGGATGTGCCATTGAGTCTGAGGCATCTCCAGCCTCCAGCAGCCCTAAGGCTATGGTGAGAGAAGACAATCTCTCAATCCTGTAGAAGACTGATGGAGGAGGGTCATCTGTCTATATGTTACTTTCATTGGTTAATAAAGAAACTGCCTTGGCCCTTCGATAGGACAGAAAATTAGGTAGGCAGAGTAGACAGAACAGAATTGTGGGAGAAAGAAAGCAGAGTCAGGCAGACGCCATGCCTCTCCTCTCCGAGACAGACGCAGGTTAAGATCTCTCCTGGTAAGTCACCACCTCGTGGTGCTACACAGATTACTAAATATGGGTTAAAGCAAGATGTGAGAATTAGCCAATAAGAGGCTGAAACTAATGGGCCAGGCAGTGTTTAAATGAATACAGTTTCCGTGTAATTATTTCAGGTATAAAGCTAGCCAGGTGGCGGGACACAGTCTGCTGCTCCTTCAACAGAAGATGGCTTCCTGGATTACAGGAGCTGTCTGCCTGATATCCCATGGTTGGCAGCGAGGGGACAGAGACATAGCTCCACATTGTCACCGTTGGCTGACTGAGGTATTCCCCTAGACTTTTAGGGACCTTAGCTCAGGCCAGATTAGGCTTCGTAGCTTCTGCGCAGAAGAGAATTAGGGACTCACTAGCGTAGTGAAGTAGAGCTGGAGATTTTATCAGAGGCATTTAACATGGCCTTATGTGTGGGGTTAGGAGAGGAAAGAGGTGTTTAAAAGAGAGGAAGACATACACAAGAGGGAGGATGGGCTCCCCAAGAGGAGAAGGGGAAGTAAGAGCTGCCCCAGGGGAGGATGGGCTTTTCCAAAAGAGAGAGGTTCTCAAGTTACATCTCAAAAGTTGCTCAGAAAACTCTGTCCCACCTCTTCTCTCTCTGCAAATGGGGTTTCTAGAGACCCCTGGAAGTTTGCAGGTGCCTGGTGGGAAGGGAGAAGGCCCCGAAGTCATTGGTCACTGTGGTGCTGGAATGCCTGCTTTGCGGCTGGTGAAGGCTTCAACAGGATTCCAGAGTGAGGTTCTCTCTCTCCTCATGTCCTGCCCCCCAGTTTCTCCTGCCAGTTTCTTGCTGCCTCCCCTCCAATGTATTGACAAACACGTTGACTTCTCCATAGCTTTCTCTTACCTGTGGCTATAAAACTACCATAGCAATCAGGTTCAGTTGGGTCAGTGTTCTAGCCCAGGGCTTCTCCTCTGTAGCTTAAAACAAACGGTCTCCTTATTTCTTCAAAGCAGAATTGCTTTATTATATCATCAACCCCAGGGGAAGCTCCACTTTATGTGGAACTAGTGACGGCCCAGTTAGACAGTTCCTCCTTTTCCTGGTGTGTTGGTGACTTTTGAATTGCTGCACCCAAGAAGCCTGGCAGAGAAACCTGGGAGAGGAAAGAGTTTCTGCCTCATGATCTCGGAGAATTTCAGTCCATCGCAGCGAGAAGGCACAGGGTAGGGCGATGGCAGGGAGAGCAGCCTTGAGTAAGGCAGCAGTGGTGTGGTGTGGGGGCCACTCACGTGACAGGGGACCAAGAAGCAGACAGGGGTGGTGACTGTGGTGTTAACTCTTAAGGCAAAACAAATAAATAAACAAAAAAACATGAAACACCTGTTACCCTGAAGGTATTAGAGAGTCCTTTCTGGAGCCATTCTGAGTGACCATCTCCAGGGAACGCAGATTTAGGTTACCTCAAATTCCATGTTCAACGTGGAAGAAGTTTCTTGATGTTTTTATAGTTTTACAGAACAGAGAAACCCGCGAATCAAGGACAGTTTAGAGTATGAGTGGGATCGTCAGAAAGGTGGCTACAGAGACATGGTGGGCGCTCTCCTATCGGCCTCAGATGCTGTCTGATGGCAGGTCTTTGCTTTCGGGTTGGTGGAAGCTAGTAGTCAGCTAAGTTAATAGATTCCAAAAGTTTTTATCTGTTAGTCATCAGCTGTCAGTTCACACACAGAGGTGGGCAAGGAATGGCTGTTACAGAGTGGGAGGACTAGCCAAAGAAAAGGTAATCAGCTCCTGAACCTGCCGTGTTCCAACCTCTCCATGTCACCCCAGGGCTAATCAGTTGGTCCATCTCTGCAGGGACAGCTGCCTTTCGGGGATCCCCAATGGCACCGTCAAGGGGGATTCCTATTTGGTTTGCTCAAAACTTTGCTAGTGGCGACATCAGCAACCACGCATCCTGTGGCATTTGGGGTACCCACTCAACACACTGGTTGCCAGTCGTGGGTAGGAAGTTGATTTACTCTTCATGGGTACCTGTGCCTGAGCATTTGCGCATGCGCAGAGGCACTGCCACGCTGCAAATGCCTATGCCTCTATCATTTGCACATGCGCAGAGGCGCTGCCACGTTGCAAATTCCTTTCGCCTCTATCATTTGCGCATGCGCAGAGGCTCTTGGCACGCTGTAAATTCCTACGCCTCTATCATTTTTCCTATTTTTTCTGTTATAGTTTGGACATCAAATTAAAAAACAAAACCAAACGAATCAAGTATGGGGCCAGATGAATTGGAGGACTGGAATTCGGATCCCAGCACCCATATTGGGTGGCTCACAAAGATCTGTAACTACGTCTCCAGAAGATCTGATGTCCCCTGCTGGCAGGCAGACACACACAGAATAATAAATCTTAAGTATATAGATTATTCTATCTATGACTTTCATTTTAAATTCTGACTAAAGCGAAAAATGAATTTTTGAAATTGTTTCTAAAATGCGGCTCGGGGGTTATTTGGCTGAGAATGCCGTCCTAAGATGCAGTCGTCGGAGTGGCAGCTCTGTCCCCAGGGAGCCAAGACCCCATTTGAAGGAGCTTTTCGAGTGCTTTTGCTGAATTGAATCAGGTTTTCATAGAAGAGCGCCTTGAATTTCTTGTTATCTGGCAATTCCTCCTCTGCCAAGACTCCTCTTAAGGCCACTGCTGGAGGCTGGTGTAATTTTTATCCTTACATCCTCCTGCTGTCGAAACACCCCTGGAATTGTCTCCATGAAGTGTGGTGACCTGGCTCCACTTTGTTACAGATGCTGCTAAGGCTGCTGCCAAATTTAGGCCACCGTCAGTGGGCAAATAATTTGTCCCTCCATAGGAGACAGAGCAACAACAACATGAAAGAGCAGGGCAGGGGAGCTTAGTCGTGCAGATGGCAGGAGCACAGAGGACAGAGAAGAGGCAGCATTCACAATCTGCAGCAGCCTGGTCCCAGAGCCTGGAGCCTGGAGGTGGCTATGGAAACCCTGGCCAGAGCAGCCAGTGCTCAGCATAGCCACGGAGGCTCCAGACAGGAGCAAACAGCACAGGTTCCCAGGACACAGGGAGGCAGGAAATTAGCCCCAGGCTGACTGGTCCTTAGCGGGACACAATGTGGGTCATTCCATGTGGAATCCAGGCCCTTCAGCTGATGCTCAGTACAGTGACTGGTTCTCACAGAGGGATTGGGGGGCAGGATGGTGACTTAGCAGCCAGGGGAGGTCTCTTGGATACCCGGGAGAGCTGTCATTGTGATTCATGGCACCTCTGACATCACAGGGCGCCTTTTGTGATGCAAAGTCAAAACATTGTCTAGACACACACCAGTGGGCCAGAGAACTTGTGCTGTCCTGTTGTAACCCAGGGAATGAGACTGGAGACTCATAGACAGACAGATAGACATTCAGGCAGGCACGCTTGCACGCACGTGTGGGTACACACACACACACACACACACACACACGAGAGAGAGGGGGGGGGGAATAGAGACAGATCAGAGAGACAGAGATTCAGAGAGAGACAGAGAGACAGAGACTTATAACTGATTACTATGCCCTATGCACACCAGTGGCACACTAGTTGATAATCATTCTCTGCCAGACTCTGTTCTAAAGCTCTCGGATAAATGCCCCGATTTGATGCTCATGTGTGACCATCGCTGGCCCCATTCCACAGATGAGGAAAACAAGGTTAGGGAAGCATCCAGCGATCACACAGTGACCCTGCGGAGTTGGCCCGGCATCCACACTACTGAACCCTCACTCTGCAGAGAATGAGTCATGAGGCGAGTGGAGGGGCTCTGCCTCTTCATCTGGCGAGGACTTCGGGGTCTTGGGAGATCTTCCAAACCACCCCAAAGCATTTTCTTCAGCAAGATTTTGTTCCCACTAGAAAGCATGGCCGGTGCATAACGGGACACTTTCCTCGTAGGTGTGTGCCAAGACAAGGTCTAGAGTCTAAAGAGCTGGCTTCTGCCTGGCCCCTGAGACAGGACCTGGGTGGGATAAGACCCTCCACGGGGTGATGTTTGTTTTAACTTCCTCTTGAACTTGACCTGGGTGGCCTACTAGTGAGATTGTTTATCTAGCTAAATGTTTCTGGGTAGAACCATCTAGATTCCCCTTGGCGTGCTTTTATTGGCTGCCATATTGACAGGACCTCAGGTTTTACAGTGTAATGCTCACCTTCTCACATGTCCATGGCTTGGGTTGGTCACACAACTGCATTCTCATCAGTAGGAAGGGAAGGGTCAGTCTGACTTCCAGGTTGTGCGCTCCAACAAGAGAGTCTTCCTCTGTCGGTATCTTCCGACTGGCGGAGTGTGACTCTGCCAGGGAGCCCACCTTATGCTACCTGGGTGAGAGCAGCATTCCAGGAGGGTGGAGCCTCAGGCAGGGCCTGTCCTCGGACTCTCGGAGCTGCAGTTTTGCTATGGGTGAATGGGGCACGCAGCGAATAGTTGTGCTCTTGGTCTCTATGTCTCCTTTTCCCACAAGACCTGAGTTATTTTCTCCATCTATGCTTGAAAACCCCAAACTCCCGGATTCACCTGCCTTCTGAACTATCCACGATCTCTGGAGAGGGACCAGCATGCGACTCGTGGCCTGGGAGCCAGTGAAGCAGTTGGAGCCACTCTCCTAGCTTTGCCGTCCTGAGTGTTCACGACCTCTGTCTAGGAAGGGGTCATCTGCAAGCATGAGAGGCTGGACCGGAAGCTCAGACTGCTTCTGTGGTCTTGGGATATCTCTGACTTCGAAGCACACTAAGGCCACCATGGGTGTTCTAGTTAAATTGAGACCTGGGCTCATTCCATACGGGGGACAGGATGAGAACTAGGAGTCTGGACAGGCCAAGCGTAGGCAGACAGGGTGAAGGAGACCGAGACAGGAATGGCATTGATGGGGGAGGCCTCTAACACCAGTCATGCCCAGGGCCTTCTCACATTCTACCCCATCCCAAGCTGATGCTTCTTGGTGTTGCCTGTAACCTTCACCTCTGAGGCCCTTGGCCTCTTGTCAGCCTCCATCAAGAAGAAAGGGGGAGGCGAGAGAAGAGGAAGAGGCTGAGGAGGGAAGTCTATCTTTCCAGAAGCAGTGGTATGCTTCCACCATTGGCTGGAACTGTGTCACATGACTCAGCAGAGCCAGGAGCCTGGACATTACACACAGAGCCGTGGCCATCATGGTCCTGTTGGTAAGGAACAAGGGCACGTGGATCAGAGCATGGCAGCATCTGCCACAGTCTAATGCTCTGGCTGACAAGCCTGTGTGTAGCTGTTAACAGAGGACCATGGTGTCCGTCTCCCCAGACAGCTGTGCTTCTGAGTGATGGAGGTCACTTCATCACAAGCTCCCATCCTGAAGATTCCATCTGGGTTTGGGTTACGCCAAGCAGCCAGCATCTACCTCTGAAATCTCCTAATCTCTACCCTGTGTACACAGCCTCCTAAGAACACCCAACCTAGCTCATTTGGGGTACATCCCCATCACCCCAACTCCAAGAACTTCATCCTGTGTAGCCTCAGCAGCCACCATATGCAGACTTGCTGAGGTGCCACAAGCCCTGTGATGGCTATGGAGCTCACCACCATCTCCAGCCGTTTGGAGGCCACCCCAGGGAGAAATAAATCACCAACCTCTAGGAACCACAGTGGCCATTATCTCTGCTTAAAAACAGCCCTGGGTTCTTAATGTGGGGCTGGTGACAGGCTCCTCTGCCTTTGCTCAGCCATGCATATCAACTGGTGACTGTCGTAATGATCCAGTTATAGCTTTGGACGGGTGCACATAAAATCCCTGCCCTACATGAAGCCTTGGCCCAAGAGGCAGGAGAGTCTTGGACACACAAGGTGTGGTCTCATTGACAGTTGTGACCACCTGAAAGGGCCCGACCTGCTGGTTATGATGCAGACAGCTAGGTAGGCAGGGTTTGTAGTCCATGCTGTGTTACAGCGTCCAGAGAAACTTCCTCAAGTAAAATGCAGCCTCAGAAAATAAGCTGAGGACAATCCGACAGCAAGTGCTTGGTAACCACTGTGGAAGAACATGGGACCCACATGCAGCCACGATCTGGATTCAGTGGCCACCAGGATCAGCCCGCTGCTCTCTCTCTAGTCCCTGAGGACTTGTTTGAAAGTGGATCCCAGGGCTCCAGCATTGTCTTCTGAGACCTCTGCAAGATCCTGGTGGCCTCTGATGCTCAGGGAACCCCTGACAGCTGCCAAATGCCTTTCACTGTCTGCCTTGCCAGAAGTTTGACAAGGGCTGTTCCACCTTAAGTCTGTATGGGAAAGTCACATCTGGAGCCACTCCTCTGCCGTGTCATGGTGTCTGTCACCTTTTAATTGCTCCCACTCAATAGGGCAGGTGACACTGAGTGACCCAGGAAAGAGGTGACAGTTTCAATTAAAGTAGATGGGCATGTTGACACTCAAAAGACCATCTCTTCAAATTGGCTTTGGCAGGTGACCGGGCACGCCGTGAGGTATCCTGGGTCACTGCTGGGAGCACTGCTCACTCCTCACTGCTAATGGCTGTTGCAGGTTGTGTTTCTTCAGTTAACTCGCTGGCCTGTCCTGGGCAGTTCCCATTTCCTGCCATAGTCACTGTGTGAAGAAACCCCCAGTTCAGGTAGCAGGAAGAAGGGAGGATATGTGACCACACAGGCACTATAAGCTGATGTAAGGGGTGGCCACTGTGGCCTTGCTGACCCCCTGGGCCATGGGCATGAGCTGTGAAGGTCAGAGCCACTGGTCTGCTTCCAGAAGGACAGTGGCCCGAGTGTCGGGCTCCATAATGCACTGCATCTTACTAAAATCTCAGAGCCCCCTAGTGTGTCACGCGAGTCCCTCCTTCGCAGCTGGGGACACCAGGGCTCAAGAGGGTAGATTTGCTCACGATGTCTCCCAGAGATGGAACAGGTCCGGGCTCAGGATTCTCCTGTCCTTCCTTGGATGCCTCTCAGCCTGATCAAAATGGCCTTGTCTTCCTGCTCCACCTCTGAGCCAGCTCCCCACTGTCTTTCTTTACTGAGCCTCGAGGAGTTCTGGATCTTTCCATCTCTAAACAGCCTGTCTCAGGAGGGAGAGAATGTTCGGAGAGGAAATGGAGCACTCACTGGTAGTCCAGGGGGAGGGCTGTCAGTCATCTTGGCCTCTCAGCCAGCTTTCAGCTGTTCCTGCCATTCACACGGCTATGCTCCTCTGAGGCAGAAGCTGGGACTCCTGGGAGCTCCTAAGGGTGGACTCCTGTAAGGCGGGAATAATCCTGCAGGTGCCTCAGGCGGATGACTCTAGAAGGGTTTGGCTCCAGGTTGTCCCTCTGGGAGTGGTGAGGTCCCTGAAATGATTTGCTCTTCCCAAGGGTCCCTTCAGATAAGAGAATCCCCTGGGTGGGATGGGGTGAATGACCTCTCTGTGGCTTTCAGGTGTGTGACGTTGTCAGATTTGAGATGTCCTCAGCTGAGTGTTGTGGAGGAATAATCCTCTTGTACAAGAGGATTTGTTTCTTGAATTGGTTTAATAGACCAAACTAAGGATGATGGGAAGGAGAAGGGTAGAGTTAGAGCCACCCGCAAATGCAGAGAGGCAAGATGAAAATGCCATACTGAGAAAAAGTACCAAGCCATGAAGCTATACATAAGTAAGAATTATCGGTTAATTTAAGTGTAAGAGTTAGCTAGTAAGAAGCCTGAGCTATTGGCTGAGTGTTTATAAGTAACATTAGGCCTCCGAGACAATTATTTGGGAAGCAGCTGCCAGGTATTTGGGAACAGGTGGGCAGAAGAGAAAAACATTTTTACAGAGTGCCTTCTGCAGGGCCTCATGAAAGGCATAAGGCAGAACCAAATTTAAATGCAGATCTTAGGGATTTGAAAGCTCCTTGGCTTTGCCCACAGTGGCCTGGTGGTCGTTCTCATGGTTTCCCTTGGGTGTCATTTTTCATCACTCTCTCCTTAAGGGAAACCAGGTTTGGATGAATTCTTCTGCAAGGACTCCAGCTTGTGTCATCCTGTCCTGACTGAGCAGGTGTGAGACACTGTCGCTGCCGCCACGGCTACGGCAAGAGAGGATGCCCAGCGTCCATCACGCGAGCTCTTACCGCTAACAGCCCAGAGGAAACCAGAAAGCACTTTACACAGCCTCAAACTGCAGCTATTTTCTTGGTTCCAGCGTTGCCTTTGCCTGAGAGTGTCACAGGCCTGAAGTGTTTGCTGTCCCCTGAGAAGGGAGGCTACCAGGTGCTACTGAAAATGGAATGTCTCCTTGTATGCAGATCCCGAGCCAGGCCAGCTCAGCCTTGAATAGGCAACACACTGCAAAATTCCACTGTGGCTGCGTCTCTCATAGCCAGACGTTGGGGCCAGGACGATGACATCAGTGCCCCCATCTCCTTGTGTTAGAGGTGGGAGAGAGGACCACAGAGAGAAACCCAGAGCAGGACTCTGGGGGATGGGAGAGCCGGGGATGGTCAGATGTGTGTTGATGAGCTCAGTTCCATGCCTGATCCTGTCAAGATGGGCGTGTGTGACCACTCTCTTTGAAGGCTGTGGGACCAAATAAATATAATTTCCCCAAAGCCCTCTGCTTCAGCAGAGAAAAGCAGTAACTCCAGGTGCCCGGAGACTGGAGTTGTGTTTGTGATCTGGCCCTGCTGCTGGGGAAGGGGATTTTCCTCACAGAGTGGTGAGGAAAACCTGCTCACCTGGAAGTTTACCGTGAGAATGTGAAGCCCACACATTCCGTCTCAACACTAGGAACCAATAACAGTGGGGAATGGGGTTTGCTCACTGGATCAGGCCAATCACAGCCTGCTCCTTAGGCTGGAGGTGGGGTCAGCTCCAGGGATTGCTGGGTGGGAGGTGGAGAAGGGTCAGGTGCCCACAGTGGGGGACCACACTTGACCAAATGGGAAGTGACATCATGCCGCTTCCCACAGTTCTGCTGTGTTGTCCTGAGGGTCAGAGTTCAGTGTTCTGAGATCCACAAAGCTGATGGCTGTAGATAGAGGAACAATGTGATAATTGCTCTCTTGGTTCAACTCCCCAAAAGTTATTAATGTGAAGTTGGTTCTTTCAGGATGACGGAGCACCTGGTGCCCAGTATCTCAATTAAACACGCCCAAATACTCCCTTTTAATATTGTGAAACCAGTATTGCACGAAATTGAGTTTTTAATTAAAATTATCATTTTCATTATACAAGTGTATCCCTCTGTAGCGAAACTAGTACCCAAAGGATGATTTCAAGTCCCCAAGTCACAGCATGTATTGACAGTGGATGTGTGGGACACACAGGAATACTGAGGGTCAGAGAAGAGCTGGCATGTGGGTACAAGCAGACTGGAGAGACACTGGGCACCTGTGTGTGTACAGGTGTGTTGACTATGTCTAAGGCTGGCAGCATGGCCTCTAGTGTGGGCCTTACACTATCTATCTATGTGTGCACATGGCCATACCCTGTCCATGTCTGTGCACACAGGACTGCCTCCTCCCACAGGCTAGCATTCTTCAGGAGAATGCGTTCTGATTCCTGCCCCTCCTTGTCTCAGGAGATCTGGATAGATTCCAACTCCCTGACATTCCAAATTGTCAGGGGACTGTCCCTCGTTGCAGACAAGGGTGGAAGATGTGGGATGGGCCTTTGAAACCTCCCCAGATGCTGACAAAGTCTCTCTAGAAAGGGACATTTGACTTCTGATTGCTCTCTCTGGAGTATTCATCAATGGAAGGAAACTAACAAGCATCCCATCAGTTCCAAATTTTGTCAGGAATGTGCTAGGCCAAGCTCACCCTGAGAGGGACCCTAGGCACTAGCGGTGAGGTTTGAGCTTCGAGAGCTGATAGAGAAGGGATGTATCCTCTTCACACGGCACGGGGGGGGGGGGCAGGGCTGGCAGGGCCGGCAGGGCAGGTCTTCACCACGTCCAGCTACTATTCCATGTGCTCTGCATCTCACTTGCTCTCTACCCTGTGCCGTGAGGCACTATGAGATGAAGGCTGTGTTGCTACAGTGGGGAGGGGCATCTGGGCAGAGTGGTGAAGATACTTACACAGAGAGTTGAAGCCTGGGCACTGGTTCCTGAGACCAGGGTAAGAATGAGGCCACATGTCCCAGGTAGTAAATACACCAGGACTGGCATCCAGGGCTTCAGCAAAGATGGCCTCTGCAGCTGAAATCACTCTCTGCGTGGACAGGTCCCATCTGTACAGCAAGAGCGACCTGCAAGGCTTTCAGACTACTTTAGACGAGTTTGACTACCTTGACGTTAGCTGAAATATGCACCCCAGGCTGGCTTAAACTAGGCTGGGTGCAGACTGGTGAGACCCCTGGGGGTGATCTTTTAGATACACTAAGTGAGAGGGAAATTGGTTGAAATGACACCCCTTTTCTCCACATAGTGGGAAGGCTTTGCTGGGATGGGGAAGACGGATCACAGAGTGTAAGTCGGTTAAACAGCCACAGCTCTTCTCACTGGAGGAGAGAATAGAAGAACCGGCTCAGCGCTCAGAGGAAACATCTTCTCACTCCCTGCCGAGGGACAGACTTACAAAGGATGATATTTACATTTTCTCCAAGCCTCTAATTTTCTCATTTATCATTTGTCAGAGCCTGAGGCCCCTCCTCAGCACATGGTGTTTGCCAGCAGCTAATGATCCCTTTACCAAACATCACAGCCCTACCAGAAGCTTCCTTAATGTCACAGAGGCTGCTGGTTTAATGTGCTAGGATCTCACTGGGCCACCACAGGCAGGTCTCAGGCCCCCGGAGCATAGAACCACTGCAGCTCTGGGGTCCTACGCTTCCCCCAGACTCCTTCACCACCCTACCCACCAGTTCCTGAGATGATGACTGAGCACCGAGGTGGATATGGGCTTCAGAGCCGAGGCCGGGGCCTCTAGAATATTATTTGAGTGTGTCAGGAACCTAATCCGTGCCGCCTGGGTGTGTCCCATGAGAAGCATTACGATGGTGGCACCGTCACTAGCTAATAGGAGCACAGCAGACAGGCATTGCCCTTGGTGGAGATCAGTTTGGGCCTTGCCTTAAGTGACTCCATTTTGTAAAGTAGCTTGCTTCATTATGTGTGCAAATTCTGAGACAGAATAACAAGTCAACAACCACCATTGGGGCCAGCAAGAAGGCTCATCGGTTAAGGGTGCTTGCTGCCAATCCTGATGACTGAGTTTGATCTCCAGGGTTAGAAGGAAAGAGCTGACTCCTGATCTCCCTTAAATTGTTCTCTCACTTCTACATTCTCCACCCCAACACACACACACACACACACACACACACACACACACACACACACTGAATCAATAAATAAAAATATAATATAAAAACTGAAGACCAGCAGCTGCCATCTGCTCAGCACAAAGCATGAAGTACTGAATGGCACACAATTTATTTACACAGATATAATTTTACCACCTCTGAGATCACCAAGTTAAATCAGGAACACTCAGACTTGTGGGCATATTGGAACCACATCAGAAACACTGGGTCTTTTTGTTTAGTTGTATCAAATGTAAATGCTCACTGGGAACGCCCCAACACTGAGACACGGTAGGCCTGCAAGACCATCACTAAGCCATCGCTAAGCCATCACTTGGTCACTTTTAGTCTGGGAAAACTGTCTTTGGAAGGGACTTCTACATCTGCTCCCGGGCTTTAGCTCAAGTACAGTTTTCCGTGCTAATGACACTTAAAGTGACACTCAGAATGACTTGCTCATTCCCACTATTGACAACAGTGAGCCTGAGAACTCTGCCCACCGTAAGACCTTACCAAGTGTCCTGAAGACACTTCCTTCTGTTTCAGCTCCCCGTCTCTGATTGTAGGACAGCGTTCTGAACTCTGCAGCCTCCCTAACCCTCCCGCAACCATTGGGTAAGCCATGTACATTCCCGCGTGAAAAGCCCGTGTGTGAGCTCAGAGTTGATACAGCCACTGAAGCTGGCCAGGCCAAGTCTACCAAGGGGAGGGGGAGGCTTGGTGAACCGCAGACAACAAACGGTCACAGCTCGGAATTTACTGATATTCAACCTAACTTGGACATCCTGGGAAGGTGTGTGTCCATCTGCATTTCTGTCATAGTCCATCCATGACACACTGGGAATAAGCAGAGGCCCGTTCAGGGCTTCCAGGGTGCATGCATGTGCTTGTGTATATGTGTGCGTGCGTGTACATGTGTGCTCATGCCTGTGTGTGTATTGGGAGATGACTTGGGACACTTACATTTGCTGAAGAATGAGATAGGAGAGGACAGGGAGGGACATCTAGCAGGTGACCACACCTTAGAAACTAGTTTTAAAAACTCAGGACTCTGGTATCTGTCTGATACGTTTTCAAATCCGGGTTTTGGGTATTTTTCCTACTGAGTGGTTGGGTCTCTCTGCTTTAGCAGTCAGTGTCCTCAGACTTCTGCAGGCCCTGCTTCATGCACAGTGGCTGTTTTGGTGGTGGTGATGGTCTGTTTCCTGGGGCTCAGCAGTGCTTCCATGCTGAATGATCTGTGGTAGCCAAGAGAGAGGACACTGGGAGGTACAGGGCTGTAGGGTGACCATCTTTGCCTGTCTGCAGAGTTGTGAAAACAGTTCTCTGTCCTTTTCCTGGCCCAGGAGACCCTGTCTGCCCACAGGCTTGTCTTATTTCCCTCTGCATGGGTGTACCCTCATGATTACCTCTCGTCTGGAGTTAGTAGGGCTTCCTCCCTAGAGTGACAGCAGTGGTATCATTGGGGCTCTGGCTGGGGCACCCCTGTGCTCAATGTGTCTCCCTGTGATGTCTCATGTGACTCTGATGGGCATCAGAGACCCTTTTGGTCACTGCTCCCACTTTCCAGATGAAGAAGTCAAGCCTGGGAGGTTCTGAGGTCACATGAGCGAGTAGACATAAAGCTGATTTTAGCCTGTGAGGACCTGAAGTTCATGGGAACGTCAGATCTCAGTCAAAGCCAAGGTCAGCTCCTTTGGGACCTGTGAAAGTGGGCTTGCCTATCAACCCAACTGGACTGAGAGAGGTTTAGAGTGTATCTGTGAAGGGGTTTCCAGAGCAAACTAACATGTGGGACAGGGACAGAGGGGGAACAGTCTGTCCTGAGTATTGGCAGCATCATCCAATAGAATGGGGTCTAGGGGGAACAAAGAGCTGGGAGCACATGGGCACTTTCTGTCCTTCCTGGGCCGCCTCTGCTGGGGACATCACACTCCTGCTTCCTATGTGTCTTTAAACACAGATTTACAGCAGGGATTCTCCAACAGGCCTGCAGAAATGATGGGAAGAGTTGAGGTTCTGGCTTCCAGGACTGAGCAATCAGCAGGTTCTCTGCTCCTCCACCATTTCCCGTTCAGCACCAGCGTTTGAGATTATCATGTTATGAAATAGTGTTCATAAATGCTGTGGTGACAACTAATTGGCCAAGATGTGACCGAAGTCACAACAGAGTCTGCAGCTGACCTAAGAGTTTATTTCCAGCACCCTCGCACAAGATGTCATCTGTCACAGGACAGACTGCACAGCCAGCTCCTCTCAGCACTGGGGAACACTGACCAGAGAGGCCGAGGTATTGGCTACATGGGTGGGATTTCAGCACCAAAGTCAGCATTGCTTTGCTTGGTGGAGTCAGGCAAAAAACAACACACAAAAGTCTCCAAGTTAGTTAACCAGGGCCAGGGACTATTTCCTCTTTTCTCTTCCTGAGAACTATGGTTCAGCTCACCAGGACTCTGTTCCCACACTTTGCTCGCTCACCCTGGCAACGGTTCCCTTGGGCACGGGTTCCCATGGGTTTAGGCCAAAAGCCTCCGGTCTGTGCTCAGGGGCCAACCTGTGGTGCATGGGTAGAGTTTCTATGTGTTTTTGTTTTGTTTTTCTGTCAGACAGTGAAGCGCCCACTGTGGTCTCTGCTATAAAGAAAGCCCATTGGATGTTGGCATGTTGGCTTGCCCTCCATTTCTTAGTTGTTCATTTGCCAAATTAAGACAAAAAAAGAGCAAGCTGATCCTATTTACAGCATCTTTTCTGGAGACCACCCAGATGTGTCCCTTGCCAATGACTGTGCTGTGGGGCTTATCACTAATTAACCATCATCACCATCAAAATTATCACCATCAACATTTTATCATTGTCACCATCAACATTGTCATCATCACCATCAGCATTATCACCATAATCACAACCATCAACATCATCATCACCTCTACTGTCACCACCATCATCACCATCATCACCATCACTACCATCAACATTATCACTGTCATCATCACCATCAATGTTATCATCACTCCCATCAACACTGTCATCACCATCAGCAGCAGCATTATCACCCCCATCATCACAATTAACATCACTGCCATCATCACCATCAACATTTTATCGTTATCATATTCACCATTATCATCATCATTTATGTCTTTAGGAGAACAAAAATCTTTCCAATGTATTAGAAGTCAAGGAGCCTGCATTACTCAGCAAGAGGCAGAAGATATGGACTTGGAGAAGCTTCTAGAACGTCCAGTGAATAGTGTGCTGTGGCCCTTTACAGTCTCCTCAGTCCTTGCTCCTGGCTACTCTCTGGAACTCCTCAGCTGCCTCTTAGATGTTGAGTGACTTGAAGACTTGAGAGCTCAGGGAATCTTAGGTGTTTATGGCCTTGGAGCTCACTTCCCTGCTATTTTATGGTTGCTGGTGGTGGGTTGTGGGGCTGGAAGCCCAGGGTTTTGTCTGCTCTTCGTGTTCCTAGATTGGCCTGCTGTAGACTGCAATTAAGAATACAACTAACAACAAAAGAGCATTCATTCAGGAGAGTTTCACTGGGGTCTGGTGCTGCTTCGGGGGTAAGAAGCGCAGGGCAGCCCGTGCATTAGTCAGCGTTCTCTAGAGAAACGGAACTGACACTTCTGCCTTTGGGCTCTTGTGTTGCTATCTGTGATTTGGGTTGGGATCTGCCTGTGCTGCTGGTATGGAAACTCTGGGCTGGGGGCAGGTGCCAAAGTTCAGCTGCAAGTCCTGGGATGACTACAGGATAGAGTGGAGCCTGTCTGCAAGTCTGAGTCTCTGAGAAGCAGAGGAAGGCGCAAGGCCACCAGAATGATATCACAGTGCCATCTAAGCTGGCTGCTGGCATGCAGCCTTCTCTCCCTCTTTACTCTCTACATGAGGTGACTGCTCCCACAAAGACTCCATTCTGCTTCTTCAGAATGCAAACCACTTTCAACCACCTCCCCTGAGCACCAGTGTCAGGACCTGTCTCCTGGCCTTTGTTATGGGAGCTGGTTCAGAGAATGGCCCCTAGTGGGGCAGCTGTGCTTTGCTGGATAGTCACAGCATTTTTAGGTTTTACCTAGTTAATCCTGGGGACACTCACCTCCAGCTGTGAAAAACAGAATGTTCATAGACAATAGCCAGCGTCCTCTGGCTGGGACACTTGCCTCTGGTTGAGGGTCACTCCTCTTTTGTGTCGCGATCACTGTGGTTTATTGCCATAGCAATGGAACTGCATTTTAACATTTGATTTTTCGTTCCTGCTTCTTTCAGCATGAGCTCCTTTCACGGACTAATAGGAACCAGCTGGGAGAGCGGCTCCATTGACTCCACTCTACATCGAGTGCCCTTTATAGAAGCCACGCACCTCACACTTGGGTTGTGTCTGCATGTGGAGCCCACAGCCCCTGAGCAGGATGGGATCGGACCTCTTGCCAAGTGGCTGCTAAGCAACAACCCACGGCCTAATGTAGTAAATAAACTGAAACCTAGCTCAGGAGTGTGGTTTTTGTAACACAGCGCTGACTCTCAGCCAATCTCAGGCAGTCACCCCAATACAAAACACCTAAAGGAAGCAGGGCCCAGGCACAACCAATCAGGCTTTGGGCAGTGTCTCTACCTCTGTCCACAGCCAATCAGGCATTGGGTGGTGTCTCTACCTCTGTCCACGCTCTGCAGGTTACAATTCTGGCTTGGGCTGTGCTTGCAGTGCTGGGTGGCATGCTCAGAGCTTTTCCTCCATCCCGGGGAGGCCTGCTGCAGGGATGTTTCCTCCAGATCAGCCAGTTGCAAGCTTAGTTCTTTAGAGATGCTCATGTGCTTGGTGGCTGCTGGGCACAAGAGAATCTCAGCAGAAGCTACAGGGAGCAGAGCTTTCTGTGACAGCCGTCTCTCCTGGCACCCTCTGAGTCCTTAGCTCCCATCCCCGGAGCCCTTCATACACACACCATCTAACCCCCATGATAGACATTGTAGTTTACGAAAGAGAGTGTATCCACCTAAAGGAATCTAAGACAAAATTACCCTTTAGATGAATCTTACAAGCAAGGGCAGCCATGACTGTGGTTTGAAGCTGGGAGTGGCTTAGAAGAGAAATGATATCATCGCAGAGGCCATGGGGGCTTTGAGGGGAGCACGCAAGCCTTCAGTTCAGTAGGACCATGTGACTTCCCGGGATTATGGGCTTTCAGGTGGCAGGTTCCACAGCACGTGACCTAGCGCGACCTAGCCTGCTTGCCAGGGATCATGGTTAACAGGTGTTAGGCAGGACCACAAACTTATTCTGTAGCTGCAAAGGGGAGGAGAGCCGCAAGGCAATGACTTGGCAGGCCTTCTTACCATCTCTACAGGGGAGAGACTGCAGTGGGGCGTGGGGCTTGATCTCTGGGAGAGAGACAAAGAGACAGCTAAGACGGTCTAACATCAGGTGCCAGGGTTAGCTATACAGCTCAGGAGACTGAGACATAGACTGTGCTCATTCGCAGAAAGTAAGAGGCAGATATGGCTTTGTCTTGAGGGGCCTGCCGTCAAGGGCAATGTCTAGCCCGTTCCCACAGGACACCACCTCTCCATAACTTGCTGGCACATAACTTGCTGGATGCTCAGGCCTGCCTGCCTTTCACAGCTGCCCAGAGCTCTGGATCTCTCCAGCTTGACTCAGTCTCCCATGTGGGGGAGAGATGTGTGTCTCAGTGCATCTTTCAGAGTCTAGCAGTCTTCTTGGGTCCCAGGAAGAGGGTGCAGGGATCTGTGTCACTGAAAAGGACTGTATCTTATGTACTCACCCTCCGTCACACCTGAGGATGCTGGTCACAGAAGACAGTTGGCAGGTGGGATGGTTATTATTGGTTGTCAACTTGACCACAACTGGAATTAACTAAAACCCCAAAATGGAGGATGCACCTGTGAGGGAGTTTTGCTTGATTTGAAGTGGGAAGACCTACTTCTAATCCAGATCTTGGAGGTAGGTAGGCATGCCTTTAATATGGATATTGAGTTGGGAAGAATTATTTTTTAATTTTAACTTTTACTTTTTTGAGACAGGGTTTCTTTGTGCAACAGTCATGGCTGTTCTGAAACTCATTTTGCAGACTGGGCTGACCTCGAACTCACTGAGATCTGCCTGCCTCTGCCTCCTGAGTTCTGGGACCACTGCCCAGTGGGAAGATACACTTTTAATCCAGATCTTTTGAGCTGGGAAAACCCACCTCTAACCTGGGCCACACCTGTTGCTGGAAGCCTATATGATGCCATGGAAGAAAGGTCTCTCTTTTGCCTGATTGTTCTCGCCTTGTTAGCAAGTCCATTCCTTCATGTTAGAGCCTACTTCTTTGGCACTACAGCATATACTGAAGACCAGCTGAGATACACAGCCTTATTGCCCGAGCAACTACTGGATTCTTGGGTTTTCTGTTCATAACCAGCCATTGCTGAATTATCTAGACAGCAGTCTATAAGTCATTCTAATAACCCCCTTTTATCTATCTATCTATCTATCTATCTATCTATCTATCTTCGTCCTATAAATTCTGTTACTCTAGAGGACCCTGACCCTGGATTCAGTTGGGGAATGGAAATACCTTCTTTCTTTAGGAGAGTGGAGTGTACAGACAACATTGTGGGGCAGCAGTGACCATTATGAGACCACGAGGAAAGTCAATAGGAATGACAGGTCCAGTGTCAGGGACAGAAAGGTGACAAAGGAGTATAAAATACATTGCTGACCCAGCACTCGGGAGGCAGAGGCAGGCGGATCTCTGTGAGTTCGAGACCAGCCTGGTCTACAAGAGCTAGTTCCAGGACAGGCTCCAAAGCCACAGAGAAACCCTGTCTCGAAAAAACAAAAACAAAAACAACAACAAAAAAAATACATTGCTGATTGAATACACACCCAGAGTCCTTCTACCCAGATACAGAAGCTAATACACTCCCTTTACTGTTGAGTTCAGCTTGACTTTTGTGTTGCTGCTGGCAACCCTGCCTGTTCTAAGCAACATCCTCCTTCTCCCTAGTGGGGTCAAAGAGAGGGCACATGAGGGGCTGCCTGCATCTTGAAGGGGAAATCCTTCTATAGGCAGAGGACTAACCTTCACTCCTTGTAAGAGTTTTCTCAGCTCAATAACATGACAAACCCATGGGAAACTGGGCGTGTGTGTGTGTGTGTGTGTGTGTGAGCATGGGTGCCAACATGTATGCGTGCATGCATGTATGTGTGTGTTTTCCAATAACCTATTAGCTATGAACTCATCAATGGATTAATCCTTTGATGAGATTAGCACCCCTAAGATCCAGACTTTCAAAGCCCCACCTCTGCACAGTCTGCCTTGGGGCTAAGCTTCAGCACACAAGAATTGGGGAAACAGCTTATATCCAGGTCATAATATCCTGCCTTTAACCTCATGTCCCAGGGCATATCTCATCGTGGAAATGTACTTAGCCCATACCAAGATCCCTCTCTTAACAGTTCCTGCACTGTGAAAGTTCAAGTCTAAATCTCCGTGGGAAGTCAAGGCAACTCAAATAAAGAACCAATTACACACTTCCATCCTCCATGGATAGACAGACATGGGGCAGATGTTTCTATTCAAATACGGAGGCATAAGAGCTTAAGGAGCAAAACCAATACCCGACGGGTGGATTTTAAATTTTACAGCTCTGTGTCTGGCATCTGGGTCTTGTGGCTCTGTGTTCGGGTGTCCTGATGGCTGCAGGCCACACGGTGTCTCCCTTAGACTGGTTCTCCTTGCCACTCTGGCTTTTCCTGGCACCTCCAGAATTCCAGGGTCTCTGTTTCATTTTAGACCTCACCCTCACAGCTTCACCCATCCCCATCTCAGGGGTTGCCCAAAGGGCACTTGGCCCTATCACAAACTGCCTGACCTCCTTGGAAACCTTGGTGGAAGCCTCACCGACTCCAGGACTCTGAGCATCCTTCTCCCTGCAAAGCCAGTCAGTAGGGGAGTGATACCAGGGCTCCCATCAGTTGCAGCAGTAGCCAGAGGTGTTTGGACAATGGCTACCATGACCTCTGAGTGTCTGGATGGTTGAACGCAGTCAAATAAATACCAGAGAAATGAGCCCCGAGCCAGCAGGGCATCCTGAGCCTCTTCCCAAATCACTCTTTGAAAGGGATTTACACTCTTATGCCTTTGAGCCTGGGAAGAGTTGTGTGAATTGGCCAATTCCTGAAGTGCCTTCAAGTCTTCTTTCCCATTGTCCCTGTGCAAGGCTCTTGACTCCTTATGGGGGACACTAATCTCTTTAGCAATCACACCCTCCCTGGCTATCATTTTCAACTTTGTTCTTTTGCTTGCAAAATTGTGAGTTTAGAAATCCGCTGGTTTTTGCTCTTCGTAATCACAGTAAATCGTTTCCGGCCCTCAGAATTGAGCCTAGTCTATCAGATGGCAGCCCTAGCAGGAGGATGAAGCAAGGTCTGTGGCCTTTGCACATAAAAGGAACAAAAAGATGTCAGCATCAGGGGACCAGCAAGAGCAGGGAGGTGCTGTAGCTTCAGGGCTGAGTGGTTAGGTGGCAGGGAGCCTTTAGAGAGCCCCGCAGGACCTTCAGAATGTAGACTGTAGGACCGCAGGCAGAGTACATGGGGGAGAGAGGAGGCTGAGGCACTGCGGTCTCTCTTGCTCCCCTGTCCTCCTCCAGGACCGAAGCCTGCTGGAGGCTAGGAGTCAGGTCTCGGGGCATGGGGCCATATCCTGGGTAGAGACCAGTAGAGAAGGAACCTTAGTGGAGAATGCCCTGTGCCTTCTTCCTCACCCTGTGCCTAGGATCAGCTTTTCTTCCATATGGGGAGAAAATGCCTGGAGGAGTGGGCAGGAGGCAAGTGCCGTGTCTGGGGGGCTGTGAATGGGGGTGGGAAGGGGGGGGCGTGACTTGGAGATATTGGACTGGTACCTTGCAGTGTGAATGTGGCCTATTCTTTTTAATAATCTTATTTTTTTAAATCTGATTTTTTGTTCATTTTTGCTTGTTTGTTTGTTTTTGAGACAGGGTTTCTTGGTTTAACAGCTGTGGCTGTCCTCTTTGTAGACCAGAACTTAAGCTGGCCTCGAACTCACAGAGATCCACTTGCTTCTGCCTCCTAAATGCTGGGATTAAAGGCGTGCACCACCACCCCTGGCTTAGATCTAGATTTTTGGGAATGAGCTTTCATTCTTGGTTCTGTTTGTACCAAATGCCTGGGGTGCTTGTGTGCTGCCCAGCTGCGGAGAATTTATTTATTTGTTTCCACATTGTGATAGGGATCTCTGCTCTGATCCATTCAGTGTGGATCCGCAGATCAGCACCGGCATATCCCCACCGGCTTCCTTCTGTAGGATCACATATCACGTCAGAGGATTAGGAACTGGGCAGCTCCAGGCAGCTCCTGGTGGCCAGGGGCAGACTGAAAGCTGAGTTCAAGTTTGTATTCACGTCATTCTTGGTTTTGACACCAGACATTTATCACATTTCACTCGTTGGCTCACAGAGAACATGACCGTCTGAGGAAACATGGTTCTCGTGTGAGGAGCCTTAAAAGAAAGAACATGCATTTGGGCCTATGCTTCCATGACCTTGTTCAGTTTCACGAACAAGTTTTATGCTGATGGGCGTGTAAGGATGTCCTCTGGAGGCTGGTGTAAATAGGGTACACTTCCTTAACATTCTTACGGAGGGAGGGGAAACTGACATTCTCCTTGAATGATCCTCTAGGACCAAGTAGAAGGCCAACCCTCTAGATGCACGCACGCTCGCCTCTCTGGGACTCACCTGCTGCTCCTCGCTGCATGTCTCAATGCATTCTCCCTTCCTCTGTTGGTGACTTTAGGAAACTGTTTCACACGGTGCCACCAGTCCACAGAGCGATGGTCTTCCTTCCTTCTCTCTCTTTAGAATTATCTTTATTGTCTTATGTGTATGAGTGTTTTGTCCGCATGTATATGTGTGCACCGTGTGTGTACCCGGGGCCTGAGGAAGTCAGAAGATCATCTGGGGACTGAAGTCACAGACAGACACTGGGAACTGAACCCAGATCCTCCACATTAGCGACAAGTGCTGTTTAACCCCGAGCCATCTCTCCAGCCTAGTTTTCCTTCTCTCTAACTCTCCATCTTTCTTCTCTGGCTTCCTAGAGTCGTGAAGTTGTCAGTTAGAAGTTCTCCAGGGCTCTTATCCCCCGTCAGTAGATGCTGCTGTGACTACCATGGATGAGGTGGATTCATGGCCTCAGCTAGGATATTTACGCATAATTTACGATTGGAGCGCTTACAGAGGAATCTGAAACTTTGTCATGTTTGCCTGGCCCAGGATCCCACATCTTTCACTGGTTTCAAAATCTTGTCTGTGTCTAAATCACACAAACGCCCTGAGGAGAGAGCTCTTTCCTTGTGTTTCTTCCCAAAGCCCTGAAATGTTCCCAGGACGCGTGTTAAGTGGTTTTTGGCTCCTCTAGATTTTGAAAGGTGGCCAGAAACGTTCAGCCTCTGCTTGCAGAAAAAGCTGCACAGGAAAGTTGACCTGAGACCACTGAATCACTAGTCTGGGGGCTGTCAGCCTCACGGGGGTGTGCTGAGCGCCTTTCTCCTAGTTACAGCCACCAATCTCTGTCCCCATTAAGCTGAAAATATAGCTGGTCCCATTGCAGTGACTCAGCACCGAAGAACTCATTGATTCTGGCTTTAAAATTAACTGCCGAATGCAAAAGAGACAGCTCAGCATGGGGGAAGGTGAGCAGCAAGCACACCTGCCACAGGGAAGGGAGAGAGAGAGAGAGAGAGAGAGAGAGAGAGAGAGAGAGAGAGAGAGAGAGAGAGAGAGAGAGAGAATTCTAAAATGGAAATAATTAGCTAGAAACTGGAGGTAGGAGCTGCCAATCAGAAAATGTGTCATCAAAGAACCATTTCCTTGGGGGTTATTTGGGAAATCATTCTGATGCCAGCGGATGCAATGTATTTAGTATTCCACTAAGTCCACGGTCACAGCCCTCCGGCAGAAGAGAAGCAGGGCGGACTTACAGTGTCTGGTCGATATTTCCTCTTCCACCCTCCTCTCTGCCTTGTCTCGGTCAACCCAGATGAAAGTGTTCATGAGTTATTTATTCCGAAATCTAAGAGGAGGGAGATGGGAGGAAGGAGTGAGCGGGGGGGGGGGGGGGACCCTGCCCTTCCTCTATCTTCTCTGATGTGGGTCATCCACCTAGGGGCAGACTGCTGGACACTGTCTGCCTTAAGGGATGTGGTCTGGGAACTGGAGTGGCTGGCTTTGATGTAGACCCAAATAAATAAGAAAACCAGAAAGACTTGTTGCTGCAATATGAATAGCTTGGATGTCTGAACATTTGGTCTTCAGTTGGAGGCACTGTTTGGGGCCAGGGTGGAATACTCAGGAGGCAGAGTCTAGCTGGAGGAAGTGGGTTGTGTTAGGGCGGGCCTGAAGATTATACCTTGGCCTCACTTCCTGTTTCCTAACTGTATAAGCAACTCAGCAGCTGCCTTGTGATCCGGCCGTCAGGTCTTCCCCTGCATTGTAGATGGCACTGGCTCAGACTATGAGTGAAAACAGCACCTCTCTCCTGGAGGGGCTGCTTGTCAGGTTCATAACAACAAGTTAAATAACGGACACACCCGTGCTTTCTCTTTGTCGTGTTTATTTGTTTCTTAGTATTTCTTTTTCCCATACTCCATCCCTTTATTTTTTAAAAAGAAAATTTTAGCTGGGCAGTGGTGGCGCACACCTTTAATCCCAGGGAGGCAGAGGCAGTCTGTGAGTTCGAGGACAGTCTGGTCTAAATGAGATACTTCCAGAACAGCTAGGACTGTTACACAGAGAAAGCCTGTCTCAAAAATCCAAAGTGGGAAAAAGAAAGAAAGAAAACTTTATTTCGTACCTGCATGTATGTGCACATGCGTGCCAATGCCATAGCAATGTGAGCAAAGGTTAGAGGACAACTTTTGGGAGCCGCTTCTCTCCTACTGTGTGTGTTCTGGGGATTGGGCTTGGGTCACCAGGTTTGCCCACAAGCCCTTAACCAGCGAGCCATCTCTCCAGCACTGATTTCTCTTTTAATAGCCAGAGGATGTCTTCACAGCACACCCCTGACTCAGCACTTTTCTGTTCGTGGCCTGAGAGGGGCTCCTGGGAGTCAGTCTGCCATTAAGACAGACAAGAACAGGGTGGGATTCCGAGTAGGGAGCTTATGTTTGGTTTTATCTCTATGGTGATGTCTCAGAGGCCAGCCTGAAATGGCCAGAACAACAAGCACTTATTGACATACTCAAGGGATTTTAGTGCACACAGTAGGCCAGCAAATCCCGACTGGCTTGGTCAGGCAATCTGTGGCTCGGGGTGGAGGGCAGTTGGGCTCAGCTCCAGTGATGGGGTGGGCTCCCGGTGTCAGCTGTGCTGAGGTCCTGTCTGGAAGAGCTGCAAGGGCCAGGATGCAGTATGTGCAGACCTGATCACAAGGGCTATGGCACAGACCCTCAGCTCTGCGATCCTCAGTCTTCTCATTGGTCAAAGCAACCTCAAAGTGAGGGGGTTGGATGTCTATCTGCCCTGTGGGGGTCCAGAAAGTTATAGGTAGAAGGGGGCCAACCTACAAATATATCACAGAATGCAAGATCAGTACCAATGATCTGGTGGACCACAGACCCCCATGCCCATGTCTCCAACCAGGAAATGATTCTACCAAATACGTCTGTAGTGACATCTCAGAAAGCAGCATGCTCTCCTAGACACTCTATGGGCACCATGCCTATGGCACCCGTCAATGAGAACCCAACAGAGATGCAAGCACCATATTGGTATGTCAGGGCTGGTCTGTATATGGTTGTTTCCAACTGGTTAAGTCTCTTAAATGAAAATTTTAGGTAGATGAGTGTGAGGGTCTATTGACTGAGGTTTCTGTCCCACTCTGTCCCGCAGCCATTCAGTCCCAAAGAAACACACAGAGGTCTACATTAATTATAAACTGGTGAACCTATTAGCTCAGGCTTCTTATTAACTAATTCTCACATCTTATATTAACCCATAACTCTTGTCTGTGTTAGCCATGTGACTTGATACCTTTATCAGCGAGGCCTTCTCTTCTTGCTTCCTCTGTGTCTGGGTGATGACTGCAGACTCAGATTTTCCTCTTCCCAGAATTCTCCTGTTCTTGTTGCTCTGCCTATACTTCCTGCCTGGTTGCCCCATTTATACTCCCTGCCTGGCTACTGGCCAGTCAGCATTTTATTAAAATACAAGTGACAAATCTTTACAGAGTACAAGACCATTGTCCCACAATAGTTCACAGCATACAGAGGGGAATCCCATATCAAGTGTACATGCTTGTACTACCAGCATTTAGGAGACAGAGGCACAGGACCATGAATTTGGGGTCTGCCTGGGCTACATAGTGAGTCTCTGCTTCAAAAATCCCTAAGGGTAGGGGTATAGTTTAGGAGATCTTGCCTAGCAGTGTCTAAGGTCCTGGGTGCCACCGTTGGGTGCCTTCTCCTGGGCGCCACCTCCAGCACCAAGACTTTAAGTGAGTACTTAAAAATAACTCAGAAGTTAAAATTACAGCCAGATGATATTAAAATGTAGAAAGCATATTTTATAACTGTTAGCATGGATTGCTTTACCTAACATCTTTTTTTAATCAACATTCTCTGAAGCGCATTGCCCGTCCACTGTGACATATTAGTTTTAACTTGCACAGATGGGAGTCGAGTTTTCTGTTTGAAGACCTTTTTTATATCAAAAAAAGTCAAAGAAAAAAATTTAAGTAAATTAACACACAAAAAGCATGCATAAGGCATAAATTTTGAGGCTGTTTTTGTATCTCCTTCCTGAACTCCAGGAAAATGTGGCATGGAGTGAAGGGTCCAGAGCCCTCCTCACAGGGCTATGGCCACCGTTTTCCTCCCAGAAGTGGTCACATGTTCCAAGCTGGTCCTTCTGTCCTTGGTCTTGCTTGGTTTCAGAGTGGCCATGTCAGATACATTCTCATCGCTATGACAAAACACCCAACAGGAAACAACTTAAGGAAGGAAGGGCTTGAGGATGCAGCCCATCACTGCGGTAAGGGTGTGGTGGCAGCGGTGTAAGGATCCCCTTCCATCTGTAGTCAGAAAGCAGGGAGAGACAGAGAGAGAGAGAGACAGAGAGAGAGAGAGAGAGAGAGAGAGAGAGAGAGACAGAGAGAGAGAGACAGAGAGAGAGAGAGAGAGAGAGAGAGAGAGGAATGCTGGTGTCCGTTTCATTCTGTCCAGTGTTGTTCTGAGCTGCACAGCTGGCTGGCGCTCAAGGTGAGGTTACACTCTGGCCAGTGACAGATTTCTGGGCGTCAGTTTCCCTGGTGGTGCTTGTGGCGGATAAGAACAGGGCCTGCCTTGGAGGAAATGAGGAGGGGGTTAAACGGGTGAAGACACCACGCTCACTCAGAGGGTCTCTGGACTCAGAGCTACCTTCTCCTTCACATGGATCACACTTCATCTTTTTGACGTAAAGACTGCTGAACCCTCTCAACCCAGAGGCCATTCAGAGGCTGTGTGATAGTCTAGCCAGCATGGTGACCATATGTTTGTGCCTTAGCGGTCCACTTGGGAGATCTTGGGGTCTTTGTGGTAGGGGTGGGGTGGGTGGGGTGGTGATACCATTAACTTATCAAAAAGCATTTCTTTTGAATAAAACATGCTAAATCCACCAGAGGGTGTTTTTAAAAGTCATTTCTAAGTCAGCGGAGATTTCAAGTAAGCTCAGTGTCCCTAAGGGTGAAAACGTCACTGACTGAATCTTTCGGAAAAGAGAGAAAAACCAGGGCCCCTGGAATGACCCCGGTCACCTGCCAATACTTTGAAAGAAACCAGTGTGCAGTTTGACCTCCGGGGCAGATGTCACATGGTTGAGGTGGGTAGAGATAGAGTGACTCACAGCCCAGACAGCCAATCCAGACCCCAGGGGACTTCCTGTTAATGGGGCCTGCTCAGATGCTGGGGGGATTTGAGCGAGCCAGAGCCAGCCGGGTGGGAATGAGAGGATTATGAAGCCAAGTAAAAAGCAGGAGCCATTTTCGTTTTCCTTTCACACGTGCCGTTGGATCAGAAAATTGAGAGAGAGTTAAAAGTAATTAAAAAGCTCTTCCAAATGGCACAGGGTCCCGAGGAGGCTGCAGCCCCAATGGCTGAGAGTGAGGTACCATGGGTGGGAAGAAAAGCAGAGAGCACGTGGTTGTGGTCGGAGCTTGGCCCATGCCGGTTTCCTTTGCTTTCCAAATCACAAAGCAGAAGCGGCTCAGCCTAGAACTCACCTCCATCTAAACCAGCCGCGTGTGCGGAGGCTGGAGGGTCCCACCACAGAAGGACGGTTCCATCATGCCCTCCCTTCCAGGATAAACTGCCAGAGATCATGAAGCGAAACAAATCTGGCATGAAAGGGAGCAAACAGAAGGACAAATCAGGGCGTGCTTTGAGTTGATCACCACTGACTGGGACTTTAGGGAATGGCTTTAGATGCGTCTCCCGTGAAAGGGGCGTGTGCCTTCTTTCCTTAAATCTGTGTGGCCCACGTCACCTCCAAGGCTAGGCTATCAAATGGCACGTGGAACCTGGCCAGCCATTGCTCCTCCTTCCTCCTTGTGGACTGTGTGTTGGGAGAGTTTGAATTTGGGTTTTCTCTCGACAACAGCAGAGAACTAGAGACCTTGGTAGATACCGTGCCCTTGGCTTCAGAGGCTGGGTTAGGGACAAACATGTAAGACTCATATTTGGGACTTAGGTTTAAACTATGGGGTAGAAAACAAAACAAAACAAACAACAATAACAACAAAAAAACCCACCTTTCTTCCAGGACTCCTGAAAATGCAAACAGGTACAAGAACAGAAGAACTGACTTGTGAGGGGACCCACTGAGGGCAGAGCTGGCTGAGGGGTGGGAGGGGGGTGGGAGGAGCAGGGAAATGGGGAAAGTTTGCTTCCTGACTCTGGATTTGAATGTCTGAGTCCATCTGTGCCTTACCTTTGAACTTCTTAACCACACAAGGTACCACTTCTTCCCGCCATCCTTTCTTCATAGTAATTTCTATTTTGTCTGCCAATTGCAATAGGAAAGAGTGGTTCACACGATGGTCACTTCATTAAAGGTCTGAGATGGTCCACTGGTGCTAACTTCCTGGGGAGAGAGTCCCGCAAGAAGGTCCCCACATCTGAACGCCGTCTCCTAACTGGGACTTAGTGGTGCTCTCACGTCTGTGGACTGTGGTCGGGATGACGGGGAGCTAGACAGTCATCTGACTTTGCAGACGTCTCTACCAATGCCCCACTGTGACTATGGAGACCCCAGAAGCTGGGCCACACCTGGAAGTTATTAGTCTCATTCTCATTCATCTTGCCCTAGAGGATAAAAATAAATGCTGTGCACATATGGTTATTAATGTAATATGTATATAATAAATATTATGTGTTTAGTTATTACTATTTGGCAAAAGACACAGATGAAAAATCTTCATTGTTTGAAACTTCAACATGGATATTGTTTTGTCTAGACTCTGTGGTTTGGGGTTTTTTTGAGAGAAAGACTCCATCTACAGCAGAGTCTGGCATTGAACTCCCAATCCTCCTGCTTCAGGCTCTCCTGGACTGGGATGGCAGATACATGTGCACCACCATGGCCAGCCAGCCTCAGTCTTAACTAATAAACAAGGGGGTGAAAACCCCTAAGCCCTTTCTCCTTTACTATGAGATCCAAAGTTAAGTCTAGTCCAGCTTTTTTTTGTCTTTTTGAAAGACTGGTTTTAACTCCAGGGGTCTGTCATCTAGAGCTGAACAAGACGCCTCAAAGGCTCAGCGCCACTTGAAAATGCTCCTCTAGCGTCGTTTCCAGTTGGTGGGAGGCAGAATCCGTAAACACACTCTCTGTTTTCCCTATTGTTTACATACTTTCGTAAAAGGGGGTGATTTCCCTTCTGCTCCACAGTTATAATGTCTCACGACTGGCTGCTAGGAACTAAAAGTATGCTTCAAGAGAAAAATCGCTCATCTCTCCTTCTCCCGGTGACCTTGGAATACATAAACAACAGGCCTGTCACCGGTTTGCAAACACCTTTTCTCCTTGGAGGAACAAACCGGCCCTTGAGCGTGCAGATCGCTGGAAGGAGACAGGCTATACGCATTACGTTCTTCACTGGGAAAACCGTGGGGGCCTTGAGCGTGAGAACAGAGAGAGCTGCCCCCTTTCTCAGACAGGGGGAAATGCCCCGAAACAGGGACTGAGCAACACAATGAAACCAGCAGCTTCACACTTCTGCCATGCCTTCCTCACCATACCCTTCCGGCTGCCGAAATAAAACCTCCTCCATCCTTAACGGCGTCTCCTCAGGTACTTGAGAAAAATCATTGATTCAGGTAGGAGAAAGAACATGAACAAAGCAGGGAGGATGTCAGGGATTTGATCAGCTGCAAGAAGCCAGGTTTCTTCATGGAGGGTGGGGGTGCTCAGGAGGAGTGGGCATGGCAGAGGGAGGTGCCAAGATGCACCAACAGAGACACCCTTCAGAAGGAATAGGGTGGGGGCTCGCTGACTCCCCCATCCCAGAGCCTCCTTCCTGTGGCTATGTTGTCATGAAAGATTGGAGCTGCCAACTCTGCTCTTGTCTCCAGGGATGAAGGTCAGTGTCACAGCAGCGTCCACTCTGATGCCATCTTCACACTGAGACCCTGATATTCAATGTGAAATCTGCATTGATGAAATTTTCATTACAGAAACATCTTCCTTTTCATGGCCTCGTTAGTCTGTGGCTTTGGGGATCTGCTGGCTTGGGTTTGGTTACCCTGTGTGTGAGGATGGGGCGTTATTAAACATTTAGATGAGGGATGATGTGTCAGGACACCCCATCGTGGGCAGAGCATAAGGGCTTTGCTAATGACTACAAGGGAGTCAGGGCTGGGAGCCAATTACAGCATCCTCTGTAGTCCAAGGGAGCTTCCGCCTTCTGCCTGCAATGAAGAGGAGCTGCCTGGCTGCAGGACGCAAGAGAAGTCCAGTCCTCCTCTCACCTCACATCCACCAGGTCGCCTATGTGTCTGAGCAGGCCCCACCCACTTCTGCACCTCACAAACAGCATAAAGCAGGTTGACCAGATGGACATTTGGATACAGTGACTGTGGATGATTCAGGTTAAAGGAGGATGCTGTGTTACAAGCTGGTTGTGTTTAACAAATGCTTTTCCAAATGTGAGAACAGTCTGTGTCTCACGTGTACATACCTGTCAGATTTTTCTCACCTGTCCTATGGCCTCATCGTTTCCACTTTACAGATGGGGAAACTCTGGCCAAGGCTTGCTAGATAGCAAACAAAGGGCTGCCTGCTGGTTGGGAGCAATGGTAGGATTTGAATTCAGCCTGTCTGATTTAGAATGTATGCTTTAACATCTATGGGATATTCTTTTTCTTTCTCTCTCCTTTGCTTCCTCCCCCTACCCCTCCCTCCCTCTATCCCACTCTTTTTTCCTCCCTCTTCCTTCCCTCCCTCCCTTTCTTTTTGAGACAGGGTCTCTAGCATATACTGACCTCAAACTTACTATATGACCTAATATGACCGTGAGCTGAGTTTCCTTTTTGGTGGAACACAGGACCTGTGCATAAGGTGAGCGTTCTACCACCCGAGCTACGCGCTGGCATTCTTCTGTACTTTTCAACCATCATTTCAACAATAACGAGGCGCCTGAGTTTAAGACACTCTGCAAACATATAACTTGCATGCCGAAAACCTGGAGGCTCAACAAAGAGCTAGGGCAGCGGTTCTCAACCTGTGGGTCGTGACCCCTGTTGGTGGGGGGGGGTCCAATGACCCTTTCACAGGGGTCACCTAAGACCATTAGAAAACACAGATATTTACATTATGATTTATAACAGTGGCTAAATTACAGTTATGAAGTAGCAATAAAAGCAATTTTATGTTGGGGGTTGCGATTTCCACCACAACATAAGGAACTGTATTAAAGGGTTGCAACATTAGGAAGGTTGAGAACCAGAACCGTTGTACTTAGGATTGCTTCCTGGGAGGTCCCATTGTGCACTTCCAGAAGACTCTAATAATGAGAGGATTTAGTGCTGGTATGATGGCAGCTTTGAAAAAGAGTCCCATCTCCAAGGAAGACTGACAGAATAATTACAACTACGCCGGGGTGAGGGAGAGATGACCCCATTTGAAAGCAGTGGAGGGTGACTTAGGCTGCCAGGACTTGCTGACCGAGATCCCAGAGAGCCTGAGACACTTCGAGGACCGACACCCGTGGCTGACCTTCCGGCTCTATAAGCACACACACCGACAGCTCTCCTCCAATCTCATTGGAGAGCAAATGAGAAATAAATGCTTTCATATAAGCAAAACTAGAATGTTCGTAGCCAGCAGATTTGCATAAATAAGCAGTAAATGGAGTTTTTGGCAGAATGAAAAATGGCTGTCAATGAGACGACTCGTGACAAATGAATAGAAAAGGGTGTGTGTCTGAGGTATGTATGTGTGTGTGTATTGGTGTGTATGTATTCTCTCTGTGTGTGTTTGGTGTATAAGCATTCTGTGTGTATATGTATGGTGTGTGTGTGGCGTGCATGGATGGGTGTGTGCATATGTATGTGCTTGCATGTTTGGTGTATGTGCTTGTGCATATATGTGTCGTGTACATATGGGAAATTTAAACATGAATACATGAATCAGCAATAAGAATTAGCTTTGGCTATAGTTCTATTACATAGAGAGTCAAATTAATTGGCACAAATAATATAATAACCAGGCTAAATAATTTTAAGGATTTAAAAGACCCTTTGATTGTGAAAGTGGAAATCACTTTTTTAAAGATGTATGTGTGTACGTCAGAGATTGACATCAAGTATCTCCTCCCTTCTCCCACCACTTTCTTCTTTATTTTTCTGAGACAAGGTCTCTTGCTGAAACCAGAGCTCACTGATCAACTAGATTGCCTGGACGGAAAGGCCCTGGGTCTTCTTGCTTCCACCTTCTCAGTGGTAGGGTCATGGCATGCACCGCTCTACCTGGCTTTTATGTGCGTGCTGGGGCTCAAAGTCAAGTCCTGGTGCGTGCATAGCAGGCACCCAACCAACTGAGCCATCTCCCCAGTCCTGGGAATCTGCATCTTTAGGAATCTCCAGACCTGCCTTTGAGAGAACACAAAGGGAGCAAGCCAGAAGGTGAAAGCCATACTACGGAGCCCAGAGCTCAGCAACTAGGTGGTTAATACAATGTAAGAAATTGTGAAGTAAATGCCTTCCGTGAGCGACCTGTGCTTCCTCCAGTCACCCCGATAGAGGTCCTGGCTGTCCTGCATCTTAACTCTCTAGATCTTGGCAAACAGGGCTCAGACCAGCTGGAGTCAGGGATCCATCCACACACTATGTGTTTATTTGCTTCTGCGGCTCAAGCAAAGAAAGTTCAAGACAGGGCTGAGGCAGCAGGAGAAGGAGCCGACACTACCCGTGGATCTGGGGACTCAGATTGCCTAGGATACCTGGCTCCCGATTCCCTTCTTGTGCCAAGGTCAAGTCTTACTGGACACAGAAGGTATATGACTGTGTGTCCCAGGAGGCTGTGGTTTCAGTGATGGCAGCAGAGGGTTGGTTCTGGCTCCAGGCTTCTGGAGGGCTTCCTGCCCTCCGCGGTGAAGGGCAAACATGAATGTTTTCAATGTTTCAAGGCAAAAGGCATACAAGGGCCTGTGATGGCTGCAAGGTCCTTCTGTGACAACTGAGGGGCTAGCTCTGATTCCAGGTCCCCAGGGTTGCTCCGATGAGGTCACCCCAGGCAGAAACCTCAGAGCCTGGGGAGTGCTGGCCTGGCCTGCCTCACATTGTGCAGGTGACAGGGTCAGGGTTCTGCGTATCTCCTGTGAGCTTGATGGGACTGGAGAAGCTTTGAGGAGCTCTCTGCTGGTGATGGTGAACCTGCTGGGCCAACGCCACTTCACCTGATGGAGAGAACAAACAGTGGAATGACGTGAGTCACTTTCTCTTCCTGCCATTTTTTTTCCTTTTGGAATTTTGCAACAAAATTTTATGATATCATTAATAGAGGATGTACTTTCCAGGCCTCCACAATCCTTAAAATAATTAAAATCAAAAGCCGTAGCTCTGGGAATGTCACCCCCGATCTCATGAGGATCTGGGGGAATCAGAAGATGCTGGCAGCTCCAGAGGGAAGGAGCTGAGCTCAAACCAGCACCAGGGCTGACAGGACAGGCCAGAAGCCGGAAGTAAGCAAGGCTCAGCTTCTTAGCAGACTGCAGAGCTTGCTAGAGGTCAAGGGTGAGGTCAGGGCAAGGTCACTGCAGACCTGAAGGGTGGCAGAGGCCTTTCTCAGAAAGCCATGGGAGGAGAAGTTGTTCTAAATGAGACAGAGAAGAGGACACTGTGGGACCCCAGACTTGGCACAGAGCCCAGGACAGACAGAGAGCATGTGGGACTCTCCAGGTATGGCTCCGAGGCAGAGAGGGGAGCAGCCCTTCCCCAAGGTGTTGCCAAGGAGACAGGAAACCATCTTGCCGAGTGTGTTGAGAGGTGGGTACAGGCAGGGTGAGAACTTAGTGATGGGAATGGCAGAAACTAAGCAGAGGGAATATCTGTGTTTCTAGGGAATTGTGAAGGCTGCAGAAGTAGAGTAATGTTGTCTACACTGACTGCGCCACTAGGGAGCACTTTCCACCCAGTTACACGAGCTTGGCCTGGAGTCTAGGTGGTTCTAGCAGTGTGAAGGGTAGGTGGCAGGTGGTCACTGCTACTCAGGAAGTTGATTGGCACCATGTCACACAAGTCAGGTGACAGGGAATGTTTAACAGAACTGCAGAAGTGATGAGATGCACACTGTTTCCATCTACAGAGACAGAGCAACAGTCTCGAGGGGAAGGCAGCCTTGGATGTCAGCGGTAGGAATGGTGGGTGCTGGGCTCTGCCCTCTTGTTTGGAGCAGGTCATGTCTACAGTCTTGTCACAAGGCAGTGGTGTAGTTGATGTTTTTCCGTTTCTTCCGTTCTACCCTTGAGCCCAACTACCCAATATTTGTCCAAGTTTAGTGACTGCATTTTCGTTTGGTTCTAAAAATTTCTAGTTTGTTTCTTCTGTGTGTTTTCTATTTGTGTGTGTGGTGTGTATGTGAATGTTCATGTGTGCAATTGCATGTGGGGTTGAATGTGCCTGTGGAGGTCAGAGGTCAACATAAAGGATCTTCCCCAATCACTTAGCACCTTATATTTTGAGGCAGGGTGTCTTAGTCAGTGTTCCATTGCTGGGAAGAGACGCTGTGGTGGTTTGAATGTAATTGGCCCCCATAATCTCACAGGGAGTGGCACTTTTAGGAGGTGTGGCTTGTTGGAGGAAATGTGTCACTGTGCGGGGGCAGGAGGCTTTGAGGTTTCCTATGCTTGGGATACCACCCTGTGTCTCAGTTGGTTTCCTATTGCCTGCAAGATGTAGGATTCTTAGCTATTATTCTGCCTGAATGCTGCTGTGCTCTCCATTATGATGATAACCCCTGAAACTGTAAGTGAGTCACCCTAATTAAATGTTTTCTTTATAAGAGTCGCCGTGGTCATGGTCTCTCTTCACAGCAATATAAGCCCTAACTAAGACAGAAGTCATGACAGCAACTCTTATAAAAGAAAGCATTTAATTGAGGCTGGTTTACAGGTTTCGAGGTTTAGTCCATTGCCTTCATGGTGGGAGGCATGGTGGCACACAGGCAGACACGGTGCTGAAGAAGGAGCCAAGAGTTCTACATCTGTATCCACAGGCAACAGGAAGAGGGAGAGACGCTAGGTCTGGCTTGAGTTTCTGAAATCTCAGAGCCTGCTCCCAATGACACACTTTCTCCAACAAGTCCACACCTCCGACGATGATGCCACTCACTGCCTGTGAGCCTGTGGAGGCTTCTTTCACTCAAACCAACATAGGGATCTCTTGCTGAACCCCAGGCCCATCCGTTCAGCCAGACTGGCTGGCTGGCAAGCTTCAAGGATCTATATGGCTCTGTCTCCCCTAATGTTGGGGTTACAGGTGCCCATCACCACACACCCAGCTTTTACATGGGTGGTGGACCCCAACTCAGGTTCTGGGGCTTGTATGCAGGTACTTTATTGACCCAGCTATCTCCCTAGCACCATGTTTCCTATTTCTTGGTGAACTTCCCATTTCCTTGATGAGCCTCCTCTGTCATTTGAGTCCAGTGTGGCAGCTGCTCACTGAAGGACTGGTGAGAGCAGGTGACACCTGTGTCACTTGTGTTGGCTTTTGGTGGCTGTTTCCAGCCCATGTTACTGTTTCCCTGGCTCATGGAAAGATGAACCATTTTCAATGCAGTCTTTCACGTGTTAGATGTTGTGCTGGGGGTGGGGTCTGGGATTTACGACCTCTAGGATCGTCCCTCCTTCTGAGGCCTGCCGTGGAGAAGGGTGACAATGCCCAGTCATTGCCAGGATGAGGCCCTGGTTTCTCCTCTGGCTCCACTGAAGGCCAGGAGTCCCTGAGGGCTGTGGAGCAGGGCTGGGGACTCTGTTTCTACTGCGTCTCTGTGGGTAGCTATGTCTGGAGGGTCAGGTGTGCCTCCTTAGGACTCCGTTCCTGGCCTTGGCTGATATGCAGCCAGGACACCCATCTGGCTCTCCACCTGGCCTCCCTGCCATCGTCCTGGTGGCTTCTTGGGTGCTTTGTCGCCTCAAGGTAGAGAGAAAAGTACAGGTTTCTCTCTTGGGCTCTGTTGGAGTACGTACACAGGACTGTGACCTTCTGTGTGTTGGCCATAAGCACATGGCACTATCCAGTAGTTTTAGGCCTTACTTGGGTATGGCCTCCTCCCTGGGTCCCTGCCAGTTTGCCTTCTTCTCACTTTCTGAGTCTTGTTCCTCATCCCCCCACCCCCACCCCAGGACCCATTTTCAGGGAGCTTAGCTCGTATTACTTAGTTTTCTTGTTGCTACAACACTCTGACTAAAGTAACTTAGGAAACAGATTTAGCCAGGCATGCTGGTCCACGCCTTAAATTTCAGCACTCGGGAGGCAGGGGCTGGTGGATCTCGAGTTTGAGGCCAGCCTGGTCTATAGAGCAAGTTCCAGAACCACCAAGACTATACAGAGAAACCCTGTCTCTAAAACAACTGCCCCCCAAAACACAAAACCAAAACAAGCATACAAACAATCTAGAAGGAAGAAAGGAAGGAAAGAAAAATGAAAAGAAAAGAAAAGAAAGAAAGAAAGAAAGAAAGAAAGAAAGGTTTATTTGGCTTGTGGTTTGAGAGCACCATCTATCCTGGTCAGGGAGTCACGGTGGCTGGAGTGTGAGGTAGCTGGTTGCAGTGGGAGGCTTTTCTGTGTCCCGCCTGGATCCACTGGACAGGTTTCTTTCCTGCCCGCAGGTCCTCACAGTCACTTATAAAATAATCATTCAGAGGCTTAATATTAATTATAATTGCTTGACTGGTGGCTCAGGCTATTACTGGCTTGCCCTTACATATAATCAACCCACATCTAATAATCTATATATTGCTATGTGGTCTTGTGGCATGTTGGGGACTGTGGACCCCCAGACCCTGAATTTCCTGTGACCCCCTGCCTGCCAGACTGCTATTAGACAATGGTTTTACCCTGTAAAGATTTGTTTCTCATACTTGTTTAATAAAATGCTGATTGGCCAGTAGTCAGGCAGGAAGTAGAGGCCAGGCAATGAGAATAGGAGAATTCTGGGAGAGGAAAGCTCAGTCTACAGCCGTGACCCAGTCACAGAGGAAGCAAGATGTGACTGCCTCGCTGAAAAAAGTACCAAGCCACGTGGCTAACACAGACAAGAGTAATGGGCCAATTTAAGATGTAAGAACTAATTAATAAGAAGCCTGAGCTACTAGGTGAACCGGTTTATAATTAATGTAGACCTCTGTGTGTTTATTTGGGACTAAATGGCTGTGGGACCTGGTGGGACAGAAACCTCTGCCAACACCGGAGTAAACAACTTGTTTTCCTATGCTTGCAGCTGCTGAGGAAACAACTTGTTTTGCAGCTGCTCTGAGCATAAGACCCTCAGGAGTTCCCAATGGCAGGGGAGTGGTTTCTGGTGGGCTTGCAGCCGAGAGTTAGGGTGTGGCCATTAGTCAAGGAGACCCTGTATAAGCTGTCCTGGAACACAATAAGGAGAGCATTCTTCGCTGTCTGTCTGTGTGATGTGGGAGTCCCCTCTGTTTCAATCTCCAGGCCCTTGGCCTACTGGCGAACCGTACTGTAGCACATGGCGCGGAGAGCAGGCGTTGTGTTATAGTGGCGTTACCTGTTCTCTAGCCCATCCTGCTGCTCCAGCAATCACTGGCTTCTCTCTTGGCCCCACCCTTCTTCACCTGTATCTCTGCTTGGATTTCCCACCTTGCTATATTCTGCCCTGCCATAGGTCCAAGCAGTTTTATTCATCAACCAATAAAAGCAACACGTACTCACAGCATACAGAAGGACATCCCACGTCAGTTGCACACACCGCACCTGCCATCAGGAAGCAGAGAGAAGCATTCTGTCGCTCGGCTTGTCTTTTCCCCCCATTCCGTCAGGGGCCCAGATCATGGGATGGTGCCACCCACAGCTGAAGTCCATCAGCTTCCCGTCTCAGTTCATCTACTCTAGATAATCCCTCACAACCAACATTGTCTACCACCCTGTGTGTATAGCAAGGGCACAGAATGTGTGTCTGTGTCCTCTTTCTGGATGTGACATCAGAACACTGTCTTTGTCCTCTTCCTTGACGGCTGGGGTTACCCAGGGAAGGCAGAGCCACCCAGAGCCCAGAACTCCTACCTCTTTCTCACTCTATGATGTCTCCCAGTCACCAGAGTTGCTGGCGTCGTCCCTCTGCCCCCGTTCACCTCCGCACCTGCTCTTGGCCCCAGTCTTTCTGCCTGTGTCGGGGTGGACTTGAGTTTGGCTGTGTCTTTGTCGTAACAGAGCAGTTTTCACGTTCCTGCCTGGATGCTGATTTACACGAAAGTCAGAGCATTCTCGTTACAGTTTGGTAGCTGCTGCCAAGTGCCTGTAGGAACGTCTGTACCTGTTTAGCTAGGACCCCCGGGAACGTCTGTTTACTCTCAGCCTGGCTCGCTTCGCCTTGCCAATCTGATAAGCGAATCTAATAGCCGTTTTCACTTGTCTAATTAAAAACCACATTTTCATCTTTTCTTATGCTTATTGGTTGTTTGCATTTCTTATTTGTAGACTACCCATTCATCTTCCTTATCCAGCTTTCTAAGGACTGATAGATGCTAAGACTGTTTCTTTGTTAGGCTAGAACTATCCAGTCAGTCCTACGCGGGTGGTGTCCTTCGTCAGGCAGAAGTTAGAAGTTTTGATGTAAGAAAGAAAGCTAACCCCCAAAGAACCAGAGGGAGGCAGTGTTACCAGACTGTGGGTGCTGTGGGGAGGTCTCCAGTTTCCTCCGGTCTCAACCCCAACAGCTGGCTCCATTCTTCTGCTTTCAAAAGAGAATTCAGATGGGATGCAGGAGTAGAGCAAGCAGTCAAAAACCCAATTAGAGCAAGCTGGGAAGCAAGGACAGCTTAGAAATTTTTAAAGAATGGCCAGGGCCAGCAGCAGTGAGCCTAAACCTGTCAGGCACTGGACAATTTCCCCTGTCCCCTCTGTCCTCTGCCTGTCCCTCCCTCAGGGTGGACACTTCCAGGACAGGGGCATACTTCCATGAAGTTCCATTTAGTCCAGAATTCAGTTTGTTATAAATAAATGTATCAGGTGCAAGAATATGTAGGAACCAAGTGCCCCCAGATTTGCACAGTTCACCAGGAAAGGTAACAGCGAATGCTCCCCTGGGGAGGAAAGTCCCTAAAGCTGGACGCAACTGGAGTTGACCACTGCCACCTATTATATCCTGGTTTGTGGGTCTCTGAGCTGGCCCTGATAGAGAGCCCGCCACCACCTCTGGTTCTTTATGTCCTGTTTTTGGGGGTCCACTGGTCAGTCTGTCCCATGCTAACCTCCTGTCTAATCGTGGGACTGAACAGGCCAGAGACAAGGTGTCATGGGCAGGCACATTTCGGGTGTTCACAGAGCCACCAGGGGACTGTCTGGGCTCTGCTCATCTTTACGAGGATGTCACTCTGGGGTGGCAGCAAGGTTCCCAGGGACTCTATGAGGCTGCATGAGGCTGCATGTAACTAACAAATCTTGTCAAAAAGTAGCGTGATCATGAAACTGTATTTTTTTTCTCCACACAGGAGTCTGAGGATAGTTGGCTCAGAGAGTGATTTAGTAACTTAAAGGTCACACTCTGAGGAGGCTTCTTGCTTATGAAAAATGACTGCCACCTATGATCATGACAGCATCCAGGGGACACAGAACACATGACAGCATCCAGGGGACACAGAACACATGACAGCATCCAGGGAACACAGGGCACATAACAGTATCCTGAGAATACAAGGCACATGGCAGCATCCAGGGAACCCAGGACACATGAAAGCAACCAGGAAAGGCAACTGGCCAGCACACTTCTCATGGTCCCAGATTTCCTCACACTTCAGCAGACGCTCTTCTTCATCTCCTGACTGGAATGAGCTCACTATAGTGTTTCCATAAATAAAGCTTGCCTGAAGATCAGAGGGCAAAGCAGCCACACAGGTCAGGGAGTGGTGGCACACACCTTTAATCCCAGGACTCTGGAGACAGAAGCAGAACCCTGTGAGTTCAAGGCCACCCTGGGCTACACAAGATTGAATCTGTCTATAAAAGAAACAGAGCTCACACAAAGGTGATCCCAACACTTGGGATCCCACGCCTTCAATTCTAGTACTGGGAGGTAGAGACAGGAGAGATATGACTGGGAGGAGACAGGAACTCAGTGGAGTGTGGAGTCTGAGGATTTATGGAGTCAGGATCTCACCCCTTCGGTCTGAAGATTTGGTAGTGGTAAAAGGTCTCTCTAGTGGTTGACTGCCTTGCATTTCTGATCTTCAGCTTGAACCCCAATGTCTGTCTCTGGGATTTTATTATTTGTGCTACAGCTCACTGTAAAGGACAGGAAGCAGGGAAACTGTCCCTCAGCCAAGGGACATCCAGCTCAAGCCCCTCCCGCTCCAGCTTTGGATTCACCTACTTGAACCAACTCCTGCCAGCCCTCATCTAATCTACTTCCAGGTCAGGGGATTTCCCAGGTGATTGGCTAGAGTGAGTCACATGTTCCACCCTTACCCTGGCACGTGACTCATCCTGCACAAATAGTGGGGGAAGGTGAGTGAGTGCTTATGAGGAGCCTGCCTGACTCCATTTGCAGGCAGGAGCCGTTATGTTGTGTCGTTAAAAATAAGTTTCTATTTCCTTCAAGAGCTGATTTTGCTCTGTTTCTTGGAACCTGACCTTCCCCAACCTATGACCTTGACTTGTTTTTGAGAAGACCCTTCACCTTCTTGACCCTTCAAGACCTTCCTTGATCATATGGTGACCACATGATTTTTTTTTTGAGACTTTTTTCTGTATTGCCTTGTTGCCCCATTGTCTCTCTTCTGTAAACCTGCTTTGCAGCTACTCATGATTTTACTCCTTAAAAGGGGCCCAAGTGATGGATTCGGGGCTGCTCTCTTTAACAGAAAAGTTGCCGGTCAGCTCTTGGTTGCACCCCAATTAAAAATAAAATCAAGCTTCAAATTTGGCTCCAATTGTGGTAGTGGTCTTATCCTCACCACAGGGACTAACACTTACCTGGGTGTGGGAGCCAGAAGGTGTTGACATGATGTCAGAGTCATCGTTACTGTCACATCAATTCATGTCAGTGTCTGAAGGTGAGCTCCTGCTGCTGCTGGGCACGGTTGCACTTGCCACTGCTGGGCACGGTTGCACTTGCCACTGCTGGGCACGGTTGCACTTGCCACTGCTGGGCATGGGTTGCCTTGCCACTGCTGGGCACGGTTGCACTTGCCACTGCTGGGTACGGTTGCTCTTGCCATCTTCACACCCCTCGTCAGCGAACCGTGAAAGGACTTGGAAGTGAGCTGTTGCTTGTCTTCTTTGGTTTGTTGTTGCCTCCTACCCTGCCGTGCCTATGACTACCCACTTGGAAGCAAAGGCAGACAAAGTGACCACTGTCACTCTGGCCAAGCAAAATGCCCAGCAAACAAACTAGGCATTTTGAAAACCCTGCTTCCTGCCTCTGGAGGTGCCGAGGTCCTTGTGAAGAGAGCGACAGCTCACGTTCTTCATCCTGAGCCCTAGTCTGTTCCTGCCGTGCTAACTGGAGACCATCTCCTCATGGATTAGGATCCCCATGAACCCATTCTCAACTTAGGAGTTGGAGCCTTGTGAAGGCCCATGGTCACTGTGTGCCAGAACAGTCTCGGCTTGGAACCAGGCCAGATGCTTACAGCTCCAAAATGGCTTGGCAGAGTGTCTGTGATGCGGCCTGTGGTCTGTGCTGGGTGAAAATTCACCCTCATTTGTTAGTGATTAACTGGTGTGCAGATGGGGCTCAGTGCACCTCTGTGACCCACAGATAGACAGGCTCATTCCTGAAAGGAGAGACAGCTGTCAGAATTCTCCAGCATGTGACTGCTCCAGCTCGGGGTTCCTCCAGCATGTGGCCTCTCCTGCTCAGGGTTCCTGCTGAGGAAAAGCATCATCAGAAAATGAAGGGAACCTTGAGAGTGTAAGCAGAGGGTGTGTGGCAGACCCTGGGAGAACCTGGGAAGGCCAAGGGTTATGTGCTGCTTCTGGAGGCTGTGACTTTCCTGAACCCCCTCTCTTGTGGTAGAGATAAAGTGACGGAGGGGTTCTACGAATCGGGGTGGCAGTGGGCACACACAGGCGCAGGACAAATGAATCTGGATGGGAAGCAGACTTCAGGCTAAATTGCCCTCCTCTCAGCTAGTGTCTCTGGGCTCTTTCAGGCCAAAGAACCCCAAACTTTAGACCCCCAGGCCAATCACAGACCATGAATACCTAGTTCAGCAGCTCTCAATCTTTGGGCAACTACTCATTTGGGGGCCGAATGACCCTTTCACAGGGGCCACATATTGTATTTCCTGTATATCAGATATTTACATTAAGATTCATAACTAGCAAAATCACAGTTACGAAGCAGCAACAAAAATAATTGTATGGTTGGGGTCACCACAACACGAGGAACGGCGTTAAAGGGTTGCAGTGTTAGGAAGGTTGAGAACCACTGTCATAGAGACTCAGGAAACAGCCAAGCCTGCTGTAACAGGGGTGGAGTTAATAGAGGCCCACACACAAGTGACCCACTTCCTCTAACTATACCCCCACCTCAGAAGGGTTCCCAAATCCCCCCAAAACAGAGCTGCTCTCTGGGCACGACGTGATCAATACAGGAACTGGAAGGACGGGTTACACTAAGCATGGCAGGTGGAAATTAGCCTGGAGATTTACAGCAAAGGAGGGATGGTGGATTAAACCCATGGCAGTGTAGCTCAGACACCCCAGATGTTTCCAGGGCAATCTCACTGAGCAGAAAACTTTCGTAACACTTAAAAAAGAAACCTGAATTTTGTGGACTACAATTTCTAAGAACCTACCTTTGACCAGTGCTGCCCACATGAAGGAGTAGCAGAGATGTTAAGGAGAGTACTGTTTACCTCACTGGGACGCTAGAAGTCACTGGACAGAAAAAATGTTACTACTATATTGTCCTCAACACCGTGCATTGCAGCGTCTCCAGGAAGGGCATCTTTTGCTTGCTTTCTCTCTGAGCCCTGGCAAAGCTGGTCTCAACAAAAAGCAAATCAGAAAAGAATAGGCTGCAGGAACAAACAGGGGCTTCTCCAGGAAGAGGGTCTCTGGCTATCCCCTCCCTATTCCCTCTCTCCCCGCTCACTCCCACTCGGGGACACAGGCTAAGGTGGCTTTTTCTTCCTAGTCTCACAGGAGCACAGGCGGCTCTTACTCTTCTGCCCTGATGTGACATACAGGAAGTAGGAGAGTGACAGTCTCCATCTTCAGCCCTGGGGCTGTTGAGCGGCCTCCACAAGACACTTCCATAGAGCACTAAGGTGTCAAAGCTCCCCACCTGTGTGTCCAGCGGTCCCAGGTCCCCTCTGCACCTGTGCTGTGGACTCTCCTAAGAGCAACGCTTCTTACTTTGTCCAGGGGGCAGAGCTGGAGAGGGGACATGGAGAGTCTTGTCCTGGCCCTGATCCACAGCCCTTGATTTAACCACACATGCACCCTCCCCAGGCAGGTTCCTCTGTCACTTTTATAAAAGTCACAGTCTGAGCTCACTGGTCGCCTCTGCTCTATTTATTTTTCAGGATCTGCTTCATAAACTGTTGGACATCCAAGTCAATCTTCTTTATTGCTGTTAACTTCGCCTTCCAATTATGCAAAATGTCCTGCAGCTCCCAGGACGGGGTCCCATCTCTATTGACACTTGGTGCTGTGGGTCTCAGCCTTGACTGACAGAGGCAGTGGCTTCTTATGTCAAGCCCCATCTTCTCCAAAATACAAGTGACTCGGGGACAAGATGGGCACCTGGGAGATGCATGGCTGGACAGGCAAGGTGGGAACTAAAAACAGCACCCAGGGCAGCTGGAGCTCCAGGCTTAATTGCTTTGTTCAAAAAACATGGCAACTGGGAGGTGCCGAAAGCACACTTTAAAAATTGTGTGCGTTCCTGTATTTGAACATGTAAATTTTGTTGTTTGTATTTCCTTTGCCCTTTAGGACTCCAAGGAGAGCTGCTGTGCTTGGTATCACAATGAAGCTCTCAGTGATTCCTTCTAGAAGGTACCGAGTGCCTGCTATGTGCAGGCGTTCTCCTAGGCTTGAGTTCCATCCGGAGACACTCAGCAGACAGGACAGGACTCACGTGACTCAGAAAGTGGCAGATTCTGGATGAGGAAGTGAAGGGTCAGCTTGGGGCATGAGGGGCTTCAGGAGAGACTGCGGTGAATCCTGCAGGATGGGAAAGTGGGAGACTCTGCGGGAAATGCTCCGGACGGGGAACAGCAGTGTAAAGGTCCTGTGGTAGGTCTTGGTTTGGCCACCTGTGGAAGAGCATCGTAGAGTTGGGAGAGGAGGGGAGAAAGAAGGACGGAGAGGTGGCAAGGCTCTGCGCAGCTGCTCTGAGCTTTCTGTGTGGGAGGCAGAGGGAACGACAAGACCTAATTTATCTCAAAAAAAGACCACTGGGATCATTTGTTTAGACTGGGAGAGGGCCCAGGGTGGAGGCTGGTGTCGACCCCAGGAGACAAGTGATACATACTGTCTTCAGTGTCCAAACAGTAGCTGGGCCACTGTGGTAGAAGCCATGTATATATGTGTTGTGTGTGCACGCTTACGTGTGTGTGTGTGTGTGTATGTTATATGTTTTATATAGAAATGTTTTCACAGTGTTTGTATTTATGCTTCTCATGTGTATGTAGAGGTCAGAGAATAACTTGGACGAGTTGGCTCTCTCCTCCCACCATGTGAGTGCCAGGTTTGCCAATAAGTGCCTTTACCAGCTGATCCACATTGCCAGCAGTGCTGTGTGTATCTTTAAGGTAGCACCAACCCCTTTTTCAAATGGACGGGGCGTTGTGTGCACAAACTACCAGACAACATGCATCCCACAAAGGCATTTAGGTTGCTGGTCCGAATAACTTGACCTTGATCTCTGAGAGCTTGGCAGGCATTTATCAAGAATTATACAAGGTTTTTTTTTTTTTTTTTTTTTTTTTTTTTTTTTTTTTTTTGGTTTTTTTGGTTTTTCGAGACAGGGTTTCTCTGCAGCTTTTTTAGAGCCTGTCCTGGAACTAGCTCTTGTAGACCAGGCTGGCCTCGAACTCACAGAGATCCGCCTGCCTCTGCCTCCCGAGTGCTGGGATTAAAGGCGTGCGCCACCACCGCCCGGCCTTTTTTTTTTGAGACAGGGTTTCTCTGTATTGCTTTTGTGCCTCCCCTGAAACTCACTCTGTAGACCGGGCTGGTCTCGAACTTAGAGATCTGCCTGCCTCTGCCTCCCGAGTGCTGGGATTAAAGGCACATGCCACCACTCCCCAGCTATTGTTAAAACAGGGCTTCACCATGTACTGCAGGCTAGCCTCCAACTCCCAATCCTGCTTCAACTTCCTGAAAGTTGGGGTTTCAGGCTTTTGCTATACCACTCCTGGCAGAGATGTATACAGATTTTTAAAAAAGGAGTTGTATGCTTTAGGATGTAAACACAGACACCATCTTCAGCTTCACAGTATCTTAAAGGGCGGGGGCAGGGTATGAGCCAGGTAAAAGCACTTCCCCTCAAGCCTGCCCACCTGAGTTGAGATCCCCGGAATCCAGGTAGGCCCTGGACGTGGTGGGGCTCATTCATATTCCCAGCATTCCTGTGGCGAGATGGGAGGCAGAGGTAGAGGCAGGAGAAAGTCCCAGGAGCTTGAGGTGGACACAGTACAGCAGCAAAGAGCAAGAGAGACCCTGCCTCAAATGGGGTGTGACGCAGGGACCAACATCAAAGCTGTTCCCTGATCCCTACATACAGCATGAAGGTGCCCTTGTCCACGAACATGTAAATACACACACCATGAATAAATTTTAAAAAGCAATACATTGTCATATGGATACACTGTCTCTGGTGTTACAAATTGTCATCATTCATTGAAATAGCATGATAAAGATTATAAAATCTTAAATATGATCAGAATCCTTTCAGTTATTAGTTTAAACACCCCCTACACACACACACACACACACACACACACAGCAGGAGACTTGGCTGCAACAGTTTTTGAGAAGCACACACACAGGCCAAGAACTGCCTTGCCTAATGGACTCCAACTTGAATTGCGTTTGAGACAGATGAGTCGCGTCAGGCTGCCGCTCAGCGGAAAGAATTGTGGCGTCTGGTTGAGCAATAAAGGTGCAGAATGCGAGCAGAAACACGTGTTCCGAGGACATTAGCTGTTAGCCACGAGCCTTTCTCTGGCTGACGATCTCGCTGTGAAATCCAATATTACTCCAGGAAGGGAAACAAGGCCACGAGCTGTCAGCTGGCACACGGCAGTTCATCAAGCAGCCCCAGTGACGTGCCTCAGCCCATCTCCACTTGGGCAGGTTCTGGAAGTGGCCCGGGTGTTCTGGTCTAGAGGGTGTGTGTCACATAGTAAGGGACAGGCCAGCAGTATAATGACCTGTATTTCTGCAAAAATTTCTCCCTCCTCACCCCATGACTGTCAACATAAAAAACATCTCTCTCAAAGGGAATGAACAATGGTTTATTTTGGAGCCAGACCTGAGTCACTAAGGCTTGGGGATACAGATTTGGAGTACTCAAAATTCCAAGTTCTCATGAATTCAATTGTATGAAGTTCTTATAAGATTAGAACAAAAGAAGCCATAAATCAACACTTTTTGAATGTACCCATGGAAACACCAGGTAGGCAAGTTATGACAAAGTGGGGACATGTCTTGAACAGGCCTCACTTGCTGCCTGGTGATGTTCATAGCTTTAGGGTTGGTGGAAATTAGTATCTGTCCATACATTTCAAAATAACTTACCGCACAGGGAGACTCTGTCTCAAAAAACAACCGGGAGGTGGTGGCGGATGTAAAAAGCTGAACGTCCCGTAGGGCCTGTGCCCCCACAAGATGTTATGCGAGCCGGGAACTAAGCCAGAGACTTAAAAACACATAGACAGAGACACAGAGAGAGATTCTGACACGGGTCATCCTTGATACAAGAATGCCAAGTTTATTGTGCACAGGGGCAGCTTATATAGGGCTCTGGCCACGCCCCAGCTCTCGGGATCTTTCAGCTGCAGACCCAGCAGCCTGCCATCAAGGTCTCGTGGTCAGAGCAGCTGCAGGCTGCTCAGAGCAGAGGAAAACAAGTTGTTTTGCTCAGAGCAGCTACAAGCACAGGAAAAAACAAGCCGCTCACAGGGAATTCAAGGTTTGGGGGTCCACAGCCCCCAATAGCTCCCAACAGGTGCAAGCCTTTAATTCCAGCACTTGGAAGGCAGAGGCAGGCAGATCTCTGTGAGTTCAAGGCCAGCATAGTTTACAGAGTGGAGTTCCAGGACAGTCAGGGTTGTTATACAGAGAAACCTTGTCTCAAAAAACAAAACAAAATCAAAATAGCTCACCCAAACGTCACAGGGTGTTAGGGCACACACAGGATGAAAACAAATGGCTAACAAGGGGCAAAGATAGTCCAAGATAACTTGACTTCTGGATTTGCAACGTTCCAACCTCACCGTGGTCACTGAAGTTCTAACTGGTCAGTCAACCTTGTAGAATGGCCAGTGTGGCTGTGGCTTATTTCTGGGGACTTCAGTTAACACAATTGTAAAGAGATGCTGAACCTAGGCCACCTTACCAGAGATGGCTCTGGCCGAGGATTACGCCACATCTCATAATCCATGAGATGTTTTATCCACAGTGCCACGTACCATCTGCACGGCAGAATGCACAGGGCTCATCACACTTGTCACTCCTGTGGCACACATCTGAGAGGAGGGACTTACAGCTCAGGCTCTGGTCAACTCGTACCATAGCTGTGGGTCTCAGGTGGTGGAGGAGTGCTGCTCACCTCACAGCAGCCAGGAAGCAGACAGGATGACTTGCGACATGTCCTTCTCAGCCATGATCACCTCGGTGACCTGCTTCCTTCGATTGGCCGGTGCCTGCACAGCACAGCAGTCCAGCTGTCCCAGCAATCCCTCAATAAATTGCTCTACTGATTGGATCAGAGCCCTCAGGATCCAGTCGCTTGTCCAAAGTCCCATCTCTGAGCACTGTACTGGGGACAGAGATGTCAACATCTGAGCCTTTAGAGGACATTTCTGTGTCCAAACCACGGGCAGCATCATTCTCTCATCAAGTGACCAGTGATGCCAGGTGGGGCTGCTTAATGTATGGTATCCTAATTGTCTTAATGTATTGTGGCACCTACACCACGGGATGGTTTGCAAGTTGGGCAAGGGGCTGGAGATTGAAACACACACACACACACACACACACACACACACACAGAGAGAGAGAGGGGGTCATCCTTGAAACAAGAATGCCCCTTTTATTGTGTTTCAGGGCAGCTTCTATAGGGCTCTCCTTTACTAATGGCCATACCCTAGCTCTCAGGATTTTTCAGCTGCAAGCCCACCAGAAACCATTCCCCTGCCATCAGGAACTCATGAGGGTCTCATGCCCAGAGCAGCTCCAAGCACAGGAAAACAAGCTATTTACTCTGGCAGGCAAGGGGTCATAGAAAATTCAGGATCTAAGGGTCTGCAGTCCCTAACAATGTATGGTATCCTAATTGTCTTTAAAATATACAAAGTTTTGATGAAAATGTATTGAAAATATATTTGCATATGTAGATGCACGGTGTACATGTGGGCATATACATGTTCTCATGAGCACATGTGTGCTCAGGTAGATGTATATGTTGAGTTGACATTGGGTGTCATCTACAGCTCTCAATTTATTTACTGAGGCAGGGTTGCTCATTGAGTTCAGAGCTCTGATTCAGCTAGTCTAGCCTGACAACTTGCCCGAGGCATCCCCTGTCTTGGCATTATGAATGTCTAGATTACAGGCAGCCACCATGTCTATCTAGTAGGTTCTGGAACCTGAATTTTAGTTTTCACACTTCCGTGGTTGGTGCTTATCCACTGTGCCATCCCCTGTCCCCAGTAACATACATTGATAGGTCTGCCTTTTACTTACCTTAAGGGAAAGAATTCAGAACATTGGCGATTATTCTGTGCTGATAGGACCGTGAGGAATTGTACGTTCCCGATGGTTGCTGCGGGAAGCCAAATGGTGCTATACCAACAGAGGCCATCCCTGTGAAACAACGAACACACTTGGTCTCTGAACAAACTCTGGCTCCTGTGAACGTCTCCTGTGGGTTCCCGCATCCAGATACTGACAACCAAGGTCATACATCACATTTCGTTGGTGGGAAACAGAGACAGAAACAATATGAACATCCCTCTGTGGGAGGCTGATTAAAAATAAAACCAAGCCAAATAAAGACAGTGGGATACAGGCATTCTGAAGGAGTCTGAAATGGGTAAAACACCGCTAGGTGGTGGCGTCATTATTGCGGCGTGTAGAGGCAGAGCCATGCGATGGACGGCAAGATGGTGTGTACTGCTGCTCTTCGTGTTTGTATTTGCATAAAGAAGGAAGGAGGGATACACTGGACACTAGCAATGCAGTGACCCGCTGTCCTCCCAACTAAAGGGACTAAATGCATGTCCTTGCATCCTGCTTATGCAGTGCTGGGGATGGGACCCAGTGGTTTGTACATGCTAGGCAAGCACTCTACCAACTGAGCTAAACTATGAGTGTTAAGTCCACTGAATAAATTGCCAGACAAACAGGTAGGCAGTTTGTGAACAGCCTCTTTTTCAAGTTGAGTCATGTTAGGGTCAAACACTCTTTGGAATCAGTGGAGGTCAGTGCTGGGAAGCCCTGTGCTTTTGCCAATCAGGATACAAAAAGCACAGTGACCATCCTTAGCCCCTGCTGATGCCTGCTGCTGACCTCTTGATTGGACTCAAAACACCATCCAGGCAGCCTTGGAGTAGCAAGAGCGAGTCCATTTAGAGAATGTTCCCACCACACTTCACAGAGACCCTAGAGAGGATCACCAGTTCTGTTTCAGAAATATGGCTCCTGAGCTGAGGCAGCTGCGGACCCCACACCAGCAGATCCGAGCTGGAATGGAGGTGGTGAGAAGGATGGAGAGACCGGAAGCCTCTTCTATGCTTCATCTTTCCGTCCTCAGCTGCTTTCTGTGGCTGTACCCCCAGCCAAGGCATTTTATCTGTAAGCTCGCAAACTGAGTCTAATGGGAGAGAAACAGAAAGCAATGCAAACACTGGACAGCGGCAGCCATGAGCACAGGCAGGGCTGGGAATCTTCCGTCCACCATGAGGACCAAGGAGGTCAAGTTCATGGCTCTGCCCAGCGTTTTGACATTGCTGATTTTTGTTTGTTTGTTTGTTTTTATTGAGTGAAGGCAGACGCTGAAAATATGGTCACTGCTTCAAAGAGGCATCTGAGTAGGTAGTTCTACCTGTGATCCTCTTAGCATCCTGTGCTGTCATTGTGGGTATGTTTGTGTCTCATATTAACACCTGAGCTCCCTGCAGGCCAAGTGCCTACACATGTTGGAGGATACTCTGGGAGACTTCAGGGCGAGTGCATATCCTGATCTGGACTGAGTGTCTCCATGTGTGTCTGTTTGCCTCCCAAATCACGAGGATTCCTGTTTTGTAGGGCTGGAGATGAAATCCAAGCCTTCCCAGGTACTAAGTGCTCTACCACTGAGCTACACCACTGCCTGTCCCCTAAGGAAGAAGCCATAGCAGTGGCTTCTTCCATTCTCCAATGTGGCCAAGTTTGAGCTAGGGACTGTCCACTTGTCAATAAGCTGCAGATGTGGGCTGATGGTGGGAGACGGCATGTATCCTGGGGATGCTTTGTCCTTAATCTCTTGTGCCTTAACAGGAGGGCTGAGGAAGTGGCTCAGTCAGCAAAGTAGTTGCTTTGCAAGAATGAAGACCTGAGTTCAGGTGTTATGGAATATTATGTTAGCTGGGCAAAGATGTGTTACATTTGCTTATGCTAAGGAGTTTGCTAACTATGTGAAGGAGGTGTGTTGCATTTGTTTCTGCTGAGGAGTTTACTTTAACTATGTGAAGGAGGTGTGTTGCATTTGTTTCTGCCGCCTTTGTTAACGATGTTAAGATGTATTGCATTTGTTTGTGCTGCATTTGCTTAATTATGTAAAGATGTGTTGCTGTTTCACTGTCCCTGCCTAAGGCACCTGATTGGTCTAATAAAAAGCTGAACAGCCAATAGCTAGGCAGGAGAAGGATAGATGGGGCTGATAGGCAGAGAGAATAAGTAGAAGGAGGAGAAGAGGAAGAGGAGGAAGAAGAGTACAAGGGAGAAAGTGTGGGGGGGGGTCATACCTGGGACCAGAAGCCAGGAAACCACCAGCCAGTCAGACACTGGAGGAAGTAGCAAAGTAAGACATACAAAAAGGAAGAAAGGTAAAATGCCCTAAGGCAAAAGGTAGATGAAGAGAAACAGGTTAATTTAATTTGAAAGAGCTAGACAGAAGTGAGCCTAAGCTAGGCCAAGCATTCATAACTAATAAGAAGTCTCTGTGTCTTGATTTGGGAGCTGGGTGACGGCCTGAAAGAAAAGGTCTGTTACATTCAGGTCCACTGCATCCACTTAAAAAGTCAGATGTGACAGCACACGGCTACAACCCTAGTGCTAGGGAGACAGATGAGAGGATCCCTGGGGCTCACTGGCCAGTCAGCCCCGCTAAATTAGCAAGCTCCATGTCAAGCGAGAAGTCTTGTTTCAAAACCTAAGATGAAAGCAATTGAGGAAGAGATGAGATGCCGGCCTCTGTCCTCCACATGCATGCATACACATGTAAGACCACTCCCCTGAGAATGTTCTATAATACATACAGTTCCTTTAGGACTGAACAGGCTTGGATGTATCTTATCATATCACCTGACTACAGATGCAAATCTCAATTCTGACGCAAGAGCCTAATTGTGTGAGTCTGCAAGGCTGTGAGGTTGCAAGGCTACTCAGCTGCAGGGCTGTTTGGCTGCAGGGCTGCTCCACTGCTCACAGACTCAGACACTTCAAGGTGATTTCGGAGCCGACCGGCATCAATCTCAGGCAAATAATGAAACCTTCCAGGTTTAGCACAGACGCTCACAGGCTTCTCAGCAGGGACAGCAAATAAAAAGATATTTATTCAAAAATTTGATGATCCAGAAGGCTTCTGGGATGAACGCGCTCTAGTTAGTGACTTCCTGGAGGATCTGTTAGCACAGAGAAATGGAAATGACGGTGAGGGAACCTGATGTCGCCCATGCGAATGAAAGCAGAGCAGAAATATCTGTCACTTCTGTTCGGTGCGGGGAGGGGCTGGCTGGGAAGAGGACAGACAGACAGACAGACAAGCCAGGGGGCGGTAAGTGATGAGGGAAATAGTTAGGGTACAGGTCTCTTGAGGTTTGTTGTGGCTCAGAGAGGCACAGACACTTGCCATGAGCTCACAACCTGGAAGACAAACCTGGGGCCAGACCCTGGTGGCCCGGCTTCTCAGTGCTCCCTATTTCCTGTGTTTCAGAGGGTCTGACCCTGGAGAAGCTTGAGTGACAGGTGTCAACAGCATCAACTCCATTGAAAAAAATTAAGTAAGATTTCCCTTTATTCTTTGGCAGTTTCATTCATGCAGACATTGATCATATCATACCCACCCCCACTTCTCACTTCTAGACACCCTGCAGTGTATCCTGTTCTTAACGGGAAAAGAGATGGGCTGTGACCGTTTTCACATCCTTCCTGTCTGTAGGCAGGGCTCTGATGTAAGTTCATATGGTAATGGATTTAAAGTGGCCACAAAGGACCGCAGAACACCTCCTCATCGCTCACTCATTGTGAGTCCCAGGTCGACTCTCTGTTGCTGAGATAAAATATCATGGCCAAAAGCAGCTTGGGGAGGAAATGATTTATTTGACTTACAGGCTACGGAGTCCTTCATGGAGAGAAGACATGGCGGAACTCAAGATAGGAGCATTCAGTTGCCTTTCTGATACAGCCCAGGCTCACTTTGCTAGGGATGGCACCACCCACGGTGGACTGGGTCCTTCTACATCAATGAACAGTCAAGAAAATTTCCCACAGAGATGCCCACAGGTCAGTGTACTGGAGGTATTTCCTCTCCTGAAGTTTTCTCTTCCTGTGTGTCTCTAGTTTGTATTAAGTTGACTATGACATTCTGTTAACCAAAGAAATGGGAGCACCCTTGCTCTCTGAGGCTGTGGTTAGTGATGGAGTCCCAGGTTCCACTGTAAGACACTCTTCTTATCTTTCTCCTCTTACTTCCTAAAAGACTGAAGTAAAATATATATTACACCATACACAGTTGTAGGATATGCATCACGCTGCACAGTGGTAATAGAACATACGTCACACTGCACAGTGGTAATAGAACATACATCACACTGCACACAGTTATAGAACATACGTCACACTGCACACAGTTATAGAACATGCATCACACTGCACAGTGGTATTAGAACATACGGCACACTGCATAGCGGTAATAGAACATGCATCACACTGCACAGCGGTAATAGGACATGCATCACACTGCACAGCGATAATAGAACATGCATCACACTGCACAGCGGTAATAGAACATACGTCGCACTGCACAGTGGTAATAGAACATGCATCATACTGCACAGTGGTAATAGAATATACACCACACTGCACAGTGGTAATAGAACATGCATCACACTGCACAGTGATAATAGAACATGCATCACACTGCACAGTAGTAATAGAACATGCATCACACTGCACAGTGATAATAGAACATGCATCACACTGCACAGTGGTAATAGAACATGCATCACACTGCACAGCGGTAATAGAACCGGCATCACACTGCTCATGGCAGCAATTATTTAGCTCATGTAATCTCCAACTGGCACCAAGCACGTAGGTCCCCAGGTGGCTCCTCCTGTTACTCATTTGAAACACAGGCTCCGAAAAGCACACATGTAGCTGTTTTCAGGTTTAAATTTCCACCGACAGAACCATTACAGTATCTGTCCCCAGTGTTAGAGCTTTTTAAAAGGTTCCTTTAAAGGCTCTTTCCTCTTTCATTATGTGCAAGTTTGGGACTCAGTTCCTGTTTGTCTGCATTAGCTGCTGTCTTTCAGGAGGAATCCTCTGTCTCCAGGAAGACGGCTTGAGAGGCGGCTTTCCCCCAAGGAAGCATTGGAAGGGAGCTGTAAGCTTTCAGTATCTGCAGACAGCTCATCAGGTGCAGGAGGGGGTTTACTAGTCAAGATAGCCATGGGACACCGTGACAGCAAACACCACCTGAATCACCCTGGCCATGCACAAGAGGCATCCTGTGTCTAACGTTGATGGTGGGAAGGTCTGGCTTCTTTTACTCTCTGACAGAAGCCCCAACCATCTCTCAATTTGGTCATCTCAATGCCTGTTTCCATGATCACTGTGGGAAAGAATGGGGAATGGTGTATGTGTGCATACGTGTGTGTGTACATGTGTGTGCTTGTGGAGGTCAGAAGCCAATTTGGGTTTCCTTCCTCTATCTCTTTCCCCTTTATTTTCTTAAGTCAATGCCTCTCATGGAACCCAGAGCTCACTGGATCAACTAGACTGGTGGGCCAGAAAAACCAAAGATCCTCTTGTGTCCACCTCCCGACTCTGGAACTACAGGCGCATGCGGCCGTGCCTGGCTTTTTATATGGGTGTTGTGGATCCTAACTGGGGTCCTCATGTTTGTATAGCGAGCACTTGCTATGGCTCCAGAGCAGCAGCTCTTAGGCTCGTTAGCGATTCCCCTGTCCCTCCTCTTGGATCTCTATGACTAGGCATGTGCATAGACAGTCACAAGCAGTGGAGAAGCTATGACTGTCCTGTGGGAGGGGGCTGGTGAGGGGACCTTCAGGTGCTGAAGAGGGCCTGTGGTTCATTGCATTAGCGATGGGAAGGAGGGAGTTGGAAAATAGCGTCCTGCATGTGACAGCTCTCTCTTGGACACACTGGATCTCAGCAGATGACTGCCTTTCTAAGTGGCTGGATTAAAGAGCATTAGCATTTGAGGCCAGGCACTTTCTGCTCTGCCTCTCTATAATCTTATTTTGTCTGCAAAGAGGCCTGGCATGCATCTTTTGGGCTCTCAGCCAGATGAGTCATCTCCTTGTCTGTTGCCTTGTCTCCATGGTATCAGGTCTGTGTCAGAACTCAACAGCACTCCTGGCCAGAGACTGGGCCAGGTGTTCAGGTTCCACAAAACTAGACAGGCCTGGGTCTCTGATGGCGTCCCCCTCAGTCAGCACCGGTGTCAGGACCAGGTTCTGGGACAGTACTGCCTGGAGCCTGGTGAGTCACATTTGGTCTGGTGCCTAGATCAACTTGTCATCACTCTAGAAATGGGGTTTAGGCTTGGCACCCCTCATCTTCAGGGTACTCCCAGCGGGGAGCTTCATCATGGCAGTGGCTTTGCCACCCTCTGCGAAGGTGCCCACTGCTACAGGCTGTGTGGACATCAGAGACGGTGGAAGAGCTGAGACAGTCAGATGCCGCCAGGGACTAGGAGGCACACCAGGCCAGCCAAGGCTTCGTTTTTTTCTTTTTCTTTATAATAAATAGGAAAAATGATGAAGGGGTGGAGTCAACCTGAATGCTCCCATGGTGCCCAACATTCCAGAAAGACACCAGTTGGGGGAAAAAAGGAAATACATAATTAAAATCTGGAGGGTGCTGCGCCCAGAATCTCACACTTTCCTGTGAGTTTGAGGCCAGCAAAGCAAAAGAATTTCTCTTCACAGCCATGGTGTGAACGGGACTGTTTTCAGGAGCTTCTTCCTAAAATAGGGGCATCGTGGAACGTGCTGTCTGTCAATTGCTCATAATGTGGTCTAACAGCTCTCTAAAATTAAACAGGGACAGGATGGTGGGCTATTCCTGAGGGACTCCCAGCGATTCCTTCCTCCTGGCACCATGTCCTCATATGAGCCCCATCCTCCCAAGTGGGGACCTTGTGTCCCACGGACCAAAACATTTAAAAGGGATTCCCTAGGGAACTCAAGAGTAGCCTTATGGAAACTTGAGGGAGAGAAGAACAGGCCAGCTGCTGGGGATCTCAGCAGTTGCCACTGGGAAGACAGAGGTGGGCAGGGGAAAGAGAAGGTGACACTCTCTGAGCTAGAAGGTGAGAGAGCCCGCAGGTCCCGCAGTGGAAGTCTGTGAATGGGGCATGGCTGTGGCTTCAGAGAGTCCTCATGACTTGGAGTGTCAGGGCCAAAGCTTAAGATTGTGGTCGATGTTTGGAGAAAAGAGATGGCAAGAGGGAGACAGCTATGGTGTTAAGGGGTTGTCATCCACCAGGCATGCTATTTGAGTCAATGGATGTCACCGGGTAAGTATTTATATGTTCCCTGACTCAGGAGTCCCCTCTGTCACTATCAGAAAGGATGCTACCACCCAATGGGTTATGCCTTTACATCAGAGGAATCTGACACCGATGTCCAAAATGGTGCCTAGAAAGCAGCTGGTGGCAGACAACCCTTCTGATTCCTTTCTTTCTGCCCAGCATTCCAGACCAGCTGGACCTGGGGACTTACCTCTGAGGAGTGCAATCCAGAAGACGTGATGGCACTTCTGAAGTTGGAGTGGGGGCAGCAGGCTGTGACTCAGTATTTGGCTCTTGCACTTTTTGTCCTGGGTCCCCTTGAGATGAGGAACAGAGACACCTGCAGCTAACAACCATGGTTTCATTCGGCCAATACCCTGAAACTGAATTGATGGGTAATAGGATTATTTGTTTGGAAGAGGACATTTCAAGACAGGAGGGCATCCAAGCTGGTGCATCTGTGCTGGTAACAGTCAGGACCTCGCTAAGAGGAACTTCCTGGTCTGCACTGGACAGTAGCAAGGATGTCCTGAGAGCCTCGCCTCGCCTATCAGATGCTCTATATTGGGACCATCCAAATTCCCTTTGAAGGCAAAAAGCCTAACCAGAAAGGGTTCGCTGTTCCTCAAAGGCAACTGCCTAGGGGAAGGATCTCCCCAGGGCCAGCACACAGGCTGATACAGGTGTGACCCAAGGTGGCCAGGCTACACTTCAAGCTGGCAGCAAAACCTGGCAGAGTCATCCACATGGTTCTATGGGCAGGGAAGTCATAAGATTAATGGAGTTGTGGAGAGCGGCCGAGGCCAGGCAGTGTGTAGCAATCTGAGTCCCAGTAAGGAGGTGATAAGACACTACCGGGTGAAGTTGTGAAGGTGAAACCTAAGTGGCAGTGGAGAACCAGGACACTGGAGATGCCAGAACCGGAATGTCAGCCACAGAGAACTGTGAACAGAGCGTAAAGCCAAAGAGAGAGGCTGTGTGTGCTTCAGGAGTGGGGTCTAAGAGGCTACCTACGTCCCTTAGAGCCCCGCTTGATTTTATCACAAGTTCCAGATGCCAGACATGAATCTGCAGGATGCAACATTTTTCCTGTTGTATTTTCATCCAATCATTCCTTGCTATGTCTTGATCTTTCTTTCTGGAATAGGAGTATTTACTCTCTGCCATTGAATGTTGAAAATATTTTTTTTTGTTTCAGAGCTCCCAGTTAAGAGGTTTCAAACTTTTAAAGCATTGTTAAAGTCTATGGGGACTTTTAAAGTTGGACTAAATGCAGGTTGCGTTACAACATGGTTATGAGCAGTGAGAAGAATCGAAAATCTGTGGCTTGAAACTGATGTATTTGGGTGTCGGGTTGACAGAGCACGATGCCTGGTGTTAACTGTTAACTGGAATCTAGAATCGCTTTGACGAATCTAGATTTGATGAATCTGTCCTTGGTTGCAGTTGTGATGTGACCAGCTGCTTCTAGCCCCTCCCATTGTGGCATCCCCACCATGATGGGCTGTGCCCTTTGACCTGTGAGACAGAAGAAACCATGTCTTCCTTAATCTGTTCTATTGCTCACAGCAGCAGAAGTCAGATATCAGCCATGCTGCCTGGGAGTTGGAAGTTATAAAAGGAAGTAAGAAGATCAAAAGAGAATGGTCTGTTTGCTGCTTCGTTCAAGGTCTGCCAAGGCTGCTGGGAGCAGCTGGCAACAGGCCTCAGTAGCCTTGTCAGGAGGACACAGGTTTCTCCAGGCAGAAGTGCGAGCCAGGCTGTGCCTTCCTCTGGACACAGCTGCCTCTCGCATCCATCCCAGGCTGTGCCTCCCTTTGGACAAATCTGCCTCTCGCATCCATCCCAGGTTGTGCCTCCCTTTGGACAAACCTGCCTCTTGCATCCATCCCAGGCTGTGCCTCCCTCTGGACAAACCTGCCTCTCGCATCCATCCCAGGCTGTGCCTCTCTCTGGACACAGCTGCCTCTCGCATCCATCCCAGGCTGTGCCTCCCTCTGGACAAACCTGCCTCTCGCATCCATCCCAGGCTGTGCCTTCCTCTGGACAAACCTGACTCTTGCATCCATCCCAGGCTGTGGTTCCTCTTGGATCTCAGCTCAGACTTGCACCTGACAATTGCTGTCCCTGTTTTATGTAGCTGGAGGAAGTCCAGGTCCCTGTGGGGAGACAGCTGTGCTGACAGCTCCTTCTCCAGCTCTGACAGACAATCGATGGACAAATCACAATGTGTGGAGTGCTGCAGGGAGAACGTGATGGCTCCTACAACCTTGCCCAAACCAAACCAAACCAAACCAAACCAAACCAAACCAAACCAAACCAAACTCCAAAGGAATCCAGGAAGATGGGGCAGGCAGGAACCTGTGTGTGTGTGTGTGTGTGTGTGTGTGTGTGTGTGTGTGTGTGTGTAGAGAGAGAGAGAGAGAGAGAGAGAGAGAGAGAGAGAGAGAGAGCCCACATTGTGAAGTTATAGAAGAATCACAGACTCACAGAGGATAGAAAGACAATGAGTGTGGATTCCTTGTGGTTGGCTTTGAATGTTTTAGGTATAAAACGTATTATACAACCCCCTCCCCACACAGTAAAGATACCACATTAAAAATCATGTTTTGTGTCAACTTGAAACAAACTAGGGTCATCAGAGAGGAGGTGCCTCAGTTGAAGAAATGTTCCATGAGATCCAGCTATAGGGCTTTTATCTGTTAGTGATCAATGGCGGAGGGCCCAGCCCATGGTGGGTGGTGCCACCTCTGGGCTGGTGGTTCTGGGTTCTGTAAAAAAGCAGGCTGAGAAAGCCAGGCAGGAGAAGCAAGCCAGTAAGCAGCATCTTTTAATGGCCCCTGCATCAGCTCCTGCCCTGTTTGAGTTCCTGCCCTGGCTTTGTTCACTGATGAACAACAACGTGGAAGTGTGAGCTGAATAAACCCTTTCCTCCCCAACTTGCTCTTTGGCCATGGTGTTCCATTGCAGCAATAGAAACCACAACTAAGACAGACTGGTACCAGTGTAGTGGGGTGTTGCTGTGACAGACCTGACTATATTTTGGGGAGAATTGTGGAAGGACTTTGGAATTTGGGGCTAGAAAAGCCATTGAGTATTAAGACCTCAGAGGGATGTTTTGTAGGAGCTTGGGAAGGTAAGACTGTTGAGAACAGCACAGAGGATGGAGGTCTGGCTGGTGAAGTTTCAGAGGGAAGCCTAAAGACTCTATCAAGGCCATTCGTAATTTTGATTTAAGATCCTACGGTGTCTGATTAGCTGGGGCTGGAGAATCAGCTGGGATTAACAAGACGCCAGAGCTACTGAACCTTTGCTCTGCTGGGACACTCGATGCCGGTCGGTTGGAGCTGAGAAATTAGCAGTGACTAAGAAGAGACCAGCATCGCCGAGGTGAAATCTTCTGGGAAGTGTTTCCTGAGAGCACAGGGAGGCTGTGTTCCAAGGCAGCCAAGGCTGCACCTCGTGCTGGCAGAGTCACCCAGGTGGTACTGGTTCTGAAGGCGTGAAGGGGTCATGGAGAGCAGCTGAGGCGTGGCCCTGTGAGAGGCCAGGAGAGGCCATGGGTGAAGGTGCAGTCTAAGTGACAGTTGAGGGCCCAGAACTGAAGGGGCCAACGAAGTTAAGACTTGGTACCACGACATCCTGGGAGGCTACTGGTGAAAGCACAGCCCAGCTGCAGCAGAAGACCCCAGCGTCTTGGAGGGGCCGGTACCCAGGATGGCCACCAAGAACGGCAGCAGCAGTGGAGCCGAGCCAGCCTGAGCCTAGAAGACAAGCTGTGTGTGCTGCAGGGGGCGGAGCTGGAGAAGTGACCCAAGCCCCTTGGAGGAGTCCAGATCCTAAGTGAATCCCAGGTAATTGGACACTGAGTTATTTACACTGTTGGAGTTTGGTTTTGCTTTGATTAGATTGTGACTGTGCCCTGATTTTTTTTCCTCTTGAAGTAAGAAAGTATTTATTTTTGATTTTACTGGAGCCCACAGTCAAGAGACTTTGAATTTTAAGATTCTGGATTTTAAAGGAGATTGGCTATTTTAAAAGGGACTGAAATTTTAATGTGTTTGAATTTGTAAAGACTGCGGGACTTTTAAAGTTATTGATGATTTTAATGTGCGATCTTGGGGATGAATAAAAAAGGAAGGGTTGTGGCTTCTCAGTGATGTGTTTGTGTGTCAAGCTGACAAGGGGTCAGTTGTGCTGGCTGGTTTTGTGTCAACTTGTCACAAGGTAGAGTCACCAGAGAGGAAGGAGCCTCAGGTGAGGAAATGCCTCCATGAGATCCAGCTGGAAGGCATTTTCACAATTAGTAATCAATGGGAGAGGTCCCTGGTCATTGTGGGTAAGCCATCCATGGGCTGGTGGTCCTGGGTTCTATAGAAAGCAGGTGGGGGGTGGGAGATAGAAGAGAGATCCAACTGAAGAGTAATTTTACCCAGTCTCACTCTGGCTGGGTAATTGGGTACAGAGATAGACACACCCTGATGGGTTGAGGTCCTTCAAGGGGCAGTCCTCTGTGTCCCCTGTGTTGTTTGTTGCTCCTACCCTAGAACTCCAGACACTCGGGTCTGCTCTGCTGGAGAACTTCAGGCTTCCCTCCCAGCCTGTGAACCCGCCATCAGTTCATGCTTGCCCAGCTGACCTGAGCTGGCTACTATTGCTAGCAGTTGCTGTTCCAGGATCTCGGGAACCACATCCTTCCATGTTGCTGTTTAGGGAATCCGTTTTCTAGCCCCCAGCTGTTTGCCTTAGGATCTTCTGTCTCTGCACTGACATGTCCTTCTCTGTCCTTCTCTGTGTCCTCAGCCTAAGAGGGCTCCAGGAGGTCACAGTATCTGCCCCGAGAACTCACCCAGGTAAGAGGCTTCATCTGACACAAGGCTCCTGAAACTGCACTTGTGCATCTTTTGCATCTGCTCACAACCCTCTAATGAATGATCTTGGCAGCAGCTACACAGAAGGCAGCCCAGCCTGCTTGGTTACTGAATTCCGGTTTCCCAGGATTCATCTCTCACTTTTACCAGGGGGCTGGACCAACCTTATGTGTTAAGTGGCTGAGGCCACTGGGCCTTCTTCCTTCAGCTCCTCTCAGTGGCCCAGGGAGAGGCACATGACACACTAAGGACCACATGGTGTGTGGAGACTTGTGGCTGCTCTGGGAGGGACAGAGACTCTTTTCCACTGGGTTGAGCTATCATCCTACAGTGGGAGCAGGGGATGCTTCAGGAATGATCCCGAGAGGAAGCAAAGAGGAGCCAAGGATGCCAAGGCACTAATCGGGTTCTGGTGACATCATTATAGCTGTTCCTAAAGCTATCAAGAGACTGATGTTTACTTCCCTTGTCGGATTCTGATGACATCATTACAGCTGTTCCTAAAGCTATTAAGAGACCCAAACTCAAGTCCCTCATTCTATCCACTCAGGTTTCCTGTTATGTGTAACCAATATTGCTGACAGACAGGTTCTTTCAATTATTTGATGTTTCTTAAACTTTAAAACGTGTATTCAGTGTCTCTGCCTGAAAGGGCTAGGCCGATAACAACAGGACCACAGCACATGGCTGTCCAGGAGAAGGCAGTGGCGTAAAAAGGAAGGCGGAGTACCCCTTAGAGACCCTCAGAGTAGCTGTAGGGGCTGGGGTGATGTGCAAGCCCGAGGCCTGAGTTCAGATTCCCAGAGGCCACAGGAAATCCAGGCATGGGGGCCCTGGGTAGGGTGGTGGCACAGAGACAGAAGGGGGCAGTTTGCTGACTAGTCAGCCTAGCCAATCAGTGAGCTCCAGGTTCAGCGAGAGATCCTGGTTGAAAGGAAAAACAAAAGCAAACAAAAATCTGGAGAGGTGGTTGAGGAAGACACTCAACACTAAGTGCTGAGCCCCATGCGCATGAGCACACGTGTACATCCACCTTCCCACAAGAGACAATCGTTAGCAAGTATCTTTCTTCACATCTCCTGCACCTTTAAGACAGAGCGCCTGTATTGGCTTTGCATGGTTTCAATTAAGAAACTGCCGGAGAAATTGAAGCCACATTGGAATGCGGTGATGCCGTCGATCAAGAATTTTCCAGGCTGAGCTGGGCTGACCCGTGGAGATAGTTGTGACTGACATGCTGTCATAGTTTGACAGAGCCCTTGTGGGGTATGCCGAGGTCACAGATGCAGAGATCAGACTTCCAGGTCACAGGGAGACAGTCTTGGGTGTTGATGCTGACTTAGAGTGAGGGGTTTGCACCAGCGTCCCAGGGCAGCATCTGAGTCTGTCACAGGGTGCTGGATGCGGCCCGTGTCCTTTGGTCTTGCTAATCTGTTTTTCTGAGTCTCCTGGGCTCCCTGCTGTCTCTTCAGCTCTCCGTTCACTGTATGTGGCATTTCCCTTGTACGGACCTTTCTGTTTACATTCTTATTTAAGGCGATTTTTGATGAACACCCTCCTTGCTTATTGACCGATGTCTCTGACCCTGGGTCAAAGCAGGAAATTGGATTTCTGAGAACTGTCAGCGACCACGAGTTCCAGGATCAGCTCATTGAGAAGATACTTGGTGCTCAAGGGCAGTGACAGGCAGCAGGACACAGTCTGTTAGCAGCTCCAGCACCCATCAGAAGCCAGCCACTGAGCTGACCATACAGGCTTGACAGTAAAAGCATCTAGGAAATGGGCCCAGGAAAGACTCTGTATGAGAAACAATGAAACCATGCTTGCCAAGGCAAGAAGCTTGTAGCAGAAATTTTTGTGTCACAGATTTGGATTCAAAATTTTCAAATAACTAGACACTACTCTGTGTGCTAGCCAGGGTGGGCTAGTGTATGCTGCAGTAACAAAGATCCCCCTAGTCATGAGGACTGACTGTATTCCCTCCCTGGGAAATAAGTGTGTGTGGGGGGGTGGGGGTTCTGTGCATTATGTTTACTTGGGTCAGGGACCACGCTGCCTCATGACACAAGTTTCAAGAAAGTCACCCAGGCAGACAGATGGCTGCTGGCTTCTGAGAGGCACTTGACTTTCTCACATGGCATAGACAAAACCACCTCTAAGCTGTTCTGGCATTGAGTGGCAAGAACACACTTCTCCCAAAAGGCAGGAAGGGAACCAAGCACATTGCGTTAACATCACCACTGGCTGGATGCACCCCTACAGTGTGTAGTGTTGCTTAGTACCAAGTCAGTCTCCTGCAGCAGAGCTGAGGGTGGGATGAGAAGCAGTTGGTGAGCATGGCAGATCCACACCTTTGCATGGGGAGCCCAGAAAATCTGGATTCATCCTCCATCCATAGGATCTCCTAATAAATCATATGTTGGTTAGAATAAAATGCTCAGTGGAGAGTGACCCCTGAGCGGAAACCTAGCATCTAGAATTAGAAGTAGAGATGAGGAGGGCAAAAATATATATATAATCAATAGTCTTAACCAGAAAGCAGCTGTTCTGGATAAAATGAACCCATGAAATGCAAACAGAGTCACAATGTTTGAAAGGGGCATGGCCAAGCTCTGTGATGAACACATAATGTAAAATCTCCAGACAACAGGTGGAGGTCTTAGGTAGTTTTGGGTAGAAATTGGAAGGGGATAAATGGGAGACCCAGTAAAACCTTCAAAGGCATGCCTTCAGAAAGCCGCTGTCCCCAGCTAGGCTGTTTAAGTTTCAACCACCTCCCAAAAGCAGCATCACCAGCTGGGACCCAGTCGCCATGAGCCCATGGAGCCCATTCTCCCCAAACCATAGCCGCCAGGAATGCTCATAGGCAGATCAGTTTAGGGAGCTGGGAGCCCCTGCAGCCTGTGACACCTACCACAGGTTCCAAGTATGCCTTCCCATGTGGGGATGTTTGGGAGCCATTTGTTAAATTTATGTTCTGTCTTCTCTCACACTTTCTATTCAAACAACCACCACCAAGATGGCAGGAGCTTGCCTTTGATCCTCTGAGAAGTCACTATCTTGTCCCTTCCTGGCATCCCCACAAGGTGATGGAGGTCAGTCAAACACTGATCGCCATGTCCCTCTGGGTGTCAGGGACAGTCCAGTTGAAGATAGTCAGGACATTCTTACTTGTCAGTCCCCCTCTCTTGCTTCTTCCCAGGATCCCCACCCTTTTCCAATTCCCTCCCCTCCATCTTCCAGTTGTCTCTGGTATCTGTCTATCCTCCCTCCCTGTCTTCTTTCTCCCTAAACATTTCCACAGAATTAAGCCTTGAAAGGTATTTGCATAAAACCATTATAAAGGGGGCAAGAGTGACATTTCCTTACAGACCTGGGTCAATGGCTTTGACAAATGAGGCTGATGGCCAGGAAAGCAAATTGTTAGTGTTCTATTGAAATTTCGCTCTGGGTATTCAATATTTGCATGAGGTAACCAAACACTCTGGGGTTTAGGAGATGAATTCCATTCCAAAACCACTAAAATGAAAAGCCAACTGCAAATTAGGTTTGAAATGGACCTGCCTGTCCTCGGAGATTTTGCAGTGACTAATGGATTAGTCCCCGAGTGGAGCGCAAGCCTACTTTGCTTTCATGGAAGCGAGCAGGACTAATAAAGGCCGTGGTGCTCTGCAGCCCTGAACTGTGGGGGGGGGGGGGGGCGTCACCCTCGGTTTGATAGCCCAGCGCCTCTCAGCTGAGTTTCTTAATTAAGTTGCAATAAGAGGTGGTTCTTAAGAAGTCCCCAAACACCTGAGTTCTTGCTTTAATATTCCTTGTTCACGGTAGTGCCAAGAAAAGGCTTGAAGTGGGTAGGGCGGCCACCTCTCCCTAACCGACATTAGTCCCAGCAAGGCTACAGATAAAGTAAAAATAGCACAACCATTCTAAAACTGTTTTTATCGTATTTGTCTAAGATTCCAAAAAGAACCCCCAAATTCTGCCTAGGTGGCTTTCAAGACAACCTGGGCTTATGTAGTAATCAGAACAACATATGTTTGTGGTACCACTGAATGAATATACTTCTTTGGGTGCGTGCTTGTGCGTGTGTGTGTGTGTGTGTGTGAGAGAGAGAGAGAGAGAGAGAGAGAGGGAGGGAGGGAGGGAGGGAGGGAGAGATTGCACACATGTGTGGGCGTGCGTAGGCTAGAGGCCACCCTCTGGCATTGCTTCTCAAGAGCTGTCCACCTTGTTTTTGAGGCAGGGACTGCCATTGGCCTGGGGCTTGTCATTTAGACTCGGCTAACTGGCTGGCTTTGCCCCTCACTGCCTCCCCAGTGCCAGTGTGGCAAGTATGTACCAGCGTACCTTGCTTTTTAACGTTGGTTTCTGGGGGTTGAACTTGGCTCCCCACGCTTGCATATCAAGCACTGTAGACAATAAGCTGCCCCCACAACCCCATATGCCCTTCTTTAGGCCTTTTCCTCATGGGATGCCATTGGCAACAGCTGCTCCCGTTGCCTGCTGAGAGTGAGGAATGCTGAGACTCAGCTTGCTTTCTCCCTTTCGGTCTGAAACCCCAGCCTATGGGATGGCACTGCCCACTTTAGTGTGGGTCTTCCTCAGTTAACACAATCTAGGAAAGCCCTCATGGGCACACCCAGAGGTGTGTCTCCTAAGAGATCCCAGAGCCAGTTACAAAACAAGCATCTCAACAGACCATGGAGCAAACTGGGGGGCTGACATAGTATCATAGTCACTGGAGGTGACACCCTGGGCCTGAAGGCCTCAGACCAAATCCTGGCCCTCTCACATACTGCTTACAGGATGACTCCTGAATAATGTCTCACCCAGCGGGTGACACTGAGTTTAGCATGAAGGGCTTACAGCAAGCCTGCTCTGAAGACTGGCCAGAGAAAGCCCTGGGCCTCGAAAGACCTGAACATGAACATCCAGGGAGTTTATCACTTGGAGAAGGGATGGCTGAATGTGTCAGAACCATTCAGAGAAAGAGCAGCGGACACCAGTGTAACCATTTAGAAAAGGTCACAAGCAATTTCTTTTTTAAAGTTAGATGCTGTCAGGGAGTGAACCTAGAACTTCAATGTCTTAGTTAGGGTTTCTATCGCTGTGAAGAGACACCGTGACCACGGCAACTCTTATAAAAAGAACATTTAGTTGAGGTGGTTCGCTTACAGTTTCAGAGGTTCTGTCCATTATGATCATGAAGCGGAGCATGGCAGCGTGAAGGCAGACATGGTGCTGGGGCTGAGGTTGCTACATCTGGCAAGCAATAGGAAGCTGACTGACTGTCACACTTGGGGAATCTTGAGCAAAAGAGACCTCAAAGCCTGCCCTGCCCCCACAGTGACACTTCCTCCAACAAGGCCACACCTCCTAATAGTGCCACTCCCTTTGGGGGCTGTTTTCGTTTAAACCACCACATTCGCAATAGCGAGGCAGCACTCTATCACTGAACTGCATCAGAGCCCTGTTCTAGTTCTAAGTTTTGACAGAGAGTCTTGCTAAATTGCCCAGACTGGCCTCAAACTCAGCCAGGCCTTAAATGTAGGATCCTCTGTCCTCAGTCTCTCAAGGAGCGGAGCTTATCAGGCCTGGCACCGGAATGTTTTAAGTCTGAGATAAGACTTTTGGGGTAAAGATACTTTTATGACTATGACACCCAAGGTTTCTTTGTATTAAGTGTCATTTTCATCCCATAAGTAATAACAGAATATATTATTTTTATTGAAAATAACAAAATCACTCATGCAAGAATACAACCCTCGTGGACCCCGCAGTTACTCAGCATCAATGTAGAAGGTGAGAGTCTGAACCTCAATGGCTTGATGCCACTGTTTGTTTATTGTCAAGTCTCTGAGCCCCAGGCCAGTGGGGACCTCCACACACACAAGCACTCAGTCATGTACCAGGTATGGCAGGCAGATCTTCCACCATCCAGAAGGCTTCATCTAGCGGGATGGTAAGTCAGGGTATGTTGTTACAGGGTTTAAGGGCCTCTCCTTTGCAGATGAGGGTCACATAGTCACCCTCATCTTCAGGAAGGTCAGCCCCACCTTGTACCTGACTCCACATCCCATCTACGTCATCCTGGCAAAGTCACCAGCGTTGCCTCTGCCCCAATTACCCAAAAACAGAGAACAAGAGTAGAATACTGATTTTGGAATGTAGAGAAGAAAATGACGTTTAAAATGTAAAGAGCTTAGACTCAAGCCGACCTATTCATGTGCACACGTGTGTGGTTACCTGTGTGTGCACACATGTGTGCCTGTGATGGGCACATCTGTGCATTTGTGTGGAGGCCCAAGGTTGACATTAGGAAACTTCCTCAGTCAGTTTCCATTCTCCACTTTTAGGCAGGGATTGATACTTAGTTTAATTGTCCACTTTTACAAGCTAGAATCACCCAGAAAAAGAGTCTGATGGAGAGACTGTCTACGTCAGGCTGGCCTGTGGGCACGCATGTAGGTATTGTCTTGAAGTCATCAGTAGACTTGATACCTGACAAGAAGCAACTTCAGGTTCAGTTGGGCCTAGGGTTTGAAGGGCTACTGTCCATCATGTGGGGAAAGGATAAGCAGAGGCAGGAGCATGAGAAGACTGGCTGGTCCCACGCCCGTGTAGTCAAGAAGCAGATAACAGACGACACACCCATAGGGATGTACTTTCTCATGGAGCTTTCTCTGAGCCTTTGTAGTGTTCCCTATGCAGCTCAGTGCTGAGCTGCCCTCAGGGCGCCTGGCATTTGCTGGTCTCCATGGGGCTCCAGGGGTGAGCTGTGATGCAGACCTGACCCAGTTAGAATCCACTGGGCTGGGTACATGACTGGCTCAGGTGGGGAAGCTGTTCTTTGGAAAGGGAGCAGGGGTGGTTGCTGTGAGATGGAAGTGTCTAGAATCACCACCTGAGAGCACAGGCACCATTATGCAGTCAGTCTGGGCAGTTGTTCTGAGATAGACAGGAAGCAGCCATCAGAATCTACATAAGAGAGTTCTGGTCTTTGGAACTGGGCATGCCCACGGCCAGTTTTCTGGCTTTGGCACCAGGCAACAAATATTTCTCCTAAGTCTTTGAACTTAGCTTTCTCATGACTTATGAGTAAATGTACCCTAAAGACTGATGTCCATAGTCCTGAAGGACTAGGGCCAATCCCCCTGGGATGACAGGTGTCTGCGAGGGCCTCCTCACTCTCTAATGTCAGTTTTCCTTTAGCTGATTTGTCCTGAATTATTAAAGCCACACAAAGGTTTGTGTTCATCCAGCCCACCCAGAATTCCCCACCATTGTGGGTCATTGCTTGGTTGGTTTGATTTTTTTTTTTAACAAAAGAAGTCCTAATTGAACCCCTTAAGTGTTTTTTCCTCTGAATGCATTTTGGCTGCAGTTATTAAATCACAACTGTATTACCCCTTAAATTATCTTGAAAACAAATCAATAATTTATTTAACCAGAGTCAAGAAAAGAAGCAGAAAAAGGAAAAGAAGAAAAAAAATCCCCCAAAGAAATCTCTGTAATGAGTTCTGCTTGGAAGGAAGCCGTGGACAAACACTGGGAAGAAATTTTGCCATAAAGCAGGGTACATGAGTAGCTGGGAGAAGTGCGCACAGCCTAATTTAATATTGTTCATTATTGCTCTCCCTGACAGATAACCAGTCAGGCCTTTGTTGAATGTCAGCTGTTTTCTGAGCAAGCAACAGAACCAACAATCCCATGACATTTCCGAGTGACAGCACTGGGACCCCTTGTGGGAATTTGTGTTATGCCATGAACTAAATATCTGCGGTCATTACAGCATCCAGTAGCTCATCCATGCCTCCAGCCTGGACCCCATGGGGCAAAACTGGATAGAATTCAAATATCACTCTTTAAGTGCCCTGTGCTTTAATTGAGTTTCTCTGGGTCATAGCTCATTGGTACTGAGTAGGTCAATTCCCCATGGCCTTATGCCTCTGGAACCCGAGGATTCCACCAGCGAATCTGCTGGCAATCGGGACATATCGAATTTTGAACAGGAGGAACATTCCCCGAGAAGGATGGAAATGTCTCCCGGGGGTGGTGAGAGTTGGACAAAGACTGAAGCAAAGAGGAAACTGGTTGGCTGCTGTTCCTCAGCCGGTCCTTTTCCCTTTCCTAGCACTGGCCTGGGAGCACAGGATTCTACTTAGAAGAGATTGGGAGCCTTGATGAGGGATCCCTGGGGTGAGTTGATTCGCTCGACGAGATGAATTGGGCTCCTAGGTTCAGCGAGAGACCCTGCCTCAGAAAACAATGTGAAGAGTGGTTGAGGAAGATTTTTTTCCGTTTATTTTTTTTTTTATTAAAAATTGCCATCTCCTCCCCTCCTCCTCCCCATTCTCTCACCTCCCCTCCACCCATACCCCCACTCCCTCCCTCTCCAGGCCAAAGAGCCATCAGGATTCTCTACACTATGTTGAGTTCAAGGTCCTCCCAACTCCCTCCAGGTCCAGGAAGGTGAGCAACCAAACTGACAAGGCTCACCAGAGCCCGTCCATGTCGTAGAGACCAAGCCCATCGCCATTGTCCTTGGCTTCTTGGTCAGCCTTTGACATTAACCTCAGGCCTCCAACACCCATGTACTACATGTGAACAAGCACACACACAGATGAGACAGTTTTAGGGTGTGTTAAGTTCTGTGTAGCAGATGGGGACAAGTGACATAGCAGGTAGAGAGGGACGGCCTGTTGGGGGTGCATGGTGATAAACAGAGCCAGCTAGGTGTTCAGCTGGACTCAGCTCAGCCTACATGTTTGGAAAACAAGACACAGCATGGTGGAGACCACATGCAGAGGGAGATAACCAGGAGAGCGGGTCGGTGTGGCTGTCTGCAGGGAACCTACAAAGTTCACATCAGTACATTGGGTGAAGTGAGCCAAGGCCATTCCTCTGTAGGGATCTTGGGCCTGGTTTAGCTGTCCTGCCAATCTAAACAAGCATCCTGAGTTTGGAGGACTTCTCAGCATAGATGTCATTCCATCTTCCATGAGGAAGCTGGGAAAGCCCCCTCAACTTCCTCTACAGGTAGAGCACAGTCACACAAGGTCTCTGCAGCACGTGAGGCTTCCATGGGGACTTCTGGGGTGAAAAAGGCTTTGTGAGTGTCCAGGGTACCCAGGGGCAAGTTCAGCAGGGAAGTCTAGACTCCATTGCTGGCTGTGTAGACCCTAAAAACCAGGATTTCTGTCTCAGAGGCTGTGAGCTCCTGAAACCATCAATTCTTGTCCCCATTAAAGAGCTAGAGGAAACCTAGTGACGGGGGAGCAAGTAACTCGTGTCTTCTAAATGTGAATGCCTGTGGGTGCTGTGGAGGCTCCACCCACATGTCTGCTGGGCATGAGCCTTTCCTGCCCACCTCAGTTCCGACAGACGGGCTGAGCAGAAACAGTTATTTTTGCTTCAGAATATGAAAATTGGATAGTAAATCAATAGAGAGCCATCTGTGAGCATGTTCTCACAAATTCTAAATGTGACAAGTTGGAGGACAAGAAGTCCCTGGAAAATACGAAGTTATCAATGTTGGTAACTACGAAGAGAGGATGCCTCTGGGATGGGGAGGAGGCTGCTCCAGGACAGGAACCTGCGCCCCAGCAGAGGTGGGTCCAGAGCATGGGGCCATGGGAAGAGAAACATCAGGGCCAAATGAACAAAAGGCCACTCCTTTGTAGGGGACCCTGATGGTCCTATGGGCTGCCTCTCAGATATCTGTAACCAACTCTCTGACCAGAGATTTCAGACAGCCATGAGTCATGCATGCTACTCCTGTGGCTACTGCAGCCCCAACACTAAGTTCTAGTTCATGCAAGGTACACCAAAGTGCCGTGTTTGAGGTGAGAGGAGTCTCATGGAGACAGCATTCCCTCCCCTGTCACCTGATCCCTGATGCTGGCTGGACATGAGATCAGGAATCTGATCAACAGCCCACACTCAGAGTCCTCATGAGAAGCTTGGTCCTGAGCAGAGCAGACCCGTAAGACGGAAGAGACCCAGGCCCTCCGTGTCATCAGAGTCACAATTTTTAGCTGTGGAATGTTCACATTTATGTGACACTGAGACACACTTTTAGGGACCGAGGAGTCAGCTCGGTGTATAAAGCGATTGTTGCACATTCATAAGGACCAGAGTTCGATTCCCAGAATCCATGTGGTGGTGTATGCCCATAATGTCAGTGATAGGGAGGCAGAGATGGGGATCCCTGGAGCCTGCTGGCCAGCCAGCCTGGCCTATTCAGTGAGCTCGAGGCTACTGAGAGGCCATATCTCAAAGGAGATGGGAGGTGTTTGTGAGAAAGAGACCCAGGTTGCCCTCTGGCCCCCAGACATCACTTGCCTCTGCACATGTGTGCTCACTTACACACTCACATAGAAGCACATTTTTACTGGTTTTTTGTTTTTTACTTGTTTACTTGTTTGGTTGTGTTTTGGACTCAGAGCACTGTTATGTAGCCCAGATGGTCTTTAATTCATCCTCCTGCCTCAGCCCCCAGAATTCTAGGATTATAGTAGCAGTTCATCACTGCCGGCTCAGAAACACATTTTTATCCTGCTTGTGGTACTGGCATTTGGTCTTAGAAAAAGTATCTAAGCAAGGTCTCAGCAGAGCATCATCCGGACAGACAAGTTCTACTTAGTCAGAAAGCAAGGAATTCAAGCAGGAGAATGGGGGCTGAGACCTGGACCACAGGGCTACAATGAACAAAGAGAGGAATCTGTTCCTTGAGGTGGAAGACAGCAGTTCCAGCATCCTGCATGAGAGTGGATACTCACAGTCTGTCCAGGGTAGGCTGACAGAGGGAGCTCGGTCCTGTGATGGGAAAGGAAGGGAGAAAAACAGAAAGGGAGGATGTCATTCCTTCCAAGTTAGATGGGAGGCTGGCAGCACGCTGCCGCAGATTTCCACTAGGAAGCCAGAGCAGATGAAGCCTTACCAGTAGATAAGATGGTAAAGGGCTTCCCACAGTGCCCAGCAGGGCTCGAGAAATCTGCCTTGTGAAAAGAGACCACATGACTGTGTCAGTCATTGACCCACCCACAAAACAGAGAGACACACAGGGCAGCCTGCCAAAGGACCGCGGTTTTGATGTCTCTGCTTGGGCATCCCATAAGCGACCTGAACAGGGTATTCCACGAGGTCCTTCATCCACAGCTGGAGTTGATGGTGAGAGAGTTTCTGCTGTGGACAGCGGTGGACAGAGACTCACATTAAGTGCTACCGAGCACAACACTTGCAGAACAGCAGGAGCGAATCAACACAGAATCCCTGCTTTGTATTGTGATTGTAGATTGAAAAATGGGACTCCCGGGACTATGCAAATTTCCACTATCCTGGCAGGCTTCTGCTCACAATTCTAACTGCAGCTGTCCACAGCCTTGGTTGAGCGCTCTTCCCTCTGTCTTTTTCCCTCTTTATGCAGGTGTATGTGTGGGTGTGGGGGCAATGAAGGTCAGAGGTCAACTTCAAGCCTAGTTCCTCAAGTCCATCTCCCTTGCCTTTTGAGACAGAATCTCTCATGGCTCCAGGCTTGACAATTAGGCCAGGCTGGCTAGTCAGTGAGCCTTGGGAACCTGCCCAAGCATGGGCCTCTGCTTCCAGTTTTTCCATGGGTGCTGAGGATCAAGCTCACACTTACACAGCGAGCACTCCCTTGACTGAGCCATACCTACAGCACCCAAGTTTCCCTTCCTTTCTAGATGAGCTAGGCTGACAACCCAACAACCTTTTCCTCCTGTCTTAGGGTTTTTCTTGCTGTGAAGAGACACCATGACCATGGCATCTCTTATAAAGAAAACATTTAATTGGGTTGGCTCGCTTATAGTTTCAGAGGTTCAGTCTGTTATCATCATGGTAGAGAGCTTGGCAGAATGCAGGCAGGCATAGTCCTGGAGGAGTAGCTGAGAGTCTACATCTTGCAGGCAACAGGAAATCCACTGAGACACTGGGTGGATCCTGAGCATAGGAAACCTCAAAGCCCGCCCCTACAGTGACATGCTTCCTCCCACAAGGCCACACTCACTCCAACAAAGTCACATCTCCTGATAGTGCCACTCCCTATGAGATTATGGGGACCAATTACATTCAAACGACCACATTCTACTCCCTGGCCTCCATAAACTTGTAATGCAAAATACATTTAGTCCAACTTCAAAAGTCCCCATAGTCTAGCATAGTCTCAACAATGTTTAAGAGTCCAAAGTCTCTTCTGAGATTCGTGCAGTCTCTCAACTGTAATCCCCTGTAAAATCAAAGTAAAAAAAAAAGCATATGACATACTTCCAATATCTAATCGCACATGATAAACATTACCATTCCAAAATGTAATAAAGAGAGGACAGTGAGGAACTACTAGACCAAAGCAAGACTGAAAACCAGCTGGGCAAGCTCCTAACTGCATCTCCATGTCTGATGTCAAAATGTTCTTCAGATCTCCACATGCTTCCTTCTCTTGGGCTGGTTCCACTCCCTGTTAGCAGTTTTCTCTGGCAGGTATCCAACAGTTCTGGCATCTCCAACATCTTGTGGTATCCAAGGCAATCCAGGCTTCAACTTCACAACTTCACAAAATGGCCTCTCTACTAGGCCTCCGTTCAGGGACATCTGTAGACAGACTTTTTTTTTTCCTGCCCACCAGTTCTCAAATAACCAACACAGAGACTTAATAGTAACTGTAAATGCTTGGCCAATAACTCAGAATTATTACCAACTAGCTCTTACAACTTAACATATTTCTGTTAATCTATATTCTGCCTTTACCTGTCCCTTAGCATGTCTTACTACCTCTGTATCTCCTGGTGACTTCTTAGACTCTACCCTTCTTCATCCCAGCATTTCCTCTGTTTCCAAAATCCTGCCTAGCAATTGTCCAATCAGCTTTTTATTAACAATGAGAACAACACATTTTCACAGTGTACAGGGTTATTTCATAGCAGATACCTTTAACACATGCCTGGCCTCAGCGGCTTTCTTTAGGTGCAGAGGTGAATTCCATAATCCTTTTCTTCTATCCCTGACTCTAAAGCCAGAATCACGTGGCCGAAGTTGCCAAATTCTGCTGCTTACAGGGGCTGGAACATGGCCTCTATGTTCAATTACATCTTAATCAGCTTTCTGTCTTTTACTGCCTAAGCTTGGCCATCCTGAAACTTACTCTGTATATTAGACTGGCCTCAAACTCAGAAATCTGCCAGCTTCTGCCTTCCCAGTGCTGGGTTTAAAGGTATGCACCACCACACCTGGCTCTAAGCTTTTCTTTAGTTCCTTTTCCCAAGTTGAAAACTTAGCTGGATAGGCTTTTGCCCTGAGGTCACTACTCCCTATATTCTATTTCTTAATCTGTTTATCTCCTTGAACACAAGACTTAGCACCATTCCACTTTCTGGTGTTCTTTTCCTCCTCAAAATGTTTACTCTGCTCAGCTTGCTCCTTTTCATTATAAATCCTCATTAGAGTTACCACTAATAAACACATAACAGAGTCTATACTAGACTGTTTTGAGATTTCTTCTGCCAACAGAATTAATCAAAACATCTTCACTTTTGCCTCAGATAGACTCTTTGGACAAGAGCAAAAGGCAATCACTTTCCTTGCCAAAGTATCACCAGAGTAATCTCTAGGCAGCACGCTAATCCTCTTCTCTGTAACCTCTTGACCCAACCCCCACTGTTCATCAAACCACATTCAGCTTCACTGTCTTTCATGCTCCCACTAGGAGGACCCATTAATCAGCACTTAAGCATTCAACTGCTTTTCTAATCCATAGTCCAAGGTCCATATTCCTTCAAACAAAAACATGGTCAGGCCTACCACTGCAATACCCCAGTCTTGATACCAAATTGTCTTAGGGTTTTTATTGCTGCAATCAAACACCATGGCTAAGAAGTAAATTGAGGAGTAAAGGGCTTATTAAGTTTATACTTTGATGGAGGAGTGTCTTCTATGTGTTACTTTTATTATTAATAAAGATACTGCCTTGGCCCTTTAAGAGAACAGAAAATTAGGTAGGCGGAATAGACAGAACAGAATGCTGGGAGAGTTGGGGAGACACTTCAGGCAGTCGCCATAGTGAGTCACCATGATTTTCCTCTCCGAGATGGACGCAGCTTAAGAGCTCTCCTGGTAAGCCACACCTCGTGGTGCTACACGGATTACTAAATATGGGTTAAAGGAAGATGTGAGAATTAGCCAATAAGAGGCTACAGATAATGGGCCAGGCAGTGTTTAAAAGAACACAGTTTCCGTGTAATTATTTTGGGCAAAGCTAGCCGGGTGGCGGGACACAGCCCGCCGCTCCTTCTACAGATTGGCGCTCCAACGTGGTGACTAAGTCCACTTAAAAACCTGAGAGGGCTTTAAATAAAGGAGAGAGAGAGTTTAACACAGCTTTTTGCTGTTTGCCTGGACGTGCTGTAGAGAGATTTCCTGTTTCAGCAATAGCAGCAGAGAAAAAGCTGAGTCATTTTAAAACGTGGCTTCCTGGTGCTGTGCCACCAGTGCAAACTCTGGCTATAAAGCATTTCAGTGGCTTTTATGGGCCTGGACATTTGTGTTCCCGCTTGGGATCGGAAGGAGAGTGCTCTGAGACCGTGCCAATGGCTCAGAGCTCCCCGCCTGCACCTGGGCAGATGGGGGAATCAGGCTTAGGCGAGCGGGAGAGCATGGCGGATTTCTGCTGCCATACAGAGAGATGTTTCCAGGCTGCGCAGTGCTCTGCGTGTCAGATTTGGCATAGAGAATAAAGTTAATGCCTTAAAAAAGGGTAAAGTCTTTAAAGAGACAGAATAAAGTAAAGTGATAGAGTAAAAATAAGCCACGTAAAAATAAAAAATTCACAGAGAGTCTGGATTATGTATTTTATTGTGTTTTCTTTGAAATTTTTGACTGTAAAGGAGCTAAGTACAGAAAGACATTTCATTATATGGGCTGCCAGTCTAGACCAGAATGGACATCTTAACGGTATGACTTCAGGATTTGGATCTAAGAACATGATGCTTTGGAAAAGAGTTTCTTCTTTTGTTTTCACAGAGGACGAGACTCTGTGGATTGCTTCTATCCCAATATGGTATGATAGACCACGCCCTCCTGAAAGGTTGCTGTAAACATCTTCAAAAAATTACTTCACTCAACTGCCAACTGAGAGGAACCTAGCACACAGGTTACACCATGAAAGACCTAAATAACAGCGCCCCCATTCAGCAGGAAGCAGTTTGGAGAGAAAAAACTGCGCCCATTTTCCCAAATATTGTTTATAAATGTTCTTTTACATTTAAAGGGGGATATGATATAGAGATGAATAATTTGCATTGGTATGGATTTTAAGGTCAATTTGTTATATGTATATGTATTTCTGATCTTGATTAAGGTATTGTAATTGTGTAGTTCATTTAAAAATGTAATGTATAATTAGGAAATATAGGTTGTTAATGGATAATCATTGATAATAGTTAAGCTTGTAGTCATGTTATTAGATTTTCTAGATATGTAGAGATATATTTCAGTTAGATAGACATTCTTCATATCTTTCAAAGACTGCAGAATATGGCATTTAATGTTTTAATAACTTAGGGTTTTCATGACAATGAGACACATCTGCTCCTGGCAATACCAATCTACTTTGAGAGGAAGATGGGCATCGAAGAGGCTCCTTATGGAATTTGATAGCCATTTGGGCAAGAAACTGCTCTTGCCTGGACTGTTGCATAAACTGGACACAAAGAACCCACAGAGAGAGGACTGCTGAACTTGCCTAAAGGTGAGATGTTCCTTCTGGGTTCCTGATTCATGAAAGAGTCTGCGAGACATTCTGCAGGACACAGCAGAAAGTGACTGAACTGTCTTTGGAATTTCCTGCTTCATGGAAAAGTCTGCTGGACACTATGGGCCTGAAGGCTGAAGATGGATGCCCCAACGGTACAGAGGAACTTCGGGTGACTGTCCAGGCAGCAAGCTGTCTCTCATTTCTAGAGTTTGAAAGCTGCATATTTCTTGTTTACTTAGGTAATATTATATCCTTCTGGAGTCTTTGATGGAGTTGAAGAATAAGGTAGTTATAGTTTTCCTTAGTTATGATAAAAAATAGATATAAATATTGTAACTGTAATTCTTGCTTGATAACTCTTGTTATATGTAATTTGACTATGTTAAAGTTAAAGCCTTTCTTTTTTGTTTAAACAGAAAAAGGGGAAATGATGGAGGGGTGTCTATGTGTTACTTTCATTATTAATAAAGATACTGCCTTGGCCCTTTAAGAGAACAGAAAATTAGGTAGGCGGAATAGACAGAACAGAATTCTGGGAGAGTTGGGGAGACGCTTCAGGCAGTCGCCATAGTGAGTCACCATGATTCTCCTCTCCGAGATGGACACAGCTTAAGATCTCTCCTGGTAAGCCACACCTCATGGTGCTACACGGATTACTAAATATGGGTTAAAGGAAGATGTGAGAATTAGCCAATAAGAGGCTACAGATAATGGGCCAGGCAGTGTTTAAAAGAATACAGTTTCCATGTAATTATTTTGGGTAAAGCTAGCTGGGTGGCGGGACGCAGCCTGCCGTTTCCTTCTACAATACTTCAGTGTTGCTGTTCATCACTGAAGGAAGTCAGGACAAGAACTCAAAGAGGGCATGATCCTGGCGGCAGGAGCTGATGCAGAGGCTGTGGAGGGGAGCTGTTTACTGGCTTGCTTCCCATGGCTTGCTCAGCCTACCTTTGTATAGAACCCAGAACCAATAGTCCAGGGATGACACTACTCATCATGGGATGGATCCTCCCCCATTGATCAAGAAATGAGAAAATGCCTTACAGCTGGATCTTACTGAGGCATTACCTCAACTGTGGCTCTTTTCTCTGATGACTTTAGCTTGTATCAAGTTGACACACAAAACCAGCCAGTACAACTGACCCCTTGTCAACTTGGCACACAACCACATCACTATTAAACCACATCCCTTTCTTCCTTATTTATTCCCAAGATCTCACATTAAAATCATTGTTTTAAAAGTCCCATGGTCTTTACAAATTCAGTCTTTAAAATTTCAGTATCTTTAAAATATCCAGTCTCTTTTAAAAGTTCAAGTCTTTCATCTATGGTCTCCTTTAAAAACCAAAATTTAATGCCTTCTTTAAAAGGGAATAACAAGAGCCCCATCACAATCTGAACCAAGCAAAACTCAACTCCACCAGCGCAAATAACTCCACGTCCAATTATCTGGGATTCATTCACGATCTTTTGTACTCCTCCAAAGAACTTAGGTCACGTCTCCAGCTCTGTCTTCTAGACTCCAACTGGCTCCATTCCACTGCTGTTGTTATTCTTAATGGTCATCCCATGATACTGGCATCTTTAAAATGCTGGGTTCCCTTGCTGCAACTGGGCTGCACTTTTGCCAATAGCCTCTCATAGGCTCTCTTCATGGTGCCAACCTTTAACTTCTTTACATGGATCCTTCAGTCCTGGTCTCTTTGGAAAGGGAGTAACCTTTGACCCTCCGATGCTGCCCACTTCGGTGGCCTTGCCTAATCAATGAAACCAGCTGACCCCAGACCAAAACGCCGAGACCTGCCCAGCTTTGGGACTGATGTGATAGGAGAGACAGGGAGTGAAGAAATGACAGACACAAGTAACATAGAAGCTGGGATTTGCGTGGGCTGTGTGTAGTGATGGAGCCATACCGGCAGCAGCCAGAAAACTTAGTGGATTTATTACACACACACACACACACACACACACACACACACAGTGTAAATGAGGCGGTGGCTGAGTTAATCTCGGGGTGGGGGGTTCTGTAGGGGAGCAGTCCAAGGCTGCAGTCACCTGGGAATCTACACTCAGAAAGCATACACTGCTTCTAGCTATTGGTCAGTCATTCTGTCAATATCTGCTCTAAGACAAGAGGAAGGCCTACCTGTTCCCCTGACCCATGGGTCTGAGGCATTGGCATCCTTAACACAGTCTTGCTCATGTCAATAATACATACTCTTCCTCTAAGTTGATTTGCTCAGGCATCTCCTCACAGTGGCGGAGTACCCAGTAGCACGATTGTCTGTTCTTACAGAGTGGTTTGAACATCAACTCTGCCTCTCTGGAGTCTCCTCTCCTGCTTTCAATCTCTGAGTTGGTTGACAGAAGCCACCATAGTCCTTGCTCATATAAGAGGCCAGGCAGGAGCTGAAGAATTCCATCTTCCATGCCTTCCACCCATGAAGGTTTCCCTTCTCTCTGACTTGACTGGCTTGGGGAGATACAGCAGGAAATGGGGAAGGACTTTTCATGCCATGGGCCCCACTGTGGGGTCATGCATGTTGCCCACACTCCCTCCATACCTCTGCAGAGCCCCCCTGCCTCCAGATTCTGGAAGTTGCCTGCTGTTCTTGCCCTCACCCTGTCCAAGGCTCCGGTGCCCTGTTTTTAACTGCCACCTCCCTCCATCCTGCCTGTGGGTTTTAAACAGCATCTTTCTGAACTGTCCTTTAATGAGCCCACAGTCGCACACCATCTGTCCCTGCTGGAATGCTGAGTGCTTAAGCTCGGCTTTGCTGAGTGCGGGAAGGGCGTCGGTGACGGGGATATGGAAGAGAGGCAGCCATCAATGACACGTGTCAAAGAAAATGGATTCTCCTAAAGCTGCCCATTTCCATGAACTGGCAACTGTCATGTGTCCCCACGGGCTGAGTACGCTGTTTAGCTGATGACTAATTTTACACCTGATGGAGAGCTTCTCCCAGAACTGCAGGGATAATGCCAGGAGCCAAAAGGTCATTAGAGAAAGCCAATGAGTGCTTCACCATGCAGACTGAAGATGCTGGGAGCTATGATGCATTCCCACTGCCCGGAGGAAGAGAAAGACTCAGGCCACCATGATGACATTGGGAGGAGACCGACCCTCCGGATGGTAGGGACAGAGGGCTGCTGTCTGTCTCACCATCCCCCAGGGGGGGTAGTCTATCTGGTTTCTTGACCTGTCAAGTTCTCTGTGGCACTGATTTAGACATTCCAGACTACCCACTGAGGGTTCTTTATTGCAGCAGAGGGCAACTGATCTACAATAGCATGTAAAAAGATAGGAGTCCCCAGGCAGTGACAGCAGCTGCAGTTTAGAGTGGAAATCAGAGCTAAAATGTGTGCAAATCCACCTGCTGCTCCCTCTCTCTCTGTGTCTCTGTCTGTCTCTGTCTCTGTCTCTGTCTGTCTCTCTCTCTCTCACACACACACACACACACACACAGACACACACACACACTTCAGCCCAGTATTTAGGAAATCTCTTGGATCCTAACCCGCCCTGCTTTTGACTTTGGTATCTTGAACTATGACATGGTCGTGAGGGTGTATGACTCTTTGAACTTCTGTGCAACAGATACCCCAAACCCTTGACCGTGGATCCCCACAGACTTGCATTTACCAACTGACTACCTGCAGAAATGACTTAGGCCAAAAGTGTTCTAGCTGCATAGAGATCCAGCCTGGCAAGCTGCTGTGCTGAGCTCAGGATGCACACACAGCAGACGTGCCGTTCTGCCGCAGTAGCCACATACACAGAGCCCAGGCCTGATCAGCATGGCTGACCAGCTGACCTGTAAAGCCCAAGTCTCTATGCTTCCTCCCAGCAGCCTGTTCAGTCTGGCAAACCGCTGAAATCTCAGACTCTTTTCCGCAGAACTCAGCAGCAATCCGTTTTCTTTAAAAAATTCTCCTCAGCTCCAGAGCGCATTCATGCATGCATTAATTAATCAAGTCATTTAATTATTCTATTCATATTTTTTGAGCCCTTAGATGTTTGGCACTGTTCTAGGTGATGGGATCTGGAAGCTAATGACACAGCCAGGCTTGGCATTGTGGTTTGAATTCGAAATGTCAACGCCCCCACCCCACTCGCACCCCCGCAATAGGCACATGTATTTCAAAACATTTGGTCCTCAGCTCAGTTTGGGAAGCTTGGAGTCCTTTTAGGGGTAGACACTTACTGGAGGATGTGGTCTCTGGAGGCGGGACTTGAGGTCCTCATTCCCTGTTAACACTGTCACCTGACTACAGTGTGTACAGCCATCCTCCTGCTCCAACCACTATGACTTTCCTCCCAGAACTCAAGTCTTCCCAACCCTGATGGAACAATCCCATAGAACCGTGAGCCAGAACAAAACCCCGAATTCGTACGGTGCTTTGTCGCAATCATGAGAGAAGTAACAAATACAGTACCTGCCTTTGTGATGACGTCATTTGTGTGGAAGGGACTGTGTCACAGTGAGGGAGGCACAAGCAAATGCATACCTGTGGTGTGTGTGTGACTGAGAAGAAGTAAGGAGTACAAGTAGGGCAGGAGAGGCCACTTAAAATATGGGTCTGGGGGGTCTTTTGAAGGTGGGGATATTTAAACTGAGCCCAAAGGAAAATCCTATCAAATATAAAGACTATAAGGATGTGGGTGTGTGGTGGTGTCTGCTTAAGTCCAAACAGAAGCAAAACCAGGCTAGTCAGAGGCATGGAACAGAGTCTGCATTCTGTCTTGGGTCCAGGCAGGAGTTTCAGAGCCTCAGGGCCCCCGGGAGAAGCTGTGGCTCTGACCTATAGGTAGAAGGAGCTGAGACAGGGTTTAAGCAGGGAATGAAATGATTGCATTTTATAAACACGCTGTCATGCTGGGCCTGGCAACGCATGCCTGTAATCTCAGTATTTAGGAGGTTAAGGCAGGAGGATCACAGGTTTGAAGCCCACCTGGACAACAGAGAAAGAGCCCATGTCACAATCCAAAAACAACAAAAATGAAAACAACACACACACACACACACACACACACACACACAGACTAGTGATTCCCATGACTGTGGTTCTGTAATAGAAAGTGAGGAGTCCCCCCTTGGGAGAATAGCACGTGCCAGTCTCTATCTCTGAGGTCTGTATCGGGTCATTCTCATTGTCAGGTTTCCCAGATTTAAAACCACCTAGGAGATACCCCTCTGAGCATGTCTGAGAGGACATTACCAGAGAGACTTAATTGAGAAAGGGAAATCCACGGAGCATTCCAGGGGCTGAGGTTCTGGATTCAGAAAAAAAAAAAAAAAAAAACACAACGAGGCTGAGGTCCCGGACTAAGTAAACGGGGACAAGGGAGAAAGCCATCAGAATTCTACCATCCCTGTTCTTAGTTTTCTGGTCCCCTGAGATGTGAGCAAGTGGCTGCCATGTCCTCCCGACACCTGCCTGCCACCGTCCCTTCCCACCACGATCGACTCTAGTCCCTCAAAATAAACTTCTCCCTCTTGAGTTGCTTCTTGTCAGGTGTTTGTTCTCAGTCAGGAGAGAAGGAAACAGTGCAGGGCTCTAAATAGTCCCAGCAACTGCATGGTCTAGGGGCGGAGCCTGCTTTAGCAATGATTGTAATACAGTTAGTGTATTAGCTACGTTTCTGTTGCCGATAAAACACGACAACCAAGGTCATCTGTAGAGAAGTATATTTGGGCTCATGGTTCGAGAGGGTTAGAGTCCATAACGTTAGGGACAGCATGGAAGCAGGTAGCAGACACGGTGGCGGCATCTGGAAGCAGAAAGCTGAGTGCTCACATCTCAAACCTCAAACAGGAAGCAGAGAGAGTGAACTGGGAATGCGGTGTGACTTCTAAACTCAAAGCCCCACTGACACACTTCCTCCAGGAAGGCATATCCTAGATACACTTAAACAGTCACCAACTAACATCTGAGCCCATGGGGGACACTGTCATTCAAACCACCACATGGGCCGTGGTTAGAGTTTTGTTTGCAGACAGGATGCTGGGTCAAATAAATAAATGGAACCACAGAACATTAAATAACAATTTATTTGAATGGTGTCTAGCCCAAGTCCAGCGTCAGATCTGGGAAATGGGTCCAGAGAGGTGGTTTCTGGTTCCGAATCACCAGACAATAGGCATCCTGGTTAGCTCTGTTGACTTAAATCAATCTAGAATTATATGGGAGGAGAATCTCAACTGAGGAATTGCCTAGATCAGGTTGTCCTCTGAATGTGTCTGTGCAGGACTATCTTGATTGATAGAGGGGGCCTAGCCCACCATTCCCTAGGCTGGTAGTCCCGAGTTATGTAAGAAAGCTGGCTGAACCTAAGCTTCAGCTAGCAACATCCCTCATGGTTCACGCTTTGCTTCTTTGGCTGTGATGGGAGTTCCCTGGTTGGAGGCAATGCTGAGTAGAATAGCAAGCAGGTCTGTCTTCAAGTCCCTGCCTTGATTCCCTCAGCAATGGACTGTGTCTTGGAATTGTAAACCAAATAAACCCCTTCTTTCCTAAAGCTGCCTTTGATCAGCGGCAGAGATGAAGCTAGGACCCTAGGCTTCTCCTTGCTCAGTGCAGCAGGACCATTCAGAGTGACTTCTGGGGAGACCCTGGTGGCACAGGGAATCCCATGCCCTTCATGGTCCTCTGGGGCTCTGGGAGCTAAGGAGTGGAGTTTGATTTGGTACCTAGCACAGGGATGAGGAGAGTGGCCAAGCTCCGGGCCTCAGGCTGGCGTAGCAAGTGCTTAACTGACTAGCCCGGTACTAGGAAGGGAGAGGACATTAAAGCAAATATGGGTTCCTCTGCCGGGAGGGCCAGTGGACTACGCAGGCCTACAAGGCCAAACTGTTTGCAGGGCCTGAAAGCCTTTATGGGCTAAAGCCCGAGTGCTCATCTACAGAAATAATTATGAGCCTCATTTTCCATTCAGTCCCCCATGCGAGCCTCGCGCATAACTAATGAGAAGCATCACCCAGGGCCACTTGCTTTGATCTCCCACGAGCCAAGGAGGCTGCTGAGGCTTGGGCATGAACTTTGAAGGCCTGCGTGTGCTGCCCAGGATGCCAATGAGGAAAGTGGCCTCACAACCTGCCAGCTCCGGCTTCAAGCAACATTCGCCCCATCATACTGAGAACAGTGGCTGCTGTGTGTTTCTTTGTTATATCAAATCCACACTAAGTGGATCTCGGTGGTCTGCATGACACAGTTTTTTCTACACCGTGAAGATAGAGTTTGATCTGACTTGTGTCCTGTGTGCATATCTTTCCTGGTACTTTTTGAACTTTTTTTTAAATAAAAAATCCTTTTAACTTCATTTCAAATCAAGGCAGTGACTGGTTAGCTCAAAGTACAATGGGAATCAGGGATTGGGAGCGAGCTTTCTCCATTCATACACGTATTCCTTTGACAGGTAATGCTTTGTATACCTACCTCGTGTGCAGTTTGCGACGGCTCTTCAGCTCTATGGAGATGAGAGATCTGAGCGGAGAGGGAGGTAAATGGAGCCATGAACCCTGGCTAGAAGACAGATACCTGGGGCAGAGCCAGCAGGGACAAAGGTCCTGAGGTGAGAAGGATCTCGACACCGTTCGTCAAGGCAGTGAGACTAGCACAGCTGGGCAGAGGGGGAGGAACAGTCAATCAGAAACTGTCCCCAGCATCCCCAGCAGCCTGGCTTATTGGCCAGTGACTGAATGAACTCCCTGGTGTCCCCAGAAACTCTCTCTCTCTCTCTCTCTCTCTCTCCCTCTCTCCCCCTCCCTCCCTTCCTCCCTCTTCTTCTTCCTTCTTTCCTCCCTCCCTCACCCTTCCTCCCTCCCTCCCTCCCTCCCTCCCTCTTCCTCTTGCTTCTTTCCTCCCTCCCTCCCTCCCTCCCTCCCCCTCCCTCTCTTCCTCCCTCTTCCTCTTCCTTCTTTCCTCCCTCCCTCTCCCTCCCTCCCTCGTCCCCCAATCCCCCCATTAGTCTTTTGTTTATTGGCAGTCTCACTATGTAACCCAGGCAAACCTCAATCTCACAATCCTCCTGCCTCAGTCTCCCAACTGGTAGAGTTATAGACATACAACACCACTCCTGACTCTTTCCGAGGAGAGACAAGGACAAAGGACTCTTCCCATCTTGGAGCTATCCGATGTTGCTTTTGCCTCCAGATACAGGCCCCAGGCCCTACTTATAGCAACTGTTTGTGGAAGCCCAGCATGTAATTTCCTATCTGTACAATGGATGAGTTCACCCTGAGACTCTCATGAATGATGTCACAGGCTGTACCATATTCACATAACTTGAAGTTAGAGCCTATCTTCAGGGTTTCATGAGTGACTTCCCTCTGGTGCCTTCTCCTTGGGGAACCCAGCTCAACTGCTAGGAAATGACCTGGGAGGATTTTAGAGGAAGGCATTAACGTGTCCTTCCATCTCCATGTGACACCTGGCAGTGTCCTTGGTACTGTCCCATTCTTAAGACGAGGGAGCTGAGTTCCAGGAGGTCACTAGCCAGTGGGAACAGAGTTTAGGGAGAACCTGGGTCCGGCCTAGGGGCCTCTGCATTGCTCTTATTTAATTGCCGTGGCTCAGCTTCTCCCTGAGTTTCTGGAAGGGGCCGTCAAAGCAGCTGGGCTGCCAGAGAGCCCGCGGCAGGTTTGCACTGTGGTTGAACCTGACTCTTCCCTTGGGAAAACTCCTGTGTTCCCGAGATCCATAACTCTCCCTGGTCCACTGAGAGGCATGGCCACACTCTTCCTGCCCTCCTCTGCCCACGCTCCGTCACAAGCATGTCCGTGGCGCCACAGGGCCAGTCTTCTCTCACTGAAAGTTCCAACATCCCCGAGATCATCCCAAAGACAATGATGGGTAGACAGTGTCACGACTAGCCAACCTGTCTTCTCATCTGTGTTTTTAGCAGAGGTGTTAACTGTCTTCGGCTAGACAAATTTCCAGTACTCAGTGTCCTCCACAGTGGTCGCAGAACAGCTCTCAGACCACTACAGCTAAGGTGCTTCGTGATCCTGCACCTTCAGCACGAGCCCTCCCTTCCTGCCCTGCTCCGCGTCAGACATTAGTATAAATTAGACTATTCAATTAGGTGTAATTAAGGGGAAACGGGTAGCGGGCTGCGAAGATTAGCCTGGGTTTGCTGCAATAAGCCCTCGTCTGCATCTCTCACCCAGGGAGGCAACATGGCATGTAATTTTCCTCCCTCTAACTTAATGGTAGCTCACGCTCTTATTTTTCACAACCACAATTTCTCAAAACATACATAAACAGATATTTTTTCCTAATGCAATTGCAACGCTGCTATCCGACAGCCGAGATTTAAGGGAAACGCCAGTGAAATTAGCAGGCGATGCTATGATTTGTGGCCAAAAGCACACTGTCCTCTCCCAAGAGCTGAGGCACTAGAGGTGACTGTTAAGTGATTTGCTCTTGCAAAGCATGTTTGGAGCCAACTTTGTGACAATGGGACCCCTGGCGAGGTTTCCTCAGAGCTAACAGAAGCCCCAGGCCACATTCACCAGTAGAACTGTTCTGGTTTGTATAACCTTCATGAAACCATCTGTCCCAAGCTAGTGTCCTCCTGGGAGGCTCAAAGAGAAAGCCTCCGGTCACATACCAGCCTATCCATGGAGATGCAGAGATGCAGGGAGGCAGCCTGAGCTTTGAAGCAGAACGTAGGATGTCACCCAGTGGATCTGACCCTACGGAGTGCGTGGGACCAGCAGGTCGTGTTCTACTCGGTGTGCTATTACAGTGGACTGCTGGGGGCCCCTACGAAGAAGTGAGTTCCAGAGTGTCAGGACCCGCAGTGTTAAACCAGCATCGGGGACAATCAGGTGGACTCTACAGTGGTGGCTGGGTTTCCTGTGGCAGCTGGGACAGCCCGACTCCAAGGTCACAGTCATGGATACAGCTTCCACCCAAGACACCCAGCCTGTCTCCTGTCTAAAACAAATGAGATTTGAAGACTCTGTCTAGCAGGTGTTGCAGCCTCACCGAGTGAGAGATGGAGACCACCCTGCTAAAGCCGTCATTCTACCCCCCACGCCACCCTTCCTAGGATAGTTGTTTAGCGGGCTGGGATCGACTCTTTCCCTAACTACCCAGACCTGTAATATCCAACTTTTAGATTTTATTTTAGTGTGCAATTTAAAACCAACAAGAATATTCATTGTTATGGACTCTATTGATCAAGGGTTTTGTTACACATCTGTCCTGGTTGGTGGCCGCATTCCACCCACCCCACCCCCACACTTTTTATTATTATTGGTTTGCTCGTGTGGTGGGGGGGGGGGAAACCAAGTCTCAGTTTGGTGGATCTGGGATAAAACCTGTGGTCCATGATACCCACAGAGGATGGGCTCCCTTTCAGCCCAAGCTGGCCACCCCTGCTGTGCACCAGATGAAGGGCAGAGGTGAGTGAGCCCAGCAGTCGTCCCCCTCCCCCCAAGTCCCCTGAGAACCACCTTTTCACTGTGTGGGATTTGGCTGCTGAGAGGCACTGGCCATGCAGAGGCAAGCTGATAACCGACATGGGACTTGAGCTCCTGCCTACAAGCCTGCAGCCTGGGGAGAGAGTGTATGCTTGGGAGCTTCTGGGAAGTTCTTCAGACAGTCTGCCTGCTAACCAATTACAGTTCTCTGGACTTTAGCAGACTCTGCTGTGGCTCCAAGTCTTCTCATTGTTTGACCCAGAAGACACTGTTTGACTCCTGCTCTCAACACAGGCCCTGGGCCTCTCTGATGTGAACACTCACGCCCTAATTCTTCACTACATCTGAGAATGCACAGATAAATAAGGAAACATGGCCCCCGTAAGCCCCAAAGAGGCAACAGATAACCCGGCTGTAGTGCCCCAGTCCTGCTGAGTCCATTGCCTGCTGTCACCATCAGCTCAGAGACAGGTATCAAAAGGACAGCCTTGCAGACACAAAGGTCCTGAGGCAAGGCTGGGAATGAGGGCGTGTGGGTGGAACACAGAGAACCTGGGGCCGAGATGATGAAGCCACGTCCTGAGAATCTGCAGGGCGGTGGGGAGAGGTAATAAATGACCCAGTGAGCAGTGGGCCTGTGACCCCTGCCACAGTCCAAGGACAGTGGAGCTTGGATTACTGCTATTGTCAAGGGGAACCCTTACAGTTGGCTCACAGTGGTGCTGATCTTCAGCAAACCTGTAGCCTCTCCGGATTCATTCTTAAAATCACAGACCCATCTTCTAGCTGCCAAAAACAGACTCGGTGTGTGTGAAACTGAGTTGAGGCTCATGTTGGAGGAACGGGCATATGGACGCTCAGACAGTTATCAGGCAGGATTGGAAGCCAGGACGCCATCAGCACTCAGGGCTGGCACTGAAAGCTGGCAGCTGAGAACACAGCAGCATTTAGAAGCGGCCGCAGGGGGCGGCTGGCGGATGCTATTCCAGGAAGGTTGTTTCCAGGCAGAACCTTGCAGAATGACCTTGAGCTTAGTGAGACGGCGTCACGTGGGACCCCAAAGGCTGCAGGGAGGACTTGGATGGTACTCTAGGGACGTTGGTTAAGGCGTTTTTAGGCAGAGGAGGTGATCCTCCGGCTTCATGCATGACTGTCAGCATCAAGGGCAGAAGTAGGGTGACCACAAAGGAAGCCATTGAACGCAAATGTGATGTGAGAGAGCCCAGTCACAGCAGCAAGGTGACAGAAGGAAGGACAGATTGGGGAATCTCCAACTGAGCCACCAGGTGATTGAGCCTCAATTTCTCTCTAAGGATCTATAAGTGTGTATCATAGAAACCGTGGTTGAAATAAGCAGAATATTAGGTATGGGTTATAATTTTCTGTGGACGACTCCCAATGGAAGGCAGCAGGACAGAGTGCTCTACAAAAGAGAAGCCAACTGGGGGCTGGGGTGGCTCAGGGGGTAAGAACACTCGCTGTATAACCATGAGGACCCGGCACAGCCCGGCATGGGAAAGGCTGGGGGGATGGAGGCAGGGCTGTCTGCTGGCCACCAATCTAGGTCCAGGTTCAGGGAAGGACCTGGTGTCAAGGTATAAAGTGATAGAGCAGGACACCTGATGTCCTCTTCTGGACTACACAGATGAATATGATGAATGTGGACACGTGTATCACACACACACATAGGCTCACATACACACATAAGAAAAGCTATAGGTATGATGGGGATTTGGGACAGAACAGGAAGAAAATCAGGTGACCACGTGTGTATTTATCCACTGTAGTTACACACACATGTAAGTCTGCATGTGTCCATTACATGCAGATACCATGAGTGGAAGATCCAGGATTTGAACCCAGAACCTATAGCCTTCACTGTGCTGTACCACATTCCCTGAGTGGGTGTAGAATCACTCCAGTTAGAATGCTTGTTGTTGCTGTTCTAACTGTCATTACTGCGGGCATCTCTACACACACATCTTCTAGCCCAGAATATCTGTTGGGGTGGTCTCTGTGGTCTCAGGGTTCCTCAGGGTCTGTGGTGTCGATCAGCTCCCACAGCAGTGATGTAGTTTTGGGTGGAAGCCGGGGCGTCTTACTCGCCACAAAAGGCCAGGTTACTCCTGCCCAGCTGACTGTCCCTCCGATAGTGACGAGGGTTCTTTGGGGAGATGGAGAATGGACAGGTGAGGGGCCGCTAGGGTGATGGCACTGGTCTCTGGTGGCACGCAGATATAGAGTCAGGCATGTTCATGATTTGTGACTTCCCACTCTTCCTCTTGCAGCTCCATGGTTCTCTGCGGAGGAGGGTGGAGGCCTCTCCACTGGACAATCCCAGGCTTCCTTCTAGGCCAGGACAGGAAGCTTCACAGCCCCCACAGTTGAGGGGACTGGCTCAGAGGGAACAGCTGAAACTGGCTCCTCTTGCTTCTTGTTTGTAAGGTGTGTGGTACTGTATGTGAGATAGATCACAAGGACCCCAGGAACCCTGTCCTTTGACAGGATGGATTTCCCAGAGACACTCTGGACAGGGCTCACTACTTGTGTCATTTCAAACTAATCTGTGGGACTGGGATGGGGATGCGGATGGGATGGGGCTGGAATGAAGATGTGATGGGGATGTGGATGGGGCTGGGATGTGGATGCAGATGGTATGGGGCTGGGATGGGGGTGTGATGGGGACAGGGACGGGAGCTGGGACAGGGACTGGGATGGGAATGTAGTTTACTAGTAGAGCACTTGCCTAACATATACACAGCCTTGAGTTCAACTGCCAGCACTAAAAGAAAGAAAAAAAGAAAAAAGAAAAAAAATCTGTGATTGGGGCTGGGGAGATGGCTCATTGGACAAAGTGTTCATGCAGAGTCCTGGCAGCAGCACATAAACTCAGGCACAGTGTAAGCCAGCACCAAGACAGAGTGCACTGAGCAAACTGTCTAATTGAGTTAGTAAGTACCAGGCTCAGCAAGAGACAACAATGTGAAGAATAGCTGAAGAAAACACCATGAGTTGACTGACCTCTGACCCCGACGCTCACACACAGGTGAGCCCACCACTTCACACATTCACACAGGTATCCCTTTCCCTCTCTCAGACCCACTCTTATGGAGACTGTGATCAGTGTCCCTAGGAGCCCAGACTGGGCCATCCACACGACGAGCCACTGTCTTTGTCTTGGGGGCATGGGGATCCCCGGTACCCGCTCTGCACAGACTCACACTATCTTGTCCACAGCACAAGGACCATTCCCGCTAAGATTTGAGGTTATTCTGAATTTGGCCTTGTGTTCTTACACTTGAGTGAGTTTGGATTGGGAATAGTATCCAGCATTCACTGATATAAACGGAAGGTCACCGCAGAGCTGGCTGCCGTGACAACAGTTATTAAACGCCACGACTCTCTGCCTCCCAGGATGACTGACACACCTGTGTTTGTAAGCTGGAAGAAGAGAGGTGTCAAAGGTGAGGAGGCTCTAAGTCCTTCTCAGAAGCTCAGCAGCATGGAGAAGGGAAAGACTCCCCTCAAGTGAAGGTGGGCAGGGTGTGGGCCACTGGGCCCCCATAAGCCTGTAAGGCATTGAGAATGTGAGAGAGACGGACCAACTCCAACCCTGATTTGCAGGTGGGCAGGGCTCAAAGATGGGTTTCTGGATTGGCAGGAGGCTATGGGGAAAGAAAGGATGAAAGGAAAGGAGAGAGTCAGGGTGGGGGAGGGTGGAGGGGAAGAGTAGACTCTAAGGTTGCGCTGAGCAGCTGGGCAGATGGCATTGGTATGTGTAGAGGTTGAAAGCAGAGGAGGGAAACCAGGGGGAGAAAGGGTGAGAACTGGGATGGGGGTGGGGCACTAGGCTAGGGGTGGGGCTCTAGGCTAGGGGTGGAGCTCTAGGCTAGGGGTGGGGCACTAGCCTAGGGGTGGAGCTCTAGGCTAGGGGTGGAGCTCTAGGCTAGGGGTGGAGCTCTAGGCTAGGGGTGGAGCTCTAGGCTAGGGGTGGGGCACTAGGCTAGGGGTGGAGCTCTAGGCTAGGGGTGGGGCACTAGCCTAGGGGTGGAGCTCTAGCCTAGGGGTGGGGCACTAGCCTAGGGGTGGAGCTCTAGGCTAGGGGTGGAGCTCTAGGCTAGGGGTGGAGCTCTAGCCTGGGGGGGGGCACTAGCCTAGGGGTGGGGCACTAGCCTAGGGGGAGAGTTGCCAGGCTCTGACGAGATGAAGTTGAAATCACACCTTCTGGGCTATACTTCGCTGCCCGAGAGCCATAAAAAATAGTCAGGGATGATTTCTGTGTGGATTGTCTCAGAGAGGAACAACCAGGATTTCAGTCCCTGAAGTCACAGCAAACCCACTCTGCCCAGGGCCTCTCAACCGCCTCCTTTCTGTCAGACGGCCACAGCAGTTTCCTCCCAGAAGCCTCTGGGGCAGAGCCTGTGACAGGTGGAGAAGAAGTTAGTCACATGGATTTCCTCTTTCTGCTCCAGCCTTCATAAACGAAGTTCAACGCCACCTTATCAACATCTGTTTAATTGACTGTAGATTCAGAAGCCAAATTTAAACCTGGGCTTTTCATCGCTAAAAACAGCAACAGCATTTGGCTTAATTTTGCTATATACAAAAGTCAGGGTGTTTTCCCACATGGAGAAAGGAGGTACAGCATGAATCGGCTCACTGATGACCTGTTAGAAGAGCCAGAAGCAAAATTTATCAATTGCAAAACAAAATGGAAGTTGGTAGCTAACCAAAACTAACAAACAAAACTAGTTCGTGCTGTCTGCCAGACTGTCCCGGCTCTGCCTGGCTAAGCTAATGTGGCACCCAGGACTGAAGAAGCTGGGCTCAGAGAATATGACAGACACCCAGCCCAACCCCCTTTCTAGAATCTCTTTTTACCACTCCTGTTTTTGATTGAGGCATGGGTGCAACCCACACTTTTGCTTCCTCTGAGTTCCATAGAAACATCCCTGTACCCACGTGCTGTGAGTTGGGTCCCTTCCTCTAATCTCAGGGCTGAGGGAGCAGTAGGAAGAGGTGGGGACCGTGATAACCTACAGGGCATCTGCACTGATCTGGACAAGCAGAGCCTGCTGCCTCTCAGAGGCTGTGTCTGCTCACTATTGGCGCTGTGTGTGGAATGAGACATGTTCTGGGGAGCTCCAGAAACTGATCTGGCTAGCTGGCTGGGCCATGAGGTCCTGGGAGCTACTTGTCTCCTCCCCTCACGCACATCTCCAGCACTGGGCTTACAGATGTGTGTTGCCATGCCTGATTCTAACATGGGTGCTGGAGGATTGAACTCGGTCCTCAAGCTTATGAAGTCAGGACTTTCCTAACTTACTAGCCCCAAGGCAGGCCGATTTGAAAAGACTCGCCAAATAACTGCATAGCAGGTTCATGGAGATGGCGCAGGAGATGGTCCTGAGCTTCAGTGTGAGCAGAGGGTGCTTAGAAAACGCTGTCCCAGCAGGATGTGTGTGCTGGGCTTGGAATTTAAATATCAGCCAGGGGCTAAAGGAAGCCATAGAGAAAGGTGTCAGGGTGACCTCAGCCATGGCCCTCTGTGGCAGGGAGGTTTAGTCACGGAAAAAAACTGGGTCTGTTTTTCTACCTCCCTCCCAGGCTGACGCTGGGGAAAGCAAGTTTTGGTTGGCTGGCCAGCCTCCTCTTAAAATATTTAAGACAGACAGCTCCTGCCTTCCACCTCCCTACCTCCCACCCCAGCTGTCCCTCTGCATCAGTGCTGGGACTTGGGAGAGGGGCTCAGGGCACATGTTCCTGAGTTAGAGACGTTAGTCCTGGAAGCCTGGTAGTTAAGGGCGGTTTTAATAAATGGGGTTACGGCTCCAGAGGGAGGCTCTCCATGTGCTGTTCATGCATAGCTGCCTGCATCCGTCCAGAGGCTTGTTTAATGTACAGTTTAGCAGTGAATTAAGCCAGCTTTCTGAAGACAGTCTGTTAGGTAGGTGAGCACAGGGGACAAGTGGAGAACAGAGCTGCAGCCAGGGGCAAGGATGCACAAGCTAATCACCTCCGAGGCTCGTGGGGTTTTCAGGGCATTCAAAACAAGACGCTAGTCCATGACTGTTGGGGTCTTGGGATGCTCACCGCAGCAGGCGAACTCTTTGCCTCTGCTTCTCCAGAGTCGTGGTCAGGTTCAGGCTAGCTCTGTCCTCTGCCACTGAAATGATCCCTGGAGAAAGGGCCAGGGGTATCCTCATCCTCCCACGCCCCCTGTGCACTCTCCCGCTCCACCCTGGAGCCCTCTTCATCACTGAACAGTGGCTCTGTGAGTATCTTAGTCCGTTCCGCTGCTGTTTCGCAGATTGGACAAATGACCAACAACAGGACTAATTTTTAGGGCTCTGAGGCTGAGAGGCTTAAGGACAAGGTTCTGGAAGGGCTGGTGCCTCCTTGCTGTGTCCTCACAAGGGGAAAGGGACTGAAGGATAAGTGATAAATTTAAATCCTCGGTTAATGGAAATCCGCCACCGCCGATGTAATAAGCCAATCAAACTGGATTATTAAATCCAAGTTTAATGAGCAGAGCAAAGCAGCTCCTGGGTGACCCTCAGGAGGGCAGGAGAGGAATCACAAGGCAAATATGGCTACCAGGTCTTAAGTAGCCTATAGGTGTGGTCTTGAGAAGACTCAAGGAGGGGCTGATTTTTGGCGGGCTTTCTCAGGGGGCAAGATTGAAGAGGGCAGCTCCAGGGGAGGGACCACAGCTTGGCGCACTGAGGGTGAGGTTTGGAATGGAAAGAGTGAGACCTGAGCATGGGATGGGGCCCCAAGCTGGAGATCCCAAACATTCCAACCTTTTTGTGTATAAATGGGTGCCAGTAGGGCTTCCACCCAAACAGTAGGAGGAATCCCCTCTCAGCCCCTGAACTCTTCAATAAGGGGTGGCCTCATGACGTCACTGCTCCCACAGGGTGTGATTCTTGCTCGGTTGCACTGAGGAATGAAGTGCTGACATACATTCTGGACTCCTTCAGGCAAACGATTCCAGCTCAGCATTGCTCGGGACACTGGGGAGCTTGTGGGCGAGGAAATGAGGTCACTGGGATGCTTACAGGCCTCTGTGAGATGCTATAGACATTTGTGGGCTTCACCTACCACAGATGCTAAGCAAAAGATGCACCACACAGGAGTGACTTGTGCCACCTGCTCGGTGGTGATGTGACACATTTGGAAGAGGTGATGCAGTCAGAACAGGCACCTGGGGACAAGGAGTGAGGCTTGCAGGAAAGGGGCCTCCCAGGGCAGCATCTTTGAAAAGAGGTCAAGACTTGGAGAGGGAAAGGCTTAGTAACACACTGTTAAACGTATGAATGAGTCTCACTCTCTGTTGAACTATCTAGGTTCTTGTGTCCCAAGACAAAGGACCACACTGAGCACATGTGGTTAGAAGCAGAAAAAGAGACAGATCACTAAGCAAGGGAAGAGGACTCCCAAGAATAGGAGTAGGCTATTAAGAAAGCACTGGGCCAGGAGACTTGTGACATCCATGTCTCCCACATCTGTGTAGCCTTGGCTTTTCTTGTACATGCCTTGTTTGGTGTCAGAAAGCCCAATGATGAAGAGCATCCCGACTTTCTCTGCAAACTGGCTTCTTTGGCATGTTAATCTTTTAAAAATGATTTACTTTTATCATTTTTAACTATATGTGTGTGCATGTGTGTTTATGTGGGGGTACGTGCAAAGTGCAGGTACCCACAGAGGCCAAAGGCATTGGGTCTCCTGGAGCTGCAGGTAGTTGTGGCCTGTCCGACATGGGTCCTGGGAACTTAACTCACGTCCTTGGGTCTTCTGCAAGAGCAACATGTGCTCTTGACAGATTATAATGGTATATTATTTGTGTTTTAATAAATAAAGCTTGCCTGAAGATCAGAGGGCAAAGCAGCCACAATGGTCAACCATACAAGCCAGGGAGTGGTAGCACACACCTTTAATTCCAGGACTCGAGAGACAGAGGCAGACCGATCTCTATGAGTTCAAGGGCAACCTGAACACAACACAAGATTGAATCTGTCTAAAAGAGAAACTCATACAAAGGCTATCCCAGCACTTGGGATCACATGCCTTTAATTCCAGCACAAGAGAGGTGAAGACAGGAGCGATAAGGCTGGGCAGAGAGAAGAATATTAGGGGGAAGAGACAGGAACTCAGGGGAGCGTGGAGTTTGAGAATTTGTGGAGACAGGATCTCGCCCTTTTGGTCAGAAGATTTGGTAGAGGTATAAGGTCTCTCTAGTGGCTTGGTTATTTTGCTTTTCTCATCTTCAGGTTGAACCCCGATATCTGTCTCTGGGTTTTTATTATTTGTGCTACAACAGCTATCTATCTATAATCCAAGTTAATCTTGGTCAGTGATTCTCAACCTTCCTAATGATATGACCCTTTAATACAGTTCCTCATGTTGTGGTGACCCCAACCACAAAATTATTTTGTTGCTACTTCATAACTCTAATTTTGCTACTGTTGTAACTCAAATATTTGATATGTAAACCCCATGCGGTTTGCGACCACAGCTTGAGAACCGCTGATCTTGATGAACCTTTCCTGCGGCAAAGAGAGGACAGCCTCTTGGATGAGTTTTCAGCGCACAGAGAATGTGCCTCTGCCCCTGTGGGCTGGGTCTCAGCTTAGGCCGGTGTAGCTGGGAGGATGCATGGGGACTGAGGAACCTGAGGGTGTCTCTAGCAGAGTCACAGCAGCAAGATTCCTGGCAGCTGGAACTGACGGACGGTCAGTGACCTTCACTCTCGGCCTTCTCTATTCCGCCCAGGAACAACATTCGAGCCTGCTCCATGTCAAGGAGAAGAGACCTCGTCACGGACGACGGGCCTGTGCAGACAACATCCTCAGCTATGTGGTGTGACGAAGTCCTTGGAAGGTGAGCGTTGTGGCAGACCCTCAAAGGTCAGTGGCCTCAGCTGGAGACTTGGGATTGGCACTCAGGTCTGAGTCCACACAGTACCTACAATCACCCTGCAAACACAGCCACACAGTCCTCGATCAAACACACAGCCTGCCACAGCTTCCTCACACACCAGCACTGTGTCCCTCTGCAGGATGCCAGTGCTCCAGACCTACAAGGTGAGTGGTTCTGGTAGGGTCACGTCCCCAGCATCACGTGAAGGCCTGGGACCTTCCCACCCTACCACCCAGCCCTACCTCTCCCTTATGAGCAGCCAGCCATCATGAATTGAGGGCATGAGGGCGACATATTTTAAATAGAAATCGGGCTTATGATAGGGACACACTTGGGTTGAGCTCAGGATGGGTGAAGCAGGGTGTCCCACCTTTTGACATCACTACAAGATGCAATCACAGGGGTCTCAATTTACAAAAGAAAAGAAAAGATTGTGACAGAAAATCGCATCATGGTTTGAGTAAATTTATATAATTTTGTGTTGAGACACAGTCATAGCTGCCTTCAGCTGCATGTCAGGTAGACATACCTGGGCAAGGAAGCCCTGAGACTCTGTGGGCCTCAGTTTCCCTAACTGCAACACCAAGGCAGTGATAGGACCACCTGCAAGCTAGTTCACCCTCAGTCCCTGCTGTGACCCTAGGCAGTCGCTGCTGCAAGAAACCTGGGCAACAGTTCACAGCTCCCTGTGAACATGGTGCCCTCTCCGGGCTGGGGCCACTGTTTGCTTATCTTTGCCACCTGAGATCTGGACCAAGTGGAAGCCCTTTTGGCACTAATGTTCCTGAACCTGTGAGTCTACAAAGGGACTTTGAGAGAATTCCACAGGGAGGAGTGGTTGTGTCAAGGGACCCTGTCCTTTGTGAGCTCAGCCTAGGGTTGGGGGGAGGAGCCAAGTTTCTCTGCCCAGGCCTCCTGGGAACTCAGAAAGGCTCAGAGCTGTGTGTACACTGGTGACTTCCCATTTGTGTGTCCCACACATTATACACAACACACCTCCTGCAGGCTTGGGGTGTGCAAGGGGTGCAGAAATAAGTAGTGACTGATTGTGTATGCATTTATTAAGTGCCTACTGTTTGCCAGGCATCTTGCCAGCACTTTTTATGCATTTCCAATGATATCCATACAATAACATCATCTCAGCTAGGTCCTTTGGTTTGAGGAGACTGAGGGTTAGCTGGGACACACAGTTCCAGTCTTGCGATAGACATCTATGGGACTGTTAAGAACCCCTGGGCAGATTGGGCCTCACACTAGGGCTGATATCTATAGCAGCAAGCCTTTGGTCCCAGCTACTTCTCCCTGCTCCAAGTCCCTCCAAGGCACCTAAGGGAACAGTCCCTGCCAGGACAGTTCTCACCTCTTTGGTACCAGGATTTGGGTCAGGGATAAACATGAGCTAATGGGTTCAATCTGGTGAGACTTACATGCAATCTATGGGTCATGTGGTCCCTTTGATTTCAGAATAACTCATATGGATGTTCATTCAGTTCTTTTAGCTTTGGGCCTGACTGGTCCAGGGGTCAGTGAGCGGTGCCCATGGGGACAGCCATGAACCTAGTTGACCTCTATAGGATGGGTTAAGGCTTCTGGAAAAGGAGCTCTGACCTCTTTATCACCCCCCCCCCCCGGCCAATGCTGTCTCCCAGGAGTCTGGTCCCCTCCCCCAGGGAACCTCTGTCCCCTCCCCGGGGGCTTCCAGCTCCTCACAGCTCATCTCTTTCTCGGTGGAGTGATTTTTCTCCCTTCCCATTTTTCATCTTGAACGATGGCAGGCTGAAGCACTTAATTTTCCTCCTCCAGCCCCATTAACGTGGCCGTGCTCAGTGCCTGTGCAGGCTGTGAAAGGAAAGTCATTTATATCAATTAGCGAAGGCAAACATGAGCTTTCTGCCTGGCCGTGCGCAAGCTCTGGCGGCGTGTCCTCAGAGGATGCCAGGGCTGCGTAGGGAAGCCCGGGGCCAACACCTCACAGCAATTGTCAGGGTATGGAAGTCGGGGGACGGAGGGGCTCCTGTGGTGATGGCATTTTGCAAAGGGTTCAGCCATGAGGTCCCCAAGTACAGAGGACAAAAGAGTCTCCAGGCCCAGCCATACTCCCCTGCTGGCCGGAGCTTTGTTCTCAGTGTCCCCCCTCCATGGCCAAGCTGGAGCTTGGAGTCTACCCCGTGGGGAACTGAGCTCACTCACGTGTCTCACGGCAGATCACATCAGGCATCATGGCTTCCTCCCAAGTCTCCCCCTTCCATCCATGCTCACCCCCTGTAGTGAGAATGACGCTTTAAAAACATGAACCAAATCATCTTATTCTCTACTTCTGAAACCTTCAATGGCTCCCCATTGCTCTTATAATAAAATTCAAATCCTCGTCATTGCTTTCAAAGCCTGGAGTGGCAGGAACACCTACTGACTTCTTGGGAGCCTCTGCTCCCAACCCCAGCCCCCCCACCCCACCAATGCCCCCACTCTACCACACTGATGGTTGCTTTTGCCAGCCCCCCCAACCCCCTGCCCTCCCCCTCTCCACTGCTACCACGCTGATGCTTGCTTCTGCCAGGCCCTTTGCACTTGCTGCTTCCCCATCTTTACCTGGTGCCTCTTTCTTATTCTTCCGTCCATCATCTTTGATGAGACAGAGGGACAGTAAGGAAAGGCTTCTCTGTTCAGTGTCTTTTTTTTTCCTTCAACAGAATAGGGTGGAGGTCAATCCCTTTCCTCCAGACTTGGCGTTCTAGAGAGACAACTCTTGAAATATATAACACGACATCAGATGAGGTCTCACATGGAGAGGAAGACCCCAGGACAGAAGCAGGTCGGACTCCAGCTAGACACTGGGTGGTCAGAGCCAACTTCAATGGGGAGCTGAAGCAAAGTTGTAAGAGGTGGAGGGAAGGAGTCAAGTACACACTGGCCCAGGGACTTTCTAGGCAGAGGCAGGGCAAACCGGGAGGCTACAGTGCAGTGTTCGCGTGCTAAGGGGAGTGGGAGCCACCGCAGCTGAGCAGAGGCAGGGCTGAGAGCTGGTGAGACAGAGATAACAGTACACGTGGGCATGCAGGTCTGGGGACTCCTTCTTACTTTAGCTGATCTTTGATGTTTTCATGCATGCGTATAATGTACCTTGGTCATTTCCAACCCCACGCCTGTGACGAGTCTTTCTCTGTCCCACCAGCCAGCTCCCAAATAATGACATGGAGACTTATGTTAATTATAAAAGCTCAACCTTATGCCTAAAATATCTGACGGACTTTTCTATAAAGTAGGAATTTTGAAGGTTTGTCCTACCTTGTCTTGACTAAGTTCAGCAGTTGCTTTCTTTTGTGTCCTGCTTGTTCAGTTTGGACAGTATACTGTCAGCAGTCAAGGCAAGGGCAGTTTCTTTGTCCAGTGAATAACTTTGTTGCAATGAAAGCAAACTCCATATAGAGGTCCTTTGATGCCTACTATCCTCTTTTGAAGTCAATTGGTGCTGTCAGGAGTAGACATGTCTCATTGTCAGGAAATGCCTTATGTTACTGAAACATTTTAAATGCCATATTCTGTAGGTCTTTGAAGTATTTGAAGATCACCTATCTATCTAAAATATATCTCTGTATGGCTTTGAAAACCTATCTGACATGACTAACATAACAAAGTTTGATTTTTATAGATGACTAACTACTAATGTGTCTTTCTTTATTATCCTAAATAGCTTTTGAGGACTAGAACTTTACACTGCAAAATGAGCTGTATAGGTACAATACCTTAAACAAAGTAGAAATATATATACAATATAACAAAAATAACCTTAAATTTATATCAATATACAAAAATCCATACCAATGTAAAATATTTAAGACTAGTGGTTGTTCAAAACAAGACTCAACAGTCTACCCTTTTATCCCATAATTTCTATACTATATCCCCCCTTTTCCCCTTCAGAAAGAGATCTCTGAATCTAATCTCCTTTGCTTACCTTTTTTCCCTAGTCATGACCAATAACAACTTGTAATCAACCCCCTGGTAAAGGATGACAAGCATTCAATGCCTATTGAATGGTCAAAAACCACCTACCCCATCTCGTGGGCATCATGTTCTCTAGACTGCTTCCTGTTGTCTAGGAGTGATGGCATCTTTAGGGGACTGTGAGAAAATTGGGATAATGGTCAAGACCTGAGAGAGTTAGCTGTATCATTTAATGTTCAGTCTCTGTGTAGTGGGAGAATGTAAGGCTTATTTGAAGTCCTGGTAATTGTACTCTATGAAGCTGGATCATCTCAGTTAGCAACACTGAAGATGTTATAGATGCAGAACTTTGAGGAAACTACAATAGAAGCATTCTGAGAGGCTGGATCATCTACTTGTCTTTATTGGTATCTGGTCTTTTAGTTCTGAAAACACACAAACTCTAAAAGGTAACATATATATCTACATTAATAGAAGTATGAAATGTGCAGTGTGCACAAGTCAGTTAAAGATGATTTTTTTGTTTATGTTGATCTGGTAAAGGGTGTCTGTTAACTTTATATTTGTTTGGACTGCATAACCAAACTGTAATATAAACCTCTATGCATGCCATTTGAAAGGACGGCATGCAGTAATGAGTCATGAGGACTCTATAGCCAACAAGATTTATCAGTCTCCTCCAGTCTCAGAACTGTCCCCACATCAAAGGGTCAGCTTACATGTTATCTGTCTTGTAGTCTTTCTTTTGTTCCTTTTTTATGTTTGTAGCCAAGATTTTTCAGGTGGTCTCCCCCAGTCAAATCTAATCAAGATTAACTTTGAAGGAGTCCATAGCTTTTTGTTTCCCATGAAAACAAAAGCACAATCTCTCCCCCAACACAAAACATTTTTCGACTTCCATTCTGAAGCCAAGACAGCTCTAAAGTATCTAGGCTGGCTTAATGCAGCAGTCCTTTCCATGATTCAATGTCTCTCCACAGCTGATATTCGCTTATCACACTCAAAAAATTCAAAGTCCACAAAGCATCATATAGGATCCAGATACCTTGTGTATTTGTCATCCTTCTGTGGCTTTTTTTTTATTTCTTTACTTTCTTTGAAGACCTCACTTTATTATTTTTAAACTATTTTTATGACTATAACCATTTTCTATTTTTTCTTTATCATTTAAGCATATTATTAAGCATTCTGTACCTATTTAAAGTGTTTTTTTTTTTTCAGTCTGGAACTGGCTTTACCATGCTTACAGTATTCTTTGACCATGCGAGCCAAAGGTTAAACTGCTGGGCAGCAGCTAGGCCCTCCACAGGTCAGCTCTAGTGTGCTGCCCCAGCAGGATGCAGGGCTCACGCTCCTGTGTGCTGTAGCTGGTGGAGGGCAAGGCTAGTTCTCTCACTCTCGTGACCCCAGGGCCAGCTCGCTCCCTGTCATAGGTGGAAATGGTGGAGAGGGAGGGCATCTTTCTCTCACCCATGCCACCACATGGCAGATGAGGGTAGGTGGGGTTGAGCTTCAGGATTTGTATTCATGGCCCTGTTGTGCATAGATAGTAGAAATTTGACCTTCCAACCAGTTGGAACCGATGCCACGGCCACACCCCTGACTTCTGGAGGCTTTGCCTGGAACCAGGTGACTCTGGGACCAGCATGGTCCTCAGATGCCAGCCCTCAGAACTGGTACTCTCAGTCTGTTTCCCAGCTTTGATCATGGGTATTGGCTCAAGTAGTTGCCATGGAGATACTCACTGGACCCAGATACTCTCTGGTACTTCTGCGCACGTGGGGCCACATGGATGTGCAACAGACGCTGCCCTCCTCCAAGATTCAATAGTCCTGTGCAGACCACACACGTGATGTCAGGTCCCTTCAGGCGGACACAGACAGTGGCTCCAGCCACACGCATGGGCCAAGGGCCCCTATCGCCTCCAGCAGCTGACAGTGTAATGGACCACGCTTGCTCTCCAGGATCTGCAAGTCATCTGCTTTGCCGAGTGGTGAGTGACAGGAAGAAAAAGATGGGGGTCATGGGAAAAGATACAATCAAGGCTGCACTGGGCAGGGCCTCACTCACAAGGTCAGCCTGCTGCTGAGACATAAAGAAGGGAGGTGAATCTCGAGCTCAGAGAGGTCAGCACTCTATCTGAGGACACACAGCATACCTGACTGATGGGTCTCACTGTCTGCTCTTGGGCTCCTCCCCCATCTCACCTGTGTTCCTGGGGTGCATGGAACTCTGGTGCTCCCATCTGTGTCTTCCTTAGAGTTCTCAGGGCTAAGGTACTTGCCTAAGGCTCTGCCTGGTTCCCCCTCTCTTACACTTCCAAGCTTTCAAAAGAGCAGAGTGTGAGATGTCGCCAAATGAATGCTACTAGGCCTCACCTCTGCCGTAACTCCAAAATGCCCTTACCAGTAGCTTTATCTACAAGGGGAAGGATCCTCACCCACCAGGTGAGTGCCCTGAGTGAGCCTGGCTTCTCAGTCCACTCACACAGGTTCAAGACAGGCCACCACGGGCATGTCCCCACTCCCTTGCCCATCACATTAGTGGGCCACGAGCATGTATCTAGGTGACCATCCCACCCCATCACCAGACTTCCCCCCCCCCCGTGGGTGTCCCTGTAGCTCTCCTCCACGTGGACAGCATGTTTCTTCCCTCACCCCTAACCCTGCCAATCTGAAACTCACCGAAAAATGGGCCAATTTTCTTCTGCTGCCAGGAAAAGTTTACTTTGAGGTCAGTCCAGGTGGATCAGAAATGGCCTGGAGTCTGCTGGGAGTCCACTGTCCAGTCCAGAGTAGCCGGTCCACTGACTGGGGACCATCCCTGGCAGGAACTGTTTCTGATCCTAGCTGAACAGCTGCCCAGCTGAGGACAGCGGGCACCTGCTGTGGTCACTGACCCGGTCCTGGGTGATGCTGGGGCTCCTTGAACTGTACTGAGCCCAGAGTCACCCAGTCCTGCCCTTAGAGTCCCTCACAGCCCCTCCTGCTCCCTGGCCTCAGCTTGGGAGCTGACCCTGCCTGGGGCGGGATGCGCAGCTAACATCCCACCCAGGTTAGCAGCACAAAGCACTCCAGAGCAGATGGTGCCCCAGCTTCGGTCAGGTCCCGCCTGCCTCCCTTTCACGTGACAATGGAGAGTGACCAGATGCCCACTACACTGCCTCTGGTGCACTGTGACCTGGGAAAAGGTCGTCATCCTCATTTTTCTGGGGCCAGTGTGAGCTGTGGGAGGTTCTGAGACAAGAAATGTCCACTGTGCCTCCTGCCTGGGTACCACAACCTAGTCTTGGCCCCATACCGAAAACACACAGTGGAGCAACCAGACTCTGGGAATAGAGGATCCTCAACCGGAAAGGGAGATAGTCCCTCCCCACGGTAGTCACTGAGGGATGATGGCCTGACAGCTTGCTGGGACTCTGAGGCCAGCTCTGCTCTGAGCCAAATGAGCTGGTAGAGGCTCTGCCTAGAGCTAGGTGGGCTGGGACAGATGGAGCCAAGACCTAGAGCCTGACCACAGAGGATGTGAGGTGTCACACCTTGGGCTCTGTCACCAGCTCTAAGCTCAGAACAATCCAAGGCTAGGGCAGCAGTGTGCCACCTGGGGGTCTCTGGGCTCTCCTACCACCTTGGCTGCTAAGTACCTGTCTCCACACAGCCATGGAGACCCCTCTGGGGTCCAAAGGCAGTTCTGCTCTGCTCAGAGCTACTTGGCACTACCGGGAGGTCAATTTGATGGCTACCAGGTCCTTCTGCACCATGTCACTAGTTCCGATGCCCTCCTGAAACCTGGAAATCCCCTTCCTTCCTAGTGTGTTACTTTGGTTACCATGCCTTTGATGGAAGGCGAGTCCCAGGGACTAGGGCCTTGCAGTGACCCCTGGTGACTTCCAAGGTCAGGATATCGAGGAGGCTTGGCTCACAGTCTAGTCAGGAATGTGCCGATTCAGTGAATGAATGACTGGGAGGTGGGCGCCATGGGCAGGTAATGTTTCGGTTTGAATATGAAATGTTCCCACAGGCTTTATATTTGTTCATTTGGCCCCGGCTTCTGGCATTGTTCGGGAAGGTTGTGAAACCTTGCAGAGGTAGAGACTTGTTGGGGGAAATGGCACCCTGGAAGCAGGCCTCATGTTACAGCTGTCCCACCTTCCTGTCTTCACTGTGACAAAGTAAGCAGCCACCTTCTACTCCCACGGTCACGCCTTCCCCACCATGACAGTGTCCTCTCAACTGTGACTGTGACCAGGCACCTTTAACTCCCCCGTCATGTCTTCCCCACCATGACAGTGTCCCCTCAGCTGTGACAATGTGGCCAGCCACCTTCTAGTCCCCCTGCCATGCCTTCCCCACCGTGACAGTGTCCCCTCAACTGTGACAATGTGACCAGCCACCTTCAACTCCTGCTGCCATGCCTTCCTCACCATGACAGTGTCGCCTCAACTGTGACAGTGTGACCAGCCACCTTCAACTCCCCCGTCACACCTTCTCCCACCCTGACAGTGTCCCCTCAACTGTGACAGTGTGACCAGCCACCTTCAACTCCTGTTGCCACGCCTTCCCCACTATGACAGTGTCCCCTCAACTGTGACAATGTAACCAGCCACCTTTAACTCCCCCATTACACTTTTCCCACCCTGACAGTGTCCCCTCAACTGTGACAATGTGACCAGCCACCTTCAACTACCCCACGGTCACGCCTTCCCCACCATGACAGTGTCCCCTCAACTGTGACAGTGTGACCAGTCACCTTCAACTCCTGCTGCCACGCCTTCCCCACTGTGACAGTGTCCCCTCAACTGTAACAATGTGACTAGTCACCTTCAGCTTCCGTGGTCACACCTTCCCCATCATGACAGTGTCCCCTCAGCTGTGAGCCAAAAATAGACTGAGTTTCTGTTGTCGGGGATTTTGTCATAGCAGTAAGACAAGTAGCTGATACAGATTGGCGTATAGACAGACAGATGAATTGTGGATGGATGGACAGATGGGTGGATGTTGTTGACTTTGGTCCTGCTCCTCGGGCTTTATCTACCACCTTACTCCAGACACCCCAACTTTAGCCATTCCTTATCTGACACCAGGGAATTCTGCTTCAGCACTTGCTCTTCTGTGCCTAGGGTGCCAGGAACCCCTCACATCCCCACACTTGTGCCTTGACCGTCAATAACTGTCTGGTTTAGAACTGCCAGCTATCCCCACCTGAAGCTGTTCCTGCTCATCACCTTTGTCCTGTCCTTCCTCAGAGCACCAACTGTCCCCTAGTAACCTCCACTCCCCCAGCCCCGGCTCTCAACCCTACCTGCTCTGGTGCTGAAGGTGGAAGCCAAGGCAGCTAGGAAAGTGCTCTCTCGCTGAGCTCCATCCCCAGCCAGGGCCTCCCTCCAAACAGGAGGGCCACCCCAGACCAGCAGGGACTTGTCCTGGCTTGTTCCTACCTATTTCTCCAGTGCCTGGAACAGTAAGGGCTTGGAGGTACTTGGTAAATATTTACTCAACAAGTGAGGGAACCCCAAGAGATCAGACAAAGGAATGCTTCCCACGTGGGTGAGTAGCAAAGAGAACTCTATGAAAGCAACCATTTGAGCTGGAATCCAGAGAAGTGTGTATTTCATGGAAGAAAATTCTAGACATGACTGACTGCTGCTTCTGGGGCTTGGCGGTGGGCAGCCTCTCCCAAGCCCACTCTTGCTTCCTGGGTTTCTGTTTCTGTTTTTGTTTTGTGCTTTCTAAGGTGCTCAGATCTCCCGAGGACTGGTGACAGTTCTCCGCAATTAGTTCCATGTTTTATTCATCGTCGGAGGCTTTCAGGCTACAAATCACTCTGGGTGTTTCACTAACCACATCCCGGGCTCCTGTGTGGCCAGTAAGGGCTCTTCTGCATGCTGAGCAGACCTCTGTGTCTCAGGAGAAAGAGTTCTGCCTGGTACTTGGGGCTCTGATTGCAGCCACAGCAAATCAGACCAAATATGCCTGTATCTGATTTGCAGGGCACTAAATTCCTATCTCCCCGAGTTCCCTAAATCACCGCGGAGGAGTCGCGGCCTTCTAATGCCAGAGAACGCACTGTCTGATCTGCCAGGCACAGCCACTGGATTTACTGGGACGATAAAGGGACCTCGCTAGTGTAAAATATCAGGAAATAACCACACAGGTGCACGTGAGCCCACAAATTTGCTACTTAGGGAAAATAAAAGCTGATAGCCAATCACACATCACTGAACTTATATCCTCAGTACAACGGTCAAAATGAGGGGACTACGGACTTCCACTTTGGACCACACCAGCTCAATCTGGAGTAAAATGACTGAGAATGTCCTGGAAGGGAAGCAGGACAGCAGGAGGCCCTGGATGTGGCCAGAGCCCTGTACAAGGTCTGTGGCTGTGTCCTCTGTGGGTTTTAAAACTCTGAGCCCGTAACTAATGTTCTCAGAGCTCCCATTCCTCACCTGCAGCTGGGAGAACAGAGTCCAGCAGAGCAGCAGTGGCCAAAGCCAGGTGAATCCCTTCTTGTCAAGCTGTGGGAGAAAAGGCCACTAGGTCCCACCTCCGTGGATCTCGGAGAGAAAAGGCCAGATGAGTAGAAATGGCGAAAAGCCATCAGATCCACTTCAAGCAACGCAGATTCACTGTGTCCAGGGCCCTTTGCAATTCCACCACTTGGGTGCCTTTCCTGGCACATGAGCCCATGAACCCTCCCAGCCTGTCACCATCCCCGTGGGTATTTTTCTTTCCCTCATTGCTATGATGGAGCTAGACCTCAAGGCCTCAAACACACCAGGCCAGTGGACTGCTGAGCCACACCTCCAGCCCCTAACTTGGGAATTTGAAGAAGGCGGTCCACTGAGCCACATCCCAGACCACGATCGGTGGGCAACGACGCTAGCGCAGACCGACTCCACTGCTGAGTCCAATCTGCAGACTTCCACTGGTGGATTCTAGGCCAGCTCCATGCTGAGTCACATGCCCAGCCTCTCAGTGGAGGGTGCTAGGCTGTCTTCCTACTGTGAGCCACAGTCCAGTGCCTTTCCTTTTCTGTTGTTTTCATCTTAAAACAGGGTCTTGCTGAGTGCTCCTGGCTGGCCTTGTATTCTGTAGTTCAGGCAAGCTTGGAACACTTGTGAGCCCTTGGCTTCAGCCTCCAGAGAAACTGTAATTGCAGGCTTGTGCCACCAGGCATAGGGTTGCTATCACTTATCTATGCTCCTCACCGGAGTGACTTCTTGGGGTTACTGACTATACCACAGGTATCTTCCTCACCTGGAGAGACAGGAGCTAAGAAGGAGACAGAGACACTATGTGAGATGAAAGCATTCAAAGCAGTAAGTGCAAAGGCCCTGGGGTGAGAGTGTGCTTGTTGTCAAGTGAGCAGAGAGCAGAAGTAGGTGATCAGGGACAGGTCATATGGAATCATACACCACCATGTGGAGTTTGGATTTTACGGGGGAAGAAAATTGCTGAGGGTTGAAGGAGAGGGCACATGAATCTCAGCTGTACTCAGCAAGAGTAAGACTCTCTGATGCCCAGTGTGGGCATTAACAGTCCAGGCCTGTCATTGTCACCAGGACAGACAGAATGGTGCCTTAGATGAGGAGGTGAGGAGACACTGAGGGTGGGTGGATTGGCAGGCATGCCGCCTGAGGATGCAGAGACTCTGGGATGTGAAACTCACAAGGCATAGCCTTGCCCAGCTCAGTGTGTGAGGAGGACAAGATCATATGGATGCTGTTTGAAGCTGGTGGGGAGGCCCGAGAAGGTGGGATCGGGGACTGACAGGATGGGGACAAGTAGGTTGGGTACAAGGAGTCCAGGACGCAAATAGAAAAGGGAGGTGACAAGCAAGTTCTGCCTGCTGCCTGTGGACTACTGGGCACCAAGACAAGAAGGTTTCCTCTTTCCTGTTGTAACAAGGCACCCAAAGATCGTCACCTACACCAGGGAGCCAGGCTGAAAGAATGGAAATGGGACCCTGTAGGACAGAAAGAATGACACAGGAAACCAGGAAGGACCCCCCAAGCCTGCTCGGCAAAGGGACTGGGAGCAGAAAAACTGCTGGCAGGCCAGCCAGGAGCCTCTAACCCAGCACAGGCCAGGACTGTGGGTGCTGGAAGTTTCTGACCATGCTGCCATTCCCTGGGGCCAGAAAGGACACTAGAGAGTTGATTGTCCAGCAGAGACTACGGATCAGCATACCCTGGGCTCTCTGAGCACCAGACCTTGGGAGACAGGATTCATGAGGAAGTTAGGTGATCTGTGAAATCAACTACACACAATGTGTGTGTGCAGGTAAGAGTGCATATCCACAAAGAGATAGAGGAACTACACCTACACGGATGCACAGTCACACATGCCACAGGAATGTGTGCACATATAAGCATGAGTCTCTGGTAAGGCTGCTCTTCACTAATTGCTGTAATGAGCATGGAGCCCTCCAGAGATACCACGTAGCTAGAGCAAGCACACACACACACGCATACACTCGCACATACACACATGCGCACAAACACACACACACATATACACATCCATACACACACATACATGCATATGCGCACACACACATACACACATATGCACACACACGCTCACACACACATGCATGTGCTTATCCCTTCCACTCTGTTCAGAAGTTGGCAGCTGTCTGAGGATAAGCTAAAGCTCTGGATGTTCATGGCCAGATCACAGGAGCAGCCGTGACAGGAGCATTGAGCCTGTGACATTGTAAGTCCCACATACTGGGCCTCAGCTGCCCTGTGATCCCCTTTCCCAGGCTCGTCTCTTCCTGTCAAGGCAATAGTGGCCCATGGAGGAGCTGGGGACAGGCTGTTCCTCACCAGGAGTCATCAGTGAGAGACAGTAGAATGCCAGTGGCCACTGTCCCCATGAGCAGGAGCTCAGCCTATGGAGAAGCCCAGGTGTGGGCTACTGGTCACTGTGGTGTCATGCAGTCCACGTGAGAACTCTAGCAGGAGTTCAACCGCTCCAGCCACCGGGGAAGTGACAACCACCATTGCCCAGGAAGGTCACACCCAAGCCTGTGCTAGCGCATATGATTTGCCTAACAAGCACAACAAATGAGACAAGATAGAAGGAGAAGATTCAGGGGCGCTGGGATGGGGAAAGAGCCCCTCACCCACACAGAGGCGCGCACAGCACTGTAAAGACAGCCGGCGTACAATGTTCTGTTTTCTAAGAGATTTCTCAAACAGTTAATGAACCATGTCCAAGGCCAGACCGTCTGCGACCTTTGCGTTGCGCCTCATCACCTGCTCCTCTCCTGTGTAAGCCGATACTTGTTTGAGAAAATCTCACAAGCAAGATTCTAAGCAGTGCTCACAGTCAAAGCACAAGCCCTGACCTCCTCGTGACCCTTGAAGACAGTAAGAATTCCTTTGGTGGTTTTGAGTTTACCTGTGCTGCTATTTCTTAAAGACTTAGTTTTATTATTTTCAGTTATGTGCTTGTCTGAGTAAAGTCCGTGTGCACCTCCAAGTCCAGAGCCCGGGTCTCTCCTGGAACTGGAGTTACAGGCAGTTGCGAGCCACCCAATGTGGTGCTGGGAACTGAACCCAGGTCCTCTGCAAGATCAGTATGTACTCTTAACTGTGAGGCATCTCTCCAGTCCTGTGTTGCTATCCCCACTCCTTATCATATTGGCACAATGCACCTTATTAACCACCTCAAAGCCTCCTTCACAAGAGAAAATTTATTTGGCCGCAAAAGTTTGATAGCTGAGTTCAGTCTCCAGGACCTACAGGACAGAGGGAGAGACCTGACTCCTGCAAGCTGCTCTCTGATATCCACATATACACTGTGGTGCCTGATCGTATACACACACAAAAAAAAACCCAGATAGATAGATGGATGGATGATAGATAGATAGATAGATAGATAGATAGATAGACAGACAGACAGAGAGATAGATAGATGAATATATGCACTGTGGTGCCTGAGTGTATACACACATACACACACATAAGATAGATAGATAGATAGTTAGATAGATAGATAGATAGATAGATAGATAGATAGATAGGATATACAGACAGAGAAATAGATGAATATATGCACAGTGGTACCTGAGTGTACATACACACACACATACATACACACATACAAAATAAATAGATGGATAGATGGATAGATGGATAGACAGACAGACAGACAGACAGACAGATGAATGAATAAAACAAAAACAAAACATTTTTACTGGACCATAAATTATATCCTTTATAGACATAGATTATATCCTATGAATAATATAACTTCAAAGGCCATAAAATACTATAGATACACAAACACAAACATACACAAGGCAGTATATATACAATTATTTACAACAAGATACACATACATATGTGTGTTGTGTCTCCTAAGATGGTTGGGCATGACTCTGCTTGCTCCTTGAATGTGCACTGCCCTTCCTTGGTAAACTCAACTTTGCTTCTTTTTGTTGGCTTGTTTTTGGTTTTGGTTTTGGTTTTTTAAGACAGGGTTTCTCTGTGCAACAGCCCAGGCTGTCCTGGAACGTGCTTTGTAGACCAGGCTGGCTTTGAACTCACAGAGATCTGCCTGCTTCTGCTTCTTGAATGCTGGGATTAAAGGTGTGTGCCACCATGCCCAGCTTTAACTTTGCTTCTTATTGACACATCTTGAAATCATTTTCTGTGTGGGAACACCCAAGTGCAGGTCTCTAGATCACCTCAGTCTACGTACCAGCAATTCTGAATCCATCTCCCCAGTGACTGAGAATAAAGTGTGTGTGTGTGTGTGTGTGTGTGTGTTTCCCTAGAGTTCTGGAAAGAAGGGGGAGCACACACACACACACACACACACACACACACACACACACACACACATCGTCATCTTAAGTAAACACCAGCAAGTCTTCCCTAAGGCTGGGCCTCTCAGGGTGGGCCTCTTCTTGCCAAAGGCCCAGATTTCAGATTTGGAGTCACCTTCAAATAAGGCCACTACTAGAGCCAGAGAGATCCCAGGCCCCGAGGAAGGACTGTCAGTCACGACATCCCCTAGACAGTCACCAGAGCTACACACTGTCACACACTTCTCTTCCCTCCCCTGTGAGCCCATGCAGCATGGGAACTCAGGCATGTACAGGCCAAGGTGCTGACACAGAACCCGAGCCTGGGAAGTCCAGTGCAGAGCTCATGGGCTGCAGGCAGAGGCCAGCCCTCTGTCAGCCCTCCCTGTCTTCCTGAGCACCTGGGGTCGTGTTTCCCGAGGCTGCCCGGTTCTCATTTCCTGAGTGGCGCCAGGGTGAAGTGTCACTGAAGCTTGTCAGCCACCCTTAGTCTCCACAGCCTGGCTCTGCTTGTCGTCATGCTTTGGGGTTTGTTTGTTTGTATTTTAAGTCTACATTTATTTACTTTTACTTGTATGAATGTTTCTCCTGCATATTGTTCGCATGAACTATGTGTGTGCCTGGTACACATGGAGGTCAGAAGAGGGCATCGGATCCCCTAGAACTGTAGTTACAGATGGTTGTGAGGTGAGATCATGTAGATTCTGGGAATTGAACCCGGGTCTTCTGCAGGAGCAGCCAGTGCTCTAAATCACTAAGCCATCTCCAGCTCCTCATATTTTAACACAAGGTATTCTGGGTCACACGGTGCCTTCCATTCTGCTCTGACGGGCAGACCTGGGATGAGAGCAAGGCTCTGGGCCTGAGGCCAGAGGCTCGAATCTTGCCACTGAGGCTCCTTAAGTATTGGGTCTCTGACTGAGCTCTGCCCCGGCCTCTCTTTCCTCCCACGGTGGTGGGTACAGAAATGACATGCTGTGGGGCTGTTGTTTGGGCTCACTGAGGTGATGGTGTCCCAGTCACAGAAACTGGAACCCGCACACAGTGGATGGATATTCAGCTCACACGCACATCCTGTGTCTCTTCAGGTCCAGGTGGGTCCTGACTCTGTCTCCTCCGTCCGACAGAGAAGGGGTAGGGTTTTACTCCGACTCTTCTATGACAGGCATGTAGAAAACGCTTTGCTAAGGGACGGTGACTCTGAGGTCCATAGGGTGACTCTGAAGGGTAAAGCTTGGTGGCCTCTACCTTCGCTCTGCGTCGTTCTTTAGCTCAGACTTATTTTGACCGCACACAGGTGTGCCCGTCACCAAGGAGTCTGCCCTAACCCAGCTCATTCCTCTCTCAGCCCCCTTGAGGCTGGATGCACAGAGTAGGTCATTGTCCTAAGCCCGCAGCCCCTCTCCTGCCTCAGTCATCCAGGGACTGCACACAGCTGAACCCAGCTAGATCGGATAATTGTGTGCAGGTGAGGGCTGAGGGTCCCAGCCTCTTTCATAGCTCAGTCTTTGATGGCAGGACAGAGATGTGCCACCTCTGTGCTTTCTAAATGTCACCCCAGCCTCAGCCCAACATCCCTCCAGCTGTATGAGTCCTAGCCTCGTGTCCCACCATGGTAGGCCCTGCAAAAGGAGGCCCAACATCTAATTTCCAGAAGGCACCGTGGATCCAGGTTCCCACTCCCAGGCTTTTCCTGAGGCCGTCTCCTAAAAGCTCCATGGCCAAGGGGCAGAAAGGAAAGCCCAAGTCTTCTGACTCAGGAGCAGCTCCCTGCATCCTGCTTCCTGTGATTTCACTGAGACAACTATGGCCCTGCCAGGGAGCCTGAGAAGCCCTGTTTGTCACCCAAAAGCTCTAGGGGTTCTCTGAAAAAGCAGAGTGGGTGATGTGGCCAGTTTCCAGTGACCCCATAGCAGGGATCTTGCGGTAGGACCGTGACCTCAGTGCAGAGCAGTGGCCGAGGAAGGAAGTAAGGGGCTGGGTGGCTCTGATGGATGCAGGGGACTAGAGGAAAGGACTTGGAAACTGATGTTAAAGCAGCAGGACCAGGCCACATGGTAAGGACATGGAAAGTACTGGAATGTCACAGAAGCAGAGTGGGAAGATGCTTTCTCATGTGCTCAGCACAGGCTGGCTGGGGACTTGGGGACTGGGCTTCCAACTGAGGTCCCTAGACTTCTGGATAGGAGCAAAGCCTAAGGGCGCCCCCAGTGGAGCAGGACTCAAGGGTGCCCCAGTCACCAGTGCAGGAGCCACCACCCACTCACTACCTGACATACCCAAAGAGCTCCACCAACGGAGCCCCTGGGCCTGTGCTCACATCTCAGTCGCTGCTCATGTGAGAAGTTTCTAGATTTCATTGTGGAGTGAAGACATCAGCGAGGTGTCCCTTGATCTCTGGAGGAAGACCAAAAGTCAGGAGGGGCAGACCTAGCAGAGTGCCACTGACTGTCCCAGACACCATAGGGTGACCCTCATTGCAGGACACAGAGGGAGCTCAGAAGGACAAATCCTGCTGCTCTTCTGGGAGCAAGGGACAAGATCTATATAGCTCATGACCCTCCCTGAGACTGCATTATGAGGCAGACCTGGGAGTGGGAGGCAAAGGCATGCTGCCAGAGAGTATCCAAAACAGAAATCAGCTTGTATGATGGCCCCTGCTGGAGCCTCCCTGGAAGTTCTGGAAACACCGAGGAGACCAGTGTCTAGGCAGAGCTGAAAGGGTCCCATGAGTTGGCGGGGTCTTGAGCTTTCCCTACAATGACACAAAGTTTCTCAAAGGTCCTGTAGGTGGAGGCTGCTCATTTGTTTCCCAGCTTCCCAGACCCAAAATAATCACACAGAAACTATATTAATTGCAGTACTGATTGGCCAATAGCTTAAGTGTATTTCTAGCTAGCTCTTACATCTTAAATTTACTGATTCCTATTATTTTCTATTTTACCACGAGGTTTGTGGTTTACCCGTAAGATTCCTGGGCATCTGTTTCCTTTGGCGACTAAATGGTGTCTCTCTGACTCTGCCTTCTTTCTCCCAGCATTCAGTTTAGTTTTCCTACCTAGCTCTATTCTGCCCTGCCACAGGCCAAAGTAGCTTCTTTATTAACCAATGATAATAAAACAGACTCACAACAGGCAGAAGGGAATCCCACATCAGGAGGGGAGGGTGCTCAGAGGAGGAAAGACCCCCACCTTGGAAGACCCTTTACAGAGCAAAGATTTTCCCAGAATTCCCTAGCACAGCATCCAGGAGGGCACAGGTATCCAGCTCCCCTGCATCTTGTTTCCTCTTCTAAAGAAGCAGGGGACAACAGCACCCACTCCCCAGATGGTTGGGCAGCATGAGGGCACATGTGTACACGAGACACCCGGAGACTCTGGCAAGTGCTGGTGTGTGAAAGGGTCTCAGACCTTCATCAACAGGAGACCCCCAGAGCCGTGGACCCATGGGCAGGCAGATGTGGGCTCTTTCTTTATCCTCTCTGTCCCAGAGCTGTCCCTGGGGCTCAATCCAAGGCAGCTTTATGGTAAATCAGAGGCTCGTCTGTTGAAGCTGAGAAGCAGTTAATCTGGACCTCTGCCAAACAGCCTTCTGGGAGCCATAGGGTAGGAGGAGGGAGGGGTGACTGGGGGCAGCTGCAAACCCATGTCTGATGAGACAGTGGTGAGACCCACTGGGCAGTGCCATGCCTGGAGCAATTGGGGAGTACTGCTGTTTGCCCCTCCCACTCCAGGCAAAGTTTGGGGGGGAAAAGTCCCTTCCAGGTGACTTGTGCACCCCAGAATGGAAACACTGCTGATCTCCTTTGATGGGTGTTCACGGTTCAGACACCCAGGTCAGCTGTGGGATGGATTAAATGAGATATTATGTATGAAAGCCTGTCGAGTCAGGTAATGGTTGTTCTTAGACTTAGTTAAAATGCCGAGGAGAATCTCTTCTTAGCATATCCATTCTCAGAGACCCACGGCTCCACTCACCTCTCAGGTGGTCCCCAAACAGTGGTATGACCAGGAGTGGTCCAAGGTCAGAGAAAGTAATTCTGAGCAAGACCAAGGAGACCTATCCTCTCGGATGAATGCGGCTTTCAGACCTAATCATTGAAGCAATCAAACAAGAAAACGGCAAGCAGTAGAGAGCCGAGAGCTGAAACTGCTCTGGAGTCACATGAGGGCCTAAGAAGGGAGGGGACTGCAGGCTGTGAACAACACAGTACTCAGAAGCCTCCCGGCGGGGCTGGCATTGGGGTTGAACTCAGCAGGACCCAGACATGGGGCTATCAGTGAAGGGATAAACATGGTTGGGGGGTGAAGGAGTGAGGGCTTTGAGGTGGGTCCAGCACATGCAGCCAGAGCCCCAGCAGCAGACTGGCACTGGGAGGACTCGGAGAGAAGCTGAGAGTGCCAGTCTTGGGAAGGTGGGCAGGCAGATGTGGGCTCACCGTCCCCTCTGACCTAGTGCTGTCCCTGGGGCTCAATCCAACGCAGTTTTATGGTGAATCAGAGGCTCGCCTGTTGAAGCCAAGATGCAGTTAATCTGGATCTCGGCCAAATGGCCTTCTGGGAGCCATAAGGCAGGAGGAGGGAGGGACTGGCCAAGGGCAGCAGCAAATTCAAGTCCATAAGGCCAGGCAGGGAGCCCTGGAAACCGTCTGTCCCTGGCCAGGGAAAGTGGTGCAGCTGGTAAGGACACTGGTCCCTGAGCAGGACCAGATGGTGAGGGGCCAGAGGAGGGGCTGGAGGGGCCAGAGCAGCCTGAGGAAGCCTTTTGAGTTGAGGGCCATTGCATGAGGTCAGTTATGCTCCTCCATGGGGCCTTGAAAGGGAGACTGAGTCGATTCTACAAGAATGCAAGGGAGGCTGAGGGGCCGTGTTCCAAGGCCCGGGGTCTGGAAACCTTGCTCTCTAACCCAGAATGAGCATGAGGATGGGACTGCAAGAGGTGGGAAGGTTGTGGGACTGTGGATTCTCTGTGTCTCTGGGCCTCAGTTTCCAATCTAGAAAAAGAAAATGGCAAAATTTAAACTGTGGCTTGTGGCCATTCTTTGCCTACAGCACATCAGCCCTGCAGCCCCACCAAGGAGAATGAGCATTTACTACAGGGCTCTGCAGTAGTCAGCCCATGCTTCAGCCTTGGAGGGAACTGAGCTCTGAGGTTCAGGGTCGGGAACAACTTCTGATGATGAGGAGGAGAGCTGGAATTTGAACCAGGGCACATTCTGGCTTGATACTGTATCCTCCACCTCCACACTTGACTTCTTCCTTGTGAGGGTGGGTGGCTACTAAGGGCTCTGTTTGACAAATGGGTTAACTGAGCCCCCCCCCCACACAAACACACACAAAGGACCCTGATGCTGCACGGATTTCTCCTTTGGAGTTCCATTCCACTGTACTCTGGAGATGCCTGTGCTGCTTCCCCTGGGGCCCCTGGAAAGGGACTGGACGAGGACAGGATTCTCTGGGGGTTACCTGCCACTGTTCCTGAAGAAGTCTCAGGTGGTAACAGTGTTGTGTGTCACCTGATCATCCCTCCCAGGGCTGAATGTCTGAAAATGCCTTCTAGTCCTGCTCAGAAAACTTATTCTCAAGATTCTGATAGATTAGCTCACATAACCAAGAACATACGGTGGTACCACCTCTCTATCCGTCATCTTTCTTTCTGTCTGTCTGTCCGTTCAATTATCTGTTCATCTATCTGTATATCTATCTACCTGTCTATCCATCCACTACTTCAGACATCTATCACCTGTCTACCCATCTATCCATTTATGGTTTATTAGCATATATATATATGTATATATATACATATATATATATATCATACATACATATCCCCATACCTATTCTTTTGGGGCTTAGGCTGCTCTGGAGCCAGCATGGCCACCAGAATGCCCTTAGAGACAATGGTCAAAGATGAGGTTGCACAGGCAGGTCAGGGATGCATACAGTCTGGTGACTCATTAAAAACCTCCAAACCCCAAGTTGGATGAGGCTCCCAACTCTGCCTTTTTTCCCACTCAGACCAAGAGTCTTCTAAGACCTTGGGAAGCCCAGCCCTCAGAGCTGCCAGGACAGCAGCAGATTTGTTTGGGGGTGAACTAGTTTGCCGACAGCTGGCTGAGGGTTGGGGTGGCGTGGGAAGAAGTCCAGCCTAGAAGCCCATCTGTCACCTGTTATATGCCCTACTCACCCTGCATTTATCCTGTCACCTGCCAGGAAGGTCAAGGCAGCCTTGTCAATGCGGATGGCATAGCTAAGCAGTAGGGAGGTGCAGGGGAAGCCTCCCTGGGAAAGAGCCAGCCTGTCTTGGGGACCCCATGATTCAATTGTGGGGCAGATAGCCCTGAGTACAGGTTCTAGCTGACTGCAGAGCTGATATTCTACAACAGTGGTTCTCACCCTATGGGTCGTGACCCCTTTGGGGTCAAATGACCCTTTCATGGGATCATTTGGTATCCTGCATATCAGATATTTACATTATAATTCAGAACAGTAGCAAAATTACGGTTAAGATGTAGCAACAGAATAATCTTATGGCTGGGGTCACCACAACATAAGGAACAGTATTAAAGGGTTGTAGCATTAGGAAAGTTAGGAACCAAGGTTCTGGATGGAAGATGGAACACGGCTTCAGATAGTGGCATCTATGAGAAAGGACCACAGGCCACAGAGTGGCAAAGAGGGGCATCTAGCAGCTAAGCAGATTAGCTGATGTCTCATAATGGAGATGACATTTGCCCGAGACTTCTGGGCAGAGAGAGGAGGCAATCCAAAGTCTACACGTGGTAGCTGCTCAGAGAGCAGCCGAGAGACCACATGACTGAGGCAGCACAAACCAGGGGGCAGGTACAGTGAGAGAGGAGCTGGCAGGCGTGACCCCACAGCACTCTGTAGACTGTGGGGAAGCCTGGTTGGGGAGAAGGACAAGCACGCTAGGCCACGGAACAGAACATGCACAGGAGATTCAGACTTTAAAAAGGTGGTAGTAAAAATATTTGAGAAGATTGAGGAACTTATTGAAATTGATGAGCCAGGACAGAAGGTGCAAGGACAGGGTTTAGCCTCATTAATACATGCCAGACCCCGGGATGATTTACACAGAGTTTCAACTGCATATCCAGTAATTTCCTCAGAAAGACCATCTGGCACAAAGTACCCTAAGGTAGTCAAAGACTATGCATGGGAAACAATACGTGTGAGGGATCTAAAAGAAATAAAGCAAGCAATAGTTTTTTTTTTTTTTTTTTTTTTTTTGGTTTTTCGAGACAGGGTTTCTCTGCAGCTTTAGAGCCTGTCCTGGAGCTAGCTCTTGTAGACCAGGCTGGTCTCGAACTCACAGAGATCCGCCTGCCTCTGCCTCCCGAGTGCTGGGATTAAAGGCGTGCGCCACCACCGCCCGGCCAAGCAATAGTTTCTTATGGACTACATTCACCTTTTGTCAGGGAAATGGTGAAAATGTGGTCTTCAAGCACTAAAGCAACCTGACAGGATTGGCTTCAATTAATCTCAGCAGTGCTAGAAAATGAACCTCAGCTGCTTTGGAAGAGTTATTTGAGAGAAGAGGCAAAAATTTTAGAACAACGGGAAAGCAAAAGGATTTAAGACTTCCCAAGATCAAATTCTTGGTGAGGGTCATAACTTGATTCTCAGGAACAGGCTTGCTGTGACGAACACACCTTGCACCTATGTAGTACAGCAACTTTAAGTGCTTGGGACAGGATTCAGGAACCAGGAAAGAGGATTGAGGCATATATTAGGATTAAACAGGGCCAGAGAGAACCCTTTACTGACTTCTTACAAAGAGTAACTAAGGCTGTACAAGGAGGAGTGACAGCCTTCTGGTATATGTAGAAGGTGTGACAAAGGCCAACATTGGACTAATGAATATAGGTTGACAAGAGACAGACAAGGCAACTCAGTACCACTGGGAAACTCCTTGGGGGGCTTCTTGCAGGCCCTGATGTAAAACAAGGCCCAGTCATTTCCAATCACTATGGAGATTATATCTCACCAGGAAATTTAAACAATCCAGTGCCTACTGTAAAAAAAATTACTGTTCTGGATGATGGAATAGACCTAAAGGATGAGTAAAAAACTCCAGTAGGAAATAGGAAATGTATATTTTGGCAGAGTTCAATAAATGATCAAAGATCAAAGCTAAAAGTACGTATAAATGACATTGTAATTGAGGGATTACTAGACACAGGTGCAAATGTGACTATCATTCAGATTGGCATTCAGATTGGCCTCTTCAAGTGGCAGATATTCAATTCCTAGGATGTGAGGCGCAATTGCTCCTGGCAACACCAATGTATTCATGAGAGAGTGTTGAGCACCGAAGACACTCCACTTGGAGTTTGTCTTCTTCTTGACACAACTAGCCTTTGGGCAAGGAACTGCCCATGCCTCGACCCCTGACAAAGTACATGGTGTCTGGACTGGACAAGCAGGATACAAGAAAAAAATTATCAAATCTTGCCAAGACAGGGTAAGACGGGTTTGGAAATTTTTCTGCCTCTGAAAATGGTCTGTCAGTTACTCTAGGCCTTAGCCAAAGTTGATTGCAAATGAGACTTTGGGTGACTGTTCAGGCAGCCAGTTGTCTCTGTTATCTACTGTACATTTTGGAAGCTGCTTGATTTCACTTCCTGCCTACTCAAGTAATATTATCTCCCTATGACACAACACCTAACAGGAACAACTTGAAGCAGGAAGAATTGATTATTTGAGCTCACAGTTTTGGAGGCACAGCCCATAATGGCAGGGAAGGCACTGTGTCTAGGGTGGCACAGTCCATTGTGGAAGGACAAAGAGGTGGCTATTTGTCACATCTTAGTGAGTCAGGAGGCAGAAAGCAGGAATGGAAACAAATCTGGGATATTACTTCACAGACTGCCCCTTGTGACCTAATCCCTTCAGCTAGGCTACTAGTCTCAAAGGTCCCACAGTTGGGGACAATGTGTTCAGATACATAAGCCTGTGGGAGTGTTTCATATTCAAGGCATAGCAATAAATTTTAATTGAGAGAGAAAGACAGAGAGACAGACAGAGAGAGAGAGAGAGAGAGAGAGAGAGAGAGAGAGAGAGAGAGAGAGATCATAAAACAAAGCCAGAATAATGGTGCTGTCACCCACAAGGCATCATCTCAGTTACTTTTCTATCCCTGTCAGAAAACACACTGACAAGAGCAGCCCAAGGAAGGAAGAGTTTATCTTGGCTTACAGTTAGAGATGCAATCGTCACATAGGAAAGCTGAGCAGAGTGCAGAGCAACCGGTCACATGACATTGGCAGTCACAAACAAGATAGATACATGTCTTGTGCTCAGGTAGTTTTCTGTTCTTTACACAACTGCATCCATGACCCAAGCCTAGGGAATGGCGCTGCCCACTGCCCACTTTTAGTGTGAGTCTTCCCATCTCAGCTAATATAATCAATACAATCTCCCAAGGCACTCTCAGAGGCTCACTAATCCCCCACAGGTGTGCCTGGAGGTGTGTCTTCTAGGTGATTCTACATCCAGTCACACTGACAATTAACACCAACTATCACTTTGACCCAGGATGGAGAAGTGACCTCTCATCCCTTTTCTTTTCTTTCTCTCTTTCTCTCTTTCTTTCTTCCTTTCTTCCTTTCTTTCTTTCTTTCTTTCTTTCTTTCTTTCTTCTCTTTTTGAGTTTTCAAAACAGGGTTTCTTTATGCAACAGTACTAGCCGTCCTGGATCTTGCTTCAGGTTGGCCTCAAACTTACAGAGATCCACCTGTCTCTGCCTCCCAAATGCTGCACCACCACTGCCTGGCATGACCTCTCATTTTATGACTATTAGCCAAGGCTGAGAAATTGATTAAAATATATTTGCCCTAAATTTGGACTTTCCCCTCAACAGACTTGATACTGAAAGAAAACTGATCTGGGGGAAAGCCTGTCTTGGTGGAGTCTAGCATAATGTGTCCTGACACCCTAAATCACTCTTCACATACACCCCAGAAGCTCTTAGCATCTCTTCAGTTCTCCAGGAGAAGCTGGAGCTGGGACAATAGGATGCTGGGGTACTCCCAGCTCCCCTTTTTCTTCCTTTAGTCAGACAGCTCAGACCTATTCTGCTCGTCTTCCCATAGGTGCAGGGGTTTTGCTTCGCCAAAGGAGTCCGTTGTTTTTTTTTTTGTTGTTTTTTTTTTTTTTTTTTTTTTTTTTTTGGTTTTTCGAGACAGGGTTTCCCTGTAGTTTCTAGAGCCTGTCCTGGAACTAGCTCTTGTAGACCAGGCTGGCCTCGAACTCAGAGATCCGCCTGCCTCTGCCTCCCGAGTGCTGGGATTAAAGGCGTGCGCCACCACCGCCCGGCCAGGAGTCCATTGTTTTATTCATATGTTTGGAAGCTTGACCAAACCTCACAGGTTCTGTGAGGACTCCTGTTTTAGTTTGGTTTTGATTATGGTGATAAAACACCATGGCCAAAGGTAACTTGGAGAAGACAGGGTTTGTTTTTCCACTCTCAGGGCACACCCACCACTGAGGGAAGTCAGGGCAGGAACCTCGAGGCAGGAACTGAAGCAGAAACCATGGAGGAACACTGCTAACTGGCTTGCTCCCCATGGCTTGCTCAGCCTGATTTCTTATCACCAGTGCAGAGGGGTGGGGCCACTCACAGTGATCTGGGCCCTCTCTCCAGTCAATCATCAGTCAAGACAATGTCCCATGGGCTTGCCTATAGTCCAACCTGATGGGGGTGTTTTCTCAGTTGAGGTTTTCTTTTCTTAGATGACATTAGCCTGTGTTAAATTGACATAAAAAAACTATCTAGCCCACTCCCAGCTTTAGGATTCTGGAGCTGGATCTGGGAGACAATTCAGCAAGCGTAAGTGCTTGCCACACAAGCATGACTACCTAGGTTGGACACTCAGTGCCCACATAGAAAGCCAAATGCCAGTGGTGGGGAAGAAATGGGTGGATCCCTGGGGCTCAATGGTGAGCCAGCCTTGTCTAGTCAGTGATCCCAGATCCCAGTGAGAGACTCTGTCATAAAAATCAAGGCAGACAGCCGGGCGGTGGTGGCGCACGCCTTTAATCCCAGCACTCGGGAGGCAGAGGCAGACGGATCTCTGTGAGTTCAAGACCAGCCTGGTCTACAAGAGCTAGTTCCAGGACAGGCTCCAAAGCCACTGTCTCGAAAAACCAAAAAAAAAAAAAAAAAAAAAAAAAAAAAAAAAAAAAAAAAAAAAATCAAGGCAGACATCTCCTGAGAAACATCTTCACTGTACTGTACACACACACACACACACACACACACACACACACACACATACACACACACACACACACACACACACTTGTATACACATGCATATAAAAAAGAATTTTCCGTGCAGCTTCACCTATGTGAGCCAATTAAATCCCTGATTTGATTACTCTAACTTGAATTGGATTTTTTTTTATCCTTGAGTCAATGAAGCTTGACTAAAATAAGACCCTCTTTTTCATGAGCCTCCACCCCAACCAGGCTACCATCAGGTTAACACACTCTTGCAACCAGCAAATACGAACCACTGAACTTGCAAAGGACCCCACTTTCAGGCATTTGGTGAGCAGCTGTTCTTCCCTCTGGATCCAAGGAAGCAGGTTGTCCTTCCTCACATATGGAGGTCTTGACCTCGGGTCCTTTCTCTTTGGCCTCTCTGTTCTCCTCACCAACATCAGTGCTGAGTCAGAGCTAGGGAGAGGCTTGGTCAGAAAATCGCTTGTTTTATGTGCACAAGAACCTGGGTTCCCTCCCCAGAATCCACGTAAGAAAACCAAATGTGGAGTGGGCACTTGCCATCCCAGTGCTGGGGACACAGAGATGGGTGGGTGCCTGGGGCTTGACGGCCCCAGCCAGCCTAATTATATCAGTGAGCTCCAGGCTAGTGAGGAAACCTTGTCCCAAAAGGAGGGGCAATGAGACACAGCACCTGAGGAGGGACATCCAAGGGTGTCCTCAGGCTTCTACAGACACCAGAACACAGGGATATTCACACTCACAAAAACACGCACACACACACAATGTGTGGGAGAGAGGAAGAATTGTAACATCCCCTGGCCTAGTCTGAGGCCTATCACCAGCAACTCTGCCCTTGGCCGCATGCACACTGGCTTCTTGTCTGAAGATGTGAGTCTGTTGCTCATGACTGTGGCTGGCACATCCAAAGACAATATTTTCCTTCGGGCCTCAGAGCCCCTCTCTCTGTGCTCCCAAGCAAGCATGATTCCAGGAGCTTAACAGCGCTGTAGGTGTGGAGCTGGCCGCCAGACAATCCAAATCATTCTACCTCTTTCTTCGCCATCAACAGGGCCTTTGAAGATTTGTGGAGTTCGTAAAGGAAAAGATGAACTTATGTATGAGACACACAGGAGGGATTTTCCACAGGGCTCTCTAGTCAACTCAGTCTGTTTTCTAATGGGCCAGAGATTACAAGACCATGTTCCTACATGGGGATGTCCTCAGCACATTAGCCTAATTATTTACTCCAGGCAGGAAGGTCAAGGTTCAGCGAGGGTCTGGAAATGGGAGAGAAGCAAATGGAAAGGGGCTGAAAATGCAATACAAGGTTCCCATGTGTGGTGGTATGAAAGAAAATGGCCCCCAGAGGGAGTGGCACTCTTAGGAGGTATGGCCTTTTTAGAGGAAGTGTGTCACTGTGGGGGCAGGCTTTGGGGGGGTCTCTTTTGCTCAAGCTTCCCTTAGTATGTCTATCAGTTGACTTCCTGTTGTCTGCAAGCTGAGATGTAGCCAGCACCACATCGACCTGAACACTGCCTTGGTGATAATGGACTGAACTGAAACTGTAAGCAAATTGCCCCAATTAAATGTTTCCTTTATAAGAGTTTCTGTGGTCATGGTGTCTCTTCACAAAAAAACAAAAAACAAAAACAACAACAACAAAAAAAAAACAACCTAACTAAGACACTATTAGTTTTGATTGACAACTTGACTGGATTTAGAACTACCTCCCAAGGGAGTCTCATTGAAGGATTGTCTAGATCAGGTATCAGGTTGGCTTGTGCCGCCCCCCCCCCCCCCGTGTGTGTGTGTGTGTGTGTGTCTTGATTATGTCAATAAGCTGGGGAGATCTGCCTACTATGGGCAGCACCATTCCCTAGGCAAAGGATTCTGAACAGTATGAGAGTAGAGGCACTGAACTGAGCACCAGCATACACATTAATTAACTGCTTGATGCCTTTGACCATAGGGACATGTGGCCAGTTCCTTCAAGTTTCTGCCACCTTGACTACCCCAGAACAATAGACTATAATCTGGAATTATAAGCCAAATAAACCCTTTCTCTCTTTGTTATTTTCTTTAAGGTGTTTTAACTGGACAAAAACAATGGTATTTGATTGAAAAGGGAGAAAGGATCTTTGGGGATACTCAACCCCCAACCCGGGGGTTCACATGAATACTGGAAGGTGGTCATCTATGACTGCATGCCTTTGATAAAATTTGATTTGTTTGTTTTTTGCTTGCTTGTTTGTTCAAGACAGGTCTCTCTGTGTAACAACAGTCCTGGCTGTCCTAGATCTCACTCTGTAGACCAGGCTGGCCTCGAACTTACAGAGATCCACCTGCCTTTGCCTCCTGAGTGCTGGGATTAAAGGTGTGTGCTACCACCACCCAGCTAAAGCCTGATTTATCAACTATCCTCAGTAAGAGATGAATGGCAGTAATAGAGGACAATGCACACTTTCTATTGTAAGAATTATGTGAGAGGGTCAGTGGTCAAGGGTGCTTGCCACCAATCCTAATGGCCTGAGTTCAATCCCTGAAACCCAAATGGTAAAAAGAAAAAACTGACTTCTGCAAGTTGTCCTTTGACCTCCACATGCACACTGTGGCATATGCAAACCCATACATATCATCAATCTATAAATAAGTAATTGTTAAAAAAAATGTACTTTAAACTTATGGAAATGTGACCCTTCTTGAATATCTTACTACTACATCCACCTCTTAGTCAGGTGATGAGGTGATGTGTCACAATGGCTGTGTGATAAGAGAAGGTGAATCAAGTGCCATAGATGTTGCAATGTGGTATTAGAATGCTACACGAGACTCGACTGCACGCAAGTCATACAATGCTGCAACACCCTGATAACTGAGATGGATACAAAGTGACTAGCAGGTAGGTACCATATACACTGTGGATACACTGAATAAAGCAATGATTCATTTTCTGGTAAGATGAATATGTCAAGAGTGATCTCTAGCACTCAACAGAAGGACTTAAAACTTAAAACGTATGCATCTTCTATTTCTAGAATTTTCCACTTAATTTTTAAAACCACAGCCAACCACAGGTTACTGAAGCTGCAGAAAACAGAACAATAAATATAGGAGAACCACTGGGTAGCACTTTCCTAAACTCTGTGTGACATTCTAGTGGATTGGGAAACCTAAGAAGGTCATAGCAATAGCTGAATTTGTAGCTGGTTCCCTGGAAGTGTGGATGACCTGGGAAGTCTCAAACTTACAACTGATGTGTGAAGTAGAAATAATTTCATACACTCTGTGTCCTGAACCTCTGTGGTTGCTAATTCAGGAATCAGCTCAGAATAGCCTTGCAGTATCTCACGCCACCTCCCTTGCTTTTGAGTGAACACAAAGACTTAGGAATCAACCCTGCTTGTAGATCCCATGTGCGGGAAAGGAAAGGGAGGCTGCAAGCACAATGGCCATTCAAGTCAGGTTTCTGTTGCTGTGAAGAACACCATGACCAAAAGCTACTTGTGGAGGAAAGGGTTTATTCATCTTCAACTTCCAGACCATACTCCATCACCATGGGAAGTCAGGGCAGGAGATCAAGGCAAGAACCTAGAGGCAGGAAATGATGCAGAAGTCATGGAGGAATGGAGGAATGCTGCTTCCTGGTTTGCCCGCTATAGCTTGCTTGCCTAGGACCACCATCCCAGGGGTGGCATTGCTCACAATGAGCTGGGCCCTTCTACATCAATTATTAATCAAAAAATGCTTGTCTACAATTCCACAGACTTGTCTACAGGCTTATCTGATGGAGGCATTTTCTCAGCTGAGGTACCTTCTTCCCTAATGATCCTGATTTGTATCAAGTTGACAGAAAGTTAACCAACATTGTGTCCAGGCTTGTCTGGCTGGGAAGACAAAGAAAGGGCCCACCCACCATAGTCTCCACCTCTTCTTGAGTGGTGGGTGAGATGTGCCAGGGTTGTACCTCTCACTGGGACACAGCAGGGAGCCTGTGTGTCTTTCACAGTCCGTCCACGGTAGGTAAGTGACAACTGATTTCATGGACACAGGGTGCCGGTGAAGGTGACTGACTCCTCTTGGACCACAGACTCTGCTCCAGTGCCTCAGGACATGCTGGTGTATTAGATCTTGTCTTGTTGCTGCCCCAGAATGCTATACAAAAGCAACTTTGAAAGGAGAAGTTGATTTGGGTTCACAGTTACTAGGAACACAGTCCATCATGGTGGAAAAGGCACACTGGCAGGAACAGGAAGTGGCTGGTCACATTGCATCCACAGTCAGGAAGCAGAGGGAATAAGTGTTTGTGCCTGGCTCATTTTCTCCTCTTTCTGCAGTCCCGTGAGACCCCAGTCCATGAGATGACACCATCTTCATTCAAAATACATCTTCCCACCCGATTAACCTACTCCGGGCACTCCCTCACAGACATGCCTATGGGTTTGTTTCCATGGTGACCTTATCCCATCAGGCTGACAACCAAGATTAGCTTCACACAGGGTTATAAAGATGAGGCAGTAAGGCCTATCCAGTTTATCAGGGCAGTAAAAGCTATAGTGATTTGTAGACCAAGTCTGTAGACTCATTGACTTCTTTCCCCTCCCTTGCACCCTGTCTTTCTCGCATCTAAGTGTGACAGTGAAGGACAGGCAGGGACGCGTGTTGTGAGTCATGTGGCTCGAGCTGGCCATCTCACAGACACAAGAAACGGTCCTGTTAAGATTTCATTCTCGTGTCCCACATACTGTCCGGATTCTCTCAGCTCATCCTAGCACAGACAGGCTGACCAAGATCCTAGGACCTCTGCCTGGAAATTCTTCGGACAGGCCTCCATCCCTTCCCCAGATGCCAAGGTCATTAGCAGACACTTTTTCCCATTTAGCAGCCAAATGGCAGGTCTGCTGGGACAGTACCGAGCCCTGTTTGTTTTTATGGGCTGGAAACCTGCTTGGCCTCAGCCTCCAGTAAGTTCAGTTTCCAAAGATCGGCTCGTAAATGGGTTAACTGTTTTCTCCTGGCCACGCTGAAGCTGGCAGCGCAGGACGATGATGACATGAGCACTCATCTTCCCCGGGGACGAAAGTGATTTTTTCTCATGCAGGCGGCTGTGGGGTGGACCAGGACAGTGCTGGCCGGGGAGACCCTGGACAAAGCCAGAGCCACAGTAAGGGCTCAGCCTGGGTCTGGAAGAGACAGACCATGAGAAATGCTCCATCCTCTCTCCCACTACCATCAGGAAGCCCCCAGCCTACCATTCAGGTCTGGGCCTGAGCCTTGGAGGTTGCTCTGGGCCAGGCCTGGAAGAAGCTGGTATTTTCTGCATCTATGTACATAGACTCTAAGACCCACAGAAGCATCTGTCTGCAAAGGGGTCTGGGAAGTGAATGGAGAGGAGCTTGATATAGTGGGGTGTTCCAGGGTCTGTTACAAAGGCTGGTGGGCTGAGCAGAGCCTATCTCTTGGGACAGTGATGGGATGTAAGGCAATCTCTATTAAATTACTGTCGTTGCTACTTCTCCTCACTCAGAAAGGCCTTTCCTGACCTCCCAGCAAAGCATTCTCCACACTGGTGGGGGCATTCTCCTTGTCTACTGTTGGCCATCTAGACAGCGCTCCATCACACAGAGAACACCTGGACCATCTAGACAGCGCTCCATCACACAGAGAACACCTTGACCATCTAGACAGTGCTCCATCACACAGAGAACACCTTGCTTCAGCTTCTGACTCTCTTATCTGCACCCTCCAAGGGCATAAACCCCCATTGGGAAGGGCCTGGAACCCTGCCCGCCCAGGCTCAGCACGGTGCTTGCAGGGACTGGAGAGTGGAGCGGCCTCAACTGTGGGCCTCTCTTCCTCCATGTTGTCTCTCCTTCTTGTGCTGTGCACCCTCCCCTCTCTTCAGTCCTCGCTCTCCTTGTTCCTGCCCCACCCCCACCCCTCCAGGACCTCACATTCTTCCTCCCTTTCCATTTCTTCACATGTTCTAGACTTCAATCATTCCAGACTGTACTAAAATCCCCCTGTGTACCCTCCTGCTGCAGCTCTCAGGAAGATGGTTTCCTATGTCCTCCATGGACTCCAAAACCCAAGGAAAATACTGGACCTTTTGGATACTATGTTTTTCTTTATAAACATACTTGTGACAATGCAAACATGAGGCACAGTAAGAGAATAAGGACAACCAGGCAGAGTGACATTGTAACAATACACAGTCACAAATGTGTGGGCATCTTCACTCTTGCACAGAGCACTGCCACACTGAGAGAATCCACCCAATAGCTAAGACAGCCACTGCATGACTCATGAGAGGGTCATGCACACAACGTGGATAAGCTGGCCAAGGGAAGAGTGCATCCTGGGAGGATGGAATCTTGCTGGAACCTTTTCATCACGCTGTTTGGAACAGAGAGCAACCCACAGTATGCGAGTATTTACTTTTGGAATTACATTTAGCATTTTCAGATCACAGTTGGTTACAGATAGCTGAAACTCCAAACGCCAGACCACAGATATGGGTAGGCGGAGTGTTCCCACCCCCATCTCACACCGCTTTGCTGAAGAACAAGATTTGTTTTGGTACAAGAGTAATTAGCACACACTCAGTAAACACCTTATGTCACAAATGCACCAAGCTCCTCACTATTAGATCTACAGATGGCTTCTGGGTACAAAATATTTACAAATCACATTTCAGTGGCATATGGCCCAAGAGATGAAAGCAACATAGATGGGGAGGTTGGCTTTTCTCCCAACATGGGCCCCTCCCTACAATTAGTGCCCATATTAAAAGGAGGTCCAGGGCAGGTCCTCCCCAGAGACAGACACTCTATTGGAGCTCACGGAGGGGAAAGAAGCTTTTGGAAAGCTGGAAATCAATGAAAAAGCAGAAGAGAGGTGGGTGTGCCTGGAGAGACAGAGTACACTAACCTTCAAATATACAGCATTCCACACTCCTTGAATCCTTTTCTCCCTGCATTTGGGAGGAGTAAGTGAGAGGATCAGGAGTTCAAGGCCAGCCTGGACAAGACCCTTGCCTCAAAGCAAACAAACAATAAAATACACTGTCGTAACGTGAGTGGATTTAAATGTTGTGGCTGCCTGGACAACTCGCCATTGCTCTACCCTTAAAAGGAACAAGGACTGACACTTGCCTTGGTGTGGACAAACCTTTGAAATAAGTTAAAGAAATCTCCCAGACCCTCAGGCCACGTTTCCAGGATCTCCATCCCAGGTGTGTCCATGGTGACGAGAGCGGCTGCTAACAGAGATGAGGCATGTTTGGGGGACAATGAAGATGTCCTGGCTCCGACAGCAGTGATGCCTGCCCAACTCCACACTTCGCTAAGCTCTCTCTGGCTGCACACTGGCGTGCACCCTGAGGCTGAAGACAGGATTGCTTTTTAAAAGGATGGCATTAATGGGGTGTGGAATAAATGGCACTAGAGTGGTTACAGAAAGGGCCATCACAAGCCCTGACAGGCATTGTTTGCATTGTCCCTGTGCATCCCCAGTCGGGCAGAGGCATGCAGAGGGTGACAGCTGTCCTGGGCAAAGTGCCAAGCACAGACCCGCTTTCCAGCTGGTTACAGAGCATTGTGGCTGGTTGACACTGTTGGTCTTCACCTTCTGATGATCTGAAGAGGCTCCGACCCCTTTTCAGGGTGATAACTGCCGCATCTCCCAATGCGGCCAGGAGAAAGCAGCGTCCCTAATAGCAACAAGCACCGTTGGCACAATCTGGGGACACCCAAAGCCCCAGAGACCCTGGAAAGGGCTTGTGTTTTCTTCTTCTAAAAGAGAGCAGGGCCAACACTTGCTGGCACTTAAGGGCTTGGACAAGCAACTGGAAGCTTTCTCGACATGATCGGAGCCCCGAGGATGAATGTAACTAGCTGCATTGACTTCACCTCATCAATGGCAACTTCTGAACCTCAGTACAGTTATGTCCTCAAGTTTGTGTTACCTGGAGGCACGAGCCTCTGAGTGCTCTGCACTCAGCTACAAGCAGGTCACCATGTCCAGGCAAGCACACACACATTCCTCAGCCTGTCCCTATTCCAACACCACATCTGCCTGAATGCCTCACAGAGGGGAAGACACGCTGGCTTTTTGGAGACATGTGATATGACCAGCTCTCAAGGCAGCTGACTCCTTCATCAGGGACTAAAACTACTGATGCTCATATCAGTGTGGGAGAGACACCTGCCACCCTCACCGAGGAATGAAATATCCAGATGTGCAAGCCTCCCTGGGCCATTTATAGCATGCTTGTCTCTCCCACCATCCTGAGAGCCCAGGGCTCAGGGTGCCCAGGAACAGATGCCAGGGCAGCTTCATGGAGTACCCACTATGCCCTAGAATTAGACCCAGGAGTGGCTCCAGGAAACACCTGTGTCAGCCACGTTTCAAAAGCTTTGCAGCATTAGCTCATTAACTATCATGACATCCCGTGGAGTGAATGTCATTACCCATAAGCCACATCCCGGGACACAGAGGTTCAGGGAAGTTAGTTATATGACCCATGATGACACAATTGGAAAGAGGGATGGCCAGAAGGTGACTTCCAGCTTAGCTCCCTCCGTCATCTGAATCCCAGCCTCCAGGTAGCCATGTGGAAACTATCTCTACTCTTGCCAGCGGAGGCTCATAGTGCAGCCCCTCTGCCAAAGGTGAGGCAGACCTGAGAGAGAGCTTGGATGTTCCCGAGGTGATTAATGCCAATAAAGAACTGGAGCAAGCAGAGTCTCATACACCACTGTGGCCTCTTCGTTCTGAGCTGGCTCTGTGAACACAGTTTGTCTAAGGATGTTGAGGGTTCAGAAATCTTTGGGCCACATTTCTTGGTATGTCCTCTGCTGCCCCATAGTCCAGTGTATTTAGTGAGTGATGATGCCCTGGGGTCACCTCTAGGTATGGACTGTGTTGTGGGGAAAGGTGGATGCTGAACAGGTGGAAGTGAAATAGGCCAGAGGAGAGCCCCTGGACCCCGGCCACCCTTTCTTCATTCCACAGAAGGACTCGAAGGCCGGGGCTGGCAGGATCGTTATTGTATGGCCATCTGTCTCTGGTGCCTGAAAGTGGCAGTGGAGGGCTTCCTGGAGGAGGTTTCCAGGAGATTGTTCTAGAAGCATTTGACTTGAGGGATGGAAGCTGTGAGTCAGGCGGTCCATGTGCATAACGGGATTGAGGATGAGAGGAGAGTGGATCTGCAGCGCACACCTGACTTAGCTGCAGAATGGGTCTTGCACCCCCAGCCCCGGAAGAAGCCAGGCTGTAACTCATCCCCAGAGTGCAGCACCGCAGCGCCTGAAGCCCACCTCTCCTGAAGGAAGTTTTACCATGGTAAGGAATCTAAGGAATGCTGTTGCGAGCTGCCAGTGTGTGGTCTCTGTAAAGGAAGCCAGAAGGGTGGGTCTGTACACAGAAACACAAAACTGGAGACAGCCGCTGCCCACATGGGCTCTGTGTAGGCATCACCATGTAGCCATGGATTCTTAGCCGGAGGTGCATGGCATTCTTGCCCAGCAGGCCTACCTTGATGCTGAGGGCGGCTCGTTAGGGTGGAACTCACAGCAGATGTCTAACAGGATGTGTGCAAGGGGGTGGGGTGGCCCAGCTCTCCCTCTTAGGCATTTGGTTTTGCACAGCCTCGCTGCACAGAGCCTAGCTGTCATCTGGAACCACTTGTGAACTCCCATTCCTGCCTCCAAGCAGAAGAGGCAAAAGAGGCAGCCATGGTTCAGACCTGGATGAACCTGGAAAGAGTGTGTCATCGTCCCCATCCCCACCCCCAATTTCCCGCCCAGAGTCTTGGTGAGTCCCACACTACTCTACACAAGCAGTCACTGTGCTGGCCCCCACCAAGGGATCTGCACGCCTAATTCACACAGGGTCACACCCAGCCAGCCAGCTCTTCCGAGGAACAGGACAAGTTGCTCAGACATTAGCCATGGGACTTTACTTACTTTAGAAATCACAGAGATTTGGGGTCTGGGCTCTGAGTGGATGAAAGGGCAAACTGTTAATGGTGGAATGGCAGGAGGGTGGGAAGAGCGAGCCGAGGACCCTGCATGTCTGACTGATGTCTGTCTCCCCCATCTGCTCACTGTTCTCAGGGACAGTGGAGGTCGACTTGCGGGGGGGGGCGGGGTAGAAGGAAGTGAAGCAAAGACACTTCAAGGGGGCGGGGGTTAGGCTTCTGGCATGCAGAATTAACCCGGCACAATCGGAGTACTTTGCTAACGCTGGGCAGAGTCAGTGTTTCAAAGGAACAGAGCCTGTTGGGACAGTGACAAGAAATGCCCAGAGTGAGGGACAAGGGAAATGATCCCTGGGAATCTCTAGGGGCCTCTAAGGCGGCTATCTGGGTGGAGAGGCAGGCAGTGTCTGTCCAGCCGGTAGACATGACTTCAGAGTCTGAGGCAGCACAGTCCTCCGGTTGAGGCTCAGTTCTGAGCCTGGCAATGCTGCCCCGCGACTGTGACAGCCAGCACCTCTGAGAGCAGTGTCCTGGTGCTGCTCCACACTATTGGGATAGACCTCGAGCTTTCGTCACACCAGGAACAAGGTCATTTTATTTTGCCACAAAGGGTACCCATAAGCTGAGAAGCCAAGCTGCCTCTAACAAGGTGGCGCTCACAGTGATAGGGACAGGTAGCCTGGCAGCCTCAGTGGGTACCACCCATCTCAGGGAGTTCTTGATGGTAGCTCAGTTAAGGCAGCCATGGCCTCTTCATGGTGCTGGCACTTCAGGCCTTCAGTGACCTACACAAAGGAGGAATTTAGAAGGTACCTGGCCAAACCAGCCAGGACTGCTTCCTGTGTATCCTTGGCATATACCAGAAACCTGGGATCTTCCCTGTAATGGTCCCAGGGACCCCAGGAGGCAGAACACAGTGCCCCATCAGGGTTTGTGGGACTCTTCCCTCTTCTATTCCCCTCTGCTCTCTTATCAGTGTCAGACCAAAATCTACCTCCTTGACAGTGTGGTCTGTGAGCCCTTTGGTCAGTCAAGCAGGGATGATGGATATGCTCATGTACTCACAAGCAAATTCTTCCAAACAGTTTTTGACTTGTGTGCTCACAGGTGCCCTTGTAAAACCACACAAACATACTCATCCACATACTTACAAACCATATCTGTGAGGACACACACGCACACGCACATGCACACACGCACACGCACACACACACACACACACCTCTAGACCAAGTCACCTATTGTATCCTTGCCAAAGACAACATCATTCCAACCCACAAAATCCAATCCAGCGCACCCCACCTTCCAGCCTCCTCCGTGGGCACGCACATGAATGCACCCACTTGTCATGCAATTTATATAAACACGATCTCGTCCCAGTCACACTTTCTGAACACAAACACATGCTTGCTCATCTGTTTCCACTCATCCTGCATCCCCGCTGCTGGAGATTGGCTGCGGGGCTGCTGCAGGTGGCCTGGGTGGCATGGATGGAATGTGGGTACTGCAGAGCTGGGGAGCCTGCCAGAGTAGAACAGGGGGAAGCCAAGCCTTGAAGGATGAAAAGGAATTCGTTTATGGAAAGTCATGAGGGTCCATGATTCATTTATTCAGTCACTCATTCGTTCCTTCATGTTGCTGGAGGCGCTGCCTTCATTTGCTTGTCTGTGAATGACCCCACTCCCCTGGAGAGGATTTGGTGTTTATTGTCCCTTTGTCTTCAGAGACTTGAGCTGGGTCTGAGATCCATCTCCGCATGGAAGCTCTTGATAATAACTGTGGGGTCCACAAAGGCCTCTGTTACCCATCCCCCACTTCCCCAGGGCTCTCTGTTGGAAGCAGCTTGGCTCACATCAGATGGGATGAACATGTCAAAGTGCATTAGTGACTTTTCTTGTTGCTGAACACCTGACAAGAAACAATTTGAGGAAGTTATTCTGGTTTGCAGGTCAAGAGGATTGCAGTAATATTTCATTTGCATTTTAATAAATAAAGCTTGCCTGACGATCAGAGAGTAAAACAGCCCCACTGATCAGCCTTACACAGGCAGTGGTGACACACACCTTTAATCCCAGCAGCCACACTAGTTGCCATAGAAACCAGGCAGTGCATGCCTTTAATCCCAGTGGTGCACACCTTTAATCCCAGCCCTAGAAAGGAATATAAAATGGGAGGAGACAGCTCCCAGACACAGTCTCATTCTGAGATTCCTGAAGGCAGGATCACAGTTTCAGACTGAGGTAGAGGTAAGAGCCAGTGGATGGATGTTTTGCTTTTCTGACCTTCAGGTAAGCTTTATTTATTAAAATACAAATGAAATGCCACTACAGAGGATTATCCCACCAGGGAAGGGAAGGCACCTAGCAGGGAGCAAGAGGTTTGCTGGTCACATTGTATCCATCTCAGGAAGCAGAGAGTAAACAGGAAGTGGTGCAAGACTTTAAGCCCTTAAGACCTGCCCTAAGTGATCCACTTCCTCCATCAAGGTTCCACTCTTGAAGGTTCTGTGGCTTTCCTAAACATCACCACTAATTGGGGACCAAGTGTTTAAACACATGAGCCAATGGGACACACTTCACCTTCAAACCACAACATCACAGATTCTAATCTTCATGAGCAGAGTCGAAATGAGTGGCTCCCTCCATCTGGAGAGAGTAGCTATATGAGGCAGAATCCAGGCTGCAAATGCTGGAGATTTCAGAGCTGTGAAAAGTAGAGAGAGGAGGAAAGAGGGGACCAAAGAAGAAAAGAGTGGAGGGGGGAGGAAGGAAGGAGACAGCTAAACAGAGATGCAGAACATTCCCCAGACTTAAGTGACCTGGGCCATCAAACCTCCCCAAATATCACCTGAGAGTCATTTAGCCCAGAGAGCAGAAGAGGAGTCTAGGATACAAGGGTAGGGGCTCTCTAATCTCCTGGGTTTGTGGACAAATCCTTTCTGGTCTGAGGACCTCTTCTATGCACCTGCTCAGGGGCTGGGCCAGGATAGCGGTTCCCAAAAGGCCCTCTGTGGGTGGTTTCGGGTGGTCGCCAGATGCACGGTTGCTATCTTAGTAACTGTCAGCAGACCGAAGGGATGGGCAGTGAAGTCCTAGCTGCCATGGACATGTGTGGGTTGGTGTAGAGAGCTGGTGGGAGGAGACACCATGGGGTGGGTACAGCGTTGGTGGTGGATTAGACATATTAGGGATCTGCTGGTTCTGGAATTTTAAAGGCCCAGTTGAAGGCTGATAGACAGGATTGTATGAGAATGACCGCATGGTGCTTGCTCCTTATCAACCCTTGAAATAGAAAGGAGGAGCTTTTTGAGGTTGGCCTGGAGTAGGAGCCATCCTCCATCCTCATAGACTGGGTGGTACCAGCCATTGAAATTAGCAAACATCTTACACTGAATAAGGGGGACTCTGAGCTTTTGCATGGACTGGTCCCTCCTTCTGAATCCGTCTTTCCGGTATTCTCACTCCCCCTCCTTCATTCCGATCTCCTCTTGCATGTCAACTGCTTAGACATGCTTTTCTTCATGCCCTGGTGACACACCCCCTACCATCTTCGTGCTCTGGCCCACAACCTCCTTGTCGCCTTGACTGGGAGTCATCGCCAACATTTGTTGATGTGTTAAACATCTGACTCCCCAGAGAAGGGTCGTGTCCAGGCTGCTCACTGCTGGGACCTGGGAACACCTGCGTTTTGCTGACTGTACAAATAAACAGCCGTGTTGTATCTTCTGAGTCATCTTCTGCTCCCGCTCAGATGGTCCTGTTTCGTGTTCAAGCCACATCGAGGTCATTATTCTTTCTCTCTTCCAGGATGGACCCCTGGGGCCTTCCTGCTGGAAGCAGAGCTGGGGCTGGCACCGCATGTTTAAACAATGGCAGGTGGAACTGAGCTGAAACCAAAAGCTGCACCCATGACGCTCACAACTTATTGAGGGTGCCAGGCGTCTGCCCATGCTCTGGGTGTCCTAGTCAGCTAGGCCCCTGTACCTGGGAGGAAAGCCTTGGTCTTTCACATGCCTGGCAGAGTTGCTTATAGTATGTGCATTCTATCAAAAGTCTGGCAAAAAAACTAAAGCTCTGAGGCCTCTGCCCTTGGAGGATGCCCATTTGGCAGGTCTCCATGGAGACCACAAAAGCACATCTGGTCCCTCTCATTTCCTGGGGAGGACCATTGGTTCTGACTCTACAATGCCAGGCCTCATGTCTCTTGGGTGGGCACAGGGAACTATACATAGGGGGACCCAGAGGCCCTGGGTGACATGTGTGTATCACATGGGGTCCCGTAGTCTGGAGACTGGAGTCCATCCCTACTGGGACCCCACTGAGTAGCTGCTAGAACATTCTGGGGATGTGAAGCAGCTACTCTTGCCAGAATCGGACTCTAGAGACCTCAGTGGCTGGATCCTAATTCCTCCCAGACTCCTGCAGTCCTTGTGGTTGCCTCTACTTGCTCTGCTTCTCCTTGCTCCCCTCCTCCATCCTCCTCCACCTATCTCCTTTCCTGTCTCTATTAGTCTGTCCCACTCTGTGCCCTCCCCTTCCCTGTGTACCTTGCCTTTGTCCCTGCCTTGGCTCCGTGTATGAGCACACAGAGAAATCAGCATGTCGAGAGCTATAGAGGATGCTACCATGCGCCACTGGACTTGTGCACGCTGCCTCCCCTGCCCCTGGCTGCTTGGCTGGCTTTGACCCTGGCCTTGCTCTTCTGAGCTCCTTGCTCAGCCTTTCTCTGCTCAGCCAGGTTGCTTCTCACTTGGATCTTGTATCCTCACCCACTCTGCATGGCAGAAGGAGCGTGTGCTGGCAGGAGGAAGTTCTCGTTCATGCTACAGGAGCCCTGCAGACGGGGAACGGCACACCTGACCTTGGGCGTGTTTTAGACTCAATTCTTTACATGCATATATAAGGGAATATTGTCTAAACACTGTGTCCTGGATCACATGAGTATGGAAAGTAATTGGAAAAGAAAGAAAGAGATAGAGAGGGAGAGAGAGGGAGGGAGAGAGAGAGAGAGAGAGAGAGAGAGAGAGAGAGAGAGAGAGGAAAGATGAGTTTTTGTAAGTCATAGCAGGAGCATAAACTCTGCCATGTTGATGATGGCTAGGAAAAGTAACATGAATGAGCAGACTAGGCTGTTGCATAGGGAACGGAGAGGTGGGGGCTGCCAAACTAGAGAGCCCAGAGCCCTAAGTGACTGCCACACAGCTCACACAGTTATCCCTGCGAGCAGAGCCGTGTACCCACCAGGGCTAAAGCTTCAGCGTCTTCTGGAGAGGCTGGGGGTTGGGTTTTCATAAACAGCTGCTAATGCTTATGGTTTTATCTGTTACTAGATTGAGCTTTATTTTGGCCAGTCCTTATGCTTTCCCATAAGGCTTGGACTAATGTCATCGATTCCCTGGGAGAGGATCTGACCTCAGTTTCCCCACCTGTCAACTGGAGTCTGCCCATAGTGTGGAGCAGGGTTATCTGTGGAGCATACGGTAACGACACTGGGTCAGTCACCTGACCTTCCACCCTGTCTGTTACTTACTGTCCCATCATCCTGGCTGCTTCAAGACCCTGGACTAAGGCCTCTCCTGCCTCAGCCAGAGAAGGGTTAATGCTGGGGGTGGCAGGGATAGGGGAGAGCTTGTCCCCAGGAGCTACTCCAGTGTCATTGTCATTGCCCACTATGATTAGTTGATAGATTCGACTAAGCCACCCCAGGAGGAACTCGCAGTTCTTCTATGACCCTGACAGAAAATACCCTTCTGGTACTTGAATGTAGCAGTGTGTCTGTCGAGGCTACCCACCCGATGTTCTGACTAGAGACCCTTGGGTGGTGTGACTGAGAGGTTGATGGGTCACTCACCCAGAGGAGAAGCCCTATGTGCCTGCCCATCACAGAAAGTTTGCTGCCCTTCATACCATGCATCTGAGGAAGTGGGTGGACTTAGGAACCATCCTGTAAACCCAGGGTGCTGCCTCCCATCCGGCAGCCCAGAGGCTTCTCTTCAGGCCCAGCATGGTGCTTTGTCTCTAAGGAGTCCCCCCTCCCCCATGTGCAGCAGCTGCTCGGGGCTCTGAGCCCCCAACCCTTCCAGTCTACACGGTTCTGTGTGTAGCCAAGGGGGAGAGATCAGAGGCAGCGACTAAAAGGACATGCTCCACCTTTGTGACAAAGAGACAAGAGACCCATCTGCTCCCGGATGGGGAAAACATCTGTACACAGCTGTGAGAGGTCGTGCTAGCCTGGGTAGCAGCAGCTTAGAACCCAAGCATGGCTCGTCTCTGTCACCGGGGACAGCTGCTGCACATGGTCCATCTATGGCCATTGCCATTCACCATCAGAACAGTGCCGCAGCATAAGACAAGTGCAAAAGAAGGAACGACCTGTGGAGGACTGGTGGCCCGACCTCACTTTTTAGGGCTCCCAGAGTCCAGCCTTGAACCCTAACAACTCTGGTAAGAGGAGGACAGAGCACACACAGTCAGCAGATGGGAAGAAGACCGCCTCTAGAGCAAGGGCTGCCTAGGCACCTGCAGAAGCGTTTCGAAGCCTCCACAAATAACAAGAGGATGGAGGGAGGGGCTGGGATGTGTACTGGATAGCTCAGATCTAAGCATCTGCCCTTGGCCACATGGCTGGGAATTCTTCAATGTCTTCTCTTTGGGAGAATATGGCTGCCCTCAAGCCCAGATACTTGAGAGGTCTTTAGTAATATTTGTCTATATTACCGGACTGATGGAAACTGAATCTGCCCCAGGACCTGAGATGATCCTTACTCTTTTCTTTAGAGCTTGAGGGTGGAGGTGGGGCAGAGCAAGAAGCTTCCAGGAGCCAGCCAATGGCTGGACTGGCAATGTGGCAGTGTGGCATTAGCTATCTGCTTGCAACAGTGCAGTGCAGTGTTGCCATAGTAACCAGCACATCCCTGGCTTCAGCAGCTATCTTTGATGGAGCTTGAAGTTACAGGACTCCAAGCTGCTTTCCTGTGAAACTTACAAAGCTCAGAAAGCTCCTGGAACATACAAGACACACAAGGCCCCTCCCCCAAGATTATAAAAGCAGCAACAATCGCTGGGGAGATGTTCTGATCACCAGACCTCATTAAGAAGCCTCTCTGAGGCCCAGCAGGATAGCATGATCAGCTAGTGATGTCTGCTGTGGAGCAGAAGTCCAGGCTTCCAGTCATGTTCAGTCAACTCTTGGGCCTTTCCCGCCTCGATTCCCTTCCACGGCTCTGGATTGGCTTGGAAGAGAGGCAGAGGCAACCTCAGGCCCTGCTCCCACTCTAATGGCAACTGTGCCAGCCTCCCTAACCCTGCTGGCAACCATCCCAGGACAGGCAGTGATTGGGCAAGCTAAGTCACATGATCGGCTCCCCCTTCCTCACCCTGCTGTAGACACCAGACAAAAATGGAGCAGGCCTTAGTTACGTGTCTATCCCTGGGCCACCCAAAAAATTTGGACTGAATATCAAGAAGAAGTGTCCTTGAAGTCACTTGGGTAGCATGGCGAATAGGAGGAAACAAACATGTGCCCATGACACAGACCCAGGACCTCCCTGCGGAATCCTGCTCCTAGGACAGGCGTCCTTTGGACAACTCTTTTTTTTGTGTTTTGTTTTTGTTTTTGTTTTTGTTTTTTTGAGAAAGAAATATGGATTGTATTCATTTGTCGAACAAGATACATCAGGATACCACAGTGCTCATTAACAAGAAGGATGAGAGAGAGGGTGTGTGGTCCAGGGTGTGAACACTTGCACACTTATCTTCTCTGTCTGCCGAAGGATGACTGCACTAGAATCTTCCAGCCCCAGACAATAACTGCTAATGCCTGATTTCTCGGGAGGACTGTGCAGTCTGCTGTGATTGCGAGTAGGAACAAGACCATTTTTAAAAATCAGCTTCTTCCGCAGCAGCCTGTTTGCAGCCGGCCCAGACCTGGGAGGAAAACACCATTTACTGTGCCTCCCTAATCCCCACCGTGGGTCCCTAAATCACCAGATGTCGCTCAGCCCCACTCAGCCAGAAACTAGCAATGCTCCAGTCATCCCCTCAGAGTTATGGTCCCTGTCACCTCCTGCTGATGGCTCCTTTAGGGTGAGAGGAGCAGCGGCCAGGAGAGTGGCGGCCACCTGGAGGACCCCGCTGATGTGCACTATCCCCCTGTGGGGTGGCCACTGCTCCTCCAAATCACCCCTGGCTGCACCCACTGTGTTCCTAACCCCTAACTCATGACCTTCTCCTGTTCCTAGGAGGTGACAGCCTTGATTCACAGTCTGACATCTTCCATGTGGTTGATAAAAAATAAATGTCACCCAGTGCAGTAACTGGGTCTTTGCACATGGAAGACTGAGTTTTATACTGTCATAGACAGACAGACAGACGTCCTGCCGGTTTTTCAGGTAGATAATCTGCCCTGTGGGGTTTTTGTTGTTGTTGGTTTTTTTGCTTTGTTTTGTTGTCTATAAAGGGAGTGGGGAAGGCAGACAGGCTAGCTAGCTTCCTCTTAGCCACATGAAACCCAGTGAACCCGTGAGGTGCTCAGAGCTCTCCTCTGTGTTATCCTTTGGGTCCATCCTGCCTTGTGCTTTGGGCTGAATTAACTAGAAAAAAGGAAGTCTACCGCCAGGCCCTGTGAGTGTGACCTGTGGTGATTATTTCCTCAGAATCGACGCATCCCCCTTGCTTCCTAGAAGGAAGCTTGTTAGAATTCAGAAAGCAAAAGAAATGTAAAGGCCCAGGAAGCAATGGACCAGAATGGGATTCACAAGTCCTGCCCCTGCCACCACCAACCACCACCACCCCACACACACAGGGTTAAATGAGCAGGAATGGTCTCTTCTCGGACCTGCCTAGCCACCTCAAGCTGTGCAAGGCCACCTCCAGGCTGGGATGAGATGGTCAATGATGCCTATCTTAGTTCCCCGAAGCTCCTGCAAGTGACCCCAGGACACTCGCTGGTTCACTCAGCCAGCCTTTCGTGGAACCATGCGGCCTGGGTGGATTAATGATGTCCCACCTGGATGAACAGGGTTTGGGGCTTGTCTCCCCAGGAAAAGCCATGTCACAGGACCTTATCTGGAAAATAAGTCACCGCAGACGTGAAGAGGCCAAGGTGCTCTGGGCCAGCCAGGGACCCTCAACCTAGCAGCCAGTGTCTTCGTGAGTCACAGAGAAGACAGGTAGAGGGGGCAGCCATGAAGAGACCACGAGGAGCAGAGCCCAGGCTGGAACAGGAAAGACGGCTCCTGGACCTGGATTTGGGGCCTCTGCTCTCCCCAGTTCTCATGGGAGAGACAGTGTCTGGTTAGATGGTATTTTGATAACAAGTCCTATCTCTGGGAACTATGCACATTTAAATAGACTTCCAGGAATTTAGTATTGTTTTTAAGCAAGGAAACAAAACAAAAATGACCAGGAAATGCTAGAATATCTCATCTAAAGGGAAAGCTATTGCAGTGGTGGCACATGCCTTTAATCCCAGCACTCGGGAGGCAGAGGCAAGTGGATCTCTGTGAGTTCGAGACCAGCCGGATCTACAGAGCTAGTTCCAGGACAGGGTCCAAAGCTACAGAGAAACCCTGTCTTGAAAAACCAAAGACAAACAAACAAACAAAAGAATTTTTCTCACCTGGGATTGTAGAAAGAGGTCTACCGTGTGACGAAGGGGGGGACTCAGTTTCCACCCCCTCCTCAGCAGCCCCTGGTGCCTCTGACTGTCATTCCCCTGGGCCTACTTTGTCCCCGTGGTTTCCTTCACTGTGGTGGCTCTCCAGCTTGAAGCACAGTGCTCAGTGTACTCTGGTGTTGGGAGAAATCTGTGTCCTCTCTAATCCCTACTTCCATTTCTACTTTCTGCCTCAAACCCTAGATCCCTGTGGCTTCTGGGAAGCAAGGAACAAGGGGACAGTGTAGAGAGGCCCGGCTGTTCAGAATATCAGCCTGACCCAGCTGGGGTTAGTGACTCGGTATCCCCTTTCCAGCCACATGCCGTCAGGAAGATGTGGAGGGAGGCCCAGGAGTAATCAGAGTTTGGAATGGGGGCCTGATTACCTGCCCGGGGAAACAGTGATTTATGGGTAACTCTCTTTCCTCCAAGGTTGGATGGGAGCTAATTTCCCGGCAGTCTTAAATCATCCCCTACACACCATGAGGAAACTCACGGGCTGTCATGCGCCTCATGTAACCACCGACTTGATTAAAATGAGGGTGTCGAGGAGCCGTGCCCACCTCCCTGCCAAGGCGGGGGCTCAGCAGGAGCTGGCAGCGTCATTTATCCCGGAGATGGTGGCAGCCCACACACGGCTCACTTAACTTCATGTTTGGCTGCTGATGGGATTTCGTTTATAGATAATATAAACAGGTTGACAGGGCCCTAATTAACTGATTTGTGGTCCCCTGGGAACAAATGGTTATTAATATTCATCAGCATTTGTCACACGTAGGCAGATGCCTGGCCCCGACATGATCATAATATGTCCTCCACTGGGCGCACCACAATCCTGATTTGTCTCTGGCCTAAGGACTCCAGAGAACAGAAGCAGCCGCTAATGGCCCACTCCAGGAGGCTGCCACTCTCTTGAAGGTCTTGATAGTGGCATTATGCATGATTTGCTCATTACAGCTGGCCAGGTTTCCCATCATCCTCTCCTCTCCCCAGGTATCCTTGGCTTCACTTTCCACCTACCCCTTCCTTGAGTCTCCTCTCAGACAAATCTAGAACTTCCTTCTCCAGGAAGTCTTCTGAGACTCACTGCTGCTGTCTTGCTAGGTGACATTATTTGTGGTTGTTTGGCGGCTTGTATGCAGACGTGCTAATTGACTATTTCATTTTGTTTTATCCAACAATTCTCTGCCTCATGAACTTTTCTGAAAATTAAGATCAAATATATTCCTTTCTTTGGAAGCAGAGACCGAGTTGTGCGCAGTAGAAAATTAAATAACCACCCACACAGCAATGGCAGCAGCTGAGGGCCCTTTGGGGAGCGTGTGAGCCACTTACCGGCTCACCTGGGGGGGGGCCATGAGGCAGGTGTGTGAGGGCCACTGAGATTCAGGGATGGAGTAACGGGAGCCCAGGGAGGGGTGTGGCCAGCTGAGTTATTGACAGGCCAGAAGTGGTCCATGTTTGGTGATCCTGAGCATGACTTCTGTGTTTGGTGTGCAGCTAAAGCTGATCTCCCTGTACTTTGTTTTCTATGTGTCCTCAATTGGAGGTCTGTCTGCCCTAAGCCCACTGTGACCCTGAACCCTGCCCCTGACTGTGCTCCTCTGAGGGTGCATGGAAGGCTGGTAACAAAAGTGACCCCTCCCCAGGCTCTGTGACCTTTGGAAAGTCACCTGACATTTCTGAGCCAAAGGCTTTTTCTAGACTCCTGGTTCTCAACCAGGGATGATTTTTCCCATAGATTTCTGCTGAAGTCCCGAAACACACCGACCTGGGAGGGGGAGGCAGGGGCTACAGCCACCCACCCTTCTACTAGACCGGGCTGCTGCAGGGACGACATCCAGGCCACAGCTGTATTAAGGGAAGGAGTTCCTATCTAGGAAATCAAGATGTTTCAAAATACTGGACAAGGTTTGGTGCTCTATCCTAGCCGTACAATGCTCGCCTGGCAACATGCAGCTGGGATTCCCCCCACACACACACTGCAGAAGGGAGTAAATGGAAATGATAACACAGACAAACGCCCATGTCTCTACCTCCCGGGCTGCAGAAGACAGCCGAAGCACCCCCCACTCCCCATCTGGCCTCATTCCCATCACTCCTGCCCCCATCCCCTCCCTGCTCTCCCATACCTCCCCCACCTATGTCTCTTGGGCACAGCTCCTCCTTCCTGCTAAGGTATTCCACTAAGTCACATTATTTCATGATTGTATACATCTTAGCTCCTGATGCCTGCCACCTGTAACGTAAGAGCAGCTTCATTTATGTTATACAGATAGACTGAAAACTATAGGCACTTGGGATGTGGCCCTGGTGGCTAAAGCGATTGCCCCACCAGAGTAGAACTTAGAGTCTGGATCTCTGTTACCCATGTAAACACTGAGTGGGGGCCCCCTCACCTATAGTTCCAGCCTCCCAAGGTGGGGACGAGGCTCTCCTGAGCAAGCTTGGAGTGAACACCAATGCTTGTCATATAGGCAGGGCTTGAGGTTGGTTGAGAGACCCTGCCTCACTAAAAACAAAATGGAAGAGTGACCGCTGGCTCCCCAACATCAGCCTCCTTCACAAGCATACACACATGTGCTTGCACATGTGTAATCATGCATGTGTGTCCTACACACATGAAAATGGCCAAAGAAAACACAGACAGAAAGCCTGATAGAATGTTCTAAACATCTCACAAAATAATGTCCACTTTGGGTGGATCTCTACACTTCTTCTGTAACTTTCCAGTCACCTTCAAGGCTCTCACATTTGGAGTCTTCCTGCCTCCTGAAACAGGTGTGAAAACAAGGTCCCGAGACATCGGGGTGACTCTTTCTAGGCCCCACAGCATGTCTGGACCACAATGGGCCTTCCCTAAACTCCAGTCCTCAGCAGCAACTCCCGATGCCTCTCCTGAATATAGCTTGACACCACTTTCAAAGGAACTGAGCAGCAGGCATGCGTGGCATTGGCCCTGGCCTCTCACCCAGGTTAATGACTGCTCTTTCCTGGTCTGGTGTCAAACGCTTTCTAAGACTTCTGTGTCTCTGCCCCAAACGGTCATTTTGTTTCAGGAAGCTGCATGGGAGCACTGCGGTGCAGACCATTGACGCTGGCCCCAAAGGCACTTGTCCTTTAAGGCCGCCCCCTCCAGAGAGCTGGCTCGGCAAGGGAAGGTAATTTGCCGGCCCCGTCTCTCGTACTTCTTTGATCCTCGTGAAAAAAGGTTAAAAGGAAAGCGATTTCGGAGAAAATGACCTACATGATTAGGTGAAATGGCTTCTAGCTCCAGCTGAGATGCGGCAGCCAGAGAGGCTGAGTTAGGAGGGGGAGGGGAGGCCCGAGGAGAGGAGCCTGGAACGGATCTGCAGCTGGGACCCCCGGGAGGAATCTCGGGGTGAGGACTGCAGAGGCGACTATCCCCCACCCTTCCTTTCTGCTCTATGTAAACAGGGTAGTCTCGCAGACTAAACCACCAGGTTCTAGGGCGCTTGTTGAAAAGCCTTTTCTGTCTTGATCCTGCCCCAGCTGTTTTCAATAATTTTGGATTTCTCCCTTTTTTTTTTTTTTAATGAGACAGGATCTCATTATATAAGCCAGGCTAGTCTGAAATTCACAATCCTCCTGCCTCAGACTCCTGAGTGATGGGAATTACAAGCCCATCCCACCACTCTGGCCTCGCTTCCAGCTCTTACCTGAGCAGGTTGGTATTTAAGCAGCATGCCTGTAAACAGCCTCCTTGACCTCCCAACCTAAGCAGGTGACCAAGGAGACAGGCACAGAAGGTGTTAGGTAAGAAGACAGAGGGCGTGCACACCGGTGGGCAGCCTCTTGAATCCCTTCTGCTGGCATGGACCTTCCACACATGCCCTCGGTGCTGCCAGGTTGCCTTGTTTTCAAAACCAATGAAGCCTCCTTATTTAGGTCATTGTCCTAATTTCTCCTATTACCAGCCAAGCAGCTGTTAGTCAAAATGATGAGAAGGGCAGATGCAAATCTCTGGCTTCCTGGTGGTGGTCATTTACCTCCCAGATGAGCTTGGAGCTAAGAGACTGTTGAAGTCCCTTAAGTTTCTATTTATTTTAGTTTTATGTGCGTGCCTGAGGACATATGTCTGTGTACACGTGTGTGGCTACAGAGGCAGCTGGAAAAGCCCCTTGGGTCCCCTGAAGCTGGAGTTACAGGTAATCGTGAGCTGTCCGGTGCGAGTGCTGGAAACCCAAATGCTCCTAATGGCTCAGCCTTCTCCTCAGCGCCATTAACCCTCTATTTATACCAGGCACCCTGCTGTCCAGTGAGGCCTGGTCTTACTGTGGCCAGAGAGTGGCGTGATTCGAGCAGATGAACCTATGGGTCTCCCCACCCCCAGTCGCCCATGACGCTATCACGTGACTAAAACTCGCCTTCAACAGTGCAGCCCTGGGAACTAGGGAAGTCTCTTTGCTTGGAAAGAGGGATGCACACTCTCAATGCACGCTCCACCCAGCCCCCGCCACACTCCCAGCAGCATTTGCTGGTGTTCTATACCAAAGCCAAGTGCCTTTCCAACGATGCAGCATTGTCCTGCTGAGAAGCTAATGGGACATCTCTTGCTGCCAAGTCACACAGGAGCTGGCTACCTTCCAGGCCCTTGGAACGTGTAGATGAGTTGAACCCGATCCCCCAGTCTCACAGAAACCTGAAACACAGAGAGGAAATATGAAGGTGTCTGTGTCCCGTGCAGCACCCACTGATACTCAGGGAGCAGGCCACACACGGTGCCCACCGCATCTTGGGAAGTGAGAACTTGTGGCTCTGTTGCCTGCTCACTACCAGCCCCAAGTCCAATGTGAGCCCAAAGGCTGAACTTCAAAGGCAACGAAAGACTATTCCAGAAGGTTCTAGAAACCTCAGCTTATGAATACTTAATTAGCTGCGTTTCCAGCTGTTCTGCCCTTCTGGATGGGAACATGTGCCTGTCGGCCTCAGTGTGCGGGGGAAGGAAGACTATTAATAGCTGGTCACCCTCCCTCTCTGCTGCCCTACCCGCTGGACCCTCAGTTCTTGGCATCCCTGACTGGAATCCTAATTAAAGTCATGCACAGTATGAGTTTTTTAAACCCATCTTTTAGGACTGGACATATTTATTAAATCAGGGGCGGGGTATGTATACAGTGTGTTTATTGTAAGGAAAACCAAAGAAATTAGACTCCTGAAGTCGATAACAGGCTGTATTTAGAAAATAATAGTCCAAGGCCTCTGTTGACAGAACCTTTCTTTAGTGTGTGTGTGTGTGTGTGTGTGTGAAATTGTGGCAAGAATGTTTAACAGGAGGCGTGTTTCCTGAACCAGGGCATACGTGTGTGACTCAACCTGTCCACTTAAGTTCCAGTATACACAGAAGATCTCCAGAACCACACACACACACACACACACACACACACACACAAACAAACCTTTTGTTTTCACAATTTATTTTAGAGGCCGGAGAGTTGGCCCAGCAGTTAAGAGCACTATCTGCCCTTCCCAGGAACCTGGGTTCAGTTCTCAACATCTATACGGCAGCTCCCAAACATCTGTAACCTTGGTTGTGGGAGATCTGACACCCTCTCTTGGCCTCCGTGGGCACCAGGTGTAAACATGGGACAGAGACATGTGCAAACAGAACCCCCACATACATACACAAAATAAAAATAAATGAGATTTATTTTTAAACTGTGTATGCTATGTATTTTTGTGCAGGAGTGTGTGCGTTGAGTGCAGGCACCCTTGGAGACCAGAAGAGGGCATCAGATCCTCTGGAGCTGGGAGTACACACCATGTGAGCTTCCTGATTTGAGTGCCGAGAACCAAACTCCAGCCTTCAAAAGAGCAAGAAGCGTTTTTAACTCCTGCGCCATCTCTCCAGCCTCCACCCCTTTTGTACAATTTTGTACAATTAAAACATTATGCCTGTTGATGAATGGGTCCCCCCTTCCCCTTCCCTAACCTCTGCCGATCCCCTTCCACGCTCTGTTTCTATGAGTGGCTGTTTTGCATTGCCCATGGATGGGAACAGGCAGTGTCCTGTGACAAGCTTGTTCTCAATAGCCATGGTTTGTCCTTGTGGTGTATTGCAGTAGTTTTGGTTTTGTTTCCTTTAAGGATGAATAGTTTTCTGTTGTCCATACCACATTCTGTAATTATATCCCTCCATCGGTAGACACTTGGGCCTTCCCCACACCTTTTAATGGATATGGGAGTGTTACGACATTTGTGATCCAGACTTCAGGGTTTGTTTTTTGTTTTGTTTTTAGATAAATAGACCAGAAATGGAATAGCTGGTTCAGATAACACTTTTATTTTTTGCATATTCAAACAATTTAATTCCCCAAACAAGTCATTTTAGCTAAACACTTACACACATTTTTAGAAGGTTGCTAATAAACAACACTGTCGAAGATTATAGGCAGTTTTGAAGTCAGACTTGAAAGCCAAGATAACTACACTCCTACCCATTTTTAATGGAGAATCTTTTATTCTTTGACAATCTCATACATGTAAACAATGTATCTTGCTCATAATGCGTCTCCACAGCCTCTCTCCCTTGCTTTCCCCAACCCCAGGTACTCCCGACATATCCCCCTCCGCACTTCAGGTCCGCTCCCTTTTAAATCAGGAACCAGCTGAGTCTAAGGAGGCTGCCTGCAATGTTGACTGATCTTGTACAGGAGTTTGTGAGTGCCCTGGCCGTGCCAGGTCTGTAAGACAGGCTTTCACTGCGCTCCTCCCTACCCTCCAGCCCTTCATTCTTTCTGCCCTTCTTCTACAATGTTCCCTTAGCCTTGGGCAGTGAGTAAGATGTTCACTGAGCCTTGGGCAGGGGGTGAGACATCCCACTTAGGGCTGAGACACTTATTCTCAGCACTTCGACCACTTATGAGTCTCAGCTGACAACCGAGAGAAGATTCTCTGGCCAGGGTTGAGGGCAGTACTAATTTGTGGAACGGATTACTGGCACAACTACATTGAGTTGAAAGGTGAAGTTCTCAGTTTCAGGTTCCATGCGGTGGAGGGGAGAGTGACAGCTGCCCCTGTCAGCAGCCGCAATGTTTGGGAGAAGCTCTCTGAAGCAATTCCTGTAACTTACCATCCTGCTCCAGAGATGGAGCCTTCAGTTCTGTCCTCTGAGACTTTTAATTTAAAACTTTTTGACGTTATGTTTATGAGTATTTGTCGTGTGTGTGTGTGTGTGTGTGTGTGTGTGTAAAGGCAGCTTATATGGGTAGTGCCCAAGGAAGCCAGAAGAGGGCGTCAGATCCTCTGGAACTGAAATTGCAGATGGTTGTGAAATGCCACATAGGTAAGGGCTGGGAATTGAACCTGGGTCTTCAAAGGAAGAGCAACTGATGCCTTTAACTGCCAAGCCATCTCTCTAGTCCCTGATATTTCTATTTATAATTGCTGAGGTATGACTTTCTTCCTCTAAGTATTTACATGGCTGTCCCATCACCATTTTGGACATGGTCTCGGCTCTGTAGCCCTGCTAACAGAGTGGACAGAGTTAGCAGCCCTGTATGTGGTGCTGGTCAGGTCTGTGGTAAAGGCAATGGAGCTACTGACACTTTATTAGCAGATGGGAACAGTCACAAGATCCTTGACAGGTCTTGGGTGTGTGATCCAGGGAAGACACTGAGACAGATTGTCCTTTTTAGTAAAAAGATTTTTAAATTATTTTTGTTTGTGTGTGAGTGTATGCCACATGTGTGCAGAGGCCCTTTGTAATAAATATGCCCAACACACATAGAAATAGAGAAAATTAACTCCATATAGTAATTGCTATAAATAAAAACCTCACAGTTAATTGGCTGCCAATGTGGAGCACGAAAGCTTTTCTCTCAGATCATCCACACTCAGCGATGCTCTTCAGCTGGGCTCTGGGGTTCTGAGTCAAAGCAAGGAGGTGAGAAGAAGAAGGAGAAGAAGAAGAAGAAGAGGAGAAAGAAACCACACACAAAAACGTTTCTATTTGCTTATCCTATCATCTTCTATACACAAACCTCTGAAGACTTGAAAAAAGAAAGAAAATGAAATCTGCTAGAACTAAGAAACAAATGCAGCGAGCTTGTGAATGCAAACACAGCAAAGGGCAGCGCATTTCTCCACAAGCTGCCTGAGAAGGAAATTAGGCAAACAATGTCATTTACAAGCAGAGGGCCCAGACGCGAATCCACATAAGTACGCCGGCGGATTTTCCGCGAAGCTGCCAAGTCTACACAGCAGCAGAGGAGACAGGCCCTTCAAATGAAATTGGGAAAACCAGACCCCAGTGTGCTGAGGGAAGAGATTAGAGCCTTTCTTCACACACATGAAAATCAATTCCAAATGCATTACAGACTTGTAGACATGAAGCCTAAACAAGTAAATACAGAGAAGAATCCACAGGCTGACCATTATCCAGTAGCCTTGCTGATTAGTGTGTGTATGGGTGTATTTATTTATTTATGCTATGACAGAAACACACAAGCAAACATAGCAAAAACAGACAGATGGGATGGCATCCAACGAAAACTTCGGCAGAGCCAAGATACAATATATAAAGTAAAACGACAACCTACTAAGCAAATAGAATATTTGCAAATCATCTATCTGATATAGGATTCATTTCTAAAACATTAACAAAGTTCTACAACCTAATACTCAAACCAAGCCAAACCATAAAAAAATTAAGACCACCCAAGCCAAATATCAAATATGAAGGACTTGAATAGACATTTCTCCAAGGAAGCACACCCCTCGTTAGCTGAAACAGCCCTTGGGAAAGGTGTGGGCATGAGCAGGGCACTTGTACACCGTTGTTTCCTCCACGGACCCTCTGTCCTAGGTACCCCCATCTTCAGGACTCTTGGTCTGTGCCAGGATGGCACCATGGAAGGATGGAGCTGGACAAGAACAACCACAGTCCCCTTGGGTGTGCCTCCTTGCAGCCAGAGGACAAAGCCTTTGATGGAAAGCTGGACAGCAGCAGGCTCACATACTGTAAGCAACTGGCCTCAGAGAGTGTAGAGGGCTGGATTTCCTGTCCTGGAACAAATCAACAGCAAAGAAGACGGGAGGAGCGGGCTCAAGCTCTCTCTGCTGCTTCTGTTTACCCCTGACTCTCTAAAGTCCAGATCTGAAGGCAGAAGTCCATTTAAGGGTGGGGGGGGGAGAGAGAGAGAGAGAGAGAGAGAGAGAGAGAGAGAGAGAGAGAGAGAGAGAGAGAGAGAAAGCCTTTCTCTTAGCAAAATAATTGGTGGTAGATTTCAGAGTAGATACTGCCATGGACTTTCCAATCCCTGAGCCCGGTCATAGCATCTGCTGCTCTGGAGTCCACGGGTGTTCTAGACAGTGACTACCACAAGCCTCTCTCCTGGTGTGGATGGAGGCTATGTTCTTAGAACGCCAGGCTGGGGAATCCACTGGAAGCTTCAGGCTGCCATGAAACCTGCCCCCGTGGCCATCTGGTTCCGCACAGAACACCAAGATTCTAGAAGTTGACACATATTCATCTTCTCCCTCTCCTCCCTTCTCTGTGCATGCTCGCCGGGGTGGGCAGACAGCGTCGGGTGGCAGTCCTTGTCACTCATGGTTTGCCTCTATGCATACCGGGTTAGCTGGCCCACAAGTTTTCTCTGTTCTATCCCTCACTCCCGTCTCTTTGTAGGAGTGCTGGGATCATATTGTTTGCTACAACGTCACGTCTGGGTTGTGGTGGTCTGAACTCGGGTCCTCATACACAGCAAGTGCTTTCTTTACCCACTGAGCCATCTCAAAGGCCCTTGGGGGTCATGCTTTCAGGTCTATTCACTTTGCAGTTACACCCAGGTACTGTGTGCTAGCTTGGATCTGAAATGTCCCCCTAAGGCCTTGTTTGGGTCAAAGGTTTAGTCCCCAAGGTGATGCTACCGGGAGGCAATGGAACCTCTAAGAGGTGAAGCCTGGAGACAGGTTTCAGGTCATTGGCAGGGGTGGGGGTACCATTAAAAGGGGCTGTGGGGCTCTGGTCTCTTCCTGCTTCCCTTGCTTCCTGGCCACCATGCAAGGAGCAGCTTACTCGTGATGCAACCCAGAGAAGCAGGGACACCTGAACATGAACTGAAACTTCCAGAACTGTGGGCTTAAATAAGCTCCCCTCACTAAGACCATTTGTCATGGTATGTTTTACATGCACGGAAAGCCAGCTGATGCAGATACCAAAAAAACACAACAAACACCTCCCCCTCACCCACGCACGTGTGTGTAATCCAGCAAAGCAGGGTAAGGAGAACCCTGACAGCCATGGTGATTAGTGCCGGCATCTGGGGCTCAGGATAGAGGCTAGAACTAGGGAATATGGCAGATGGGAAACTGGCCCATGGCTGGTAGATAGCACCACAGAGAAGAGCCTAGAATGAGGACTGAGACCTGGACCGCTGTTTGAGATATGTGGATGTGTCATTACCTCTGTGTTGCCGTGACAAAACCTGACAAAACAGCCTAGTGAAGAAGGGATTTACTCAGGAGGATCTCAGTCCATCATGACAGGGAATGAAAATGTGCCAAGCAGCTCCTCAATCCACCGTGGCAGGGAAGGGAAGCATGGCGGAGTAGACCTTGGCAGTGGGAATGTGTAACCAAGGCTGTTCATATCACAGTGGACCCAGAAGTAAAAATCGACAAGAAGTGGTTGGAGTACTATGTCAGGGCCCTCTCTCCACATAGTGACTGACTTTCTCCAGCAAAGCTCCATTCCCTAGAGTCTCCAGAACCTCTCAAAATAGACCACCAGTCATGGACCAAGCATTCAAGCCTCAAGCCTGTGGGTGGGGGGTGGTTCAGATTTAGACTCTGGCAGTGAGCAAATACAGGCTTTAATAATTCTTTTCCACGTGTCAGATCTGCTGCCTGGGATGCTGTGAGGTCATAGCCTAGCTCAGCTCCTGCACTTCCAAAGTCAGCTTGGAAAATAAGTTCCATCCATTGTCAATATGGCCCCCAACCGCTTCTCATGGGAGATTTTCTTCCCACTCTTCTGAGCATGTGTTTCCTTTTTGAAAAAACAATTCTTATTTCCATTTTTCCATGTTTCAGATGCAGCTGCTGCCATGCTCTCTGGGAGCCTAAACAGAGCTGTTGGCAAGTGACAGATCCTCTGGAGGTAGAGGACGAGGGATAGGGAACAGAAGCTGTGGCCCGGACCCCAGGAGGATCAGGGAGGAAAGCCAGCCAGAGTCAGAGAGGATGTCAGGAGGGTTGGAAGGGTCTGTGGGCTGCTGACCCCCCTCTCTCCTAAAATCTTCCCACATAACAACTAAAACCAAAAGGAAGGGTAGGGGGTGACTCCATGGGTAAAGTGCTTGCGGCACAAATATGGAGACTCGAGTCCTGATCCCCAGCAACCATGTTAAAGCCAAGTGTGGGCATGTGTGCGTGTTTGTAATCCAAGCACTCTGGGTAGAAAGGATGCCCGGACTTGCTGGCCAGCCCTCTAGCCAAAACAGGGAGCTCCAGGTAAGTGGGTGACCCTGTCTCAAAGGTAAGGTGGGGAGTGATGGAGGAAGACACCTAGTGCCGTACGGACCTCCACAAACACTTGCATGGGCAAGTGTACTGCACACACACATGTGTGGGCACACACGTGCATGCAAACATGCGTGAATGCCCACAGAGGAGGTGGAAGAGAAAAGAAAATCAGAAGAAGAGGGCCATTGGATGACAGGAAACGGAGTCATGGAGTCGGGGACAATGTTGGTAGGAGAGGCGTGTCTGACTCTCACTGAATTCCTTCTAGTCAGAGAGAAGCAAAGATCAATGGGGGGTTCTGAGCCACAGAATCCTCTGTGCTTAGATGGTAACGGGAGGCCAGGATGGGGGCTGGGCTGGAGGGCAGAGATGAGCCGCCCATGAGCAGTTTGTTGTAAAAACTAGGTGGCTCTAGGCAGTAGAGAAGGCAGAACAGGGCTGGCTTTGGCACAGGTTCTGAAGATGGGGTCTACACAACTTCCTGGTGGGGTAATGACAAAGATGGCTTCCGGGTGAGATGTCAAGGCACTGGGCAGATGAACTTGTAGTTCGTAGGGAAGACGGTAGGATCCACAGATTTAGACAAGACGATCAGCCTGTCCGGGAGGCTATAACAAAACTGCATTTATAGAGTAGTTTATGAAAGCCAGAAATTTATTTTCTGTAACAGTGTAGAGGCTGCAAAGGCCAAGATCCAGATGCCAGTGGAGCCAGAGTCTGGGGAGGCCACCTTTCTGGACCCCAGGTGGTACCTTCTCTGTATATTTTTGTAGTGGAAGCAGGTGACCAACTTTCCATGTACCTCCTTCATAAGGACACACATGCCATTTTCTGAGGGAGCTCCACCCCTCAGGACCCCTGCTAACACCATCACCTTTGGGGCAGGGTTTTAGTATGTGCACAGGGGGCAGGGGAGAGAAAGCAGAGAAGGCAGAATATTTGCATCTGCCCACTCCTGACATGCATTCAGGGGCTCAGAACTCAAGAGGGTTCGGGGTAGAGAAGCACACATGGGCACTGTCAGCATGCAGGGTCATTTAAATCCTTCTCGAAGATTTCCCAGGGAGAGAACAGCTGATCCCAGCCCCATGTGGACTGTGTGGTCCTAGGCAAGGCCATTCTGACCCCAGCCTCATGCGGACTGTGTGATCCAAGGCAAGGCCATTCTGGTCCCAGCCTCGTGTGGACTGTGTGATCCTACGCAAGACTGTTCTGGTGGCAGCCTCGTGCGGACTGTGTGATCCTAAACAAGGCTACTCTGGCTCCAGCCTCATGCCAAGGCCATCCACCACCACAGCCCTCTGCTGGCTGCAAACTGATGGGCTGGAGCAGCCACCCTCCAACATCCTGTCCTGCTCTGTAATCTACAAAGCAGGACTTCAGACTGAATTGATCTCTGCTGAGGAAGACGAGCTGCCCACACACCAGCATGATCCTACCAGGGTGAGAGATGCATCAGATAGGCCAACCCAGGACTGGGCTGCCCTGGTACCCCTGCCACAGACACTGGGAGTCCCCATGTCTCCCAACTTGCTGAACTGGGACCACCAGCAGTCAAGCCCCTGACTGCATTTAGTTCTCTACAACGTGAAAGTGGGACCATTAGAAACAGTCCAGTGGGCTGCCTCAGCCAGGAAGCCCAGCAGCGTCCAGGGCCACATGGCTGGGAAACCTGCGGCTCCACAACTCGAGAAACGGAGCCCTGTGGCTTCAGCAAGACCTTTCTGCAGAGTACCCTTCCTTATCACAGGGCACACCCAAATTATTGCCACCTATGAGTAATGCCTTGGACACAAGCTGGCTATTGCTGCATGGTGTGGGGTAGACTTCCACACTGGTGAGACTCTCTCTCTCTCTAGTTGATGTCTTTGAAATAGGACTACGGAACATGGAGGAAGCCTGTTTTCAGGCCAGGCAGGACATTTATGGAGACAGAAAATGACACGGGCACCAGAACATATTGAAGAGGTTTGTTGGGTTGGACAGAAGACTCCTGCAGCCAAGGTCGGGGTGAGGAGGACTCCCTCCCAGCAAGGTCTGGGTGGGGAGGACTCCCTCCCGATAAGGTCGAGGTGGGGAGGACTCCCTCCCAATAAGGTTGGGGTGAGGAGGGAACTACCAGGTTGTGCCAACAAGACCAGCGCAGGCACACAGCTCCTCTGTGAGTGATGGGTGTGGTGATCAGGAATACAAACTCGAGGACACACTCCCTTGGCGGAAACCCTACCTCTTTTCAATTTTCACCCGTGTCACCTTGGACAAGAGACACAGCCTCTCTACATCTAGAACCTTCATTTGAAAAATGAACTCACACACGCCGAAGCCAGAACACATGGTATTACGCAGGCTCTGCCGCTCCAGCGACTGGCTGATCCCTTGGCCACGTTCCAAATTTTTTTTTTCTGCTCTTTGAACAACTGCCTGGAACACATCTGGATTCAAACTCTATAGGCCCATGTTAAGAACTCAGCCCGTGGAGAGCTCAACTCTCCCCCTCCTCAGTCATCAGATGAAGTCAGAGTGGCTACAGTGTGGGCAGCTCAGGGCTGGCAACAGAAGACTTTAAAATTACAAGGCAGAGCCAAGATACAGCTTGTAACTCAGCGAACAAAAACAGAGGAGCCGAGTGGTGTTTGGGATGGTGCCAGGAAAGTGTCAAGAGCCGGCCCATGATAAAGGACAGACACTCCGGCAGGCAGGGGGCGCAATGGGAATGTGACATCACCTGCTGTCCTTGGAACACCCAGGAAAATCCACTAGAACTCTCACTAGTCCAATCTACACACATTTGGGGAGTTATATCAGCCAATTATAACACCCACACAAAGAAGCATGTAAAGAAACCCCAGAAGTTTCTGGAGAAGAAAGGGATGTAGGAGGAGCCCATTGACTAAACTTGGTGTTGATGTTGAGATAGAAAGAGATCAATGGCCAGAGCGCCAATTCACAAATGAATGAACCCTATGATTAAGAATACGTAGTTGTGATGGTTAAATTTTATGGTCGACTTGACTGGATTTGGAATCACCAAGGAGATTCGCCCCTGGCATGCCTCTGTGTGTATTTTACTGAGGAGGAGAAATCATCCACTCCAAATGCAGCCAAGCACCATCCCCACTGTCAGAGGCTGCCTAACAAGGTCAGAGGCAAGAGGATTCCTGGGGAGTCAGGATTCCTAGGGAGTCAGAGTGGGCAGGGAGCTCAACAAGGCTGTGCTGGTGAGGCCAATCCATGTATGCACATGTCCCATTTAGAAATGGACCAATCCATGTACCTGCACATATCCCCTTTAGGAAATGGTGGGTGTGCTGGTGAGACCAATCCATGCATGCACATATCTCCTTTAGGAATGGTAGCTGTGGTGATTCAAAACTGGCCAGGCAGTGATGGTGTGTGCCTTTAATCTCAGCATTCAGGATGCAAAGGCAGACAGATCTCTGTGAGTTCGAGGCCAGCCTGGTTTACAAAGTGTGTTCTAGGAGTGAGAACTGTAACACAGAAAAACCCTGTCTCAAAAAAAACAAACAAAAAAGAAAAAGAAAGAAAAGAAAAAATTCAAAACTGGGAACAGAGTGAATTACAAAATTCATAAAAGGAGTAAGTAATCTGGGCAGATGCATTTGTCTCTCTCTGCTTCCTGACTGGGTGCAATGTGGCAGCTACATTATACTTCTGTGGCCACATCTAGAACTGCTTTCAGTGGTATGCCTTCCCCACCATGACAGGCTATGCAACCCGCGGCTACGAGCCCCATAAACCCTTCCTTCCATACATTGCTTTTGTTGGGATTTTTGACACAAAAATGAAAACACTAACTTCACATGACTGTCCTACCCCGAAGAGATCAAATTCAAATTTAACAGCTAATAAGTCACTTGGGTATGATCACAGCAAGTTGCTGAGGTTCAGATTAGCAAAGTCTGAAAAGAGAAAGATGGAAGAAAGGGGTGAATAGCACATTCCTTTGAAGAAGATAGGACTGGTAGACCAGATGTCTGTATCCGTCATCTCCAATCTCCAACATGTAATGCTCCTGGAAGATGGCATGAGGAAAAAAGGTCTAAAGTGAATCTGAAAAATTAAGTCATGAAATATTTTATTTTTGCAAAACAAAATCAATGATGCATGCAGTCAGGTACTCTCACACATAGGATTATAATAACAAAAGGATGGAATTGATTCGGAGCCAAGAAAAATGAACAAAAGTTCATACGCACATAGAGGTAGGTTTGATGAGATCATAATCGTCAGAGGATGGTAGATTATGGGAGGGAACTGGACTTCAGAACTTAGTGAAGAAGCATAAGGCTCCACACAATCCAGCCCATATCTCATTATGTATATCAGAATAAACTCCAGATGTACCGGTAAATTAAATGTAGAAATCATCAAAGGCCCAGAATAGAGTAAATGAATATTTACATAATATTGTGGGATTTGTAAACGTAAGTATGGAAAGCACAAAGGAAAAGTCTGCTGAGTGTAAAAGCCAAGATTAGAGGGCCCCTTTCATTCCATCTTAAATGCATTCCTTCTTCACACTGCAGACTTCTTTCAGGCAGCCTTTCTGGCACTCATTCATTCATTCATTCATTCATTCGTTTTTGGTGTTCATTCCCAGGCAGGTATTTTCTAGGAAAGGAAATGGCACACTTGTTCACTGTCAGGGTCTTCTGCTTGGGAGGGATTAACCACCACGGGCAGTGTCATCCCTGTACTGAGAAGTGTCCTGTGTCTCCTCATGCTGCTGGGCCTGACCCGTCCTTGCCATCACTGAGAGACAGTGAGGGGACTTCTGTCACCAGAAGTCACATCCAGGCCAACAGCAATGACTACAAAGCACCCTCCCCAGATCACAGAGTCACCACGGGACGTACTGCACAACAAAGCCTGTTCTCCACCCCCAGGACAGGAAATCGATGGTCACGATGCCCGGGGCAGATGGCTGATTTATAATAGGCTGCTGGTGTCCTCCAGTGAGGAGCCCTCCTCAGGAACACGGCCGTCTTCCATGGCCCAGCAGCACGAGACCATTTGTATGTGTCACTGTGCTCGTGTAGGGAACAGATGGGAAGCCTTCTGCAGGGGACACGGTGTACATCATTGCATTTTTCGAGGGGGCAGTGGGGACAGTTCCAATGAGCCAGCTTCCTGGGACCAGCCCCAGCATACTCAGGACAGGAGAGGGGTGTGTGGGATGAGCAGCAACACAGAGTTCTTGCTGCACCCTAAAACTCTCACAGGACCTGAGTCTTCTCCCGCCACCTTGCAGCCCCAAGCAAGTATGGTTTCCTGATGCAGTCTTATGACCTTCTTGAAATATAACTAGTGCCCTCTTTATGTAGACTAGGTTGCATGATGCAGAATCTACACACCTGCTCTGCAGTGACCTTGAAGAACAAGAAACCCCACGTTGTCCTTTGGAACTGAAGGCTCAGTCCCTTCAGATCCCCTGTCCTAATGCCTCTCCTAATGCTCACCCTGTCCAGGGCTCCCTAAGACAGAGAGCCTAGAACTCTCCCAATAAAGCTCTTTTGTAAGGATAATTTTTTCTCAACCCCCTCTCTATGGATGCAGTGTTTATCTTATTTCTAACTAAAGGAAGAAGGGCAAAGGAGCTCAAAGCCTGGCTCCACTGGCTGCCAGAGGAGAGACCTGGGCAAGGTTATTCAACACCTCTGTGCCTACAACTATGGCTGTCTCACACTAGACAGATTGAGAATCCAGAGATTGGATGTCTCTGTGGTCCCAATTTGATCCAGAAGTCGAGTCTAGTTCTAACACTAGTGGAGGGACGTGGCAGCAACGGGACAGATGAACCAGCCTGCAAGGGTGAGAGCAAGCAGGTGAAAACCAGTTTCCTTCTTCTGTGTTCCCTGATCTGGGCTGCTACCAGAAGGTGCCACCCACATTTAGGGGCTGGTCTTCCTGTTTCATGTACTCCAATCAAGAAAAGCCCTGAAGGGTGTGCCTTGGCACTTGCCTTTTAATTGGTTCCAGGTCCAGTTAAGTTGCCAATCAAGATGAGCCATGGCTTGTGGTAACTCCGGGGTTTTGTTGTTTCCTTGTTGGTGCTGTGGAGCGAGCCTGGGGCCTCACACGTGCTTGGCAACTGTGACTTCCGCATCGTTGTGGAGCCACCATAGTGCTTCCCGTGGCAGCTATGCCATTTTTACGTCCCCACCACCAGTGCACAAAGCTTACCATTCTCCACATCCTTACCCAAAATTTGCAACTTTCTGGTTATTTGTTCCCATAGCAGCCATCCTAGGGGGTATAAAGCAGCTTCTCACTGTTTTGTTTTGTTTTGAGATTTTATTATTTTTATTTTGTGTGTAGGAGTCTATGTGCACCACTTGCGTGCAATACCCTTTACGGCCAGAAGAGGAAGTAGGATTCCCTGGGACTGGCGTTTCAGACCACAGTTAGTGTGCCCTGTGAGTTCTGGGAACCGAACTTGGGGCCTCCAGAAGAGAAGCCAGTGCACTGTGCCGTCTCTCCAGCCCTCTTACTGGGGTTTTAAATTTCTATTTTCTTGATGGCAAGTGATGGCTGTGTACCTTCTGATGTGCTTTTCTTCCCTGGAAGAAATATCCATTCAAAACTCACAGCCTTCCTCATTGGACACACTCGGCCTTTCTGCTTCCTTATCTGCGCACTGAGCCTTCCTGCCTCCTCATCTGCGTGCTCAGCCTTCCTGCTTCCTCATCTGCACACTCGGCCTTTCTGCTTCCATTCAGCAAATATTCCTCAGGCATCCACTGTGTGTCAGTTATTGTTCTCTGTGTTAAAGATATAACAATGGCCCAGCCAACAACAACAACAAAAAAAATCAAAGGAACAAGTCTAACCAAAGGCCATGTCTCTCCGTGGAGCTGACAATCTTCATCTACTTATAACATAATCGCTGCCTCTGGGGTGGGATGAAACTTGCCTGTGACCCCCCCACACACACAGAGCAAAGGCTGGACATCAGGCAGCTCCCCTTCTGTATGCCCACACACACTCCCTCCCCTGCTCTTCCCCCTGCACAGGCCCCCTCCCCACATGGCGGTGCTGAGTATTGAACCTGTGGACTTAAGAATGCTAGGCAAGCCCCCTACCAATGAACTATATCTTCAATTATTTTCCATACTGTTCATTTTGAGACAGGGTCTTGATAAGTTGTCCAAGTAGAGGACCTGAACTCACTCTATAGTTCCTATGGGCCTGAACTTGCTGTCTTTCTGGGTCAGCCTTTCAAATCGCCTTCTTGTAGCTTTATAACCTCCATCCTGCTGGTCCCCCTGGACTGGGCTTCCTCAGCCCACCTATTCCCAAAGCTGCTTATGAAATAACCACTCTGAGGCTTAATATTAATTACATACTCTTTTTTACACACTTACCATTTTGCCTCCAAGTCTCTCGCCTCTACCATCTTTGCTTTCCTTTCCTGCTTGGCTTCCTTTCTGGTCTTTTCTCTGGTCCACCATTCTAGCTCCCTTCAGCCATCTTGGCTCCCCTCTGCCTTCTTGTCTCTGAGCCCCTAGCATTACATCTCCCCCGCCTTTTCCTTCGTGGGCCTTTCAGTTTGGGGCCAGAGCCACCATGCCTGGGGACCTGGTGGAAGGCACCATCCCTCCTTCAGCTTCTTGTCTATTGCTGTAAGCAGCTGTGCTTCTCAGCCCAGATGAAGCTGGAATGAAGAGGCCGCCATTGCTTATGAAGAGCCTTTTGTCGGAAGCATTTCCCAGGATTCTTCTATGGAGCAAAAGATATATGAAGTCTGGAAACGCAAGAGAGCTCTGGGCCTTACAGTAAGAACAGCCACATGATACAGCTGTGAGACAAGGAACACTGACCATGAACCAGGGGCAACTGGCTAAACACAGACCGCTTCTGGAAACTTCTACCCACGATAGGGTCTCCCAGCAGAGACCAAACAAGTCTTCCATGTCTTTAGAAAGAGGTGAACGGGCCCCTAATAAGGACCCACCTTCTTCTCCAGGCTTCTCTTGGGCTTGTTCCACGTGTTCACGGAGGGATAAACCTCAGCGCATTCCTGGCTCTCTGGAGAGTTGCCTTCTGTACCATACTGTCTGCTGCTCCTGGGCCGACCAAGTAACGTGAGACAGGAGGGCAAACACGGGAGGCTGCCAGCTGGACCCTCCTCCATCAGGACTTTTCAGACCTGCCTGTCTGAGCCAGGCAGCCCATACAGATGGGCTCTGTTAGCTGTGCATACAGGCCAGGGGCTCAGTCCACATCAGGCTTGTGATGGATGGTGATGGGAGCCACCCCTGCCAGCCATAGACCTGAAGTCTAGCGGGTAGCACCAGGTTCTGGATGTGGACTGGGGCAAGCCTGAGTCCCCATAGCGTTACTTCAGCCAGAAAGGGCTTGACAGCCATGGCCAGCGCAGAAAAAGGCACTCTCATGGGAACAGAAGAGGGAGCTGATGCCCCATGGGGGTCCCATCTTTCCTTTTTATGACCACTGTCCAGTTCCCCGATGGCTTTACTTTACTTTGGCCCTGTATCTAGAGACCAGACATCCATACATGTCATGAGCTACCCATGCAGGGAGCCATCTATGTTCACTGTGCCCCTTGGAAAGTTCCAGGTGTTTGCATGTCTCCTTGACAACTGTGCTGTTCTCTAAGCCGAGCCAGAGTCTGAGAAGCGAGTGCACAGGCATGCAGACAAGCCCCTCGGAGTCCCTCCTGACAGCATCTCTAATTAGCTCAGGAGACTAGGAAGCTCTGGCAAGATGCCAAGGTGGTCTCAACACCCAAAGGACTTTCCCTGCTTGGCGTTAGCAGGCAATGGGATAAAGGCTTTATGGGGGTCTGCCACTGTCTTACAACAGATGAGACTCTTTGAAACATTAGTTCTGTCACAGTGGGTGTGAAAACAGCTGTCAAGCGGTTGGAAGTGTGAGGTGGAGTCCGGTGTCCTCTGCATGAAGTAGAACAGCCCGGAGGTCAGCCCAGACAGGGGAGGCAGAGCTGGAGAAGGCAAGGAGGAGATGGAAGGCGCTACCTGGTGCCATCGCTGTCTTCTTTTCATCAACGCCCCCCCCCACCAGAAGCTATGTGACACACACACACAAGCTACGTGACGCATATTGATCCCAGAATCAATTGACTTGACTAAGACCACTTTTGGGAGGAAAGGGAAGGTGCTAGTATTACTTTGGGCTGTCCCCCAAGCCAGCATGGATGGTCACACTAGACCTTTGCTGCTCTATGTCTTTTTATTCTGGGCCCTTTGTCTCCAAAGAACTGGCTGGAGACTCTGTTAACTCACAAGGACACTTGGAAGAGGCAGGACTGGGATAAAGTGTCAACCTGTGGCAGCTGTGGGTGGGGTGGTTTTTGCTATCCGTCCGCATTTAAATTCACTGCCAGTTTAGAATTTTCCATCCCCTGAGCTCACGCCTCTCTGTGTGAGATGACAGTCTTGAATGCACGTTTTATGCTTACTCAAACTAAATTCATTTCACCTAGCTGTAGCAAAATTCAAAAAAGACCCCACAGATCTAGTTAAGCCTGGAATCATCCCCCCTTGATTTTTCAGTGGAAAGAGACTGTGGACTCTTATCTTCCAGTTTAGACTGGGTCCCTGCTATTGCTAGCCAAGGCTTAACAAACACACACATTCTGTCAAAGCGGGGGAAGGCAGGCGTGTGACACTTTTACCCTACCGTTCTTTAAATGTGCCCCTCTTCGTGACCATAAAGACCATATGCTTCCTCTTTGCTTTGCTTTGGGTTTTGAGATCGGGTCCCGTGTAGCCCAGGCTAGCTTTAAGACCAATGGGCAGCAAAGGATGACCTTGAATTTCTGATATTCCTCCTTCTGACTCCTGAGTGCTGAAGTTACAGGCACAAGCCACTAATACACCCTCTTGTTCACTCATGAGCTTTATCAGAGTCCCCGATTACCCAAAAGCACAGTCAGCCACAGAGAGGGTCTCGGTCTTTCTTTGGGTGTTTCCCAGTTGCTGGTTTACAAATGCCAGCAGAGTCTGCCTCACTTTGGTGGGGCTCACGGGATCGGCTGTGTCTTTACCTGTGCGTGAAAGGCCATTGTCTTCGTAAAGCCTATCTTCCTTCTCACCTTGGACTTGGGGTGGTCTGATATCTAGGGTGCTTTGTGAATGACCAGAAGGAAAAGAAAACACAAAACAGACTTGGAAAGTCACGTGGCCTGTCACGCCCTCCCACGCTCGATGGAGACAGCCCTGAAGAAGGGCAGTTCTTCTGAACAGACCTCTGTGGGCCCTCTCTGACTGGGCCTGTTATCAATAATCCAAATAACTTATTTGGATATGAAAGAAGCCTTCAAACCCAGAGAAAAAATTATAAACATCTCTGGCAATAAAATCCCCATTCCTGCTCCAGGCTTACAGTTCTGGCTCTGTTTCCACAAGTCCTGTCAGGGCTGGGCGGGGGAGTGACGAATGGGGCACCAGGGCCCCAGCTGAGCTGGGTCTGTGTTTTCACAGGCAGGCACACATTTGACGCTGCCTCTGAGGGGAAGGGCGCAGCCTCATCCCTGTCCCTCTGAAGGGATTTGTGGGAGGCAAAGCCAGGGAGTGAGTCTTCCACAGATGGCAGCAGGGACACTGGGTTACTCCATTTTTTTTAAATTATTATTTTTAAGAAATCTGAGTGTGTTTTCAGAGACACCATCAGTTCTGTGTGAGTTTAACCATTATATTTTAAAATTATTATAGAGCAAAACTGGTTTTTGTGGGGGGCGCCGGTCTATGAATTTTAACCTGCGGACCTCTTTGTGGAAACACCACCGGTAGTCGGGCTTCCCTTCCCCACCTCATATCTTTCCCTTAGAGTCACCCCCTCCCTCTACCCTACCCCTGGCCTGGTACACCCCCACTCCCAGTCAAAGTTACAGAAAGGGAGACGGTGTGTCTCTGTGGAGGCTGCTAGTGCTTGCCACATTCAAACAAGTGGCTGTGTTCATCTGTGATTTCTACCTTTGTGTGGCTGGGCAAAGTCCTGCCTCATGCCTGGACCACCTGATTGTTTAACCAGGCACTGCTGAAGGCTGCCTACTACAGAGCCCTCCTTCCGCTAGGATCACACAGGCACAGGCAGCTGGGTCAAGTGGCACACAGATGCCCCCCTCAGCTCTCTAACAAGCTGCAAACTGCTTACCAGGGGGGCCTCTCTCCACTTTCCACTCCAAAAGCAGGGCTCCCTCCGTGTGCTCCCAGCCTCCAGCCGCTTTTTCCAAAGGGAAACTGTAAATTGTGTCCTGAGGCTCTCGGAGAGGCAGAAGTTATATCTCAAGGTGGCCTTTGTTCGCCTAGACTGGCTTTGAACTCCTGATCCTCCTGCCTCCACCTCCTTCAGCAAATCCTACCAGCACGAGCCACCTCAACTGGCAAATGCGGCTGTTCGTTCACAGTCCTCTAAAGACTAAGGATGGGGAACACTTTTAACCTGCACAATGCTGCTTTCTGCATATTCTCCAGCCAAGAGTCAGTGCAAGGCCCCTCCTGGGGTCTTTGCTTCCCTACAGATGAGTTCTAAGATATTGGGTGGGGGAGGTATGTGCAGTACCAGAGAGTGAACCTATGGCCTCTGGTATGCTAGGCAAATGCTCTATCACTGAGCTACAATGGCTCCAGTCTGGGTTTTAAGGCTCCTTTAGGTATGTTGGCTGCATATGCTTTGTTAGCTGTGTGATTGCTCTTCAATAGTCTCTCCTAGTAACACACTAGAGAGACTATTTTTAAGAATTAACATTTTACGCACTAGCGTGTGTGAGTGTGTGAGTGCGTGCTAGGTTCCAAACATGCAATGGATGCATGTGGAGATCAGAGGACAAACTGTGGGCATCAGTTGTCTCCTTTTGCTGTGTAGTTTCCAGGGTTCGAACTCAGTGTATCAGCCTTGGTAGCAAACCCCTTCCTCCCCTGAGCCCTCTTGCCAACCCCAGACCGGATTTTCTGTTCTTTTTTAGAGTCTTTCCTCGAGTCAGTGTTGTCCGTTTTTGTCGTTTACTGATCCATCAATGGTGTTTATGGACTGGAATCACACCTAAAACCCTTTTTCTTAACCCCGGGGTCACAGTTTTTCCCCTGTTCTTTGCTTGGGCTGTTTTCAATTGTTCACGAATCTATACCGCTTTTAGAGTCGTCAGAGAATGGCCGTATCCTTTCAGTGATGCCGCCTGCCACCATCGTTTCTGGTGTGTCCTGCATCTCCAAGGGATGGGAGATTTCATCCTGGATGTTTCCCCTTATGCAGTGAGACTCCACCTGGTTTGGGTCTTGCCTGCCAATGTCACAGGGTCACAAAAACATTGGAAGGGAGGGAGGGGAGTTCAGACTGCCAGAGATCCTCTTGTTCAGAATCAGGGAGCTCCCCAGGCTCACTCTAGATCCAGTGTTACCTACCATCCATCTGATAACTTTGGGCATCAGAGCCAGCTTGATCTAAGTTCCTGTACATCTTTTTTTCAATGTTGGTGTGCTCATCTCGTTGTCCTCAGCCCAGCTTTCCAAGGTGACTTGATAGCTTTGAAGTTCAAAAATCACAGAATCTTCCACATCAAGAAGGAGATTTCCAAGGGAAGGATGACATGACCTTTGGTTGTGCCACTCTGGGCATAATGTTGTAGACTGGTTGGATTAAGCGCATTTTCTGATCTCATTATGTGGCAAAGGACGTAGAATAACTCCAGTATCTTAGACCAATCAGGGTTCACTGCTGTCTCTGGGAGTGGGTGAGTTTTCATGAGCCTTGAAGGCTACTAAGGGGAAAGTGAGTGTCCCCAGAGAGAGTGTGGTGGGAAAATCAGATACTGAATGATAGACTCTTCCCAAACTATAAGATAGAGAGCTCACTCTTTCCAAACCTGAGAACTGAGTTTGCAGAATGTTCACAACACATATCACTTAGTAGACACTCAACAAAATAAAAATTTTTTTTATAGTGAGGTTGCGTTAAAATGACGGAGTGATTAGGAGGGCGTATATTTCTAATGACAGTTAAGTCGGCTTCCCAGCGCTCCATCACAGCAGTAGGCACTCTTGCCGAGACAGATATTTTGCTGTAGTTGTATCTATGAAGAATTGTCAAAATATTTTGAAGTTAGGTGATGAGTTGGTATCTATTAAAGCACTATCCTCCAAAGTCTCTTCCCGGCACACACAGAGCGTCGAGGGCAAGGCACACCAATGTCAAAACATTCATTTTGCAGCATCTTATCTCAGTTCCCAGGCTAAGCAAGCTGTCAGAAAGAGACACATGTCACAAAGCTCAAAAACGCGGACAGCTCTTAGGAAGAGAACTGATGGCCGGTGTTGACACAGAGGCCCCAGGGTGGTGCCGCTAGCAAACACTGTAGAATTCTGAAAAGGGTTGAGCCTTCAAAAGTCTTGGTCAAGGTGAGATTTGAACAGAGTCCTGACAACCAGGATGCTGATCCTGGAAGCCAGGTCACTGTTCTGGTGAAGAAGAAGGACCTCAAGCTAAGCTGTGGGGTCCAGTAAAGGTGGGGATGTTACCTCAAAGTGCCCCAAACACAATCAAAGGTTTGATGGTTCACAAGGATGCCTCAGAGCCCCCCCAGGATTCGTCATCCTCTTGGCTATGATTTATTATTCACCTTAAAAAGAATTCAAAAGCTAAATCATCCAGGGAAGATAGATGCCGAAGGAAAAAAGCTGGTGCCAGTTTCTAGGAACTTACAGAGTGCACCAATCCCCCAGCAAGGATCTGCTATGCCACGTGAGGGGTGTTATAAAAGAGCTCATGGCTCACTACAGACTCACTGCCTGAGGGCTGGTCAAGGGGACCCCTCCCTCCGCCCCCCACCAGTGTAGCTCACGTCAGGATTCTGCTACAGGAAGCAGAGCTGGCTCTCTCTTACTGCTCTGCTTTAAGATCCTTGCCCTGGGAAGCCTCGTGGGGGAGGGGCTGCACCTTACCGCCAGCTGCACAATGTCAGCAGGCTGCAGCAGATGGGGAGGGCATCACCTCCTCCCTGGACAGAGGCCCATGGCTGGGGTGGCAGGCACCAAGGGACTTTAGTATCCACAGTGCAAAGGAGTGAGAAAACAATTTTATTTTATTTTTTTAGACAAATGATGGTATTTACCTATAATCTCAGCACATGAAGGACTGAGGCAAGAGGATTGTCAGTCTGAGACCCTGTTTTAAAGAAAAAAAAAACAAAACAGGGGGCTAGAAGGATGGCTCAGGGGGTAAAGTGCTCGCTCCACAGCATGAGGTCTTGTCTGAGTTCCCAGCGCCCATGTAAAAGCCATGCACAGTGGCACAGTCCTGTGACCCCAGCACTATGAGCAGAGGGGAGTGAAGACAGACACTCTGGCCAGCCAGCTTAGCAGAAGTGTGTGAGCTCCAGGTTCAATGAGAGACTATTGTGTCTGCCCTGTGAAGCCCCCAGCAGGTGCCCTGCCCAGCGCGGCCAGCAGACCAAGCCCCATTATTGTCCCTCTGTCCACCACCTGGGTTGCTTTTGGCTACAAGCTCTCTGCTCCAAAGATTTTCTCTGAGAACATGGGGCTGTCTGGTGTTAACTTTTTGTTCAAACAACACTGGTTTCCATGGCAAGGCATTGCTTCCTAAGGGTGGAGTGAGGGGTTACACAGATACCAGCTTGATACCTAAGAGATTCTTGTTCTCCTGTGGGATTCTGGGAAGTAAGCTTGTGGTCTCCTTCACAAGTCAGGCTTGGCCTTGCCTCAGGGCCTTTGCATTGGTTGCGCTGCTGCCTGCTGCACTTTTAAAATGCAGTTTAAGTTCAGCACGTACCCTGCTCTCCGTTGCTACCTCCTCTGGGTAGCCTTTCTAGGTCATAACAACAAATCCCTCTCTTCCTTTATTCTGTGTGTTTTCCAGTCCTCGCTGCTACCCAGTCTAGCATGAGTGAGCCCTGGGTTCCGTCCCTATCATTGGAAATAGAAAAAGAAAAACTACGGCCTCCTTGGGCTCTCTGTAGAGGAGAAACTGAAACCACAGTAATCCACCAGCTGCTGGCAGCCCAGCACACTGGTTGGCCATGGTTGAGAATGCTCCCAGCATGGGTGGGTCAGCCTTTGCTCTGCTCACACAGGCGGGCTCTGCAGATTCTGTGCTCAGCTGTAGGTGCAGGTGGGTTCAGAATGACTCTTCCCGCATGCAGCCTGGGCCCACGGAAATTGAACAGCAGCTACCAGGACACAGGATTCTCAAGGCCAAGCCCAGGGCCAAGAGGCAGTCAAACCATCAGTGTACATTTTAGGCTCCTTTCCTGCCACTATCGCTCATGCCCTTTGGTCACAGCGATCATCTAAGTAGACTATATGAGACATACTTTCTGTGTGTGGTGGTGATTTGAACCAGAAATGTCCCCCAGGCTGCTGTGTGCAAACACTTGGTCCCCAGCAGGTGGCGCTGTTTGGGGAGGTTATAGAACCTTTAGGAGGCGGAGCCTTGTTGTAGGAAGTACGTCACTGGAGGCAGCAGGTTTAGAATTTGTAGCCCCACTTTACCTCCAGGCTGTTTTCTTGTATTTGTGTTTGACCTTGCTGACCTCTCTGTGCCCTGCTCAGGCCACCTGCAGCCGCGCTTCCCCCACAGTTATGGACTCTCCCTTCTGGAATCATAAACCAAAATAAACTTTTGTCCATAAATCGCTTTGGGTCACGGTGTTTTATCACAGCAACAGAAAATAGTACACCCTGAGAGGTGGGGAAAGTGTCTGAGCCGATGGTTTTCTAACCACCACACGAAACAAGGCCCCAAACAGTGACCCAGTCCTGTTTAATACAGCCATGAGCTAAAGCTTGTCTGTCTTAATGCTTCAGTGTGACTGAATTTGCTGAAGCAAATGCCAGAAGCTGATATTCTGAGTGACAGGCTACAGTGGCAGCTGGTGCAAGTCCCTCCCGCAGCCATCTGTCAGGGACCCTGAATCTCGCTGGCACCAAACCCCTGGTAAATTGACCTGAAGGCATCTACCCAACTCAGGGATGTGGCTGAGAGCATTGCTCCCCCAGCAGGTGGATTTGCACACATTTTAGCTCCGATTTCCACTCTAAACTGCAGCTGCTGTCGCTGCCTGGGGACCCCTATCTTTTTACATGTTATTATAGATCGGTTGCCCTCTGCTGCAATAAAGAGCCCTCGATAGGCTGTCTGGAATGTCTAAATCAGTGCTGCAGAGAGCCTGATGGGTCAAGAAGCCAGGCAAGCTGCCCTTCAGGAGGAGAAGCACGAATCAGGTGGGTGGCTCTAACTCCCAACTTCTGAATGTCAGGCACACGTTTGGTCCCCTATAGAGAAGTAAAGAGGGGCGTGACTGGAAAGTGTGGGCACACCAGGAAGCAGTGGGTTCACCTTAGCATTAAGCAGTGGTAAAAAAGCACCCACTGGCTTTTTTTTTTTCAATGCTTACTTCATTCCCAAAGGTGTCTTCATCATCACATGGGGGAATGGGCATAGTCGGGTTAGAGCAACTTACATCAAAAGGGAGCAGTGAGATCTGGGGGATACACCACGCTTTATAAAAAGGGTCGCAGACACCTATAGCTCAAAAAAAGAAAAAAAAAATCAATCTCAGACGCTGAGCTTTTTTGCTTCCGCCTCTGCAAGTTCCAGTTTCCACGTGGGACTACTGGCCAGGACAGTGACATCAAACAGCAGCTCACTCATAGTGGGTACTGAGGAAGAATGTAGCAGGAAATATGACTAAAGATACAGATAGGGTTTGGTTGGGCTGGCAAAACTTTTTTTAAAAAAATATTTATTTATTTATTTATTTATTTATTTATTATGTATACAATATCCTGTCTGTGTGTATGCCTGCAGGCCAGAAGAGGGCACCAGACCCCATTACAAATGGTTGTGAGCCACCATGTAGTTGCTGGGAATTGAACTCAGTACCTTTGGAAGAGCAGGCAATGCTCTTAACCTCTGAACCATCTCTCCAGCCCGGGCTGGCAAAACTTAACAGAAGGCACAAAGGTAGCATAGCCTCTGGGGCTGGTGGGGCAATGGTGGCTAATTTTATTGTCACCTATGACAAAATGTTTGACGGGTGCAACTTAGTGGAGAGAGGGATTGTTTTTGTTATGGTTTCGAAGGGTTCAGATCATGACTGTTGGCTCCATGTGTTTGGGCAGAACAGCATGGCAGTGGCCCCGTGTAGCAGAAGGCTACACGTCATGGTGGACAGGAAGCAGACACTGAAGAGCAGGAAGTGACCAGGAATAAGATAAACCACGGAACCACCCCACTGCCCTACTTCCTCCAGATCAGCCTCACCTCTTGCCAGGGTGGTGGTGGCACACACCTTAAATCTCAGCATTGCAGGCAGAAGCAAGAGGATCTCAAAGTTCAAGGCCAGCCTGGTCTACAGAGTGAGTTCCAGGACAGCCAGGGCTATGCAGAGAAACCCTGTCTTGAAACAAAAAAAAAAAAAAAAAAAATTTCAAAACCTCCCCAAATAGCACCCACAGTTGGGGCTCAAGCATCCGACACCTGTGTTTATAGGGACTTCTCATATTCCATATTCCAACCCTAGCAAGCTTGGTGCAGGGTCAGAGTAAGGAGAAGTCTTTCAAATATGGGGAGATGGGGGGAGGGTTGTGTAGAATGTGAAGGCTGTGCCCCTCCTGAGAGAGATGAAGCCACCCTGAGTCACAAGCAGGTATAGCAGCTCTGGGGACAGGTGCCCAAGCTCATAGTCCTTCCTCACTATCACCCAGTGCAGGTACCCTCCGTCCACCTAACTGGAAACAAGAGGGGGGAAGAGCCCAGTGATGTGGGTCACAGCCAGCCTCCAAGGCTGGAGGAGGATGTCCCTCTGGAATCTTACAACAGTGCCGTGGTGCTGGGGAAAACCCTCCAGGGAAAGACACACTCTGAAATACTGGCCTTGGAGCCTCGGACATATTCTAGTACCATATCTGGATACAACCACAGTTGGGTCAGTTTTCAATTCCATGGAAATGGAAGCAGTCCCTCATCTAAAAATCAACCCATAGAATATAAAAAAAAATTTTCTGGGGGTCTTGTGAGATGAATCAGCAGGTAAGAGCAGTTGCTACACAAGTATGAGGCTCTGAGTTCAGATCTCCAGTGAGCACAGAGAAGTCTAGCACAGCCATACACAGGCATGTTGGTAACCCTGGCACTGTGGCAGGGATGGAGACAGCGGGGTGGCTGGGGCTTGCGGGATGCCAACCTCCCTTCATCTTCAGTGGCTTTGTCTTAAGGGAATAAATGGGAAGTGATAGAGGATGACACCTAGTCATCCTTTGGCCACTCCAGACCTGCAGACATACATGTATGTGTGCCACACAAACACTCAACTACACACACACACACACACACATGTATTATTATGACAACCCACAGTGTGAGTCTGGCATGCAACTTGAATGGAGTCTTCACTATTCTTCACCCCTCTTCACTATTTATGAGGAAATGCTCTGGGCACTGAAGCTGAAGAAACCAGGACACTGTGAGTGGAGCTGACAAAATGCCTGTGTCCTTTAAATGACAAGCAATGGCCATTTCTCAACACAGTCACTGTAAACACAGCCTCCATCACTGTGAGGGACAGACAATACCCCAAAGCAATTTCCGTTTCCTGAGTTGTTTTTATCATGAGGCATGGCTTGTTTGCATCCTTGTTGAGTGGGTTCTGCTTGTTTAAAGTGATTTCAATGAAAATAAATTAAAAAACTTGAAGACCCTTAAACCTTTTCATTTTCTCTCTGTGTGTGTGGTATGCATGTGTGTGCATGTGTGTGCATGTGTATGCATGTGTGTGCATGTGTGTGCATGTGTATGCATGTGTGTGCATGTGTATGCATGTGTGTGCATGTGTGTGCATGTGCCTGAGAAGCCAGAGGTTGATGCTGAGTGCCTTCTTCCATCACTCTTGACTGTACTTATCGAGACAAAGGCTCTTACTGAGCCCAGACCTCACTGAGGAGCTCAGCTAGTCCAGCCAGGCCAGTTTGCTCCTGTGACCTTCCGTCTCCACCTGAACACTGGGATTACAGGCGGTTCACCACACCCACCCATCATTTACCCGGGTACTAGGGCTCCAAACTCTGCTCCTCATGCCTGCATATCAAGCGATTTGCCCACCGAACCATCTTCCCAGGCCCTAAATTTTTAAATTCTCAATTTCAGTCTTTGCCCATATGTTTGCTGTGGCATAATAGAGTGATCAACAACAGCTTTCCAAGAATGAAAAATGATACTTGTATTCTGCAGGTTCAATGAGGAAGAAAGAACAATGCAAAATTCCTGGCAAAGCGAGGCTCCTACGTGTGTGTTTTCAATAACCTGATGCTTCTGAACATCAGCCACCGTGGTACTGAGCTCAAATGAACAAGCTTGAAAAGTTATTTTAAAATCTCTTAAATATCAATATTTATATCCATTTGTTCATTTCATATAAATATTCTAAATGTCTATATAAAACAGAGTTATATCCAACTATGCATTAAACTTGTGATAAATACTCAGAGGACAGTCATGTGACTCCACATCCTGGATGGAGGACATAATGCAGGGTGTGTCCAGCAGAATTCAGCAGCAGTCAAGTTTGTCAGCAAGCTCCTTGTCTGCCCATTGCCTGCAGGGAAAACAGAAGGAAATAACAAAGTCCCCCAGAGTCGGTCAAGGAACAATTACACCAAGTGTCCAATGACAGGGTGACCTCAAGCCATCAGAGATGATGACCGCTGGGGCCTGAGGTGACCACAGGAGATTAACAAGGCCTGAGGGAGAGTCGGGGGGCTTGGAAGTGTAGAGAAAAAGATGCCCGAGAAACTTAGAAAGAGGCTGTTTGGGGCTAGGGAGTCCCCTCCCCTACTGTCAGATGAGCCTATTGACACATCACTCAGTACCCCAATAGCCACAGGGACAGGGCAGAGGGTCAGTCTTATGTGCTGAGGCGCGGGCCCAAGATACCTGCCTATAGGGTGCTCAGCACCACATCACTCTGACCAAATGCCCAGCCAACAACTGAAGGAAGGACGGGTTTATCTTGTCAGCCACAGCCCACGGCGGAGGTACAGACATGGTGGGAGGAAGTAAGATGACCATACACATTGTGTCCCCAGTCTGTGCTCAGCTAGCTATCTTCTCTCTATTAGGATCTCAGCCCGTGGGATGATGTCACCTACATTCAAGGTAGGTCTTCTACCTCCTCAGTTAACCTATTTGGGAAAGCCTTCTCTGAAACCCAGTGCCGTGTCTCCCAGGTGATTCTAAGTCCAGCCAGGTTGAATATCAGGTTAACTGTCAGAATCTAGCACCCAGCATTCCTGGGCCACTGTCCCTTACTGCTCCTGTGCCTCTGGGTGGTACCCGCGCAGTCCTTTCTTCTTTATTTCACTCGGCAAACGACTGTTGTGTGCTGTCATATCAAGAGACCTATAGTGATAGTTTGGCTCACGCTAGCTAGATGTACAACAGGGTTCCTATAAGACTGCCATGGAGCTAAAAGCTCCCTATTACCCAACGACACTGCAGCTGTCATGACGTCACAGTGCAGTATGCTGCTCACGCATTTGAGTGATGCTGGTGTGAACGGCCCTGTCATCCCGCCAGTCACTCACACAAGGATGGCACATGGATTACACACTGCACGATCTTGCTGAGGGTGACGAATGACTGTGTCACTGGTTTATAAATGTACTTGGGGCTGGAGAGATGGCTCAGCGGCTGAGAGCATCTGCTGCTCTTACAGAGGTCTCCAGTTCCCAGCACTCACAGGGTGCTCCAAACCGTTTGTAACGTCAACTTCAGGGGATCCAAAGTCTTCTCCTGGACTCCACAGGCACACACACACACACACACACACGCATGCATGCATACAAGTACACATACACCCCCACACACACACACATGCACGCACGCAAGTACACATACACACTCATGCCCACATATGCACACGTACATACACAGGAAAGAAAATATTTTTTTTAAAAAGAACTTTTCTTAATCGTTCTTGTCATGTTTCATCTCTTTACCCAGTGTCGGCAGCTCTCTCAGTCTGTGCTGTGCCCCAGCCCATAGTCGCTGGAGCTTAGAGGGCCCCAGAACTACCTGTACCCTTGGGAAGATCTCTAGCCCAGAGGTTTCTAACCCACTGCCATGAGGTTTGATATTTTCTTTGGCTACACTTTCCTTCCCACTACATAAAACACACCTGTGTCATAGAGATGTGGCTGGTCTGTAGTTAGAAGAGCACTTCTGTGGACAAGAAGAGCCCAGGCCCCTTCTACCTTGTGGCTCTCACCTGCTCAGAAAACGTCCTCAAGGTGGCTGCCGATTGGAATCCTCAGCCTGCTCCCAGCCAGTTGCAAGGGACATGGCAACGCTCCTCCATGAGATGCCTCTCAGAACTCAAACACGGCACTGAGGCTTATCCATGAACTGGAACACAGTGGCCACTTCTCCCAGCGAACCTGGGCAGGAACTATAACATTCATTCTGCACACCTTGCTGAGTGGTATCCCTACCACAGAAGGATGATGCCGATACAAGGGATGGGGCCATGCCTGTGTGCTGCAGGGTCTCCACCCAACCTTCCCACCTTGGCTTGGAGCATCTTTCCATCCTCTTGTCCCATTTCCCAAGGGACTTGGCGCCCAGGGCTCACTCTCCCCATCTGCGATGAGCCCTTTTCATTACCAGGAAGTGCTCATCTCCATGACTACCATTAGATCTAGTACTGAACAGCTCCAGGGACTTGAGCATCTCTGACATGATGTGTTTTGAATTTGTGGAGGAGAACATGTCCCAGATGGGCCCTCTCATTGATTTACAACCCTGTGCTCTTCTTCTGAGGGGGAAAAACAAAAGTTTTCCACTCCGTTACTCTGTCAGCTGTCACCAGGAGGTGAGTAGGAGGGGCCATGCCCACCAGACACTAGGGTGTTGGCTGCAAAGCCCCCACCAGCTGTTCAGGCCTGGCCAGGAGTGCCTGGGTATGGAAGGCCTGAGCCCACATCTGCTAGGTACTTGCAGGGAGGGCACCCAACAAATGGGTTAGAAACTCACTAGCAGGAACAGCAACTCTGAGTGGTTGGGTCCTATGCAGCCTGGAATAACGTGGTGTATGCAAAGGAACTATGAACTGGGGTAGAAAAGACAAGAAATTTCACATTATTTTTTTTAAAAAATCACACACATACACATAATGGAGCTGGAGAAATGGCTGGATATTTAAGAACAGTTGCTGGTCTTGCAGAGGATATAGGTTCGGTTCTCAGCATCCAAGTCAAGCAGCTCACAGATTTAGGAACCCTCTCTGGAATGGTATCTAAGGGCAACGGAACGTACACCCATGTGCACACCACATGGACTCTTTTTTTTTTCGAAAATTGCTAAAACCGAGTAAGCATCGAAGGCAAAGAGTTCAAACTGGTTTGAATTTTGCTGTTGGAGCTTGAGTTGAGGAATCCAGTGTACTGAAGGGTCAAGGTACCCCATTCAAGACAGTCTATGAGAAGTCAGCTGGAGCAGAACATCCGCCCTGAGGCAGTGGAGACAAAGGAGTTCACAGTCAGGCCAGCCTGAGCTACGTGATACTGTCAGGGTGCAGAGAAGAGAGCCCACGCTGTGCTCCACGCTGTGCTCCACGCTGTGCTCCACTCTTGTGTCCACAGTGTTGTTTATTCTTGTCACTCAGTTAAAGGGAAATACAAACTTTATTCACAAGAAGGGGGTCAAGAAATGAACAAGAAAGACTCGGGCGTATTGGCCCCCAGGTCCCACTGGCCATGTGTACCCTCAGCTTATCAATATTGTACATTGTGCCTTCCCAGGTAAAACTTTTTTTTTTTTTTGAGTCAGCAAGTCACATAGCCCAGGCTGACTTGAGCTTACCATATAACTAAAGCTGACCCTGAACTCCTGATCCTCCCACCTCCACCTCAAGTGCTGGAGTCCCAGGCTTGCACCACCACAGCTGGCTTTCCAAGGGGAAGCGCTAGCATTCCTCAGGGCGCTTTTCCCTTCTTTCCCCCTTCTCATCGTTAGAAAATAAACTATTGATTTTGTTTCCAGGGTAATTTAGGAAGCAATAGGGATCCAGCTGGTAGCAAGCAAATTTAAGCGTTACAATTAATTACTTTGGTCATTGCGTCAACCTGGTGACAGTTGGAGGAAGGGATTGAGTGTGGGCTGCCTGAACAGGATGCCGTAGGTGACATTCAGGGATTAGAGACCAACTACCCAAGGATCTCGGATGCTGAAAAGGCCCCGCTACCCAGTCAAGACCAAAGCCCTCCCTAGCCCATGTTTCTAGAATGCCCTGCTATGTCTCTCTGCCTTCAGATCCCCAGACTCCCCATTGCTCATTCAGCTTTGCTGTCAACATAAGGACTCCAGGTTTCCAGCTACTTCACTGTTCAAGCCTCTGAGCACCCCTCACCCACCCACCCCCAGCCCCCGGCTGCCCTTGTGTGTCTCCCATGATGTCACAGTACTGATGACTAGAGTCAGTCTCTTTGGCTAAGGGCGAGAGCTACAGAGCAGCCCTCTCCTCTTGTTCCCACAAGGCCATGGGAAACCCAAAGGCCCCAGCTTTTCATTTAATCATAAAATGGCCTTGGGCCAAAAGCAATAACAATGTGACAAACTTTTCACGGTGACTTGCCTGTGTTGATGAGCTGCGTGTGTGCATGCATGCCGCTCTGCATGCATGTGTGACTAGGCAGCAGAATGGAAGGTTACTGCTTCAGTCGGATCATGACTGGCATTGGAAAGACAGCATCTGACTGCTTATATTAAACACATTTGCAGAACTATTTTTTGTTGTTTTTTTGGAGGTGGCAGACATTATAAATACTTAACATGGTATTGATTGCCTCTTATTCTTAGCATTCTGAACCAAGTCCCTATTCGGTTTTCATTTAGCAAACAAGGAAACTGAGGCACAGTGATATGTGTGGCTTACCCATGAAGTCACATGTGCAGCACTGAACTTCCTCTGGAGAAGGCAGATGTGGGCGTGTGATTCCCAGTTCCTGGGGAGCTGATGCAATAAGTAAATAAGCCGGGTGGTGCTGGTGCACGCCTTTAATCCCAGCACTCAGGAGGCAGAGGCAGGTGGATCTCTATGAGTTCGAGACCAGTCTGGTCTACAGAGAGAGTTCCAGGACAGCCAGGCCTGTTACACAGGGAAACTCTGCCTTGAAAAAACAAAACAAAAAAAGGAAAAAAGTAAATAGGTAAATCTTTAAAGAAAATCTTAAGAATTAATTATGTCTTGATATAGGTTTCACTATGTAGCCTACCTAGACTGGCCTTCTCAAATTTGTGCCAATCCTCCTGCCTCTGCCTTCTAAGTTCTAGGATTACAGTTATGTACCAACATACCTGGCTTTGGTGAAAAGTTTTTTAAAAGATTATATTAGTATAGTGTTCTGTTTCTCTTACATGTATGGTCTCTTTAAGATGATGTATGAAAACATGCTGCCCTTGGTAGAGACGCTTAATGTAACTTAGCTTATGTGTTTTTAGCTGGTATTCTTAGAGGGCGCCTCTAGCTTTCACTCAGTGCTGGGTGATGTTCCTAATGCCTCACAAATGTTGGTCATTTAATTGGGCACACCTTCCTGCCCTGAGTACCTAAGAGCCAGGACTGCCCAGGCAGTCTGTGAACAGCGACGTCTTCAGTGTTACCGCTCCACAGCCCGTGAGTTCAGCTGTTGAGTGAATGAAAGAACTCTGAAGTCCCGTCAGCTATTTATTTCGGGGGAACACCTGTCCCTAGGTAGAGGAAGGAAAATTGACAAGAGTCCCAGGCTAGACAGCCTGGAGGTGGGTGGGAAGCTGCTCTCCAAGTCAGTGAAGATGAAGGAAAGGCTGCCCCTCCCCTCTGAGGGAAAGGGATCCTGCCTCCTTTATCCAAGAGGACTGCTGTAGCTCGAATTCTAATTGGCCTTAATTATAAAGACCTGGAGTCAGATATAAGGGTAAATACTAAAAGATCAGAGAGACAAGGGAGCAAGCCACAGCCACTTCTTGCCTAGCCAGCTCCTCAGCCTGAAAACGGAGGGAGCTCCTGTCCCCACCAGCCTTCTGTTCCTCTCTGCCCAGCCATATCACTCCTGCCTCCACCTCCCTAGTGTTAGGATTTAAACGGGTGAGCTCTGTTTTCATTTTCCTTTTAGGCTGATTCAATCTCAAGTAGCCCAGGGTGGCATTGAACTCCTGATCTTCCTGTTCCCAGCTCCCAAGTGTTGGGATTAAAGGTGTGTGCCACCACTGCCTGGTGGCTAGCTCTGCCCTCTGATCTTCAGGCAAGCTTTATTTGTTAGAGCACAAACAAAATATTACCACAGACTGCCTTTAGTCATGGTCCAGGGTTGTCTTGGGCTCTTTGGCTCTCTCTCTCTCTCTCTCTCTCTCTCTCTCTCTCTCTCTCACGCACGCACGCACGCACGCACACACACACACACATACACACACCACACACAACACGGCCTAGGGAAGGCCTTGAACAGTCCATCCCAGAGCCTTGCCTACTGCAAGAAAGGGATTCTCTTCTTGGAAGAGCACCCTCAGGGTGGGGTAGCCAAGAACGGTGCTCACAACTTGACCTTTACTCTACAGAGAGGTCTATTGAGAACATCTCTAGATGTTCCCTCACCAGAATCTCTTCTGCACACAGCCTGGTACAGTTCCAGGCAGCAAGGGAGGCCTGCCCTGGGGGAGAAAGAATACCTTCCACCTACCCTCCCTCTCTCCTTCCTTCTCTCTTCTCTTCTCCCCTCCCTCTCTCCTTCCTTCCCTCTCCTCCTGTTTCTTCTTTGCTTCCTCCATGCATTACAATCTTGTCCTTCCCATTCTGGGCAGTGGTGGCACACACCTTTAATCCCAGCACCTGGGAAGCAAAGGCAGGAGGATCTCTGTGAGTTTGAGGCCAGCCTGATCTACAGGAGCTAGTCTAGGACAGCCAAGTCTACACAAAGAAACCCTGGTTCAAAAAACTAAAAAGAAAACAACAACAACAACAACAACAAACCTTTCCTCATTTCATAGTGTCCTCAGGGAGCAGAGCAGAGGTGGCAGGGGGCTATGGCTTCCCTTCTGAGCCCTGTCTCTATTAATTAGAAGACAAAAACTAATATAAGAATCAAAGACACTTTGTTTTACAGAAAAATCAAACATTAATTAATAAATAAACGCAAGAACTCAGGTGTTTAAGAGTTTCTTGAGGGCCACCTCTTATTGCAACTTAATTAAGAAACTCACGGAGAAGCACAGGGCAATCAAACCAAGGGTGTCAGCCGGTGATTCAGGGCTGCAGCATGCCGAAGCCTTCATTAGTCCCACCTGCTTCCGTGAAAGCTAAGTAGGCTTGCGCTCCACTCGGGGACTAATCCATTCGTCACTGCAAAATCTCCGAGGACAGGGGTGTCCGTTTCAAACCTAATTTGCAGCCGTTTGCCCAGTTTAGTGGTTTTAGAAGGGGATTCATCTGCCTCGACCCTACTATATTTGGTTGCTTGACACAAATATTGAGGTCCTCCCGTCCCCTGTCACAAAGCTGCGCTGTAATATCAACAATTCCTTTTCCTGATAGCAGCTCCATTTGTCAAAGGCTTGGACCCAGGCCCGTAGAGAAATGTCATGCTCGGCCACTTGGTGATTTTTTTTTCCCTCAAATATCGTGTATGCCTTAGTTCTACGATAATGGTTCCAAGGAAAGAAAAGAGAGGAAGGCAGACGGGCAAGGGAGGAGGAAGAGGCAAGGAGAGAGTGGCCAGGAGGTAGGGTGTTCAGACAAGGAGACCTGGGGAAGGGAGGCAGGAGCCCACACTCACAGAAATGTCCCTCCCTCTCAAGGATGAACAGAGTCCAGACGGACAGCAGCTGGTTGCACTGAGGCTCAAGCCGTGGACGGCACTAAGAGAGGCTAGGAGCTCCTGGCCCAGGCTGCCCGCGGGATAGGGTGCCAGGCCTGGAGGTTGGGGAGCAGAGGAAGTGATTCTTTTCTGTTGGCTTAGTAGGGCCTGCACATAAATCTACTGATATTTTAATTACTGCCTGTGACCCCACAGCTTTTCAGTCAGCGCCCCGCCAGCCACTTATGCCATGACCTGGTGGACCTTCTGGTCCCACAGATGCAGCTGCGATATTTAGGTTTAAATTAAATCTCTATTGTTCTATTTATCAGTAAGACTCAGGAGTCAAAAGCTGGGGTGGAAACCTGATAGCTCAGAAAGGCTGAGTAGCAACTAGCTGACCTTGCTCTTTGGTCAGAGACACAACAAGAGACACGTCTCTTCCCTTGTCCCAGAACTAAAAGGAAGCTCAAACTCCAGACCTTACCCTTTTCTTCCCATGTGTCTTCTCTATCCAAACTGCTGGCTTCTCTATGGCTAATTCCAGTCATCTGGGCACTAGCTCCACCCTTTGATCAAGGCAAACTTTATTTCACTATGATTTATTTAACAGTCTCAGAGTATCACAGTGCAATCAAAATATCCCACAGCATTCCCCCTTTTCTGTCTAAATAAAAAGGAAAGGTTCTAACTCTCACATAGTAAAACTATATACTATAGAACAATTATCAGGGAGAGATGGCTCAGCAGTTAAGAGCATTGCCTGCTCTTCCAGAGGTCCTGAGTTCAATTCCCAGCAACCACATGGTGGCTCACAACCATCTGTAATGATGTCTGTTGCCCTCTTCTGGCCTGCAGGCATACATGAACACAGACTATTGTATATATAATAAATAAATAAATATTAAAAAAATAAAAAAGAACAATTATCAGGTAAGAATTATGTTTATGCCAGGTAGCCATGGCACATGCCTTTAATCCCAGCACTCAGGAAGCAGGGGCAGGCAGACTTCTGTGAATTTGAAGCCAGCCTGGTCTACAAAGTTAGTTCCAAGACAGCCAGAGCTGTTACACAGAGAAATCCTGTCTCAAAAAATACAACAAAGTTACAAACAAAATTTTTTTTAAAATTACATTTAATTTACATTATACAGTCTATTTGTATTTAGCAAATTCAGAAAAATTACTCCATTATCTATTCTATCTTGGTGACTCCAAAGTTTTATACCTAAACCATTTTCTATCATTACTTGTATGATTATTCTAAAAAAAAATCTTTTTAGACCTAAAAAGCATCTTCTTAAATAAACAACTTAAGCTTTTATGTTTCTCAACTTTATAAATTTTACATCTCTTATGTGAGTTTCTTTTCTGAAATTTGGTAATAAGGAAATCTATAACTATCTAGTCTTCAGCCCCACCAGAGAGCTGAAAAGGATATAATATTACCTGAGTAAACAGGAAGTGCAGAGCAAAGAACCTCCAAAACTTAGAAATGACAGAGACAGCTGGCTGCCTGGTCAGTCACCCAAGTTTCCAATGTTGGGGCCTCCATCTTCAGACTCAAGGCCCAAGAATGTCTGGCAGACTTTTCAGTGAAGTAGGAATTTTGAAGAACTGTCTGACCTTGTCTTGGAAAAGTTCAGCAGTTGCTTTCTTTTGTATCCTGCTCATCCAATTTGGACAGCATACTGTCAGCAGGTGAGGCAAGGGTAGTTTCTTGCCCAGTGGCTAAATTGCCACAACCAATGCAAACTCCATATGGAGGTTCTTTGATACCCATCATCCTTTTTTGAAGCAGATTAGTGCTGCCAGGAGCAGATGTGCCTCATTATCATGAAAAACCTATGTTATAAAAACATCTTAAATACCATATTCTGTAGGTCTCTGAAATGTTTGAAGATCACTTGTGTATGTATGTATATATGTATATATATGCTTGATCTTGAAGACATACCTAACACAACTACAAGTTTGATTATTATAGATGACTAACTAATAACCCGTGTTTCTTAATTATACCTTTTAAAATAAGCTGCATAGATACCATATTTTAAACAAGAGTAGAAACATATATATAGTATAACAAAAATAACCTTACATTTGTAGAAATATACAAAATACCTTAAGAGTAGAAACATATATAGAGTATGTTCTAACAAAAATAACCTTAAATTTGTATCAATGTACAAAAATCCATACCAATGTAAAATATTTGAGATTAAGAGTTGCTTTTTAGTTTAAAGTAGATTCAATAATCTACCCTTTTATCCTATCATTTCTATATCCCCCATTTTCCTTTTCAGAAAGAGATCCTTGAATCTAATCTCCCTTGTTTAGTTTCCTCTCTTACTGTGACCAGTAACAATTTGCAAACAACCCCTCAAATGGTGACAAACATCCATAACCCACATACATTCACACACACACACACACACACACACACACACGCACGCACACCCCGGTAGGTACTTTTTACCTAATTCAACCACAAGAATCAAGCTGCAGCTGCTGCCCCCAGAGGACCCTGCCCCCAGCCTTCTCTGATAAGTCAGACTTGGCTGGGCATCAGGGTGCGCACCTCCAACACTGTGCTTGAGCAGGAGGAGGACCAGGAGCCCAAGCCCAGCCTGAGCTGCACAGGGAGTCTGAGGCCAGCCTGGGCCACATTGAATTCTGTCTCAAGAAAAACAAAAGTAAGTCAGGCTTCATAAGGAAGATGTCTTGGAAACTCTCTGCGCTTCCCTCACCTGTGAAAGCCCCCAGGAATTCTGGGACTTGTTTTCCCTTCCATGCTCACGTGTTTCCACGGTCGTGCATTTCCATGCTCCCATGTATCGTTCTTTTCCTCGATTTGCTTACATGAATGGCTTGCATGGTTAAGTCTTCGAATTAGCGGTTTGGGATTGTCTTCTCTACTCTTTGCTGGCTTTTTGTTTGTTTTGTTTTTCCTTTTCTGTTTTGTTGGGGGCAATGAGCTCTCCTCCCTGCAACACTACATGCATTGTGGTTTGTCTATTGATTGTCAGGGCTTGAGAAGGAGCTGCCTGTGGCACAGCCAGCTGCCTACAGGGACCTGGACTTCCTCCAGCTGCCCTAAACCAGGACAGCAACTGTTAGGTACAAGTCTGAACCAGGATCTAAGTGAACCACATCCTGGGCTGGACATGTATCCAGAGAGAGACATACTCAGAGCCAGTGTGTCTGTCCCCACAGAACCTCCAGCCCCTTGACAAGAGTTCAGAGGGAAGGGGCCAGCTGCACTCAACAGCGCCCTCCCTTAGTCAGACCTCCCTTTTGTAACTGCCATGTTCCTCTTGAGCTCAGGCTGTCCACACTGTGACGATACACCTGAGGCTTCTGCAGATGGAGTCTGTCCTCAGAGAAGGACAGAAGGGAGCTCAGCGGAGGGAGAGAGCAAGAGAGTTGAATCTGGGAGAGGCCCCTCTCTGCTCTGGCTAGGGCTCAGGGAACAGTGTTGACAGTCAGCAGATAGGTAGCCCCCCTCCCCCTTGGAGGATGTTTGGTGGGATGGGGCTGGACCTGTCAGATAAAGGATTTTAAAGAATTTAAGTACCAAACATCAATTCTGCCCTTAGCAGCAGAGGCTCAGGTTTTCCTCACCACAGGAAAGGAGCCTCAGGCAGAAGAGGAAGATCAAGTGTGTGGAAGGAAATAAAGGCTCACACAGCCTGAACCAAGAGAAAAGTCCCAGTGATATCGAAGGCTCAACATGCATGTAGAATATTCCCTCAGAGCTCCAAGCTTTTAAATGAACCCATAGTGGGCAGAGTTTATGTGGAAACACGTGCATGCCTGAAACCAAGCTCAGGGACTTAAGGAACCACACCTATTACCTATTATGTGTTCGCATGCACACCTGCATGAGTTTGAGTCCCATGTGCATGCAGGTACCCACAGAAGCCAGAAGAGGGCATCAGACCCCTTGGAATCAGAGCTGCGGGTTGCAAGCCACCTGATGGGAATGCTGGGAACTGAGCCTGAGTCCTCGGTAAGAACAGCAAGTCCTCATAACCGCTGAGCCCTCCCCAGCCCAGAACTGGTATTTCTGAGCACTGAGAAGATAACTGCAGTTGACTGATAGGCCACCATCTCCCATGACATCTGCTCCCCCAGTTCAGCATATGAGAGATGGGACTCATCCATTCTCCTACCCTCAGACAGGGAAAGCTAAAGCAGTTCAGACAAAACCATCCCAGCTAGCTAGTTCATTTCCTTCCTTCTGCTAGATTTTAATCCCTGGACAAAGGGGAGGTGCTTATTTAACATATCAAAGCCAATTCCAGCCACCAGGTTCTACCTGCATCCCTCAGTCCCTACCAGTTACAGGGTTATCCCGGCTGGCACACTGCACTCTGTCCTGTCCAGCCCAGGGTCTGGCCTGCTCTGCCCTATGGAATCCAACCATTTTGGTTACCTGCTCTCTTTGTACCTTTAGGCCTCCTGGCTATAGCACCAGGGTTTTTTTTTGTTTTGTTTTTTGTTTTTTTTGGTTTTTGTTTTTTTTTTTTTTTTGGTTTTTCGAGACAGGGTTTCTCTGCAGCTTTAGAGCCTGTCCTGGAACTACCTGGAACTAGCTCTTGTAGACCAGGCTGGTCTCGAACTCACAGAGATCCGCCTGCCTCTGCCTCCCAAGTGCTGGGATTAAAGGCGTGCGCCACCACCACCCAGCTTGTTTTTTGGTTTTTTGTTTTTGTTTTTGTTTTTATTTTTGTTTTTGTTTTTAGAATGGGATAATTAAACTTTGCCTGGGGTGTTTCCTGTCTCCTTCCCCAGGGACTCACTCTCTCCCACTCTCTATCTATCTGTCTGTCTTTCTGTCTGTCTATCTATCCCTGCTCTCTAATCTCTGGGGCAGTGGCACCTTCAATGGAAGATTATAATCCCACTGACACAACAAAGGACCTCCTGAGGGTGTCCTAGAGAGGAAGTGTTGCTAATTCCATCCCTTTTCTAGAGTTGATCTGGGCCATGAACCAAGCATGACTCACAAGGCTCCTAGGGACACAATCCCTGGTTCTGGTCCTCCTGGTGACAGCCTGAGACCATCAGAGTTGCCTAGCTTGGTGATGTCTGAACCCTTGGCTCGGTTGTAGCTGTTGGGTTCTGACACAGATCTTGAGCCACAGAGACAGAGAACCGGGTGAGATGACTCAGCTGGCCCTAAGCCCAGAAGATGCATGCTGTGTCTTCCCGCAGACAAAATAAGATTATAGAGAGGCAGAGCAGAAAGTCCCCAGCCTCAAATACTAATGCTCTCCACCCCATCAGCACACAGGCACGATAATTTGCCAAAATCCAAATCGTCCAAGAAAGAACAACCATGCAAATCAAATTGCTTATTAAGCCCAATTATCCCTGTCCACATTCATTTCCTTGCTGGAGGTTACTCAGCACCATCCCCCGGCCATTTGTTCCAATCACAGACGCCCAAGTGTTCCTGAAGACAGGTGACCACTCTCAGAAATAAATCAAAGGAAAGTGGCAGGTGCTGCCCCCAGGAAGAACCACAGTGGGACTCTGAGCACTCTGTGGCATGCTCTTCTTTGGACCATGTGTCAAGACAGTGCCACCTCCATCAGTCTGGGATCACTGATCCACAGTGGTGACCAAGAGCCTCCTACAAACCCACACCACAGTCAGACTTTCTTTTGGGAATGCCAGCCACAAATAATGACACTGAGACGACTTATTAATTCTGAAAGCTTGGCCTTTAGTTTAAGCTTGTTCCCAACTAGCTCTCTTTTTAACTTTCTTTTTTTTTTAAATCTATTCTTTGTGTCTTTCACGTCATGCATCCTGATCCCCTTGCATTCACCCTCTGCCCCTGTAGTCTCCCCCACAAAATAAAACAAAATAAAATTTAAGGGAAAAAAAAGGGCAGGGGGAAGAAATTGTTAGGAATTTTCCTGACGTGAGCTCTCTGCCACCGCAAAATCCCAATCAAGCCAAATCACAACAAACCAAATTAAAAAATATCCAGGTTTAATGGGATTCCTGTGCTCTTGGGTGTCCCCAAGGGGGAACCGGGAGGCCACAAACACGACGGGGGGGGGGGCACGAAACCACCTGATTCTCTTTGGGGAGTTCACTTAAATACCCTGTGGGAGTGGTCCTGACCGCCCCCCAGGGAGGGGTCAGCACCTGGCATGCTGGGATTTGGAGTCCAGACCAATACAACTCTCAGGCCTGGGGGCTGGGGGCTACGCTCCCAACTTAACAGGAGTGAAAGGAAAAGGCACCCAGCATCAACGACAACAACAACATACACACACACACACATATATTACACACATACACTTACATAATAATATATCACACACATATTATACACTCACTCACACACACATACATCACACACATATATTATACATTCACATGCACACACACATATTATACACACACACACACATCACACACATATATTATACATTCACATACACACACATATTATACACTCACACACACATACATCACACACACATAACAATACACATTTTTATTAGTTTTGTTTTTCTCTTGACTTTATTATTACACTATGGAGAGTGGGTCATGCTCGTTACCCCAGCACACTCTCACACACTCTTACCATCACGCCACCCTCCTCCTCCACGGTATCCCACAGGTATACACACTGAAGGCCTGCGTGGTGGCTAGCCTCAACTATCAACTTGGCAGGATCTGGAATAAACTAGCAGACAAACCTCATAGCACATCTATGAATGAGGTTCTAGACTGGGCCACCCTGAATGTGAGCAGCACCATCCAATGGGCTGGGGTCTCAGACTGAATCAAAAGGAGAAGCGAGCTGAGCACCAGTGTCCATCCCCTCCGCTTCCTGATTGTGCACGCGATGGAACCTGCCGCCTCAAGCTCCTGCCTCCACAGCTTCTCCATGGTGGGGGACCATGGGAGCCTGTCCCCTCAGTCTAGGAACTCAGATAATCCCTTCCTTCCCAAACCTGCTTTGGCCATTTGTGACAGTAACGAGGTGCAGCCGTGGCTCCCTCTAGACTCTCACCCCAGAGTTGTCAGCCTCCTCCAGGATGACATCTCGGGACTGTCAGGGGAGACAGGAGCTGACTGCAATCCCCAGGGGCTGCAATCCAGCTGCAGTCATCGGGGATGGATGCTCACAGCAGGTCAAGGGAGGAGGTTGGAAACAGAAGCCATGGGCAACGATAAGAATGAGCACCTGCAGGACTGGGCATTCCTCGCCATTTGGAATTGTTGGGGCTTTAGACCTTACCGCCTCAAGAGCATCTGAAGTCTATTAAGATAAGAGAAGGCAAGCGAGAGACTGTGCCCAGACAGGAGGCTGGAGGACACGCGCCAACCCCGGTTCAGAAATCAAGAGTCCCAGCCGCTCTTATTCCGTAAAGAGCACGCTGAGGGGAGACGTGAAAGTGTAGGAAGACTACAGATGGGAAGTGACAGAATTAATTTCGTTTTATTACTTTTGCAAAGGCGACTTGGCTCGGCACGCAGACACGCGCTAACTTCATCCTTCTCCGACTCTCACTGTTTGGAGTGACAAAATACTCCACATACATCTTCCAGAAGACCACCCCAGCCCTGCAGCTGCAAGCCGGAAGAAATGAAAACACATGTCCACACAGCTCTACACGTGATCACTCACAGCGCTGCCATTCAGGCTCAACACACCACGGGGACCACCCAGACACCTGTCCCCTGGTGAGTCAACTACAAAAACAAAGGGCGGTTGAGGTGGCTCAGTGGGCGAAGACGCTTGCAGCTCAAGCCTGGAATCCACATAAAGATGGAAGAAGAGAAGCCGTGTCTCAAGAAAAAAAATCGCTGGAATTTACCCTGATTGTGGTGGGGTACATGTCAGTCTATACTCGTGTTGACGGTCGGCCTATAGCTGTGGTGTTGTGGTTTGAACGGGAATGGCTCCTATAGCTGTAGTCTGGATGCTTGGTCCCCAGCCGTTGGAACTGTTTAGGAGAGATTAGGAGGTGTGGGCTTGTTGAAGGACGGGCATCACTGGGGCCTGACTTTGAGGTTTCACACATGCCATACCAGTCTCTCTCAAGACTGTAGGTAACGATGTGAGCTCTCAGTTGCTCCTCTCCTCTGCCCTCACAGACTCCCACCCTCTGAACCCAGAAGACAAGCACTTATTTCATAAATTGGCTGGGTCATGGCGGTTTATCACAATAGAAAGGTATGCATTTACCATCACGAACTTGGGACCCACAAAAAACTGATTTGACTATATGGTTATTTTTAAAAATAATATAACATTTCTAAAACATATCTGGCCCAGGGGCTGGGGAGATGAGTGGTAGGTGAAATGTTGTACAAGTGTGAGGAACTACGTTGGGAGCCCTAATGCTCACATAAAAAAATGGGTAGGAAATCGCACATCTTAATCCCTGTGCTAGGGAGGTGGAAAAGACAGCCCTGGGACTCACCCACCAGCTAGTCTAGCCAAAGCAGCAAACTCCAGGCTTAGCAAAGAAGGCAGGGGCTGGAGAGATGGCTCAGCAGTTAAGAGCACTGGTTGCTCTTCCAGAAGACCCAAGTTCAATTCCCAGCATGCACATGGTGGCTCACAGATGTGTGCAATTCCAATTACAGGGGTTCCAACACTCTCTTCTGGAGGCATGTGCACCAAGCACATAATATACCTCTGGATACTCACCCATACACTTAAAACTATAATAGATAAAACATAAAGAAAAGACAGAAAGTGACCGAGGGGGCGCCCAACACTGATGTCCGGCCTCCACACACACGTTCACACAGGCACATAAGCACCTGTACATGCCCACACATATATACAACCCCCCACACACACACACAAACGTACTTGGTTTAAATTTTGTTTTTGCAATCTAACTCAATCTTCTCGATGAGACAGTCTTTGGAAAAGAATCAGGTGGTCTTTTTACTTGAAGGAGTCTTTGGAGAAAATCTGTATTTCAATGCCTGAATAAACTGGTCCCCTGAGGGTTTGTAATTATTATTTTTTTAAGCAAAATTTGACCTGAAGTGTTGACTCTGTCGGCATTGCAGTGAGTGAGCAGAGTTCACTGGAGAGTTTAGCTCAATTCAAGTGAGGACAAATGTTTATTTATGCAATTAACGGTACACATGAAGGACTCACTGTTTAGAAAACATAGAAACACAATTTTTACTTTTATTTTATTTTATTTTATTATTTTATTTTTGAGACAGGGTTTCTCTGTGTATCTTTGGCTGTCCTGGAACTCACTCTGTAGACCAAGCTGGCCTCGAACTCACAGAGATCTGTCTCCCTCTGCCTCCCAAGAGCTGGGACTAAAGGAGTGCACCACCATAGCTTGGCTGGAAATGCAATTTTTGAAAGCAGAATGAATTTGATTGGTCAGGCTCATCACTCCTCAGGAAGGCTCAAGCTCAAGCCCCCTGAGGTGTTAACAGCAGAGGCCAGGTCAACACAAGGTATGTCTCTTCCTCTGTCACTCTCCAGCCTAGTCTTTGAGACAAGAGTCCCTCACTGAGACTGGAACTCTCAAATTCAGCAAGATGGGCCAGCCAGCAAAACTCAGGAATTTCCGCCCCGCCCCCATCTCCCCATTGTTGGGGTGACAGGCATGTGCCACCACACCTGGCTTTTTGCTGAGTATCAGACACAGTACTCAAGCTTGTATGATAAGCACTTGAACAACCAAGCCATATCCCCAGCAGAAGAATAATTCTCCTCTCCTTCTTCTTTGGGTTGGAGGCACCGACAAAGAAAGAAAGGAGAAGACAAAAGGGCTGCTGGCTCTTTCCAGAAAACTCTATATAAGTCAACACCACAGGTGTGTCAGGGACTCTGACTGCCAACCCTTCAGAGCTAACTGAATCCAGCCATTTTATCTGCCAAACGGTTGTTACCACAGCTTATACATTTTCCGAGGGTTTCTGAGCGTAAGGCTCCAGATGAAGCTTCCAGGACAACTCTTTAGAAGAGACCGTATCAGCAGGCAGATAGACCTGTGACTGCCTGTCGCATTGGCTGGGCCTTCAGCAGTCATGTAGAGAGCATGAGAACAAAGCTGGAGGGGTGAGAATCCAGGAAGCAGCTGAGGAACCGCTATTCCAGTCCCTGGCTATCTCTCTCCAGGCTTAACACCAAGTGATTCAGAGAGGCACGGGGGGGGCTGCAGCTTTAGCCAAAGCAGGAGTCGAGCTTTAATAAGCACCTATGACAAGCTCTGATGCGACAAATACAAAAGCATGTCTAGTGCTCCTCTTCCCAGGTGGGCCCTTCCCTGATTGAGATGACAGGTCATTCTGTTCCTCGTCCATATCTGTGCGAGCATCCTCGATACGGCATCTTCCTTATATCCCACACAGACAAATCCGTCTTTGAAGAAGATAACAAGAAAGCTCATCCCAGGAGTCACTTCCTGATCATCAAACCTTCAAATATATATTTAAATGAGCTTCCCCTGCTGGTGTGCCAGGGGGTGGGTGTACTAAACCCTGGAGGTCTCGCTGCTCTTTTGCCAACACAGAGGCAAAGCAAATCCTCAGATAACCTTGTGTTGTGTGCTTGTTAAGTGGCGGGATGGACATCAAAGAACTCGTGGAGATGGCGGGATAATTAATTTGTGGAATCCAGGGGGTGATTACAGAGTCCTGAGCAACAGGTTCTGGTGTGCCTTGAAGTTCTCCTTAGTTTTATGGAAAGCTAGGGATGTAGGGGGGACCCAGCTGTTCTGTGATCCTGAGGCCCCGCTGCCTCCGCAATGCTCTCTCCAGTTCTCTGCTGGAGAAAAACTTCCGTCCTCTCCATCCAAGAGGCACTGTCCCTGACTGGGTGGGGGGTGAGGAGAGGTGGGACTGTGGACTCCTGGCTTTTCTTCTCTGTGAAGAAGAGGGACTCCCTGCCCTGTGAGACTGTCCAGAATGTCCCAGAGGATTCCAGAACATGGCAGTGTCTCTTCCATCTTCCACCAGGCACTGGTTCACAGAAATGCTCTTCCCCACGGTTGTGTTTCTCGTTAAAATCTACAGAAGAGTCTGAGCCAGAAATGATGACATGATTGATTCTTCCTGACTCGGAGACAAAGGAGGAGCCAGGGACAGGTCACGATACATAGTCCAGATGTTTCTGCAGGAATGTGTGTTTTGGGCCTGAACTTGATGTTGCAATGAAAGCTATTTGGTTTTAGAAGAGTAAGCTGTTGAGTCCCAGTGTGTGAGTGTGTGTGTGTGTGTGTGTGTGTGTGTGTGTAGTAGAATTCTCAAAATATGTAAAGCATAATTCTCATGAGTTGGATGGGAGCATCTATCCACGTCATAAACTAATGGGGCTGCAGAGTTGATTCCCAACAGGAAGTGAGACCGTGAACCCCAGGGAGAGAAAGCACACTGGGAGGCATACTAAATTTGAGGCAGCCATTTTAATGGAGAGCAAAACCCGATTGGATTGCTTCAGCTATCTTTAATACCACTAAGAAAAACAGCATACTTTGTATAGTTAATTTTTTAATTTTACCATTATTATTAGTGGTGTGTGTGTGTGTGTGTGTGTGACTGTGAAGGTACATATGATCTGTGGAGGTCAAAAGGCAATTTTGTGGAATCAAGTCTCTCATCTTCATATGAATTTGGGGGATTGAACTGTAATCATCAGGCTTTTGTGGTGAGTGCCTTTACCTGCTGAGCCCTCTGGTCTACCTGCCTCACATTTTTCAAAACATCATTTATTTAGTATTATTTTGTATATGTTTTCTCTGTTCAGCTTCTACTTTTCCATAGCGGTGAGGTATCTAGGCCCTAATTAGTGACAGGTTAAAGTTTAATATCCATCATTCCATGTGTTTGAGACCAGAGTATTTCTAATTTGGGATGATTTTTCAGATTTTGGAATATCTGCACATGTATGATAGGATATGATGGGGGAGGGACTCAAGTTCAAACAAAGTCAATTTATGTCTCATATACACTATACACAAGTACACTAGAGGTAATTTTGTAAAATATTCTTATATATTTATTTTTAATTGCGTGTGTGTGTGTCTGTGTGTGTGTGTATTGATGTGAGTGCTGGGAACCTGGATCCTCTGCAAGAGCTGCAAGCAGCAAATACTCTTAACCATGGAACCTTCTCTTCAGACCATTATAAAATACTTTTAAGCAGCATCACGTCACAGTTTTCCCACCCATAAAACCATGTCAACACTTAGAAAGTTTCTGCCAATGGGGAGACTGTTATGATTTAGCAGCAGGACCAGTGTTAGGGTTTAGCGGTATGGTATCTTGGTATGTTGATACCAAAGGGTGTGATGCAAAGAGATCACACCATGCAACAGGTCTCACTCAAGAGGTTTATTGGGGTGGAGGGGAGGCTTCCTCTGAGCAAGAGTGGAAGAGGAAAGAGGACGGGAATAGAAGGCACTGGCTTTTTATAAGGGGGTATAGCGCATGTGCGTAGGGAGAATATAGGACTCACGGCAACAGTGGAAATGTGTCCAGTTTTGGTGGCTGATGAGGACATGCTGCTGTAGCTAGGTCACTGAAGGTGGACTTGCTGATGGAGTGTTCCAACAGAGATGGCTCAGTGGGCAGAGTGGCCGCTGTTGAAGCATGAGGAGTCAGATTTGATGCCCAGAACCAATGTAAAGAAAGTCAGAGTTATCAGCTGGTGTAACCCCAGCCAGGCAGAAGCAGAAATAGGCGCGTGCCTGGGACTTGCTGGTCTACCAGCCTCGCTACTCAGCGAGTCCAGATGCAGACAGACCACCAACTCAGAGAGGTGAAGGGCATGCTGTGGGTATGGGGTCATTCAGAGATTCATCAGTCTGACTCAAGTTCTGGTTTTGGTAAATTAGAGGCTGGATACTCATCCATGGTACCAGGACTGCAGCCCAGAGTGCTCCCAAGTCGCAGCATCTAGTCCTGTCAGTCTAGGGCTTAAAAGTCAGAACCCACAAGATCACACGGATTCTGTACACATGTAGGTGGCTCTAACTTTAACATATATGTCTTGCAGTTATCCCAGTCATTGAGCAGAGTAAGCAGGTTTGATTACAAAAGCAGAAAAAGCAGTCTTGTAACCTATTATCTTGCCAGAATGGGAAATTTTACAAGATCAGTTAATTTAAGAATAGTTTTTAGCATCTAGGGGGGAGGGAGGTGGACTGCTAAGGTACAGCTTGTATGAGCTAGACCTTTACATCTTAGAGACATCGGTTACTTTTCAGTCTCTCAAGCATAGAAAAATCTAAATGTAATGTCAAGCATCACAGGCTCTGTGGAACAGCACTCGTAACCATTACAGGCACTGAGAAAGATCACTCAAGGCCTTGGGCCACAGAGAGGAGGGGGAGGGAGGGAGGAAGGGAAGGAGGGAGGGAAGGAGAGAGAGCTTACAATAGGATTGAAGGGTGGAGCAGAGGCTGCTTCCCTCCCCTCTGTCTCCCCAAAGGCTCCTGGCTGTGCTTGTTCTGGATGAGTCTGATTCTTGACATGGATGCCTGAGGTGACTCTCAACACCTTTCATCTGTACTGGAAACAAATCGCAGTTTTCCAAACAGGAAGGAGATTCCAAAGGACACAGACTTCCTAGCCAGAGGACTCCACAGCATCGGAGTGAGCCCAGCTGACTCCTATGCTCATGGTTTCTGTTTTTTAGTTTCTATCTAAGGAAAATCCAGAGCAGGCTACAGAAGACCCCCTCTCTCTGAGGGCCCTCCCTGCAGGCCAGCACGCATTCTGAAGGGATCCTCTCACCCTTCCCAGGAGCAGCCCAGCCAACAGCGGCTCTAGTGAGGGATGAGATGGCCTGCCATCTCGTGTTTAGTAGCCTCGCTTAGATACCCTTCCTCAGAATATGGGATTTCACAGCGATAGCATCGACCAGAGAAGGCTTGTAGCTCTCAGCTAATTTCTGAAGAACAGGTGTTTCCTCTGTTTTCACACCTTTGTCGCTCCAAGGGACACTGTCATACGCGCCTAATAGAGCTGCTCAGGCTCATCTCTCTTGCAGCTAATTCAGGACAGAACCAGCTAAGTACAGGGTTCCTCGCCTGCTGGTAATTCTGCAAATTGTTGTCACTGGCTTCTTTTTATTTGTATTTGTAAATAGGTATGTGGGTGTGGTCGCTTGAATGTAACTGACCCCCCTAATCTCATAGGGAGTGGCACCATGAGGAGGTATGGCTTTATTGGAGTGTGTATGGCCTTGCTGGAGGAAGTGTATCAAAGCAGGGGCAGGCTTTAAGGTTTCCTATGCTCAGAACACCACCCAGTATATCAGTCAACTTCCTGTGACCTGCATACCAAGATACAGTCAGCACCACATCTGCCTGCATGCTGCCATGCTCCCCGCTATGCTCCCATCATGATGATAATGGACTGAAATCTTAAACTGTAAACAAGCCAGCAAGCAGCTCCCCTCCATCCTGTGCATCAGCTTCTGCCTCAGCTTCTGCCTCAGTTTGAGCTCCTGTCCTGACTTCCTTCAGTGATGAACAGTAATGTTGAAGTATAAGCCAAATAAACCCTTTCCTCCCCACCTTGCCTTTTGATCATGGTGTTTCACCACAGCAATAGAAACCCTAAGATCATGGGTATGTGCACATGAGTGCAGGGACCCTGGAGGCCAAGCAAGGCTGTTGGACTCCCCAGAGCTGGAGTTACAGGCAAGGGCGGGTTGCCCAACATGAGCCTTGCCTTTCAACCACAGAAGGAGATTCCACCATTACACTAACTACAGTCTGGCTTTCTGGTGATCTTTCCCAGCACAGAGCATGAACTCTGTATTGCTGGTGACTGTGTTTTCCTATCCTCTGTTTGAATGTTTTGAACCTGGAACAGCACCTAGAGTGTCCTAGAAAGCCAAAAGTTAGATCTTGGTGAATGCATGGAGGAATTATTCAGGGATAAACTAGAATATGGGACAAAGCACAGTGTTTGCTGGAACCCAGACGCCCAGCGAGAGAAGGCACATGAGCCTTCATGTGTCCAAGGACAGAAAGACAAAAACCAACAAAGTCTAGGAAGCCTTATTTTTTTAAACCATCTCCTAATCTTGATTTTTTTTTCTGTAGAAAGCAATTAAACCTGAGTTACAGCCACAGTGGGTACTGGATTTGGTTTGTGTTCTTGTTTCTGCAGCCTTAGGGTCCTTCAGAAATCTCTCTGATCCTAGAGTTGTTTGCATTTTGGAGATGACATGAGAAGCCACTGCCCCTGTCAGTCAAGGCTGAGACCCACAGCACCAAGTGTCAGTGGAAATGGGACCTCGTTCTGGGAACTGCAGGACATTTTGCATAATTGGAAGGCGAAGTTAACAGCAATAAAGAAGATTGACTTGGATGTCCAACGGTTTATGAAGCAGATCCTGAAAAATAGAGCAGAGGTGACCAGTGAGCTCAGACTGTGACTTTTATAAAAGTGACAGAGGAACCTGCCTGGGGAGGGTGCATGTGTGGTTAAATCAAGGGCTGTGGATCAGGGCCAGAACAAGACTCTCAATGTCCCCTCTCCAGCTGTGCCCCTGAACAAAGTAAGAAGCATTGCTCTTAGGTGAGTCCACAGCACAGGCGCAGAGGGGACCTGGGACCGTTGGACACACAAGTAGAGGGTCTTGACACCTTAGTGCTCTATGGATGTGTCTTGTGGAAGCCGCTCAACAGCCCCAGGGCTGAAGATGGAGACTGTCACTCTCCTACTTCCTGTGTGTCACATCAGGGCAGAAGAGCAAGAGCCGCCTGTGCTCCTGTGGGACTAGGAAGAAAAAGCCACCTTAACCCATGTCCCTGAGTGGGAGTGAGCGGGGAGGGAGGGGATAGCGAGAGACCCTCTTCCTGGAGAAGCCCGTTTGTTCCCGCAGCCTGACCCAGACCCAGCCTGCCCTTTTCTGATTTGCTTGTGCTTGTTATTATATATATATATATATATATATATATATATATATATATATATATATATATATATATGTAAAATTAGGCTGAGCCAGGAACCACAACACCACTGGAATGAAAGGAACCCCATGAACGTGATTAAATGGAGGACTTTGAAATGCGTAAGTGAACTTGGATATTCGGAATGCCCCATGACATCTCCGGTGTCTTGATAAGGTAGAGGGAGGGTATCAACGAAAAAAAGCTTTGGCAATAGAGCAGAAGAGAGAGAGAGAGAGAGAGAGAGAGAGAGAGAGAGAGAGAGAGAGAGAGAAAGAAGAAAATGAGAGTAGCAGAGCTAGAAGAGAGGGAGGAGATATAGGGAGGTTTGGGGTCTTTGTTTTCTCGCTCTATGTCTGTCCTTTCCTCTCTCTCTCTCGCTCTCTATCGAGAAGAGCGCGAGAGAAGAGAGGAGCAACTGGGTTGACTTGGGGGAAAATGAAGATGAAGACTGAAGCTAGGCCCTGAACTAAGGAAAGCAGGCAGCCGCTGGAAGGTGGAAAATGGCAGTGAGCTGACTCTCCGAGTTGGAAGTCCACCCCAGAGTGAATCTGTGAGGCCTGTGCGGATGCTGGTTAGAGACACCTGGAACTTGTTATTAGGAAGAATGGGAAGCAGGTGTGTGTCCCAGAGTTTTGTGGAGCAGACTACACGAGATGGCATTGCCTTCTCTACATGGCTTTCAAATAGATGAGTATTTAGAAACTTAGATTTGGGAAACAAAAGAGGTATTCTACAGAGATGTGGTTTGGGGGCTGGAAAGACAGCACAGTTAGAAAGCTTCTGCTGTGTAAGCCTGATGACCTGAGTTCGAGTCCCAGTGCCGCTGTAAAAGTCAGGTTCATGGCATACCAGTGTAACTGCAGAGCTGGGGAGGTGAACACGGAGGACCCCTGGGGCTCCCCAGTGAACACTTGAGAAGGCATGGCCATCAGCCACTGACCTCCACACGCATGTGCACACGTGTTCTCTCAACCACCAACCTCCACATGCGTGTGCACACATATTCACAAAGGTGCTTTCCCCTTTCTAAGAGTTAAAATCAACTTTGCACTGGGGCTGGGGAGATGGCTCGGTGGTTAAGAGCCCCTCCTGCTCTTCCCGAGGTGCTGAGTTCAGTTCCCAGCACCCGCTTTGGATGGATGGCTTCGACAGCTGTTAACTCCAGCTCCGGGAGATCTGAAGACTCACGCCTCCACCTGTGACTGTGCTCACACGCTCCCACACATAATTAATAATGAAAACAATTTTTAAGTCAACTTCCTGTGAAAGAAATTTGCATTAAAAAATTCTGACATAGCCAAGCTCAAACAATGAATACAGTTTTATAAATCCATCACTTCCCATTTAATAAAAAGTTCTGGGTGATTGACACCCATCATACCCGCCCTGTGTTTTTGGGGAATTAGGTACATTCGTAGTTTGTGACTGGTCCAGGATTGCTGAGCACTGAGGGCCTTCCAGTGGAAGAACTCACAGAGACCCTCTGTGGAGAAGAGGGCTGTTTGGGACCTCTGCCTCCTCTTCCCTCCCTCTCAGTGTTTAACATCTCCCAGCTGTGAAAATACATGTGTGTGGATCTATGATAAATACCCTGACAATCAGTGTGCCCGCGGGTCCCTAAGCACCAATGTTACTTTGCGTTTTGCTCCCTATATTTACCCCAGCAGGGGACTGGGACCAGTCACAAGTCGCTGGAGTCCTAAGAGTCATCCTGCGAGTCATTGGGCCTGAAGTCGTTTGTCCAGACCTGTCTGCACACTCCCATGATTGTGGCTAAGGCCCATTCACTTTTTAGTTCTATCCCAGGGACCCATGATGGATCAGGCCTGTGGATAGGTGGCATGCTTAACGGCTGGTGTGACTGATCAGGTGGTGGCTAAGGGGCTGTCAGTCTGGAGCACAAAGATTTCCTGCCTCAGAAACTACACGATAAACTTTGCTCAGTCAGGCCATGAGCGATCATAGGCAGATCTCAGGGTCATTCTGAAGCCACAAGCCTCAGATCATTACTGTGGCCAAATGCGTGCCGGAACAGGAACGTGAGGATTTCAGGTCTTCCTGTGGCTCTGAGCTGGATAAGCCACTAATGGGCTCGCCCCAGAGAGGAAGGAGAAATTGTTTGTCCCCCGCTGATTAGGGCGGAAATAGCCCGATAGGGAGGAGGCTTTATTAGCCTTCCAAGGACCCCTGCTTAGACAGAAAAGGGGGGCAATGAGGTTGTTAAAGAGACAGTGACTCGGGCTGGGGAGATGTTCTGTAAGCATGGGGACATAACTTTCATTCCTGGAACCAATGAAGCCAGAAGAAGGGGCTTTGTTGGATCTAAAGGTGGATTCTGTGCGCTGGATGGGCCAATCAACTGTCAAACCACTCAGACCTAGAAATATCTGATTCTGCTTTCTCCATGTATTGTGAGAAAAAGTGTGATGTCTTCAGAAATAGGTAGAGGCTCAATCATCGAGTTCTGGCCAGCAACCAAGGGCAGTGACAATAGCTTATACTGTATTGGAGGTCTCTGGGACACCGTTGACCAAACACTGGAAGGGAGAGATCACACACCAGGCACTGAGTATTTTATTTGGCAATGTATGGCTTCTGAGGGGAACACTGTCTCCCTTAAGAAGCCTGGAGAAAGCGTTAAATGAATGCATTGCTTCCAATGGCTTGAACCCAAAACAAGATGCCCCTTTCTAAAGAAAGAGCACTAAAAGGCACAAGGATTGCGCTCAGAGCACTCCTAATGGAGGCTGGGAGGCTCCTCAGATGTCTGTCTTTGTTTTCCAGTCTCTAAGGACAAATGTGAAAACAGATGAGATTCTTGCTCCCGGCCAGGCTGTTGGGAGTCCCCCTGTGTGGACTGTGTTCCTGTGAAGCTGACCAATCTTCCTATGCAGAGGGACCCCGTTTCAGTTCCCACCACCACCACACCCTGGCACCTTAGAGCGTGTCTCTCAGCCCCTAGCTGGACATGACTGGAGGGTGTAGCTCCACTGAGACCCTCTCCATCCTGAGGCTGTCTATGAAGGAACCAGCCATCTCCGCCCTTCTTCACCCGAGGATGAGAAGAGGAGAGAATCTCTATCACTGTTTTCTTCACTGTGGGAAACATGCCTTTAGGATGTTCTTAAATGTTTAGGATGTAACCTGCACCATGTATGTAAATCTGCCACTCTAAACAGCCCAACACCTGAGCATGAAGTCCCCAAGCAAGCTACTTAGCACACTCATGGCAAGAGCAGCAGTCTGTGGTGACAGATGTGATGTCACTTCTGGAACTACTTGGCTGCTGAGGGTAAGAAAGTCCTCTGTTCTGTTGCCATTTGGGTTAGAGGAGTTTTGACTCCAGGATGGGTGTCTGGGAGTGAGGGGTGGCACCCTTCAAGGCCTTGTGAGGTCAATGGATTTATTCTTGATGAACAGCCCTGGGCCCACCCTGAATTGGGAGCACTGAGGGGTGGGATGTGGGCAGAGTGGCCAGGGAGGAATAAGAAGAGCCATGAGGTATTTGCAGGAATCAGATGGGAGAGTGAGAGTCGGGGACACAGGGGAGAAAGGGACATTTTCTGGGTATGTTTGAAAGGGGAACCCACAGATTAGGAGGAGAGAAATGTGGGTGGTGACCTAGCTTGAAGATAACTGGTTGGAGCTGCTGAGAGAAAGCCCCGCCCTCCACACTCTGCCGCGTCAGATGGGTCCGAACCATGGCCACGGTCCTCTTTGTTTTGTATCGTAACCATCTCTTTGCTCATCTCTTCCTCAGCGTTGGGTTCTCAAGGACAAGTCTATGGTCTCTGTCCCCATGTAGCTGGTGTCATGGCCAGGTCTGGAAAACAGAGCAGTCAGGCCAGGTTTGCACTAAAAGCACACAAAGGCAGAGAGAGGTTGAAAGGGCGCACGTGTGGGCAAGCAGCCCTGACACTCTAAGCAGAACACAGGATGGGGGGCAGGCAACTCTATCCTCAGTCGGGTTCTTTTTTTAAAAAGTTATTGTCATTTTGTTTTACATGTATGAGTCCTTTGCTTTTATATGACCATGTACCACATGTGTGCAGTGCCAGCAGAGGCCAGAAGAAGATGTCAGAGCCCCTGGAACCGGGGTTAGACAGTTGTGAGTTACCATGTGGGTGCCGGGAATTGAACCTGGATCCTCTGGAAGAACATCAGAGCTTTAAACTACTGAGCTAGGTCTCCAAACTCTGGAATCAGTTTTTTTCAGAACACATTTTGTTGTTATTATGTTGTTTTACAAAATGCTTGGTGATGTGACTTAATCCATTAAAGCTAAAGTCTGGATTTATTTGGAACTTACATATCTTAGGGAAATATATACACTCTCACATGCATAAGCACAAGTACACATACACATATATGCACACCCCATATACACATATGCATATCATACTCTCATACACATACACTATACTCACACATGTATGCACACACGCACAGGTACAGAGATGTTCACTGTAGCCTCATCTATACTATTGGGAGGCATGAAAACACTGCACATAGCCTTTATGCAAATGAGCAAACAACCCCAGGGGTAAAATCTTGAAGAAACAGTCTACAGTAAAAAAAATTCAAAACTATGTGGATCAACATAAATCTCAAAAAAAATACCCTCGAGGGGCAAAAACCATTAGGAGAAAAAAAACAATGTGCTTTTATTTCTAGATTAAAAAATACATAAATAAAAAACAAACACCAAAAATACATCCTGCCATTATTTAATTATAACTTTTAACAAAAGCCAAATAGAACTTTAGAATTCTATGACTTTTAATTTTTTAAAAAATTTGTTGGTTCTCATCCCACCCACTCCTAAAACAGTCATTTCAGTTCCTGTAGTTCATGGTGTTTCTGTGTCTCTGGAACTCTGTATTTCTAAGTAATACGATGATACTGCTGAATGGTTCCTTTTCTAGCTTGCTTCCTGGGACAGAGGGGCTATTGTTACGTGCCAAGGATCTTTGTCCAGTTTATTTTCTTTACCAGTGAAAGAATTAAAAAGCAGAAAAAAAATCTCAAGACACAGTGGGCAGCCATGGATGACAAGGGTAATTACAGGTGAGTAAGAACAAACAGAAAAGACCTGAAGGGGTGGGGCAGATGGGGGAGTGGGGGGGCTTTAGTTGTTTGGTGGCCTGAGACGGGTCTCCCTCCCCTAATTGGGGTTGGTCGGTTTGCACAAAGGAAAAGAATCTGAGAGGCCTACAGCTTCAGAAAACAGTGTTCAGAACAGGCCTTGAGCTTTCCTGGCCTGCCAGTAGAAGGTGGGGGGCACATTGGGTTGGGGACGGGGCGTTGTCAGCAAGAGGAAAATCCTACCCCACTTTTATCTCAGGTCAGAAAGCTGGCTGGCACCAGAGCGCTGTTTGCTGTTGGCCTCATCTTCTTCCAATGTCTAACTTTTGTCTGTGCTCATCACTACCCGTCACTAAGTTCTCACCCTGCCTGTACCCACCTCTCAACACACCCACTCGGCAAGATGGTTTCCTGTCTCCTTGGCAACACCCTGGGGAAGGGCTGCTCCCCACTCTGCCTCAGAGTTGCACCTGGAGAGTCCCACATGCTCTCTGTCTGTCCTGGGCTCTGTGCCAAGCCTGGGGTCCCACAGTGTCCTCTTCTCTGTCTCATTTAGAACAACTTCTCCTCCCATGGCTTTCTGAGAAAGGCCTCTGCCACCCTTCAGGTCTGCAGTGACCTTGCCCTGACCTCACCCTTGACCTCTAGCAAGCTCTGCAGTCTGCTAAGAAGCTGAGCCTTGCTTGATACCAGTTTTTGTCCTGTCAGCCCTGGTCCTGGTTTGAGCTCAGCTCCTTCCCTCTGGAGCTGCCAGCATCTTCTGATTCCCCCAGATCCTCCTGAGATCGGGGTGACATTCCCAGAGCTGCGGTTTTCAATTTTAATTATTTAAGGATTTTAAGGGGCCCAGAACGTGCGTACCCCTATGAGTGATGCCACAAAACTTAGTTGTAAAATTCCCAAACTGGCGGGAAGGAAAAGCAAGCATGTTATTCCACTGTTTGTTCTCTCAGTCAGGTGAAGTGAAGTTGGCATGGCAGGACCATTGTCACTGGCACCTCCCTGAATGGAACTCGGGAACTGGGGAGCTCTCTCAGTGCTCCCCCAACCGCAGCAGGCTCCCAAGAGACCCGCAGGACCCTGACCCTGTCACCCGCACAGTGTGGGGCAGGCCAGGCCAGCACGCCCCAGGCTCTGAGGTTTCTGCTCTGCAGTGTCCTCATCGGAGCAACCCTGGGGACCTGGAATCAGAGCCAGCCCCTCAGTTGTCACAGGTGACCTCGCAGCCACCATAGGCTTTGCACTCCGTTTGCTTTGGAACATCCCTGTTTTCCCTTCACCGTCAAAGGCAGAGAGCCCTCCAGCAACCTGGAGCCAGGACAAACCCAGCGCTGCCGCCTCTGAAGCCACAGCCTCCACGCAACAGACTGGCATGCGCCTTCTGTGTCCAACAAGGGTTGGCCCTAGCAGGGCCTCGGGAGCCGGGTGTCCTAGGAGAGTTAGAACCCTCAGATGGCCTCCTTCTCTCGCTGACTCAACTCTGTCCCGAACTTCATTGCTTGAGCTACAGAACTGAGTAAACACACTGTGTGCGGATGGCTCTGCCTGGCTGGGGATCCCTGACTCCAGCTGGTCTGAGCCTGGGTTGCCAAGATCTACAGAGTTAAGATGCAGGAGGACAGTCAGGGCCTCCACGGAGCTGGCTGCAGAAGGTCAGAGGCTAGATGACAGTTGTTCGGGGGTGCATTGATTTGTTAACTTGCTATATGAGCTCTTCACACCCCAACAGCTAGAGGAATGCACTAACTGTGCCCCTCCTTCCATACAAGTAGCTGCTGTCTTTCCAAGGGTACCCTAGACCTGTTTAAATAGCGGGGTCCCCAAGATCCACTCCTCCACTTTTGGTGTTGGTCCTAGGAAGTGGAACGTTGTATAGCTCCCTCATTGGTTCAGAAGCACATCCTGTGAACCACTTTGCAGACTATGAAGCCCAACCCCATCCCCCCCACCGCAGATAAGAATGAGACCAGTCCTTGTTAACATTAATGTAATTATTCCAGAATCTGAGTCAGCTTTGTTACAGTTAGCTCTTTATGTTAACTTTCTCTGCCCTTGTTGCCTTGTTTTATTTTGCCAACTATTTTGTCATTATTCTATGTGACAGCTTTCAAAAAGGCTGCTCATGTTAATCCCTCCGTTGAGCTCCATGCATGTAGGAAGGGTTGATCTCCCACTGCAAGAGCTACCCGCTTTCAAATGGTACCATTTTAGCCTGGCGGTGGTGGTGCATGCCTTTAATCCCAGCACTTGGGAGGCGAATCTTTGTGAGTTCGAGGCTGGCCTGGTCCACAAGAGCTAGTTCCAGGACAGGCTCCAAAGCCACAGAGAAACCCTGTCTTGAAAAACCATAAAAAAGGGGGAGGGGATCAAATGGTACCATTTCCTGGAAGGTGCAGCTGCATGGAAACACCAAAGCAGTCATTATTAGCCTTCTGGAAGCTTGTGTCCCTGCTACCTTTTAATTCTCCAATACTACAGGCTCGAAGGACCATAGACAGTGTTGAACTTCCCACCAAATGTACACACCCCTTCCTTCTTTCTTGTGTGTCTGCATGTTCTTTTTTTTAATGTTTTTATTTATTATGTATACAGTGTTCTGCCTGCATATATGCCTGCAGGTCAGAAGAGGTCATCAGATCTTATTACAGATGGTTGTGAGCCACCATGTGGCTGTTGGGAATTGAACTCAGAGCCTCTGGAAGAGCAGCTAGTGCTCTTAACCTCTGAGCCATCTCTCTAACCCCTGCATGCTCTTTTAAAATCACACCACTTGTGCCTAAAGGACCCTTCTGGGTGTTCATCTCGGCACAGAATGGCCACTAGTGAATCCCCTTCGTTTTTTGCTTCTCTAAAGATGTGCCAATTTCATGTGCACTTTTACAGTGTCCTGATGGGAACAAGACTCAAGGCTGCGGGCCGTGGCTCTCATTCGGCACTTTCATAGCTGCCGTTCCATTTCCTCTGGTTTCCATTGTTCCCAGTGAGAAGTCAGCTGTCCCACTACGGTTTCTTCCTTTGCAGGGCATGGCAGGCTTTGCTCAGCAGAGCCTCAAAGTTCTTAACTGCTGAGCCTCCCCCAGCCCCCTTCTAAGAATTTTAATTACACATTCTCAACTTCTCCACAGCACCCTGCATACCCTAGTGTGCTCTTTTATTTCTCAAGGTTTTTGTTCCATACCTCCTCAGCCTGGAACATTTTAGAAAACTTGTTTATTCCTTGTTTAAACAATCACTGTGCCAGCTTCATGTGGCTTTCATTTGAATTTGCCTTTTAGTTGGATGTGATTTGGCTCTATTTTCAAACACAATTCCTCTGATAATGTACTCCGGCTTTTCACTTGTTAAAAATAAATTGCTAATTGATATTGCAAATCTGTCCTTAGTCACCTCAGTGACTAAGCACCTGGGGCCTCCTGTTGTCTGTTTTCCCCCATGTGGCATCTGGTGGCTGAACTCTGAGGTCTGGTAGCCTTGTGAGTGCTGGAGACTCTGGACATTTTAGTCTTTTCGTGGTGTTGTTTATGGCAGAGGCTGAGCACCTGTCCAAGGCCAGGGTTCAGATACTGTAAGGCTGAGCTTCTGTCCTTACAGAGCAGAGTCTATGCCAGTTTTCCTTCTCAAGAACAACCGCCTAGTGACCCAACAGAAAACTTTGTGTGTTTTCTGAAATTCTGGGTTGTTGAGGCTTGAACTCCAGCTTCTGTTGTAATGACATCTGGGATGGGGGTGACACCCATGCCTATTCAGCTCAGCCTTGTGTACTCTGTGTTCTGTGCAACTTCTGCACCCACAAAGGCCTCTGGGCAACAAGTACAGATCAAGATCAGATTCCACTGCCAGGGCTGCACTCTCCCTCTCGTCTCTGGCTTCCAGGGCAGCTGTGTTTCCCCAGCTCTAGAGCCTGGCACACAACTCAGAACTGGCTCAGCGGCACTCACACGCAGCTGAGTAACTCAAGGAACAGAGTGATGGGGGGCGCACCTTGGCGTCTTTTGCTTTTTCTCTGGGATACAATCCTCAAGATCTCAAAGCTTGGGTTGCCTTTTGAGTGAAGCCTCCTTTGAAAAAAAACTCGCCCTCTCTGAATATGTGTGTGTGTGTGTGTGTGTGTGTGTGTCTAAGTGAGTATGTGAATGTGTGTCTGAGTGTGTGTGTGAACTGTGTGAATGTGAGTGTGTGTGTGTGTGTGTGTGAAAGAGAGAGAGAGTTCTCTCCTTTCTGTCTCTCCCTGGCTTTGTTTGGTTGCTAGAAGCTATTCCACCAGATCAAAACATACATGGACTCTCCCTATGTGTTAACAACGAGGCAGCAATACATGGAGATCTGGGTTTGGCAGACTGATCCTGTCTCCAACATCGATGAATGGGGAATTGTTTTAGTTGTGGTTTCTCGTGAATTAAAAACAAAATGAAAAACAAAATCTGCACTACTGAGGGCTGGAGGTGTGGCTCAGCCAGGAGAGTGCCTGCCTGCTATAAACGAAGCTCTGTGTCCAATCCCCAACAACTCTATAACCTGATCAGATGGCATGACACTCAGGAGGGGCCTGCAGGAGGATCAGAAACCAAGGTCATCTGGCCCTACAAAGGTTTGAGGTCAGCCTGGGCTACATGAGATTTTGTCTCAAAAAACAAATTGTCTTTTAAAAATGCACCTCCGTAGCATGGACAGACATTAAGAAAGCCTTCAGCACAGGAGGAAATGCAAATGCCCGTCAGAGCCAAAGGTGAGCTTCCTGGATGGTAGCTTCATCAGAGACGGTGGCAAGAAGCTGCACTGATGGGAAAATGAGAAAACTCGGAGACTGGAGAGCTAGCCCAGACGGGGAGGTTGACCCTGGTCCACCTTGTGGGAAGGCTGAGCATGCGGGATGCAGGAGGTTGGGCAAGCATCGACAGGGCAATTTTTAAAGCACATTGTTTGATATGAAAACACATATGGAGAGAGTCTTTGTTAAAAACTTTTAATAAAAGTTGGGTGCCAAGATTTACATCAGGGGCTCCTCAGTCCTCAGTCCTAATCTTGCCCTTATTACCACTTGGCAGGCAGCCCTTTGCAGGTAATCTAGCACATCTTGGCCAGAGTCTCCCCATCTGTAAAGTGGGAACAATGAGGCCGCCTGTCCCATAGGACAGGTGAGAAAATCTGACAGGTGTGTACACGTGAGACACAGACTCTGTTCTCACATTGGGAAAAGCATTTGTTAAACACAACCAGCTTGCAACACAGCATCCTCCTTCAACCCGAATCAGTCCACAGTCACTGTGTCCAAATGTCCATCTGGTCAACCTGCCTTATGCTACTTATGAGGTGCACAAGTGGGCGGGGCCTGCTCAGACACATAGGCGACCTGGTGGATGTGAGGTGAGAGGAGGACTGGACTTCTCTTGTGTCCTGCAGCCAGGCAGCTCCTCTCCATTGCAGGCAGAAGGCGGGAGCTCCCTCAGACTACAGAGGATGCTGTAATTGGCTCCCAGGGCTGACTCCCTTGTAGTCATTAGCAAAGCCCCTATGCTCTGCCCACGATGGGGCGTCCTGACACACCATCCCTCATCTAAATGTTTAATAACGCCCCATCCTCACACACAGGGTAACCAAACCCAAGCCAGCAGATCCCCAAAGCCACAGACTAACAAGGCCATGAAAGGGAAGATGTTTCTGTAATGAAAATTTCATCAATGCAGATTTCACATTGACTATCAGGGTCTCAGCGTGAAGACGGCATCAGAGTGGACGCTGCTGTGACACTGACCTTCATCCCTGGAGACAAGAGCAGAGTCGGTAGCTCCGATCTTTCATGACAACATAGCCACAGGAAGGAGGCTCTGGGATGGGGGAGTCAGCGAGCCCCCACCCCATTTCTTCTGAAGGGTGTCTCTGCTGATTGGGTCTTGGCACCTCTGCTTTCCTCAGTTGCCCCTCTGGTCCCATCCCTGTGTAATCTAAGCCCGCTCTGTCCCCTCACCCATCTCTATTCTCTTGCTCCTCAGCATTGCACAGCCTAACGGGAGAAGCCACACCCCAGCTGCCTCCTCTCTCTTATTCAATTTGCCCCAGAACCTGCAAGCCCCAGATCTTGTCCCGATGTCTTCCTACCCAGGAAGATTCCCTTGGTGGTCTTTTAAGAATAACTTACTGCCGGTGTTGGCGGCGCACATCTTTAATCCCAGTACTCAGCAGGGACAGAGGCAGGAAGATCTCTGTGAGTTCAAGGCCAGCCTGGTCCATAAGAGCTAGTTCGAGAACAAGCTCAAATGCTACACAGAGAAACCCTGTCTTGAAAAAAAAAAAAAAAAGGAAAGAAAGAAAAAGCAAGAAGAACAGCATTACTGGTGCTACCCACCCTTTCAGCTTGCATCTGCCTGTGCATGCTTACACACATACATACAGAGAGAGAGAGAGAGAGAGAGAGAGAGAGAGAGAGAGAGAGAGAGAGAGAGAGAGAGAACAGTGAAAGATGTATACAATGTATGGAGATCAGCTTTTCCTATGGCATCTGTATGCCTGTGAGAGCCGTGGGTCCCCTGTGAGCCAAGTGCAACCTTGGTGATTTTTGCATCTCATCTTGAGAAGATCTTATCTTGTGAGTTTGGCTTTTGGAAAACCCTGGTTGGAACCCAAGACTGTCAGAAGATCTTCCCTCCCCAACACTGTAGTCCATGGTGCCATAAGGGGTTGGGATGCTTGGGACCGGAGGCTGAGCACACACCAAGGGCAGATAAACCGGTGGCTTCTGTTCACTTATTTATAGCCTGACAGGAAAGCACATAGACGTTGCTCTTCCCTCTCATACAGTGTCTTGTGAAGCTTCCAACAGCTAAGGAAATACACAAACAGCTTTAACTCTAAGTCACATTTTCTTAGAGAAACTCGTAGACACAGAGGGAATGCACAACAGGCCGTGCTTGCAGGTTCTGGACCTTTCCAAGGTCAAGACAGAAAAAAAAAACCCACCAACCTCTAAGCTTCACTGGAGACCTTAACCATGTCAAGTTCTTACGACTTTGTAGTAGACAATGTATTTGTAAAGACAATGTATTTAAATTTAAAGAACGTTTAGGCTCCTCTGAAGTCTCCAAATGAAGTTAAGATGTTTTAAATTTTGAGGTGCATTTTCCTGTTGAATTTTCACAAAGATGCATAAGTCCCTCTGTCTTTCAAAAAGATGGCATGTGCATTTGTACATGTTCGTAATGTATATGTCTTTGTACTGCAGTGGATAACGGTATGCTTTAAGTTTTAATTACTGCACTTGAGAGATCTATAAAAGAAAATGCCTCTAACCTGTAAGTTCCATGGTCCAAGGACAGACAACTTTCTGAAATGCTAGAGGCTGTTGTTCACATGCAATAACAAGCCCTGTGCTTTCACTTTTGATAACAAGTTTGGTTACCCCATCTGACAGGATGTGTGCTGAATCCCACACAGACAGGAAGTACGCAGGCAGGAAGTACATCAGGATGCATGCTTGCCTCTGATTGGACAAAGGCAAGAAATAAGTAGCTTAGTGAGTTTTGCCCTTATAAGCCCCTGACTAATATAATTTGGCACCTTATTCTGAGCATAGGTGTTAGATATGGTCCTGGCCAGTAATTAATAAAGTTTGCTTCAAAAGGAGAGAGATCATGAGCAAGGAAGTCAGGACCATGAGGGGTGCGTTCACCCATTGAGACAGTGGGACAGAACTAACGGGAGACCACCAAGTCCAGTTGGAATGGGACTGATGGAGCAGGTGACCAAACCAGACTCTCTGAATGTGGCTGACGGTGGAGGAGGACTGAGAAACCAAGGACAACGGCGATGGGCTTGGACTCTTCAGCATGGACGGGCTCACTGTGAGCCTTGTCAGCTTGGTTGCTCACCTTCCTGGACTTAGGGGGAGTTGGGAGGACCTTGGACTTAACATAGTGAAGGGAACCCTGATGGCTCTTTGACCTGGAGAGGGAGGGAGTGGGGGTATGGGTGGAAGGGAGGGGAGGGAAGGGGGAGGAGGAGAGGAGGAGATGGAAATCTTTATTAAAAAATGAGGAAAAAAATAAAAATAAAGTTTGCTTCAAATTTGGCTCAAAAAATTGTGGTAGTGGTCTTATTCTTGCCTGCTGGGATTAACAGTCCATATTTGTATGTGTGTGTCTGGACTCGGGCATGTGGAAATAAGAGGAGGAAGTTAGGTGTCTTCCTTTCTTATTCTCAACCTTCTTTTTTTGAGACAAAGTCTCTCACTGAGTCTGCAGCTTGCTTGTTTCTGAGCTGGCTGGCACCCCAGAGACCCGCCTGTCTCTACCTCCAGTGCTGGGGTGACAAGCGCACACCACCACGCATGACTTTTACATGAGTTCCAGAGATCTGAACTCAAGCCCTCTTGCTTGTACAGCAAGCACTTTACCAACTGAGTCACCCCCCCACCCACCCCAGAGGCCTGTGAGTTTTAGCGCTGGGATTATACATCAGGGCACAGTGAGCAACAAGGCCAGCAGAAGCAGATAAATGCCCCAGCCCGGCCCTGGAGAATCAGCTCTGGACGTATCGATGAGGACGTGCTCCATAGAGTTTCATAGCCAAAGCCCTCAAACGTAGGCTCTCATCTTTCCTATGGCCCAAGATGGCCTCTAATGCTCTCTGCTTCTAAGGATGGTCTTGAACTTTTCTTCCTTTTGCCTCATCCTCCTAAGTGCCGGAATGGCAGCTCTGTATCACCATTCCTGACTTCACGGAGTTGTCACATATACCTGACAATCTCCAGTGGGGCTCAGCCCGGCCACTCACAAGCACTCATAGTCTGCTACACAGAAATACTGTCTATTACACCTCAAAACTTAGTGGTGCCAGACAAGAACCCGCTGGATCGGCTTCTTTGAATCCAATCCCAGGTCAGACACGGCTGCACAGCCTCCACTAGGAAGGACTGAGCCCGGAAGTCAGAGCACCACGGGCTGACTATCCTGGAGACTTCCTGGAGAAGTCTGCCTGGAATGGCTCAGAAGTCAACCCAACTAATACCCTAAGCAGAGAGGCTCCCTCATGCGGCTGGGCCTCCACCCAGCATGGCTGCCTTGGGTTGGTCAGGCTCCTTTTGTGGCGGCTCAGGTTCTAAGAGCAAAAGGTCTAACAAATGAGGTAGAACTGAATGACATCTTCTCACCAAGCCTTGGGAGTCTCAGAGCATAAGTTTCTCTAGCTGGAAGTTTGCAGGGATGGGCAGCAAACACAGATTCCATCTCTAGCTGGAGGCACGTCAGACATCTGTACTTGAATGACTCACCCCGAGTCAGCAGCTCCAAATGCATCCTGGGATTATCCCTGTTTTTTATTCTCCTATGCCCAGAATCACTCCCTTATTAGTCTGACCACAACCCTGGGGTCAGACTGTGCTTGGGGCAGATCCCAAGCCAAGACAATGCATGACATCAGCCTCCAGCACCCTGGGACACCCTGGAGAAACAGGGTCTACACCGAGACCACTTCAACTGAAATTCGTGATGCTGTTGTAAGGGACACTCCCCAGGAGACATGTTCAGGCGTCGGTACATACTGCTCTCTTCCACGGGACTGCTCACATCTCCCAGGTCCCATTTATTTCCCCCTTAGCGGCTGCCTGCTTTTGCTTCCACAGCACAATCTACCGCGAGCTTTGGAATGGGCTTTAGATTGCCACTTGATGAAGAGAAAGCAATGGTGGGATACACAAGGGTTGACAGGGGTGGCAGCTGCCCTCCTTTGACTGAGCTTCCCATGCTCCAAGACAACAGGCAGAATTTGGATGGATTCCCACTGCACCACTGCTAAGTGGCTCCATTTAAGTAAACAGCCCCTGGGAATTCATAACCGCGTACTCTGCGGGTGATCCGTTTTTTTTCTCCTACCCACTTTGAACATACAAAATTGAGAATATGTCAGACCTCACACGGGCTCTTTACAAAGTGTTCCCCATTAACCAGGGCCATTTCCGCCCCGTGTTCTTGCCCTCCTCTAAAGGCGGCCCATGGCATTTCCATAATAAAGAGCAGTTTATGGCTTGAAATCTTGACTGGTTGAAAAATGAATTCCAAAATCCCACTGGTTGATTTATTGCCCATATGCCTCCTTTGCTGCCGTCGCCATCGCTGGTTATAGATAGAAAGAATTATCTGTTAGAGCTGGAGAGATGGCTCAGCAGTTAGACGCACTGGCGGCTCTTCCAGAGGACCTGGGTTCAATTCCCAGTACCCACATAGCAGCTCAAAATCCTCTATAGCTCCATTTCTAGGGAATCAAATGTTCTCTTCAACCACCAAGAACACATGTGGTCCATAGAAATACATGCAGGCAAACACCCATACACACAATATTTTTAAGAGAAAGTATTGTCACATCTTAACTCCTTAGTGTGAGTAATTATAATTTCAATCTCGTTGGTGGCTGTTTTAGTTAGGGTTTCTATTACTGTGAAAAAACACTGTGACCACAGCAACTCTAATAAAGGAAAACATTTAATTAGGGTAGGTAGCTTGCTTACACTTCAGAGGTTCAGTCCATTATCATCATGGTGGGACATGGCCGCCTGCAGGCAGACACGGTGCTGGAGAAGTGGCTGAGAGTCTACATCTTGCAGGCAACAGGAAGTGGTCTGAGCATCACACTGAGCAAAGTTTGAGCACAGATGAGACCTCAAAGCCCACCCCACATTGACAGACTTCCTCCAACAAAGCCACACCTCCTAATAGTGCCACTCCCTTTGGGGCCATTTTCTTTCAAACTACCATAGTGGATAATCTCTTCGAATCCTAATTGAAACCCTTAACTGGCCCAAAACATTTGAATCCACATAGGTGCTGTCAAATCCAGAGCAGAGGTCATGCCACCGGTCAGGATATCTCCGAAGGTGATAGGTAGTTGCCATAGAGATATCCATGGACATGCATTTTCTCGGTCCAGGGGAATACAATGAGTAGGATGGGTGTCCAGAGTCTGTTGACCCTTGGAGTTCTCCAAGAAAGAAATGCTCTTGCAAGGGACCTGAATTTGAGTCCCCGCACCCACACTTTTCATAAACACTTGTAACTCCAGCGCCAAGGTATCTGATAACCTCTCCCCCACCCCCGCTCGGGTACATACCACCATGTAGACATATGCCTAATTTAAAGTAATAAAAATAAATCTTTAAAATAGTGAAATCCCTCCTTGAAGGCACAATGGTGACTCTCCCTCCATGAGAGTCCGAGCCTCAGGATGCTCCCACCTCCAGTTTCACAGACACCTTCCTTCCCCCAGCAACTCAGGGCAGGCTCAGTGGGTGGCCGTCCTTGCCACCTGTAAAATGGACCTCACATGCTTTTGCCAAAGTGGATCAGTCAAGTTCACAGTCACCGCCATGGGCCAGGCATTGTGCAGGCAGTGACCAGCGTCCAGGAAGACAGAGATGAAGCCAGATCACAGGAGAGCCACCGCACACCCCATTTGCCTTCTCCGAGAAGAATAAATAACTCATTTGTCACTTCCATCCGTCATCTGAGGCAAAAACCAGACAACGATAACGATGTGAATATATTAATCAGCCTCCCTTGCAGATGAGTCCCTGCTTTAGTTAGAAGACAGCAATTTGGTGGCTGTGATTTTGAAAGCCAGTGAAAATGCTAAATAGAAGCGTGTCAGCTGGTCTCAGACACAGCCCCGAAATAACATCCCCAGGAACAGATCCTTTGATAAAATATCCCCAAAGAATTTCAAGATTTTCATAATGGGTTTGGCTTTTTTTTTTTTTTTAATAACCGATTTGGCAGATTTCTTTCCCCTAGCTTCCAGCTTTCTAAGGATGATTTCATTCCAAAATGCTTTTTAAGTTTGCAAAATGTGCTTGCCACTCACCCCCCCCACCCCACCACATGCTGAATTGTCTTTTCTGCATTTTGCAGGTCATTTTAAATGGGAAATTGATGGCTTCTTTAGTGCTGAGTCACTGGAACAAGGGTGGCCCGATTTCCACTTACACATGAGCAAAATGGAGTCTGGGGTGGGTCTGTGAGCCCCGTGGTACACACCTGAAGAGGCTTAAAAAAAGACCAAGTTCATGGCTGGAGCCGGCTCACTGATAGAGAGGCTCTCAGGGGTTAAGTTAGCATTGAGCTGGAAACTGTCTTCATCCCGTCTACTGTTTCTTGAGTCTAAGGACAAGATGTCCTGAGAAAATTCTGCCTGGCAGCTTGATTGATGGCCCTTGGATCCAGAGCCAGGAGGTGACTTGGTGTGAACTAAGATTGTTGTAGAAAAAGAAAAATGCCCAGCAGGTGTGGTGGCTCATGTGTGTCACCCCGGTACAGCATGTGACTTTCCAGGAGTAAAACCCCATCTCCTAAACCAAACCAAAATGGAACCCAAAACAGAGGGGCGGCTGGAAAGATGGCTAAGCAGGTTCAAGTGCCCAATGCCTTTTCAGGGACCCCGCCCTGGTCACAGTACCCATGTCTGGCAGCTCACGACTCCTGTCCCATTATCTCGAAGGGATGCAGCTCTCTCCTCTGTCTTTGGCCGGTCCACACATGCACACACCTGCACACAGTACACATACGTGATTCAAAATAAAATAGATCTTTTTAAAAAGCAAAAGTAAGAAAAAGGTAAGGGTTGAGATTAATCTTGGCTGGTAGGGTACTGGACTAGTATGCACAAAGCCCTTGATCTGATTCCTTTGTATCATATAAACCCCTGTGTGGTGATACAAACCCCTGTGTGGTGATACGTACTTGTAATCCCAGAACAAGGGAGGTGGATGCAAGAGGATCAGAAGTTCAAGGTCATCCTCAGCTACTTAGCAAGTTCAAAGCAGTCTGGAATGTGGGGGGAATACTTGTTTATTTTTTTAATGGAAAATAGATGTTACAGGGTTAGACTTTAGAGCCCCATCTCCCAATCCTCCTGCTTGTGACTGTGTTTGGAGACGGGCTCACCTTCTTTTTCAAAGTTCAGTGACATTATTAGAGTGAGCCCTGGTCCTAAGCATCTTTTCAAGAAGAGGATGGGGAGCAGATGTAGGCAGAGAAAGACCACGCGAAGTGAAAGGGAACAGAGCAGTGGTTCTGAACCTTCCTAATGCTGCGACCCTTTAATCCAGTTCCTCATGTTGTAGTGACCCCCAACCATACAATGTTCGTTGCTACTTTGTAACTATGATTTTGCTGTTATGAATGTAATGTGAATATCTGATATGCGGGTTATCTAATATGTGACTCCTGCAAAAGGGGGTCACAACCACAGGTTGAGAACCACTGGATCAGAGGGACCCCACTCTACCTGGTATTCTGGGAAGCCCTTAAGCCCTCTCAGATACAAAGTCAACTGTAATGCCTGCGTTATTCTCAGTACAGTTCGCACCACTGTATCGCTCATGAGCCAGGCAAGGGTCTGGAGACTGAAAGAACACACAAGACACCTGGGTCATTTGAAAGGAGATCAGTCGAATGCCATTTATTCAAGTTTAGGAAAAGCCTTATATACCTAGCTGCTGCACAATGGAATTTAGCCTCCTCCCTAGTGACTGAAGATAAAGATGCAGGGAGAACAGGACCCTCCAAATCAAGGACAGCAGCTCGGAAGAAACCAACACAGTATAATCTTAGACATTCCCCCCCAGAACCCGGGGAACTAGATTTCTGTTATTTACCCCAGGCAGCCTGCAGAGGTTTATTACAGTCATGGAAAGCTTACTCAGAGCTCGCTCCCTTCCCCTGGGGTTTCAACGTCTGGGCGCTGACATGGCTTATTTGTCTGCAGCCTGTGAGGAAGACGAGGCATGCTTCTATGTGAACTTGAGCCGTGTTCAGTCTGAAGCTGGCTAGACAGAGCTCCTGTCAAGTGCACTGTCTCTAAAGAGCTGGAAGTGATTTATGAGTTTCAATTGCACATGAAGTAAGTGGCCTTCTTAAACTAATATCTCGAACACGCCCTCTTCTCTAGCTCCCACTGAAGCCACGGGAGGTGTTAGAACTCAGAGGTGACTCCAGCAGGAACACTCTGCAGGGCGATGTCCTCAAGGTCAGCTTGTCCGTGAGGTAGCATGCAAGAGGGCACAGGTACTTGTCACCCTCTCCCCTGTGTACTACAAGTCTGGCAGGGTTGGGAATGTGACAGTACCATGAGAAGCACAGACGGACCCAGGTTCAGCCCACTCTGAGTGGTGTCAACTTAGATCTCCTAAGTCACCGCTCTCCTCATCAGCTCCTGGTTCACAGCCCTCCAGGCGGCTGGCTCCCCACCAGCTTCTCCAGTTCTCCAGAGCACACTCTGCCCCTCCCCCTTGCTTCCCCTCACTTGTGCCCCTAGATCTTGGGTTGGATGTGAAGAGGACATTGTCCTCTGGGCACAAGTTGAAGGGAAAGCCATAGGTGCTACAAGGGCTTCTTTTCCACCCTCCCTTCCTCTCCCAGGAAACTACTGTGTTCTTTTTCACTCTGGGACCTGACCCTGAGGCCCTCCGAATTGCCTTTCCTCCTGTCATTCCGGATTCATCTGGCTTCAGCCAAGGAAGCTCTGTTAGAGGTCAAGAACAGGTCAAGGACAGGAGAGGAATGTTTCTGACCCTCCATGCTGTATGCCGTGTGGCCACAACCCCACGGACAGCCATTCTCTGCACCCCAGAACCCTCAAAGCTTTCCAACACCCTACCCTCAGCTGCCCGTTGCCCTGTCCCCTGCTGCACCCCCTTAGCCTCCTTAGCCCTCGTCCTGCCTGTCCTAACTGTCAGGGCCCCTCCAGTCACATCTGTGTTCTCTCTCCTGGGAACTCAGCCTCCTGGGATCTTAGTGCTACACTCACTTGGGAATGCCACATTCCTGGGCTTCAACCCTGTAAGGACATACGGGGATCCCTGAGCAAGTGAGTTCAGCTCAATGGGGTCATTTTCGAAAACAACCCTCAGGTCCCCATGTAGTATCTAGTGGCCCTGTCCATCCAAGCCAATGCCAAACAACTCCCAGGTGGGTCTCCATCCCTTCTTCTCTGAAATACTTCTGGACACTGGACCATTGCTTCCTCCAATGCTGTCACCCTCCTGGCTCAGGGGTTACGCTGGACTCACCTATCTTCTGAGTCACCCTCCATAGCATACACAGTGACCTTCCCAAAGCACGATCATGTCACATCCTTGCCTTGCTTGCTGAAGCCTTAGCTTCTGAAGACACTTCCCAGTCCTTAAGTTCTGTATTATCGGTCATCTTGCTCCTTCCCCCCCACCCCACACACACACCCACACCCACCGCCACTAGCTTGGTCTAGAATGTTCTGCTAAGCACACTGACTGTCTCCTGTTTCCTGAGCCTGTAGTACCTTGGCCACCTGTGCTCCTCCCTGACTACCCTCCCTTTCCCAGGCTCCTTCACCTGCCGGCATCTTCTCTCATCAGACTTGGCCACTCTTCTAGAATCCTGCCCAGAACTGGCCTTCCCCCTACATCCCACATCCTGCTCTGAGCTGTCCAGACAGGCAAACCCACCCTGAAGAGTCATTGCTGGACTTCATTTTCATAAGTGAAAGACAGTGACAACCTGTTCACTGTCCTGGGACATGGCTTGCCCTATGGCAGGCCTCAACAACCATTAGAACTCTTTGATCATCATGTATTCCCAGTGGGATATGGGAACACAGAGCTCCAACCTCTTGGTCCCCCACCCCAGGGATGCTTGATCTGAGATACTGATCAGGGATGCTTGACTGAGATACTGGATCCGCCCAGCCTGTGTCCTCTGTGCCTGCTTCCTTTGCTCCAAACTGAAAGTAATTACCAAAGGCAGCCGTAGAAAATGACAGAATGGGAACGTGCCTCGGTGCCCAGCGAGCAGATTAGGAGCAAAGCCCCGTGTCATCACAACGCCTGTCAGGCTTGGAAGCTACTTAGCCAGCCGAGGCCTTAAAGCCAATGCTATGAGCTCAGGGCTTTCTCTTGGGGCAAGGCTCCGGTAGGGGCTGTGCTGTCTCTCTTCATTGGTCCAGTCAGAGAAGACATAGCTCTTCCAGGACGTCATCGTACATTGGAATATCTGGAAAGGATCGTCACTGCTGAGAGGAACATGAGACTATCCTACATTGGCAGAGCCCCAAAGCCGTCCTAGGTCTATCCTCATCAAAGCTGGATTGTGGGGACTTGAAGCATAGTTCAAGGGTTCCTTCAGAGCCTCATTGCCTAATGGGAGCTGGCCTCCCTACACAGCGCTGAAATCCAGGTCTACAGGGGTCTCCTTACACACACACACACACACACACACACACACACACACACACACACACACAGGGGCAAGGACTGACCAGGTGAGCACAAAGGCCAAGGGTGTCACAGTCATCCTGATGGTCAGGTTGCTCCATGTGATTGGTCATCACCTGGAGTACTGGGTTCAGGCAGATCTTGAGGCCTGGGCACTCACCTGGCACCCCTTTATCTGGTGTCATCTAGAGCCTTTTCCCTTTTCTGTGGTTCAGTCCTTGCACTGATGAACTCAGGGAACCTGCAGTCAGGGTGTTGGGGCAACAGGGAAGAAGGCTTCTGTTGGTCCAACTGTAAGCTGAAGGACGTTAAAAAAGAAATACCACACTAACTCAGAATTGAGTATATAAAAGGTTATTTATTTAGGGGTAGACTCACAGATCACAATCCTCTGCTGGAACGAGGAACAGCAACTGAATCCCGCAGCAGAAAAAGAGGCCAGACGCTTGCTTTACATCGGCATATATGGTAGAAGAGGCTATGCCCAAGTGGGCGGGTAACTTAAAGGCTATTGGCGGTAGGAATCCCTACAGCACCTCCCCATTTTGTTTAAATAAGAACGTTCTAAGCCTAATACAAAGTTATATACAATAAGAACAAATATCAGGTATAAAATTAGAATAACAACCAACATAAACAATATTAAGCAAGAAACATGTGATAAATGTTTCAATAATTATCCTATCCTAATGAGTTTAAGTCTTGTATATAAATAACTTGGCCAAGTCATGAGAGGAAAGTAACTACAACTCTCTAGTCTTCAACCCCATCAAAGACCCAAGAAGGGAAATAACATTACTTGAGTAAGCAGGAAGTGCAATCAAGCAACTTCCAAAATGTGCAACAAATGACAGAGACAACTGGCTACCTGGGCAATCACCCAAAGTCTCATTGCAACGTTGGAACAACCAACTTTAGCCAAGGCCTAGAGTAATTGATAGACCATTTTCAGAGGCAAGAAAATTTTCAAAACCATCTTACCCTGTCTTGAAAAGATTTGACAGTCTTTTTTCTTGTATCCTGCTTGTCCTGTACAGACATTGTGCATTTTGTCAGTGGTTGATGCATAGGCAGTCCCTTGCCCAAAGGCCAGTTTTGCCAAGAAGAAAACAAGCTCCAAGTAGAGTGTCTTCGGTGCTCAACATTCTCTCCGGAATAGATAGGTGCTGCGAGGAGCGATCGTGTCTCACATCAACAGAACCCTAAGTTATTTAAATGCCATATTCTACAGCTCTTTGGAGTGGTTGAAGATTACCTATCTATGCAGAATATAATCTCTATGTATCTAAAGAACCTGATTAGTCTAACTATAAGTATAATAAACATGGATAACTATTGACCTATAATTCTTAATACCTATATAACTTAAAGACTAAGACTTCATATTAGAATATTAAACAATCTTTAAACAACTGTGCAACAAATGAGGACAACGACCTCAAAATGTAAACAATGTATAAGAATCTTGATTAGAGGTAGAAATGTATATTGCAATATGATAAATATATCCTAAAATTATATCAATATACAAAATGTCTTAAGCAGAGGTAGAAGCATGCCTGCATACAGTATGACAAAATAACATTGCCTAGGTATACAAATATTGTAGATGAAAATAGGAACATATTCAATATAATTTAAGCTTGTATCAATATGCAAGAATCTATACCAATGTAAATTGTCTATGAATAATAGCTCACAAGTATTCACTCTATTATTCACTATTATTATTAGTGTGAGTAAGCCCATGCTAATCTATTAACCCATCCAATTTCCCCCCATTTTTTCAAAGAGATCCCTGATTCTACATAATTCCCCCCAATCCCCAACCCTATACCAATTATAATTAACCCCTAAATGATGTCCCTAACCCTGAGGACAAACTTTGTTGGGAGAGGGGACGTCGTCTTCTAGAATTACTTCCAGCTGTCATGGGGGTGATGTTCTTTCTATGGGATCCTGTGAAAGTAAAATGATGGTTAAGTTCCAAGATTACTGACTGGAATTGCAATTAACTCTGAGTATTAGGTAGGGTTTTTCTGAGGTTCCTTTTTGGAGTTCTGGCCAGAACATTGTAAAAAAAAAAAAAAAAAAGAACACAATTTCAGTACAAGTTGGAGCCATCTTGAGTAACTGGTACCCAAAACAGGTCTATCAGCATCATGACATCATATCAACTAGGTGGAGTTGTTGTTGTGGGACCCCATTTTCTTCCTGGAAACTTCAAAGATTATTGCAGGAAAATTCATTGTTCATTGTAGAAAACTTAAACATTACTTATATAGACATATACAGACATATATATTCAATGAAAGGTACGATAGAGACAAAAATAGGTATGAAGAAAAGTAAAAATTTTTTTTCTAAATTCTTTCTTCTTTCTGTCCCATTCCAGACAGCTCTTGACATGAGACAGAAACCCTGAATTTTCCTTTTAACAACATGCTTGTATTTAGAGAAGGACAGAGCCACTGTCCAACTACAAAGCCAGCTCTATATATTCATATATATATGAATGTATATAATGTTTATGTTTTGATCACCTGTCCTTACAACTTATATTCCTTTTTCTTGATGATCCTTAGTGGATAGTTATTTTTCCTTCTGTCAACATCCAAACATCAAGGGTCTCTTGAGTTTTTGAAGATGTGTATTTTCCTGTAAAGGCAAGAGCAGACCCCTGCCCCAACCCTATATGGTTTCCTAACCACCTGTATGGTTGTCACCATTGTGGGTGAGCTGTTATTGCTTTCTCAAGAGATTTCTTATTTTCAAAGTGAATCTTTATCAATTTTGATGGTATCCATATCTTTTCTTCTCCTGTGGAAACAAGAGCAAAACCCCTTTCCCAATGTAGCACATATCCTGGCTTCCATTGTGAGGTCAACACATCCTTGAAATACACCAGCTGATTTAATTCTGAAGACTTTTCTATTATCCAATGTCTCTCTGCTGCTGTTGTCCCTTTCTCAATAGTGTTAAGAAAATTCAAGGTTGGGCCGGGCGATGGTGTGCACGCCTTTAATCCCAGCACTGGGGAGGCAGAGGCAGGCGGATCTCTGTGAGTTCGAGACTACAGAGCTAGTTCCAGGACAGGCTCCAAAGCCACAGAAAAACCCTGTCTCGAAAAAACCAAAAAAAAAAAAAAAAAAAAAGAAAAGAAAAAAAAGAAAAAAAAAGAAAATTCAAGGTTAATAAAGCATTATGTAATCTATTTCTGGGGGTATTTTCCATCCCTTTCTGTTTGTTTAACATATCCTTTAGAGTTCAATTTGATCTTTCTACAACTGCCTGACCTAATATTTAAAGGCCCAAGTATCTTTTTGTATTCTAAGTTGGCATTTTCAAAAGCCAGAGATTCAATAAGTACTCATCTAGCATCTTGGTCTGTTACTCCTATTTGTACAGCCTTAGTTAATCTTTGTAAAAAGTCACTAAAGGGTTCTTTCTGGCCCTGTTTAACCCTGGTATATCATTCAATTAGTTTTTCTAGTTGTTGAATCCTGTCCCAAGCATTTAAGGCTGCTTTGTGGCATAGGGACAAGATTTGTTCATCATAAAGAGCTTTAGCCTAAGTGCCCTCACCAAGAATTTGATCTTGTGATGTCTCAAGTCCTTTTGCTTTTCCCTGTTGTTCTAAAATTTTAGCCTCTGAAATAGCATTTAAACATCAGTTGAGGCCCATCATCCAGAACTGCTGAAACTAACTGAAGCCAGTCGTGTGGTGTCACCTTAATGCTAGAAGGCCCTGTCTTTATCATCTCCCTAAGAAATGCGGAATGCAAGACATGAGTTACAACAGCTTGCTTAATTTCTTTTAGATCATTCATTTCTATAGGTATCCATCTACCTTCTTTAGATCCTTTTGGGCCTTTAGAACTTGATGCTTTGTCAGAGTAGATTACAGGGTAGGAAGCTAAAACCCTGGGTAAGTCAGCTCTGACAGCTACTGGTGATGTTGAATCCTGCCCTTGTGCCTTCTTTTCCTGCTTATCAGCTCCAATAATTTCCTCAATAATTTCAAATCTTTTTACTACTGTCTTTTGCCTGAATCTCCTGGCCTCTATACATTTCTAGTGATTTCACTGAGGCACCTAGCCTCTGGTTCTCATTCTGCACATGTGATTCCAAGGTCTGAAGTTTTTCCTTTAAAGATAACATCTCATCCTTGGACATTATTGGATAGCATGCAGATTGCCATCCTGGAGAGATACTCTATCTGCTAACCTATCATAACTTTTTAACAAATTGTGATTGCCAAATTCAACAGTATGAATTCTTTCAGATAATTTCTCAGTATTCTTTGACATGGACTCAGTTTTGCCTGTCAAATTAATGTTACCCTTTTCAACAGTATTAATTTTTTCAAGTAACTTTTGATTTTTGATGGTATTAATCCTGTCAGCTAGCTGTTCATTATTAGTCTGTAAAGACTGTATCATTTCTGAAAGTGCCTCATTTTTTAGCTGTTATCAAACCATTTTCTTAAAGATATAATATAAAGAAAAAACTGAGTCTCAATACCCAATAAATGGATTAGCTCTGTTGTGGCGGGGATTTTACAAAAAACCACTTAGTAGGTAAAAGTAAATCAAGCCGGTGGGGGTAAGAGACTTTCTGGGCTGTGGACCATTTAGACCTTAAAGCTGATTCACCTGGTAGGTGTGGAGTCCGGATCCACGTGGTAAGCCAGATGAAGACAGATGCTAAAAAAGAAATCCCACACTAGCTCAGAATTGAGTATATAAAAGGTTATTTATTTAGGGGTAGACTCACAGATCACAATCCTCTGCTGGAACGGGGAACAGCAACTGAATCCCACAGCCGGAAAAGAGGCCAGACATGTGCTTTACATCGGCATAAATAGTATAAGAGGCCACGCCCAAGTGGGCGGGTAACTTAAAGGCCACTGGCGGTAGGGATTCCTACAGCAGCAAGCTGGTGGGTTAGGAAGTCAAATGAAGTGGAATGAGGTGGTTCATCTGCACCTTGATGCCTGGTACCTCACCCAGGGAGAACGGGAGTCATGTCCTGCCACGACTATAGTGTCATCACCTGGATGCATCTCTGCTCAGCTGGCACTGCAGGTGGCAGTCAGCTAGGGCCTCAGCTCGGGCTGTCATCCTGAACACCCACCTAGGCTTCCACACTTCATGACAGTCTAGGGACTAAGGCCCCTGACGTGTCAACTCAGGCTCAGACCAGTCCTTAAGGATGAATCAAGAGCAGCCCTGCCTTTTCTGATCTGGCCTCAGAAAGCAGGGCCATGCCATTGTCCCGTCTGGTTTCTAGTGAGTCACACACTTGCTTGGGGTTAAGAAGAGGACACTGACCCACTTCTCAGTGGCAGGAATGTCAAGGTCATGAACCTGTGAGTTGGCACATTATTGGAGCCACGAGTGATAAATAATCTTGATTGTTGACTTGACTAGGTTGAGAAATGTCCTGGACTGGTTAAAAGCTACACATTAAAAGGTTAAAAGGATTGCATGTGAGACAGTGAGTGGGGTAGAGAGATGAACCCTGGGTGTGGCCAATGCCATGTAACGGTCTGGCATCCTGGATAGAAGCATGTTGGAAGAAGGTAACGTGGGTGTGCACACCCCTTCTTCTGAACATGTGTAGCCGCAGCCACTGTCCACTGCCATCAGACTGTGGTTATTTGTCCTTCATCACAGGTTTGCCAGCAAGTCTCCACGGAGTGTCCAGGCCCTCGCCGCTGAACTGGACTGTCACGGCACCCAGCGTCTCGGTTTGAACAACCACAGCCTTCTCAGCCACTCTTGCATGCTTGCTGCCATTTTTGGACTACTCTGCCCTATTGTGTAAGCCAGTGTACTAAGTTCCCCTTTATAATACATATTCAATTGCTTCTGCTCCTTCGAGAACCCTAACACAGTATCCTTGGATGACAGACTGCTGCGGCTGGTGCTTTCAAAATGAGCCTTTCTCTTGATGAAGCCAGCGTAGGGGGAAGCAGAGGCTGAGACAAGGAGAGACTTGACTGCATCGTGTGAACACTGAGGCCCACTCAGGCCTGAAGTCAGGCACTTTGCGGTTTGTTCTTGCATGAGTGGCTTCTCTTTTCATCTCAAGAGCAGAGGTTCTGTCACTTGCAACCAAGAGTTCTGGCTGGTAGAGACAGACAAAGCAAGAGGAAGCTCTTTGGCACCAGCAAGCTCAAGTGTGAATCTTGAGCCTTCTTCTTCGAGCTGGTTAGCAGCTGATATAAGCTTCCACAGCCTGGACACCTGCCTTGACTGTTGGCTTATAGCGGAAGCCTTCAGACCCAATGCAGAGGGAGGCAGAGGAGCTGTGCTCTCACTGTGCAGGCAAAGACGGTTAGTCGTGCTCTGTTCACTAAAAACACCATTAAGAAAGTGGAAGAGATGGAAAAGCAAGCGTCGGGTGGGGAAAAGTTATCACTCAACATCACACGTGCTTGTGTTAGCCGCTTCCCTATTGCTGTGGTAAAACACCATTGCCAAGGCAGCGTAGAGAACAAGAGTATGTTGGAGCTTACAGTTACAGAGAAATAAGTCTGTGATGGTGGAGCAAAACAAATGCTGGCAGGACTAGGAAGCTAAGGGCTCACAAGTTGGACAGTAAGCATAAAGTGGCAAGGATGAACTAGAAATGGCAGGTCTCTAAACTCTCGAAACCCACCTTCAGTGACACACTGCCTCCGCAACAAGACCACACCTCTCAGGCCTCAAACAGCAACATCAACTGGGAACCCAGTATCCCAATGCCAGAGACTGTGGGGGACATTTATCACCCAAATCACCACAATAACTCTACCCAGTGTTGGGACAATTTTAGGCAATTGACATTGCTGGGAAGTCTTGGGTGACAAGCCCCTAAGAGTGATTCAGACTCACTCTGGGGTCTGGAGACATGGTGGTGGTTTAGAGCACTTTCTGTTCCCATAGAGGACCCAGATTCGGTTCCTAGCAACCACACCAGGTGACTCACCACTGCCTCTAACTCCAGCTTCAGGGCATCTTCTGCCCTCTTCTGACCTCCACAGGCACTGTATGCACGTGGTACACATAGGCTCATGATGTAAGATGTAGAAGGAGCGGCAGGTTGCATTCCGCCACCCGGCTAGCTTTACCCGAAATAATTATACGGAAACTGTATTCTTTTAAACACTGCTTGGCCCATTAGTTTCAGCTTCTTATTGGCTAATTCTCATATCTTGCTTTAACCCATATTTAGTAATCTGTGTAGCACCACGAGGTGGCTGCTTACCAGGAGAGATCTTAACCTGCATCTGTCTCGGAGAGGAGAGGCATGGTGACTGCCTGAGGCATCTGCCTTCTTCCTCCCAGCATTCTGTTCTGTCTACCCCACCTACCTATGTTCTGACCTATCAGGCCAAGCAGTTTTCTTTATTAATTAACCAATGAAACAACAGATAGACAGATGACCCTTCCCCATCAGTAAGACTTACTCTAGAGACCAAAGAAAATTTCCTCTCTGTCTATGTTCCCTGCCACTCCCCCACAGAATGCAGCCTTGAAGGGCCTTTGATGGTATCTTAATATACTTGTGCCAACCTATGCTTCAGAAGGCCGCTGCGGATCTTCAGAGGATTGCTGGGGTGGGGAGATTAATGCCAACTCCCCCCACACACAGCTGTTTCCTGTTGCTGAGGTCACAGCCCTCAGGAGCCACTGCTAAATGTCCAAGTGTCTTCTCTGTTGACCTTGCGGCTTCCTTAGAGGCTGCTCTGTGTGAGTGTCTGTCCCATTCTCAGAGGGTTGCAAACAGTCTTTCTCCCGTCCCCACATGCTTGAGTTAACAGATAAAACCATTAATTGCGAGGAAGCTCACAATCTCTCCCAGACTTTGGCACCCAGCACTTTCCCCAACACGCTCCATTTATCCGTGAGGTTTGTCCCTGGAGGAAGTCACATCCAAGTTGGCTCCTTGGCACTGTCTCTTCCTAGTCTCCCTGAAGCTACGCTGCCGAATCCAATCCCAGAGCCTCTGTCATCAACTGTAATGAACATAAATTCCCATACAGTTTTAAGTTGGCCATGGCCTTCTGGGATCCCAGTGCCCACATTACTGACATCACGGGGTTCCAAACTGAGCCCAGAGTTTCAAAGCAGAGCTGAGCCTCACTCTCTCAAATACTTGAGAGAAGCACCTCTCCCGGCTGGCCACCGCGGAGAGTACTAAGAATGCTGTGATAGTCACTTCATTATCTCCGCTGTGAGGAAGCCTCTGGGCGGATGAAACATTAAACCATTTGAAAAGTAATTTTTAACTTCTTTGTGTGAAGCCCTGCTAGATGTGATCAAATGTGGGGGAAAAGTGGGATAGAGTTCAAGGCTATGAAGCAGATCACCACGGGTCTCCATCCTTGCCAACAATTCTGCTGGCGCCTGAGCGATACCAGCATGACAGAGGTCCCACCACGGCAGGTGGCAGAGTCAAGTAGGACATTTACTAATTCCAAACTCTAATTAAGGCTCTGGACTGGGGCTCAGTTGGTAGAGTGCTTGCCTAACAGGCACGAAGCTGTGAGTTCAGTCCGAAGCTCTCAGGAAACCAGACATGGGGGGGGGGGGGTGCACGCCTGTAACCCCAGCACTTGGGAAGCTGGAGCAGGAGAATCAGGAGTTCAAGGTCATCTTCACTCCATAGAAAGTTGAAGGCCGCAGTTTCCCAGACTATGAATATTAACCCTGACACCTGGTTGCTTATGAATAAGACAGTATGCATGAAGTGCTGCTGAGAGCCGTGCTCAGAGCCAGAAGTGGGGGTGACTGCTACCACTGGGGAGCCTGCTGAGAACTGGGCTCTGCAGACATCAGTCGTGCCTTGGAGTCTAGGATGCCCTGCCAGCCCCAAGGACTTAGCTTTGCATCCAGATATAGGGCCAACCTCGCTCCCAGGCCAGCAGAGGCTTCGAAGGTGGGATATGCACACTGCACTGAGCTGTCCTCACAGGGTGGAGGATACTCAGTGGACAGAAGGTTATTGTGTCATCATGGATACTCTCCCAGATGGCTCCTGCCCATCCTGGGAACAGGTATGTGTAAACGGAAACTGCCCGTTCATTTCCTGGCCACCCAGACCCAAATAATCACACAAAAATTATACTAATTACAACAGTGTTTGGCCAATGGCTCAAGCATATTCCTAACTAGCACTTATATCTTAAATTAACCCATTTATATTAATCTGTGTATCACATGAGGCTGTAGCTTACAGGTAAGGTTCCAGTGTCCTTCTCCTTTGACAGCTACATGGTGTCTGTCTGACTGCTCCTTCTTTCTCTATATATCTCTGCTTTCCTAACCCAAACTCCCAGGGTCCAAATTCCTCCAACAAAACCTTGGTCAGGCCTATCACAGCAATAACTCAGTCCTTGGTACCAGCTTCTGTCTTAGGATTTTTATTGCTGTGAAGAGGCACCATGACCATGGCAACTCATATAAAGGAAAACATTTAACTGAGGTGGCAGCTTACAGTTCAGAGGTTCAGTCCATTATCATCATGATGTTGGTGGCATACAGACAGACATGTGTTGGAAAGGTAGCTGAGAGTCCTACATCTTGCGGGCAACAGGAAGTGAACTGAGACTCTGGGCAGCATGTTGAGCATATATGGGACCTCAAATCCTGCCTCCACAGTGACACACTTCCTCCAACAAGACCACACCTGCTCCAACAAGGTCACACCTCCTAATGACTCCCTTTGGGGGTCATTTTCTTTCAAACCACAACAAGACCTCTTCTCCCCTTGGATCTTCTACCCTCTGTCCACTTCCTGACTGTGGGAGCAGCTTAACCAGCTTGGGAAGGCCCTGGACTGTGCTGCAGGATGAGCATCATCCTCACGGATGCCTCCTTAACAGTGGCCTGGCTCTCCTCATCACCACTGAGCTCCGTGACAACTGCAGCCTCAGCTCCTCGCTGCTGCTGTTCCAGAAACTCCAGAGAGCTTTGGGACCACCAGAGGAGAGCCTGCTGAAGCTCCATCCTGACCCCCAGGTTCCCATTCAGCAGGTCCAGAGTCCAAGACCTGACATCACTGACAAGGTCCAGAGAAGCAGAGGTGGCTGGGAGCTGAGAGGACCAGGATTCTCCACCATGTTCACCTAAAGATGGAGACCACTGGACCTGGGTCTCCTAGTGTCTCACTCAGTGCCCTCTCCTGTGTGAGAGCCTGTGGCACATGGCTCATGGGCTTCATTTTTGTGCCCTCGCCCTGTCCCTGAGCCTCGTCACAAGTCTCCAGCTACACCGCCTACTTGCTGCTTCTCCTCCCCCAAGGACTGTCAGGATCTCTCCTCTCCCAGGGCCTTTGCACGAGGTTGTCCCCTGCTCACCTTGGTCTCTCCAGGACTCACTCACCCTCTCAGGCAGACCAGACCCTCCATGACTGCTCACACAAACTTGGCCTTGACTTCTACCATCCTTTACATCACCTGTCACCTCCGAAAGGTCCTGTGTTCAATGGCCACAGCCTGTCCTAGGCATAGAAAGTAACTGGAGAGGGTATAGGCATTTTTTAGGTCCCTCCTGTCTCTGCACCCAGAGCAGAGGCTGGTGGGCTAGGGCTCTGTGAACACCTGCTGGTAATGTCACGGGAGAAGAGACCATGTCCCAGGCTCTAGATCTACTCCCCCCCCCCCACACACACACAAACACACACAGCAACATCTTGATGACTGCATCTCTCACTTTGCTCTTGCCAACAGCTCTTGACTAGCCTCAGAGTCACTGGGGGAGAGAGAGACTTGCAGGTCTTGTGTGGACTGAGCCCAACCCCATGGAGTCCTGCACAGTTATGCCTGTCTGTTCTTTTTCCTCTTCTCTGGCTCTCAGCAGGAGACGCGCCCTGCTGCTTCCATTTCATCCATTAAGATGGGAAAAAAAGGAAAATGAAAGAAAGGCTCTCAGAAGAGCACCCTGAGGAGGTGGCAGCTGCCTGCAGTAAAAGGGACTCCATTCAGGGTCTTCACTGTCATCAATTATTGACCAAGCCCTGATTGTGTTCCTGGCGCCACCACCAAGACAGAGAGGACACAGGGTCCCTGCTCTGGGGCGTCCCATGGAGGGTTCCGAGTTTGAGGGGCTGCGTGTCACCCCCGGACACCTCCGCTCTTCTCTTGGGCCATTTGCTTTCAGTGTTATCCATCTGATTCCCGACTTCAAAAGCAACAGAGTTGAGAAAATGTTTCTCGAAGATAAAGAAAACTGACGTCTGTCTCCAATATCTTTAACACACAAACTGAAGTCTATCCTGGTTATAAAAGCAGCCGCTAGAGCGAATGAGTGTTCTTCAGAGTCTGCATGGAGTTTTCCTCCACACGACATTCTTTATTGATCTTCGAAAATTACCCAATAGCTCCAGAATGTTCTCCTCTGCTGCTGGATTCAGGCACTCTTCCCTTGTTTTGTTTTCTTCTGTTTCTTCTTTGCCTCGTCTGTTGTTATAAAGACCCTGAAGTGGACCTTCTCAGCCAGGATAAGGATGCTGTCTTTCTTCTGTCATCTCAACTCACGCTGGGAGGAGAGCAGAGATGACCCTACCTGTGAAACCCTGGTCCTCAGTCTTTCTGGGACCCCCACTTAACATCATCTTTCTCAAGAGGGGAGCAGGTACAGGGCACTGCTGGGCTTGCCTGGTCCACACAGTGATTCCCTGAGTCATGGGAATGCTGAATAAATGAACTGAGTTGTAAGGCTAAGTCAGCAGTTCTCAACCCCTTTGGGGGTCGAAAGACCTTTCCACAGGGGTTGCATATCAGATATCCTGCATATCAGATATTTACATTGTAATTCATAACAGTAGCAAAAGTACAGTTATTAAGTAGTAGCAAAACTAATCTTATGGTTGGGGGTCAGCACAGCATGAGGAACTGTAAAGGGTTGAAGCATTAGGAAGGTTGAGAGCCACTGGGCTAGGATTCCCCAGCTTCCTCCTGCTGTATTTTAGTTCAGTACAAGACAGGACATATCAGGAGTACCACTGAGGCACAGTCAGCCCTGCCTCTGCTGCATCTAAGAGGATGAGAGAACACAAGGCCTCTTCAGACCCTCTAGGTGGAAGTGTGTCTCAAAGGTGATGGTTCTCTCCACATCTCTAGTCTCTAGCACCAGACAGAAGAGTGATACTCACCAACACCTGCTGTTTTAGGGTTGATGCATTGTTGTCTCGTTGTCTCTTTGTCCTAAGGAACCTCATTTTTAAAAGATTATTATCTCTCTCTCTCTCTCTCTCTCTCTCTCTCTCTCTCTTTCTTTCTCTCTCTCTCTCTGTGTGTGTGTGTGTGTGTGTGTTTGCCTACACTGTGTACATGCAGATGCCCTCAGAGGCCAGAGTAGGTCAGATCTCTTGGAATTGGAGTTACTGAGAATTATGAGCTTCCTGATGTAGGCGCTGGGAACTAAACCTGGGTTCTCTGCAACAGCAGTAAGTGCTCTTAACCGCAGGGCCATCTCTCCAGCCTCCAGCACTCAAACACATTAACACTGAGTCACCTTGTTTCCCCACACACAATTTTCACAAGTACCTTGTTTAGTTGTTTTTGCTGGGGTGAGTGAGGGAGCATTGTTTTTGCTATTTTTTTCCAAGGAAGGGTCTCCCATAGTTCAGCCTACCCTTGAACTTACCATGGTAGACGAGACTGGCTGGGCTCGATCTCCTGACTCTTTGAAGTGAAACCTCCCAAGTGCTGGGGTTACCGGAATGCAATGCAACACCACACATCTCAACAAGTGCTATTTTTACCTTCTTGATTTTTTTTAAGATCCCCCGAGGGAGACCCACAGAGGTAGGCAGCTCCCAACTGCTTTGGCTTGTGCACGTCCCCAAAAGCCCTGTAGTAAAGGGTTGGTCTCCATTCCATAGTGATGACTGGAGGTGGTGAGACCTTTAATAGGTGTATCCCAGGTAGAAGCCCTCCAGTGATATGCAGGCAGCCCTTGAAAGAGATATTGAGGCCCCACCTTCTTCCTTCTCTCTTTACTTCCTGGATATCAGGAGGTAAACAGTTTTCTACTCCATGTATTCCTACCATGATGATTTCCTTGCCACAGGCCCCAAAGCGATAAGCCACCTAGCCACAGAAACCTCCAGAACTAGGAGCCAAAATAAGGTTTTCCACTTTTGTAGCTGATGATCTCAAATGCATCACTGTATTTTGTCACCATGATGCAAAGCGGACTGATTGATTTTCTCTCCTTTGCCTCTGGTTCTTATACACCAAGCAAATCTTTGTCCTCATCCTTCCCATCCTTAAGATATGCACAATAATGATTGTAATGATGATACTGATGATAGTGATGATGATAATGATGATGATGATGATGATGATGATGATGATAATGATGTTGATGATGATAATGATGTTGATGATGGTGGTGATAGCAATGATGATGATGATGATAATGATGTTGATGATGGTGGTGATAGCAATGATGATGATGATGATGATAATGAGGTTGATGATGATGATGATGATGATGATGTTGATGATGGTGGTGATAGCAATGATGATGATGATGATAATGATGTTGATGATGATGTCGATAGCAATAACAATGATGATGATGATGGTGACGGTGATGGTAATGATAACAATGGTGGTGATAATGACGATGGTAGTAATGATGATAATAATGATAGCAATGATGCTGCTGCTAATGGTGGTGGTGGTGATGATGATGGTGACAGTTATGCCAGTTACTTGGTGGTAAGCCCCACAGATGGATTACCTCCAGAGAAAATGTCAGAATGAATAAAAGCACCAGAGAATCCAGAACATGCAGACCACCAACACTTTTCATCCCCAGGAAGAGGCTGACTCTTGTTTAACAAACAGAGACAGAAAGATTAGGAAGTGTGAGGTATGAGCCAACGAGCTGACATTCTCATGGGCTTTCTCCATAGCGGAGAAAAGTGGGCTGCGGGCTGTCTGGTGAGAGAAAAGCAAAGCAAACACACACAGAGACATAGGCCAGAGGAACATGGACTGACCCCGTGGGAATGCATGCACGCGGAACCGTTGCCAAGACAAAGGAGTGAAGTGCAGGGACGCCATCTGGATGCGCTCAGACGCGGCTCTCACAGGAGGAGACAGGAGGATTCTCCGGGGCCCTGGCTCACAGGCCCAGGGGCCTTTGAATTTTTGCTAGTTTGAAGTTGAAAGTCCGTCCCTACAGCCAACACTGCAGCCTCTCTGCTCATGCCTTTCGGGCAGAGTCAGTGGTTCTGCTGAAGGTGGCGTCTTTGTCAGGGCCTGCGGTACCACACTGTGTCCTGGACAAGGATAAGCCTGAGCCACAGCCGACGGCAGGGGTTTCTGTGCAGGGAATTACCTCGTCCATCTGCAGGATAAGCTTCCTCCATACGTTACAGGCTCTTGTTATGACTCAGTGGCCAGTCAGTTGTCCCTGGAGCACCTAGGAACATTGTTTCTTGAACCAACATGTCAGATATCAATGCTGAAAGAGAAATGGCAGCCTGTGCCCACATGTCACAGATGTCCACCGTGATAACCAAGGCTCAATTTGACTTTGATTTTCCATGAGTCTGTTAAGCGTGGGCAGGTGCGGTTCGGATAACCACAGGCTCGGCTCTGCTCAGCAGTGGTGTGGTACTGGGGAGAGGTGACCATGCCTCTGCTGAGTGGCACAGCTTGCAAGGCGTAGGTTCTGGGTGACTATTACTGAAGGCCATGTTTAGTGGCTGAAGCTCTCTGTGTGACACACATTGACAATGACACTACATGGAGCCACCTGCACAGGCTTCCCACAGAGTTATCTTGGCTTCCAGGGGACACTTGGCAATGTCTGGCAACAGTTTTATTTTCATATTGGAGGTGGGGTGCTCAGCTGCTGGGTAGGAGAGGTCACAGATGCGAACAGCCAAACCTCCTAGAGTGCACAGGGTGGCCCCCAAACAGGCTCATCTTCCCCAGAGGTCAAGAGAACTATATCGGTTGCTCTCACACTGTTAACAGAGTCTGCCAGATTCAGTTTAAGGCAGGAAGGATTTATGTTGGCTCCACTGCCTGGTCCCATGGGCCTGTGCTGAACCGCATGGCAGCAGGCGTGGTTATGGCAGCCAGACCATGAGACAGAGGGATGGATGTCTTCATGTTGTAGTGAACAGCAATCAGGAAGCAGAGAACAAGAAAGTGGGGCCAAGGACAAGATACACCCCTTAAGGACATGCTCCCGGATACTTACCACCTCCAGCTAAGCCCTGCCTCCTACAATTTCCAGTACCTCCTAAAACTGTCACCAGCTGGGACCAAACATTCTGCGCGTGAGCCTACAGGCAGATAGTCCACATTCAGACCCAAAAAGCAGCCCAGGAGGAGAGACGGATTGAGCCTTGGTGCCCATTCCCATCCATCACCTGGGCATCTCTGGGGTGCACACAGCTCTGTTGGCTTAGTGCAGAACCAGGCTGGGGACGGGGAGGATCCATGTGGCAATTGCTCTCCCACAGCCTTCCTACTGCAAGCATTCCACTTGGATTTTGTTTTCTGTCGCTGCAAGAATAGTGGAGAAAAATAATGACAAAGTCGTTAAAAAATGTTCTCCAGTTAAAAAAAGAAGCAACTTGAAGTAACACGTGTGGCCCCGAAATTAACAAAAACAGAAGACATGATCAGCATCCAAAAGCTGAGCAACCAAAAGCGAAACAAAGAGGGGTGTCCAGATGCGAGCTGGCTGGTGGCAGGGAAGTGCAGCTGAAACCGTGGGGCTATGGGCCAAAGCTGCAGGGAGGCAGGGCCAACTTCCCAAACTAAACCCAGTCGGTGCCTATAGCCAGCACTTTACAAAATGGAATACTGGGATTGAGTAGGAAACACCCAAAGAGCAGCATTTGAAATGAAGATATGAATTTCTCTGTAAAGTTTTATATTCGTGTGTATTTGGTGTGCTTGCATATGTATGCCTGTGTGCATTTGCTGGGCTCTATTATTATATGCATATGTATATACATACATGTGTATGCATGTGTGTGTATGTGTGCGTGCACGCATGTGTGTGTGTGTGTGTGTGTGTTGTAGTGATTTGAATAAGAGATATCCCCACTGTCTTGGGCATTTGAACACTTGGTCCCTAGTTGGTGGCATTATTTGGGAGGTTTAGGTGGTTGCAGCCTTGCTGGAGGAAGTATGTCACTGGGGGTGGGGTTTGAGATTTAAAAGTCTCCACCAAGTCCAGTTTGCTCTCTCTTCTTCAGGCTCCAGACCATTCAAGGTGTGAGCTCTCGGGTCCCCACTCTTACTGCCTGTTGCTTGCTGTCAGGATAACCCACCATTGTGGACTCGAACCCTCTGGAACTGTAAGCCAAGTCAATTCTTTCTTCTGTAAGTTGCCTTGGCCGTGGGGTTTTGTTCCATCAGCAGGAAAGTGACTAAGACAGAAGTGTTCCTTTGTGGTGCCCAAGATGGAAGCCAGGTTCTTTCATGAGCAAGTTAAGCACTCTACCACCGAGCACAGCGACCGCCCTCTCTGAAAAGGGAATTTCTTCTACTGGGTCATGGTCGGCACAGCGAGAGAAACGCTGCAGCTGACTAAGTCGTGACAGGTTTAGAAAGAACTGTCGACAAATTTGCAAGTGAAGGAACAAGGGAACAAACTGGAACAAACTGGGACAAAGGGAAGCAACATAAGAAAGAAAGGCTCTAGCTTCTGATGCTTACCTGGCTTTGCAGAGGAAGGCATCTCCCTGCTGTAATGACATACCCACCTCCCACCTCCAGCTGCCCACAAGTGGTCCTTCCTCCATGGAAAGCTCAAAGTGTCCAAGACAGAGAATTAGCCTCTGGCCTTCTACTCTGTTGGTATTGTAACTCCCTCACCAAGCTGGTGAAATTATATGCCAATAAATACAGGGAGCCTATTCCTTTATTTATTTATTAAATACTGGTCATTTAATAATCATCATTTTAATAGTCTCGTAGTTTAGTGTGTCCTAGGGAAAGAACCAAAGCTGTGGTTTCAGGAAGGTGGCAGATAAGGTAATGCCATCACGAGCGGAAGAGTTCAGTGACATAGGCCTCTTTTTAGCTGAGAACACACCAACAGAAAACAGCCGCCTGGGCTCCACCAGCCTCTGCATATCAAGAGATGGCACTGGTAGGAACTTGGGAAATGCCGTGGCCAACAGGACTGGCCTCCTTAGAGCTCTGCAGAAGTACTATCTCCTTCCCTATCCATGCCCATTACCTAGGGAAAGGTAACAGAACGCAAGATCTCAGGACCGCAAAGTTAACAGGTTGGTCACACTAAAGGTCTGCCTAGAAAACACAAATGATAAACAGTGCAGAACTCATGATGATATTCCTCCACGGAGTCACACTCCTGAAGTTACACACACACATGCACACACACACACTGGGGACCTAGCACAAGATGCTCAGATGGCCCCTGGCTGCATGAGAAGTGGGGTCTGCACACGCAGCAATTGATGTTATTTGACTCGTTATAGAGATACTTATTCCAGGGCCCTTGTACTGGAATATGACATGACCTCTGAATTTTGCTCACTGTGGCCTGTGTAACACATAGATGGATAATCAAGTTCCTATATCCCCACCCCTCCCCAGCTGTGGTCACACACAACCTTCCATTGTTCCTCATAAGGGGACCTAATTCTGACCTTCCCTGCCTTCCAATCTCTGTCAAAGCCTACTGCCTTCCTGAGATCAGGGGTCACTATAAGCATCCTTGACATCTGGAGTAGGTCATAGCTCAGATCTCTGGCATCCCGGCACATCCACAAAAAGCCCAGCCTAGTGGGACTAGACAGAGGAGCCTGGCGTGAGCCAGGTGCAGCCCAGATGGTATCATATTGACTCTAGTATCTCCAACAATAGAAAAAGGAAATGACCTGTTTGTGACCTGCCAGTCCCTCTCTGCCTGATTATAAGGGACCTAGTACTCTCTGGCTGTCACTGCTCCCTGGGAATGGTCTGGAATGCATTGACTCAAAGCTTGGCTTGCCTGAACTGATGTTTTTACGTCAGCCTAGAAATCTGTACAGTTCAAACTCCACCCACTCCTCAGTCACCCATGTGACCCCAGGCAGCTCCCAAGCTCGTGTCTCTCTGTGGAAAGTAGGAATTGTAACATGTGTCTCATGTGCTCACTGGAGCCATATGAGACACCCCAGGGAGGCTCCGCCAGATCCTGCATGGTGCCACTGCAGTCTCTAGGGAGGAAGTCACAGCTGCTGGAAGAAGGTCCAGGTCAAGAGGGAACCATGAGGGCATGCCTGTGTGGAAGGAAATGAGCCAAGTCTATGGGCAGACAGTCTCCAGAGCAAGGCCATGGGCAGTTCACGTCTGTAGAACCAGTCCGCTGTGCGGTCCCAGGCTCTCTTGCCTGCCACAGGGCACTCAGATAATAGCCAGGACCTGAAAAGTTGAAACCCAGGGCAGGTAAGATCAACTTGAGAGACATCAACACCAGGACAGCCACCACATCACCCAGAGCACAAAGCAAGATTTGTAAGAGCCTTGGGTCAAACTGACTGCCAAAGCCAGCATGGGGCTTAAAAGAGACCCAGACACAAGATCTGGAACACAAGAGAAAGTGGATGTGTTGGCAAAAGGCCAGAAAGCTGTCCCAGCTCTGGTTTTGCTTCTCTCCTCCTTCTTTCTTCTTCCTTCCTGGCTGCTCCCCCAAGGTGCTGTCCCTCCCCGTCTGTGGCCTGAGAGGACATCCCAATCAGGTGGAAAGTCAGAGCTCTTTACCACTGCCACCACCCAGCTTCCTGTGCGCCAGCTCTGCCTCCAGGGAAAGCCTCCCACAGCTCCTCCATGGTGGGTCCCCAGGTGCAAAGTGTCTTCTGCCTGTTGCAGAACCCTGAACACCTGCGCTTTTAACTTAAAAGATGTATCTCTGATCAGGTGAGAGGACTCAGGAGGGCGAAGGTGCTTCCCGCCATGCCTGCCAACCCGAGGTTGTATTCCTGGGACTCACATGGTGGAAGGAGAGAACCAGCTCCTGCAAGCTGTCCTCTGACCTCCACACACCTCCATACATGTCTGTGAAACACACACACACACACACACACACACACACACACACATACAATGTAACAACAAAAAAGAACACTTTTATTTTTGTTTTTTTAAGATTGTGTCTTAATGACAGGCCTCTAAACTGGTTTATAATGAAGGATCCAGAGGAGTTGGCCCTTCCCATTGTCTCTGTGTCACAAGAACCAGAATCTTCTGTGCCATCACGTTCCTGGTTCCTGGACTGGAGAGAATCTCTCTCATGGACTCCGGCTTTGCTCAGCCTCAGAGGGCAAGAAGAGGAGCTGGTGCCAAGGAAGAAGAATCAGGCCGGAGCCCTAGAAACCCCGCCCATGCCTCTGCTAACTCCTTGAGTGACTCCAGTCCTCAGGTGTTCCCTGTGGGGCAGCAAGATGGGATCCAGCCTGTGACCTCTGGGTGGAGTTCTAGAAACGCAGACCTGGCTTTCAAGGCTAACCTCAGGGCTCGGCCATCTCCAGCTCTGGGGCTGGACTGGTTTCCATGGTTCCCTGGTGTTGGGGGAACCTCCAGGAAGCACAGGGCCTCGGGGTTGCAGCGTTCCTGTGATCCAGGGGCCAAGCCCTGCCTGTGACACTAACGCGTTAAATCAGCAGCCTCAGCAACATTAACAAGCTCCTGGCTGGACTGTGATGTTTGGTAAAGGGATCATTAGCTGCTGGCAAACACCATGTGCTGAGGAAGGGCCTCAGGCTCTGACAAATGATAAATGAGAAAATTAGAGGCTTGGAGAAAATGTAAATATCATCCTTTGTAAGTCTGTCCCTTGGCAGGGAGCGAGAAGATGTTTCCTTGGAGCGCTGAGCCGGTTCTTCTATTCTCTCCTCCAGCGGGAAGATGCCGTGGATGTTTTACATGTGTTTAAATATCTTGATTTGTCTTCTAGCTCCCAGCAATAGGTAGGTAACAGGCTGCAGTGTCTGCTTCCTCTAATCCCGTGTTTCAACATCACCCTGGAAGGAAGGCATTTAGACACTTTCTTCTTCCTTGGCCCCCTTGTGAAATTTTAACACCACAGAGATACTATATATGCGTGCTCTGTGGTTATCCCTGTGTGTTTTCATAAAGCAAGATCTTGTTTTGCCACTTGCCCTGTCTCTACCCTTCCTTCAGAGCCCACTTTTTCCCATGATTTTTCTCATTCATTCTTTCAACCAGTCATTCATTCATGCATGTGTGCAACAGAATAGGGTCTGGGGCCATGGCTGCATACACAGGAGGACCTGAGTTTGGATTTCTAGCGCCTATGTAAACACTGAGCACGGCATCATGGGAGGCAGGGACAGGAGCATCTGTGGGGTTTGCTGACAGCCAGTCTAGCCAAATCAGGGAGTTCCAAGTTCAGTGTGAGAGACTCTGTCTAAAAATCAAGGGGAAGAGCCATTGTGGAAGGCATTCAATGTTGGCCTCCGACCACCATACACTTGTGCACACATGCATGCACACGTTCACATGAAGCACAATTAATAAAAACATCAAAGCAGCCAGCCACTGGCTCTTACCTCGACCTCAGTCCGAATTGGCAATCCTGCCTCCAAGAATCTCGGAATGAGTCTAAGCCTGAGAGCTGTCCTCTCCTGATTTATATTCCTCTCTAGGGATGAGATTAAAGGCATGCACCACTGGGATTAAAGGCATGCAACACCCGGTTTCTATGGCAACTAGTGTGGCTGCTGGGATTAAAGGTGTGTGTTACCACTGCCTGGACTGTAAGGCTGACCAGTGGAACTGTTTTACTCTCTGATCTTCAGGCAAGCTTTATTTATTAAAATACAAATGAAATGTCACTACATTCGCATATACAACACGCACAGAGAAGCAGCCATGCTCGCCTGGGACAATTTCTAGGCAGCTGTGTTCCCGTAGTTCTGGCACTGTCGCGAGGTCAAAGGACAGTGACAGGTCAAAGAGCGACTACAAAGTGCATCCGTGCAGATGGATGGATGCAGCTGAGGATGAAGATGCAGACTAGGAGAACCGGATGTGGTCCAGAAGGGCTTTGCAGGCGGGGTGGGAGAAGGTGGGAAGCTGTCTAGGTTGTGGGTTTACGGGGACACAGGGCTGTAAGGAGAGAGGGTGGCAGGACATCATTTGAGAGGGATGGGGAAAGCTGACTTTGAGACCAGCGTGGCTGCAGCCCAGGTGGGAAGATGACACCTGAGAGGTGATGGGTAGGGGCAGAAGGCAAACCTCAGACCTGTGAGGACTTGGGGAATGGGAGCCTTGGAGTCTGAGCAGGGAAGGGAGTCACATGACCTAGATCACTTAAACAGGATTAACTTTCTGAGAACAGGTGGGGTGTGCCCCAAGGGCTAGTCTGGGAGACCTGCAGTGAACCCATAGTCCTGAGCCAGGGGAAGAGAGGAGGGGCCTGGTGCAGCCATCCCTGCAGGATCTGCTGAGAAGCGAAGCTTAGAGGGAAGGCATAGAGGGTGCCTTCCAGACTACTGCCTGGACGCTGGGACAAGGGTGTACACAGGCATATGAAGGTAGACAGGGGGTGATCTAACAGTTCTTCTGGCTAACTCTGCAAGGGTGGACAGCGTGCGTGGTCAAGAGACTTTATGGTTCTGCGGGCACTGCAGCTGAACACTTCTTGAACCTGTATAAATGAAAATGTGTGGGCCACATATCACAACGCAGGAAGAGGATCGCATGTAAGGGACTGCACGGGGCTTCCTTCTGCCGTGTCTCTGGGCCTGGAATGTCTCTTGCTGTTCCTGTTTGGTGTTGTGCCACTTCATAGGCTACACACAGCAGGATGGACCCTCACAGGCCAGGATCTATGGGGCAGAAGGGTTCTTTCCGCTGAGCTGATTCTCCAAGGTGGAGTCTTCTTTTCGGCCATGGGTATAAAGGCACATGTTGGTGTGTCCGGTTAAAATTACAGTGAGGGCCGACAAGGTAGCTCATTCGTTACAGATGCTGGCTGCCTGGACTGATGATGCTAGATGCTCGCTGCCCAGGTGATGAGTTAATTCCTGGGACTCAGGTGGAGGAAGAACAGAACTCACTCCAAGCTGTCCCCTGACCTCCGGTCACATGTATACATATGTGTGCGTGCACACACATACACACACTAAATTAATTACCATTTTTAAAATGTACAAATCATTAAAAAAAAAAAAAAAAGCTGCCAGGACTCTCTGTGGAGAAACTCCCCTATGGAGCAGAGCCCCTGCAGACTCGACAGCTCAGGCCAGCACGACCCCTCCCCACTAACAGCACCTCACCAGGGTTCCTACCCTGCATGGTCTCACCTACTCTTGGCCCCTCCCCCAGCTTGCCTTGCCTTGCCCCTGCTCTTCTTCCTCTTCTAGCTTGGAGACCCAGCCCTTCCAGGCTCCAAACCACCCAAACCGACTCGTCCCTTTCAGACCCCACTGCCACCTCTGATGTACCCTCCACTGTAGTCCAGTCTCCTAAATTGGTCTTGCCCTCCTCCTTCTGACCTCACCCCTGCTCTGGCCACGCCCTCCCTTCCTGGTGCATCACTGTGGTCTTAGCTAAGGCACAAGAAAGTGCCAGGTGGTTTTCTGGAAGCCTCGCATCTACAGCCTAATGCACTTGGAGCCTCTGTGCTCACTCACATCTGAAACCTCCTGAGACTACTACGTGCATGTCAGGCCTAGGCTCTCATTGGTGACAGACCCAGGAAGTCCCTCCTCTGAGATGACCCTAGTGAGGTGTGCACCAGGACACAGGATGCCCATGAGACCACTCTGAGGGCTAGCCCCAACCACATAGTAAGTTCCTGAGCAGATTCAGGCTTGGTTGTGTCTGTCTGCAGGTCAGTCTATAGCCTGGTCTGTGGAGCTGGGAGATTGGTTATCAGGCAGCGTCCCTTCAATGGTGTGTGGACCAGCACCTTTGCTGACCCAGGGATGATGGACAAATCCCAGTGACACTCACAGCTGCCCCCTGTCCCCGCATCTGCTATGACTACTAATCCACCTGACATTTTATTTTGATCAAAGGCGCGCACACATCTCAGTCCCTTTACTGTACAACCTGAAGTGTGCACGACCCCACCTGCGGGAACTGCAGAGTGCAGAACGGTGAAGTCGATATGCACACGTGTGCACGCAGACCCCGTGAACGCAGAACGAAGCCCCAAGGGCTGTGCCACCCGTGTGTGAGTGTATTCAGATGTGGTTTTAGACACACGTGGATTGCCCAAAAGCCTCTTGAGTCATGGGCCCAGCTCTGCTCCGGCCTGTGGGCTACCCTCTCAACCTCACCACCTGTTCCTCCCCACACACTGCCCACTTCACGCTGCTCACAGCCATGCCTTGATGTGTTCCAGTTCAGGCCTTGGCTCCTGCTACCCTTGTAGAGAACAAGTCCCACCTTCATGCCCTGTTCACACCAGCCTCTGCTGAAATCCCAGCCGGCTTCCCTGACTAGCCCCTCATCTCCCACCTTGCTTTGGATCCATTGCCCGCCCACCCAGACGATCTGTTCCACAGAGACCAAGCCAGGTACCCAGTGAAGGTTTGGTGGGCACTTGTGCAAGGACTCGGTGTTTGTGTGTCTGGCATGAGTAACACACGGATGCTGAAGAGCATAAGAACACGCCTGTGCAGGGCTCCCACCCAACCAGCAGGGACCGGACAGGCACGGGGCAGCCTCGGGAGAGGACAAGAGGCCTTGACTCTGTCAGGCTCAGGTCTCACGGCAGGGTGATGCACTTGTGTAACAAGAACTCATTCCAGCTAAGTCAGTTTCAGGCAATATCCATTTCACAGTGAAGGAACAGCAAGTGTCTGTCCCTCGCTCGAAACAAAACAACTTCTGGAGCATTAAAATAGCCCCAGCAACAGACACAGGGGCCTCTGCCTCCAGTGCTCAGCTCCCAGGATGCTGAGCCTCCTGCCTCATCGGACCCTCGGGACAGCACAGAAAAACTGTGGGAAGAGTTGTCATGATTCCTCCCAGTTGACAGCTGAGTGACTTCCGTGCCTTGGGCACTTGTAGGCAGATGGCAGGCATTCATTCACCTGGTCCTTCTCCACCTCCCTACCCAGCAGTCCCTGGGGCTGACCCCACCTCCAGCCCCAGGATTAGGCTGTGATTGGCCAGATCCAGTGAGCACACTCCATCCCCCACAGAGAGTGGTTCCCAATGGCTCAAAAGCAAGGGGCAAGGAGCTGCCCCTGTGTGAGCCAAGCAAGCAGGCTGCAGCACGCAGCCCTTGACACCTCCTGTTGTCACTGTGGGAGATGAACCAGGGCTGACCTAAGAGAGGAGGCAGAGGCCACAGGGAGCCGACCCTGCCTGATCCCACCATCCCTAATGCCCTCCACCCCTGGAATCTTGAAGGCTAGATCCTTCAGAAAGCTGTTTACAGAGCTCTCTGTCCTTTATGGCCATCAGCCACCTGCTTCTGGCTCTGGGGTCACACAATGTGACCAGTATACTACGGCCCAAATCTCCCAGGTCATCTCTGTGAATTTGTACCTTCCCAAAGCCAACCTGCCCTTGTGTATGAACGTCACAGTTAGACTAAAGACCGCCAAGGTCATTCTCAAGTCATGCTGCCCAGCACCTAAGGGGACCCATGGGACAGAGAGGCCCTGAAGGAACAATAACCTCCATGATAGGGAGGGAAGCAAGGTTACTCTGCCAGCAGCTGCCGATGCTTTAAGCTATCAGAACACAAGAGATCCGGCAAACCGAGACACCTGGGACTTCCCATGTTAAAGCAGAGTTCGTGTCCCCCACCTACAGGGAACTTCCACACGGGCACATAAACCAACCTTTGAGAAGCCTCCCACCGCCCCAACAGCAGAACAGTCTCGTTGCTAATTTAACCTGAGTTTCCGATCACCTGGAGTTACGGCTTTTCTCTGCTGAAGGAGAGTGCTTTGGGGAAATTATATTTATTTGGTTCCACTGCCTTCAAAGAGAGTGGTCTCACACGCCCATCTTGACAGAATCAGGTATGGAGCCAAGCTCATCAACACACATCTGATCATCCTCACTGTCCCATCCCCCAGACCCCTGCTCTGAGTTCCCTCTGTGGTCCTCTCTCCCACCTCGAACACAAGGAGATGTAGGCACTGATGTCATCATCCTGGCCCCAACATACAGCCACAGTGGAATTTTGCAGTGTGTTGCCAGTTCAAGGCTGAGCTGGCCTGGCTCGGGGTCTACATAAAAGGAGACATTCCATCTTCAGTGGCACCTGGTAGCAGCAGGTGACAGCAAACACTTCAGGCCTGTGACACTCTCAGGCAAAGGCAATGCTGGAACCAAGAAAAGAGCTGCAGTTTGAGGCCATGGAAATTGCTTTCTGGTTTCCGCTGGGCCATTAGCGGTAAGAGCTCGCGTGATGGACGCTTGGCATCCACTCTTTCAATAGCCACGGTTGCAGCGACAGTCTCTCACTTCAGCCCAATCAGGACAGGCTAACACAAGGTCAGTGTTCATAGCCCAGGGTTCCTGAAGGAGAATAGACCTCATAATTAATTTTTAATAATCTTACAACCAAGATTAATTACTGAGGCATGAGGAAAACCACTAAAAATATTATTGGAAAACCATCCAGGCGGTGCTAGACTGGGGACTTTGGATCTGGAGAGATCTGGGGTTAAAGCCTGGCTTCACCATGTGCCTGTCAGATGGCCCTGGAGATGGCTCCTACCCAAGGACATTTCACACCTGACAGTGTCACTTAGTGAACAATCACTGACTGGAGAGTTCACTCGCCTGGGAAGGGTGTAGACCTGAGAGCGAGCTCACCTACAGAAATTACTGCCCTGAGCCGTTACTCACCCAAGAGCTCACTCACCTGAAAAGGTCACTCACCAGTGGCCAGTTTCTCTGTTGCTCTGGCTGCAGCGAGGACTTCAGGTGACCTCCAAAATACTCACTTCCGGCTAATGGCCTCTTCATCTCCATTGTTATAAAGCTGGTTTCAGGAACCACCCAAGTCCTCCTGAGCAGAGTCTGGGCTTTATCAAGAGCCATGTGACTCTGGAGGGTGTCACAGTATGGCAGTGCCACCATAAGGCATGCAGTGCTGGCCCCCAGTTTGGTGCTTGATGCTTGCAGGGATGCTTAGCAGCTACAGGATGGGACACTATCCTCCCTCCCAGCCGTGTTTTCCTGCCGCTGTGCAGCTTTTCTCGTGGTTTTCATGGTTTGCGTGGGGTTGTTTTGATGTCTGTGTGGTGCTTCCCATCTGATCGATCCTCACATTTTGCTTTTGGGAAACAACCCTCTATGCAGTAGCCTTCTACAGACCTTTAGGAGAAGAGGAGGAAACAGAGAGAGGAGAAAACAAAGAAAAAAACGTAGTTTACCTCTTTCAAGGAACAAAACATGCAGCCGTCTGCAGCTGTAGAAATAGGGAAGTGGAGGGAACCACCACAGAGATCAGGGTGGAAGGTGAGCGCAGCTCCGTGGCACCTGCACCCCCCACTCAGCTCAGAAAGAGGCTTCACCTGCTGAGGATCCAGGAGACAAAACAAGTCGGGACAGGTGAGCTCCTTGGTGGCGAAAGCAGCTCCATTAGTGCTCAAGGCCCCTTTCATCAGGGGGCACCCTCTCCTAGCTCATGCCATGACTCAGGCTGATGAATTAAGCAAAGAGCTCCTTGCAGGGAGCCCTGCTAAGCTGGACTCAGAGCAGAAGACCTCACTATCTTCATATGCAGAAAGTCATATGTTTGGTTGATGTATCTAGTTTTAGGGCCTCTTATCCTACACTCTCCCTGGTCAGTAACGACAAGACTGCTCCTCCTCCAAATCCAGTCACGGAACTAACCACACAGGGCGGATTGCTGTGGCCAAGCACTCAACAACAGAACCTCCCTCTCGAGAGCCACTGCCAGAGTGAGCATGCGCTCTGCCCCAGAGAGCACCATCAATTTGGGTACGGAGCTAAAGGGAACCCATTCTGTCCCTCCACCAGCGTTTGCTGACTGGTTGTTCCATGCGGTTCATTGCGGGAGGCTTTGTGTGGTAGAGGAGGAAGGGAACCTGTGCCTTTCTTTCAGGGCTCTGCCTTCTTACAGGTCCCAGTCTTGATGAAATAACCGCAGACTCAGCCACTGAGCCCATATAGTCATTTCCTTCATCTCCTGATCACGGCCCATGGCCACGAACCCACTCCGGTCCTAGGCAGCATCATCCATTGTTAGAGCGCTTTAGAAGTTCCTATGTTGACAAGATACCAGGTCCCTAGTCTGGAGGGAGTGAGGTTGGGGGGTTGGTCCTCAGGGCCTGCTGGGGAACACGAAGTGACCTAACTCTTCCATTTCCTTCTTCAGCACACTCTAGAGGAGCTGAAATTCATGCCAAATGGGGTGCTCACTGTATAAAGGCAACTCCCAGAGTTCCTGCAGTCTCCCCAACAGAGCTGCTTTCTGAGTCCCAGCAGTGGAGAAATCTTGGGGTCTGCTTTCCTCCCCTCTGTGTGGTGTAGAGAGGCCACCCTCTCATGGTCACAGGAGACCCATTTGAACTCAGCAATCCTGCCTGCTAGAGGAGTCCCCGCTATCCTGAATAGCTACCCACAAGGGCACCGAGGTCCTGCTTCCTATGGGGAAAGGCTACAGCATCCTTCAGAAAAGCCTCCACTGATGGAGGGTATCTTGGAGGATTTCAACAGCTCTGTCTCATCCTGTGACCCACATGCACACTGAATTGCGCGTCTCCCATCTGGAAGGCTCCCCTGGGGAGGCCTGAGAGCTAGTCCTTACCCATGTGGACCCCTAATGCCAAGGCCAAATGAAAGGAGTCCAGGTCCTTAGTGACCACTCCACCTGCTTGTCCCTCAAGAGTGTAGCCAGGATTTCTATAGGTTAGAACATAAAAGAAATGGGAAGGCTGGGGAAAGGGGAGAGAGGGACCCCTAGGACTATGGAACTGTGGGCTAGTCCTGGCCAGAGCAGGAACTGTAGGTGCTTCAGGGACTGAGGTGGGGTCTAATGGGGGACAGGATGGGGGGATTTATGGGAGGGGAGGTAAATTCCCAAGTCCTCCAGGGGACGGAGGTACAGAGACCAAACTTACAACCCTAAGCAGAATCCTCCTGCCCCCAGCAAAAAGCTCAAGGTGTCCTGATCACACGGCCTCTCTTGGCCTCTCTTCCCAGCGCATTACAACAAGCCATCTGGTCCTTCCTCTCCACTCCCTGCCCAGAATTGAGTAAGGTGAAGAACTAAGTAGGGAAAGTGAGCATAGGGAGGATGAAAGAGAGGAGGGAGAAGGTGGTAGGTGATGGAGGCATACATGAGCATGTGTGTGTAGGAGTGTATGCACACACAAGCTAGGCATACATGAGTGTGTGTGTGTGTGTGTGTGTGTGTAGGCGTGTATGCACACATGGGCTCTCTTACCCTTGTAAGCGTAGGAAACCAGGAGCCTGACTCAGACCCAGCCACTGAATATTTTTTTCTTTTCCTACTTCCTGTGTAGAATTAGAATCGAACAGTCTTCACATTCACAGTGTGGTCATGCAGATTGTGTTTATAGCTGAAGAGGGGACTCTAGAGAAAATTTGTATTTGTATTTGTGTTTTCCAAAGTCTGAGTTTTCCCTCGCCTGCCGCTGGTAAGGCCCTGTTAGGTGCAGGACACATGGTCTCTGCTGGTCTAACATGGGGTGGTTCCGCCTATCAGGGACCCCAGGGTGGCCTCCCTGAGTGAGTCAGGCTTCTTTCTGTATCAGTGAGTACCCTGGTTCAGATGTTTCCCTCTGAGCACGGACAGCCTCACAAGGCCCAGGCTCCTGTTTCACCCGGAGGGGGCTTCCATTCACTGGGGCCACTAGGGCCACTGGAGCCACTGGGGCCACTGGGGCTCTGGGACATGTTTATATGGAGCCGTGAGGCCAGGGGGAAAGGTGGGCAGTCAAAGAACCCCACTTTTAAGGGCTCTCCCTGAGTGTTACAAGATCTTGCTTTTCTTTCTATACATTGGAAATACAGAGTAATGTGGCCACACTGAGCAGCAAGGGAGGCCGGGAAGGGCAGGATTTATTCTGAATATACTACACTACCTGCACTTAAAAACTTCAGGTCCTGAGCTGGAGAGAGCAGAGCTGACAAAGTACACATGCATGTGCACACACACATGCAGCCACACACAGACTCACACTCACACACACATGCGAATTTCAAGAAAAGAAGAAAAGCTCATATCCTTTTAGCTCAGAAAGGCAGGGAGCTGAGCAAGCGCAGTCGCTGACACAAAGACACCAGTTAGTTAAAGCAGCCACTACCGAAAGGCTGGCTGCACCAAGGTCAGTGGGAAATTAAGCAAATACAACCACATAGAGGTAACTCTCCATAGCATCAGCAACTGAACCCTGATTCCACAAAGACTATTCATCTAGAACGTTCTCTGTGTTGTGTTGCATACTCTTTCCTTTGTGAAGCTGAGGGCTTCTCCTTTGAGACCCGAGTGGTTTACAGAAAGTTTGCTTTTCCACTACTGTGATAAAACACTGGCCAACAGCACCTGGGGGGGGGGGGGGGGCTTCTTTGGCTTACAGTCCACCATTGAGGAAAGCCAGAGCAGGCAGGAGCTTCAGCAGGAAGCTGGGCTGGAACCTGAAACAGAGACCATGGCTGTTCACAGACTCACTCACTCCCTGGCTCAAGCTTAGTTAGCTTCCTCATTCAACCCAAAAGCACCTGCCTAGGGAAGACATTGCCCACAGTGGGCTGGGTCCTTCTACATCAATTAGCAATCCAGAAAATAACACACAGATGTGGCCTGGAGACAATTTCCTGGGTGTGTCAGGTTGACAATAAAGCTTAGACATCAAGGTACCTTTACACAGAGGTTCTGGTGTCTCTCTCGTGTGGAGGCCTCTTGGATGGACCGTGGGAAGGGAGCCCGGGATCGTCCAGTTAGAACCCAGAGCTGACTAGGCTAAACCTCAGCCAAGAGGGCTCCTTCCTCAGCAGGCCTCCCGCTCTTTGCTTGTGGTATCCCAGACAGAGGCACAGGGAGTGTGACACCATCAAGAACACCTATGAGGAATCTCCTAGGTGGGTAGTGGGGCCCCTCTTTCCTGGAGCAAGTGGAAGAACGGGTGACATTGAAGAGGTTGCCCTCCGTTGTGAGTCCCTCCTGGCTCTGCCCACGGGAAGCTGGCTGTTTGCCTGAGCTTCTTGTTTTCTTCTATTTGGTTTTTATACTTTCCAAATAAGATGTAAAGGCACACACGGCGCATAATTATAACACTTGCGGGGTAGGGGGGAGCTGTTTTCTTTTTTAACCACATCACTGCCGTTCCCAAAGTGTTCTTACAATTAAAGGGCACCAAAAAGGCCTGTTCTGGGAAATGGGGGTGATGACTGCTTCCAGAATGGGGAAGACATTTGAACTCAACTGTACAGGCACGTGTGTGGGTGCATGCATGTGTGTGCATCTGCATGCATGTCTGTATGTATGCGTATGCATGTACACGTTTGCATTTAACCAGGTCTTTTATGCTGTGTGTTCTGGTATTTCAGCATCTAAGGTCCTTGCTAACCATGGAGACCTGCTTTTGCCAGGGTGACCAACCTCCAGACACAGGAAGCAGCTTGCCTGCAGTCTCTGTCTGAGTGCCAACCAGCCCCAGCCTAGAACGCACACTCAACACCTTCCTTGTTGGGCACCAGATCTGCCCTAACCACGCCTAAGGTCAGGTACAGCAAGGGACAGCCCAGAGTCCTGCTACACCTGCTTGGCCTGCCTCACCCTGCCCTTCCTGCAAAGGCCACCCTAGTGGCCCTTGTGCACACCTAGTCTGTCTGTTCCAACCCTAGCACTTTGCTGGAGGTCCTGTGTTGTGTGCTGGTTCCTGCTTCCAGGGATCAGTGAGAGTGACCTCTTCCCTTGTGACAGTCTTCCCTGAATCTGTGTGTATGTCTCAAACCCCAAAACATGCAGTTCCAACTCAGCGCATGATGGAAACCATATGTTTCTAGGTCCCATTCAGCAGGCCACATAGGACAACTGCATGTCCCTTGGCCCCTGGTGTGTGTCTAGACAATGTTTGACTTTGCATCACAAAAGGCGCCCTGTGATGTCAGAGGCGCTATGAATCACAGTGACAGCTCCCCCAGTATCCAAGAGATCTCCCCTGGCTGCTAAGTCACCATCCCTCCCCCCAACCCCCCTGTGAGAACCAGTCACTATACTGAGCATCAGCTGAAGGGCCTGGATTCCACATGGAATGACCCACATTGTGTCCAGCTAAGAACTAGTAAGCCTCTGGCTAATTTCCTGCTCTCGCTGCCCTGGGAACCTGTGCTGTTTGCTCCTGTCTAGAGCCTCTGTGGCTATGCTGAGCACTGGCTGCTCTGGCCAGGGTTTCCATAGCCACCTCCAGGCTCCAGGCTCTGGGACCAGGCTGCTGCAGTCTGTGAAGGAGGCCTCTCCTCTGCCCTCTGTACTCCTGCTATCTGCACGACTAAGCTCCCCTGCCCTGCTCTTTCGAATGTGTTTGTTGACATTTCTGCATCTCTAAATGGGGGGGAGGACAAGTGACTTGCTCACTGAGTCTGAGTGCCTAAGGCTCAGGTCTGCTTCTCCTGCTCAGGAAAGATGGATGGCCCTACTCTTCTTGGTAGAGACTGCACACAGTCCCAGCCAACCTATTTCATGAGGAAGGGGGTGGGGGCCAGGTATGATGGCATACATCTTTGATCCCAACAGGGGCATGTAGATGGATCTCTGGAAGACTACACAGTGAAGCCCTATCTCAAAACAAAACAAACAAACAATTGATGGTGGTGAGGAAGAAAACCCGGAAGTGAAAACATAGGCTTGACCCCCTACCCTACCTCCCTTCCGGTCTCCCTTTCTGCTTTCTGGCTGCCATAATGTAAATCTCTGAACCCATGAGTCAAAAGATGCCCTTCCACCTTGAAACTGTTTCCCGCCCGTGTTTGTCCCAGCAACAGAGATGTCTGACTCCCACACCCAGCAACCATAGTGGAAGCTCTCTGAAGACAGGGCTATCTGCCTTGTCCATCTTTATTCCCTGGTGCCTGGAATGGTTGGTACCTCAGAGATGCTTCTTGAAGAACTCGGTGAAAGAGAGCATGGGAGAGCAACAACCGCCGCCCCAGCTTGGCTGTCTGACCTGTTCCCAGCAGCACAGTGTATCTTGGGCACAGGCACATCCTTGGCCATCTGCCTCTCTGGTCGGTAGGCAGTTCCCTATTCCTGCACTGTGGATAGACCGTTCTGTTGGCAGCAGGCTCATTCTTATGGATGCATACAGAAACAGGACTTCCTAAGACAGAGAGGCCAGCTGCACAATCGCCCTGAGAAGCCAGAATCAGACTTGGAAATGAGAAAGCCACGGGGTTAAGGAAATGGCCCGGTAGATAAAAGCACTTACCAAGCTTATGTGAGAACCTGGGTTCAAATTCCCAGATGCCAGGAGTGAAATGGGTCTGTAATCCTGACATTTCTACAGGAACGTTGGCAGAACAGGAGCTGGAGAGACGACTCAGCGGTTTAGAGTACTCCCTGGCTGTTCTGGCAGAGGTCAGGGCTTGGTTCCTGGCACCTACATGGCAACTCACAACTATCTATACCTCCAGTCCCAGAGGACCCAACACCCTCTTCTGGCCTCTATAGGCACTGGGTATGCATGTAGTACATAGTCATACATGCAGGGAAAACACTCAAACACATAAATAAAATAAATCTAAAAATACATCATGGGAGGAATAGACGGGTAAATTTCTATATGGGGTAGAAGACTTAGGCCAGGTGCTGGGAGCACACAGCACCGAAACACAAGAGACCCTGACTCAGAGGAGAAGGGAGTCAGGAACGGAGGCCTGGATTGCATTCTGACCTGATTGCTACATATCCTTCATGGCATAAGTGCACACACACACATGCACACACACGCACATATCCACATCATACTCATACACACATGCATCACACCAAACACCACACACACACATACACACATCATTTAAATCAGTTATACAACTAAACAATCCAAAGCTCTAAGCCCACAAAGCTGCTCACATGGCCAGACCACTCTCTGGACACCAATACTGACACCCCATTCATTACCCAGAGCATCAACAGAGGGTGCTGACATCTGACCAAGACCCCTTCATCAACAACTGATCTCTGGGCCAAATGTGGGTCCTCCATGAGCCATTCCAACCTCTTATTACATGAGGTTCCTAGTCCTAATGTCACAAGATCCTGACTGAAAAGTGTGTGTGTGTATGTGTGTGTGTGTGTGTGTGTGTGTGTGTGTGTGTGTGTGTATGAGTGCCCATGACTAATACCCTCAGAGCCCCTGACTGGCCCAGAGATAACCAATGGTAGACAACACCTCGGACCCTATGGTTAGGGAAGCTGCTTCCAAGGTGTGGAGTTAATGGAAATTTCTATGTGGTTCCAAAGAATGGCAAAGCCAAGTGTGCTGGCACCCCTAAAAATCAGCACTGCAGACACTGAGGCAGGGAGATTACAAGGTTGAGGCAGCGTGAGCTATAGAGCAAGACTCCGTCAGAGAGAAGAGGAAAGGGAGGAGGAAGAAATGAGAGGGGGCTTACAGGAGGAAAGAAAGGAGGAGGGGGCAAGAAAAAGAGGAAGAAGGGGAGGAAGGAGATGAGGAAGAACGGAAGGAAGAGGAAGATGGGAGAGAAAAGAAGGAAAGGAAGGGAGGAAGAGCAGAAGAGGTGGACGGAGAGGAGGGTGAGGAGAGAGCGGGAGGGGTGGGACACTCCCTAATCTTTAGGCAGGTGTCCATGGTTTTTGACCTGGCTTCTGTCTAAGCCAATGACTCTGCAACACCAGACGTCTGCAACACCTCTGTCCCTTTAACACCTCTGTCCCTGGTGGTGACAGACAGCACCGTGCCCACAACCACAAAGGCCTTTTCTTAAGTGCTCGCTCACTATTGGTTACTTGTTCTTGCTCAGCACAAAGTCACCTTCAAGCTCAGTGCAGTTGCATCCAGAAGAGCTCTTGTGCTGTCAGAAGCTGACACAGTCTCTGCAGATGTGGGGCTCCCATTCTCAAAAGGGGGCAGAGGCAGACACAGGACTAGTCCTGCGTCGGGTTTAACTCTTCCTCCCCTTCCTCGTCTCTGTCGCCAGTGTTCATACAGCACCATCGCCACACCGAGCGATGGAGAAGAAACTTAACATGGTTCCTATGTAATGGATAGTTCTTCTGAGGACAAGGCTGCGGGGGAGCATGTTAACCAAATAGTCATTCAAGCAAATGCAGAAAGGAAATGGCCAACATGACACTAAAGACAGCAAGATCCCAACGCTTTCCCACTCCCATCCTCAGTCGCTTTCCCTCCACACAGAGTGAAACCCAGCATCCCACAGACTCAGAGAGATACAGACCCTGGAGACCCCTCTGGTCTTCTGACATTGCTTACTGACTCGGGCCCAGCCACACACACACACCTTTCTCTGTTTCTCATTATTTAGACAACTGTTATTTTAAGCATTGGCTTCACATACCCAAACCTTAGAGGGGAATACATGCTCAGAGGCTGTTATGGCTTATGTAAGAAAAATGAGGCAGACAGGCAGACTGGCAGACGACAGGCAGACAGGCAGACAGGCAGACAGACTCGATCTCTACAGGCTGAGACTGGTGATGTATCGGAACAGGGAAGGACCCCAACCTTTCTGTGGGTAGCTACACTTTGACGTGGGGACCTACCAGGAAGTTACAGCTTTGTGTGTGTGGTTTGAGTGGAAACAGAATGGGCTGTCTTCAATACCGGGTGTATTGTTTCTGCAGTGGAGCTGAACCATCACGGTGGGGATGAACCATTCTTTATGGCTACAGAATATTGCCTGGCTCAATTCCTCGTGGCAATTATCCAACAGTTTGAACCTTAAACGTCCCCACAGGCTCATGCATTGAACACTGGTCCCCACCAGTAGTGCTGTTTAGGAAGGTTCTGGAACCTTTAGGAGGTAGGGCATAACCAGGGAAACAGGTCACTAACATGACCTTTGAAAGCCGTTCTTATTTTCTCCCCCTTCCTGCCCCCACCCTCCCCATTCCTATCTGCAATGATGCCCTGTCTAAGTGAGAGCCCGGAATCAACAGAATTGAGGGCCGTGTACTGAAACCTCTGACCATGCCAAAGCTTCTTCCCTTAGGTTCTGTGCCTGTCATGTGTTTGTTATGACCATGAAAAGTCTAACATGGGAGCAGCTGTCTGTCTTGGGGGCAAAAGTTAAGGCAGCATGTACCAGCAGGCTCCATGAGTGAATTTGAAATGTGATATGGTTCACTGGCATTGCTGTTGCTAGTGAGGCACTGCCCATAGTGGGGGACACAGGACAATGGGTTTGGGGGTATTAGGGGAGGTGTGATGGAGTCTGTCAGTCCTCCCAAAGTGGGAAGGACTCCAGGATTCTCCTCCAATCCCCTTGAGACACAGAGGCTGCAAGAGGAGGGTCTGTGTGGCTGGAGGCTGAGGTCAAATGGGCCCCCAAATGTCCCCCATATGGAGTCCCTGGGTTACCCACAGGGTCACATCTCCAGACCCCAGCTTCCTCATCTTGGAAATAAAACCATTAAACCCTGGACCTTCTGACTTCACGATCTACCCCACCCCAGCTCTTAAGGACTGGCACCTCCACCCACCCCAGGTCAAACAGCTTGAGGAGGCAAACCTGGGACACATCCATCTCTGAGTCTGGGCTTTTTTCCCAGATTCGCGGCTCCTTCATCTATATCCCAAGAAGTGAAACCTCATCTTATCAGAGATGAATAAGAGGCAGGGGCATGTCTACAACCAAGATGCATTCTCCGACAACCCCGGGCAGCGTTCCCCAGTGTCCATCCTCCATTACAGTCCAAAGCCCACACTCTAATAGCAGGACAGTCACAGGAGAACAACATTGTGGGGCTGAGGCTGGGCTTCAGTTGCTAGAGTGTTTGTCCGACGTTCACAAACCCTGGATTCCACCCCGGTGCCAGTGCCGTGTAAAGTAGGAGTGGTGTCTCACACCTGGAATCCCAGCATAGGACACAGGAAAATCAGACAGTCAAGGTCATCCTCAGCTGCATGGCCAGCTTGGGCTACAAGACACCCCATCTCTAAAGAAAAAGAAAAAAAAGGGCCAACACCCAAGAAAGTGCCTTAGAAACTTGAGATCGACTCTGGCGGTGCTAGAGGGGTTGGCATAGCCCACGTGTCCTGCACAGTATTTGTTGGGTGGGCATCTGACCATAGCCCCAACCTCTCCCTCCTGGGGGTCTCCTTTGGCCTGGGGCAGCCTAGAAAACTGATATCCAAGACACAGCATCCTGCCCATGAGAGATGAGAAAACCACAGGACCACCAGACAGCAAGCCACCCTGACTCCCATCCAACAACCCCTGTAGAACATTCCAAAATCACCTCGGAAAACAGACCCTTGCCTTTAACCCCAGCACTCAGGAGGAAGAGGCAAGCCAATCTATGTGAGTTAGAGGCCAGCCTGGTCTACAGAGCGAGTTCCAGAACAGGCTCCAAAGCTACACAGAGAAACCCTGTCTTGAAAAACTAAAACATGCAAACAACCCAGACCCCTGTCTCAGCTTCTCCTCTCTAAGGGCCCCTCCCAGGCCTGCAGCTGTCAAGTGTGATAGCAGAACAGACTGGGGCCCAGGTGGGAGATGTTTAAACCCTGGGGGTATGCTCGCCTGAGTCCTTGAAACAAGAAAGTAGACAGAACAGGAGAGCATGGGGCAGCTGTATCTCAGTAACGCTTTGTTTATGAAAGCAGGCAGTGTAACCCACGTGACCATGCTGGCCGGAGAGAAGATGCTCTGAAGAGAGACATCTGTACCATCAGATCACGGGGACAGTGGATGCCACAGAATTAAACTCTCCCCAGAAATCCCATGCTGGGGAGGGCAAGGCTGAAGCCCTGGCACCAGACAGAGGAGTGACCTGCTTCTAGAAAGAGATTCCACATATTCTAACAGCTCACCAGACTGCTCTTTGGGGACAGGCCAGAGCCAGGGGGTCAAGATGGACATAGCTTCCCAGTCCTTGACCAGAACTGCTGAGCTGCACAGACCTCTTGCCTCTCTCTGGAAAGATAAACTTCCTATCAGGGCCCCCAAAAACAGACATGGGGGACACTTCCCAGTGTAGCCACAATGAACACATCTCCCTTCTCTGCTCTTCGCCCCTGCTCATCTCCTTAATTGGTGTAGTGAGGACAGGTGGCCAAACCTGGCCTGTCAGGATACCCAGAGCTTGGGCAGGTGATGGCATCCGGCTGCGGCTGTAGGATGCCGACTTGTCAGCACAGAGGATGGCCAAGAGCTGCATCAGGCTGACTGAGCACATTACACACTCGAGGAAGGGTCTAGGGGAGGGATTTTGCAGCAGGAGCTCAAGAACGGAGCCTGGAATAATGTGGTTGGAAAATGGGTGGAGATCAGAGAGGTGAGGTGAAGCACAGTTAATTAAAAACTCAGAGACAAATATTAGGGTTCAACCTGAAGGTCAGAAAAACAAAGCAGCCAGTCACTGCCTCTTACCTTGACCTCAGTCCAAAATGGAGATCCTGCCTCCAGGAATCCGGGAATGAGATTGTGAATGAGAGCTGTCTCCTCCCGTCTTCTATCCCTCTCTAGGGCTGGGACTAAAGGCATACACCACTACTGCCTGGTTTCTATGGCAAACTAGTGTGGCTACTGGGATTAAAGGTGTGAGTCACCACTGCCTGGTCTGTAAGGCTGATCGGTGTGGCCGTTTTACTCTCTGGACTTCAGGCGATTTGTTTATTAGAATACAAATGAAATATCACTACACTGAGGCACACTCCAAGTGCTCACTTCCCACCGGCTTCTCCCTCCCTGAAAGCAGATGGTCCATCCCATTTTTTGGAAGAGGAAATCAAGGCACAAGGAGGTGACACACCTGTTCAAGGCCAGCCAGCTTAGTTGGGCCATGATGCACCTCCCTTTGCCCTTCATAGGAACCAGATATACACAGCAGTCACTCTGGGAATAGAGCTGCGCATTCAGGGGACAAAGGGTCGCAGGAGCCAGCAATGACTAATGTTTGTCCAGCAGTGGACTTGTGTCAAACTCCCCCTTCTCAGAGTGTCATGGAAACAAAGCATCTCCAATCAGCCCTGTGAGGAGCGGCATGATGGCTACCATGGGACAAAGGAAGACACAGAAGCATCCAAAAATTGTATCATTGGCTTGAAGTCATGGTTTAGCCGGTGACTGATCTGGGATACAAATCCAGGTTATGAGGCCCCAGGAGCTCTGTGCAAACATTTATACACACATACAAATACACATACCCACATGTGCGAATACACCTTTGCACCCAAATATGGTTTTTGCATACATACAGGCAAACACACATGCACACACACACCTATTGTAGGGAAGCAGTGGCTTTAGCAGAAGGGTGTTAAGCCACAGAGGCCAGCATAAGCCCCACCTGCAAGGCTGCTATCCTGGGCTGCAGTCACCAGGTATGTAAGCTGACCTGAGAAGAGGCCCAGCCTGGGATCTGCAATTGTAGCAGAAGGCTGTCCGCCCTGTCCCACCAATACTGGGCTCCTCGGATGCAGAATGTACTACCCAGCACTGGCTGTGATTGACAGCTGGTAGTCACATCTCTTAGCAAACTATTAAGGACCAGCAGCACACTCCAACAACCCTGCCTTGCGTTTCTTACCTGCGAACAGTGTGAACGCTCTGCAGGGCTGCTGAGTGAGGCCGCGCCAGTGAAGTGTCAAGAGCCATGACCGGCACCGCGCAAATAGCAAGCGCAGTGGTAATGCGTACTTTGTGCGCACATGGTTCCTTGACTCCAGCGCCAGGCAGACCCTCGGTGCCTCCACAAGCATCACTTGGTTGTTCATCGTTTTGAAGCCTCGTTGACCCAGGCTCTCAAATGGAATGTCACCATCAACCACAGCCATTATTCCCCTGTTCTAGCCAGACTGAGCAGAGGTCACACAATTACTTCCTTTGTCCCTCCTGTTCCTTCTCTGTGGGCGCTGACAAGAGATGACAGCTGCACCTGGGCTTGTGGTTAAATCACCTCAGAAAGACACAGGAAATTGTATGGGTTGGGGACACAGTGTCAGAGGGGCAAAAAGTTTATAAGGACAGGCCAAGAGGAAGACCAAGAAACAGGAGAGAGACCAGGGTGAGATGGGATCATAAAAAAGCTCCACAGTCCGAGTGAAGCTAAATGCTCTCCTGGCTTTGTTCCTGTGGGATGTTTTCAGAGAGTGACAGGATGGCCCCTCCCAGCAGCCAGTGGAAGATGAGGAGTTGAGCCCTTCGTGTTCCCAGGTGTAATAGACCATGTTCCCATTAAGGCCTTCCTCTGAACCACCAGCCAGGTCCTCCTACCTGACTCTGCTCCCCATCATGGAACAGCTGACCCCAACCTTGCTGTTCCTGAAGCACAGACAGAAAGCGGTCCCTTAAAGCCCTGCACTTACTGTCCCTGCCCCAATCTCAAGCCTCTGCATGCAGGTCTCAGTCCTAACTGGGGCCAGAGAGCTCTGTCTCCAGATACTGAGTCTAGGAGGCCACGAGCTGCTGTCCACCTTCTGTAGACTACTCCTCCACCCAGTCCTCCCCACCCACTCCCTCCCACCCACTCCCTCCCACCTACTCCCCCACCCTCTCCCCACCCACTCCCCCTTCATTCTTCCCCACCCAGTCCTCCCCACCCACACCTCCCACTAACTCCCTCCCACCCACTCCCCCACCCACTCCTTCCCACCCACTCCCCTATTCCCCCACCCATTCCCTCCCACCTATGCCCCCACGCTCACCCCCCCACTCGCTCTTCCCCACCCACTCCCTCCCACCCACTCTCTGTTTATCTGCTCTCTGTCATCCATCACCCTGTTGTGCTTCCCTCTCTGTCCTCGTCTGAAAGTCTTAAGTCTCAGTCTGCTCCCTGCATTATGGAGAAGTCCCATAGCAGAGAGCCCCATCTCCTCCCACCCCCACATCCTAAAGCCCCAAGCGCCTAGAATGCAAACATCATAGTTGTCATCTTGTTAGGTGGATGAATGGATGAGCTGCCTGGTCACTATAGAGAGAGGTTTCTTCTTTCCCCTTACAGAGTAAACCCTGGACAGATTTCCTGGCATTGGGTTAAGTCTTGTGGTGCCTTGAACTTGAATCCAGTTCTTTGCTCTTGCCCACCCCCAGCTCCTCCCATGCCAACCTTCCCTGAAAGATTCAGAGCTCCTGGAGGTCAAGGGCTGGGCTCTATGAGACTCTGCTTCTGTAAAAACCTTTGTACTTGACCAGGGCTAGCCTGAGCTGGCTATAGCTGGACTGGGATGGGATGATTGCATTAGGTTAGGGGAGTGGGATGAATTGGAGTGGGGTGGGTAGGTTAGGGTGGAAAGGTTGGGTAGATTGCAGTGGGTGGATTGCAGTGGGTAGATTGCAGTGGGTAGATTGCAGTGGGTGGATTGCAGTGGGTGGGTTGCAGTGGGTGGGTTGCAGTGGGTGGGTTGCAGTGGGTGGATTGCAGTGGGTTGGACTGGGGTCATAAACTCCACAGAGTGGCATGGAAAACTGAGACATCCTCAGAGTTCCCTCCCTCTCCAGCTTTCCCAGGAGTTACGAAGGAAGCTGACCCATCAGTTGGGCAGTCTCTGGCCTCTGCATCCACTGCCCTCCTTGTCCGGGTGACTGTCCCTCTGGTTTACAGCGAGCTCTTGTTTGCCCCTTTATCTCTGGAACTGCTCAGTGATTTGCTCCCTCACCACCATGTGTGAGTGCATGTGCGGACGCATGTATGTGAGAAGGGCAAAGGTCAGAAGCTAACCTCAGGTATCATTTCTCAGGAGTTTCATCCACCTCATTTTTTAAAATTTATTTTTGTTTCATGTGCATTGGTGTTTTGTCTGCGTGTGTGTCTGTGTGAGAGTGTCAGATTTTGGAGTTACAGACAGTTGTGAGCTGCCATATGGGTGCTGGGAATTGAACCCTAATCCCCTGGAAGAGCAACCAGTTCTCTTAACAGCTGAGCCATCTCTCTTGCCCCCTCATTTTTTAAGGCAAAATCTTTGGTTCACAATACGCAAGCCGTCAAACCCCGGGGATCCTCCTGTCTGCAGCTCCTCAGCGCTGAGACGACAGGCCTGCTCCACTGCACACTGCACCCAGCTTTTCTGTTTGTGTTCTGGGGATCCGAACTCAGTCCCTCACACTCACACCAAGCAGGCAAGCGCTTTGCCATCGGACCGTCCTCCGGCCCTGATGGTTTCTTTGGAAGTCCACAGATGTGCCTTGCTGTGGTGCCTACCCCACTGCATGTGTCTCCTGGAGGTCTCAGGCAGGTGACTTCTGAGGTCTTGCTACTTTAGAAGTCACAGGAGCACACATTTCTCAGGGGCCTGGCGTTGTATCATGGCGCAGCTGTTCAGACACGTATTTATTGACTGCTAGTATTACAGGGTTCTATTGTTCTTTTTTATTACAAACAGAATTCTAAAAGCCAGTCCCTTTTATCTGTCCTTGAGGACAATGGTGTGATTTTAAGACGTCTAAGCTGGCTGCTCTGTTTACAAACCTCATTCTGGAGTAAGAGAGCTTCCTGCGATAAGATACCGAAGGAGGGTAGGCTTGGAACTAGTGTGGGAGGATGGGCAGCCATGTTCCCATGTTCCACCCTTCCATGCTTTCCCCATGATAACAACAGCCCAGTTCTCTTCAGGGGAACAAGGCCTTCCCACACACACCCAGGAAGGCCTGCCAATCAAGGTGTCTGTCCCCTCACCCAGGCAATCTGTGCTTACTTCTTGGAAGCTGCTCGTTAAGTGGGGTGATCAAACCATAACGAGCAGCTGAAACTGGTCTCTCTGTGGCCAAATTTGTTCCTGTCGCTCCCAGAGAGTCCTGACCCAAAATGAAAGAAAACAGACCTGGCACAGAAATCCCATTGAAAAGACTGAAGGCATGGCTTGGGGATTGGGGATAGGGGGAGGAGGAAGGGATGCTCCACCAGCACGCACAGGGTCCCAGGTTCAATCCCCAGTAGAGGAGGAAGAAAAGTCTACAAAGAATGTTAGCAAAGTTCACTCGAGGGGCTGAGGTGATGGCTCGGTGGGGAGGAAGTGTGAGGATCTGAGCTAGCATTCCCAAGCACCCGTGTGAAAAGCCAGACAGGGCTGTAAGTGTTCCTATCACCCCAGCACTGCGGCCATAGAAGACAGGAGGATCTTGGGGGCTGGCTGGCTGTCAATCTCACTCCAGGTTCTGTGAGAAATAGAGCGAGACACCCAACGTCGTCCTCCCCTGGCCTTCACACTAATGTGTGCACTCCCTCGCGCATGTACAGGTGACAGAGAGAGGAGGGAGAAACAACTCTTGATTTGGGGTAAAAGAACATTTAATTTATCCTTGGACAAAGACTCTCCTTTGCCACCAAATTTCAGGTCCTCTAGGCTTCTTCTCAGCTAGGCTTCAGCTTTGACCCTGTCCACACCAGACTGGCACAATCCAGGCTCCACAAGAATCCCCACCTCACAGGTTTGCTGTCAATCACCCTGGCCTATCCCCAGCAAGGACCGTGGTGATCCATCAGGAATTGATCCCCAACGATTCTCCTCCCCGGGACCTTCCAACCTGCCCCAGCTGTGAAATTTGCCCGTTTTGCCGTAGCAGGAGGGGAGCCCACCTTGCTCTCCTGTTGTCATAAACGGTTGGCACCTCCATGACTGACTGTGACCCGTCACCCACCATCTCTCACATGATCACATGTTACATGTATTCATGTAACCGAAGCACAATCCCTGGTGTGGTGATGGCTGAAGGTAGCCAAACCTCCAAGAGCGAGTAGGAGGCTGTCACCAGTTCACCTCCTTTGTCTGGCTTCTTGTTTCTCCTTCTCAAAAGTGTTCCTCCCATGATGCCATCTGTCACTAGCCACACAGCCAAGCATCCCTCACCAAAGCCAGCGCTGTATTGGACTTTCAGCCTCTAAACTGTGAATTAAATAAACATCTTGTTTTGAGTGATCCAGCCTCAGGTGTTTTATTAAGGTAACGGAAAACAAACAGATAAAACATTGACTGCCATAGTCCTGAATAAAGTCTTCCTTACTAGTTCAACAAGAACCAGAAGGTTTTTCTTTTTTCCTTTAACACTTTTCACTTAAAAATATATGACAAACCCTGTATGTGTAGTGGGGACAAAATGCAGACTGACCTAAGAACAATTCCTATCCCTATGGAGTGTGTGCATAGTGGGTGCTGGAATGGGAACAGAACCTTGACTATGGGCAGGTTGATGGAAGCACAGACCCTAAAAGAGGAGGGGCATAGGTATGGAAGGAGGCATCCAAGCCGAGCTCCTGCGAAACGAATCTCATTTGGAAGCATCCTCCCAGCCCCAGGTGTCACCTCTCTGGACCCACAGTCCTCTCTCCTGAGTTGACCAGCCTGATGTTTCCAGGGATTCTCTCTTAGACTCCCGCACAAACGTTCCATGTGGCTAGTCATGCATTTAGAGGTCCTGACTGCGCTGGGCTGTACCAGATCAGCCAATCAAGCTTCTGGATCTATCCATTTGCTTCCTCAGTGATGTGGTTGTCTGCTCACTGCTGTTCCAGCAGATAACACAGGTGCCCACAGGTAGCATTAACAGGGCATGAGCCCCGCAACCAGTCAGTACTTTCCTCTGCCCAGTTCACTGGCTTTGCTCTGGCATTGCCTACATCCCACCCTCTGTGGCTCACCTTGTGTGAATCTAAAAGATGCCAAAGGTCCACACCCCACACTGTCACCATCCCTCACGAGGAGAAAGAGAAAGACAGAGGGGGCATACTTTGGGGTCAGCATACTTAACTAGATGAGACTGGTGGGGCCTCACAGCAGCCCTCCCCCCTAAAATCACCCAGATCCCTAGTGTACAAGCAGACGGACAATTCCCTAGTGGTCTGTGCTGGGCCTTCCAAACGTTCAGGTCACATGGAGAAGTTTGCCCAGGAAGGTGATCCTGCTGGTTGGGGGTAAATCAAGGTAAATCCTCCAGGGCAGGATTTCCCCTTGAATTCTGGACCAGAGTCCACAGTTTAAAAAACAGAAACTGTTTTCATCAGAACATGACCAGAGTTCACATGAGCATGCACACACGCACACACACAGACACACACAGAGGCATTCGCACACAGGAGTGGGGGTGATGTCAAGAACACTGCAGATTAACAACAGAGGAAGAGATGAAGTACAGACCTGGTAGTATAGCCCCTGAAGCAGGAGGGGCATTGCTATAGGAGGAGGCGTCCAAACTGAACTTCTGCAAAACAAATCTCATGTAGAGGCAGCCTCCCAGCCCCAGATGTTACTTGAAACTTTATTAAAAATAAAACAAAACAGGGAGGGGTGTGCACATGAGATCATCCCAGAAATTCCAGCACCGAGCAGATACTTGATCATGTCTAAGGAGCTGTTGCTAATTGCTCTCAGACCAGATTCTGATATTCTGTCTGTACTTTGAAAAGAAGCCCTTGCCTTTTAGAGACGCATTACTGAAGTACTGTAAAATGATGTCAGGTCTAGGATTGGCCTGAAGATAATCCAGGAGAAAAGACACAAAAGAAATACAGTGTAGACAAAACAAGATATGCTGGGAACGTCAAAGCTGGAGATGGATGGGCTCTGGATGCCTTGCACTGGCTTCTCTATATGTGATTGAAAACACACAGTGTGGAGTGGAGTTGAGGGGGGAGCCTAAGGGGAACCCCTGGGAGCGACACACAAGGGAACTGTTCATCGCCTTCCATGGCTATGACAAATTACCTGAGCAGGTCAACTTACATAAGCAAAGAGTGTGTGTGTGTGTGTGTGTGTGTGTGTGTGTGTGTGTGTGTGTGTGCTGGCTGGAGTATGTGACATGGGAAAGACTGCAGGGGCTAGGATACCCGCTCGGTGGCCATCTTCCTCCAACCAGGCCACACCTCATGTGTCCACCAACTCCCAGTGGCCTCATCTTAAGGACCTGCCAGTGGAGTCCAAGGTCCTGCTGGGCTCTTTGGCTCCCATCTCTTCAAATCCCATCCCAGACCTTCTGGCATGTCCAGCCCACTCAGCCCACAAGGCAAGCTCCTGGGCAGACAGCTTCATAAATGTGCTCGGCACTTACAAGGCCAAGGAGAGCCACATGATGTGCGTGAGGCTGTGATTCGGGGAGCCCCTGAGGACAGAACTCGCTCTATTTTCCCATCCTGCTTCAGTGGACAGACCGAAAGGTGTCTTACATACTGCTGGATAGAATAGTTTTTCTCCTTGGGTGTCACATGGGAGAGGACAACACAGTCTGCAATGGTTGGTCTTCTCCTCTGTGTGTGTACATATTTGTGTGTGTACATGTTTGTGAGTGTGCATGTTTGTGTACACACATGTTTGTGTGTGTGCATCTTTGAGTGTACATGCTTGTATATATGTGTACATGTTTGTCTATTTATGTTTGTGCATGTTTGTGTGTGTGTGCATCATTGTGTATACATGTTTGTGTATGTGTGTACATATTTGTCTATGTATGTGCATATTTGTGTATGTGCATCATTATATATACATGTTTGTGAGTGCAAATTGTGCATGTGTGTACACGTTTGTCTATGTATATTTATGCATGTTTGTATATGTACATGTTTGTCTATGTATGCACTGTGTGCTCATGTATATACATGAATGTGTACATATATGTTATGTGTGTACACATTTATGAGATTACATATAAAGAGACAGGAGGTCAGTATCAAGTGTTTTTCTTGCTTGCTCTCACCTTGGGTTTTTACTTTGCGGGGAGGTGTTGGGAGTTTTGTTTTTTAGTTTTTTGGGTTTTCGATTTTTTGAGACAGGATTTCTCTGTGTCACCCTGGCTGATCTGGAACTCTCTGTAGACCAGGCTGACCTCGGACTCAAAGAGATCTGCCTGCCTCTGCTTCCCAAGTGCTGGGATTAAAAGCCTGCACCAGCACCGCCTGGCTCACCTTGGTTTTCGAGGCAGAGTCTCCCACTGAACCTGAAGATCACCCATTCAGTTAGACTTGTCAGCCGTGGGTCCTGAGGAGCTACCCCCTCTTTGTCCCCATTCTTGCCAGCTTTTCACACTGGCATCCAAACTCAGGACCTCATGCCCGTGTGGCTAGCATGTCACCTCATGCCCGTGTGGTTCGCATGTTACCTTATGCCCGTGTGGCTAACATGTCACCTCATGCCCGTGTGGCTAGCATGTTACCAACTGAGCTACATCTCAAGTTCTTGTTTTTATCTTCTAAAAGAGTAAAGGAAATTCAGAACAAAATTGACAGTACAGCTGACAACATTCTCAGAAGTGAAGTTTTACTTAGCAAAAATTTGCGGGTGGAGGAATGTATTATGCATATGCGTGATGCATGCACATGGGTGAGTGTGCACCATGCATACATGTGGAGGCCAGAACAGCACAGCAGGCATACCCCTCCATCACACTCCACCCGTCTCTCTCATTTCCTTCTACCCTGGGCTCCCCTTCCCCTCCCCACCTCCCCCTTCCCTTCCTTCCCTTTAAGACAGGATCTTATTATGTAGTGAGCTTGGTCTCAAACTCTCCATCCTCCTGCCTCCACCTACTGAGCACTGAGCTAACAGGCTCACACCAACACACTCGATTCTTTGTGACTTCTGATCTTCGTAGCAGAATCACCTGGGTGCCCAGTCTATTTCCAATGGCTTCAGAGCGCTGAGCTAATTTTCTTTGACCTCACGTTTCTTGACAAGAGTGTTCAATGTTTAAACCCTGCAGAGGAGGCACCAATCACCTCACAGTTTCTGAGAAGACCATCTGAAGCACAATTAATAAAAACTCAGAGACAGAAATTGGTGTTCAACCTAAAAACCAGAAAAGCAAAGCAGCCAGCCCCTGGCTCTTACCTCAACCTCAGTCCAAATAGCAACCCTGCCTCCAAGAATTTCAGAATGAAACTGTGTGTGTGTGAGCTGTCTCCTCTGGTTTTATAATCCTCCCTAGGGCTAGGATTAAGGGGGTGCACCACTACTGCCCGGTTTCTATAGCAAACTAGTGTGGCTATGGGATTAAAGGTGTGTGTTGTTGCTGCCTGGACTGTAAGGCTGGCCAGTGTGACTGTTTTACTTTTCTGATCCTCGGGCAAGTTTTATTTATTAAAATACAAATGAAGTGCCACTACATTCACATATACAGCACGCACAGAGAAGCAGCCATAGTCGCCTGGGACAGGCATCTTCCTGACTCTCTTGGGATTAAAGATGGGTACGATCATGCCAGCTTTAAGCAGTGTGTGTCTGTGTGTGTGTGTGTGTGTGTGTGTGTGTGTGTGTGTGTGTGCGTGCACATGCACGCACATGCACGTAGATAGAACCTAGGACTTCATGCAAGCTAGACACTCTACTAACTGACCAACTGAGCTGTTTCCCCAGCGAAATAAATACTATTTTAATGCGACTGATTAAAAGTCAAAACCAGTACAATAAAGAGAATGGGTTCCAAAAAGCCAGTACACACAGTAGGAATAAATTGTGGTTCCACTGCCAGTGGCCCCGCAGCCTGCCCCAGCCATACAACTGTCACCGCCCCGCCCTCCACCACCCCCCCCCGCCAGGATCTCAGTATGTAGTCCCAACTGGCATCAAACTCACAGCAAACCTCCTGCCTCGGCTTTTGAGTATTTAGATAACGGGATGGAGACACCACCACACCACACTTCATGTAGATGTTTTCATGGGAAAATTGGGCTTTGGTGGGAATTGGGGTCTGATGTTGCTTCCCCTTCAGGGTGCACACCAGAGGCTGGGGACCCCCGCTCCGGACACCTGTGCTTGGTGTGGCCCACAATGGCAGCCTGTAAGTGGGCAGAACTTGGCAGATAGATGACCCCACCCCCCGGAAACCCCAGCCCACTCCCGCCAATCTGAAAACTGCCTTCCCTTACAGCTCCACGCTCCAGGGGCAGAAGCTGTGACAGCTCAGAGCCTGTAATTCTTGTCCTAACAACCATTTCCTTAACCTTAGCAACCCTCTCCAGGAGTGTTTTCCATCTTCTAAAAAATTAAAATCTTCTATTCCTTTAAGGCAAAGCCTTCTTGCCGTTCCTGTCATCGCTTCTTTGCCGGCTTGACTTCACGAATGGCAGAGACTTCCTCTGTCTCTAGGTATTTGGTAAAGCCTTCTCGAGCTAGATAGCTTTTTTATTTTTTGTGTTTTACATTTTTATTTGTTTTGTGTTTGTGAGTGCACATAGCCTGCAAGCCATCGTGTGTGTGGAGGTCAGAGGACGACTTGTGGGAACTGGTTCTTGCATCACGTGGATGCCAGCGACCAAACACAGGTCACCAGGCTTGATGGCAGCATCATCGCCCACTAAGTAATCTTGATGGCTCCCATTTCATTAAAAAAAAAAAAAAAAGCCAAACAAATCATCCACCACGTGTTCTCCATCTGCAATCCCCTGCATGCAGCTTTCTCCTTCTTGGAGGCTCCTCAGATGTTTTTGTGATGAACACAGATGCCTGGAGTCATCTGCCAAAACGTGATTTTCATCCCGCCGCAGATCTCCTCCTCAGGGCTCTACTCTGCTCTTTCTGAAACATTCTGGGGATGTGGGCGGAGTCCTTGGGACGGAGGACAGATGAGTGACTCAATAGAGTTGACACAAAGAGGACCTAACACCCCAAAACGGTTTGTTTGCACAGGGAGTTGAAGCGTTGTCATGCCTTTCACGCCTGTTGCCAGGCAACCAGGACGCGCCATCAATGACTCAGACACAGTATCTACCTGGGAGATATAGTCTTGGGAGTCTCTGGCTCAGTTGCCTTAGGAGGCAAAGTCTACTACAAACTGATTCAGGAGAGGATTGTTTTGGTTTTTTTATGGTGGTTTTTTGGTTGTGTTTTGGTTTTAGTATTTTTAAATAAAGTTGGTACTTATATATGAAATTCTCCAATTTTTTTAATTACAAAAACTCAATAAAGTTGAAGGATACAAAGCCAAAAATATTCTTAATTAAAAATAAAATTGGTTTAGCACTCAAAAAATTAAAAACAGCTAAAATTTTGATTTCTGACAGAACAATAAATATAGTTTTAAATTTTTGATGTTTTAAATTTTGTAGACTTTATTACATTGGTTTTTATTTTTAATCAGTCACATTAAAATAATATTTATTTTCTGGGGAAACAGCTCAGTTGGTCAGTTGGTAGAGTGTTTGTTTGCCTAGCATGCATGAAGTCCTAGGTTCTACCCATGCACGCACACACACACACACACACACACACACACACACACTGCTTAAAGCTGGCATGGTTGCACCCATCTTTATTCCCAACAGAGTCAGGAAGATGCCTGAGAGTTCCAGGCCAGTCAGGTCTACATAGTGAGATCCTTCCTCAAAATAAAGAACACAACAAAAATGGTGTTCCTCCCTCTACAAGTTCGTCAGTCAGGGCACGCAGCTTCCCCCACCATCTGCACAACTCTGACATACTGGAACAGGGTAGGAGGCAGGAAGAATCCACTGGCTTTGGCCATTCAGGTCATAATTCCATGACTGTAGTTGGAGAGGGAGAGACACTTAGGGTGTAATCAAGGCAGCGACACCAATGAACCCAGGACTGGACTCTGGGTGGGCAAGGACAGCCACCACCCACCTGAGAGAGGCAAGGAGAGCTGGCTCACAGCATTCAACATAAAGCTCTGAGAAATAAAAGGGTGTTGGTGGGCTGGCCAGGGGCACAGCCGTGAGTCTACAGTTGGGTTTTTTGTTTGTTTGTTTGGTTGGTTGATTTTTTTTTTTTTTTTTGTTCTTTGTTAGTTTGGAGAAAAGAACCACAAACATGAACAACATAAAAATACCTCCCCCATGTTCCCTGAATACAGATGAATGTGGGCAAGAGAGTGTATTCCTGGAAAGTATAACAGGCTCTCCAACCAAGAGAATGGAATGACCACCCTGATGCTGGAACTGTTTAAACACACTCTTCCCCTGGTCTGTTTCCATGGAGAGATCACGATTTGTTTATCTGTGTTTAAAGATTAAAGTTTTGCCATGGTGCTTTAAGAGAGACCATGCTCTCTTCGATCAGGATGATCACCTGACTCAGAGGTCATCAGCTGATCAACTGAGCAAAGGTACAACGTCAGAGGCCTGGACTGGGGAGGCCCGTGAGAGGGAGTGGAGGTGGATTCACCAGGGGAATGGCAGGCAGGTGAGCACCTCCTGGATGCAGAGACTCAAAGGGCATTGCACTAATGCTGCCTACTCCTCTTCTGGTCCCCTTGACATCGGCTGATGTGTGTCCAGACCCCATCCATCTCCCACCACCTCCCTCCTCTTCAGATACACTAGCATCCCCACAGGTCCCTCAGTTCTCTGCCCTGTCCCCTCCTCTGAGCAGTGACGTGTGCTATCCCCCCAGTTCCTCCCCTAGGGAGGCTCTCCTGCATCACACAGTGTGAGACAATGGCCCTGCCCCCAGGACCCCTCCCCCCTGCTCCAGGACCCCCTCCCCCATCTGCACCTGTTCCTGCATCATCTCCCCCTGAAGCTGCTGGCTGATGTGTTTACCTGCCCCTGTCATCCTCTGAGGCTGGAATTCATTGTCAACAGATGGATCGCATTCACTGCCATGCCCAGGCGGCCAGCACAGCAGCTGTGGGAACAACAGAGATGTCCCCAACCGTATGTTAAGCGAAGTAACGGGTTCGTATGTGGATGACTGTCTTGACAATCTTTGCATGGGGATGTGTTGTTTTACATCTGACTTGTTCTGTTTTCTTCTTGTGTACAGTGCAGGCCTGCCAGGGAAGAACTGGCTCCCAGCCATCACAAGGAAATGTCATGTTAGGGATGGACAGATGGCTCCAAGGTTAAAAGCACTGGCTGCTCTTCTGGAGGACCCAGGTTTGATTTCCAACACCCACACAGTGGTTCACAACCATCTGTTACTCCAATCTCGGGGGATTCAATAGCCTCACCTGGCCTCTGTGGGCACCAAGCACACATGTGACACACAGGCATAGATACTGGCAAAACACCCAGACACATAAAATAATTTTATTACTTAATGTCATATTATTTATTAAATTATTTAACATCACATTGCTTGATTGGATGCTATCTTATGTTCATTTCCTATCATCATGCAGAACTAACAGATTAACATCCTCACAGGTCCCTCAGTTCTCTACCCTGTCTCCTCCTCTGAGCCTTTAAATGTGCTGCTCCTCCCACCTAGCCTACTAGTCCCCCAGAGCCCATGACAGCTGAAAAAAAAAAACTGTTAAAAGCAGCACAAGGCTTATTGTTTACTGGGTTCCAAATTCTAGGTCACAAGTTCTAGGTCTCGGTCCATTGCAGTAAGGACATCACAGATGGCCAGGAGCTTGATGCAGCTGGTCATGTTGCATTCAGTCAAGAGCAGAGACCCAAGAATAAATACAGGCACGCCAGCGCTCAACTGAAATCCAGGACCTTTTGCCAAAGAATGGCACCACCCACAGCAGGTGAGCCTTCCTTCTGATCAAGACAGTCCCCCACAGATATACCCACAGGCCATCTTAATCTAGACAGTCCCTCATTGAGACTCTTTTTTCCAGGTGATTCTAGACTGTATCAAGTAGACAGTCACAAACTAACCATTACAGACAACAAAGCAGGTAGACTTCCCCAACTGAGAGCCCTCATTTTTACAGGTTAGTCCCTCCCCTGCCTTTTGATGGAGAATTTTGATATTCGTTCTTTAAACAAATTGTTTGAGTTGACAGGGACCCTCTAAAATAAATGCCTGGACCTCGCTCATTCTAGGCTTGACCCCACGGTCAATGCCTGAAGGCACTCTGGAGCCAAGAAGGCCGTTCAGGCCGTGATGAGCAGAGCCAGAACTGGGTTGATATCCTGGATGCATCAAGCCTTTGGAAACAGGAGTTCCCAGGACGAGTAGCTTTGCACCAAGCAGCAACTGGAGAGGTGGCAGGTGAAGTGATATGGTTGGTGAGGGTCAGGCATGCTTGGGTGTGACATGGGAAACAGGAGACATCTCTTCTGACTCCTGAAGGAAGAAGAGGTACAGAGCCCAGGAGTGGCCACAGGATGGGGCTCCTGGCAGAGAGGTCAGCAAGAGTGAGGCCAGAGTTACCATCCTGATGGGAGCCCAATCAGACCATTGAGACAATAACCCTCAAAGATTGATGCTCCCAGAACCAGATGCTGAGGGAAGGAAACCACAGAAACCCAGTAATAGCCAGAGAAGGAATTTCTCCCCAGAATGGGAATTCATAGAGTTCTGACTTGTCAGGACACCTTACAGGAGAGATGGGCTGAGAGGACAATGGCTCAGTGGTGAGCGGGGCCACATCTTGACCAAGTGGGCAGGGCCACACGTGACCATGGCCAAGCAGGCTGGCTGCACCATGACCAGTGATGTGGGAGTCCTCTCTGTATGCTGTGAATACCATTGATTAATAAAGAAAACACTTTGGCCTATAGCAAGGCAGAACTTAGCTAGGCACGGGGAGGGGGAACACTAAACTGAATGCTGGGAGAAAGAAGATGCAGTCAGAGAGAAGCCATGTAGCCCCATGGGAGACAAACGCCAGAACTTTACCAGGTAAGCCACAGCCTTGTGGCGATATACAGATAAATGGAAATGGGTTAAATTAAGATGTAAGAGTTAGCCAATAAGAAGCTAGAGCTAATGGACCAAGCAGTGATTTAATTAATACAGTTTCTGTGTAATTATTTTGGGGCTGAGCAGCTGGGAACAAACAAGCAGCCTCCTACAACAGACCAGGACTGCTTAGCTCCGCAGGCCTCTCATCTAAATTCCTGTCAGGACCCAATATGATCCAGGGGTCCCCCCGGGCGTCTTTATTTGTTCTTTCTCCACACAGCTACTGAATAAATAGTCTTTGTTTTTCTGCTATTAGTTGTCTCTTTCATTGGTATATTGTGGACAAGTGGCCAAACCTACCTTGTTGGGCTCCAGGGGCCCAGGCTCTACCCCTAAAACCTGCTAACAGCCTCACTACCCTTCAGAGGCTACTACAGAACCTCCAAGAAATTCCCTCTGATTGCCAAGAGTTAAATCTGTGGCCTCTTACAAGGTTGCAAGTAATTAATACAGAGACCCAGTCCCAGTGATACCACACTCGAGCTGAGAGACTCCGAAATGGTTAACTCTATGCCTGTCTCCTCGTCGCGAGCACAGGGACAATCATGGTCCCATTTCATAGAGCTGTGGTGAGGACTGAGAAAGTGGAGATGCTTAGCTCAGTACCTGACATACGGTGTATGTGGGCTCTCCTGCTGGTGTGTAGGTGGGGACAGAAGAAGCGTGGAATTCCTAGCCATCCACTATGTCAGCACTGACTCGTGAATCCCAGGGGGCCTGGAGAATCGGTTGTCCTAGGGTCAGCCATGCGCTGCCCTCCTGTACCGCTGAATCTGCTCTCGAGGAGGTGGAAGCCCCTATAGCGATATTTTGTTTGTGTTTTAACAAATAAAGCTTGGCTGAAGATCAGAGTGCAGAGTTAAGCCACTAGAGATCAGGCAGTGGAGGTGCACACCTTTAATCCCAGGACTCAGGAGACAGAGGCAGATAGATCTCTCTGTTAGTTCAAGGACACCCTGGGCTACACAAAATTAATCCAGTCTAACAAAGAAACAGCTTACACTTAGGTGATCCTAGCACTTGGGATCAGGAACCTTTAATCCCAGCACTAAGGAGGTGGAGACAGGAGTGATATGGCTGGGCAGAGAGAGGAATAGAAGGCGGGAGGAGACAGGAGCTCTGTGCAGTCAGAGGCAACACTCTGAGGTTTGGTGGAGACAGATGCAGTCCAGAAACGCAGTCTGAGGATTTGTAGAGACAGAATCGCCCCTTCGGTCTAAACATTGGTAGAGATAAGAACTCTCTAGTGGCTGGCCACTCTGCTTCTCTAATCTTTCAGCATTAACCCCTATAGCTGATTCCAGGTTTTTATCATTAAGAACAATTAGAATTCGTGCTACAGGCACCTGCTGCATACACCTCGCCCCCTCCCTGGGCTCCTAGCCCAGTGTATACAGAAGGTGCTTCAAGAGGACTACTGGGGTTGTGTTTATGGCAGAAGGACACCAGGAGGGTGGGTCTCAGGTGCATTGTGTGGCTCTCACATGTGGCTTCCCCCATAACAAGCCATGTGTTCCCATCAGGAAGGGGATGGAATTTGGAGCCTGCACAAGAGAAGATCTGAGTGGGGCTGGGTTGGCCTTGGTGATCAGCTGGAAGCAGTTTAAGAGGGGCTGGGATGTCACCAAGGACTTCTGATAAGACAGGAAAGCCTCAGGTAAGAGTTGGAGGCACACAGGAATAGGAAGGAAGAGAAGTGAGCTCCTAGGCCCTCCCAGTCCAATTCTCTCAGCCCAGAGCCAGTGCCTTGTATGCTGGGCTGTCACTGCTGCCCAAGTGCCACAAGCCACAGCAATAACCCACATCATAGGGCACAACAAGAGCTGGGACAGTGACTTATCCCAGAGAAGTGGCAAAAAGGGTTGCCAGTGTTTGCCTGGCAGAGACTGAAGGGAGACGAGCGACAGACACCTGATCCTCAGTGGAAGTTCCTCCCCTTAAGGTCCCAGGGGGCAAGAACTGGGACAGAGAGCAGTAACGTGCTTGGGAAGTTGGGGAGAGCATCACATCATAATTCATCCTTCTCTGCCATGACAGACCCTGGTGTCCCATTCACCAGCCCCCACATACAACCCAGAGCCCCCTTTCCAGGTCAGGAGGGCGGAAGCACAGCCCGCAGCCTCCTCCTGGTGCCTCAAGGAAGATAACTCGCACTCCTCGTGTGATGCCGGACGCCTGGGTCCTGGGGTGGTCCAGGAGAAAAGCTAAAAGTGGAAAAGAGCTCATCCAACTGCAGCAGCCAGGGTCCTGAAAGAGCCCCAACCACCCATGAGCCCAAGCTTCGGCTGGGCTTATACTCCAGCCCAGCTGAGAAGAGTCAGGAACCGGCAATCACGGCGTCAGTGGCTCACAAGCAATCTCTCGCTCCATTGAGCAACTGGCACAAGTGGTTGCTTGGCGATTGCTTCGGACTCTGCTCTCCAGCTGGAGCCAGACTAGTGCAGAGCCCCTCCTCAGTATCAAAGTCTGCCCAGCTAGAGAACACAGGCTGATTTCACGGGTGCTTATGAAGCCACGGCAGAGTGAGTCCCCTCCCGGCTAAAGGACAGCAGCCGGTTGCTCTGTCACCCCTCACAAAGGAGGTTTGCTCGGGTCCCCACAGAGCATCAAACGCTGAGCTCTGGTACTTGCCACTTAGCATTCTCTGCAAGTGACCCTTAAAGAGGGGACAACAATGTGAGGACACAAACCCACTGTGTCCCACAGCCAGAGAGCACAAAATGCAGAATGTAGAGCCTGCCAACTGGCCTGGGTTTCCACGGCCCTGGTCACCTCCAGTTACTGGAGAGCACTGTGTGGACACACTCAGACCCCCCGCCCCAGCCACCTCCTCCCCCACTGAAGGGAGGCTGCTTGGGGGAGGGTCCATCAAGTTGGCAATTGTATGTTGTACCCACTTCCTGATGGACACACTAGACTTCACTAGGTCTTATATAACCTTGGGGGTCAGCGCTTGATGACTTCAGTGCTGTGAGCCGCTGCCAGGGGCTGTATTCACATGATTTAACCCCCCAACCTCAGCCTAATTGTACCAAACTCCCCAGGACACACAATGTAGCAGGTGTCAGTCATGAGCCCCCTGCCTCAGCTCACAGGACCTAGTAAAGAGCTGATCAGCTGACTTACATAAATTAACATGAGAGATCATGTCAGCCCGTGGCTTTTAACCTGATAAACAGGTGTCAGGCTGGTTGCCATGGAGAGGTGAGGGGGGTCACCGGGGTCAAGCAGGACTCCCTCCAATGATGAGCAGTTCCTAGGGGCTCTGTGAGGAGGCCCAGGCATGCCTGGCATTTTAATTATGCCTGGCTTGCCCATCTGTGAGTTCTAGCGAGTATGATGTGTTTATTTGTAAGAGTATGTGTCTGTGTATGTGTGTGTTATGAACGTATGTGTGAATGAGCACAAATATGTATGAGTAGATGGGTATGTGTGTAAATGTCTATTTGAGTGTCCATTTGAGAGGTTATGAATGTTAGTGTGTGTGTGCATGTGTGCGCTCACATGGGATGTGTGTATGGCATGTATGCATGTTTGCATGGGTAGACAGATGTACAAGAGTGGACATGTGAGTAATGGGTGGGCATATGGCTGTATGCATGAGTGTGTGAGCACATGAATACAAGCCTATTAATCAGAATTCTCCAGAGGAACAGAGCAATAAAAATGAAGATCTATTAAAACGGGAGTTGCTGGGGTTGACTTATGTACCATCTGCTCTAGTCTGACAATGGCTGCCTTCCCACTGGAGAGGCTGAGAACTGAGTGCCTGCCCAGCCTGTGAGGTTCAACACCTCCACAGTCTCACCCTCACGCTGAAGGAGGACTTCTGGAACCCTCTGGTCTTCAGGACACTTTGCTAAGTACTGAAAGCAGGGTTGGGATGCAGCAGCAGCGAGGTGGCGTCAGCGGCAATGGCAGAGCAGTTGAACTTGCCAGCGAGTTGCAAAGTCGATGAGCCAAAAAGCTAAGGTCTCCCCTCAGATCCCCCTTTGTGTGGGCCATTGTCGGAAGATGCTGCCCAAATTTAAGGTGCATCTTCCCACTTCAGTTAATATGACCAAGAAAAGTTCCTACACACATTCTCAAGAGCTAACCTCAGTCTAGACAATCCCTCACATGGAAGCTCAGTGCCTCAGTTGGCCCTAAAGTCAGTCGGGTTGACAACCAACCTGAACTATCATGCGAGATAACATGTGTATGTGTGACTGCGATACAGACATATACATGAGTGAACATGCATGTGTGTTGAGGAAGTGGAGGCCCAGGAAGGAGATGACCTGCTCATGTCCCCGACTATCTCCTTTGTCATTGAGGCCAAGCCTTGACAGCTCTGATGGTTTTTACCCGAATCAAGGTGAGGACTGGGTGGCTTGGGACACAGCAAGCTCTCTAGTGGTAGCTTCCTTCCCCCAGGTCAACAGCCACTGAAACTTACACCCTGAGCACCTAGGTTGAGCTCAGACACCCTCCCTCATAGAGGCTACCTCTCCAGGCTGTGGCATCTGCACAGCCCCTCTCCACACAGCCCATGCAACCAAGCAGGACTCTGGGTTTGGGCTCCCCTGACCCACTGCCCTCCCCTGAGAAGATTATCAATGGAAAAACACAGCTCATGGCGGTGGGAGGGAGGGGGAAGATAGTCTAGCCCCAGGACGCTGTGGCTCCCGGGCTCCTTGGTAAGCCAGTCGGGTATCTGCCAGAACACTGGACTCTTTATTCTCACTTAATTGAAAACAGTACACCATCACAGAGCACATCCAATCACGGCCCCCTCTTCCCTCAACCACCACCATTAACCTTTAAAAAGATGCTTCACGAGCCATTTGCCTGAACCTCTGTCTTCATGCCCGGGTGTAATGAGGCTCAGAAACAGCCAGGCACAGGAAGGGATGGATGTGAGAGATGTCACAAATGTCAGCAGGGCAGAGCAGGTCCCAGGGCTGCCACACAGGGGCCAGGCGTAGCTGTGTACATGACCATGTCAAGGCCCGGGTCTGAACCACAGGCCCCCGTGATGGCTAAGGCCGAATCGTCTCTAAGAAGTGAGCTCCCCTGAGCCAAACACAGCAGTGAAGTCCCACACTGCTCTTGGACTCACAGCTATCTGCCAGTCCCTCCATCTCCCGGTGGTGCTCAGTCCCTGTGTGCCAGCCTCCACTGGGCTCTGGATCTCCTGTCCTCTGCCCCATTCCCCTCTGTCCATAGACGTCCATAGATATCCATAGATATTTGACCCTGGAGGGATAGAAGCGGGCACCAGAATGAACATCTAGAATAAATAACACTGAAAAAGAGCAAAGGAGAGGCAGCCCAATAGAACGGGACACAAGGGAGGAGCCAGAGCCTCACTAAAGATGGCACAAATAGCCTGTGCACACAGAACAGCTCCGCCTCGGGCAGGAAGGTCACTGATTTAGCCCAAGCATCTGGAAGGGTAGGACTGTCCCTGGCTGCTGGAGGGACACTGGAGCAACCACTTTTATTTAGAACACGTGACTACTTGGTGGTTCTGCCATTTGTACTGTTTGGGCCATTCCATTCCTCAGTAGGTGGCTGAGGGTGAGCTTCCCGGGTGCCGTGAGGAAAGGCAAGCCACTCACCCACTCACAGGACACGGGCTGCGGGTGCAGAGGGAAATGCTGGTTTCTCATGTGTGAACAGGGGACAAGGGTTATGATGAAATAACATTCCTCACCCGGGCTGAAGTTAAACCCTGCACCCCCAGAATGGAAGCTACTGGTTGGAAGGACTTCCCTTTGTACCCAGGAGGGATGCACATGAATGCTCATGGTGCTTCTTCGTGACTCAAAGCAGGACTGCTCCAAATAGGCAGCAGAAGGAGGTGTCCCCTTGCCCCAAGGGACACCTCGAAGCAGGGACGGTGGGTGCACTAAAGAGGTGAAGCTGCAGCAACAGCATAGACACAGAGCAAACACAGACACCTGGTCACTGCCGGCAGCAGGTGTGCTGGCCAGGGCACAGCCACAGGGTGATTGCTTCCTAGCATGGTTTCAAAGACAGGGGCAGGGCTAGGCAAACATCAGGACTTGAGTTCAGATTCCCATAAGTCACATAAAAAGCCAAGCACGGCGCTAGAGGGTTGGTTCAGCACTTCCAGACACACAGTGCTCTTGCAGAGGACCTGAATCCAGTTCCCAGCACACATACTCGTGACTCAATGCCCATAGTTCCAACTCCAGGGCATCCAACACTCTCTCCTGGCTTCTAAAAGTACCTGTGTTCGCATGTACAAACCCATACACAGACATGCATGTAGTAGGAGGCTGCTTGTTTGTTTCCTGGCCAGCCAAACTCCCAAAATAACCACACAGAAACTGTATTAATTAAATCACTGCTTGGCCTATTAGCTCTAATTTTTTATTGGCTAGCTTTTACATCTCAACTTAACCCATTTCCATTATTTTATATTTTACTACAAGGCTTGTGGCCTAATGGCAAGATTCCAGCATGTCTGTCTCTGGTGGAGGCTCCATGGCTTCTCACTGACTCCGCCTTCTTTTTCCCAGCATTCAGTTTAGTTTTCCCTGGTAGCTCTGTTCTACCTATCAGGCCAAGCCAGTTTCTTTATTCATTAACCAATAAAAACAACACATATACAGAAGGACCTCCCACACCACATGCATGCACACACATACTTCTAAAAAACAAAATCTTTTTCTAAAAAGTGAAGTATTTTGGAACATTCCTGTAACCCCAACACTTTAGGAAGATGGGGGACAGGATGGCTAAGTGATCAGCTTAGCTCCGGTTTTAATCAGAGATCTCATCTCAAGGAAATGAGGCAGAGAGAGATACAGCAGCATGCCCAAAGTCTTCTACGCATGTATATGTCACGTTAAATAGGGTGTCTACTGCTGCGATGAAACACCATGACCAAAAAGCAAGTTGGGGAGTGTACTGGCTGGTTTGGGGTGAACTTGACAGAAGCTGGAGTCATTAGAGAGGAAGGAGCCTCAGTTGAGGAAATGTCTCCATGTGATCCAGCTGCAATACATTTTCTCATTAGTGATCAGTTGGGGAGGGTCCAGCCCATGGTGGATGGTGCTATCTCTGGGCTCCAGGTCCTGGGTTCTATAAGAAAGCAGACTGTGCAAGCCATGAGGACCAAGCCAGTAAGCAGCAACCTCCATGGCCTCTGCATCAGCTCCTGCCACTGAGATCCTGCCTCGTGTGAGTTCCTGTCCTGATTTCCTTCAGCGAGGAGCAGTGATGTACAAGTGTGAGCTAAATAAACCAATAAGCCAAGATATGAACTGGGAAGAGGACACCAATGGCTCTCACCCTACAATCTCTCCACCATGGCTTTCCCAAAGCCTCAGAAGTCTCTCTCATTGGCCTGATTTAGTCGCAGGCCCATTGCCAGACCAATCACAGTGGCCAGGAGATGGTAAGGAGCCATTTGGTTCAAGCACTGAGGCAATGCCGTTCCCAGAATGCCTCTCTCAAGAAATGTGGGCAGGAAGAAAAGGAGTTAAGTCCTGAACTGGGAAACAGAAAGAAGAATGGGCACACACATACCACTACCACCAACACACATACACAACAACAACAACACACACATGCTCACACAGTAAAGTGTTGACAATCTGAACCCATGCGAATGGGTAATTCTATATGTCAACGTGCCTGGGCCATGGTGCTGACATGTGGCTAAACATTGTTTTAGATGGCTCTGGGACCCTGGACTTTAAAGGGAACAGATTGCCTTCCATACTGTGGAGAGGCCTCATCCAATCAGCTGCAGGTCCAACTAGAAGAACAGACTGAGCCTCCCTCCCTCTGGATTCGACTTTGGATTTGAGCTTGGGTGTTGGCTTGTCTCTGGTTCTCCAGTCTGCCAGCCCACCCACAGATTTTGGACATGGCACTTTCTGTAACCACACGAGCCAGTTCCCTAAAAGAACCCTTTGTGTGTGTCTCCCTCTGAAATAGGCTCTATACTCCGTGCTGGCTTCGAACATAGTATGTAGTCAAGGATGACCCTGAACTCCTATTCCTCCTGCTAGAATACAGGCCAGGGATCAAACCCAGGGCTTTGTACATCTGGGCAAGCACTGTACCCACTGAGCTACATCCCCCACCACCTACCCATAAAATAAACACACACACATGCACATGCACACACACACACACACAAACACACACGCACATTGCTGTAGGTCAGCCCTCCAGAGGACCCCATTTAGTCCACTGTGCCCTGGGTTCATCATTCACCAGTGTCTTCAACGAGGCATTCTCTGGGCAACGGTTGCTCCAAAACCCCTCACCTCTGGCTGCAACCAGCTCTGTGACAGACTTAATCCATTTCCATCTGGTGGCATTTTCCGCAGGGAAAAGGCCATTTGACAGATTGAAGCTGCCACCTCACCCCCCACCCAACGCACTTTCTCTTTCTCTAATGTTGGTTTATGCTCATTTTAGAAGCCCGGATGCGGAGAGGAAAGACAAGGCTAAGGAGAGGACACAAGAAAAAAATTGTATTAGAATATAAAGCACTTGTTTGTGTTTTAGTGTGTGTGTGTGTGTGTGTGTGTGTGTGTGTGTGTGTGTGTGTGTGTACACAGCATGCTAATCAATACAAGACGTTGATTCCTGACAGAGCTGTGAGGAGGATGACCCAGAGAAGACCCTGGCGTGGATGCTGATCCAGCCCTGCTTCCTGTGAGGACACCACTGTCAGTCAGTTCACGCTGACCTCTGAATTCACCTGACCAGTTGATAAGCATACACAAGCTCTCTTGACCCCACCTGCTACCCTGGGCTAGTGCTTGCACCTCAAGGAGATCCAGAATGCCCCAGTTCTTCTGTTCCCACCTCTACTCACTCCCCTCTTCCTGCCGTGAGACTGAATACAGAATTCATCACCTGGGAGCCTGAACAGCAACCATGACCCAGGAAGGGCACATAAGTCTAGTGCTCTAGAAGGGTTCTTCTGGGACATTGTGAGCTGGCAAAGCAGCTCCAAGGAATCCACACAGGACTTCAGAAGTCTTTGGAGTATTGAGGGGAGCGTAAAGGGAGCCCCTTCAAATCCAGGACATAGAGACTTATGGGGACATGGAGCAAGTCGGGGGCAGTCACTTGGGCTCTGGCCCTGGCACCTTGACTCGGGTTCTCAGCTGAGATTCCACCTCCCAACATCTCCCACAATGGTCATGTCCCCAGCTGCCCCTCTCCTGCCCTGGGCCTCCTGCCCACTGTGACCTGAGGGCTCATGGGCTCTGCCCTCTGGAGCAGGGAGTGTTGGCAGTTAGGTTGATTTGCATATCTTCCAGGAAGGCCTCTGGGGCTGACAAAAGGGCTGCAGAGAGCATCCTTCCTAACCCAGGTCACACACACCCAACTCTCTGCCCTGCAAAGTCATCTCAGAGATTAGATTCCCCACACCTGCAGGGTCATGTCACGCATCAGTTCCCTGAAATGAGACAGGGACACTCAGGCCCCAATCCCACTCATCAGCCACTAGAATCCCACTGTTGCCTGGGTGGGGGATGAAGGGGTTGTGATCAAATGGTAAATTACATCTGATATAGGACCCAGCCTGATGCCTGTGGCTTAAACCGTTTAACACAGAAATGGGAACAGCTCTAATCAGCCTCCTGAGAGCCGTGAAATAGGCTTGGAACACTTGGGACAGCCATGGAGTGGGGGCTGCAGAACTGAGGGTGAGATGGATTCAAAGTGGGGGTGCCACAGACACAGAGTGCTGTAAACATGCCTGGGCCTGTAGCACCCCACACTCAGGAGTCTAGCAGGGTGAGTCTGGGACATCTGGGAGCCAGATGTTAGCCACCTGCCCCCTCAGACTCTATCCCAGAATTGCTGAGAGCCAAAGTCCAACTTCTGAGTCCCAAGAAGGGCCGTGCTTGGGGTTGGCACAGAGCAGCTGTGGCCACCGAGTCTGGAAAGCTCTGCTGGGATGGCTGCCTGTCACATTCTGTACTTCAATAGTCTCTGGACAAATCCCCATCTGTTTCTCAGGAAGTGAAACAAGGGCCCACTTCCTGCAGTGGAATCTCTGAAATCAAACTCCAGAGTAAATCAGATCAGATTAGCAAAGCCAGTGTTTTGTGAGACATGGTGAGCACGTGGGATGATAACAGACCCTGGGCTCGGAAAATGGTGTGGTGGACTCCTTATCTAGAGTCTAGAAGGTTCCCGCTCCTGACTCACCTGGGGGCTCAGGATGTTGAAAACCTCTTGCTGGCTATGGTGGTTCACGCCTATAATCTCAGCAGAGACAGGAGCTGTGAGCTGGGCTACATAAGACTCTGTTCCAGGAACAAAGAGAGAAAGACAAAGAAAATGAAGGGAGGGAGAGGTTATGGGGAGACATCTCAGTCAAGTGTTTGCTGTACAAGCAAGTGGGAAAGCTGGGCATGGCGGCACACACCTATAATCCCAGGGTTGGGGAAGTAGAGACGGGATAGCTGGGTTTGTTGGACAGTTGGTGCAGCCTAATTAGCAAGTTTCAGATACCAGGGAGAGACACTGTTATAAAAATCAACCCTGTAGGAGTGTCTGAAAAATGACACCCAAGGTTAACCTCTACAAGCATTCGCATGTACCTGAAAACACGCGCACATGCACATGCGCACACACACATGCACACATACAGACTCACTCCTCACTTATGTCATATAAATGTCCATCGTGGCATTATTTATAAAGCAAAATTAGAAACATTGCCAATGGTGAAAACAAGGGAATGAAAAGAGATACGGTGGGTCAGAGGACATGCAGGGTCTTGTTGGTCTCTTGGAAACCTACTGAGTGAGTGGCTAGCTACTCACATCCAGCCACATTCGTAGCTTCACTCGCTCCTACAACAAAATGGCCAACAGAAGCAAGGAAGGGAGAGTTTGATTCTGGCTCCTGGTTGAGAAGGTAGAGCCCATCATGATGAAAAGGCAGAGAGAAGGTAGTAAAGTCTCTGGCTGGAACTCCTTAGGCCTCAGCAGAACAGGAAGTAGAGAGCCAAACCGGAAGCAGGGAGATCTGTGACTCCCACACCCCAGTGAGGCACCTCCTCCAACTAGACTCCACCTGAAGGCTCTACTGCCTCCCAAAAGCATGCCCGTGGGGGGCAGGGGCAAATGTTCAAATGCGTGAGCCTATGGAGGGCACTTCACATCCAAACCACAGCATCGAGCCCTGGGAGGTAGGCTACAGAATACAGGGCTTTTCACTAAACACACGGCTATTTTAGTGACGGATACTGGGTTTTTGTTGAGTTTAGGAATTTTTTTAAAGATAGAGTCTCATGTAGCCCAGACTAGATTCAAACTAGCTCTGTAGCTGAGGATGACCATAAACTCCTGATCCTCCTGCCTCCACCTGCCTCCACCCGAATGCTTGGATTGCAGACGTGTGCCTCCACACCCAACGTGAGTGGTCATTTTCGTTGCTATGAGAACAATGACGTCATGGCAGATCATTTTGGAGGGGATCACTCATCTACCTTCTCTTCTTGTGAAGCACAGTAGTCGAACACGGAGAAGGGTCTAGTGTGCATTTTGCTCTCAAATTGAGGTCTCCTGTCTGCTCATGTGAGTCAAGAGCCTTTTCTGCTCTCCATCAGCCTTGCCGTCAGCCTGCTCGCGAACGCCAGCTAGAATCCTGCCACGCCGAATGACCTTTAAAAACTTCATAATGAGTTTTCTTTTTCCCCGATTTTATCACAGGGCTACACATGCATATTCAGACTACACTCTGCCTGACTGACAGGCTGGAAGATGCACGTGGCCTCCTAGCTGGTCTGGTGACACAGCCATATCTGTTGGGGATGGCAGAAGTCATAAAGCCAGCACAGCTGTTTGACAAAGATCCGGCAAAGCTGAGCCACATGGTGGCTGCCACGCCACCTTTGCTTCTCATCTCCACCTGTTGAGTACTTGAGCGAGTTTCAATATTTGTGCAATTTGGGAATATTGGATGGATGTAAAACTCCTTATGAATCATTTATGCCTTCTCCAAGGAATGCTATCTCCAAGCTTCCCCAGGACAGACCTGAACATATTATTCCCCTGCTTTAGGAAGATATCCTTATCTGCTTGAAGGTCTTCCTTAAGCCTTGAAGGTTGTGACACACATAAAGAAGCCAGAGGTCTCTTTATGAGGCTATGAGAAATTTTTGAAACATCTGTCCCTGTACTTACTCAGGAACAAGAAAATCAAAACAAAGTAAACTTAAAAAGGTCAACAAGATTCAGTGGGCTAGAGGAGCTGACCATGGTTCAGATTGCAAGCCTCTTCCCACTGTACACCCAGGCAATGATGTGATACAGGCAGCAACAAAGTCAGACTAGCTGCTTACCTCTGTCCTACACAGAGACTTATACTAATGGGCAAAGAATGATGTAGAAAGACGATAAAAAATATTCTATAAAGATATAAAATATAGACATTGTATTATACCAGAATCGGAATAACTGCAGCAGTTTTGGCCTGAGGATATTTCTTCGGCACTCTGACCGTTAAGAGTTAATGCTTGGGACATGGCAGTATGGCCGGGATGGCTTGAAGATTGTTTTGGTCACATGCCCTTGTAGTCAAAGAAGCAACCAGCCTGAGAATAACTCATCATATGCCTCTATATTCTTAAAACTTGGGTTGTGGGGTTAATGAGCAAAAATGATAACTTTGTTTATCAATGATGTCAAAACTTGAGGGAAAATGATTGGAAATGATAACTCTGTTCTGTCTTAGTTTATTAATGATGACCGAAAGATGAGCAGGAGGAAGTGAAACACACGTCCAAAACCAAAAATGATATCATCTATGCTTTGGAACAACATGAATGTATCCCTACTTACTAAATTCTGTATAAATAAAGAAGCCCTCTGGCTGCCAGTCAGTCAAGCTGCAAGATTCTCCGGACCATCATGGCCTGGCTCACTCCCCCCCCCCCCCCCAGCTCCTTCATCCTCTGCTGGTACCTGTCCACCATCACGGATGGCTCCCGGTAGTCTGGGTCTCCTCTCTGTTGCCACAATGATTGGTTCTGTCTGCCCAGGAAAAGGCCCAGGCTCGGGCCTGATGCTTGCCTTGCCCTCTTCCTAGAGGGTGCCCCAGCCTCCAGTCCTCTCAACCACCCTGCTACCCCAGCAATACGTTCCTCAGTTTCGGGAGCAGAGATGCCCTACCTGCACACCTGCCTGACACATGCCTCTCCTGTACTCTGGCTTTTCCTGAATAATTATCACCGGTTCTGAATCTGGAACCACTTCTGAAGCAGCTAGTTTCTGTATCACTTGGACTTGGCCTTCATTAGGTGATCACATCCTAACCCTGACCCTGCTGCCTGACCCGGAAGTTATCTCATCCTACACTCAGGTCTCTGAGTACTCCCATAAATTATTCTCATTCAGTCATTATCTTTCTTCCCTGTAGAATATGAACTCATGACGCACAAGCGTAGTGGCAAACTCGCAGCCCTCTGGAGGCTGAGGCAGGAGGATGGTGAATTCAAGAGTATGCTGGGCTACAGACTGAGTTGAGACAGTGTCACAATATAAAAAAGTGGAAAAATGGGACTGGAATGTGGGACACAGGTAAAGTGTCCATATATAGCATATATGTCTTAGTTTGGCTATTTTTGCTGTTATAAAACACCATGACCTGTTGACAGAGGTTTCTGTCTCGCTCAGTCCCACAGCCATCGAGCCCCAAAGAAAACACACAGAGGTCTACATTAATTATAAATTGGTTGACCTATTAGCTCAGGCTTCTTACAATTCTTTTAACTTATATTAGCCCATAATTCTTGTCTGTGTCAGCCATGTGGCTTGGTACCTTTTATCAGCAAGACATTCCCATCTTGTTTTCTCTGTCTGGGTGATGACTGCAGACTGACCTTTCCTCTTCCCAGAATTCTCCTGTTCTTGTCACCCCACCTCTCCTTCCTGACTGGTTGCCCCACATATGCTTCCTGCCTGGCTACTGGCCAATCAGCATTTTATTAAATACAAGTGACAAATCTTTACAAAATACAAGACCATTGTCCCACAGCAATGACCAAAACAACTTGGGGAGGAAAATGTTTATTTGGCTTACACATCCATATCGATGTCTGTCATCAAAGGGAGAAAAGACAGGAACTCAAACATAGCAGGAACCTGGAGGAAGAAACTGATGCACGGGCCATGGAGGGATACTGCTTACTGGGTTGTTCCCCATGGCTTGCTCAGCCTGCTTTTTTATAGAACCCAGGATCACTAGCTCAGGGATGGCACTGCCCACAATGGGATGGGTTTCCCCCACAATCAATCACTAATTAAGAAAGTGCCCTACAGTCTGTCTTAGTTTGGTTTTTGATTGCTGTGAAGAGACACCATGACCATGGCAACTCTTATAAAGGAAAATGTTTGATTGGGAATAGCTTACAGTTCAGAGGTTTAGTCCATTGTCATCATGGTAGGAAGCATGGCAGCACACAGGCAGACATGGTACTGGAGAAAGAGCTAATCTACATCTGGATTAGCAGGAAACAAGAAGAGAGAACAACTGTGGGCCAGGCTTGAGCTTCTGAAACTTCAAAGCCCTCCCCCAATGACACATTTCCTCCAACAAGACCACACCTACTCCAACAAGGCCACACCTCCTAATAGTGCCATTCCCTATGAGCCTATGGGAGCCATTTTCATTCAAATTACCAAATAGCAGGATCAAATAGAGGCATTTTCTCAGTTGAGGTTCCCTCCTTTCAATTAACTCTAGCTTGTGTCAAGTTGACATAAAACCAGCCAACACCATATGCAAAGCCTTGGGTTCAATTCCCCCTCCCAAATTATTTCAGAATATTAGCCATGATAACAGAGAACAAATCCATTCAGGTCTCTCATTTCCCAGCATGTTGTCACAGTCACTGATGGCCTCACTGAAGGCAGTGATCTGCCTCAACAAGATGACGCTATGATGATACACACAACACAGGCTGTGATAAAACACCCTGTCATTGAGTGAGTTTGGCCTCCATCACCACACCTGCAACCTGCCCGGGCCCAGTTCCTTCATGCTAGAGACCCTGGGTAATCCTAGTACTTAGGAGGTAGGTGCAGAAGGAACAGAAGATCAAGGTCAAAACTGATTATATAAAGAGCTATAGCCTGAGTTACATGAGATCACTATCTGAGAGAGAAAGAGAGAGAGAGAGAGAGAGAGAGAGAGAGAGAGAGAACCAACAGACCCTGCATGATGGTCATTTAATTTACCTCTGGGGCCCCCGCACCACGGTCTAAGAAAAATTATTCTCCAGAATTGTGTTTTGCGTCCCAGCCTATACTGCCCAGATGGACAAGAGGCTCTAACTTGTTCCAGGGTCCTCTCAGTAGTGCTGATATGGGGGTCCCATAAGTCACTGTCAATATCAGGATTGGAATTGGGGTGTGGCCTTGACCCTCCACTGGAGCTGACAGTCCTGTGAAGGCGAGATGATGCCAGCATCATGAACACACGGAGTCCACGCCCCCCCTGAACTCACCCAGTCTTGTTTGAGCATGCTCTGAGAGTCTCTCCATCCTCCTCTCCCGAGCAGAAACACAGCTTCGATGTGAAGCCATCACATCTGTGATCTCTCCCTATTTGTCACAGAAAATCCACAACAGCCAAATATTCTCAAGGTTCTAGCCGGGTACCAGAGGAGGCCTTACCAGGCAGTGTTTTCAATGCAAAGGATCAGAGAGGTTGAGGTACTCGTGCCAGGTCACAGAGCTGTGAGGAGCAGGGAGGGGGTACTGAGAAAGCAGAGGAGTGTGTCTCACCTGGGTGAGGCTGAATGGAACTATCTGGAGCCGCGCAGTTCTGAAACAGACCAGATCAGTGTGTGCAGAAAGATGGTCAAGCCACAGAGTGACAGGGACTTGGGGACCAGGCAGAGAACAGGACAGAGAGCCACATTGTGGTATCAAGGCCACACAAAAGGCAGGAAGGGTCCTGAAGAGAGCCCTGCAAAACCCTAGGCTTCAGCACTGAGCTACAAGTCCCATGCAGTTCCCCAGGCAGGTGGTTTTTCTCTAAGCACACCTCTTTCTAGGTCTGATGCTCGGGTGTGTCTGGCCTACACCTGACGATCCAGGTGTAGCTACAACAGGAGTGATGCTCCCTGAGAGGACGCTGTGAGTTAACACTTCCACCTTTGCCTCCTCTCCACCTTCAGAAGCAGCACTGTGGGGATGGGGGACTCCTGGTCCCCAGATTGCTAGCCCACACCACTGTAGTGACAGTGGACACCAGGTGAGAGATTTAACACAGAGCCGCCATCAGACCCAGGTGATGGGAAGCCTGGTTTCAGCTGGTCCAGATAAGGAGGACAGGGGATTTCTCCAGGTCCCAAGAAGGACCCTGTGTCATGAGGGTTGCACCATGAGTTTCTGCGACAGTTTCAAGCCCATTGCCACCCTCCCTTTCCAGTTCCTTGACCTCAGTCCCCAGGACGACTATTTTCAAATGGAAGGACTGACCCACAGCAGGTGAGGTCACTTTTATCGTCTGCTATGAGGGCACATTTGGACTTCACATGGCAGAAATTACCCACCAGTCCACACTGCAAACATCAGGTGCACACTTGTGACAGTAGGCTTGTTCTGACTTAACCTCTAACCCAGGCGACACACTGCCAGGGAAGCAAAAGGCTCAGAGGCCCTGGGAATGTGCAAAACCAGGGAGACTATAAGGCAGGGCCACACAGGGGGCCACAGGGAAGAGCACCAGCATAGTGAGCCTCAGAGACAAACAAGGCTGGACCCTGGCCCGAAGGTAGGGGCAGAGCTCTGGTAGGGTTGCTTGCATTTGTCCCCACTTCTCGTATGAGCCGCTGGCTGGAGATGAGGTGTAAGGCAGCATGCAGTGTTCACCCCATCTTCTCAGATCACCTGCTCTACAGTAGGGTGCACACCCTGTAGTTGCCCCAAGAAACCAGGCCACACACACCGTCTCTTCCATCGTCCCCTGCCCCCAAAGCCCTCTCTGGACAGAGCCTGCTGTGGCCTGCAGTCTTCCTTCCTCTTGAGGCTGCAAGCCTGTGTCGTTCCCACCCTATCCTCACTCTAGACCCAAGCCTAAGGCAATCTTGAATTAGGACATTTTTCTAGTGCCTTCCCTCCGGTTTTGTGACTCCTGGAGTGAAGGCTAAGGCACATGGTGTGGGACTTACTTCCCTTAAAAATGAGTAAGTAAATAAATAAACAAACAAGTGATTCCTTCTTCTCTGAACAAGGTCTCTGTCACGCGCGCTGTGTTGGCTACCTCTCCTAATGAGGCTTATTTCCAGACCTGAGGTTTCACTCTCTCTCTTCAGGGCCCCATCATGACCGTCTGTGGCCATGATGCCCTAAACGCTCCTAATGAAGTCCTTCTGGGGGTAATTTGTATCCACTTCCTTCCTACTGAGTCATTTCGTATTGTTTATCTCTTATTATATGTACAGCAGCTTTTATTATTTATAACACTTAGTAAATAGAGCTCAATTTACAGATTCAATCCTGGCGTTGACGGTGACAGCCAAGGCAGTCTCCCATATCCCAGTTACAAAACTCCTGGAGAGAGACAGCAGCGTCCCCCAGTTTCCAGTCCAAAAGGCCTGGGCAAAGGATCTGGGGTTCACTCGGCTTCCCTGAGCTCAGGCTCCCTGACCACCCAAGATGATGACAGCTGGGGGGGTGGGGAGGAGAAGACAGACACTCAGAGAGCTTGCTTGCTTGTGTAAGGTAATTTAACATATTGCTAGCTTAAAACTAAAAATTATAAAGAGGATGTGCCCATCACCAAAAGAGGTGAAGGACTGGTTCACGTCCTTGAGAGCCTCACGCCAAGTGAAAGAGGCCACACACAAAAGGTCATGCATGGCCGGGCGGTGGTGGCGCACGCCTTTAATCCCAGCACTCGGGAGGCAGAGGCAGGCGGATCTCTGTGAGTTCGAGACCAGCCTGGTCTACAAGAGCTAGCTCTAGGACAGGCTCTAAAGCTGCAGAGAAACCCTGTCTCGAAAAACCAAAAAAAAAAAAAAAAGTCATGCATGTGCGTGATCTGTGTCTACGAAGCCTCCTAAAGAGCCGTGTCCATGGGGACAGGAAAGAAGCTGGTGACTGTGTAGGACAGCAGTGTGACGGTGGACAGTCCTGATGGGCACAGGACGACACTTGCTCTGCAGTTAGAAAAGTGATGCACTTACAACCCACCCAATGCCGGGTGAGGTGGCACACGATTTTAATCCCAGCACTCAAGAGGCATCGACCGGTGGAGCTCCGTGAATTTGAGGCCAGCCTTGTCTATAGAGCGAGTTCAGGACAGCCAGGACTACATGGTGAGCCACTATCTCAAAAAAAAATTCAATAACTTCAACTATATTCTCTTATAGAGTGAATTTTATATTAATTTTATCTCAGTACATTTTTAAATGTTTTCTAATTCTTTTATTTTTATATATGTATTAGTATTTTGCCTGCGAGCGTGTCTGTGTACCGTATGCTAGCCTCAAAAAAGGAAGTCAGATCCCCTGGAACTGGAGTTACAGACAGTTGTGAGTCATCATGTGGGCGCTGGGAGTCAAACTCCAGTCCTCTGGAAGGGCAGCAAGTGCTCTTAACTGCTGAGCCATCTCTCCAGTACCTAGAGTCACGATGCTAAAGTTTAAAAAGGAGTCTAAGAAAACTAAAGATTTGGTCTGGTCTAGAAAAGTCAGGCTAGTTCGTGGGCCCTTTTTACCTGTATCCCCTGCCCTGCTTCAGTACTGTGGCAGGAATCCAGGGCTCACACACTCTAGGCTCGGGCTCCATTATTCAGCCATGCTGGGCTCTGTGAGTCTTCTTTCTGTATGGAGAAGTGGCCGTTCACACACTGTACAGTTGCCCATGGGAGTGTAAGGTGCCTGGGGACATTCTCACTGGCCAACGGATGGTCAACAGCAGAGTCAAGGTCCCCGGTCACTAGACAATGTGTGAGAGTAGCTCTTCTCAAAGTGGCTGGCAGTGGGGATACCATGTTGGAAACACAGAAGCCACGTTGGCCATGGTGCAGCATCTCCTACCCTAAGCTGGGCTGTTGGGACACGTCCCCTGGAGGACTGCCACCCTCCGCATGCCCTCCTTCCCTTCATTCACTCAAAAATTCAGGGCTCCAGGAAAAAGCATGTGACAGGCCAGCTCCACACCAATGCCTCTGCCTCGGGAAGCTGGGGGTCAGTGGAGGTGGGCAGTGCCAGTCCTGCGACTCCTACACCTGGAGGGAGAGACACAAAAGAAACCATCAGCATCGCAGAGGAGAAGTAGATCGTGGCAGAGGGAATCCATCTGTGCCCACAGTGAGCTCTGAATGTCAGACCTACGGCTCAGTGTCCCCTAGAGTGACAGAGGCAGGACACAGACCTTTGAACAGAAAAGGCAGGTTCCCAGGGCCATCTCTAAGACTAAATCCCAGCTGAAAGGTCACAAGATGGCATATTTGGAGTTCCTGGGTTTCATAATTAATAACTACCTCTTTATAGTGAAATCTTTTTTTTTTAACAGAAAACAGGAAACCTGCAGGTTCTGAGAGCAGCTAGCTGGAGATACGGTTGCAGAGAGCACACATGGCTGTCATCCGATCACCTCTGGTCCTCACTGTGCCTCCAGCTCGGGACTCCATCGTCAGAACAATGGGTCCCGTGGAAACAGCTGCTCCAAGTGCCCACCAGGGCTCTTGTTCCCCTGCAGCCACCCTGAAACTGCTGGAAAGTCAAAAGACATCATGCCAAGACCACTGGTGGCCTTTGCTTGTGTGGACACCAAGAAGCGGGGGGGGGGGGGGGGGTGTGTGCAGAGGTGGAAACAGAAGCACCAAGGTGTCCTGAGCCTCCTCTCCCGTGCAAGAGCCAGTCCAGGGTAGGAGATGTGATCAAGAGAGTGTGTCCAAGTCACTGGCTGGTCAGGTGAATTCAGAGCCAGAGTGAACTGACCATGGTGTCCTTGCAGAAAGCAGGGCTGGATCAATGCCTGCTTCAGGGTCTTCTCCGGGCCATCCTCTTCACAGCTCGGGCAGGATCCAAGCTCCCTCCTCCTCTTCAGAAGGTAGTATTGATTAGCATGTTGGACACACATACATGTACGCGCACACTCACAGGCACATGCTTGCACACACACATGCACACAAACACAAACATGCATGCCATGCATGCACAACCATCTTACTGCAAGCCTTCCTTGGGGAACTGGTGTCACTCATCCGATTTCTGTTCTCTCTGCTGGGTCCTCTCCCATCCAGGCCTGTGGGGCCCTGGGTTGGGAGGGGCTTTCTCAAGGTCATTCTCACCCTACCTTGACCTGCAGTACCCAGCAAGTACTCTGCTTCTCACTGCCCAGCTCCCCCCAGGCAGCAAGCCCATGGTGGGCATGAGTAGAGACTCTGGGAGACATACTGTGGCCTTTGCCAACCAGAGAAACATTCTTGGGCTCCAGAATGATAGGTGGGGGAGGGGCTAGTTCCAGGAGCTCCTGTCTCCATTTCACCCGAAGTTCCCGGATGTTGCAACTAGGAGGCCAGGGGAAATGACACTGGAAAGTGACTGAGTCGGTGAGGGTCAGGACACAAGAGAGGCTAAAAACAGTGACCTCCCCTGGCCATCCTCATGTGTAGTGTCACGGGGTGTGGCGTGCTCTGTGAATCTGGATGTCCACACTGATTTCTCACGCTGAGGCTCTATTCTCGCAGGGTTAATATCAGACGAACCAGGATCCTGCTTCTCCTACTGGGGTTCTGACACTATGGGGTGTCACCAGGACTGCGCCATTAACAACAAGGCACGGAGCAGGTGTAGGCCCCAGAAAGAATAGAGGACACACCACTCACCACTGCTGACCTGCATCCCACTCCCCAATAACAGAGTGGATTGTGGGACAGAACCAGTAAGATGTTCCTGAATGACATTCATCTTCTGACAGGAGTCTCTGACCCAAATTCCCAGGGTCCTCACTCAAATCTTTTGGTCAGCACTGGTCTTGTGAGTCTCTGGGCAGGACTCACAGTGGCAATACAGAATGCCCTGCTGAGGAGGAGGGGCCAGACCTTTGACACCAGTCTGCATCCTGCCTCTGTGGTGCTGATCTGACCACATTATTATTTTAAGATGTTTGACTTTTGTTTATGCTGTATTTGTTTAACTCTGTGAGGCTGTGTTTCTTTCCTGATGCCTGATGGTCCTAATAAAGAGATGAACGACCAATAGCAAGAAAGAAGAGCAAGAGAGAACAAGGAGAGGAGGACATCAGGGGCCAGCCACTTAGTCACCCACCGGCCACAGAGAAAAAAGTATACAGAAATTAAGAAAGATAAAAGCCCAGAGGCAAGAGGTAGTCGGGATAATTTAAGTTAAGAAAAACTGGCAAGAAACAAACCAAGCTAAGGCCAGGCATTCATAACTAAGAATAAGCCTTCATGTGTGATTTATTTGGGAGGTGGGTGATGGGCCCCTCAAAAAAGCCAAAAAAGAAAAAGAAAAAGAAAACATCACACAATACATGGGCTCTGACATGTTACCACCACAAAGACTCCACAAAAGCCTAGTCAAAGTTAGAGGCAGGAGGAGGGTCAGGCCCCCCTTGCCTGACACTCTTAAGTGGCTTCTTATTCATAGGGACACAGATCAGGACCTGGCACCTGCAGACAGACTCATATATCACCTGTTCCTTCCCAAGCGGCACCAAGCTCTGATTTTCCTGATGGGCAGTTGGTGCAGGAGGGAGAGGATGTCTGTGAACCTGAAATTGCGCTGTTTACCTGCCAGGGACCTTGACCTGTGTCCTTCCCTGCAGTGGGGCAGGCGGCCAGCATGGCAGGATGCAGTCCAGATACACACACGGGCCGAGAGAGAGTGAGCTGGGGAAGGAAGGCAAGGGGGCCATGCCAAGCCGAGAGGGCTTCAGGGACACAGAGAGAGAAGGTGTCACAGTGCAGCTCCCGAGGTGACAGGAAGGAAGGGCCACCTGGGGATAGAGGTCGTTAGCACGGGCAATGGGCAGGCTCCAGACTGCAGGGGTAATGGGCAGGCTCCAGACTGCAAGGGCAATGGGTAGGCTCCAGACTGCAGGAGGGAAGCTCATCATGGCAGGGCTCAGCATGTTTTCTTCTGTCTCAGGAGCCATGGTTTTCAGATGCTGCCTCAGGAAGGATCCTTCAAGGACAACGAATGACCTGAGGAGCCTCAGGTGACGGTTGCTCCTCAGCAGAAGAGGGAAAGTGGAGATGATCCAGCTCTTCCACGCAGGACAGCATTGTTCAGAGACAATATCACCCAGTTTGTAAGAATGAAGGCCGGGGATAGCTGTGGTTCATCTTCACAAATAAAATTTAATTAAGGGAATCTTCAGCAGGTCTTGTCGTGCAGCCCAGGGAAGGTGACAGGCTGAGGAATGAGCCTCCTTGAAATGTGGCCACCACTTATCACTCCTTAATTATTCAGTGTTCCTGTTGCTGTTTTACTTACTTTTTGTAATCCTTCCCTGAGTGCACACACACACACACACACTCACACACACACACACACACACACACAATGTTTGGACGCCTGTGTTATTTGCGTCATGTAAGGAAATTGCTAACTCTCCTAGTCGTAGCCAGGAGGACTGTTTGTCGTTGTTCCCTCCCCCCACACAACTTTAATAATTTCTGCACCATGCAGGGACATAACCGTGGCCAGGAAGTCATTTGCAGGGACAAGCTAGAAATCTCTGGGTTCCCACAGAAACATATGACTGGAAATCCATAGCCAGGCATCTCCTTTCCACCTTAAAGTCCCTTTCAGCAGCCTCTGTGTTCCCACACATCCTGCTGCTCTGCATCCAAGCCCTAGAACCAGACCCGCTTCCTGTTGCTACCCCATCACAACACTTCCAGAGTCCCCCCTGCTTGGACAGAGCAGGCGCTACAATACCCTAGGACCTTGGTACCTGCTGCTCCCTCTCCTGGGATGTTTCCCCAAGCTGGTTCCCTGTCAGGTCTCAGATGAGTTTTGTCTCCTCAGAAATCTGCCCTTGCACCCGATACTCCCCAAACTCCAGGCCTTAGGTCAGGCTCCTCCTTGTACAAACTGCCTTTCCATCCCAGCAATCACCCCTTTGCATAATGACCCAGCAAAGGTCACTGGGGGTAAATACAATAAAATTAGGTGCAGGGGTCCCCAACAAAAGCCTCTGACCTTGTCAAGAGCAGAAAGAATCCTTACTTCTGAGGCATCTCTGCAGCCACAAACTGGCAGGCTTTCGACATTTTTTTTCTGGGGTTGGTTGAGGTTTAAAGATTGTCCATCAGCCATGGGCACAGTTCCAAAAAACACTTTTCTCGAGTGCAAACACCCCACCCATGCCTTTGGTTTGTCTGCTGATGGGAAGCAGGTTTAACCTCAGAGCAGCTGAGTGCCTCTCCAAGCTGGCGCTATCATCTTGAGGCCTCGTAGTTGGGTGTGGGCCTTGTGGTGAGGCTGAGGGCCTGTGGGTGCTGGAACTGTGGAGGGAAAAAAAATGAAGATGAGGTCAATACATAAAAATAAAAACCACCTCTCTGCTCTGACAGGAGGCAGACCTAAACAAAATGTTTTCCCTGAACAGACCTGAGTAGAGTCATTCAGAGATTCAAGCGCCAAAGGCAGTAGACACAGCACAAATACAGAGGTGTCCAGGCTTTTGTCCCATTTTAGCTATGCTGCTTTTAGCAAAACTGACCTTCAGGTGTCTGCAAAGTAACCAGGCAACTATCAAAGGTGCAGTTCGCAGGGAAGCTGCAGAGGCTCATGGTGTGCTGCTCTGCACGGCCCCTGAGATGGGTGAGGTTTACGTTAGCTAAGCGCAGGCAAAGTAAGGGCTTATTTAGTTTCTCCTCAATAGCAATCCCCCAGTCCTTGCTGGTCATGTGCACAGCCTATTGACGCTTAGTGGTTGAGCTGGCTTTAGTTAGAAAAAACTCACAGTAAGCATTCTGGCCCATGATGCTATCTGGTTTGTTTTGTTGGTTTTTTGAGACAGGATCTTTCTGTGTGGTAGCTCTGGCTGTCATGGAACTTACTTTATAGGACAGACTGGCCTTGAACTGTAGTCCAGAGATCCATCTGCCTCAGCCTCCCAAATGCTGGGAGACAAGCCCTGCCCACTCCCCCCTTCGGATCTTCCTTCCACTTCCAGCCTGTGGCCATCCTGTAGGCCAGAGGGCCTGGCTTTGTCCCTACTCTCCCTGGGCAGCTGAGAGCTAATATCTCACCCACAGTAGAGCTCTGTTGAAAGCCAGCTGCCCCGTAGGCCCTGGAGACTGGGAACTGGAAGGAACTTGCCTGCAGGGATGGGGAGAATGCTCAGGGGCCCCAGTCCTTGAGGCTTCAGATATTCAGGTAATTTTCCAAACCTCTTCAGCAGATGAAGAAACAAAGATAGAAACGTCTGTCAGTTTCCTTCTCCTGATCAGACCGGATGGGCCAGTTTTGGAAACACCTGACACTGGGATTGTGCTTAAGGGCGATTTCCGGGCTCTTGATCATCTCTTTGGGTTGGGTGACTGCTGTAATAGGGACTATTACAGTCATGGCTGACATCAGGACTCCCCGTCACAGCACCTCAAAGGGGGTCTCTTTAGAAGCCTCTGCAAATAGAAAGCAAAACAGAAGGCGCTAGCAGCAGGCTGAGCCAGCAATATGCATTTCTTGCTTGCCTGGTGAGCTTCCCATGGTTGTAGGATGACGGAACTACAGGAATTCAGAGACATCGGGGGCAGGCACACCAGTGTGCTTGTTTAGTAGTTATGTTTGGAAGCAGAGAAAGAGAGGGAAGAGCCCAGAGGGTATCTTCAAAGCGAACAACTTCCTGGTGACTCCATGTGTTCAAATAGACAGCCGTGTCTGGGCCAGAGGGGACTCACCTCTAAGACCACCTGGCCTCCCATTGTAGGGAAGGTAGATGGACATTATCAGTCTGAGACAGACAGGACACAAGTCACGAGTGACAGGAGGCTCTGAGCCAGTCTCAGAGGGGAACACAACAAAGATGGCCACCATAGAGGATGGCAAAAATTCCCGGTGCAGGGCGCCAGCTGAGCAAAGGATGGCGCACAGGAAACACAGGTGTCTTGTCCACCACAAGAGAACCTGAAAGCCAGAGTGGCAGGCTGCACTCTAGAGAGGACCCCAAGATTTCTCCCCCTTATATGGAAGTGGGACTTGTGCTTAAGGTAGAATTTAAATCCCATTATTTGATCACGTGATAGGGTACAGGCAAAGGGATTTTTGAGGATGTAATTAAGGTTCTTTAAACAGTTGGCCCTGAGTTAATTAATAGGGAGATTAAGTTGTGTGTACTTAGCCAAATCAGGTGGATCCTTAAAAGAGAATCCAAGCCTTCCCCTGAAGGGAGTCTTGAAGCCAGAGATGCCTCCCCACACTCACTCCTATACACCTCCACAACCTCACCTCCACATGTCTACCCATGCCCCCAAACACACACACACACACACACAAACACACTGTGGCTGATGAGAGTTCTACAGTCACAGGAGAGGAATCCTTCAGCAGCTCTGGGAGTGTGGAAGAGGCCCACACTACTTGCCTGCAATTTTTGTGTGTGTTTACATGGTTTGTGGAAGTGTGTGCACATGCGAGCAGGTGTGTTCATCTACACAATGCACAGGTAGAGGCCAGAGGTCTTAGTGTGTTCCTCTATCACTATCCATATTATTGAGACAAGGTCTCTTTGCTGAATCTGAGGTTCGCTGCTTTGGTAGAAGGTCCTGCCAGTGAGGCCCAGGATGCCGTCTGTCTCTGCCTCCCCAGTACCAGGATCACAGGTTCATATTATCAAGTCCTGCTTTCACCAAACTCAGGTCCACAGGCTTATGCCACAAACTCTTTACCCACTGAGCATCTCCTCAGTTTGATTGAAGCCTTTGAGACTCCGATGGAGGACCTCACTAAGTCAGACCTTGAGTTCTGATCCACAGACACTCACATGCCAAGTTCAGGGTAATTTATAGTGCAGCCAAGGAAAACTGAAGCAGCCTGCCAGGTGACAGGCCCCCCCATGAGTTCTGGGGAAACCACACCGGGCAGTCTAGACCTGCCTGCCGTTAGCCGGCTGGGGCCTCCAGTCAGTCAGAGAGAGGGGAACAAGTGCACGCAAGAAGTTCTCTTAGCCACCAAACTACTTATTTAAATGCTTTGAGATGCATGAGCAGGCACTAAGTCCAAGGGCTACTGAATCAAGGGCAGCTACACTCAAAAGCTGGGGTTTCGACTGACCTGCAAGGGTAAGAAGGCATTGGCTAAGCAAAAAATCTGAAGAAAAGCAATCCCAGCCAGGGGACTGGTGTGTGCAATGTCCAGGAGACACAAAGCACTCATTGGCCTTTGCATGGACCACAGATGATGTCCTGTCTCGCTAAGCTCGGCCCCTGGTTGTCAGCTAGCACAGGCTAGCATGGTCACAGAGTAATTGCCACAGCTTTCCCACACCACACGGATGCCGCATCGGCTCATAATGTCTTCCTCCTTGTGGTCCTCGGGCCAGCTCGGGTGGTCTCCGGAGGCGCAGTGGGGAGGCTCTGCAGATGTGACCCCCAGCTGGAACCTCAGAGCTTACAAAGACAGACTCAGGGGCACGGGCACGCACGACAGCTGGGCTGTCTGTTTTCTTTTCCGACCCTTCTAAAATGTATGTATTTGTTTTTACAGTTGCCTGCTATCTTGGCAGAGAGCAGTGATTTGCCATTAATGTTAGTGACATAAAGCTGTTTTAAAAACTAAGCTTTATGGGAATTTAATTGCAGACGGAGAAAGTTAGCGGCTTTAAGAGGACCATTTTGATGAGTTTTGACAAGTGGAGGGAACCTCATCGCCACCATGACTATCACCATCTAAAAGACGAAGTCACCCAAGAAAACACAATTCCCTCCTGCCCTTCTTCCTAGCCGGTGGAAACCACTATCCATTGTCACATTGTTTTGAATGTTCTAGAATTGCATTCAAGTGAAATGATACATTGTGTCTGGCCTCTTCCTTTAGCATGATACTCTTGGGATCTGTCCACTCTGATTTCGTCAGCCGCCTTTTCTTTTTGTTACAATTGGCAGTTTCGTCTTCCAATGTGTTTACTCTCTCTTGGGTTGATGGGCATTGCTGTGGGTCAAGTTGAGCCTATTGTGAATGAAACCATTCTGTTCTTCCAGAAGTTGTTGGGTCCAATAGTAAGTTTGGGTTAGCAGTCTCCCATCCAAGTACTAACCAGGCCGAGCCTGCTTAGCTTCCGAGCTCAGACGTGAGCAGGAGCGTTCTGGGTGGTATAACTATAGACTAAGGGGTTAGCTCTCTAAGGCACAGTGAAACTTGCTCACTGTGGCAGTGCCTCTTGAAGTACCACTGTGATGCAAGGTGTCTTCAGGTGTCCTGAAAACCTCTGACATTGGTCGCTGTCCTTTGCTTTTATAGATCTTGTTCGAGCCTCTGTGCCTGTGCTCGGTGGCCACACATGTCCCTGGGATTCCTGTTCAAATTGTTCAACCTGGTAAGTTATCTCCTCACCTTTGAGCAGGTCCCTGATGTGAAGCCCATGGTGACATTACTTAACATGGGACAAGGGGCTTCATAAATATAACCAGCTAGCTTCACACCAGAACATGCCATGCTGTGTCAGCCAGTCCCGCCATCCCACAAGCCCTTGCGAGCAGAAGGAGGAATGCAGAGAAACGTGAAGTCTGCGGAGAGCCACACAACATGGAAAGCTAGAAGACAGAGAACCCACGAGGAGAAGCGCAGGGAGATGGGGTCTGCCATCAACCAGGGAAGTCAGAAGGTGGCTGGAGTAAGGCTGCACCCTCTCTGCTTCAGAACAAAACGGTAAGGGCATTTTCTTAAACTATCAATCAATAAGGCGTCCTCAAGTTCAGTCAAGAGCTAAAGAGGTGGCTGCACAGTTAAGAGCACTTACTGCTCTGTAAGGAGACAGGAGTCCAGGTTTCCAGCACCCACCTCAAGCAGCTCACCTATGCCTGTAACTCACTCCAGCTTCAAGGGATCTGATGCTCACTTCTGATCGTATATATGTGTATGCATGCACACACGTACTAAACTAAAAGGTCCAGTCAAGAGTTCCATAGAGTTTGGGAGCTTAGGAGATGGCTTAGCATTTAAAAGTGCTTGCCACGCAAGCACGGAGACCAGAGTCCTGATTCCCAGAAACCCACGTAAATGCCATGTGGGAATGGTGGCCTTCCTATAATGGCAGCCTCTGAAGGCAGAGAACAGGGACTTCCAGAGCAAGCACACTGGGCAGAACCAGCCATATCAGTGAGTTCTGAGCTTGATTGAAAAACTGCCTTGAATAAGGTGGAAGAACAGAGGAGGTGGATTCCCAACCTCAGGCCTCCAAGAACACATGCATTTGTACACATATGTGTACATACACACAGGAAAAGATAGAAAAAGAAAGTGGAGAGTTCCTTAAGATCCAAGGACAGTAGCAAGCAAGCCGGCTCCTCAGAGTGATTAAATATTTATCTGGGCCTAACTGTACAGATAAAATGCATTTGCATTGAGAAACACAATGGCCTGCTTCACTTACATGCACCTCCCACCTGGACCCACGACAATGAAACTGGTCATTCTCGTTTCCAAAAATTCTGGAAATCCCTGAACACTCCTCCAGGCCCCCACAGTGAGAGCAGAAGTTTCTAATCTCTATTCATGGCACTTCCTGCTCACATTTCTTCTAGTGACATCATCCCAGCCGAGGCCAAGTCTCTATTTGGAGGTGTTCTCTTCCATCCTTTGTGTTTTCTTTTTAATTTCCTCAGAGCCAGGAACCAATCCAAGCAAAGTTTGCTTCCCACCATGTTAACACCGAGCAGCCCCTTTCCGAGCAGAGACACACGCGCTGCCTTAATTACGCGGTTGCTATTGAAACACAGAGTGAGAGACAAAGCCCTTCATTTGGGAGGAAAATTAATTGTACACAAACAAGAACACATTTCATCGTGAATTAGATTTTTCAGCACTCCCCCGGCGGAGAACTTTCTGGCTGCTTTTTTTCTGTCTGACATTCAGCTTTCTCCCCTTCTTCTCTGGGAGATTTTCTTGGCAAACGGACCAGGCGTGGAGGTCCCTAAGGGCTGCGCTGGCCGCTTCCCTTTACAGCCCTTACGCGGAGGCTGCCATTGCTCCAGCCCACCTGGAGCCTGACCCTGTCTGCAGACAGTCCCTTCTGCTCAGCCTCTGAGGAGTGACAGTCCCTCAGTCCCCAGGCCTCTGCTCCTCCCCAGCCCCCAGCTTCAGGGGTAAAGGAAAGCTTAACCGTGATGAATCACAGGACGGGAGGTGGCACGGGAAAGAGCTGGCTTCCACCGCAACTGCGAGATTTATTGCTGAGTGCCGCAAGTAATGAAACCATCCATCTCCCACAGGCTGGAAAGGGAACGGGCGCAAGTCTGAAAAGGGCAGTGAGGAATTCGGCCTTGTCGGAACAGTTGGTGGCCAGGATACTCTGTGATCTCGCTGCCCCGGGGACTGGGACAGTCCACAAGCAGTCTGCCTGGCCCCCTTGTAACTGTCCTGACAGGAGAGAAGATATTTTAGAGAGACACTGTGTCCCTCTCTCTGGCTATCAGGATAGTGAGGCGATAGATTTCAACTGTGAAGTTGAAATCTCCTCAGGAGTCCTGGGCAGGGTGAAGAAAAAGACTTCAGCCTAATCCCGGCCAGAGAAACCTGCCTTTCAGAAAGAGGTTCCACACTGCTGATGACTCACAGGACAGACCTGAGGGCCAGGAGCTGAGACAGTGAAGAGTCAGTGATGGGCAGAATCACGTTTTGACCAGGACTGCATTTCCGTGCTGATGGCCACCAAGTTCCCCGCTCCTCGACTCCATCCCTCTGATCTCCCCTCCATTCTAGCTCTCCCACCCCACTCACCATCACAGCCAATTCAGGACCTGGGCAATTCTTGCAGAAATGAGGCTGCAAGCTCACCTCCCTGCAGAGCTCCCCGCGGGGTCTATTCCTTGTCTTCCAATTAATCCTTAAACTGTTTAAGAAGGTCTTTCTCATGGACGGGCTATGGTGGCACAAGCCTTTAATCCTAGCACTTGGGAGGCAGAGGCAGGTGGATCTCTGTAAATTAGAGTCCAGCCTGGTCTACAAAGCAAGTTCCAGGACAGCCAGGACTGTTACACGGAGAAACTCTGATTCAGAAAAAAGAAGAAAAGGGAGGGGGGAGGAAGGAAGAAAGAAAGAAAGAGAGAGAGAGAGAAAAGGTCTTCCTCCCCCACAGTTCCTGGTCTAACCCCAAAGCCAGCCATCATCACCTCCCCCCACCGTGTGTGTGTGTGTGTGTGTGTGTGTGTGTGTGTGTGTGTGTGTGTACTGCTACCTGTCTCTTAAAACTGCAAGTCTAAGGACATAGCCCAGAGGTAGAGTGATCACCCAGCATGCACAAGGCCCTGGGTTTCATCCCCAGTACTACAGAAAAGAAAATGCTGTATTCTGTGTCTAGAATGCACTCGACACACAGTGTCTGCTCAGCCAATATTTGCTGAAGGAGCCGAGAGGCGTAACAGTACCTAACTTCAACTCCAGCACTTGGGAGGCTGAGCTGGGTAGACATCTACTCACCAATCTTGTCTCCATCTCGCCCCCTACAGGCCACTTTCCACATGGCAGGCACAAGGCTCCTGTTAAAACTTCCCCCTGCCATATGGCCCTGACTCCCTGTTTCCCACTGCATCTCACTCCCCACTCTGCCCAGACCCATCGCTGCTTTGCAAAACTCCTACACGCTATGCAGACACACACTCAAGTTCGCCCTTGCAGGAAAACTGTCTCCTTGATGTCCTTGCAGCTTACTTGGCCATGATCTCGCAAGATGGCCTTTCCTGATCATTATTATCCGTGAACAACAATAAATTCACAAGATTTAGCCATTTCAAGGGCAGCAGCTTGTTGTATAATCCACCTGCCTTGGTAACCTGGGGAGGCAAATGCAGATTCCTTTGTTCTGGTCTTAATTACCAATACTAACTCTCATATTACACAGCATAAGGCGCATAGGAGGTGTGTCTGTGTCTGTATGCATCTTTACAGGAAAAATACAGTTAAAGAGGCTACAGCAGAGTTCAAAACACTTCACAAGTGGCCCGAGGGTCTGTATTAATATGATACCGCTGGCTGGAGAGATGGCTCAGCAGTTAAGAGCACTGGCTGCTCTTTCAATTCCCAGCAACCACACGGTGGCTCACGACTGCCTATAATGGGATCTGATGCCCGCTGCTGGGCATGCCCATGTATATGCAGATAGAGCATTCATATACATAAAATAGATGATAGATAAATAGATAGATAGATAGATAGATAGATAGATAGATAGATAGATAGATAGATAATAGATGCCGTACCACAGCAGTGCTGGGAGGGGCTGTCACCGCCACTGCTGATGTCATGGTTTGAGAGTGAAACTCTCCACCTGTAAGGTGAAAGGGCAGACCTGGGTCCAGAGACAGAATGGCAAGTTCAGGTCCAGATGGGTTACAAGCGGTCAGGCAGGCATTCAATAGGCTGCACCAGGATCAGGGAACCAATCAGGGAGCCCTCTGCTTATGATCCTTGAGGTACACACCACGTATGAATGCTAGGTTGGTGTGGGGTCACGTCACTGCACTGTCACACGTGGGTAACATCACTAAGGTGTCCAGAGGAGTCATATTTTCCCTGGTCTAGTGTATCTGATGAGTTCTTGGCCTTCCCTGATAGGGTCTCAATACACCCTACACGCGTGTGCTCCCATACCCTGTCTGATGGAGGAGTGTCTATGTGTTACTTTTATTGGTTAATAAAGAAACTGCCTTGGCCCCTTTAATAGGACAGAAAATTAGGTAGGCGGAGTAAACAGAACAGGATGCTGAGTAGAAGGCAGTGAGGCAGATGCTTCAGGCAGTCGCCATGCTTCTCCTCTCCAAGATGGACGCAAGTTAAGATCTCTCCTGGTAAGCGACCACCTTGTGGTGCTATATACATTACTAAATATGAGTTAAAGCAAGATGTGAGAATTAACCAATAAGAGGCTGAAACTAATGGGCCAGGCAATGTTTAAATGAATACAGTTTCCATGTAATTATTTCGGGTGTAAAGCTCGCTGGATGGCGGGACGCAGCCCCACCGCTCCATCTACACCTGTCTCAATTCGCCCTAACAAACTTGTAATGTGGAATAAGTCTCTCATCAGTCTGTGCTGGGTGGGTGGCTCCTGGCAGACAGTGCAGCTCCAGGGTCCACCCAAAAGTCATACTCATCCACCACCCTCAAGATGGAGTCCAAAGCCGTTTGTAGAATATGGAATCTCCTAGGGCAAGGCTGACCCATTTGTTATACGATATATAGTAACTTCACACAGGACACAGCCTTACTCAACAGTCACCCTCTCTGTCCAGGAAGGTGAGCTCTGGAGACTTCCTCCCACAGCCCTGGGGAGACCTCGACAGGATCTCTAATCATGGGGACACAGTTGAAGAGTCGCTTCACCTGCCCCTTGACGCCCGGGGCACGGAATGGAGGCAGTGGCAATCCCCAGTACTCACAGCTGCTGTCAGGTCCCCTCCACTACTGAAGCTCAGCCAGGTCGCCATATGCTGCCTCTGGCCACTCTGAGTCTCAGGGCTGGGGTAGCGACTCCACCCTGCTTGGCTACAGGCGCAGCCACTCCTGCCATCTAACCCTCTCTTTGCTGCTTCACTGCATCATGTTAATGAGGCTTTGTCTCCTCCCCTGAAGAGAAGAAAATGAAAAAGAACAGCAGGTGTCTCCCAGCACCAACGCAAGCATGCAGGGACATTCAAGATGGGGAAACATACACCTCAGGACCATTCTTCATGTCCTCTGTCCCGTGCCCTCAGGTGTCAGCCTCAGAAATGCAGTCCCATCTCCTTTAAGACGGGTTTCTCGTTAGCCCGGAGCTCACCAGTTAGACAAGACTGCCTGGCCAGTGAGCCTCAGTCCTTCTGTCTCCATGTCCAAGCACTGGGGTTCAAATGTGTGCCACCACACCCCCTTTCTTATGTGGGTTCTGGAACTCAAGTCCTCAGGTTTTACGGATTATCTGCTCAGACCCTCTAAATACCTTTTTAATGACAGAGAGACATCCAACTGTTGGCAGCTGGCCTCCAGGGATGCCCTTGCCTTGGACTCCATGTCTCTTCCCATGCAGTGCGAACTTGATGTGTCCGGGGTGGGGCAGTACATGTGCTGAGGGAGGAAATGTGGGGCCAGGAGCCACATGAGCAAGTCCGTAGTCTGCCTTTCTCTGCCCTTCTAAGCACACCCTCGAGGCCTGTAGCTGTACCCTGCTGCTAGCCCGCAACGGATCTGGAGCCCCAAGTCATTCCAAGAGCCTGGAAGTCCAACCTTCAGAAACTGGAGACAACAAAGGCTGGTTTAGGTCACTACCTTTTGAAGGGTGGGGGATGTCGTGACACAGCAGAAGCTGACTGGCACAGAGCTCATGACCAGGGAACATCCCTGTCTCAGAACATACCCCTGGCATGACCCAGGGTCCAGCTCCCACCACCCTCCGGCAGCCTCCCTACCCTAAGATGCAGCCCACTCTCTGCCCCAGACAAGCATTCAGAACAGCCCCCTTTTCCTCCCCAGCCTGAGCATCGGCCAGAAGAAGAACGCTTCCTAACCACGGACCCCAGTTCCACAAGCTCCACCTGCTTCAGTCAGTCGCCCCAGCAGGCCAACTTTCCCACAGATCCAGTCCTGCTGGGGTCACAGACTCAGGAGGCAAAGGACCTAAGTCCATGAAGTGCTTAGCAGTGGTCTAAGATGCAACAAGATCAAGCCTTTTTTTTTTTTTTTTTCCAACACAAAAGGCCAGCTTCTGTCTTTGTTTAAATTCTCCTGATTGCTAAGGGGAGGTGAAACTCTTATGGCTGCCCACTTCCTCACGAGGCAGGGCGGGGGTGGGGCATATAGAGAGGTGAAGGGGCTTTTCAGGACGCTTTCTCGCATGTTTCTTTCGGGGGACAAGTGTTTGTGCCCTTTATCAGACTACACAGGCACAGGAATGCCATCTCTCCCTGCCACCAACACATCCTATCCCAGCAAACACGAACTGTTGACAGGGACATGAGGAACCCATCTCTACGTAGTCTTTAAAAAAATCCCAACAGCCTGGCTGGTTTGCGGTCACACTTTCAGTAGGAACAGAAACCATGGAAACGGGGTGAGTGCACCCCATAGGGCATCAGAAAGGGGTGCAGAAGAGGGGCTCTCTGACTAGAGTATGGGTGGGGTTAGTGAGGGAGGGGTTTGGAGCCCTGTACAACCAAATGGAAACTGAAAAGCTGCCAGCAAAGCTCTAGTAGAGAGAGCCAGAAGGCACACGGGACGCTTGTTGAGGAATTGGAAGGACTGAGGCATCATTAAACTAACTTGCCTGGGCTTCCAAGAGACAATGGGATTCATTTAATGAGCGAGGCCCCAACACTGCAAAAATCTAAGTTAATTCTTTGCTCAGCAGCTCACAGGGGAGGATGAGAAAGACGTCTTCAGAAATCAAAAGAGTTCTCTCTCTCTCTCTCTCTCTCTCTCTCTCTCTCTCTCTCTCTCTCTCTCTCTCTCTCTCTCTCTCTCTCCCAAGATAAAAGTCAGAGGGGAAAGAGGAAGGGGTAGAAAAAAGAAGGAACCAGAGTGGTGGGAAGTGGTGTTTTTATTCTTGAAGTGGGAGTGAGAATTTCTCAGTCACAAACAAACTTTCAAAACCAGCCCAGCCCTGTGCTCCCCCAGGATTCGTGCAGAAGTCTCTGGGGAAAGCTGTTTCTTGGGACCCCTGAGACTTCCATCGCCTGCGGCTGGCCTCGTCCCCCAAACTCTCAGTTCAGCTGGCCGACTCTCTGGCTGGGTTTTCTCCTTGTGATTAAAAACACACTCATCAATCTTTTCCAGATGCCTGCTGTTGCTTTACTGTGATTTGGGGCTTTCCTTACCAGGCGAACAGAATCGAGATGAAATTGAAACCTGCCAACATGGGCAGGTCCCCTTTCAAAGAGTCTAACTCATAAAACACGGGTGCAAAGAATACTCGAAACAGCTGGGATGGGTTTCTGGAGCCACGGGTTCCTGGGTGTTAGAGAAGAGGGTGGGCCTGCCCTGCAGGATTCTGAGGGTTTCTGTGTGATTTGTGCCTTCTCAGAGGAGTGGGTTCAGGTATACACACCTAGGATGAGTCAAGCTCACCTATGGACTGGATGCCTTTACTGTCTGGACTTATACACAATACTTGCCACCCACAGTGCAATTCTGATTGAAGACAGAAGACATTTTCCAAAAGTGAGCCACCAGTCCCTAAGGGTATTGACACCAGTCCTCCCTCTCCTGACTTCCTGCCTTGCCCTGGCCTATCCAAGGCTTCCAAATACAGTGCCTAGGCTGGTCCCTCCTACTCCCTTCCTCCCTCCCCCAGGTTGTTGCTCTGGGCAACATCTTCCCAGGCAGGCCTCTCTTGACCTCTGTACTCTGCATCCCCCCCCCCACATACACACACATACACACATGGCCTCCAAGAGACCGCAGAGCTCAGATTTCTCCAGTTACAACAGAACTTCAGACATCAATCCGCTCTTCTGAAGTTTCATTTCTGCTCTGCATAACCTAGAGGCCAAGCAGCTACACATGACCACTGAGAAATACATGTGTCGCTCAGCTGGCAGAGTGCTTACCCGGCATTTCCAAAACCTCCTTCAGCACAATCCAGGCATGGTGGCTCACGCCGGTCACCCAGCACTAGAGAGGTACAGGCAGCAGGATCAAGAGTTCAAGGTCATCCTCAGAAACTTGGCAAGTTTAAAGACAGCCTTTAGAAACCTGAGAACCTGTGTCAAAAGAAAGAAAGAGGAAGGAAAGAAGGGAGAGAGAAAGGAGGGAAGGAGGGAGGGAAGAGACTTAAGTTCCCTGAAGGCTGAAGCAGTGGGGAGATACTAACTCATCTGGAAGTGTCTGCTGCCTCAGGCTGCCTCCACCCACCTCCAGAGCTGCCCTCTGCCCTGCTCCACCTCTGTCTGACTCCCTGGCTCCCACGCCTTCCAGCTCCAGAAATAGAAAGCCCGGCTTTTCCCTATCCCTGTGCACACTGGGTGTGGCTCTTACCTTTCTGCACTCCCTACCCTCCTTGCTCTGGATTCATCCCTTCACTTCTGTTTTTGAGCTGAGCATCTTTGCCATTGTTCTTTCCAACCTACAGGGTTATTTAAAACCCTGCGTGCTCTACTGAGTTCGTTCCGGCTTTGGCCACGGCCCCTGGGTTTGTTTTCCCATTTGTGGCTTCCAAGAAGTCCTTGTTCCAGCTGTGACTTCTAGGACTGAGCATCAACCCTCTGGATCACCCAACCCTTGGATCGAAAATGAGGAATTTACTCCTGGCCAGGGGTGGTGACATGTGCCTGAAGTTCCTGCTCTCGGCAAAGCCAAGGCAGTTAAGAAGATGATGAGTTTGAAACCAGGCTGGGTTTGGTGGCTCATACCTGTCATCCCAGCATGAGGGAGCTGAGGCAGAAGAATTGTCTTGAGTTCAAAATCACCCTGGGCTACAGAGTATGAAAGACCCTATCTTTAAAAAAAAAAAAAAAAAAAAGCAGGCTGAGTTGGTAGACAAGTGTAGCATGCACACGGCCCTGGGTTCAGTTCCTATCACTACATAGAACTAGGCATATGGGGCCAGGCGGTGATGGCACATGCCTTCAATCCCAGCACTCCGGAAGCAGAGGCAGGTGAGTCTGAGGCCAGCCTGATCTACAAGAGCTAGTTCCAGGACAGCTAGGACTGATACTCGGGGGAACCCTGTCTCGAAAATCCAAAGGGGAAAAAAAAAGAAAAGAACTTGGCATATAGTATACTATATATACTTCAGCATATATAAGCTGAAGGCAGGCAGATCAGAAGTTCAAGGTCATTGTCATAGCAAGTTTGAGGCTAGGTTTTGTAGCACAAATTCTAATTAGTCTTAATAAAAACCCGGAGTTAGAGATCAGGGTAAATGCTGAAAGGTCAGAGAAGTAAAGGAATCAGCCACTTGAGAGACCTTTTATCTCTACCAAATCCTCAGACCAAAGCAGGCAAAATCCTGTCTCCATGAATCCTCAGACTCAATGCAATGAGCTCCTGTCTCCTCCTGCCTTATATTCCTCTCTCCAACCATACCCCTTTCTGTCTCCACCTCCTGAGTGCTGGGCATGTGACTCCCAAGTGCTGGGATTAAAGGTGTGGGCCACCACTGCCTGGCCTCTGTGGCTGACTAGTATGGTTAGCTCCACACTCTGATCTTCAGATAAGCTTTATTTGTTACAGCCCAAACAAATATCACCACAAGGTTGGGCTACCAGAGACCTGGGCTTTTAAAAGAAACAACAAAACTGAAAGCAAACCTGACAACCAGGCAGGGCTACACAGCAGACCCTGTCTCAGAACAAGTAATGCCTCTGCACTGAGCACATGGAGACTTCGCCGTCTTATGTGACGGCCACCACACAGCGTTATAGCTGAGAGGGGAGCTGAAAAGGGGATTGAGAAAAGTTTGCTTTCACAGTGCCTACTTACAATAATTCTCAGCCTACGAGGAGATACCAGTGGACCATCCTTCTACAGGGAATGCTCAATATTCCCACCCTGTGCCAATGCTTTGTAAATCAGCCATTGGAAATAATGTGCAAGCAATTTCCTAAGTCTATAATGTGCGGGCCAAACGCAAGCACAACACCATACACACAGTAGACTTGAGCACTGGCCTACAGCCCATTCCTCATGCACACCAAGGCACTGCCTGGGACCCTGCCAATAAAACAAGGGCCTAGTTCAGTGAGTTTTGACAAAGGTGTCCACCTAGATAAATGACCACCCGTTTGGAGACACAGAGCCTTGCTCATCTTTAAGTTAAGTGATTATGATCAGCACACAGCCTGTGATTTCTTCTGAACTCAAAAGAATACCCACCCAAAAGAACTATGTTTGTCTTTTGTTTGTTTTGTTTTTTAAGAAGGGGTTGGATTGACTTAGTGAGTAAAGGTGCTTGCTGTCAATCCAGATAATTCAACCCCCAGGACCTACATAGTAAATAGAGGAAACCAAATCTCAAAAGTTATCCTCCGGCCTCCACACATGTGCCATCATGTGTTTGAGGGGGGTGATTACACACTCACACACACACACACACACACACACACACTAAATAAAAATAAATATAATTTTTAAAGCAACTTAAACCTCCCCCCAGGGAAGATGTGCTGGGGAGATGGTTCTGAGTCTGGATCCCCAGGAGTCATGTGACAAAACCAGGTGTGGTAGGGTAGGCAGAGTTTCTCTATCCCACCAACTGCCCCCCAAATAACCACACAGAGACTTAACATTAATTATAAATACTTGGCCAATAGCTTATGCTCATTTTTAGCTAGCTCTTATAACTTAAATTAACCCATTTCTATTAATTTATGTGCTACCCGAGGTTTGTTTACCTCACGTACATACTTCCTATCCTGCTTGCTCTGTATTTCACGGTGTCTCCTCAGACTCCACCCTTCTTCTTCCCAGCATCCTCCTAGTCTGGCTCTCTTGCCCAGCTATAGGCCAGTGGCCTCTTTATTAGCCAATGAGAGTAGTACATATTCACAGTGTACCAGGATTGTTCCGCAGCCTGGTAGCATGTGTCTGTAATCCCAGCACCAGGGAGGCAGAGACAGGAGGGTCCCTGGGGCCTGCTGGCCAGCCAGTCAAAAGGAATCTATATGTGCCAGGTTTAGTGAGAGACCTTATCTCAAAAACTAAGGTAGAGAGCAAAAAGAAGGCGCCTCACGTTAAGCTCTGACCTCCACATATACACATACCCCAACACATATGTGCCTATACGAGTGAGCAAGCACACCACAGACATACACACAGCATCCCAGGTGGCTTTCTTCAACCCACCACGGACTCTGATTGGGCTGCTTGCCCTGTTGTCAGGCATTTTGTGCCTGCCCCAACTCTCCTGCCCCCAGCACATGGTCAGTTTGTGGCAGGGAGGGCCCCATCCTCTGGTTGTCAGCCTCCCTGGGTGGACAGTCCTCAGTGTGGTACCACTTCTTCTTGCTGACTCCAGGTAAATAGACTCTCCCTCCTTGGGCCCTGGGAGCCCACACAGATGAACACATGATTTAAGGTCCCTTGAACTAGGGCTCCTCTATGCAGTGGTACAGTTCAAAGAAAGATGAGTTAGATTGTCCTTCAAGTCCCCCCCCCCACTCCCCAACACCTATTGACCTTTCTGTCGGGGGGGGGCTTGAAATATGCAAATTGCTGACAACAGGAAAAGAACAAAGAGACAGGAAGTCGATGGGTTCAGTCAGGGCAGCAGGCGTGGATGCAATGGGATCCCAGGGCAGGGCACGGTGTCACTGCTTCTTCAGGCTGACAAGGGCCTGAGGTCCAGTCCAGAGCACTTCCCAGGGGACATGGGCTGCAGTCCCTGCCATGTTGCTTGTCTGTCACTGAGCCAGCAGCAGCCCCTGCTGAGGGATGGACAGGTAGCTTTAACACAGAGATAAATAGATACTCAGTCTCCTCACATCCCAAAAGCTGGGCCTTGGAGGATGCACAGCGCACCTGCTGGGAGGGAGGACCAGATGCCACACCACCATACAGTGAGAAAATACTGTCCTGTCCGGCTGGGGCCGCCACACTCACTCCAGCACTGGTGGGCCCTTCTGGGCCCCCTGGGAGGTTCTTGCTCTGGTTTAGAATTGGGTGTGACTGGGGGCCCTGAAGGAGTCAGCCCTCTCTGTCACCTCCACCACCCTTCGTCCCAGGATACTGGCTTCTTGCTGCTTGTGTGGGCCAGGCATTCCCTGCCCCCTCTCCTCCCTGTGTGTTCCTGTTCCCCGACCCCACCCCCATCCCCTGCCTTTCTCCAGCCACTCCAAATAACAAATGCGAGAAGACCTGAGAGAGGCCATGAGCGCCACGGAACTCTCCTCTAATCCTTTCTTTGGCCTCAGTTGGATACTAAAGTACCTTTTATACCCACCAAACCAAGCTGATCACCCTCTCATAGAGGAAAGGGACAGGCAGGGGCTTCTCGTAGGCACAGCCCCTGTTTAGGCCAACTGTTTTCATTTCTATGGTTACCTCAGAGCTGCAGTCCGCTGGCTTCCTATTTACCACGGTGATGGGGTTTTGTTTTCAATAGAAGTGATTTGGTAAGGACAAAAACAACCTTATTTAAAGAAAAAAGAATGCAGCAAACCATCATCCAAGGGATGAGTAAACACAGGGCATGAAGAAATGAGACCAGGGAATGTTTTCACTTAGCAAACAGTGAGTTGTTCTTGGAAGCGTGGACCCCAGGTGCAACCCAGAGGCTACAAGCCCTCCTCTGACCACCAAGCCCTGTCTCCTGACTGAACCCCAGCTACCTTGGCTATGAAGTGAGAAGCCAGACCCCTCTCGCGGGCTCCCAGGAAGAATGATGAGGTGGTGTGTGAAAGACTCCGCACAGAACCACCAGCCAGGAAGCATCCTCAGGACCACCACGGGGCAGGTAGGAAGAATGTCCCTTAACAACGGGGTGGAAGAGGCTGGGGGGACAGGACTGCTCACAGTCCAGAGACATGAGACTATGAAGCCTCTAGGCTCGGAAAACATGGTCTTAGGTCGAAATAAACCCAGAAAGCCAGGGGTACTTTGAGAGTTGGGAGGAGGAGGTGAGGTTTAGAGAGGGAGGGAAGATGGGATGGGGTTGCTAAGCAACACATCCTGAAGCTGGAGTTGGCAGAACCGGCTGGGAACCAGGACGCCTGTAAAATCACACCCCCTGTGTTGCTCCATTGTCACCAGTAAGGGAGCCCCTCTGGGACCCTGGGAAGGTTGAAAACCAGCGAAGGGAACTGGCTGGGATGGAAGGAATCTCGAGCAGGAGGAAGTTCAGGACCGCCTGCTCTCAGACCAGCAGCTCGCTTGGTCTTGCATATGGGCCAGGCTTCCTTACACCGTATTTTCAGTTCTCTGAGCCAGTAGTTCTACCTCCGCCTTAGACCACTGGTTTTGAATTTTCTACATTTCAGCACACAAAAGAATCCCAGCTTCCAGAAACCAGAGCACGTGAGCGTAATTACGCTCTCGTTTAAGATAGGGAAATGGGGCCCCACCTTGTACTCTTTGAGTTTTGATGCCGTTTACCTTCTTCCTCCCAGATACAGGGTACTTGTTCCCTCCCCACCAATGAAAATGTAAAAAGAGACAATGCTTGTACTCGATTGGCTGCATATTAACTACAAAGCAGACTGGGAAATGTAGTCTAATGATGTAATATAGTAGAAGCCCCTGGGTTCCCCGACACGATGACACATGGAGGGACATTCCTAGAAGTGCTAAGAACCTCAGCCATGAGTGGGAAAGACGGCCATTAAGTCCCACAGCAGTGTGACAAGGCGTGCCTACCACACTAACCTGGATGGCCAGGTTCTTCCTTAGGAGGGCAGAGCCTGGCTCTGGTGGGATCAAGCGCTCTGCAGATGATCAGGTGAAATGGGTTTAGACCACAAGTAGCTATGGGATCAACATCTCCTGGGGCCCCTTCTTAGGACATCCAGGGAAACTGGGGTCCTCTTCAGTGCAGCTGGTCCTCATCATCCTGAGTACCTGAGGCAGTGCTGACCTGAGGAGACACTGAGCAGCCGCTCTGGGTGTGACTGGAGGCTCCAACCTCTGCATACTGTGCCCCTGGATGCCTGCTAAAAACACACCTCTCCTCCATCCACAGGTGTGGCCGTCAGGGACCCGGGCTGTTTTCAGCACTGGGCAGACAGGTGACAACTGACTTCCAGATCCACAACCTGTCTGGCTGCATATCCAGGAGGGCCACACATGGACAGCAGGCCAATCAGAGGAGGTGCCCTAGCCCACAGGCTGAAGGGGGCTCTTGTCAGATGGCCCAAGATACCCAGAATAACAGACATTTGACACACAGACAGGAGGAGCTGTGATGGCAACCGAGGGGGAGGGGGCATGAGACAAATCCACCCAAGAGGGAGGGGCAAGGAAACAGATGAGAGGGAGGAGGGGGTGGTGGGTCCTGGAGACAGTGGGGAGACACCCACAGGCTCTGAAAGATGCCATTCATTCATTCATTCATTTACTTGAGCCCTACACTGTGCCGAAGTGGGGTGTCAAAGGCAAGCACGATCTCTGCCCTTGTCCCCTTGGCCCCAAGTCAGCTGGGTATTCAGCCAACACATCCTGAGCCAGCACCTGCCTTGGCATGGGGCACCACAGGGAGTGTCACTCCTTCCTTTCTGGAGCTGAGACTGTAATGAGGGACCCAATGACCCTCTCCAAGAGCAGATGGGCATGAAATAATGACGAGCGTTGAGCTGAAGGTTCTGGAGACCTTAGGAGTCAAATCAGCTGCTCGGTTCGGTTAGGAGAAGCCAGGCCCCTTGGAATTGGATCCATTTGTACCCCTGGGTTTTGGCGCCAGATGTGTGCAAGGGGACGCACATCATGTCAACATGTCTTCTCTATGGTATGGTTAAGAGAAGGCTTTTATTGGGCAGAATAAAAAAATAATCCAGAGACATCAGGAAGCATCCATATCAGAGAGAAAAGAAACAAACTGGACATAGCCAGGGCTGTCTGCAAGGGGATGGGAATAGCAGGAAGGGAGAGACAGAGACAGAAAGAGGCCATAGAGAGCTCTGAGGTAGAAAGAGGAGAAACAGAATAGCAGGGGTGGAGGGAGGGGGAAAGCCTTGCCTTGCCTTTATAAAGAGAATAATTGGGTATCTAGGAGGAGGGAAGCCTGGGGGGCTAATGTGAACTTTGAAATGTATAACAAGTACTTGTGAGTAGGGACTGAGGGAGCCTGGAGGGTGGAGTAGACTTTGATATGCAACCACAGGTATATGTGAATGGAGCCATGTGTCCCTTCTGTCAGAGGTAAGGGGAATGACTTCTTTTAGCGGATGGGAACTGGTTTTAAACATTCCTGAGGAATCTGGCTTTTATCTGACCACAGAAGTCAGAGTACATCTCTAGACATATGGAAAGCCTGTGAGACCTAACAGTGACTTTCTTACCTGGCAACATTTTCTTGCCTCCTCAAAGCTTAGGACAAACATGGTCATTTTTGTCACTGCAGCTTTGGTTTAGGTTTGAAAACTGGGAAGTGTGGGGCCTCCAGCTTTGTTCCTCTTTCTAAGACTGGCTTTTGGGAGTTTCGTGAGATTCTGTATGAATTTTAGGATGAATTTTGTTTTTCATTTCTGCAAAATGCATTGCGGGTTTTTAGTGGGGAAGCTGCTGGATCTGTCACCTTATTTGGGAAGCGTGACCTTTGCCAGGCTATGTCCTCCTACACAAGAGAGAACGAGGGATATCTTTGAGTTTGCTGTGTCGTCTTTAGCCTCTCTCAGCACAAAGTAATTTTGTTTTTAGTGCATAAGCCTGTCCCTCCTTAGAAGATTTCCCTCGGTGTTTTATTCTTGTGGATGTTTTTATACACAGGGTTGCTTTCTTCGTTGCCCTTATGAGCTGTTCATGGTTGGTTATAAAATGCACTGTGTGCTTGCGTGCGTGTATGTGTGCGTGTGCGTGCATGCATGTGTGTGTTCATTCTGTTTTCTACAATTTTTCTGAATCTGTTTCTTAGTTGTAATGGATTTGTTTGTTTGTTTTAATAAATGGAATAAAGGTTTTCTGTGTATAAGATCATATCATCTAAGAGGAATATTTCTTAGACGAGCCTCTCTGCCAATGCAAAGAATTCCAATCAGACAGAATTAAACCGAATTAAGAGACACCCATATTTAATGCAATGCTCCCGGGTGGTACAGGGAAAGCATGGAGAAGGAAAGAGAGAGAAGGGGAGACCACACGAAACACAGAGACCACATTCATTCTCTGGGGGGTAGATTAAGTAGCCTGTGGGAATGGTCTTGACCTTCCCTGGGGAGGGTTTACCATTTGGCAGGCCTTCTTGACCCTCCCTGGGTAGGGTTCACCATTTGGCGGGCTTTCTCAGAGGTGGAGTTTGGACTAAGGCAACTCCCAGGGGAGGGGGCTTGAAATGGAGTTTCCTGCCAAGTATTCCAAAGATGGATGCCAGGGTCTGGGATGAAGCCCCCGATTAAATATCTCAAACACTAAGAACAGACAATATTTCACTTCCTCCTTTCCAATCTGCATGGCATTTATTACCTTTTCTTGCCTAATTGCTTAGGTGAGGATGTCCAGGATTATGTTAAATAAAAGCAAGTACTCGGTAGTTGTTGGTTTGTTTGTTTTCTTGGTGGATTCCTTTCCCTCCCGTCTCTTTGCAGAGGGCTATCCTCTCTCCAGGACCCCAGCCCTGCTCCCACGACTGCTCCGTCCATACACTCCATTTCATACTCCAGATGAGCTGAGCTTGTGTGATTTGTTTAACTGTTCACTTCCCGTCTCTGCCTTCTGAATGTGGGCTCCACACACACAACATCTGTTGTTCTTGATACTCAGTGCATAGATTTTCCTTGATACATGCTAATTGAATAAATTGGCCAAGAGTGAGCCTGAGCACGGGCTGATGGAAGCTCCCCGCCCCCTGGCAACACTTCCTGTTCTCTAGACTTGCTTTTCTGCCCCCACACCACAAAAGGTCTCATCCAACCAAGTTGGTCTCTCACCATATCCTGCAGAAGCCCAGCATGATGAGGTCAGCCATCTGAGGACTGTGTTACTGTGGCTGGGACACAGCAGAATAGCGTTGTCATTGTCGCATCTACCACCTGCCTCCCCGGAATGAAACAGCATTGTCCCCACAGAGGAAGATAAACAGCCAGGAAGGGGGAGAAGGGAGATTGCGCAGGAGTGTGGGCTAACTCTGCCAACAAAGCAGCGGCTGATGCTGCTTCTGGGTCGGGGACCAAAGAGGAGATAGAGAAGAAAACATGCACAAATACGGCAGTCTATTCCAGGACACACTGCCTGGCTCCGCTACACTCTCGATGAAAAATCTGGTAGGAAGAGAAGAATCAAATCAACGGGTCTGACCTGGGACTTGAAGCAGGCATCTTCTGAGTCTGGCCACCGGGCAGTGCTGCCATATGGGCATGTCACAGGGGAAGTGAGGAATGCCCTTCCTCCCACGGCACTCTCCACTTCCTTTAGGGATAATTGGCATTTGACAGCCTGTCTCTTGAGAGCAATTAGAAGAAGAAAAGCTACTGAGCACAAAGCCACAGCCCCAAGGACCTGCAGAATCTCTCTTCCTTAGGCCCAGGGGTGACTCCACAGTTGCCTGTTGGTGGGCCCCTGACACTTGCTGCATGCTGGGACTGCAGGCCCCAAGGCTCCAGGCATGCTGGCTCCCTTACTCCTCACTCCGATGAGGACAGATGGACTGCTGGAAACCCCAGCCTCAGGATGAACTGGGTGGACAGAGTAGGACTGGTTTCACTGGAACAACAGCTGCCGCACAGTGGAGCCGGAGTCCTGGGCTACTAGCGGGCATTGGCCACTAGTGATAGGTTGCTGGTCACTGACTGTGCTCAGTCCCTTGGTGATTGGAAGAGAAACACAGCAACATCTCAGACAATAAGACAGGACCTCCCCCCCCACCCACAGGCCTCTAAAAGCACTGTTCCTTTCAGCCAATGGATGCAGGGACATTGAACCAGACCAGAGCAGAGGTAGCAAAACCTTTGTATTAAGTATGGGAACAGGGGCTGGAGAGATTGCTCAGTAGTTAAGAACACTGCACTTCCAAAGGACATGGATTTGGATCCCAGAATCCACATGGTAGCTCATTAAGTGGTCTGACACCCTCTTCTGTACTCCGTGGGCATCAAGCATGAATGTGGTGCCCAGACATACATCAGGCAACACCCCCAGTATGGGAATAGCACCACCCAGTAGAAATGCAATGCCAACCAAGCTCAAGCACCTCTACATTTCTTAATAGGAGCCAGACGTGGTGGTACGTGCCTTTCATTCCAGCTCTTGGGAGACAGAGACAGGTGGGAGCTCTGTGAGTTCAAGGCCAGGCTCAAACTACTATATAGCTAGTACCAGGCCAGCCAAGGCTACATAGCGAAACATTTTTTTAAAAAAAAAAATCAACTTGCCAATAAATACAATATGGGCATTTTATTTTTTTAACCCTAGGTACCTCTAAAATATCAATTTCACATTTAGTAAATATAAAAGTTCGGGTGTCTTGCTCTTTTACAGGTCTGCAGTACTTAGTGAGAAGTTCCTAGCCATCGCCTGTCTGTACTCATCAGATGTGAACTGAACCCCCTGCTGCTTTGGTGGCTGATGCTGAGGGTGGTGCATGTCCTACCGCTAGGCAAGCACTCTACCACTTGCCGGTGCTCCAGCCCACACGCCCTGCATTCAGACCTCAGAAATTTCCAGGTGAAAACGTAGACCCACACAAAGAATGGGTCATACCCATCTAAAAGTTCTCCAGTGGAGGAGCCACACGTCCCCTTTTGTTCACGTAATGAAGATTAAATGAATCTGAAAGTCACTCTCAACCATTAGCTGCCTTCGATGCACCTGTGCCATGTGGTGACAATATGGGGCTGTGTTGTCCCAGATGTTTCTGCCCTGCCAACTCTTTCTCAATGACGTGGCTTGTCATGAGGACAGACGCTTCCCTGTCATCAAGCTGCAGTCGTCCCCAGGCTCGCCCCTTTGTGAGGTGGTTGCCGGTCTGAGCACAACCGGAACGGACAGGTTTGGCAGAAAACTTACTCGCTGAGCAGGCCACGCCCTGCTGAGCTCAGAGGCGAGCCCACTGCAGGCTGCAGCTCCTGGGGCTACGTGCTCCCGGGGCTGGCTGAGTTTTGTGCTCAGGGTCTGAGTTCAGAGGTTTGCCCTGGATGCCCACTCTGCACCAGAGCTCTCAGGGCAGAGAGCTGCAGACATGGCTGCTCTCCCTGTCACTTGTGCATGTCTAAAGGCATACTGACACCCCATAGCCCTGCCCAAGAGACTGTTACACCTCTGTCTTCAGACTCATAGAAGCCTAACCAGGTTCTTGACCCCACATCCACGCAGCCCTGTGGTTCAGGGGACACCATCAAGGTCCTCAGACCCAAGCCATCTTGATGTCATTCACGTCTAGAAATCCCCTGGCTGTTGTGAGTGGTCCAGGCATGGACGCATGACCTAAGGAGGCTAACCTACCCAAAGAGAAAGCTTCCTGTAACTTCCATTGCTGCCGGTAGTCATGTGACTGAGAGGGAGCGTGACTTGAGAATGAAACCACAGCAGCTGATGGATAGCAAACCAGGCAGCCCAGGCAGCCGGGCTGCAGAGTGCTGAGTTAAGCCCCCGTCTGTCACGGGAAAAACAACGTCTCTTACCCTGTGAACCGCACTCACTAGGGACTTTCGTTATTATATCCAAAAGCAAACTAGTTCATACACAACCATCCCAGAAGCCCTCTCTAATGCACGCCCTGGAACCTCTCCCTTGGCCGCCAGTGCTTACATTTGTGTGTGTGCCTCCCCAGCAGCCAACAGGTCTCCTGAGAGCAGAGTCTCATCCATTCTCTCCTGCTTGTCAGATGTCACTAGGGTGAGGAGGGGATGGCTCAGCAGTGGGCCTGGGACTGTTGTGAGACCTAAGACTACCTTTTTCACGAGTTGCACAGGGATCCTGAAGCTGCAGAGCCAGGGGCCACAATGAGAGACACAAACAACCAGGAGCTACCCACCTTGAACTGGCCATGGAACACCTGGGGGAAAATAAAAACAAAACCTCAGGTTTCTCTGAGCAAGGAGGGGGAACAGGGAGAGAAAATGGCTGAGGGCTTCTGTCACTAGCTCTCGGTATCTTTTTTCCTACTACACTCTCAGCCTTTGAGCAGGGGTTAGGAAAGTCACCTTTTCAGGCCTCTGAGTCTGAAGCCTATCCTGTGTAAGTCTCCCTACTCACTCATAAGAGATCTGTCAAATGAATAAATGTCTCATCAAAGCTGTCGTCCACAGCTACTGGCTGCCCCGGCCACCTGATCAAAGTTCTTTCCCAAAAGCTCCCCAGGCAGGCAGCCTCTGGGCCCTGGAAGCCCCCCTCCCCTTTCCTGACTTCCCGCTCTGAAGTGACAATCTGGGATCAGCGGGATCAGCGCAGTCTGTGGGTCACCCCAGAACAATGCTTGCTTAGAGGTCTTTGTGCTATCTCCACGCTGGTTGAGGCAGACAGCCTGTGGCCACTGATCTTCACAGTGTCTGCTAATGGCTCACCACGGGTGGCCTCTGTTGAAGGCTCTCAATTCACTAACTGCCTAAAGAGTCAGCGCCAACTGGGAAAGCCAGAGCGGGGCTTCTGCATCCTTATGAACCTACAGGAATGCAGCTGCCAGCAAACCGCACACACTCTCTCTGCCTTTGCCACGGGGAACTTTTGGAAAACCGCTGGTGTGGAATCTGATGGATGAAGGGGAGGCTGGCCCTGCCAGCATAGCTGATCCTTCTGTGGATGCTGCAGGCCTGTTTGAGCCACTGGACAGTTCCAGAGGTAACCAAGAAAGAGACAATGTTGGTAGCCATGGAGAAATGGAGGACCAAGGTCACACAGCAGAAGATGGAACCATCAGCTCCGGTCAGATCAGTTCTACTAGGTGGGCAATGGCCTCCTGCTTTCTGTGAGAAGGTCAGAGTGGGACTTTGATCTTGCAGTTACAAAGTCTGCAGAAACATTGCACAGGCTGTGACAATGCATTGCTACTGCCATGTCTGTCTATGAACATGAGCCTGTGTGTTGAGGACTCACTCTGCTGCCTTAGCCACATAAGTTCACTTGGGATTGAAGCCAGTCCGGCCCAGCATCAGGGCCCCCAGGAGGCAGAGGCTGGGGAGGGAAATCTATGTCATTTTCTATGCAGTTCTGCCTTTGGAAGGCTGGAAAACATTCTAGAACCTCCAGCAAGTCACTTGCCCACTCTGTTCTGTGGTTCCCTAAGAATAAGCAGGCCTAGGGACAGGGAGCCGTGAGTGCCCTGGCCAGGGCTTGTGTAGTTGTAGGATGTTTGAAAGCAGCCATTGTTTTCTCTTGTGGCCACCCGATACCTTCACTATACATTGTCCTGTCTCCACGACGGTCCCTACCTTCCCAGGCCAATTGCAGAAGTTCAAATTCCCAGAATTCCTCTGTGAATGGTTGTGGTCACCTGCCCTGGATGCTTCCATATAAGATGGGAATGTGGAGCCTTGAAAGGTGGTGGCTGTGCCTGAGCGAAGGCTTGGGGAGTGGCATGGTGGACGTGGTGGCCCTGGCGTGTGTGTCAGGGGTCCTCGAAATGCAGCTGTAGGCCTTGTGTCTACACGACTAAGCCAGACCCTGATCCTCCAATAGACAGGCACTGATCAGGTCCTGCTTTACCCAGCCATGGCCAGTTTACTGTTGGCAGGAGTTCCTCGGCACCGCAGTGAGTGGTCGGGATCATTCTCATTCTCGTGCCGCTTTCTCCAAGGTGATGAGGACTGAGTGGGCTGAGCCTGGCTTGTCCCAGGAGCCTCTGATTCAATCCTGGCCGGCTGCCCAGCCCTTGTGGGCACCAGTGCCAGACAGAGCCACTGCCAACCAAAAGTAAGCCCAAATGATGAGTCACCACGGGTACTTACAGGGCCAGGGTGGGCCCGAGTGCAAGGTACCCTCAGTAGATCTCGGGGCTATGTAGCCTTGGTCCACAGCCTCCAGAGCTTAGGGACGCCAGCCACTGGGTCCTGTTCAGCCTTGCTGAACACTCTCAGTGTGTTCCTGCTCTAGCAAGGGACTCACACAGGCCTCACACTGAGTCCCCTCAGCACCCTCCGATACCCACCATCAACTCCAGTCACTGTCCAGGGCAGAAAGACTGCATACATGTACCGAGAGCACTCACACAGAGTTCCCTCGCAGAAAAAGGTGTGAATCATGCCCGCCATCCCATGAAGGAGCAAAAAAAACTCCTTTTTGGGAAAGAACACCATTTTGGATAGGACCTAACTGGGGGCGGAAGGGTGGTGGTAAATGCAGTCCAGCAAAGTCATAAACACTTCCAAGACACTGTGCCTGCCTTGGTCAAAGTGACCCACCAAGGTGTCCAGACAACATCTGCTTGCTTCAAATGTCCTTGCAGGTATCTGATTAACCGCTGTTCTGAAATTTTTATCCGCTGACAGTCACTGTTTTGAAATTCTCCTATACCTGCTGGGCAGTGGTGGCGCACGCCTTTAATCCCAGCACTCGGGAGGCAGAGGCCAGCAGCTCTCTGAGTTGGAGGCCAGCCTGGTCTACAAGAGCTAGTTTCAGGACAGGCACCAAAGCTACACAGAAAAACCCTGACTTGAAAAAAGAAAAAAAAAAATCCCCTACACCCCAACCAACGAATTCAAACTCACAGAGATTCTCCTATCTCTGTCTCCCAGGTGCTGAGATTAAAGGTGTGCACCACCACTGCCTGGCCAGAATCTATGGTTTTGAGTTCTGGTTAAGATCCTTGTTCAAGTCTTAAGAGGAAAAGGGGGTGAACGCAATGACAATTATCTCCACAATCCTTCACCACTTACCAGAAGAGACTTGGCTTCACTGTGAGCCTGTCTAGTTCCCAGAGAGGAGCTGTGTGGCCCCACTGTGAGCTTGTCTGTTTCCTAGGACTCCAGTAACGATGACCACATGCAGCTGGCTTTATCTCCCTTCAGTGCTTTAGGGACCAGAGTTCCCAGAAAAGCCGTGGTCAGCACCACCTCCCTCTGAGGGCTTCAGGAAGGAGCCTTCCTGCCTCTTCCCACTCCTGAGGTCTGCAGGAGTCCTGGGCTCCTTGGTTGTAACTGCATGGCTCTACTATCACTTATCCTTAGCTTCACAGAGCTTTCTTCCTGGGTCTCTCTAGGTCCCTACTTCTTCCTCCTATGAGAACCCTGGTGGTGGGATCAAGGCCTACACCAATTCTGAACTCATCTTAATTATTTATATCAAAGATGATTTTCAAGTAAGAGTGCCAGGTTCTGGGTTGGCAGAAACTTGAGGCTGAGCAGTTCTGCCAGCACAGTGGGATGAAGGATGGGGTTGAGCCTATCTCGCCTCACAGTGCTCCGTCAGCCCCCAGGTGAGACACCATCTCCCTCACGGTGCCACTGTGAGGGACCACGGACACTGTAGATGTGAGTGAAGGGGAGCCCCATCCATCATCTATATTAGGTGTCTGCTGCCACAAGAGTCATTCTAGATAGAGCCAGAGATTTAGAGAAACCCAATGATTCCATCCCATGATCTGACCCAGCAGACCCAGGAGGCTGCCTCACCTGGCTGTGAGTTTGCAAGGTGGGAAGGGACTGTTTAATGGACATGCCAAGAGTCATTGGAAGCCCTGTCTCTGGCCAAACATGCCCACAGCATTGCATGCCAGTTCATTCGATTTCATAGCTGCCTTGAGGGGTGAGTCCTCTCAGAACCCCCTTTCTACCTAGGGAATGTACCTAAAGTCCTGGCACAGGGTCTCAGACGATCAGGGCCAGAGCTGAGGTTCAAGCACAAGCATTTGCCTCCAGTCTGTGTTCCAAAACAGAGTGAGCCACCTGCAGCCCACGGGCCGGATCTAGCTCCTCTGCTTCCTGTGGCTCAGAGCCTAAGAATAACATTGCCATTTTTAAATAGGTGTTGAACAGAAAAGGAATATGTACAAAGACTCTCTGTGGCTGGCAACACATACCATTTACTACGTTGTGGAAAATGTGTGTCAGTTCCCTCCAGTAACCACACTATCCAGGCCCTGGAGTGCCCAACAGAGGTTCCAGTAAGAGTCCAGAGGCTGTAGGCAGATGTGTGCCCTTACAGCTTCTGTGTAGGATGTCTGCTTTATGAGTCACAGTAGACACAGCTCACGGCTCAGTCCTAGGACAGAGAGGATCCTAGGCTCAGTGAGTAGCTATTTAGATTGAGCATGTGAAATCGGCCATTTATGGATGCAAGCCTGTGAATCTGCCAAGAAACAAGGCTTAAAAGGGGGTCTATAGGTAAAAGGCATCCGGAGCAAGCATGAGAATCTGAGTTCAAATCCAAGATCACAAGGTGGAAGGAGAGAATGCCTACTGTGATGGGATATTCCTTTACACGCTGTGAGGATGCATAGCTGTGGTTGGTTTAATAAAAAGCTCAATAGCCAATAGCTAGGCAGGATCTCCTGGCAGAGAGAGAACTCTGGGGAGAAGGCAGAGTCACCAGCCAGACATGGAATAACCAGGATAGGCATAATAGAGATGAGGTAATAAGCATGTGGAAGAATGTAGATTTAAAAATATGAGTTAATTTAAGTTATAAGAGCTACTAGGACAAGCCTAAGCTATAGGCAGAGCTTTCATGATTAATAATAAGTCTCCATGTCATTTTTTTTGTGAGCTGACAGCCCAAAGAAAAGTCCAGCTAAAAACGGCACCCAACATGGGGCATGAACCCATAACCCTGAGACTAAGAGTCTCAAATTCTACTGGCTGAGTTAGCCAGGTGGAGAGAGAGACAGACAGACAGACAGACAGAGACAGAGATACAGAGACAGAGAGACAGAGAGACAGAGAGACAGAGACAGATGCAGGAGGAGAGGTAAAAACCATGAGTCTTGTAGCACCACACAGATGAATAGAAATGGGTTAATTTAAACTCTAAGAGCTAGGAACAAGCCTAAGCTATAGGCCAAGCTTTCATAGTTAATATTAAGTCTCCAGGTTGTTTTCGTGAGCTGGCGGCCCAAATAAAAGTCCAACCACAGCCTACAAACCTGTCCTCTGACCTCCACATGCCTAGCACCTATGTACACCATACACACACATAGTAATAATAACTAATAAGTTTTTAAAAGAAACACAGTTAAAGGACAGGAAGAGGAGGAGGAGAGTTCTGAAGGCTGAAATAACTGAAAGTCCACGTGCAGCAGGGCTCACTTCCTGCGCAGCTTACTGAGCTAGGCGTTCACAACTGAATTCACTCCCTAGCACTCGTAAGTTACCACACACAGGATAAACCACCACCATTTGTTTTCCTACACTTCCTGAGAGCCAGGAGCCTGGCTATGGGTTTCCTGGGCCTCTGCTCAGAGCCACAGCAGGCTGACAGTGGGCAAGGCAGGGACGGCAGCTCCTCAGAATTCAGTTCCTCCTGACTGTAGAGCTTTGATTTCCAAAGGGTTTTCATTCTGAGAGTCTCATCTACCCCAGGCTAACTTCAAACAGTCTTAACCTCCGTATCCTCCTGCCTTTAACCTCCCCACTGCCAGAATTACAGTCATGTACTGCCACTCCCGGCTTTGCACTGTATTGGGATCAAAGCCTGGCGAGCACTCTACCAACCAAGCTACTCCCCAGCCCACGATTCTGGAATTTTGTCATCAGACAGGGAAATCTGCACCATGTGGCCTCCGAAGACAACAGTTTATCCCTCCCCCACCCTTAAGGCCAGCTAGAGAACATTCTTCTAGAAAAAGAACAACACCCTTGACACTTATGCCTGATTAACGAGGCCCAGGTAGGGCAATCCCCTTTCCATTAAATTCTACTAACTGACTTGGGAGATTAATCCCATCTGCAAACTCCCTTTGCCTCAGTCTCATTCTGGTTTGGAACCATTACTCTCATAGTCCTGTCCACACCCAAGGGGACAGTGGGATTAGGAACTTTGGGGGCCACGTTAGAATCCTACCTCCCTAACGCAAGCTGCCAGTTTCCACTCCCCACTCATTGTGGCCTCTGAGGCTCCCATGTCACCAGTAGCAGAGGCCAGCCTCCCTCAAATGCACAAAATAAAATCCCTAGCCTGTTCCCATGGGTCCACCAAAGGATCATGTGCTCATATCTGACCAATCACTGGTCCGAATGCAGAATGCCTGCATTTGCCAACCCTGAGTCACATATGCAAAACTGGAGTGGGTGGGGCTTAACGAGCTTTTCATCGCTGTGAAAATACCAGAAAGGACACGTTTAGGGAGGTGGGTTTCTTTTGGCTCACAGTTCCAGAGGGTTGAATCCATCATCAGACAAAGTCTGCTTACATCATGGCAGCTAGGGAGAAGGAGAGAGAGAGAGATGAGGGAGGGAGAGAATATTGTGCCTATGGCTCTAGGCACCACCCCCCATCCCTTTTCAGTGGCAAAGAGTTTATTTCAGTTCATCAAGGCAGGGGTGTCAAGGACACAGGAGCTGCCAGCGTCCCATGCACAGTCAGAAAACAGAGAGGGACAGACTACCATGTCCTTTCCCTTCTCACTCTATCCAGGTCTGCAGACTATGGGATGGAGCCACAGTAGGCTGCATGCTCTCTCCCTCATTAGCTGCTCATCTCTGGAAAGGTCCTCAGGACACACCAGGGTGCCTTACTAACTGACACCCCACTGTGGAGAGTCAAACAAACAAACAAACAAAAACCAGCGTCAAAGCTGTCTCTCCTGAGGCACCAGGAAGTCAGGGAGAGACCATTTTCCCCAAAGAAAAGTAGGGCACTTTCTCCACCATTGGGTAAGTGGCCCTTGAAAAGCCCTCTCTCCCTTCTGACCACCCCACCAACAAACACCCACCTCACACATGTATTTCCGGGCTATGTTGTAGTTCATGTCTGAACTTCCAATGCTGTTCTTGCCTTTACTAATTCATTTTTCTTGTTCTATGTGTGTACGTATGTAATGCACATGCAGGTCTATGTGTGTCTCTGTGTGTGTTACGTACGTGTGTGCAGGTGTGTGCTGATGTACACACCCAGGAGCACACCAGGGCCAAAGGAGGATGCCAGGCATCCTGATCTATCACTCAGGTTTATTCCCTTGAGAAAAGGTCTGTTAGTCACTAAACGGGAGCTCGGCCGGCAGCCAGCAAGCCCAGCAATCCTCCTGTCTCCGCCCTCACAGCCCTGGGGTTACAGGCACCCACGCAGCCACACCCAGCCTCTTGCATGGGTGCTAAAGTCCTTGTGCTTACACAGCAAGGGTTCTTACCCACAGAGCCACCTCCCCACCCCTTAACTTATGCTGAAACTTAAGCTCATGACAACTTAAGCTGCAAACCCTCTATGTTCCTGCTTACGAGCAGCCAGTGTTAAATGCCCATTGTTAAGAGGCCAGGACTGAGGCAACATTCCTGCCAGAGCTATGAGACAGCAGAGTCCCACTGCTGGGTCCCCCTTGTCCCACTGGGAGAGAGGTCTCTGTCCCCTCCTAGGCGGGCTGCCAGGTCTCCGTTCTGTGAGAACCTTCAAACTATAGCCTCAAAGGCTGAAAATCAAAATATTTAACTACAGGCTCTGGCCCATCCTACTAGATGCCAGCTGTCAGCCAGCAAAGCCTTCTCTGGGCCAGAGGTGGAGCTGGCTGGTTGGTCACTTGGCATGTGGCCAGCAGTGAGGCAGCATCCATGCAGCCAGCAAGCTTTCCCAGGAGAGGACCACGGGGAGGCAGTTCAGTGAGAGCCAGTGAACAGCCAGGCGGGCTTCAAATGAGGGGCCCTGACTAAGCCATCTCATGTTCATCAGAAGAGTTAGGGGCCAGTGACAAGGTTCCCCCAGATCGAGATACAGGCTGCCAACCCTGCCAACCTGAGTTTGATCCCTGGGGCCCACATGGGGCAGGGAGAAAATGGGCTTCTGAAAGTTGCCCTCTGCGACTGGAGAGATGGCTCAGAGGTTGAGAGCACTGGCTGCTCTTTCACAGGTCCTGAGTTCAATTCCCAGCAACCACATGGTGGCTCACAACAGATGTGTAATGAGATCTGGTGCCCTCTTCTGGTGTACAGGCATGCATGCAGACTTTATACTGTAAACATAAGAAATAAATAAATCTTTTTAAAAAAAGAAAGTTGCCATCTGAACACATACACACACACACACGTATGTACGTAAATAAATAATATTTTCAGTTCAAGAGAGGCTGCTAGTATAAACCAGACACCATTCCGTGCATGTGGTAGAGACAGGCACTATCCTCATTAGCAGGAAAGTGAGGCCCATGGTGACACACAGCTGCTGAGTAACAGCTGTGGTACCAGAGTTTAGGGTTCTGTCCCTAAATACAGGAATCCAGATCATTTTTACCACCTCTTCTGTTTGGAAGCCTGATCTACAGCTTATTCATTCATTTACCAAGCGTCTAGGGATTACTGTGTGAGAACTGATATTCTGGACATTAGACTATCACGGTGACAGACAAAGCCTCTGCCTTCTACTGCTGGTGTTTGGTAGGGCACAGGGAGGGGAACACAGCCAATGGCCATGGGCCAAAATAAGAATGGAATCTCAGCTAGATGTAGTGGCACGTGCCTTTAATCCCAGCACACGTGAGGCAGTGGCAGGTGGATCTCCGTGAGTTCAAGGCCAGCCTGGTCTATGTAAAGCACTCCAGGCCAACCAGGGGAGAAATAAAGGGGTGTCAGATGATGGTGTATTATAGGGAGATGCTAACGTGGAGTGATGGGTGAAGAGTGGCCAGGAAGTTGTCTTTAGGTAAAGCATCCAGGGAAGAGTCTTGGGGGAGGAGGCATCTGAGTTGAACCCTGTGCTGGCAGAGTGAAACCTACTGAGTTTTCTAGGAGAGGCCAGAGCAGGTGCAAAGGCCCTGAGGCAGGAAAGGGCTTGAGAAACAGAGAAAAAAAAATACTTCTGGGGCCCTGTTAATGGGAGCAAGCTGGGAGCGATTACAGAATTACGGTTAATTTCCTTAGATGCCATAATGATGGGAAGGCCAACTGGGAAAGCAGTGTATTCCTTGGAGATGCCCGCTCCAGTGCGGAAGGGTGATGGCGTCACCGTGTCTGCAGCCTTCTGCCAAGGGACCCAGTAGCGTATCAAGCCCACATGATAAACATAATCAACTGTGGCCTCAAGCGGAGGGTTCACACGCAACCACTGTATCGTCCTCTCGGTGATTCTGTCCGACAACTTTATCATAAAAGGAGAGGTGAGCGGCACTGGGGAGATGTGTACCTGAGTCCAGACCCCTGGCCAGTCTTGCAAAATCAGTGATTTCCGGGCTCAGTGAGAGACTCTGTCTCCAAAGATAAAGTGGCCAGCACTAGATGAAGACAGAGGCCAGAGATTAATATCAGGTGTCCTCCCTGATCACCCTTCCCACCCCCACCCAGCACAGGAATTACAGGCATGCAGCCATACCTGGCTTTTTACATAGATTCTGGGGGGTAAACTCAGGTCCTCATGCTTCTAAAGAAAGCATCTTCTCAAACAAACCACCTCCCTAGCCCCCCCCATCTCCATTCTTAAATGAGAAAACTGAGTGGGGGAGGGGAGGTCAATGGCAGAGCCCAAGTTGTTAGACACTTGCCCTGGAATAGCATCGAGCATTGCCCCACCATCCAATAACCACAATCTACGAGCTGTAATCAAAGCTCAGGAGTGATTTGCTGGATTTTGATCATGAAACTAGATATACTGTCCCAGAGAAAGCCCTAGATCAAATATCACTTATGAACAAGTGGATTGTGCTTTTTCCCTCAAGGCAAAGATCCCAGGGGTGGAGTGATGGCCCCTGCTGCCTTTGCGGAGGATCGAAGTTGGGTTCCCAGCACCCATGTCAGGCTGCTTATAACTGCTTTTAACTCCAGCTCCAGGGGGACCTGATGCCCTGTTCAGGGGGAATCTGACGCCCTCTTCTGGCTGCTGAGGGCACTGCACACAGATGCACATACCCACACACAGACACACTTGAAGATAATTTTTAAAAAAATTTGAAAAGAAAAATCATTTTGTTCCACTTTGTCTGCAGAGAGACCTCGGCTCTACTCAGGGCCTCACGACTACTTTCATTACCAGCTCCACCCGTCCTCACACTGTTGGGGCACCCTCTTTACCAGGGCCACGTAGGTGACACAGATTCATGCATTTAAACTTTCTGGCCCGTTTCTCTAAGACAGACCAACGGTATAACATTAAACAATGCATCCATTTGTCTCCATGACCCATGGTCTTTGAAGAGTGTCTTAACTGGGGACTGTCCCACGCTTTCCCTGGTAAGAGTTCTCAGTAAACACCATCACTCTTCGCGATCGCTCACGGCAATTATAGTGGTTTATAATTCTCCTCCCTCTCAAACTAGCCCTTGATCCTAAATGTGCACTTTCAGGCGTCAGGCGTTAGAATAAATTAGACTATACAATTACATGCAATTAAAGGGGGGAAACGGCCGTGGCGATGCGCAGATAGCTGTGTTTTGCTGAAGTAAAGCCTGTCTGTGACCGTGTGCTGGCCCGGGGAGGCCACATGAAATACAATTAGTGTTCTGTTTTAATGGGGACTTATGGAGCTGCTCTCATTATCACAATATCTGAAGAAACAGTTTCTCCCTAATACCAGGGTATTTCTCCTGACAAGACAGCTTGGGTTCTAAGGAGGATTTCGGCACAACAAACCACAAATTCATACTGTTTTGCAAGATACTCAAATTTCTATTTTAAAAGCCCGGCACAGCCCGTCTCCACTCAGGAGCTGGGGGGGATGGAGCTCGACTTGGAGAGGGGCTGCAGGCTTCTCTTGGAGGAGCAAGTCACGGGCCAAACTTGCATGCATTATTAAAGCCACCTGTGCCCCAGAGCGTGAGGCCTCAGCCAGAGCCTCCAGTCTCCAGCCATGTCCCTCCGTTTAGTGTTTCTCCTTTACACGCCAATTTGTTTGAGACATGTTAAAAGGTTGTCTTTTATAACCCCCATAAACTACCATCGACTCTGGCCCAGATGCAGTCAAAAAAAAAAAAAGTTTAAGCAATCTGCCTGGGTTTCAACCTGTGGGCTAAGATGCAGAAAGTCTCAGAAAGAGGTGTCTGGGTTCCCACCATTGCCAGAGAGTCAAGGAGGTAAGAACGGAAAGGACCCTATAGGGTGAGTAGAACCCACGATGTCCTGTTTAACAAACCCCCAAGGAACTCCCAGAGGGGAAAAGCACGGGGTGTCAGAACAAAGGGTGTCCAAGTTAAACTAATAATGAAGGTGGGGGGACAGCCTAGCAGCCTGGGGAGCTTGCAAGGCTCCACAGCTGTCCAGTTGGGGCATTTGTAGTGATGGATGCCATCAGGGGCACGGGGCATGCAAAAGAAAGCTGGCCTAGACCACGTGCTTAGAAAGGCGGGGACTGGAGACTCAGGAAGTCCTGAAGGTCTGGGGACTCTGTTTTACCCTTCCCTGGCCAGAGTTGAACTGTGGAAGAGGTCATGACTCCCCAGGCTGGGGGACATCTGACGCTGAAGCCCCTCACATTTTTAGATAGACATAGAAGTTCTTGAGTGGGGCTGGGAGTCCTCAAAAACCTGGAAAGAGCCTGGGCCACAGCCCAAGGCCCAGGCCAGCAAGGTTGGGAGTTAACGAGGACTTGGGGAAGACACGTGACTGGAGAGACTTTGCAGACCCTCGGGGTGCCTTAGCTGTTGTTCCTTAAACTCTGACCCCTCTTCAGTAAAGAATGAGGCGGGGTCAGGTGCCGTTGTCACCGTCTCTAAGTTAGACCTTTCAATTGCAAAGCAGAAAGAAAACATGAAAGAAATCGAGTGTGCCATCTTCCTCACAGGCCCAGCTGGGCCACTGTGAGCCTCCTTTCCTGGAATTTCTGGGGAACACACCCAACTACGGAGAGAACCACCTTCTGAAGGACAAGGGTGTGGTCATACTGTGGTTCTTGAATTGTTTTGTGGTGTAAATCTCCAACTTTTAGAACATTCTCCAGAACCTCAAAGCAAACAGGATGCAGGTTCCTGCCCTGACCCTCCCTCCCTTTCCCGCCCTAGACCTTCATGGGACACTGGAAAAATCATTGTTGCAGTGAAGTACCCGGTCCAATGTCAGGCGCAGCCTCTGCAGTAGGGCTGAAGGGAACAGGGGACCGAAAGCCACCATCCCATTCACGGTGGCCAAGTGAGCTGTGGGCAAGACCCTAACCTCTCTGAATAGCCATGTTCTCCAAAGATTGTGGATGAACATTTCCAGCGATGACCAGGTGCAGATGCTCTTCAGTTAGCCATAGAACCTGCTGGAAGGGTGCTTTCCAGGAGGAGAACCCAAGTCACGTGGGGCACACGGTGTGGGGTGTTGTAAATATAACATTACCTGCTGCCGAGAAAGAAAAGAGTAGAAAAAGACACCATATAACCTTGTTTGGTGTTGTTTGCACGCCTGTGAGACAGTATCATTATATAACCTGGTTTGACTTGGGGCAATCCTCCTGCCTCAGCCTTCCTAATGCTGGGATCACAGGTGTGAGCCGTGTCCGTGACATCAAAACTGATTACACCTGCTTTTCTACCTGTTTTAATTTTTTTTTGTTTTCTAAGACTTTTCTTTTTTGTTTTTTGTATTTTTTTTATGGGTCTCCTAGACCTCCAGCTGGTCTCTGACTCACTGTGTACTAGAGGGTGACCTTGAATTTCTGATCCTCCTGCCTCTGCTTCCCAAACGCAGGTGTAAGCCATCACACTTTCTAGTGCCAATTCTCAGAAGTTCCCAGTTATAGGAGCAGCCTGACACGCGCACCACTGAACAGTGCCCGGGGAGTGTGGCCCTTACACACACACACATCCACTGAACAGTGCCTGGGGAGTGTGGCCCTTACACACACACACATCCACTGAACAGTGCCTGGGGAGTGTGGCCCTTACACACACACACACACACACACACAAACATCCATTGAACAGTGCCTGGGGAGTGTGGCCCTTACACACACACACACACACACATCCACTGAACCATGCTGTAGGGAGTGTGGCCCTTCTTATGCAGCACTAATGCTGGAAGAAAGGGGAGGTATCTTTTTTTGTTGTTGTTCCTAAAAGTGAATACTCCAACATTCTGTATCCAGCCATAACTGCACACTGGCCAAAGGTGAGACCTGCCCCTGGCTTGGAAAAGCAAGTTCAGGATTAGTACAAAGAGGAGCCTAGAGCCCCCAACCCAGTCAAAACAATTTGTCTGAACTTTAGATAAACAGTAAAGATTTTTCTGTTTGTTTTTTTTTAAAATCTCCATGGGTGCCCTGTTATTTTTACTTATTAAACTTGACAACACTATCCATCAGGAAACTAGAAAAATCCCACCAGGGAAAGGAGGATTTGTAAGTACAGCCTGGGATTTCAGATATTATTCCGGAGCTTGGTTTCTTGGGTTTAGATCCTGATCCATTGCTTGTAACTGTCTGACCTTGGGCCAGTAACTTGGAACCGCTCTGTGTGTCTTGGTTCGATATCTATAAATGGATAGAATACCATGGAGGATTTTCAGGGTTACGTTTCCACCCAAGGCCAGCGCTGTTCCCCTGCAGGGTCAGTTCCCTCCAGCTCATCGGCTGCACTTTCTGCAGCTACTGGTGAGCTCTGTGGCGGCTCTTCGCCCTCCCCAGGCAGCCAGTGTCCCTCAGACCTCTGGTGGCTTCGGGACGGCAGAAATCGCGCAGACAGCACCACCTGGAGTCGAGTTTTCTCTTTACCAAGGGAGCCGGCCTCTCCTTTCTTTCCCACTCCCGGCCCATGCCTGGGCAACGCTTCTGCTTTCGCTTGAGCTCAAGTTAATTTCTCAGAGAGCTTCGGAGAGGCGTGGGAAGGTCTCGGGCGCGTGGGCAGTTCCTCCCGCGATCTAGCTCGGGAATCGGCCCGAGCCGGCGTCTCCAATGGCAAGTGTGTGCGTGTGTGTTTAGAGGCGAGCTTGGGCTTTCAGCAAAGGCAGCCGGGTGTTTGCAAACCAGGGCGAGCCCCTGTGAAAGCGGATAAAAGAAAACATTTATTAACGTGTCATTACGAGGGGCAGCGCCGGGCCGGGGCTGTCGTACGCCTCAGGGAATACTTGGCTCCTCGCGACTGGGTGGGAGGAGGACAAAAAAAAAAAAAAACAAAAAAAAAAAACGGAAAGAGGCTGGATTCTCTGCGCGCCAGCCCCGGGGCCTGATCCATGGCCCTCGCGACTTCGCGCGGGTGTCTGGTGGACTAAGAGATGCGCCCCCGGGCCGAGTGGCACACACGCGCGCACACACGCACGCGCGGTCCCGGCTCGCCGGCAGCTCGCTGCTCAGCTTACATCGGTTTCAACTCCGCGCCCAGGGCGAGCGGGAGCGGGTGCGGGTGAGTGCGCCAGGGGCCCACGAGGGTGCGCGCTCGGCGGCGGGAGCGCGGCCGGCCACCGGCTCGGCAGGCAGCAGGCCGGGAGCCGCCGGGACTTGGGGCCGGGGCGCAAGCGGGGCGACCGCGGAACCGGAGGTGAGGCGCGATGGCTGGGTCGCAGGGTCCCCGGCGGGGCGGGAGGCGTTCGGGTCCCGGGTCCTGGAGCACGCGGAGCCCGGGGCGGGCGGGGCGGAGCAGAAGCCGGGATGCAGCGGCGGCAGCCGGGGCAGCGGCAGCGCGGAGTCCCCTACGCCCCGCGGCCCGGCTGCGGCAGAGGCGCGGTGAGGCCGCGGGGGCCGCGCGGTGAGTGGGGCGCGGGACCGGGCCGGGGTCACGGATTCTAGGGCGAGCACGGCTCAGGTGAGCCCAGTGGGTCCCCGCTGCTTCGCTCCGGGAGGGTGGCACCCGGAGGCTTCGGCGCCGGCCAGCCACAGGGGGCTGACCGGTTTGACCCCGTTTGTGAGGCTGGGTGGCAGGAGGGAGGACTTCTCGCTGCGCTCCGGTGGTCCCCGGAGAAGGGCGCCTGGACCCGAGGGCTGCAGGAGCATGGCCGGGTTGACCCCTTGGGGTTTAGACCCAGAGGGCCAGCTAAAAGCCAGGTCACGTGCAGCTTGTCTGGGCAGGACCCAAGCAAGCAGGGACTTGGAACTCGCAGAGCCGAGGACAAATGAAATCGGAAAACTTCTCCCGCGCCAGGTCAGAACCCATCGCCCAGCAGACCAGCGTCCGCCGCGGGCTCCAGAAGCCCGAAGGGGACGCTGCAGCGGGGACTGCGACTTTATTTAGAGTAGTTCATTCATTCATTCGACAAGCATTTGTGGAGCTTTAAGCGTGCCAGGCACGGAGTGTTACCCCGGAAAGTGTGGATGGTAGTGTTAGTCCCTGCGAGGGCGGCTGGGCGAGGAGGCTCAAAGCGGGCAGATGGAGGGAGCCACCCGCGGACCGTAGGTCTGCTTTGTGGCTTCTGTCTGGCGGGGACCCTGAGAGCCTGTCTCCCCACACAGTAGGATGGTCTGCATAGAGCGCGACTGTGGTGACCCCTGCCTCTCCCCACTTCCTGAAAGTTCTGAGCGGCCCCACCCCTTCTGAATTGGCTCTCTTGCAGCCTGTTTTAATCACTTTTTGAGTTAAAAGTCAATATTTAATTAACCAAGTAATTACGTTCAGCTTACGTTTGATTCTAGATGTTTGCTGTGTCTATGGGGATGCCCGCCCTCTCCCCTCCATCTGTCCCTGCTCCTTTCCCACGGTGCACCCCCAGTCTACTCTGGAGGTGAGTGACAGAGAGCAGGTGACACTGGCTTTCCCTGGGGACACCCTGGATTCTCTCCCCCGCCCCCTCCAAATTGTTCATCTTGCAGTTTATGGGGACCATCACCAGGTCCAGCTCCTTGCCCGCAGGGGATCAAGTAAGATGCAACCACTGATTAAAAGGGGGTGGGAGCTCCCTGAAGACCCCTCCCCCCAAGATGCTCCACCCAGCCTGGCTAGTCCTCAGGAAAATCAAAACAACCTGTCTCTTCGCGGTTTGGTGTTGTAATCAGCAGTTGGTTGATGATGGTGTTTGTTGGGTTGGCCGATGGCATGCTGGACCCGCTGTCCTAGCCCTGCCTGAGAGGCAGTGTGGCTTTGGACTTTGTGTAACCCTCTTGAGGTTTTTTTTATTTGAATTTATGGCTTTTTTTTGAAACCTTAATAGCATGTTAGGTTTTCATAATTAAGGGTGGTGAGACAAGGCTGGCCCTGAGGGAGGAGCTAAGTACACCCATGTGCAGTTTCTGTGTGTACCCCTGTGTCCCCCTGGCCCACGCGGCTGCATCCAAGGACCCCATCCCGTGTGCAATTTCACACCGGATGTTCAACATGCCTTTTAACTGGGGAACTGAGTCTCTCCCCTGTGTCTGGCCTTGCTGGCTTCTGGCCCCTGGGTCAGCGGGAGATTATCACTCAGCCATTATCTAGTCTTAGACTCTGCCCTCTCTGAGGCCCTTCCTGCCTTTCTGACCAGTTCAAAGGAGTTTCCTCTTCACCTCAAAGATAGCAGCCAGGAAGTGTTGTAGGCCCTTAGACACGAGTCACGTGTCCACACGAGTCACGTGTCCACACGAAATACCGTGCTCAGTGGTACGTTCCTCAGGCTCCAGGTCCTCTGAACCACTAAGCCCTTGTCCTCTGGGGGCTTAGTTATCTTCTAAATGTAGGGGGCAAGAAAGACCTGACCAGTGAAACAGCAAAGCTCTGGAAGCTGGAAGCCCCTCCGAATCCTTTCCCTCCTCCGAGAATCTCATGTTTTGGGATGGAGGAGGGAGGTGTCCTGGTTTGCATTGTTGCTGTTGTTTTCCTCTGGTGGTTTTTTTGCCCTCTTTTCTTCCCCTTCACTGATCTAGATGCAAAGGTTCTCTCAAATGTGGCCAATGAAAAGCATGCTGAGGTTAGGATTTTTAGCTCTTCAAAAGCACATGGAACGAGGTAGGACACGGTGGGAGTGAGACCCTCTTGTGGCTGCTGGTGGAGTGGCCTCAGAGGGGGTCCCAGGCACTTGGTTTCAGGCTGGATTCTGTGTGTCAGTGGAAAGGAAAAAGTGAGCCTCTCCATGGTGACCTGCAGGCCAGGACAGTGGCTATGGCCAGCCCCAGGGACTGGCCTAGTGGGGACCCCGGCAGATGCCCATCATCCAGCAGGCTTCAAGGCGCTATCTAATTGGGAGATCATTAAGATCATTATAATTAATTGGCATCCTGATAAATGGCGTGATTGCCTAATTGGGGCGGTTGCTAGGGAACTAGACCTCACTTGGAGCCTAGAGGGGAAGAGGCAGTGGCTGGCTGCAGTTGGGCGCTGGGGTTACAGACCCTGCAGTTCATGGGCGGAAAGCCAGAACCGTTTCACCCATATCTGCCAGCAGCTGCCGAGTGCAATTGCAGATGAAATGTGGGCTCGGGGTGTTTTCTTCTAAGGGCTCCAATCAGGACCCTTTCTCTTCAAGCCATTGAAAGAGAGGCTCTGAAATCACTCAGAGGCAAAAGAAAAATGTCTGATGCCTCTCACGGGTCCCCAAATCCTAAGGCATCCCTGGCATCAGGTACTGCTGGATCGGGGCTCAGCAATTGCCATAGACGCCATTCTTCCGTCTCCGCTCTGCCCTCCACCTCTCTCTGTGCCTTCTTCAGCACTAGAGCTGCAGTCTCTGGCAGCCCCAGGCTGGGTGTTGAAGACAGCCAGTCTGTCTGGCCACCTGCCCAGCAATGGCATGGGGGCGTGTGACTCAATCGTTATATGCCTCTGTGTTCTTATTCAACAAGTGACGAGGGTAAGTCCTCACGCCCTTCCCTGAGTCTGTGGACCGGGGTGAGATCATCATAGCCGCGGTAGCTTCTGTCCCAGGCACACCTTGACTGTTATCACCCTGGAGATGCCCGGCAATGCCACTGAGTGGCTGCCCTCTCACCTCTGTGGTCACAGCCCAGTAGAAACAAGCCTCTTTGCAGCGACAGCCCCCTGGGCTCCCAGATGCCCTCCCATGAGATCATTGACCTGAGATAGTAAGTTACACATGCCTCAGAGCACAGTCTGGATGGGGGGGGTGGCTGCTGGGTCCCATAAACTGGGGGTCCTCTGGAAAAGCAAAGCTTGCCATTTGGGAAGCCAGGAGCCACCTGTATGGGCAGCCATGGCCAGAGGAGCCTGTCCGTCAGCATCCTGGCTGAGGTGAGAACCACAGGGACATCACCACCTTCGCTTTTCTGCTTGCGAACCAGAACCCAACTTAGCCACTTTGGTGGAGAAAGCTGCAGCCTGGCTTTGATCCAGGGCTTTCTGGGGGCTGAGTTTGCCTGGCCCTCCACTGTAAAAATCATCTTGAAGTGTTTGTTTAAAAAATGTAAAGTCCAGCAAAGCATCCTGCATATGTCCAAGCCGGCAAAAGGTTTGGAAGAGGGCCTTGTCATACGCGTGGGTGCTCCAGATGAGAACAGGAGTAGAGAGGTGTCAGAACGTACCCTTGCCTTGAGCATGACAACCTTCTGGGCGTTGTGCAGGCCCTATTACTGCAGGATCCCACTGCCACACAGGTCCCAGTACCTCATGGGTCTCAGTACCTCAGGGTCCCAGTACCTCGCCAGTCCCAGTATCTTATGGGTCCCAGTACCTCAGTGTCCAGGTACCTCGCGTGTCCCAGTACCTTACGAGTGCCAGCTGTCCCTAGTAAGCACCTGACAAGAGCCAGGTGCTACCTGAGGACCTAGCCCAGCAAGAGAGAACCCAGTCCTCCAGAGGGGAAGACCCCCAACGGCAAGCAGTGATCAAGGCCGTTCATAACAGGCTCCAAAACACAGCAGTGAAATCCAAGGCAGTTTCACGAGTGTGGAGCACAGAGAGGAAACTTCAGGCAGGTGGTCCAGAGAGGCCTCCCTGCAGAGGAGACCCTCTCAGCCATGGCCTGAAGTGTAGGAAGAGACTGGCCTCGGAAGAGCTGAGGAGAGAGCATTTGAGGGGGCAAAAGCAGCCTGTGCAAAGGCCCTGAGGTGGAGAGGACACAGATGCCCAGCAGAGTAGGGAGCCATGAGTGAGCTGTGGAGGGGAGGACAGAAGTATGACATTCAGACTTTATTTTAAATGACATGAAAAACCATAGAAGATTTTCAGAAAGCCTATCTGTGTTTCAAAAAACTTTGGCTAACACTTTGGCTTGATGCTGAGGTGGTGCAAGGCCCAGGACCATCAATAGCTGTGGGAAACCGAAAGTGGCCACAGGACAGAATCCCAGGGATGGTTTGGGTTGGTGCAGTGGAGAGAGACTTGGTGTGGAGCCCCAGGGCTGGAGTGGGTCCAGAGTCCCGAATGGGGAAGAGCCATTGATTGTCTTACCACCCAGGGAACATGCAGCAGTTGGTGGAGACAAATTTGAGGGCCACAAATATGACATCTGGGGATGGAAACCACTGGTGCTTCAAAGCATCTTCCCCTGCTCGGGAAGGCCCCACCCAAAGAGTGGCCACAGTGTTGAGTATGGTGACCTAGTGCGGTGGCCAGCTGGCCTGGGACAGGGTGGTTCCTAAGCAGTGTGAGGAAGACCAGGAGGGAAGGCTAAGGAGGACTGAGCCAGCTGGCTGTCCAGGTCCGTGCTCACACCTCAAGTCTTGAATGTGTGAGTCTGTAGTCTGCTGAGGTTGATGACCTGGATTCGGGCACCATTGTGCTTTCTGGTTAGTTTAAGCTGTGCCGTTAGACTCTCTGACAAGGGAGAACTCACGTTTCATTCCCTGGTGTGGTCCCCTGTCCCCCAGAGCATGTCACACACCTATTTGATGAATATTTTCAGACACTCCACTGGCTCCCCTTTGACATTCCTGGGAGTGTTAGAAAGCGCTGGCTGAGCGTCCCAGGATGGATTCCTCACTGCTGAGTGATTGGTAGAGGCCTTCTGGGAATTGCCTGGGGCGGTGGGGCATCTCCACCATGGCAGATGGCACCGTGCCTCCTGAGGAGAGTGGCTATCGGCCCAGCCTTCCAAGCCTCCTCTGCTGCCACGCCTAGCACTTTGCTAGATTCTCATAAACCGTTGTTTTACGTTCCCAGTCTCTAGGGGATTGCAGAGCACGCATGGGCTCAGTGATGGGGGCCCCAGATTCATAGCTGCATGTTATGAAAAAGTGTGGCTCCCAGCTTTACACACAGGGGCCCCCTGGAGACAGCCCTCCATTCTAGCCCAGACTGGAATCCTTAAGCTAAGCATGTCTGTGAGGCCAGGGGGTAGGGGAGGCCGAGGCCATCCGCTGGGGACCTCAAGCAGGGACATAAGTTGTGTTTGGCCAGGTGGATGCCAGATGTGTCTGGGAAGTGTGTTGCTGACAGCTCTTCTTGTTGGCTCATGGCCAGAACTCCAGCAGAAGTCTGACCCCACCTCGGTAGTCAGAGAGGCGGGGATCTGAGCATACAGCCCAGGGAAGTTAGGAGGAATCTGTGCTTGGTGAAGACTGCCTAGCGCCACTCTGGAGACCGTGCTGTCTGCACACTTCTGAAGGACAGCCACTAAGCTGGCTGTTTCGAAGAACAGGGAAGCCGACCAAGATCGTTACGATAGCTCAGCGTCTAATCATTTGGACGTGGCTCGTGATGCTTGACTTAGAGTAAAATGGAATGCCTGGCTTAGCGTTCTGGGCAGTTGAAGTTTCTATTTCTCACATAACAAAAAGTTCCAAATAGGGGAGAGTTTGAGTCTTGTCTTTTGATAACATCTTCAAAAATCCCAAGATTCTGCTGTCCCTCTCTCCTTAGTATGCCCTCTACCTTCTGGTCTCTTGGTTTCAGTGTGGCTGCCACAGCTCCTATCATCCAATCTCCCTTCAAAGCAGGGAGGGATAGAGGACAGACTTCCCTCTATCTCTTATTTTCTAAAGAACAAAATCCTTCTGAATACACCCTGCAGCAGGCTTTGCTCTTTGTCTTGGAGGCCCCTTTCTGGGTGTTCTACTGGATTCTAAACCAAACACCGGGAAGGATAAATGGGATTTTGTTGATGGCCTTAGCTCAATGCTTCCAAACAAACAGATCAAACACCTCTGGTTTTAGCCAGTGCTTTGAGGGTAGGGTGACCTGGAAGGAATTCGCAGATAATGTTATCTACATAGTCATCGGTGAAATACCCTGATTGGAAGTGAAAGGGAAAACAAAGGCAGCTTGGCTTATAATTAAACACAGTGGACACACTGCGGCCCAGCATCTGGGCGGGACACCTAGGCAGGGCTGGTACAGGTGCCCACCACTGAGGGGATGGGCACCTCCCAGCAGCCAGTGCAGGTGGGTGTTTAGCCAATATGGCCATGAACATTTTTCTGGCAGCCGAGGAGACGTTGGTGGGTAAAGTGCATGCCGGGGAAAGCTTAAGGACTTGAACTCGGATCCCTAGCACCTGTGTTAGGAGGAAGGCGTGGCTGCAGCGCCTGTAACTCTGGCACGGGGAGGCAGAATCAGGGGGCATCTGTGAGGCTCGCTGGCCAACTAGTCTAGCCGAATTATTGAGCTCCAGGTTCCATGAGAGGTCCTGTCTCAAAAAGAAGAGAGCTGATGTCGGTCTCTGGTGGTCGCGCTCACAAACATAGACACACACATAGCCTCATGCCCATAAGACAATGCAGTTTTACAAAAGGGTGGACAGTTGGTCAGATTTCCCAAGTGAAACAGGTTTTGGTCTTTCCTTGGTTTATTTGGGCGTAGGGTAAAAAGCACGCAAAAGCGATCGTGTTGTGGGCCAGCAGTCATGTTTTTCTTTTCTGGTCTTTTCCTTTCTTTCTTTTCTTTCTTTTTTTATTTTTTTGAGACAGGGTTTCTCTGTGTGTTGACAGATGTTTCTGTCCTGCCTGGTTCCCACAGTCGTTAAGGTCTACATTAATTATAAACCGATTGGCTTATTAGCTCAGGCTTCTTATTAACTCTTATAATTTAAATTAGCCCATAATTCTTGTCTGTGTCTGCCACGTGGCTTAGTACCTTTTTCAGCGAGGCAGTCACATCTTGCTTGCTCTGTGTCTGGCTTTCTCTGTCTCTGGTTCACGACTGCAGACTGACTTTTCCTCTTCCCAGAATTCTCCAGTTCTCATTGTCCCGCCTATACTTCCTGCCTGGCTACTGGTCAGTCAGCATTTTAGTAAAACTAATACAAGTGACAGGGTCCAGACCATTGTCCCACAGCACTCCTCACCTTTTTTAAACAAGAACTCTGAATCTAATATCCTTTGTTTAGCTTTTCTCCTGACTATTAACCATAACAACTTGTAACCAACATTCTAAACAAAGGAAATATCCATAGTCCATTTTTTGGGAATGTGGGCATAGTTTTCCAGGTTACTTCTTGGTGATTGGGGGCGCTGAAAATCTTATGGGGATCTAAAGAAAATTTAGAATTATAATCAAGTCGTGACTGGAGTATCCTGTGAGGCTTGATCATCTAAGGCAGCATCTTGAATCTGTTCTGGATGTAGAACTCAGGCCATCTGTTCCTACCAGAGATTTCTCAGGTGGTTTTCCTTGCTCAAACCTGATTTTTCTTAACTCAGAATGAATCCACAGCCGCTCATTTCCTGTGGAAACAAAAGCAAAACCTCTTCTCCAAAGTAACATACCTTTTGACTTTTGAAGTTAAGGTATTTTCAAAATACTTATCTTGGATTAATTCAGCAGCATTTATAAACAAATATCTTTCAGCAACTGTTGCTCCTTCCTCAGCATTCAAACAATTCAAAGAGAACATAATAGCATACAGTATCCAGATACTCTGTATATTTTCCATCTTTTAAAACTTTGTTTCTTTTATCTTTATTTTTAATTTTTGGCTTCTTGAGACAGCGTTTCTCTGTGTATCTTTGTCCTGAAACTCACTCTGTAGACAAGGCTGTCCTTGAACTCACAGAGATCTGCCTGCTTCTGCCTCCCAAGTGTTGAGATTAAAGGTATGTGTCACCACACCCAACTACTCTCTTTTTTCTTTTTTATTTTAAGGACTTTATCCTTTTTTTTTTCTTTCCCAAGCCTACATATATTTTTAAACACACTGTAAATTGTTTAGAGACTTTTTTTGTCTGAAACTATCTTTACTGTATCTCTCTTTTTCTGGGTCTCCAGTTGTCACGCTCACAAACATAGACACACACATAACCACATACCCATAAGACAATGTAGTTTTATAAAATGGTGAACAGTTGGCCAAATTTCCCAAGTGAAACAGATATTGGTCTTTCCTTGGTTTATTTGGGTGTAGGGTGAAAAGCACGCAGAAGCCATCGTGTTGTGGGCCAGCAGTCATGTTTTTCTTTTCTGGTCTTTTTTCTTTCTTTCTTTCTTTCTTTCCTTCTTTCTTTCTTTCTTTCTTTCCTTTTCTTTATTTTTAGTATTTTTTTTTTTGAGTCAGGGTTTCTCTGTGTAACAACCCTAGCTGTCCTGGAACTCACTCTGTAGACCAGGCTAACCTTTAACTCACAGAGGTCTTTAACCTCCCGAGTGCTGGGATTGAAGGTATGTGCCACCACCGCCTGGCACCAGTGACATTTTCATCTGCAACGTTATCTGGCAGAAGTTAGGAAATTATACTGGAGCTTGGTCTCTTGGCGCATGCTTGTAGTCACAGCACTCTAGGGGCCGAGGCAGGAGGATCATACAGACGGAGTTCGAGGCCAGTATGGGATCCATGAGCTTCTGTCCCTCCAAATCAAAACACCCTCCCCCTAAAGTTATGTTGGAAATTAATGGTTTGTTGGGTGTGTGCTTTAAACAGCCCAATAGTCCTACACCTCTTTAGCACTCCGGTCATTGATGACTCAGATGTCCTCACACATTCCTGGGGTGCCCCCTTGGGCAAGGAGAGCCCCCCTGTGAAAATGGGCTTACAACAGTGCTGATTTGGAAGGGGTCTTTGCACCAAAGGCTTCTACCCCAAAGATGCCTGTAGCTCCTCTTCTCACACTACCCTACTGTGACACTCAGCAGCACAGTCAGCAAGACCAATCCAGCCTTTGCTAAACTGGGCCACATGTTCTATAGTTGGTCTTGAGATCATTAGCTCCTGCCCAGGTTGAGCTGGACCCGGGCAGAAGAGACATCCCAAGTGGCCATAGTGTCTGTCAATGATAGACACAGCTCTAATCAAAATACCTTGCCCAGCTTGGCCTCTCAAGAGCTGGATGCAAATGGACAAGTCACTCTGCCTCACTGAGTCTGTTGCCTCCCCTGGAAACTGAAATAGTCATAGCAGCCTGCTCCCCAAGTAGCTGTGGGGACCTAGATCAATGTCTGGGCACTATGGCCTGGGAACAGAAAAGCTGCCTTCTAGTGGTCACTGCCTATTCCTGCTCCTATCTGAGAATCCTTCCTCAGCTTTGGAGCAGGGTTGGCTGTGTCCTTGGGGCACTGTCTCTAGAGAAGGCCATTTGCCTCCCTGTGACAGGTGATCACAGTTTAGTGGGTTCAGCAAGAAAGGCAACTGTCAGGTGTGTTGCTTTTGTTTATGCTGCATTTGTTTAACTCTGTGAAGCTGTGATTCTCTGCCTGTCTCGACCACCTGATGCTCTAATAAAGATCTGAACAGCTAATAGCAAGGCAGAAGAAAGAATAGGCAGGGCTGGCAGGCAGAGAGACTATATAGGAGGAGAAAACTGGGAGAAGGGATTCTGGAGTAGTAGCCCCAGAAGAAGGAAGACATCAGGGACCAGCCACCCAGCTACACAGCAATCCACAGAGTAAGATTTAAAGAAGTAAGGGAACGGGAAAAACACAGAGGCCAAAGAGTAGATGGGATAATATAAGTTAAGAAAAGCAGGCAAGAAACAAGCCAAGCTAAGGCCAGATGGGTATAACTAAGAAGAAGGCTTCATGTGTGATTCATCTGGGAGCTGGGCAGCCTCCCAAAAGAGTCTAAAGAGCATAACATCATCTTACAACAGGAATCATCGGCTTACTCTTCTGCTATGCTATGTCTGCTCTGGGCCCCATGGACACCAGCCCAGGGAAAGAAGCCAAACTCAGGTCCTGGAGCCTGTCCTGAGAACCCAGGATGGCACCTGTCACTGTGAGCCCCAAGCAGAAAGATGGTTGGGCAAGGGAGATCCACACCGTCTCCAGAGGACTTGGAATCTCCCAGTGCCCTGGCCACACCCTGATGGTTAAGCAAGCGCTGTTGGAGCTGGGCGGAGGGGGGGGGGGGAATCACAGTCTAGGTCTCAAAGTGCTTAGCAGCTGCCCAGGGAATGCCAGTGTTCTGCACCATTGAGAACCACAAAGGCAGGAGAGAAGGCGCAGGTGTGCTGCCTTCTGCCAGGTCCTAAAGGGGCTCCTGGAGGTGGCATCTCTCCTGAAGTGACCTGTATCAGGGCCTGCCATTCCTGTAATAAAACCCAGGCTCAGTTCACCGTGCCCTGTCTGCCTCTGCCCCATTTACCTGAACTCTTGAAGCTTATTGCCTGCCTCCCCGTATCCCCATACACTGGCTACCTCACTATTCTCAGAGGCTGGAAGCTTTCTTCAACCCCAGGACCTTGACACTTGCTGTCCCCACTCTCTGACCCACTTTTCCTCCATAACTTCCCTGCTGGCTCCTTTGGTCTCAGCTGTGGCGTCTCCTCTGGAATTTGTTCTTTGTTTCCTCTCCGCTTGCTAAAATGTAAGCCCTGAGTAGCTAGGACTTGTCTTCTTAGAGGCCCAGGCTGCAGGTGCCCAGGAAGGAGGTCTGTGGATCGAGACAGGGAATGGAATGCAGCCTTTGTCCTTGCTGCAAGGTGACTGCTCCTGGCCTGGAAGTCCAAACCTGTTTGTCCCTGGCCGAGAACAAGCTTGAGGTGGAACTGGTTGGACTCATACATGCCCGCCCGTGACTAGTGGAGGAGGGGTCATCTCCCTGGTGAGGGTCAGCAGGTCCCGCACAAGAGCTGGACACTCTTGGGCCACTGGGAAGTGAAAGTTCGCCTTTGAGGCAGGTACTGGGACCATCGGGGCTGAGCCGGTCTCATCACCTCTGCTCCTAGTATCTAAGCCCATTCCAGGATGACCTCTGAACTCTGGCTGAGCCCCTGTGGACCCAGGATGTTTTGGGCTAGAGCACCACCATCTGCTTCATGCATGAGGGGCCTGTGCCTGCAGACCCAACGTACAGGAGGACTGGGAGTTCAGGGCCCCGGCTAAAAAACAAGAAAGCGGGGAGGGCATCCCAGGCTGCCTACCAGGGCCTGAGTTTGGTTCGTGGAAGCTTTGGCTGTTGTTTTCTTCATCCATGTGTCCCTTTGAACCTTCTGGAAAATCAGTTAATAGATTGTTGTGGGGTGGGGGTGGGGAATGACAGGGCCTTGCTATGTAGCCCAGGCTGACCAAGAATTCACAATCCTGCCTCTGTCCACCTCCCAAGTGCTAGAATTACATGCATATTTTAAAAGTGAGTTTTCCGTTTCTTCTGAAACTTGATGGCTGGGATGTAGGGGGGGCCACCTGAGTGCCTCTTGGGGACTTAGCCTGAGGCAATGACTTGAGTCCATCTGCCTCTGTTCTTGTCGTCTGGTTGGTTTTCCCAGTGGAGCAGGCCTCGGTTCGGTTCTCACACCCATGAGAAACAAAGCCTGAGAGGGGGGTGGAGAGTAGTGGCCCCACGTCAGGCCCACTCCTCCCAGCTACAAGGCCCACACAGATGTTTGCACCCTGCTGTGACACACTTCAAGGGACTGTACACCCCAAGTGTGTTTGTCGTGATATTAAAATTTTACACCTAGCAGGTAGCTCACATCTGTCATCCTGGCACTCAGGATTCGGAAGCCGTAGGATCAGGAGGAGTTCAAGGTCACCCTTGGCTATATATCAAGCTCAAAACTTAGCTTGGGCAACGTGAGACCTACTTTCAAAAGTAAAGAAATAAGTTAATTAAATTAAATCTGCCCTCCACTTATTGCTTGACACTTAGTCATCCCACAAATCTTTAGAAGCAGGAAGTCAATCATCTCTCTTTAGTAAGGGGGACACTGAGGCACTCTGTGGACAGCTGCTGCGTGGGTAGTTCACTGAGCTTGGTCGTCTTTCCACCTCCATTGCTGGGCTTCAAAATGTTTGGTGAACGTGATGGCAGTTCCCCTGTGTTCTGGGGTGCTGTGGGTTGCCAGTGTCTGCTTTGAATAACCCCAGCCTGGAAGTCCAAACTGGGCTATGCCTAGCTGACCCACACCTAGTGCTAGTCACAGGCATGCGTCCCCCAGCCATGGTAAATCCCACGTGTCTACGTGGGCAGCCTCATGACGTGGTGTTCTCTGCATAGTCTGGCTTCAGGGTGCAGAAATGTGAGCTGTGAAGTCTTAAGCCTTACACTGGTCCTGTATCGTATTGGCATCTTTCACTAGGTCAGAGCAGGGAGTGGAGACTGCACAAGGGTGTGGCCGCTGGGCAGAGGCTACCAGCATAACAGCTCACCCGCCCCAGTGCTTGCCTCAGAAACAGATTCATCTGGAGGGTGCTGGAAGTCTCAGGGGTTCACGGGAGAGCTGGGCTTAGGAGAGGACAGGACACGGTCTGGAAATCTCTGGGGGACTCTGAGCAGGAGCTGCTAGCCTTCTAGAGAGACTTTAGGGGTACCTCTCACCTGTGTGGGGGGACAGAGAGGCCTTGTCCTGAGCACTATCTGGGAGGCCTGAGCTCAGTCTCATTGGCTGGCCCTGGTCACATGGTCACCCTTGGTAGAATATATCCTCTAGAGAAAATTGGGGTACTGTTTTCCAAAGAAGGAGGGGGAGTGGATGCTTCTTGGAGAGGAGAAATGTGAGTCTGTGTGGCTTTTGCCTACGTGCTGCAGCTCCATCCCAAAGGATGGGTTTTTTTAAAGGCCAAGTTCTTTTAAAATCCCGTGGCAACTTTTCTTGTTCTCGGGACCTGTACTGAGGTACTGATGGGGTCTGGAAGGTCCTCTCTATAGGGCAAAGTCAACTCCTGACATCCTGCTGCATCTCAGTGTCCTTGTCTGGAAAATAAAAATGACTGTCGAGAGTTCTTCCAGCACCCTGGATGTCGGACACGCCCCAGTCCCAGCCTTGTTTGGATCTGACATGCTCACCTGCCTTTCTTCCAACCCCAGAGTGGGCCTACTTGCGGACACCCCAGTTGATGACTCACAATCCATGAGCCCCAGCTCACAGGACCCACAGCCTCCGCCCTAACGGCTTCCTCTCAGATATCCATTAGTCTGCGAGGCACACGAGGTAGGAAGCAGGGCCCACATACTCTATCCATCCCATTGCTAGCTGGTTATCTGGTCAGAAGGACTTCAGGCGGCTGCCCCACTTGTGTGTTCCAGCCTCTGGAGTGACCAGAAGCATTGACCTGTTTATATTGGCTCGGGATGGAGTGCTCAACCAGGCGTCAGGCAGAAGTAGGAGAAATGACAGGGCTATTTATCCCGGCAGTCAGAATGCCCCTCTGCTCCTGGATGGTCTTCCTAAAGACCACAGCAGCATCCTTAGCCAGAAATCGCTGTGCTGTGTGTAGGGCATGCACGGGGCAGGGCAAGTGTGGGGCTGAGAGATGGAGCGAGAGGCTGGGACGGGCAGTCCCACTGAACACCAGCCCGCAATTAGGCGTGAATAACGACTCTGTTCTTGGGCTTTATTGCTTTTGGCTCGGGGCCTTTTTCAGAAATAACTGTAACTCCTGCCAAGGAAGCTTTTGTCCTCAGCTGAGAGGAAAGAACAAAGAACAGAGGTGGGAATGTCCTATCTGATTCCAGTTCCCCGAAACACCCAGGAAGGACAGCAGGCGTGGCTGCCACAGGCACGGGCTAGGGTACAGCTGTGTCCACTCTCAGCTGGGCCGGCCACTCTCCTGCATGCTTCTGACATGCACGTTTTTGTGCTTAATCCAGTCACGGGGCCTTTGCCTTTATTAGCATTCTTGTGTTTAGTGTGGGTGGGGGATTGGGTACCACAGCTTGTGTGCAGAGGTCAGGTGGCAACTTTGTGGCGTCTGTTGCATCTCTTGCCTTCCTGTGGGTTCCAGGATCAGAACCCAGGTTGACCAGCTGTTGTAGTAAGTATCTTTGCCACTGAGCCATCCCACCAGCTCTTTCATGTTGTCCTCACCGGAACACCAGTGTCTGGAGCCAGCCCAGCCTCTGTCATCCTCCCCAGAACGCCAGTGTCTGGAGCCAGCCCAGCCTCTGTCATCCTCCCCAGAACGCCTGTGTCTGGAGCTAGCCCAGCCCTGTAGCCCCAGCAGCACCCACCCACACTGTGACTGACACTTAAGTCAGTGCTTAGGAAAGAACCGATGGCCTCGAAGGTTCACTCACAGTTAGGGGCTGGAGAGATGACTCTCAGCCGAGCTGCAGAGGGGACTCTTTGTGTGTGGGTTTAGAATGGACTGGCTTCTCCCTGTGCCCGGTCTCCTAAATCTAGGTCCTTTGTCTTTTTTAAAACATTTAATTTTAAGTTATATGTCTGTGGACAGGGGTTGTGAATGCAGTACCTGCAGAGGCCTGAGGCAGAAGAACCCTCACTAGCTGCTCAGTGTGGATGCTGGGAACCGAACTCAGGTCCTCCAGAAGAGTAGTGTGTGCTCTAAACCGCGGAGTCATCTCTCCAGCCCCTAGATCTTTCATTCCAGTCTCCACGTTGTTCCTGGGGGATCTGTGCCCATGTCCCCAACTATAGACAAAGGCCACCGAAGACAGGTGTCTTTTTCCAAAAATAATATCTAGACTTCTTGCAAGGCAGACCCTCCCAAGTTTGCCTCCCCAGGTCACATCCCACCCTGTGAGAGGGTGTCTGAGCGTCTTGTCTCTTACAAATGAGAGGGAGTTTAAATCAAAGCCATGCAACAAAATTAATGTTTTCTTCAACTTTAGGTATGAAAATAGTTCTATCTTTCCAGGATGTCATCAGGAAGGTGGGTTGGGAGAGCCTAGCAGGACAGCCTGTCATCTACCTGGGGCAGAGGCGGGCAGGTCACTGCCAGGTCTACATAAGGAATTTCAGGCCAGACAGGACCACACAGTGAGATCTCTCTCCCTCTGAGAAACAGAAACAAGGTCTGGGGATGCAGCCCGGTTGATCGAGTCCTGTCTAGCATGCACAGAGCTCTGGGGTCCGTCCCCTGCACTGCATACACGGGGTGTGGTGTGTATGCCTGTAATCCTGGCACTCAGGAGGTGGCAACAGGATGGTCAGGAGTTCAAAGTTACCTTTGGCTACTTGGTGAGTTCGAGTGAGACTTTACCCTTAAAAATATCAAGTAAACAGATTGTCAGGGTAACTCACACCTGATGTCAGCCCTTCCTGCCCTCTGGACTCTGGCATCGTGGCTTTCTGTCTCCTGGGGAGAAAAGAAGAGAGAGCTGGGGATATTCGATCACCCAGACTTCCTGAGGCATGGGACAAACTTATACCCCAATAGACAGGCAGCTCTCACTTAACAGTAGGGCAGAGACACTGAGGTATGGCCTGCGGGCCCTTATGCTCTGTGTTTTTTGAGAAGGGCCTGGAACCCCCTGTGTTCATCTATACTGCGATCTCTAGACTCTTCCATGGAAAGGAAAGGTTTGTGTCCTCTGACCTCAGATCAGGCCACCTACATTGCACACATCAAGGGAATGAATGGCAGGATTACAGAGCCGTGGAGGGAACAGGCAGTGAGATACCAGCTTTGGAGCCCTCTCTTGATCCACCCAAAATCCTCCAGGCCAAACACAGGCCACACGCAGCCTTGCTCAGCGGCCAGCACATAGCTCAGGCACAGTTCTGGAGCCTTGCCAGCCATGAGCACCAGCAGAGCAGAGAGCGGCCATTCTCCACTAGTCTCCCAAAACGAGTTTGACTAAGCATCGGGAGGAAGCTGACCTTACAAAAAGAAGAGCTCATAGCTGAAACGGGGGAGGGATCTATTGACTCTGAAAGACCTAGATATCAGCCTTCTCCCTTCAGGCTTAGCTGGAACCAGGCTTCTAAGGTCACTGAGTTGATATCACTTCCCAGAACTGGCCTCTTCCTGTGGTGGCTTCCTTCTCCATTCTGCAGGAGGCAAGAGGGTGACAGGATCCCTCTGTTTCTATAGAATGGTATATACTCAGTAGGCCAGACAGAGTGTTACATTCTGATTAGGGAATTGCTAAGGCAGGGGGATTGAAAAGCTCTGCTTGGATCAGGTCTGGATCTCATGGTCTAACCTTAGACCTCTGTGACTGGGCCTGAGCATTAGAAACCAAATGCAGGAAGGAAAGGATGCTGAAGTGAAAACTGGGAGCTGTTGCCGGGGGCCCGAAGCCAGCAGATGAGGCTTGCCAGCATCAACTGGGCACTTGCTGTATGCGGATCTACTTTTGAAGGCTGTTAGCCATTCTTCCTTCCTCTCAGCTCTGCGTCGTGAATGCTCTTGTTTCTCCCACTCCATAGATAAAGGTACTGAGGCTGTAAGAAATGACACACCTCCTGGCATCCAGTGGGCAGCAGAGCTGGTTCAAAGCCGGGCAGCCAGTTCCTGATCACAGTTCACTCCCCTCAGGGTGCTCCCTGCTGCCTCCTCCCACCCGTGTAAACTTCCCTGTTCGCCGACCATCCTCTCCCTGCTCGGTGGGAGCAGAGATTGGGGTACAGTTGTTTTTACTGGGCAGGAAATAGTTCTGGCATAGAGCCAATATGCAGGTGTATGAGTCCTGGAGTCCCACAGCCTGTCGGCCATCTGCTTCTTTGGCATGCAGACAGTCTGGTCACTCTGTTCCCCGAGACTTTGCACATGTTGCTTCTAGCCTCTCTGAGTGCCAGCTGGGACCGTGGCCTCGACACCATTCCCATCCTGTGTGTTGCTCTTTACACACACGCATGCATGAGCATACACACACACACACACACACACACCTGGAGATGCCAGCTCATCAGAATGCCGGTGCCGTGAGGACAACTGCTGTTCATAGAACCAAGAACTGTGCCTGGCGCACAGGCCTTCCTGAATGTTCCATTGCCTCGATGGCTTTGTGTTTGGCCGTCACCCTGCTGGAGCTTCTGGCCCCTTTGTCCTGTTTTCTTCGTTACTGAGCTACCTGTCCATACACTGAGCCTTGCCTGGAGACCCGACCTCCACCCCTCAGAAGGGTCCTTTTGTAAAACCCTGTCCTGTTTGAAGGCCAGTTTGGTTCTGTTGTTTCCAGCTGGAATCCCAGAAGGCAGCTGGTGCCAAGACCCTAGACGTAAGAAGGGGACGTGGGAAACTGTCCCAAACTCCAGCAGTTCCCTCAGAGACCAGAGAGCGCTGGAAGGAACCTGCACCCAGGAAGCAAGGAGATGCCAGGGTCAGGGACAGCTTGTACTCCAGCTAGGCTACTCCCTGACCACATGTTCCTCATTCTTTCCCCTCTGTCTGAGGCCACACCCTTTACCACTTCTTCCTACTCTTGCTGTGCCCCAAGGCTTCTCTGACCTTTTCTACCTATTGAGTATCTCAAACTTGACTCTTGCCCCCTCCTCCAGGCAGCCTTCCCTTACTGCCCCACAAGCAGTTTCCCTGTGTTCTTCCTGTTCACTAAACATCAATCCTGGGTATTGTTTGTGGGGGGTCATAGGAGTGGGGCCTGGGGTCATGATATCTGAGCGCACAGCTTACCTCTCTCATATGAGAAAAAGACAACTGTGGGCAGAGCTGTGGCTCTCAACAGAACCACGGGGCTTAGGGGATCCCCAAAATACATCACACACACACACACACAATACACATACACACCATTCAGAGCAGGGTCTCTGCGGGCCCCCAGTATCTCATTGGTCAGACATGTGGCACCTGACCACCTCAGTGGGTCAAGTGGCCCTCCCTGCAGCAGCAGCACTGAGCCACGGAGGCCTCTGGGCACAGTGGAGGGCTTGTTACCAGGAGGCAGGTGGGAGGACATTCTCTGCTAAGTCCAGGAAATAACTTGAGCACCTGCTGGTGTTGGGGACTATGACACAGATCTGGGCCTTCAGGGAGGGGACGTTCTGTAGGGAGATCGGCAGGTAGAATGGCTGGTGTGCTTCAACTTCAGTATGCAGAGGTGGAATGTGAGCAAAGACCAGGGGGAAAGAGGGACGGGGCTGGGGAGATATCTGAGTGAACAGCCAGTGCAAAGATCCTGGGGTGGAGACGGGCCAGGCATGTACAGAGGCCGTATGGATGGAGCCACGTGTAGGAGTGGGAAATGATGGATGGAAAGGGCCGGGCCAAAGGTCAGATTGTGTAGGGTCTTGGTGGCCTCTGGGGACTTTAGGGTTTTACCCTGGGTGGGGTAGAGCACTGGAAGAGTTTTTCAGTAAGAATAGGCTCTGGGTTTTGTTCAGTGGCGTTCTGACCGCTGTGTGAGCAAAGCAAGGGCAGAAGGAGTGGAACCCACTAAGAGGTTGCTTCACTGTCTTGGTGGGACTCTCCTGCTACTGAACACTTCATATCCAGGAGGTCCCCAGTATGTGGCAGGGCTCTGCTCATGGTTTCTAGGTGTCTCTGCTTTTCTTTCTTCTACCTCCCAGGGGAGTGTCTTCCCAGACTGGTCCCTCCTCCGCTCTGACCTTTCATCCCGCCCTGTCAACTACATGCGTGTCTCCTTCCTTCTTGTGGGACTTGGAGACCCACAGAAGAAAACAGCCCACCCATGCTTTTCTAGGTGCCTTTAATGAGACCTGGGAATTCCCCAAAGCTGTCCTCTGTGGGCCAGGGACCTGCCACCACACCAAGATCTGTTCCCACGTAGAGTGGTGCATGGTTCTGGAAGTATCACGGTATCTCCACGCTCTTGGGACCTTAGGTGTCTCCAGAGATAGTTAGCTAGGCTGGGGCTCCTTTGCCAAGGACCAGCAAGAAGACCCAGGGAGAAGAGAAAGGGCTGGGCAGACTTAGAAGGAGTTGATGGGCAAGATGGCGTGCGCAGTGACAGGACGCTCTGTGCCAGAACGGGACTCAGAGGCGATCTGTGCCGCTGCTTTGCGTCCCCTTACCAAGAAAGGGGAGACAGACTCTTGTGTCATTGTTAATTGATTTCTTCTATGTCCAGAGAGCTGGCACAGAGCCAGGAGAAGCCATCGGGGTGGAGGTAGTGGGGGGATTCATCAAAAATCGACCCACAGATGGCTCGGCTGGTAGATAATTAGCCCCTCTCATGCCACAGCTCTGGGTTGCGGAACTGCAGACTCCATCCGGAGGGAGGAAGGGCTCCTTGAGACCAGCATGCAGAGCCAGAGCTGGGCCTGCAGCCCAGCAGAGGACATCTGCCTCCACCCCCACTACACTGATAGCTTTAAAAGGCCCTGAGGGGGGTGCCTGCCCACCCTTTGGGCAGGGGATACTACGCTTGGGAGCCTCTTAGGAAGCCGCTTATAAACCTGCTTCCAGAGGGTTCCGTCAAACTGATCAAATCCAGCCTGGGTTTGAACCCTTGTCTGTCCGGAACCTGCAGTCTGGGGAAAGTGATTTTAGCATGCTGTGTTTTCCTTTTCTCATCCACAGCGTAGGTATGATGTCACTGGGCAGTCCTGCATGTTAGATGGCCTGGCAGCTGGGAAGCTCTCAGAGTGGGGCTGCCCCAGGCATTATGAGCTGGGAGTCTCAGGAGTGTTTGCTCATGTGAGTCCTGGTTGGCCAGCTGCCACTGGAGGCCCTGTAGGGCAACTTGTGGGGATTCTCTCAGAGCTGTCTCACTTCCTGGTGACCAGGTAGCTGTAGAAGCATGTGGGTATATTTCTGGAACTCTTGTTCACCCACAAGTCTGTGCTTCTGGATAGACCCAGCCCTTTGGAAGGCCGACCCTGATTGGGAGTAGTTCAAGAGCCAGCACCATGAGGAGGAGCCCTCTCTGTTCATGTGCGGCCTCCTGTTCCCTCCAGACTGAGTGACCATGTGGGTTGGCTTCATCCGGCACCAGCTGGCATCCTCACTCAGGAGAACAGAGTGTCTGAGAGGGGCCCTGGTGGGGAAAGCTTTCATTAGCTCCGTGTGAGCCACTCCTCAGGGAAGGGATGGCTGCTTCCAATCACACTTGGCGAAAGAGTTTTCCATTCCAGAAGTGTGCGTTTGTTTATTGATTTATTGTGGTGATGGAAACTGTGGCTCCAACAGGAGTCAAGCTTGCGATCCTCCTGCCTCAGCCTCCTCCTGAGTGCTGGGATGACAGGCACATGCTGCATCACTTGTCCTGTATTATGAGTTTGTTGTTTGAAGATGTCATGGACAGTTTCCGGCTTCTCTAGTATGTGCACACCCTGGGCTTGATCCCCGGCACAGTAGAGACCACAGTGATACACCCCTATAATCCAGCACTCAGAGAGTGGAGTCGGGAACTTCAGGAGTTCAGGTCACTTTCGGCTACCTGACACATTCAAGGCCATTCTGAGATCCTTTCTCCAAAACAACAGAAAACCTGCAGTTGGTTAGCAAGAACTAGTTGGAGGATGACAGGAACGGGGAATGTGGCATTGGATGGAAGAAGTTGCGGGTGGGGGAGGTGACAGCTTTGGGATAAGGAGAGGCACCAGGCAGTCAGGAGGGCAAGGTTCAGATGTCTTCTGCTGTCCTCTCTGGATGCCCGTGGGGACAATGAGTCTGTCTTCTTGAATGTCATGGGAAGAGGAGAGCCCATGTCCCCGGGGTCACGGAAAGGACTGAGAAACCCATGCAGGAAGGTGACCACTGCCCAGAGATGGCTCACACTGCAGTGCGAAAGCTCTGCTTCTGCCTCTGGGTGACCTGTTTCATCCCTCACTCCAAGATATCTGATAGGGAAACTGAGGCACAGCAATGTTAAGTGACTAGACAAGAAACTCAAAGGTCTGTGCTCTTAACTATCACTCAGGGTAGCTCAGAGAGGCCACTGCATTGGCTCTTTCTGGTGGCAGATGAGGGTTGTAGTATGGCAGGGAGCCGAGGTAGCCAGTGTCTACCCTCTTGGGTGCCACCCTCAGTGACCATGCCAGACTTCGCTTCATTCTGTGTCCTCAGTGGCCTGGTGCCATGACTCTCTCCCCAGCTCTCTGTGGAGCTTGTTTTGCAGGCCAGCCCGGGACTTGGGGTAGGCAGTGGGAGCCACTCAGTCCTGTCCTCCCCCTCCCCGCCCAGGGGAAAGGCAAATGCTCAAGGAGACATTGTCCCTGTCAGCCTATCGGTGACACCTGGGTTGGAACCAGGTACTCAGAGCACAGTGGGAGAGATGACCACAGTCAAGAGGTCAGGAGGGCTCCACCAGCAGCAAGGAGAGTCTCTAGGGCTCTCAGCAGGGAGGTCCATAGCTACCCTGGACCAAGAGACAAGAGGAGGGAGTACCCCATGGGCCCCCAGCAGAACTGTGGTCACTGATGGAGGGATACTGCCCTGTGTGTGGGAGGCAGTGGCAGGGGGGGCAGAAGGAGGAAGAAAATCTAAGTCCAGCTGGCCCTTACAGAGGTGGAAGCAGGCATGACTCCTTAGGAAGAAGTGGGAAGGGTGAACAATGCCCACCCAGGCCCTCCCTGGGATCTCTCTAGTGATAGCACCATCCAGAGAACCAGCATGGTGGGTTTCTCCCTGGGGGCCCTCGGAAGTATCTGGAGAAGCCTGTGGGTGCCCTAGGCCTCTGAGATGAGGCTGTGGCATGGCCCTCTAGAGTCTGGCAGACCCCACTCTGCAGAATTCAGAGTTTCTTGGAATCTCCACTCCTCTGGTTAACTATTTCTTTGCACCAGCACTGCCCAAGGTACAGGGGACCCAGGTGTAACCAACGAAAGTCCCATCTCTCTCCTCGTGGGGGATGCAGGGGTGGAATGTGTGTGGATCACAGGAAGTAAGCTCATTTCAAGGTGTGGTGATTGATTGAGGGACATCAAGCAGGTGATAAAATAGCGCTGAGGTGGGGGGGGCTGTTGTCTGAGGAGGTGGCATTAGTTAGTGCCTAGACTTGGCGGAACAGAATGAGCTGGCCAGACGAAGACAAAGCTCTTACCGTGATTACAAAAGGCCAGGATCAAAAAGTCAGGGGGTAGAAATGACCCCATCTTGTCCAGCAACAGAAGGAAGCCAGTGGGGATGGAGAGGTGAGTGAGAGTTGGCGCTCAAAGGAGGACATTTGAGACTGAGACCAGCCAGGGCCTTGAGCCGGCACAACCAGGAGCAGGTACCCCATCCCCCACTTTTGCCCTACATCTGAGTTGCACACAGGGCCCTGCTGAGTCAGGGGATCTACTTGCCATTTTAGGAAGTTCCCTCCGGCAGCCCTGAAGCCTAGAACACCCCTGGGCACTCTTACAGCCCTAGGGCGGGTGTGATGGTGGCAACAGCATAACCCTGTGGGGCCAGAGGATCCACTGAGCGCCCTGTTGCTGGGTTCCCGACCTCCATGGTCAGCAGGACAGGCAGACTCCTCCAAGGTCACGCTGTGGTGGTGTGTCCTGACTTCTTGATGGCTTCTCTTCTCTTCCCTCCCAGCAAAGTGGGTGCTGAGGCCTCTCTGAGGGGCTGCCGTTCACATCTCCCTCACCCACCTTTGCTTGAGGTACAGTCGCCTGGGCTTAAGGATGACTTGAGACTAGAGTGGGATGTACCAGTTCTTCTCCCTCAGCCTTCTCTTTCGTTGTTGTGTTTACTCTGCAAGTTACCTTGAGAGGAGCTCTTTCACCCCTGTGCACATGGCCCTGTCAGGTTGAGTACTTAGCTTGGGCCCTGGGAAAACTGGGGTTTCTCTGTTTGTGGGGACAACAGCCCCAGAAAGGCGCGTCTAATACAGGAACTAATGGCCACACAGCCCGAAGCATCCCAGCGACCCAAGCCACTTGTTGCTGGGACCAGAAGGGAAGGGCCAAGCAGAAGTGTTGGTGGCCTGTCCCCTTCTGTGTCTAAGTGGGTGGGTCAGCCAAAGCTAGGCTGACCTACCTGGGGACCCTCCAGGAGAGTCCCTGTGGACACTTTTGCTGCTGATCTGTCCCCAAGCCAACTGTAAACACTTCTCTAGTTTAGGCCATACTGCATTCCCACTATTCTAGAACATGGGCAAGACTGCCCTTGCCCACACTGACCCTTCTTTGTGCGAGGCAGCGTGCCAGCCCAGCAGGGGCAACTGTGATGCCAGTACACTGACTCCCATTTATCCCTCTCCTCCTTCAGGTCCTGAGGGAAGAGGGGAAAGAACCCCATCCACAAGACACCACCGCAGCCTCTGCATCTAGGAGGAAGCAACAGACCAGTGAGCCACGCCAATGGCACCCCCTGGCCTGCCACTATGGCTGCTGTCCACCGCTCTCCTGTTCCTGCTGGCTGGGAGCTCAGCCTTTCTGTCCCATCCCCGCCTGAAAGGCCGCTTCCAGAGGGACCGCAGGAACATCCGGCCCAACATCATCTTGGTGCTCACAGATGACCAGGACGTGGAGCTGGGTAAGTAGCCGAGCTGGCCAGGATACCTGGGGCTCTAGAGGTGACATGTCCCCACAGTCCTGCGGAAGCTCCGGGTGCCAGGCAGTTATGTGGCTTCTAAGCAGGTATTAGTTTGGGTGCCTTGAGAATGTGGGTCCCTCAAGAATGGGGTCCCCAACTTCTAATTAAGAGTGGTTCCCCAGTTTCTACAACATAGGGGTGAAGAGACTGAGATGATTTTGTTCTTGTTGACCACTTTGCTCTCCCAAGCTACTGGGCCATGGCCTTGGCTGACAGCTAAGCCATCCCCGCTCCCTTTCTTTCTGAGCAACTGTCACAGGCTGCTCCCTCTACTACAAGAAACCTTCTTTCTGTTAGCACCAATAGGAAACCACAAAACTGAGGCCACCCGAAGGGGGCTCCAGAGTCAATCCAGATCTGTTCTTGTTCACCTCTGGGGCATCTCCCAGGATGCCCTATTTCTCTCTCCCTGCATCTTCTCACCCCAAAGTCACTGTATGAGTTCCTCCCCCTCTGAACCCACACCCATGCTGCCCCCTATGAACACTCAGCCCTCTGTATCCTCAGTTCTGCATTTGTAGACCCAATCAAACATAGATCAAAAGCATCAGAAAATGTACCAGCATTTTCCGTTCTCACTATTCCCTGAGCAGTACAGTTGGACAGCTGTGCCCAGCACCCAGTGTTGCCGGTCATCTCGGTGAATAACGGGGGTGCAGCTTATTAGCAAAGAGCACAGCCGTTAACACGACTGTCAGAACCCGGTCCCCCAGCACTGAGGGACAACTGTCTATCATGAGCCACAAATGCAAGTGGCTGGGGATGCAGCCCAGTTGGGTAGAGCACTTGCCTGGCTTGTGCCAAGTCCTGGGTTCCATCCCCAGCACTGCAGACACCAGGCGTGGTGACATAGAACTGTAATCCCAGCACTAGGGAGCTGGGGGCAAAAGGACTAAAAGTTCAAGGTCATCGCTGAATAGGTAGCTCGTGGGAGGCCATACTGGGCTGCCTGAGACCCAGAAATTAAAAAGAATAAACAAACATAAATAGATAAGGAAGCTAGTGAGATCAGTTGCAGTAACATTTTGTTTAACCCCATACGCAAACTGTACCTGAAGTGCTATCAGTCGAGCAAATTACTTGTGAATGCTTTGCCTACCTTACCTTGCTCTCAATGCCGGGCAGGTACGTGACTTGGTTAGGACTGGCCACCTCTCAGGGGCTCCACAGCCACATGTAGCTTGCGACCTTCATACAGCACAGTGTGCACTCACGTGTGATCTCCTTCTCCTGGGAGCTAGCTGTCCCTCTCATCATCTGTACTACTGTGCATTGTGAGAATCCGGGGCAAGTGTCCCCGGTGGTGGTGGAGGAGGCGATGCACGTGCAAAGGCTCTGGGACAGGACTAAGGAAGTAGATATGGCTGGAGCCTGGAAAGGGAGATTGACAGAGACTAGGGTTGTGGTTAGGACTGCCTGTTGCCGACCGGTGACAGGTGGGTTTTTTCCTGTCTGCTCTCTGAAGACATCAGGATACAGTTGGTGCCAATGAAGGGAATGACTTACAAGGTGGATCCTCGCAACTCATGCCTGTGTTTTAACTACTCAAAAAGGCCACTTGCACAAACTCGAGCCAGCTTTGGCACAGTGGGTGCTGAGAACCCCAAGCGTGGCTTCGTGTCTGGGCATTATCAGTGCAGAAAAAAGCCTGGAAGTGGTGAGAGTTCAGAGCTTTATCAACAGCTTGGCATACAGGGCACTGGTCTCCTGCTCACTGGGAGGGAGCTCTGCAATACAAGGCTGTGGGTGGGAGCCGATATGCTTGCAGTGGTACCTGGCCTCTGGCCTCTAGGCTCCTTCCTGTGGCTCTCAAGCTATTGGAACTAGTGTCACAGCACCTGAGGCACCCCACATGGCCACTCAGTCAGGCAGCACAGTTTTAACAAAAACACTAGGTATTTGCTCTGTAAGGTGCTGGGGCTGGGGTAGGGTGACTTTGCAATGGCAAATATTGAGGCAAAGCAGGGGGAACCACTGGGACCAGACCCATGGGGCATGTGACAATGTGACCACAGTGAGGGAACAGAGGGATCGTGGGTATTCTGGCTATGGAGCCCAGGTTGGCCTTGAGCTCAGATCCTCCTGCCTCAGCCACTTGAGTGCTGGAGCAACAAGCATGAGCCACCACACCCAGTGTCATTCTTAGTGAGGCAACTGGGAGGGACTATGGCCTCACCTGAGTTGCCACAGGAATCCTCTGCTGTTCGGATGACATCAGGGGACAAGAGTAGGAGCAGAGGGCTCCCAGTAGGCTCTCCAGGAGCAAGGTGGGTGATGGTGAAGGCTCAGAGTGGGGTGGGCAGGGCTGTATACATATATACTTGTATGCACGGGTGTCGGACCTGGGCCAGTAGAGACTAAATGCTGACTTTCAGGACAAGTCAAGGATCTGTGGGTGAGATGAAGTGGAAGAGGATAAACTAAGACTGACTATAAATATACCCATCCCCCTCCATCTTGCCATTGGAGAAAGTGAGGCACAGAGATGGCAAACCACATGCCTGGGTTACACAGATAAATTGTGGTGAAATAGGATTTTGAACCGAGAACTGGTGGCCTTGACCACTGCTCTGCTCAACCGGTTTCCAGGATGGGTGATGGGCTGTCCAAAGAGTGTCCATGTTGATGCTTAACTGTCGCAAGTACCTTCCCCTAGCAGAATCTGCAGATAGGCATCTTAATGGAAATTTCAGAGAACCAATCAGTGGAGACAGGGCCTCCCATATTCTGTACTACGACAGCTCTCTCCAGCGGCCCTAGATGCTAGAGATCGGTACCCACTGACCGTCACCTTCCCACAGGTAGTGTCCTAAGCAAGCCAAACTGAGTCTTTGTGAGGAATGTAGAGTGGGAAGCAGGTAGTTGGGGGGCTGATGGGCTTTTTATAAACCAGACAGACCCAGATCAATAATGCATGCTCCCCAAAAGCCCAGCACATTAGCTCACAGTTGGCCACCACCGGCAAGTCGAAGGTGGTCCTGAAAAATTCATCAACTGCTATTTTCTGCTTGTCTGTGAGGTGGCTCCACAGGGCCTCTGGCTGGAGGCCTCTCAGCAGAGCTAATCTCGGGCGGGGACAGCTGTCCACTCTCATCAGGACCCAGTGAGAAGAGGGGCCCCTTCTAGCTCATGGTTGCTGTTTGTGTTTACCTTGCTTCTCTGGCATGCCTCCAGTTCCCTGGTTGTCACCTGGGAGTGCTGGGTGATGGGGACTGGTGAGTGAGTGCACACAGGAGCATCAGCAGGACGTGGGGTTGGAGTCATACGTGACATCACAGTCCTGTCACATGCAGCGCTGCATCCATGGTGGCCAAGAAGATGCTGGGTTCTGCTAGTGCTGGCCAAGAAGTGAATTGGATATGGGCTAACTCCAGGACATCTCTAGGGCTCAGCTAGAATCTGAAGAGTCCAGGGGGATTCATGCATTGTCCAAACATGAGCTGTTTGCTATGGCTGATCCATCATAGGTGGCAAAGGTCAGCTTTGTGGTGCTGTTAGAGGGGACACTAAGGTGCTGTAGGGACAGGTGTCTCATCAAATATGACAACTCATAAATGAAGCCAGGCATCAGGCATAGTAGTTTATGCCTGTCACCCAGCACTCAGGAGGTGGAGGCAGGAGGATCAAAAGTTCTAGCCCAACCCGGGCTGCATAGTGAGAGTGTGTCTCAAAAACAAAGTCAGACAGGCACAGACGCAGCCCATTGGTCTTGACTCTTCCAGTTACTCTTTCAGTTACTGAGTTCTTCCTGGAACTCAGTTCAAGTGGTGTGGGTACAAACCAGGACCAGCAACTTACTGAGGCAGGGGAATAAAAGGCTCAAGTGTACTTGGAGCTTCAGATGCATTTGGACCCAAGCGTGCCCCTCCAGATGTCACCAATCTCTATGTGGCATCCTGCTTTCCTCCAAGCTGCCTTCAGACCAGCTCACTAAGCAGATGTTAGCATTTCCCACATAAATCTCAGTGCAGTCAGTAGCCATTACCCGGCCCAGCGACTCCCTGGACTGGGATTGAGAGGAACCGGGCGGGTTTCCCTGAAGGGAACTTAGGCATTGACTCCGGAAGATATGAGCAAGTCAGGAGGTACTCAGGATTCTCTCATACACGTCTTTGCAGCAGGATGCGCCATGTCTGCCGCAGGATGTGCCATGTCTGTGGCAGGATGCGCCATGTCTGCCGCAGGATGCGCCATGTCTGCCGCAGGATGCGCCATGTCTGCCGCAGGATGCGCCATGTGGACCACACTTGCTCCTTGCATCATCATTCCCTGAGCTCCTGTTATTAGCCAGAGTACTGAGCAACAAACAAAATCAGCAGAATCTTGACTGACATGGGGCTTGCATCCTAGGACAGATGCATGTCAATAACCAAGACAAAGCACATCGCATATGACATGGGACAGTGGTGAGAACAGAGACAGAGTCAAACACAGAGGGAAGGAGGACCTGTAACTTTATCCAGGGTGATCACATAGATAAAGGGGACATTGGATTAAGGTCAGGGAACTTGTCAAGGGGACTCCTGGGAAGAGCAGCCAAGCAGCAGTAACGGTTGGGCAAAGGCCCTGAGGCAGAGACGTTCCACAGCAGGCTGACAGAGCGGCAAGGCAGCCTGAGCCAGGGGACAGGAAGTGGGAAGTCGGAGGGGTAGTGATGGTAGCATGGGTCGTGCCAGGGCATGGGGCTCTGAGCCAGAGAGAGGACTTGAGCTTCAGGTAAGGATGGATGCCAGTGGCTAGCCCTGAGCAAGGGAGAGAAACAGTTGGTTTACATCTCAATCTGTGCAGAAGAGACTGCAAACAGAACAAGGCGGGTGTCCAGCACAAGGGGTCTACGGCTGTCCAGGCAGTAGAGGAGCCTAGCGAAGCCTCTGTTGCAATGGTGGGAGGTGCTGGTGGCTCAGAGGCAAAGCCAGACCAGTGGAGAACAAGTCCAAGATTTAGGACTTCAAAGCAATCTGGGTAAGTTGATGGGGACACTCAGTGGCAGTGGCAAGGAAGGAGCCGTTCCATGGGCAGCCATGGTCAAGTCTGAAGGCAAGGCTTGATTTCTAGGGTTCAGGCGTGGCGTGGGGAGGGTGAGACAGGGTACAGCTTCTAGGATTGTTTGCACCTCAGTGAGATGCTGAGGACTTCAGGTCCCCAGCTCTGACATCCACTTCGTATGCAAAGCAGGCCTGGGAAAGAAGGGCCTGGTAGCCCAGCTTCCCATGTTCCATCTGGGAAATGAGGAAAGTACTCCCAGGCTGCCAACTGATAACCAAGAGATGGATTAGAAACCCCAGGTTCTCACGGGGGCCAGATGGCAGGCAGCCTAGGACGACACACCCAGATTCCAGGCAGCAGTTCAGGGCAGCTTCATCCACCACTGACATCCATTCCCAGCATTCCTGCCCCCACTTAGCAGCGGAAAGAAGGCATGTTGGATGCAGGTTATCTCAGGAATGGCCCGCCCTGGGTTCAAACGCCCAAGTGCATTCCTATGAGATTTTTTATTTCTATTCATCAACACGGGGTGTTGAGGGGCACGGGATGGGGCAGGGTCCCTTGAACTCTAGAAAGAAAGCATGTCAGAATCAGGCTTGCCTACTTGGGGAAGAAAATGAGGCTTAGCATCGCTTTTCATCACACGAAGATGTCTGGAGGTCGGCGGTCCAGAATTGGTGTGGTGACATCAAGGATGTCTCCTACGCCCCCCCCTTTTCCACTCCACCATCCCTGCTGTGTCACATCTGTCTTCAAGGTCACCTTGTGCTCCAGAACAGCTGCTGGAGCTCCAGCTGTGACAGCCACGAGCCTGGCAACAGGAAACAGAGCAAAGGGCAGAAAGGGCAAAACTGTAAGTTAAGTCCAGTCTCTGAGGGCCACACCCAGCAGTCCCAAGGAACATGATCTTGGTTTGTATTCAGGTGTGTGAGGATAGCTCTGGATTCGGTGCAGTACCCTTGGGGTAGTTACCAGAACCCAGAGGCAGAGCTGCCCAACACTGCCATACCCTCTGCCCACACCACAGGGAGGAAGGAGGAGGAATTCATAGCCAAGCCTCGATTTCCTTCTCTGATCTCCTGCCAGGACCTCCCATGAGTTAAAAACCAGTGGGTTTGGGAGTTTGTTGGTGCTGGCCACTCTCTAGGGACAAAGGATGAAGAGGTCAAAGGTGATTGCTAGCTACATACTGGTCACAAGAGAGACCATTGTGGGCTAGGTGCACTGAGACGGAAGCGGACCCACAGAGAAGGAAGAAGAGGACGCAGGCCGTGGTGGGCAGCTGGGGTCTGAGCCACAACAGGCAAGGGTCCCAGCAGGGACAGTGCCTCTGCAGTGAGTTGTATGCACAGCGGTTGCCCAAATGGACGACAGTTCCAGAAAGAGCACTGTGGGCAGGGTGGCAGGTGCAGAGCCTCCTGGCAGGCACAGTCTCACCAGGGTCTTAGAAACTGATGCCCAGGCTGGGGAGTGAAGGCACAGGAGTGGGGAGATGTATAGACCCCATTGAGGGTCAAGATCTCGATACAAGGCCGATCGAAGATCTCTAACATGTACTGAGCAGGTCGGATACCAGGATCCCTGTTTGCAAAGGCTCTACCTGTGGCTGGGGAAGGGCCAACTTGAGGGTGAGAATGGGAAGTAGGGAGACCCACGGAGGGCAAGGGGGGCGGTGGGGGTGTGCTGGTGATGCTGAGCCAGTTGCTGAAGGAGGACAGCAGTGGACCCCCAGTTCTGCCTCTGGGTGGGCAGTGCATTGTGCTAGGCAGGGGGTACGGAACAGAGGGGAAGATTTCTAAGAGGGCCTGAATCAGATCAATCATGGCACCTCATGCAGAGAGAGGGCTAGAGGGTGAATGATGGTGTCTTAGCTAGGCTTTATTGCTGTGCTCATGAAACAGTGACCAAAATCAACTTGGAGAGGGAAGAATTTATTTCATCTTACAGCCTGCAGTCCATCGTCCCTGGGAAGTCGGGGCAGGAACTCAGCCAGGATCTGAAGCAAAAAGTCATGGAGGAATGCTGCTTACTGGCTCGTTCCCCTGGCTCACTTAGCCTGCAGCCTTTTAGGAACCAGGACCACTGCCTAGGAATGGCACCACCCACATAAATCATCAACCAATAAAATGCTCTGTGGGCTTGCTCACAAGCTGGTGGGAGCTTTTTCTCAATTGCTGTTCCCTCTTCCCAAATGACTTAGCCTGTGTTAACTAGCCAGCCACAGGTAGAATGAAGGCTTCCCACAAACAAAACTGCTTTGCAGGTGTTGTTTTCAGTGACTGGATAATTGGCTCTGTGACCCTCCCTCCCTTGCCTAACTTGGGGCAGCTCCAGCAAGTGCTATCTCCTTCGATACTTACCTGGCGTGGCAAGATTGCTGTGTCTGAATGTTCCTGGGTGAGCAGTCTCTCAGAGAGCAGGGATGAGTCATGTAGAGTTCACACCCTGCCACACTCCTCTTGGGGGTCTCTCAGTCCTCTTTCTCCACTGAGAGACCCCCATTAGCGTTTTCTCCTAGAAGCCTCCACAGCAGAGCGGCAGAGAACGAGGGGAAAGTTGACAGCGTGACTCTGGAATTTCATCTCCACATTCAGCAGCATGGCTTCCTCAGCATCTGCCTGATTGGTTTGGGAGTTTGTGGCACCAGCTTGGTTTTGCAATTCCTCAGAGTCCAAAGGGTTCCCTTGACACTGTCAGCCAGGAAACCACGTCTAAGGTGCTTGGAGTCCTGTGCCGTTCATTTGGTTCCTGACTGTGAGCCTGGAGCCGGCAGTGTCTAGTGCACTCTGAGCCTCGGCTCCCCCCTCCTCCCAAGATGTTGCCTCTGGGTGCTACTGGTTGTGTGTCTCCCTTTCCCCCCACCTCCCTCTCACCCCCTACCAGGGACAGAGCTATCCTGGGACATCTCATCTCCTAAAGTGGCTCTTCAAGTGTTTCTGGGGGCAGGTGGCCTAAAGGGAGATCCCTACAATATAGCCAGCCATTCCAGAGACACTTAAAGCTAGGTGAGGGCTGTCTCATGACCTCTGCGACCTTGGGGTGGGGCAGGACAAAGATGCTTCTTGCCCTTGGCCTGACCTTACATCCTTTCTTCCCCATCTGCACTCAGGGGTCTTGAAGTGCAGCAGGATGGTCCCTTCCACATCTACTTAGTGGTACCTTTCAACAGGAGTAGAAGCAGTCAGGCAGTGGGTGCAAGTGGTATTTCTAGCCATAACCAGCCCATTCCAGGCCATTGATACACAGGAAATGTCAGGGGGTTGGTTGGTCCTGAAGGGGTTCCTCTGGTATCTACCCACAGGTTCATCAAGAAGGGGTCATCAATTCAATTTCTCAACACTCCTTTAGTGTCTCTAAGTTCATGTGGTGCTGGAGTTTGAACCTGGGGCTTTGTGTGTGCTGGGCACAGTGCTCTACCACTAAACCACATCCCTGGCTCTGCTTTGTTTGGTTGGTTTGGTTTTTGAAATAACCTGGCAGCCTCCAACTTGCCATGCAGCTAAGGATGACCTGGAACTCCTGATCCTCCCCACCCCTCCACCACCACAACCAACACATTCACACATACACACACACACATACACACACACGCAGTCACATACACCACTCACTTGTACACACACAGACACACCACATACATACACATGCAGTTACATACACGCGCACACACGTGGTCACACAGAGATATACCACTCACACACGTAGTCAAACATAGACACACTATTCACACATGTATATACATAGACATGCAGTCATACACACATACACACACACCACCGCTGGCATTACAGGCATATACCATCACATCTGGCCTTTTTATGTGGTCCTGGGAATGGAACTCAGGTCCTCATGCTGCATGCCTGGCACTTTACCACTACCATGGCAGCACCTGGGACCATGATTCTTCCGCTGTAGTGAAAGGTCCTCGTGGTCAGAAGAAAGCGTTTAGATTGAGAGTATTTGCGTGCCCACCTTCATTTCCCCATGGCCTCCAAGCCGTGGTGTTTAGTTTTTGTTACAGAGGAAAAAGCTCACAGTGCCAGAAAGTCAAGTGCCCTGGAAGCCCTCACAATATCCCAGAACAACATCCTGGTTTTCAAAATGCGGGTAGGGAGCCACGTTCTGCCGACACTAAAAAGATGTGCCCAAGTACTCCTGCAGTCTGACTGTGACCTTTAGCTGTGACTGCTTCTGCTAGCCACAGGCACTGTGGTCTCCGCAGAGAAGGGGTCCTCAGCCAAAGGCTCCCACTGGAACATTCTATGCAGGGTTATCTGTGGCTAAGATTAAAAGCCGAGTAGAAAGGCCATGGGCATAGAGGCTCGCCCTCTGCCTGCCTGTGTGCTCAGTCCCTGATCCAGCCCTTGGAAACTTTGAAATAACTCAGAACAAAGACAGCCCTTCCTCCGGAGTCAGCGGAGATAAGCGGGGAGGATAAGGCGATTGGGCCCACCCGGCAGGAGCCTCTAAAGAGGCTCTATTTGAAGAAACTTGAATATAATGGGGGTTGGAGCTATGGCAGCTGGAACACAGGTCCTGAGAAGCCTGAGCTTCCCATTGTGTCAAGAAGGGTTTAACGTGGCCGGCTTGAGGAAAAGGTGGGCTTATCTGGACAGGGCTTTCCAGGTCCTTTCAGGTTCTGTCGCCAGAGGTGGACTTTGGCTCTTACTGTGAAGGAGGCAGGTGCCTAAAGGAACACGATGATATCACTTAATTTGTTAGAAATTGCTCTCTGGCTACTGAGGGGAGAAAACAGTGCTGATGACTTAAGTCTACGGCAATAGTCCAGGCAAGTGCAGATTAGCGTCAGGACTCTGAGGTTACTGACTCTGGTTGTGTTTGTCCCCCACCCCAGTCTACCTCCCACCACTTTCCCAAGGAGGCCCCACCTTCAAAGACTGTTTACCCACGAGGCAGAACAAGAAGGCATAGGTGGGCATCATCTCCTTAGGTACCATCCAAAGTGCCGGAGGGTATTGCATGGGGTGGTGCCCGCTCCACCCCAACCCGGGACAGCAGGCCTCTGGGGAAGGAATCTGACAGGAACTGCTTTGGCACCAGGAGTGGCAGAAGTTGGCTCATGTTTTCAATCCTGAAAGTCTCTGGGGTGGCGAGATGGCTCAGTTGTTAAAAGTGCTCGTCATGTAAGTGTGAAGTCCGGAGTTCCATCCCCACATAAAAGCCAGGTAGCACTGGAGAGGTCAAGACAGAGAAATCGTTGAGGCTCAGCCCCAGGTTCAGTGGAGCGCCCTGTCTCAAAAACAGCTGAGGGCACTCAGTGTCAACCTCCGGCCTCCACATACAAATGTGTTTGCTGCACACACGTCCACACACATATAAAAAGGAAGAAATCCTTAGTACTGCTAAGTCCCCATGGGTGGCCCTTGCTCTGACTCAAGTCTTTATAAGAACACATGAGGCTGAGGCTTGGTGCAGATGTCTTGTCTAGAACCTTCAAAGGCCTGGGTTCTCTCTTCAACACTAAAATAAACACAAGCAAACTCAGCCAGAGAGATAGACAATCTCATCTTCCCGCCTCCCCCGCCAAACGCTGAGGTTACAAACAAGTGTCACCGTGTAGAGAGATGGAAAGTGGCTTAGTGATCTGCTAGCCCAGTAGCCCCTGACTCTTGTTTGCAAACTCACAATACAGTGCATCAAAACCATGCAGCTAGGGCATTCCATCTGTCAGTTCAGGGCCGTGGATCAGAAGTTGAAGGGTTTCATCAAATAAAGACTCAGACAGAGCGAAGGAGGTGGCTCAGTTGGTATCGTGCCTGTCGCACAAGCGTGAGACCCCCCCCCCCCAGCACACATGTGAAGAAAGCAGGTGTGGCACACCTAGGCTCACCTGTAACCTTGTTCAGGAAGGGGAAATGGGAGGGAGGGAGAATAGAGACAGGAGACTCTCATTGCTTGATGGCCATCAATTTTAGCCTGTGAGCTTTGAGTTCAGTGAAGGCGCTGTATGCAGAGATCAGGTGAAGAGCAATTGAGGGAGACACCAGTCATTTACCTCAGTCTTCCCCATGCCTAAGTGCCCGAGTGTGTGCATGTGCACACACAGATCACACAAGTGAACGTTCACAAGAAGGGAAAGCAGTTGCGGGTTGTGGGGACATCTGGCAGTTAGGCGTTTGGGGGGCCCTGAAGTTTAAGTCGTGCTGTGGGGGAGGGGAGACTCGACACTAAGAGATGTTAGGATAACCTCACCCTGGCGCTGTGTGGTGGGATAGTTTGATCACAGAAAGAAACGATGCCTGTTTTGATCTGTACGTCCCCAGGTTTTTGTTGGACAGAGCACATTTGAGTTGGCTGGCCGCTTCACATGAAGCATGAGAGCTGCCCCCTTCCCCTGTGTGTGGCTGTGTCTTCCCAGCCAAGGGCTGTTAGCCCTCTGAGCCATTAGCTCATGTGTTTTCCCATTACAGAAGTGGGTTTTATAGCCCGACACTGGGCCCTTTCAGTAAAGCAGGTCACTGTCTGCAAGGAAGCCAGTGTGTGTGCTTTTCTGTACAGACCCCTGTGCCATTTTGGCCCCAAGAATTATTCTCCTGTAACTGACTACCCACCCAGCTCTTCCCCAACGGCAGCTGCCAGGTCTGCTGACGGCATGGCGCTCCCAAGGGGGCATAGAAGCCTCCTGAGCTTTCAGCCCTAAAATGTAAGAGGCAGCCCCAAAGCCTGTTGACTTTGTGTCAATACAGCTTTGGGGTGCTTCCTGAGCCTCCAGAGGGGGTCTGATGGCTTGTGGAACCAACTCGGGTCCCCAAATAATGAGACGCTGAGCCCCTGCTGTCAGCTGTTCGGTTCTCTGTTGGGAGGTCTGAACCATGGAGGGTCCATTCCAACCATGGCACAAGGGATCCATGGCAGAGAAATAATGCAGGAGCAACCTTGGGGTGTGGCAGTCCTGGTGTTCAGGAACTATGGGCAGGATGCTGGGGGAAGAAGAAGGGTGGCAGACAGCCACATGGGGCCACGAGCCCAAACCAAGGGGGAGATGGGAAACAGTGGGCCAGGGAGGAGAGCAGATAGCTAGGGGAGGTGCCACTGGGAACCTTTGAGGAAGATGGCATGAGAGTGTGTCTGTCTGTCTGTCTGTCTGTCTGTCTGTCTCTGTGTGCATACCTGTATGACTCTCTCTGTATGTGTGCATGTGTCTGTCTCTCTCCTCTCTGTCTCTGTGTATGTGTGTCTCTGTCACTGTGTATGTGTCTGTCTGTCTGTCTGTCATTGTCTATGTACAGCTGCATGAGTATTGGGAACTATAGTCTATACAGAGGAAAGAGTAGGGCTGGACTCTTAGTTGGTTTGTGGACAAAGCAGAGGTCCTGTGGCTGCAGAATGGTGAGATGCGGGTTAAAGTGGAAAGGTGCCCGCTACATCCTGGGGGTGTCACCCAAGTAGAAAACAGCGATCCTAATCCTGGGGAGAGGGGCTGTCACCTGGCAAGGTCCAGTGGTGGAGATGTGCTCGGAAAAGCAGAGGGCAGGCTCACCAGATGGGCAGAGCATTCGAATGCTGGCCCAGGAGCCGCCAGATGTTGCCTGAGTAGCTGGAGGGACGAGAGGGGCTTCTAGAGCTTGACCGGATGTGGCCCACCAGGTACCAGTGAACAACCAGTGACATCAGGAGTGGAAGATTCTGGCTTGCACCATGGTGTTTGCTAGGCTTCTGTCCCTTCCCAGTTCTCATCAGAACTCTACCACTATAACATGGGCGATCCATGTTATAAGCAACAGGCTCTTACTGCTCCCAGAAGCTGACATTGCTTCAAGTAGTAGAAGCCAGTTAGGGCCACCTGCCTGTCACAGTTCCACTCCCCGTCCCTGTGTGTGAACAGGTGTGGACAGCACACTCCCCTGGAGCCACCCAAAGGGGCATCTCTGAGGGTTGGTGAGAAGCCTTGTGGCATCCCATCAATGCCAAGGTAAGAGATCACTTCTGTCCCCAAGGGGCCCTTGGTAAAGCCAAGAGTCAAAGGCATGGGGACTCTGCCCTTCCCCAGGACACCATCACCAGGGCTTGGTGAAGGTGACATTCACCATTCTGCTTTCATCTGCCACCCTCCCCACTCTGTGGCCCCACCTGTCACCAAGTGCCATAGCTTCACTTCATGTTCAGAAAGGGATGCTTTGAAAAATAACTTTGTGTATCATATGTGCTGAACAATAGACAGCCAGCCCGAGATATTGCCCCATGTGTTAGAAATGCCAATCACGGAAACTGCTCTCCACCCCAGGGACAGGCCAGTGGTCCCAAAGCTCAGATCAATTAGCAGGCGACAATAGAGGCTTTCAGCGCCTGATGGATACATGTGATCTGACATCCATTGCAGAGTGAGCTGCGGAGTGTGGCCAACTCCAGAGCTCCTGATGTGTTTGAGCTAAAAGTCAGAGCTTAACACCCCACTGTGTGCCTGGCATAGTGGTGCAGGCCTTTGATCCCAGCCCTCCAGAGGCAGAGGCAGGTGGACCTTTGAGTTCAAGGGCAGCCTGGTCTACAGAGCAAGTTCCAGGATAGTCAGGGCTACACGGGTGGGGGATGTAGCTCAGGTGGCAATGTTTGCCTAGTGTGACAAGTCTGTGGGTTTCATCCACAGAACGGTATAAATTAGGAATAGTGATTGAGACCTGTAATCCCAGGACTCAGGACACGAGGCACGAGGATCAAAATCATCTTTCACCATAGCAGGTTTGAAGCCAACCTGGGCTTTGTAGAGTATGAGCTAGTTAGTAATGCCTTCACTGAACTCAAAGCTCACAGGCTAGAATTGATGCCATCAAGCAATGAGAGTCTCCTGTCTCTATTCCCCACCCCCCACATTTCCCCTTCCTGAACAAGGTTATAGATGAGCCTAGGTTTATTCACATGTGTGCTGGGGGGGTCTCACGCTTGTGCGACAGGCACGATACCATCTGAGCCATCTCCTTCGCTCTTTCTGAGTCTTTATTTGATGAAACCTTTCAACTTCTGATCCATGGCCTTGAACTGACAGATGGAATGTCCTAGCCTCACACCTTTAATACCAACACTCGGGAGGCAGAGGCAGGCAGATATCTGTGAGTTCGAGGCCAGCCTGGTCTACAAGAACTAGTTCCAGGATAGGCCCCAAAGCTACAGAGAAACCGTGTCTCAAACAAACAAAGATACTTAAAACCAGGTTTTTGACCAACATAGGTCTCTAGTGGGACTGAGACAGGGCCCTTCCTGGTTGGATTGGAGGTGGAGATCTGGCCCATGCAGCCCATGGATTTCCTAAGTGTAGCAACAACGAGGCGAGCAGGCCTGCTTTTCATCCCGCCCGGATCCCACACAGCTAGCTTTACACCCGAAATAACAACACACAAATTGTATTCATTTAAACACTGCTTGGCCCATTAGCGCTAGCCTCTTATTGGCTAATTCTCACATCTTGATTAACCCATTTCTAATAATGTGTGTAGCACCACGAGGTGGTGGCTTACGGGGAAAGATTCAGCAAGTCTGACCTGGTGGCTGGCTTCATGGCGACTGACCCAGAGAGGAGGGGCATGGCGATTGCCTCACTTCTCTTCTTCCCAGCATTCTGTTCTGTCTACTCCACCCACCTATGTTTTGACCTATCAGGCCAAGCAGTTTATTAACCAATGAAACAACAGATAGATAGAAACACTCCTACATCACCTAAGCCTGTCTGCAGCTCCAGGCTTAGGGTTGGGAGCCCCCTAAGTTGGTCCCCCCAGCAGACCACGTGACTCACCAGTGCCCTTTGCTTGCAGGCTCCATGCAAGTGATGAATAAGACAAGGCGCATTATGGAGCAGGGCGGGGCACACTTCATCAACGCCTTCGTGACTACACCCATGTGCTGCCCTTCTCGCTCCTCCATCCTCACGGGCAAGTATGTCCACAACCACAACACCTACACCAACAACGAGAACTGCTCCTCGCCCTCCTGGCAGGCACAGCACGAGAGCCGCACCTTCGCCGTGTACCTCAACAGCACAGGCTACCGGACAGGTGAGGACCAGGGTGAGGGGATTGGCTGAGGGGTCTCCTCAAGGGATAGGTGGCCTCTTGTGCCCTCAGTGAGCATCTCTGGGTGTGTTGCCCATACTGCACGGGTACCCATGATAAGTCTGTGTTGCAAGGAGGCCACTTGTTGGTTCCCAGTTGCTCGCCCCCCCCACAAGTAATCACACAGAAACCATATTAATTAAATCACTACTTGGCCCGTTAGCTCTAGCGTCATATTGGCTAGCTCTTACATATTAATTTAACCCATTGCTATTAATCTGTGTATCGCCACGTGGCAGTAGCTTACCCGGTAAAGTTCCATCTGGCTCCAGCAGGGCTACATGGCTTCTCTCTGACACTGCCTCCTTTCTCCCAGTATTCAGTTTAGTTCCCCCTCCCCTCCCCCGCTACCTAAGTTCTGCCCTATCAACAGGCCAAGGCAGTTCCTTTATTAACCAATGGTATTCACAGCATATAGAGGGGAATCCCACATCAAGTCTGGGTCACCCGCAGAATGGGTTTCATCCCCTATTGAAGTTCCAAGTTCATTTCTATGCATAGAAAGTAGATGTGTCTGCAGTGGGTTCCGAAAACGATCTTCTCAAAGAAACTGGGCTTTTACAAAATGGGGAGTCCAGGAAGATTGCAAATTTTCTGACAGAGAGGCCACAAAATAATCCCTGCATGAGTTTGATTCTTGTTTCTAAAGCTGTTCAGAACTGTTTTCTTGACTGAGACCAGCCATCTGCCTGAGAAAAGGTTCCAGAATATTGAGGTTGAAGTTAGAGAGGAGTAGACATGGGGACTCGTGGGTACATTGTGGGAGTAACCAGGATGACGAAGGAAGGGGTTGCCATGGTGAGAGACCTGCGACGACCGCACTGATATGTCAGAGGTAGGATGTACTGTGTTCCTACTTGACAAAGTTTCTGTGGAGTTTGAAAGGCCACTCACTAGGCTCGTGTCTGAGGTCACGCTATACTCCCAGCCTTGCCACTTCCCCCTTGCCAAATTCTCCAGACTCAACTCACTGAACTTGCTTGAATTTAAGAAAACCAAACAAACACTCTCCTACCTTGGCAAGCAGCCTGAACAGTTGTGAAACCAGATAATACGGCTCAGATGTTGCAAGCCCAGGGACTTACTTGCCTCTTAGTGCCATTGTTTTGAGTAGGAGTGAGGAGGGGCCAGACACCTCCTGTAGCTGACCTGCAGCGGTTGGGGCTGGGCAGCCCCTCAGATGCCCAGTGGGAGTGGGTGATGCTTACTCCCTATATGCCATGCTCCTCCCACCATGGGAACCATCCGAAAAGCGGGTTCAGCTGTAGGAACTGGCTCTTCCACATGAGTCAGCCATCACACACGGGCGTAAGGGTGCAGACCCTGATAGTTTGGGGTCTTTACAGAAGGTGTGTGTTAGAGGTCACGGCAGGCCAGTGCTTTAGATGGTTGGGAGGCCTGAACTTCTCTGGAATTGGGCTAGGCAGGGACATAGCATAGTGGCGGAGCCTATTGGAGGGTGTACCTGCCATTCAGGACTAGAAATGATACCCACACCGGCCCCAATTTGAAACCCTCAACTATCTCTGCATTTGAACTCTTTTTGATTAAAATCTCTCAATGTTGAGGAACTCTATTTAAAAAAAAAAAAAATTGAATGCTATGAGCCAAAGAAGATGATGTGGCTGTGGGCAGGTATGGTTCATGTGTCCTCAACAGCTCTGGCTGAAATGGAAACATGGAAACCAGGTGAATAGTAAGGCCCCCAAAAGTGTTCATCAGCCTGGTCACCTGGTAGGCAGAAAGACCACACCCTCACAAGGGTTCTGGAAGAGTCCTGAAGTGAGAAGTTTTGTGGCATGATCAAAACAGAAACTGATGACGGAGTGAAAGTCCATGCCGGAGTCACATGGGAAACAGAGAAAAGGAATGACCCGGAAAGCAGACGGTCGTCATGCCACGCCTGTCATCCCAGCTGCTAGGGAGGCTGATGCAGGAGGATCACAAGTTCAAGGTCATCACGGGCAAGTTAGTGAGACTTATCTCAAAATAAGAATATAAGCCATGGGCTGAGGCTGAGGCTCACTGCTAAGATTTGTATGACACGTGGTTTATTTTTGTACTCCTTGTGTCCCCCAGGGACAGAAGGTCAGTTGTCCTAGCTGGCTGTGAGTCAGGTTAAACCCAACATCCATGTGGCTTCTAGGGTTAGGGTTAATTCTGGCTGAGGGAGGTACCTGCTGCTTATGGCTCTCAATCTGAATCCTTTGCTGCGTTGTGGCCTCGATCCAGGATCTGGTCCACAGCTCAGCCCCCTATTCCTCCTTACTTCCCACTGGTGAGAATGAAGATCCGTGGGCTCACATGGCTACAGAAGAACCTGGGAGATGTAGTCTTCCTCTAGGTAGGTCTTTGTGCTGCTGAAAACAGTCTGTCAGTCACAGCCTCTGTCCTTAACCATTTGTATTAGTGACGCTCTTGACTCAGCTGAGCTGAGGAAGACAGATGCCAATGTTTCACAGTGCAGAGGGCTGCGAATGGAGCCAGCTTAAAGGAAATAATGAAGCTACAGTCGGGCTTGGTGATGCAAGTCTGTAATCCCAGCTTCCAGGTTGGAGGCCAGAGGCCTCAGGAGGTTCAAGGATAACCTCTGCTACATACTGAGTTTTGAGGCTCGTCAGGAAGAAATGAAGGGAAGAAGAAGCGGATGGAAGAGGCAGGAGGGAAAAGGAAAGGAAGCTAGCTGGCCTAGTACTTCATGTAACCTCCCAACACTAAGCGGTTCAAGGACAGCCTGGCTGTGGGAGAACCTATTTTAAAAAACCAATTTGCGGGGGGGGGGGGGGGAAGGAGAGATGGCTCCGCAGTTAGGAGCACTGGCCTTTCTTCTAGAGGGCCGAGGTCCAGTTCCCAGCACCATTTGTAACCCCAGTTCCAGGGCATCCAATGCCCTCTTCAGACCTCCATGAGCACCAGGCACACAGATGATAAACATTCATGCATGCAAGCAAAACACTCGTGCACATAAGATAAAATTAATTAATTATAAAAGAAAAAAGCACTTTTTGAAAATAACTTAATTTCTGAGGCAGAGACTTGCAGATGCTCCTCCAAATCATTGTATTTCCAGGACTGACCTTGAACCTTTGATCCATCCGCCTCTACCTCCCTGGTTAATGTGGTGCTGTGTGAGCCCCCACATGCTAGGCGAGCACTCTACCAACTGAGCCCCGCCCCAGCCCACACTGTTAATGAAGGTTTGGCTCTAACTGCAATGGGTTGATGTTTTGAAGCACACAGACTATGAAGTCTCTGTTGGACAACATGTAATTTGTGCCACAAATGTCAGGTGTCGTGACATGAGGTCCTCTCATGTCCTCACCTCAACATGTTTTCCCAAGGATCGAGGAGCCTGGTTCTCTCTGAGGACCCCTCTGGCCCCTGTTGACAGCCGCCTCCCCAGGCTGTGTGTGTTACCTTGTGGCTCTGTTTGACAGCATGCTTCACTGAGCCCAGACACAGACTTACTGTCGGTCACTGGCCCGGTGGTCTTCTGGCGCCACTCCAGTTAACTTCACGTCCCGCCTCTCTTAAAAGATCAGCAGGCTCACTGCTCAGCCCCTTAGCCTGCGTCTGCATCGCCCGTGTTTGTGAGGGACAGGCAAGGGTTGAAGCCAGAGGTGCTGGGTTTCAAATGGAAGTTTCTGGCTATGGCTCCCGTCGAATTAGAAGCTTGCATATCCTGCATAAGCACCCACAGCCTGTTCATCATTTCCCTGTGTTCCTGGCCCCCTCAACTCAGGGCGAGCCACCAGCAGCCCTGGTTGTGCTGCATGTCCCCAGCGTGAATCCCTGACAAGACACAGTGGGCTGTGAGGGAGGTAGGGAGACTGGAGCAGCGATCTCAGATTTCCAGATGCTGCTGTGGGGGATAAAGAGCCCTTTCCAGCACTTTCTACCAGCCAGATACAGCTAAAGTCTTCCCTCTCCATACAGCCATCTGAGTTCAGCAGCCCCACATAGTCCCATGCCTGCTAGACTGGAGTGGCAATGGTGGTGCACCCTGTGCACCCCTGCACTCGTGTTCTAGAATGTTTCTGGGGAACCTTGAGCTAACCATTCGTTAGAAGCTCACGTTCTGTCAGGCTCTCCTTGGGGTGCTGTCTTACTCAGGGTTTCTGTTGCTGTGAAGAGACAGTGACCACGGTGACTCATATAAAGGAAATCATTACTTGAGGTGACAGCTTACAATCCAGAGGTTCAGCCCATTATCATCATGGCAGGGAGCATGGCAGCATGCAGGCAGACATGGTGCAGTCTACATCATGATCAGAAGGCAACAGGAAGTGGACTACGACACTGGGAGTATCTTGAGCATAGGAGAGCTCAGAGCCCACCCCCAGAGTGACACACTTCCTCCAACAAGGCCACACCCACTCCAACGATGCCACACCTCCTAATAGTGCTGCTCCCTATGATACTATGGGAGCCAATTACATTTAAACGACCACAGGCAGTTTTCAGATTGTACTATGTAGCCCAGTTCTTTTCGTTCTTCTCACAGAGTTTGGGGAAGGACACCGACTGAGGGACTTAGGTTCCATCATTGATTGTGGGTGGCTGCCACACTGTAGCCTTGGTGTGCTAATACCTGCAGAGGCCCGGATGTGGAGGGTTTGTCACGAAGCACCCTGACAATCACTGCTACATGAAGGCAGTCATGTGTGTGAACATGTGCATAGGCCTCTGAAGAGGCTTTCGAGTCAGGATGCCCACCATATTACTTTCCTTCTGTGACCGCCCCCTCTCCTATCTCCTTGTCCTGCTGTGAGCTCCATCAGACTGTGTCCACCTGCCCGCTGGAATCTCTCTTGGGGTCCCCATGTGTCAACCCACCATGCCCAGCATGACCTCTGTTCGCTGTTTCCCCTCCCTGGGGCTGCTTGCTGGCTCTCCCTTGGCACTTCCAACTTGCCGTTCACTCAGGCCAAGGCCTTAGAGCCAGGCTTGATTTTTTTCATCCCATCCCCCGGGCTTCTCAGTCCCATCATCATCCCCAAGGTCTGTCCTTCCTGGTCCTTTTCCATCCTCCACACAGCAAGCAGGGCAGTCCCCATCAGGACCTCCTGCTGCTGTCTGCACAGACTCCCACCTGCTAAAGATGGAGACCCCCCCACAGCTGCATGGGGTCCCTAGGAACTGACCTCTGTCCATCTTGGCCTCCCCCATCCCTGTTAGTAGCTCCACCCACAGGGGTTCCTTGCTGTTGTTCAGTCAGTGGATCGGGCACACACCTGGGGCCTCTGTACTTTACGGTAGTGCTTCTCCACCTGTGGGTCATGACCCCTGTGGGGGTCGAATGACCCTTTCACAGGGGTCGCCCAAGACCATCAGAAAAATGCAGATATTTACCTTACGGTTCATAACAGTAGTAAAATTACAGTTATGAAGTAGCAATGGAAATAATTTTATGGTTGGGGGTCACCACAACATGAGGAACAGGATTAAAGGGTCAACCTTAGGAAGGTTGAGAACCACTGGTCTACAGAATCTTTAAAAAACTCTCATGACTTGCTTGCAACTCCCTCCCCCACACACACCCAGGTCTGTGTTCCGGTGTCCCCAGAGGACCCTTCTGTGAACACCCCGGTCCCTCATCTCCTTACTCGGTTTCTTTTCCTTCCGAGCTGTGGCATGACCCAGCCAGGATCTGTGAATCTGGCTTTCCCCTGTTTGTTACCCTCCCGCCTCTTGACAGGCTCCCTGCTCTGGATCTTGCTTCCTCTATCTAACCCTTTCTCCCACATGGCTTGTCGTCTGTGCTGACTTCCGGCTATGTCTCCCAGGCCCAAGAGCTCCTGGCCTACAGTGGGTGCGTGGATGGCTTCCTGTGCCCCTTCCACAGCCAGCAGCCCACCCCATCACCTCTTTCATCTTTCTGCACACGCAGGAGAGACTTCAGCTGTCCTGGACGCTTCTCGGGGCCCTGGTGCAGCTGTCCCCGCCTTCACAATGGCAGCCTTTTTTGCCCTTGGCCTCCCTTCTGCTTGTCTGCTGCTGGCTTCCTCTCCCCTGAGTGCACACAAGCACACAGGAACACACTCGAGCATGCGCGCTCACACACACAGAGCTCTCTTCTTGCCCAGTCCAGCTGCACATCACCCTGGTGCCTGTCCTGTGACAGCAGAGTTCCCATCTGCCCCCTACAGTCTGGGCTCTTCAGCAGTAAAGACCTCCCCTGAGGGACTTGCCTCTCGGCACAGGGGTCTGGGCCTTCCCCGGTCACCATCTGCATCTTGTAATTGAGCTCAGTATCCTTTAGCTGAGCCAAGCATGGTGGCCACTCCGTAATCTCAGCCCATAGGAGGTAGAGGATCCTAGGAGAATCTGGAGTTCAAGCTATTCTTGTCTATGTATTAAGTCTGAGGCTAGCCTGGGCCTACGTGAAACCATCTGAACAACAAAAAACGTGCTGGAGAGATGGCTCAGCAGTTAAGAGCACTTACTGCTCTTGCTGAGGACCCAGGTTTTGGTTCCCAGCACTCACATGGCAGCTCACAATCATCTGTAAACTTCAGTTTCCCAGGGGATCTGGTGCCCTCTTCTGGCCTCCATTTGCACCAGACATAGATGCAGTGCACATATATACATGCAGATATTCACACATACACACATGAAACCAATCCTGTGAGTCTCCAAATTCCCTTAAACCCTAAGTCCTTAAACCTTAAGCCCTTTCTTCAACATTCTTTAAGATCTGTAGAAGAGAGGGCACCAGGCCCCAGCTTCTAACATTACTTTGTGACCGAGTTGGGACCTCTTCCCTGAGCCTCAGTTTCCCCTTCAGTACAGCAGTGTTAGGACATGGTAAGTCGCCCCATGCCCATGATGTGCACTGCCCCAAGGATGGTGTGACCGGGTCCCCACAAACTCCTGAGGAGAAAGTCCCCTGAGAGGGAGAGGATGCAGGGACTGGGAGATGATTGTTCTGTCAGTAGTGTGCTTGCCGCTGAAGCATGGGGACCTGTATTTCATTCCTGGGTCCCCTATAAAAGCCAGACATGGAACATACGCCTCTCATGAGCCCTGGAGAGACCAGATGGGAAACCTCCTTGGGGCTCATTGGCTGGCCAGCCTAGCCAATTGGGGAGGTTCAGGTTCAGTGAGAGATGTCTCAAATACTAAGGTAGAGGCAGGAAAGATGGCTTCAGCCAGGTAAGATACTTGCTGCCAAGCCTGGTGCAGTGGTCTGAGCTTGATCCTCAGAACCCCACACGGCAGGGAGGTAGGGTGCAGGTTGGATAACTCCTGCAGGTTGTCCTCTGGTCTCCACAAATACACCAATACACACACACACACACACAAACAATAAAATACAAATAAATGTTGCCAACAGTTGGAGGGGGAAGCTGAGTGATTGAGGACAGATTATCCATGATCCTGGTCTCCTGGCCTCCATACTTACACATGATATATGTACACATACATATACCACACACAGGAAAAGGCAGAGGAAGCAGGTGTGAATGCCCTCAGTTGCCCTGAGCACAAGGTGTGTGGTGTAGGTGGTCGAGGTGTTCACTTGAGCCCTGACAGTGTCCCTGGGCCACGCCAAGTGTTCCTAGCATTGCAGAGAACAAATGTCACAGCCCAGGAAAGTAAGAGATTATTATCCTCCGATGGTTCTGGAAGCCAGATGTCCCAAATCTACTGTCCCCACGGTCAGGCTCTGAAAGTTCCAAGGGACTTCTATTCCCATCTCCTCAACTCTCCAAATCCCAGCGCCTTGTGGCTAGTGAGCACATCTCTCCATTTCTGTCTCTGTCTTCGCATGGCTCTCAGCTCCAGGTATCTCTGTCCAGATTCCCCAGGGCCACTCACCTGGAGTGGTACCCTGACCCTACTGTAACCTTATCTGAATTTGATCACAGAAGCCAGGGTTCAGATAAGGTCACTGTGCAGGTACCAGGGATGAGAGCGGGTATCAGGGATAAGCAGGAGGTACCAGGGAATGAAAGCAGGTCTTAGGGATGAGAGGGGGTACCAGGGATGAGAGAGGGGTACGAGGGGTGAGAGCAGGTATCTGGAGAGACACAGTATGGTTCACATGTTCACCTCCCACAGTCTGCTGCCTCCCTTTCAGAGCCACCCTCAAACCTGACTTCAGTAGAATGAGACAGAAGAAAGGCTTCACTGCCCAAAGCACCTCTACATTTTATTTGGTGTTTGAGACAAGGTCTTACGTAGCCAGGCTAGCCTTGAACTTGCAATGTGTCTACTACTACCTCCCCAGTACTGGAATCATAGCTGTGTGCCTCCATGCCTGCCCACTGGTTTTTAACTCTGTGACCACAAGGCTAAGTTTACACCAAGCTTACCCAGGGGAGAGATTAAGCCCCAGGCCATCTGATTTTAAGCCTTTCTCAAGGAAGCACAGACCCCCTATGGACCAAATCCATACAAGCATTTCTGGCAGTGACAAAGGATGCTGGGCTGCTTCCTGAAGCAAGGGACTTTTGTTTGGCTGCTCTGCAGTCCACATGGCTTCTAACACTTCCCACCAAGTCATTCATCTGCTGTGAATTATCTTATGCTTATTATTCTGATTCTTGAACCTGAGTTCTCTTTTGTCTATGAATTAGGGAGGGTTGTTGGGTTGTGTTTTTGTGCTTTTGTTTTTGGCAGCGTTTTAATATGCTCCAGTTTCCCAGCATTAGACGTGACAGGATACGATGTTATAATTGAATGCAAAACTTTCCCAAGAGTATTCCTCATTTCTGAAAACCCCATCCCCAACGCAGTGGCAGCCAGCATTTGAATTGCAAATGCCATGCGCCCACCATCCTGCACTGGGACTCTGTCTCCATGGTGGGCACCTGACTGCCAACCCCATGTCTCCTTGACGGGATATGCTGGGGAAGTTTCCTATTGAAACCTCCCTTTGTTTGAAACCTCCCAGCTTTTATTTTTCTTGAGGATTGCCGTTCTAGCGTTCTGTCAATCTTGGGAGGCTACTGGTTTAGGAAATTTTTTTCAGCCGTGAATTCTTTGGGGGGTCTTACAAACTGGTTATTATGGGAAGGGCCATTGGTGAGATGTCCCCGGGAGCAGCTTCTAAGGGGTCCGATTAGTGTCGCACCCCTGAGGTGATGTGACCTGCTGTCGCCCCTGAGGTGATATATGACTTACACTGCTTCTTGACTGATCCTCCAGCCTTGCTGTAAGGGTCCTGTGGATTCTCCACCCCTCCTCTGTCACATCCTTCTGCACAGGTCTGCACTTAAGAGAGCAGAGGGCTGAGGAGGTGGCCTAGTGGCTAGAGCGTCTGCTTTGCAAATAGGACAAGGGTCAGATCCCTGGCACCCTGGTAAAGTCAGGATAAATGAGCCCACCTATAGTACCAGTGTCAAGAGAAGAAGATGAGATCCCTGGAGCAAGCTGGTAGAATTGGCGAATTCTGGGTTCATGTGAGAGACCCTCCCTCAATATGTGAGGTGGAGAGCAAATAAGGAAGATATCTAACGTCACCTCTGAGTTCTCTCTCTCTCTCTCTCTCTCTCTCTCTCCCACACCACACACACACACACACACCCCACAGACATGCATACACACATGAAAAGAGAAAGGGTAGCCTCCTGTTGGGAGGGCACTCATCTAGCATGCAGGAAGCCCTGGGTTTGCTCCCCAGCGCTGCATGAAGGTGTGGTGGTTTCAACCACAATTCCAGCACTCAGCCTGAGGCAGGATTGAGAGGTCAAGGCCAGGTTACCCTGATAATGACTCAGCAGGCCAGGCCTCTCCCTGATGCTAGGAACTCCTTCCCAGCTCACTAGTTTGTTGGGGAATGAATGGGCCCTGTCATTCGCTACAGCTGCCTGAGTCCTGCAGGGAAGGCTGGAGCCTGCATTCATTTAGAAACAAGCCACCCCCTCCAGGTCCCCCTGCACCTCCACCCAGCCTTGGCCTGATGCCCTGGGGTCATCGACAACCCAGCCCCTCTCCATAGCACAGCCTCACTAGGAAGAGGCAGGTAGTGGGGCAAAGGTAGCCTTGATAGAATGGGCTCGCCCTGATGATTAGCCGAGCACCCCTCCTCCCCAAAGAGGACAACAAAAAAAAAAAAAAAATGGAAAATGGCACGCTGGTTAAAGCGTCCCCTGGCTGTTCTGACTTATTCAGATAAATCCACAGCTCCTTCTCGGCGGGCTTGCCGTTCACATCTCCCGCTGCCTCTCACTCTGAGTCCTGATCATGTGAGGCTCTGGCCCTCTCTGCTGGTTTTTAAGCATGCACGGCCGGTCCTGTCCTGGAACCTTTGCACTTGCCTCTGCCTAAAACACAGTTCACGCGCCTTGCCATTGGTAACTTTCCTGACCCCGCCCCACTCTTCCTCAGGAGTCATCAGCGCTCCCTACCCGCCCCAGCTGTACAAAGATGAGTACTTGAACGCATGCCGGGCAGGGAAAGAAAACATGTCCACCACAGAAACCTAGCAGTGGTCTGGGGCTGAGGTTGTGGCTCAGTCAGGAGCTGTGTTGAGGGCTCTGGATTTAGCCCTTGGCCCCACATAAACAAGCAGGCTGGCACATGCCTATGATTCCAGCCTTCAGAAGGTAGAGGCACAGGAGGATCAGAAGTTCAAGGTCATTCTTACTGACAGAGCTATTTCCCGACCAGACTGGGCTACAAGGGACTCGTCTCCAAAACAGGGAGGGAAGGAAGGCAGGCAGCAGAGGCCTCTCTCTCAGTGGGGGTGGCGGGGGGCTTTTCTGCAGCCTCGGACCCTCACTCTCATACCCACGGCTCCTTGGACTGGAACCATCCCCCGTCTTTCTCTCAGCTTCCACTCATCTCATTTCGAAACACTCCTGTGTCGCCATCCAGAGTGTAACCTTGCTGATTTAAGTTGATTTATCCTGCTCTCTGGCAGTTCACCATGCGAACAGAGTGAGCCGCAACAGTAGTCTCGTGAGCAGCAGCCCCGAGTGAAAGAGAGCTGGTTGTCAAGTCTCAGAAGAGCTGGGTGCAGCCTGAGACCATGGGGCTCCATCTCTGCCTCCACAGCCCAGACGGCTTGTCTGCCAAAAACCTGAAGACTTCGGGCCTGGGGCACATCACATGTAATAGTTACAGCAGCCTGGACTTTGTCAAAGGCCACCTTCTTATAACTGTTCACGGGGACCCCCCAGCTCTCCCAGCTTAGTGGGATTGTCTCTGCCGCTCAGAACAGGAGACCCATCCCCCCAAACCAGGGACAACAGGTCCAGGTTGTCCACTGCAGGAGCCAGGGGAGGGATCTGAACTCCTGGACCTACTTCCCTTCTGTTGGGTATGTGTTAAAATTACAGGTAAAGCCATTATTCAGCATGGCTACCGCAGGAAGTAGATGAAGGGGGAGGTGTACCTACGTCCTGGGATGGCCTAATCAGAAGTCACACATGTCTGGATGCCACTTTAACTTGTGGAAAGAAAACGCCAGAGTCACAAAGGAAGCAAAGTATTTTATAAACTGGTGTGGGTCTCCTTCCACACATGTATCCAGGTTGTATTGCTGCTGGTGGGCAGATCTGGGACCAGAGGTGATATTTTTAAGTGTCTGCAATGACTGTCCCATGATAGGTAGATGTTCACTGATTTCAGTGGTGATTGAGTCCCAGGTCCCTTTCATTTCTTTTTGTGCTTTTCCTTGTTTGGCGTGCTCACCTGCTTCATGAGTCCTGGACATAGGGGTTGGAAGAGCCCCTGGCAGGCTCTGGGGACTCGAGTACAGATCTTGAACACTGGTCTCCTGGTGGCTTCTTAGGACCTAACACCCTTTTCTGTCTTTAGGTCTCTGACCTCAAGGTGTGAGCCACCGTAAGTCCTGATGTCCCAGCCTTAGGCACATATGTGTCCCTGAGGCACAGGAGGGCGTGTTGAACTGATGATAAGAAAACTTGATAACTGTGGCACTAAAGTTGGTGGCTGTGGCTCTTCCAAGGTTATAGAAGGAAGGGAAGGAATGAGAAACCATGTGTGAATGTGGGTGTGTGTTGGCTTCACAATACGGAAGGGAACTGCCACACAAAAATAAGTATTTAATGAAATGTCAGCCATGCATAGTGTGATTCAGTGGGTCTGGCTCCTTAGTGGTTATTTATCAGTTCTGTTGGATGTTCATTGTGGGTGGAGGTTGGTGTAGGATATGCCTGTGCCAAAATTGCTGCTGTCCTTGAAACAGCTCTGTTGAGAGTTCTCCCCCAGATGGTCAGGGACCAAGGAAGGAGGAAGGGTCTATGCTGCAGGCTGAGCGAGCCCTCCAGTCAGCCCTGCAGCAGACCACGGGATGTATCGGGCGCCATCTCACCTTTCACAGGTGTCGGTCTCCTGCACAGCCATGGACCATAGTGCTCAGCCATCGCTGCCAAACCAAACAGAGGGACGATGCCCTCTGTGGTCAGTCTGCAAGGAGCTGGCAGGGCAGGTCCAAGGTACAGATGCACTCACCCTGCAGGATTACATTATGTCACAGTGCTTCCTGTGCCACAGGGTAAAGGGGAGCAGGTGCCATGAGCGCTCTCTCTCTCTCTCTCTCTCTCTCTCTCTCACACACACACACACACACACACACACACACACACACGCCTGTGTGTGCCCTGGGCTGGGGAAATGCTCAGAAGGGAAAATGCTGCTAGCTGATCATAAGGATCCAGGTTCGAATCCCCAGTGCCCACCGAAAAAGAGAGGTGGGGTAGCACACACTGGTCATCCTAACCCTGGGAAGCAAAGACAGGAGGATCCTGGGAGCATGGTGGCCAACCATGCTGACCAATTGGTGAACACAGTGAGCCAATCTACGGAAAACCCTATCTCAAAGGATAAGAAGAGAAAGAGGGAAATAAACGTCATGTCAGCCCCTGGCCTCCACAAGCACACACACCCCTACATATACATGTGCACATACATCCATACACCACACACAACAACAAACGTGTCCTCTGAGAGTCCCGTGTGTCTCCTCCATTACCTCACACCCACAGCCATGCCTCCTGTGCTCTCCAGTCCCAGGCTTCCAGCCAGCTCATCTCTATCCCTGGTCGCTGCAAGACACAGCGTTTTCCAGACCACAAATGCATTGTTATGAGGCAATTTGAGTTTGTTTCAGGGCTGGGAGAGATAACAGAAGGGCTTGTGCCTCCCATCAGTCGGTGAATGGCTCCCCAGCAGCCCTTAACTCAGACAAGTGGAGCGAGACAGCCCAGGAGGGGAGGCGTTTGCCAGCTGAGCTGCCTGCTCCAAATGGTAAGCTCTGGGCAGGGTAGGGCCGGGCAGAGCAGGGAAGGACGTGGGGTTGATCTCTCACAGAGGAAGGTGAGTGTGCACGTGGATTCCCACATCTGGCATCAATTAGAACCAGGTACTAACAGGCAAGACGCTGCTGGTGGGATGCGGACCAGATGTGGCTGTGATGAAGAAGTTGTATCGTGTGGGTTTTTAAGCAATATCCATGAACAGTCAAACAGTCAGGTTCCCCCCTCATCCTATCCCTACCCCTGCCCGCCATTTCTGCAGGTTCTACCTCTGTGCGTTCAACCACCAAGGATCAGAAGTGTTGGAACAAGTGTGTCTGTCTGCTGGGCATGCCTAGAATTGGTCTTCTTGTCATTGTAGGCCAGACTAGAGAGCATGACTAGCCATGGGGGGGGGGGGGGGGGGGGGTGGAGCATTATGTCATATTGCATGGGTATAAGGAACCTGGGGGACTGGCTGAAGTGTCCTGGACTCTGTGTATGGGTCTGTGGTCTGGAAGTGCTGTGTATCATATCCACAGGGACCCTGAAACCACTGTTAGCAGGCACCCAGAGGGAGACACTGTTATCTCCATTATAGATGGAAAAGCTGAGGTTAGCTAGAGAATGAAAGAGCCAGGCACAGTGGCCCAGACCACTAATCCCAGCACTCAGGAGGCTGAGCAGGAGGATCAAGTGTTCTAAGCCAGCCTGAGATATGTAGCAAGACCCTATTTCAGGAAATAAAGAAAGAATAAGAAATTTGCCGAGGGCACGCTGCCTTCAGTGCTGTGGGATTTCTGTATAAGTTCCTTTCACGTGAGGATTTGGGAAGTGATGGGTTTTGAAGTCGGTTTTGGTTTTCTTAACATTCTTGCGTGTGTGCGTGCATACACACACACGCAGAGGTCTGAGGACAGTTTCAGGAGTTTCTTCTCTCCTGCCACGTGGGTCCCAGAAATTGAACTCAGGTTGTCTGACATTGTAGCAAGTGCTCTTCGCAGAGACATTTTACCTGTCCTGTTTGGGGTTAATGTCGCTTCTTCGGGAGGAAGCAGTGTAATGCTTGCACATGGACCCATACAATCTGTCAGTGGCCCCGCGTTCCTTGTATCGTGTATGATCATTATTTTTGCCATGTCCACTTTTCTCGTTGATGTCACTTAGGATTGCCTTCAGCTAAGCTCCTCCCGCTGCCAGTGGTGTCTTCCAGGAGAGTGGCACAGCCTGTGTGTTTTCCGTGCCTGCCTTGGTCTCCTCCAGAGGACCTTTGTCGCTGAATTCCCTCTGGTGTGTCTGCCCCATCACTGGGTGTGGGGAATAGCACCGCTGCTAACCCTACAGTCCACTCAGGAAACTGAATAGCTTGTGTGGCAATGTGTTCTCTGTAGACCATGCAAGAAGGGACACATTTGACCTTGATCCCGATGTCCTGGCCACAGTTTATCCTTTCCACAATTAGTTTATGCATTTGGGTGGCAGGCGTGTACCATGTAGGAGAGGCCATTTGTACAGTAATATGCTAGCTGAAGCTTGTGCACCGGCTCCAGAGCCAGGAATTACAGCCACAGTCAGGACAGAGCACGCAAATCAGTTTCTCCGCTCTAGTGGAGGACCTGGACCTGACTCACAGGCAGCCTGTGACACACCCTTTCAGGGGATGTCCGTCTAACCCTGCTTCCTGGGGACAGGTATTGGCTTACACATTGTCTCTAGCCTTTCTTGACCTGCCATAGTCCTTAGTTTGCTTCCAGATTGCCCTGCCCCAGTCCCAAGCCCCTCCCTCAGGTACCATCTCAGCCACCACCACTCTGAGAGAGCAAGTTTCCAGGCTCTAGTTACGATCTGGGCTGCGCGCCTCTGGGCTGCGCGCCTCATCTTGGCTCTCATTCCAGCTTCTCTCTCTCTCTCTCTCTCGCTCTCTTCTCTCTCTCTCTCTCTCTCCTCTCTCCCTGCAACTCCCAGCCCCGGCCCACGCTAATCTGCTTCTCCTACCTCTACTAGTGCCGGAATAACCATTTTAAAAACTGCCCGGGGAAATCTAATCAAATGAGAGCAAAATCTAATTTGGCACTAAAAGCCTCTGACTGAAGCCCTGATTTGTGGGGCTTCGTTGAGCCTGGATAATAAGGGTCTTCTCTGGGTTTCACGAGGTCCCAGGCTGGAAAGAAGAAAGGACGAGAGGAGAAGACAGGAACTGTGATATTTCTGGTACGGCGGACAGGCAGGAAGCACGCCGCTCCCTGATCCCGCTAGGCAGGTCAAGCACTGGAGTTTGTGCACATCAGCATCACAAAGACCTGGGCCACTGATCTCTGGGGATCCCCAGCCTGGTACCCAGGAGAGCGGGGAGGGAACCCAGTGTTGCTGTGGGTTCAGCCACCTTTCTCTGTTTCTACTCATCAGCCACAGGAAGGAGCTGTTTTGTACTTCCTGGGCAAGCTATGGTCCTGGGTCTTTTGGGGACATGGCATTTTCATGTAAAACATGAAATACAACATCTGGCAGGTATGGATTCCATGAGGCTCTGGCCACTTTTTGTTGCTCATTGTAGCTTCCAGGAAGCAGCTAAGATCTAGCCCCTTTCCCTATGACATCACCTCCGCCTCCCCCTCTGTCTTCCTTGGTTTCTTCAATGTGCCAGGTTGCTTCTGTCATACTCCTTGTGCCTTGCTGTTCTTCCATGCCTGGCACAGTGGTCTTTCAGCCTGCCACACAACCAGTGGTATACCTGTCAAGCCTTCTCCCAGTGGTCCATGTGCCTAGTGAGGCTGCATGTTCCCATGGTGACACAACCTTCCAAAACAGCGCCACCTGCTGGGGATCAAGGTGTTCAAACACTAAGCCTGTGGGGCACATTTTAGACTCAGTCCTTAAACACCTCCTCAGAAAGTGCAGTCGGTGATCAACCAGTTCTGTAAGAATATGACAGGGGTTGTTGAATGGATCTGAAGCCATACATGCCCTGGGGCTGTTAGCTCAACTCACCAATCCATTTGATGTCATTGTGGTTTTGATTGATAACTGGCTCCTTTTTTTTCACCCTTGCTCCCAGTGGCTTCCAAAGGACATTTTCCCATCCCTATACATATATACTTTTCCATCTTTATTTTATTTTTTAACCATAATATGTTTTTAAATTGTATTCACATATATAATGTGTTTGTGTGAGGTATGCCACAAGTGGCAATTGCCCACCATAACCAGAAGAGGGGCGCCAGATCTCCTGGCGCCTCTAAGTTACATGTAGTTGCGAGATTGGGTGCCGATCACCAAACCCTGGGCCCTCTGGAATAGGAGTGGGTTCTCACTGCCTAGCACCTCCTGCACAGCCCTTGTATCCAGGGCTGGGGTGGGGGGAGTCTTCTTGTTGAAATTCTGAGCCAATACAGAAAGAAGAATGATAGCAGTAGTGGGCACCGACCTCGGTCTGGTAAAGGCAACGTGGAAAGGCTTCTTCCTGATGGCATTTGGGCATCTGAGCCTTGTTCCAAGCTCCAGCTGAAATACCCCCAGCACCATGCACATTCTCTAAAAATTCTTTCTTAAAACATCACCCCACCCATTCCCCTGCCCTGCCCATCGCTATCTCTATCTCTCTGTCTCTGGATAAGCCAGAAAAGGGTTGGGCTTCTGAGTTCCCAGTTGGTCCATTCAAACCCACCAGTTGTCTGAGCTTGTGGTCAGCAAAACTGTCTCCCGTGGAGGATATCCAGCCCTCCATCTGTTCTTAGAAAGGTTTATTGGGACACAGCCACATCCATTGCTGATGTCTTCTGTCCCTGTGTTCTACAAAGGTTAACTGCCACAGAGGTGGTTTAGCCTGTGGGTGGGCCTGCTGGCCCTGATGTATGTGGGCTCTCAAGCAGGAGGGGCAATGGGGAGTGAAGAGGCCGGCGTGTCATGGCATAGAACAGGTGAAGGCAGAGTCACTGCTATGAAGAGCAGGACACTGAGTCACTGAGCAGACTGATTAGATCTGGCCTGAGGCATCCCTGATCTCCTAGGGCCTTTTTAGCTCTCAGAATGTGGTTCCAGAACCCAGAGATGCTCCAGGGCTAGGTGATGGTAGCCTTTTTAAATAAGGTCACACTTTCTCCTCTTCAGCATCACTGACATTTTGTTCTGGAAGGTTCTTCATGGCCAGGAGGCTGCCCTAGGCGATGGAGGAGGGGTATCCATCTAGCAGCCCCTAGAGTCGTCCATTTTAACACTGGAAGTACCACCCTCTGAACTTGCCAGGACTATCTAGGGGACAAAAGCAGCCTGGATGGAAGGCCCACTTGGGGAACTGAGCACGGCAGGGCATCCTGACCTGGCCTTAGGCCATCCTGGCAGTGACCTTGCCGGCTCCATAGGAAAAGAAGATTGGGTTCTCGCTCTCTGAGAGCAGCCAGATCTGCCTGCCTCCCAGTATTCTGTCACTCTGGTTCCCCAGCCAGGAATGCTCGGTCGCTGTTTTGTGAGGCACCCATGGCCTAATCACATCTCATAATAAATACTGGAAGCTCCTGGGACTTGGAAGGCACAGCTGCCTCCTGCCCCCACCACCACCAACCAGGTTCCGTCTGTCCGACATCTCATAATAAATACTGGAAGCTCCTGGGACTTGGAAGGCACAGCTGCCTCCTGCCCCCACCACCACCAACCAGGTTCCGTCTGTCCATCTCTCCACCTCCCCATGGACGGATCCTCCTTCCTGTTTCACTGCTCTCTGGAGCCGTGCTCCTAGATCCTCGCAAGCTGTATTTCCTCCGCATCTCTCAGGAGCAGCCGGCTCTCGCCCTGCACTGAGGGGCCCTCAGCAGACCCCCTTTGTCCTGTGCCTGAGGGACTCTGGAATCCAGTGGCCCAAACTCCAAGGAGATAGTTCTCTCCACCAGCCCACCTGCCAGGTTTCCTTCGCAGCGCCTATCTCCTGAGGCAGCAGGCTGCTGCAGCTCTGTTCTCAAAAGTCCAACACACAGGGGCCCCAACACTGTCCTCTGGACCCACAGGAGCCTAGCCCCTCCTGTCTTCCCTATGAGCATTCCCTTCCAAACCTCTCTCATCTTGAGTATTGCACCAGTACCCACTGGGCACTCTCTGGTCAGGGCACATCTCCGATCTGTGTGTCCTTGAGTTCTCCTACCTTCCTACCTCAGACAGTCAAGGTCCTGTGCTGGCCTCCATCTTGGTGGAGTGACTAGGGACCTCGGCGTCTCTGTCTAGAAATAGAGGACTAGGGTATGACCTCTGTGCACAACCTCTAAGTCTGTCCCCTCATCCCCAGGGAGAAGCTCCATGTCTCCTCTTCTGATCAAGTACAGATTGGGGTGCTTTTGTTAATAGCAGACATCGTTGTTGACTAGTGTGACACAGATGGACACAGTGACCAGATGACCATTCCGCAAAAGTCACCAGTGGGGCCTCTGTGTCTGCAAGAAACAAAGTGGAACCGTGGGACTGCGGGACCGTGGGACTTGGGGCTGTGGTGTGCTAAACCCTCCCAGGCCCCTTCAACCTCCTCCCCTCCCTGCATCCAGAACGGAACACTGTGCATTTTCTTCTGCCCAACTTTTGAATTTCATTAAATTACAGCTTTTTTAGAAATATCACTGGGCCAGGCAGTGGTGGCGCATGCCTTTAATCCCAGCACTCGGAGGCAGAGGCAGACAGCTCACTTTGAGTTCAAGGCCAGCCTGGTCTACAAGAGTTAGTTCCAGGACAGGCTCCAAAGATACAGAGAAACCCTGTCTTGAAAAACCAAAATATTTATACTCCAGAGTTTCATTATCCATCTCCCCCGCAGTGAAGCTCTTACTTATTTCTGTTTGCCTTCTGAGTATGCTGCTCTCAACATGTCCTGGGTAACTCTTGATGACTGTGTGTATGCTTTTCTGTGGGTAAACACTCATGTTCCAAATTGCTGGGTCGGGGCCCATGTTCAAGTTGAACAGTCAGTTGCCAAAGAGATTCCAAAGTGTTGGGCCAGTCGGCACACCCCAGCTATCTGCAAGAACCGCAGTTGATCCCCTTCCTACCAACCCTTGGGAAACGATCAACTTTTCTGGGACTGAGCATCCATAGGCCTGAACAAGGGGGCTTCTTAGCCGCTGTTCTATTGCTGTGAAGAGACACCATGACCAAGGCAACTCTTATAAAAGAAAACATTGAATTAGGGGCTTGCTTACAGTTTCAGAGGTTAGTCCAATTATCATGGTGGGGTGCATGGCAGCGGGCATGGTGCTGGAGAAGTAGCTGAGAGTTCTACATCCTGGTTTACAGGCAGCAGGCATAGGGGGGTAAGACATCCTAGCATGGGCTTTTGAAACCGCAAAGCCCACTTCCGAGGCCACACCTCCTCTAACCAGGGCGCACCTCTTCCAACAAGGACACTCCTAATCTTGGCAAACCGTTCACTGAGGGACTCAGCATGGAAATGGAAGAGCCTGTGGCAGCCGTTCTCATCCAAACCTCCACGAGAGGTGACGGGGACACCCTTCTCACTAACCTACAGCAGGAACGACCTGCTTGCTCCTGCTGTGCTCACAGGCCATGAGCCAGAATCTGGGACTTTGTTATCCATAGGAAATCACTGATATTTTAAGCAGGATGTCGTGGTTCATAACTGTAATCCCAGTCCTCAAGAGGCTGAGGCAGGAGGATTGCCATGAGTTTGAAGCTGATCCTGTCTACATAGTTTCAGGATAGCTTGGGCCACAGTATTAGACCTTGTTGAGTGAGAAGAGAAAAAAAGGTGGAGGGAGAGAGAAAGAGAGAGGGAGGGAGGAAGAAGAGGGAGGGAAGGAAGGAGGGAGAGAGGGAGGGAGAGAGGGAGAAAAGGAGCGGGTGAGGAAGGGATGGGAGGCCACTGGTGTTCGAGGGCCCTGCTATAGTTTCTTGCAGATAGCACATAATTAAATACTTGCACTTACCACTACTTTGAAATTATCAACTCTTCAGCAAGTTTTGCTTTTGATATAGTTTTTATTTTTTATAATTTTTACTTAAAAATTATTTGTGTGTGTGTGTGTGTGTAGTTAGAGTCACAGGCAATTGTAAGTCACCTGTGCTGGGACCCCTGGGCCATCCCTCCAGCCCCACCCCCTGCTTTTGATCCCTTAATTTTTAAAGAACATATTATCTACTGTAAATTATTTTAGTGTTTCTATGGCCATATTTCAAAATACCTTGATGCTTCCCTCTAATCCTGCTGTACCTTTCATCTTGCACATGCGAATGCCGCAGAAAAGGAGTCCTGGGCTCCCCTCTTGCCGAAAGACAAGAGGCTGTGTATCGGTCTCTGGCTGTGAACACTCGGGTTGGTCATCCTCACCGAGTGATGCCAGGGCCAAGTCTGCTGCTCTCTCACGTGCCTCTGTTCCCTTCCAGCTTTCTTTGGAAAATACCTCAATGAGTACAACGGCTCCTACGTGCCGCCGGGCTGGAAGGAGTGGGTCGGGCTGCTCAAGAACTCCAGGTTTTATAACTACACGCTCTGCCGGAACGGGGTGAAGGAGAAGCATGGCTCCGACTACTCCACGGTAAGCTCGCCCCACGGTGCCCTCCCCAGACCCAGCCAGAGAGCCCTGCTCTCAGCTCCCTCCATCTCTCTAGTCCTAGAGTCAGCTCAAATGCCGCCTCCTCCGAGAGGCCCCCCTCACTGTTTCAGCCCAGTTTCTGGAGACCAAGCTCTAACATTTGTGAAACACTGAATAATTCCCTTCCCTGTGCCTTTATTTCTAAGTAGGGATTGTTACCATGCCCACTGTCTACAATTACGTGTAAGTGAACACAAGCCGGTTCTTGGCTGACCCTATTCAGTTGTGTTTAACACTGTCCTGTCTGTCGTGCAGGGTGCCAGTCCCTCCTGCCATACTCCCCCCCACCCCTTCTCCTACACCAGGCTTCACTTCTTGGCTCCCTTTCTGTTGCTGTGGAGACACCACGAGCACAGCAATTCTCATAAAGGAAAACATTTAACTGGGGTGACTCCAGGTTCAGAGGTTCAGTCCATTACCGTCATGGGAGGACATGGCAGCATGCAGGCAGATATGGTACTGGAGAAGGAGCTGAGAGTCCCACATCTTGATCCTCAGGCAGCAGGAAGTGAACTGAGACACTGGGTGTGGCTTGAGCATATATGAGACCGCAAAGCCTGTTCCCACAGTTACAGTGTGCCACTCCCTGTGAGCTTACGGGAGCCAGTGACATTTAAGCTACCACGCTTGACTGAAGCAGTGACCACATGCTACTGCTCAGTTTCCCCTCCCCACCGCACAGTCCAAGACCCCAGCCAGGGATGGTGCCACCCGCAGTGGACAAGTTTTCCCACCTCGTTTAAAGCAATGGAGATAATTCCATTCACAGACACGCTCTGGTCTGTCTCCCAGGTGACCCTAGATTCCATTAAGGAGACAATGAACACCGCCTGAAGTGGTATTCTGTGTACTGTATTTCCTTATCTGCTATCTGCCCTGCTACCAGCTCCAGGAGGGCACTTATCAGGTATAGCACGAATAATAAGCACCCAGAGACAGAAATTGGGGTTCAACCCGAAAACCAGAAAAGCAAAACAGCCAAACCACTAGAGAAGTCTTAGCACTGCCAAGGCTGGTAGACCGCAGACTAAACAGACTAAGCCTCTCTCTCTCCTCTCATTTCATATTTCCTCTAGTGCTGGGATGGGAAGTCTGTGACTCCCTAGGACTGGGGTTAAAAGTGTGAGCCGCCACCACCTGGAGTTGTTTCTGCATTGATCTTGTATAGCCCAGGGTAGCCTTGAACTCACAGAGATCCATCTGCTTCTGACCTCCAAATCCTGGGATTAAAGGTGTGTGTCACCATTGCCTGACCTCTAGTGGCTTTAATTTTGCCTCTGGTTTTCAGGCAAGATTTTATTTATCAAAATACAAATACATACCACTACAATCAGGGCATGTTCATAGCTCCGTTCCTGATGCCTACCTGAGTGTGGGACACACAAGCAACAGTCAAAATCCCCTGGTCCTCACCATCCTCCCGCCTCTCCCTCCCCAGGATTACCTCACGGACCTCATCACCAACGACAGCGTGAGCTTCTTCCGCACATCCAAGAAGATGTACCCACATAGGCCCGTGCTCATGGTCATCAGCCACGCAGCTCCCCATGGCCCCGAAGACTCGGCCCCCCAGTACTCACGCCTCTTCCCCAATGCATCCCAGCACATGTAAGTCTCGGCCCCAACATGGCAGCGTCACTGGTAAACATAGGAGTGGGCAGGTCAGGATTCAGCAGTGACGAGACAGCAACTGTGATGTAGCTAAGCCTTCCCTAGAACCCTCCTGGTTAAAGAACTCAAAGGCTGGCAGGCCACACCTGACAGGTAGAAACGGGATGGTCAAGAGTGCAGAGCCAGTCTCAGCTACTTAGACAGTTGAGGCTAGGCTGGATTGGTTACATGAGACCCTGTCTCAAAAAAAAAAATAATAATAATAATAATAACCGAAAACAGGGAATGGGAGCTGGGAAGATGCCTGAGTCGATAGGGTGCACCAAGGCCTCAGGAGTCCAGCTGTTCACCAGTTGTGGCTCCGGGGCACAGGCCAGCCCGCTGCGGAAGGTTTCTGGGCTGGGATCCGTGTCCTCACTCACCCTTATACTCTCTGGATCTGTACCTCAGGGGCTTCCTCCGTGAGCCTCTGTTTATATCCTACATTTAAACCCTTTCTTCTCAGACGGAGCCTGCAGTCTTCCTTCGTGTGACAAAATATTTGACAGAAGCAAGTTGGGGAAGGATTTGCTTTCTCTCCCAGTTTGAGGGTCCAATCCATCATGGCAGGAAGGGTGTGGCGTGTAGACCAGGAGGCCTCTGCAGTCAGGACAGAGACGAACAGAGCGCTGGCTTGCCTTCTCTTTATTCCGTTCAGGACCCCCAGCCTGTGGGACAGCTTTTCCCACATTCAAAGGTTCCTACCTAAGAAAACACCCCCCCAGGGCTGGAGAGATGGGTCAGCGGTTTAAGAGCATTGCCTGCTCTTCCAAAGGTCCTGAGTTCAATTCCCAGCAACCCCATGGTGGCTCACAACCATCTGTAATGAGGTCTGGTACCCCTCTTCAGGCATGCATGCAGACAGAATATTGTAAAAAAATATGAAAAAAAGAAAGAAAAAGAAAACACCCCCCATTTCCTAGGTGACTAAATCCAGCCTGGCTGCCAACACAGCATCTACAGTTCACAGTTCTGCCAGCTACTGGCTATGGTAGCCCTTTGGTCTTCATGGTGACCCTAGCATATCAGTTCTCTGTTGCTGCGTGACAAATGACTCCAAAGTATAACCCTATTAAACAGCAAGCACACATTACCTCATAACCCAGTGCCAGAACCTGAGTCGGTGCACTGAGGTCCTGACCCAACTGGCTAGTTCTTGCTGTGTAGGCCTCTCCAGAAAGCAATGCAGAAAGGGAAAGAGAAGTCAAGATGGAAGCTTGTAGTGGGAGCTGCGGGCCGCTTCGGCCCGCCCGGCTAGCTCAGTCAGTAGAGCATGAGACTCTTAATCTCAGGGTTGTGGATTCGAGCCCCACCTGCCCCGCCACTCCTCACTACAGAAGCTGCCATCCTTTCGACCTGGACAGGGTATACATTATCACTGTACCGTCAGAGAAGCCTACATCAGGGTATGAAGACCAAGGGGTGGGGGAGTCATCAGGGCCACCTTTGATGCTGTCACACTTGGTGTTCCCGTTTTACAGATGAGCACAGCACAGAAAGGCAGTAGGTACCTAAAGTCGCCCAGCTGCAAAAGGACAGAGGCAAGATTCAAATCCAGCCACCCGCAAGTCCTCCACCCAACTGGCTAGTACAGCTTTCTCCAAACTACCCTCAGGCTCAGCAGTGACACTCAGCCAGCCCTTGCTATGACATTCTAGGGTAGCAAGAACAGGGGCAATTTGGACTCCACCTGGATACCCAGGGTGTTTAATTTTCACTGCCGGTCAGAATGCGCCACCCTCCCCCCAGCTCAGCTTAGTTTCTTTCTGAGGGTGTGAAGCACTCAGAGGGGATAGCAGGGACTGGGCTGCAGGGGGGAGGGGGGAAGATAGTGAATTGCATTTAGAGGGCAGCCAGCTACCCTCACCCCGAGTGCATGGTACAGTCTCCGTACAAACGTGTCTGTCTGCCCAGCCGCCTCCACCCACTGCCCTCTGCCCTCTTCCCCAGAGAGGGAGGCCAAGAACACTCCATCCTGGGCCCCAATGCCTGTCAGCCAGGGTGTGTGATGTTTTGACACTGCCTGCTCCTGTGCTGACCCTTTGAAGTGACATGAAATGACCTGACAGCATCTGACAGTGGGGAGCAGCCCTCAGCCGCTTGCCTCGAGACTCCTCACTCCCCAATGGTAGCTCTGAGAGGCTCTGGTCCCTGGGAGGCAGCTGCTCCCAGACAGCTCTACAGTAGAATGTTTTGTAATGGTAAAAGAGAGGGCAGAGCCTCTGAGTTCCCTCCCCTCAGCAAGCCTGCTCATCCCTGCCACCTGGAGCAGTTTTTGGTCTGTGACAAGCCAGTGCCAGCCCCTGTTCACCCCTCTCCACCCCCCACCCCCCACTGCCCCACCCTCCCCACCATGCCACACACATGCAGACACTTCAGACACTGAAATATAGACACACAGGAATGCAGGCTACACAGCACATACACGCAGGCACACATACACATTCAGACACATACATGGACATAGACAGATACATGCACACAAGTACACATAGACGCACCATACACATGCAGACACACACAGCAGACACAAAGAACTCACACATAGACAAACACGGGTAAACACATTCAGGTACACACCAAAAAACATATGCAGACAATCAAATATGCACAGGCCACATACACACAAATGCAAACACACACACACATGACTAGGTGAACATATATGTACATAAGCTCCCACAGACATGTGTATATATACCTATCAGCCCTCAGCACATCTTCCAACATGTGACATCTAAGGGCAAGCCCAGGTGCCAAGCCTCACCCCTTCCCAAGACCTGTGGAAAATGGGAAATGCTGACAGACTGGGGTGACAGGTCACAGCCTGCTGCATAAAGGGTTCCCCTGACTGATACAGGGGTAACATTTCTGTACATCACCTAGTGTAAGGAAAGAGGATGGCCAGCTCAAGGTCCTTCAGAGACACCCAGATATTCCTCAGATGTTTGAGGTGCCCAGTCTGGGGCAGGTGACCCGCTGCATGGCACAGGTCCCACTCAGGACCCAGCTCTCAAACTACTGGCTCCATCCAGCCTCCCAAAGTGAGAGGGTGATGGATGTCACCCGCTGGCTCCCACCCGCACCACCTTCATCCCCCAGATAGGACGGATACCAACCTGACGCCCAGTAGAGTTGGGGACAGCCATTGTATCCTGGGGTCTAAGCCCGGATCACAGGGAGTGACTTCCCCACACTCCAGCTGACAGTGTGGCTCTGCCCTGCCCCAGTAGCCCCTCTGGCTCCCTGAGGTGAGGAGGTTTTGTTTCCAAGAATGTTCTACATGGAGGTCATGCCCTGGGCCAGCCGCGTGGGACACAGGCATTTCTCATAATCAAAGAACGCGTGGGCTGGGAAGGATTTAGTAGCAGGAGCCTGGCAGGAGCCAGGGAGCCGTGAGGCCCTAGCTTCATCTGCAGCACACAGTAGCAACGTCCTATCTGCTGGACTGCTGCAAGCTGCCATGGTGCCATCTCCGTACAAGACCCTTTTATGTGTGAGATAGTGCTGGGGTCCCCAGGCAGGGTCTGTGCAGGGAGAGCATTGTCTGTTCTGACAAGGTCTTCTCACAGACGCCCCCCAACTCCTCTCTAAGAATCCAGTGTCAAGCAGGAGACAACTCTAAGCCATAAAGCCATACATTGTGAGCTTGCTAAGCTAGGGATAGGGTCTCAGGGGACCAGTCACTCATGTTTGGAGACCCAGTGGACAGTGGCGTGATGCCCTCTTTCTGTGGATTAGTTTTGGGTTTTACAATTTATTTGTGGTTTCGTTCTGTTTTGTCTTGTTTCCCAGAGAGGGTCGAGTTACTGTGCCCAAGCGAGTCTTTAAGTTGTGATCGTCCTGACTTAGTCTAAAGGGAGATCAAACCATAAAACTGGGAGAATAACTGTGACAAAGAATCAAAGGATGGCATGTCTCACATCCCAGATGTGGACTTACTGGGGGCATCCTCAGGAGTGTGGGCTCTGCACGCATAAACAGCTGTGACATACTTGATTTTTACAAGGGTTTCTGGCTTTCTCAAACCAGGTCAAACACAAAGGGCTCACACATCTCTGGTCCTCCCTTGCTGATGTGACAGCCATTTGTGTCCCCTACCCCCCCGGGGCTAAGAAATAAACTCCCTGGGCAGTGCAGGATGGGCACTTAGCATCAAGTTCTGGGTGTGAGGAACATCTGAACTGGAGCCTCCTTAAAGGGTTGAATGAATTCCAAAAAGTTCTCAAAGAAGGATTCATGCCAAGCCGAGAGGTCACTGGCTGGCTCTCTGCACTTGGGGACTCCGGTCTACCAGATGCTCTGCCACCCCCAAAGGCTGTCTTCCCCCTGTTTATGTGGTTTAGTGGAGCCCCTCAGGTGCCAGTGACCGCTTGCCCCCACTGGAGCAAGCCACCCTTGGCACGGTGTTGCCCTTGCCCTGGGGCACTTCTCTTGACTGCCTGTGTTTGCCACCAGCACACCAAGTTACAACTATGCACCCAATCCCGACAAGCACTGGATCATGCGCTACACGGGACCCATGAAGCCCATCCACATGGAGTTCACCAACATGCTTCAGCGGAAACGCCTGCAGACACTCATGTCTGTGGATGACTCCATGGAGACGGTAGGCCCCATCCCTCAGCTCCTCAACCCCCGCCCCCAACAGGCCTCTGCCTTAACCCAGAAACCTAAATCAGAGGACCAAGCACTATATGGACTTGGGCAAGGGGGCTTGGAGCAATCCAGAGGGAGGCCTCTGCCCTCTTGAAATTTTCCCATTAGTCTATGCTGGTTAATGGAGTCACTGGAGCCTTGCTGCTTTTATTTTCTTAAAATAATAATAATAATAATAATAATTTTTTTGAATAGGGTCTCATTCTGTATAGCCAGGCTGTCCTAGAACTCAATGAGCAGCTAAACTGGCCTCTAACCCATAGAGCCTCCTGAGTTCTGGAATTACAAATAAAAGCCACCATGCCCAGCTGCTTCAGTCTCTTTAACAAAAGAAGGAGAAACCCACTCATAATCTCAGCAGCTTTACTGAGCTGTGCACTCAGTACCTGTGCACCGTGTGGTTCGCCCAGCTGAAGTGCACAGTGCAGTGACTGCTCCGTGTGTGCGCTGCCGTGGGAGCTGGGAGCTCCGTTTGCTTCTGTTTTTAAGACACAGTCTTCTGTAACCCAGAATGGCCTAGTACTCACTGAGGATGACCTTGAACCCCTGGCCCCCTGCCTCTGCCTCCCAAGTGCTGGGATTCCAGGTGTGCACCACCTGGTTTATGTGCTGCTAGGGATTGAACTCAGGGCCTGTGCATGCTGGGCGAGCACTGTACCCAATTAAGCCATGTCCACGGCCCTCTGGATTCACATTTACTCTGGGTTGTAGAACCATACCGCTGTAACGCCCCTTCTCTAACCACCCCCCCCCCCCCCTCTCAGCAGGTGCTAAGCTCTTCGTTACTCTGGACATGTCGTGCAATTGGATCATACAAAATATGGTCTTTTATGTGGGGTGGTGGTGGCACACACCTTTAATCCCAGCACTTGGGAGGGGGTATTGGCTTTTTGTCCCCATTTTACCTATCCTAAAGCATATATCAGAATTCCCAGGACCCACAGAATAGAGAGATCTGACTCCAAAAATTCTCATTTGACTTACATACACACACACACACACACACAAACTGGAATGCTAGAATGTACTTGTACACACACACACACACACCTTGTATTGAATCATACTCCTTTGTATGGGATAACAACTCACACACTAGGGATCCATAGCAATCTAAATTTAAATTAATTAAAATACTATAAAATTGAGGCTAGAGAGATGGCTCAGAGGTTAAGAGCACTGGCTGTTCTTCCAGAGGTCCTGAGTTCAATTCCCAGCAACCACATGATGGCTCACAACTATCTATAATGAGATCTGATGCCCTCTTCTGGCCTGCAGGCATACATGCAGGCAGTACACTGTATACATAATAAATAAACAAATCCTTTTTTTAAAAAAAAGTACTATAAAATTTAAATACCATTTTTTTGGTCACACCAGACTTAGTTCGTGTGCTCCACAGCCACGCTGGGCAGCGCAGACCCTCACACGGCCACCATCACAGAAAGTCCTATCCAGCAGCTCTGTTTCAGGCCACACACTCCTGCCCTGGTCACACCTAGCTTCATTCATTCATTCATCCATCCATCCATCCATCCAGTGTCATTTATTGAGGATCAGTGCAAGAGGGTCCCTGCTGCCAGGGAACAAAATAGCAAGACCCCCCTACATGCAACAAGACTCCCACCCTGTGGCGCTTCCATTGTAGTGTGAGGACTGTCTGTGGATGAAGGGACATTGACCCTAAGTGTGAGGGGGAAGTGAGCTTGTGGAGAAGTGGATTTGCCCCAAGGCACGGAGGGCAGAGAGAAGATGGGAGGGATGATGAGACCGGAAGGCTCCAGTCCCTTGCCCCTTGGTTGGCCAGACGCCTCACCTGTAGCCTCTGTTGCAGATTTACGACATGCTGGTGGAGACCGGTGAGCTGGATAACACTTACATCGTGTACACCGCCGACCACGGCTACCACATTGGCCAGTTTGGCCTGGTGAAGGGCAAGTCCATGCCCTATGAGTTCGACATCAGGGTCCCGTTCTATGTGAGGGGCCCCAACGTGGAGGCCGGCTCTCTGTAAGTATGTCACCTACACCTATACCCCAGGTCCCAGGCTCACAGGGAGACCTTGGATTCTGCTTGGCTCTAGAGCTTAGCCCAAGTCTGAGCCACAGTCCCCCAGGGACACAATTTCAGAACAGCTGAGCCAGCCGCACAAGCCAGGAGCTCTGTGCTGTTGTGAAAAGCAGCGAGGTGAGGGTTTGTGCCAGGAAATACCAGAAGCTGGGTGTCGCCGGTGCCTGGGAAGAGCTTTGATCTCCACCCCAACTGGGCAGTCCCTGGTCTGGTGGCTGTTGGGGAGAAACCTCAGGCTTGAGCCGAGAGCCATTATCAGCTGGGCCTGCTCCTTGTGGCAGCGCAGAGCAAGCCATCTGCCTTCCACTCCTTCCTCAAGGGCCGCGTGGGCCATGGACCTCAGCCATTCTCCTTGACTTAACCTTTGAGATGGCAACCTGCAGCAGAAATGCTAGCAGGAGGCAGAGATGCAAGGAGGGTTGGTAATCGTGGTGGCCTCATCCCTGTAACAGCTGAGGTGGGGGACATCAAGGACACCAGGTGTGTGCAGAGCACGGGGCTTGCGCAGCAGCCCTCGGCATGCCTTCAAAGCCAGCGAGGGGTGGACACAAAAGAAAACTCCAGTAAGACGGGGCTAACCACCTGTCCTCATACCCCGTCCCTCTGTCACCCCGCCAGCTAGCCATGGGCTGGGCTGGGCATTCTCACATGGATAGCCACTGAGTGGATTACCCAGCAGTCGTTGACTAAGATGTGATCCCAGGAGTGGGGGTTGGGGGTCCCCTTGTTAAGAGCTAAACGTGAAGATCAGTATCACTTGGCTGTCTGGAGGAAGCTCTTTCTGGGTGGAGGACAGCAAGGGCTTAGGGGCCAGACTATGCATTCCCAGCTAGTGTGAATCTACAAGAGGGTGGACATTTGCCCTAGAGGCACAGGGGGTGGCCTTAGGGCAGGTAACCTGGCCAGCTCAGCACCTTGGTAACAAAGGATGATCCAGCTGGAACTCCCCTCCGTGAAGGTCGGGGTGGCGTGATGGGAGCTTCCTCTCTCACGGACAGTCCTCCCTCCACCTCCAGCTGTCTCTGTTCCAAGCCAAGCTGTCCTCTGGGTGGCCAAGTCTCCAATCTCTCTGTCCTCAGGAATCCTCACATCGTTCTCAACATTGACCTGGCCCCCACCATTCTGGATATCGCCGGGCTGGACATCCCCTCAGACATGGATGGGAAGTCTATCCTCAAGCTGTTGGACTCAGAGCGGCCAATGAACCGGTGAGAAGGGCGCAGGACAAACCCAGGGAAGGAGGGGACTCCCTGGCCCATGTGAATTCAGCCAAACCATGGGGAACTGGGAAGGCCACTAGCATCAGGAACCTAGGTGCCCCAACACTAACCCATGAGATAGCAAAGATTCAACCCTCTCTGGGAGTTAAGGACCTTCCAAAGTTAAAATGGTGGAAAGCCTGAAGTACAGTAGCCACTGTGTAATCACAGGGGCATGGAGACCGTGTTATGTGCCCGGGAATCCCAGCAAGTTTGCCCCCATAGTTCGCCAGCAAAGGGTACTTACATTATCAGAGTCCTAGAGAGGAAGATGATAACCAAGAATTCAGACTCTTTGTCGTGATGACTATGGCTTTATGGCCCTGGTGATGGGTGGTGTGACTGACAGGAACATGTTCCAGGTGTCCTGAGGCTGCAGAAGGAAGCAAAGCAGAGCAGTGAAACAAAAAAATAAGTGGAAGGAAAAGATGGGTTGAGATGAGGGACCAGAAAGGCAGGAGCGACCCCTGGTGGTCAGGACTGGAAACTACCTGTCTGGCTAACAAGTCACCATGCTGGTGTCATCCTTTGCCCTGAGCCTTGCCCTGGCTTTCTTCCCAGAGAGCCCAGCCCTGAAGTCTACATTGGCTACCCTGAAAGGAGGTACATCCTCCGATTGAGAGAGCTGGAAGGATGTGAAATACTCATACAGAGTGTGGGGGGGCACACTCTGAGACACACCCTGAGAATTGGGGGACAGAGTAGAATGTTGTCTCTCAATGCCCCCCACCTATGAAATGGAGAAGACAGCACTATATTATACACACAGGCCGTGTACAGAAACCTGATCCTAATGGGTCAGAAGGAATTGACCCTCTACAGATAATCATTAGCCAGAACTTGGGGAGTGTTGTCTCTGCCACATTTTGGGGCCTAGGGCTCCTAGGAAACTCACACACACACACACACACACCACACACACACACGTAACCGAGGTGACTTCAACCAACACCAGAGAGGCATTCAGAAATACATCTTGGAGAAGTGGCCCTGCCCACGGGGCTGTGGGGGACCTTTCACCAGTGTCCACTGGTCACTCACAATGACTGCCACAGCCCTGGGGCCTGGGGCACCTGTGGACAGGGCTGGACCTGCTTGTTTCCTAGGTTCCACTTGAAAAAGAAGCTGAGGGTCTGGCGAGACTCCTTCCTGGTGGAGAGAGGGTGAGTTCGGGGCAGGGAGGTCGGGCCTTGCTAGGAGCTCCTGCAGCCGCAAGACTGGGAAGGGTAACATTGATTGCTATGCTGGTGACTGGGGACTCGGGCTGTCTGTCTAAAGTTCCAGTCATGATCAGGTGACTGATGCAGAACTCTAATCTGAAGGCTGCATGTCTCCCCCTTTCAACCTATTTGGCAGAGCCTGTATGGTGTCTTCCTTGCTTATTTATCCCAACTCAGTCCATCTAGAATGAACCACTTCTAGAATCTTCCCATTAAAATCTAGATGTGGGGCTGGAAAGATGGCTCAGTGGTTAAGAGCACTGGCTGCCCTTCCAGAGTTCCTGAGTTCAACTTCCAGCAACCACAAGGTGGCTCACAGCCATCTATACTAGGCTCTGATGCCCGCTTCTGACACAAAGATATCCATGTAGAGCGCTCATAAATAAAGAATACACAAATAAATTTAAAACCCACGTCCTCCGCAGCTAGACATACGTCCTCCGCTGTAGGTCCCCACAGAACTGAGTGGGGCTTGCAGTCTAGGCTAGCACAAGTCATCCCAGGGGTCCCCTAGTTCAGCCAGCCCCTCATCTCCCTCAGCAAACTGCTCCACAAGAGAGACAGTGACAAAGTGGACGCTCAGGAGGAGAACTTCCTGCCCAAGTACCAGCGCGTGAAGGACCTGTGCCAGCGCGCCGAGTACCAGACAAGCTTGCGAGCAGCTGGGGCAGGTGAGGAGCTGGCCCACATCCCCCTGGGCCTCTAGGGTGTGGTTCCTTGGTTACCGGGAGTCTCTGATCCCCGTCAGACTAGCAGTGTCCTCTGGGTGTGTGACCAGCAGGCAGGCTGATGGCAAACAGCATTGCCTTCCTGCTGACTTCTGTGCTGTCCTTTTTGTGGCTGTCTTGCCATTTACAGGGGGATTAGGTAATGACCTTCAAGATTTTTGTTTTGATAAATTGATTGCAAGAGAAACACTAAGAACAAGTGTAATCCAGGTGGTCTCCAGGGAGAGCAAGGGCTGGTGTTCAGAGAGCCCAAAGGAGGCTTTTCCAAAATGGGCTGTGGGGTGCAACAGTTCACTGGGCATGAGCCGCAGAGCGTAGGGAGATGGGAAGGATGGAGTGAGACAAGAGAGAGCCTGTGGGCATGTGGTGTGAGCAGGAGTGGGGCTCCAGGGGCACGAGGGCTGCAGGAAAGCTCTGGTATAATAGACTCTGGCAGCCAGGAGAGCAGATTGGTGGGGTAGAGGGTAGAACAAGACATAGGGCTAAGTATCACAGTGCCAGTTCCCCCCAGCCGTGTGACCCGGGGCAAGGTCCCGACTTCTCTCATGGCAGGGTGAGGGACACACGGGTGTGCCGGAAGAGAGTGTGGGGCTGAGAAAGAGCAAGGCCAGCAGGGAAGGAGATCCGGGCAGACTATACCAGGATTATCAGCCTGGGACCTAAAGATCAGGCCTGGGAAAGTTTTAAATGGGAGTGACATGACCCTGAAAGAGGACTGTTAGGCAGGCAGGAGCAGCCACACTGGGACTGTCTTGCTGGATGGCAATGGCAGGTCCAGCTACCTGTGAAGGAGAGAGGAGCAGGCCCTTGGAGGTGGCAAGGGTATGACATTTGCCAAGCTGAGCATGGGCAGGGAGAAGGGAGAGGTGGGTATATTAAGCAGGATGCCCGGGGCCCCGGTTACTCTGAAGCCCTGCTGTGTCCCGCAGAAGTGGCAGTGTGTGGAAGATGCTTCCGGGACGCTGAAGCTGCACAAGTGTAAGGGCCCCACGCGGTTTGGTGGTGGTGGCGGCGGCGGCAGAGCCCTCTCCAACTTGGTGCCCAAGTACTATGGGCAGAGCCGCGAGGCCTGCAGCTGTGACGGTGGCGGGGACTACAAACTGGGCCTGGCTGGACGCCGCAAACTCTTTAAGAAAAGTAAGTGTCACGGGCCTGGCCAAACTAGGCAGGAGGAGCAGCTAGGGCCCGGGCCATGTGAACTTTCAAACAATTCCAGACACTTGCCTCCAAGCCTGGGTGTGTCCTCGGAGCACATGACACAGCCAAATCTCTCCCAAGCCACCATTCAAGAGAGCAGCAGGGATAGGCTAGCCACTAGGAGGCTAGAAGTGTGGACAAGGGACCAAGGCCAAGCACATGGGGCCAGCTGGACACTCTAGGATGGGTGTCTCCTTCCAGATGGGACCCTGTGGTCTGGAGAGGGCAGAAATGAGGTGGTCAATTTCATGGTCTCAAATCTCTCTCACATGGTCACTCTAAAGGTGAGAGAAACAGACAGACAGCTGAGGGCCAGACAAGAAGCCAGGTGGCATGGACAGGCCTCTGTGTCAATGGAGGAAGTGGTCAGGTCTAGATGTGACTTGAGGGACAAGACATCGGACCATGTGGTCAGTCTACTTTCAGAGTCCACACTGGCAGACTCACCTGCTCCCAGAATGCACCTGTGACCCATATGAGTGGAGAGGGGGCATCTTGCAAGAGTTAACTCTCTCCTTTTACCACCTAGTCCAAGCAGGGAGGGGACTGGGGGGGTGGACTCAGATGTCAGCCCCAGGTGGGAGTGTCTTTACCCACAAAGTTGTCTCACCAGCTCTCCCGAAACCCTCCGGTCACCTGCTGTTCAGCCTGCCTGGTGTAACACCTCTCCAGGATCCAGGCCCTGCTTCCAGAGACAGATCTCCCAAGTCCACACATCAAGCGTCCCAGTCTTGATTGAAGACCCATGGCCAGGATACCTGGTTAGCCTGTCCCCAGCCTCTCTAACTTGTCCCCTCCGACACCCACAGAGTACAAGACCAGCTATGCCCGTAACCGCTCCATCCGTTCCGTGGCCATTGAGGTGGATGGTGAGGTATACCACGTAGGCTTGGATAGCGTGCCCCAGCCCCGGAACCTTACCAAGCGGCACTGGCCAGGGGCCCCAGAAGACCAGGATGACAAGGACGGTGGCAGCTTCAGTGGCACTGGCGGCCTTCCAGACTATTCCGCCCCCAATCCCATTAAAGTGACCCATCGGTGAGAGCCCAGGTGGAACAGGGGCAGGCTGGACCCTTCTCCACCCCTCAGGGCCACTCATGACCCCCCCCCCCCTCTTCAACAGGTGCTACATCCTCGAGAACGACACAGTCCAGTGTGACTTAGACCTGTACAAGTCCCTGCAGGCTTGGAAAGACCACAAGCTGCACATCGACCATGAGGTTCGGCTACTGGGGGCAGCACAGTCGGGTGCCACAGGCAGCATCCATAGGGAGGGCAGGGAGACCTGGCCAAGAGAAGAAGAGTGGTTCCCACCCCCAAATCCATGACCCCAGAACGGGAATCTGAGTCCCAGGATCTGATAGCCAGCCACAGGGCCAACTCAGACTCAGCTGGCTGAGGACAACATAGCCTGTCTAGACCCGCAAGATGTTTCTGATAGAGTTTGTCCTTTCTACAGCCTTGGTGAGCTCCCCTGGAACAGGAGGACTCTGGTCCTTCAGGGAATCCTAGCTGAGGGGAAAGGGAACCCTCTTCCCCAGGCAGAAGCACGAATGTAGGCATGGCTGTACCTTTGCCACCACCTTTGCCCTGTGATTTCTAGTTCATCTCCTGTTGCCCCCTCAGATTGAAACCCTGCAGAACAAAATTAAGAACCTGCGAGAGGTCAGAGGTCACCTGAAGAAGAAGCGGCCAGAAGAATGTGACTGCCATAAACTCAGGTGTGGGAGCGGGCAGGGTGGCACAGGATCCAGGATCCACCCCTCACCCCCACCTCTCCACCCCCACAAACACTAACTCCCCTCTCCTTCCCGGCCTCTTTCCTTGCTTTTTAATTGCATCTTTGCCTGTCAAGATTAAGGAGTCAATGATAACTCTCCCCGGGGCTCACAGACTCTGGTGGCAGCTCTAACAGGAGGCGAGGTCTTGCCTTGAACAGCTGGCTTAGGCAGGAACACTGCTTCTGCTCACTGCCTTTGGGAACTTCTGGGCTGAGGGACTCGAGGTCCCTGCTACCACTCAGGTTCTGCCCGTGAGAACATCCCACACGGAAAGATCCTGTCTGCAGTCACTGTCCGGTGTGGTGGTCATAGCACACATATGACTACGGAATGTGACGCCAGGATTTTACTTTACCCTGGCCGTCCAGGATCAGACCTCGAACTCAGCAATGTGCCAGCCTGTCTCCAAGAGTGCTGGAGTTAATGGTGTGTGCCACCTCCACCACCACCCACTCCCAGCTAATTTTTTTTGAGAATTTTACTCGATTTAAACTGAAGTAGGCATACTGCTCTGAACACCTGAGCTGACTTGTAGGGCCTTGAAAACTCAGGTTCCCAAGATCCCCTTCTAAGCATTCGGTACATGTCTTACTGGGAAGTGACCTTTCAAGGTCAAGGCTGAGACCACCTGAAGCACGTCTCAGCTTCCAGTCTGGATTCAATTATACCCACTCTGACCATGTATATGGTCTAGCCTGGGGCATCCAAGACAAGCGTGGAGCTGGCATGCTGGGGAGTGTAGTCCCACTACATGAGAGAAGGGCATAGGGGAGCCCAGGAAACCCATTGCCTACCTGCCAGAGTGCCCTGCGAGGCTCCTGACTCTTGGGGGTTTATTTATTTTGGGGGGTGTCTGTTGCAGTTACCACACCCAGCACAACGGCCGCCTCAAGCACAAAGGCTCCAGCCTGCACCCTTTCAGGTAAGGGTAGGGACCGACCACAGGGGTAAGGTGTGCGGCTCTCAGAGACCCGACATGGAAAAGACAGAAGACCCCCTTGATTTCCCCCAGGAGGTGAGGTCTGTGCCCCTTGGAGAGGCTGGCCCCAAGTCCATACAAAGACCTCTGGAGGCCTCACTGTGGCTGGTTATGGTGCTGCAGCCACACTAAGCACTGGGCACTCAGGAAGGGGGGCACATGGTGTGAGCCGGGATCCTGACAGCCACCTCACTTCGCAGGCTGCAGGGTGCCTGAAGGAAGCTAAGGGAGGAGAAAGGCCCTTGGGGTTGACAGTGGGGCTTAGAGTCCTTTGATGACTGCCCAACCCCGAGGGTGGACCACAAAGCTGGGGGTCATTGATCCTCTGTGCCCCCCCCCCAGGAAGGGACTGCAGGAGAAGGACAAGGTGTGGCTGCTGCGGGAGCAGAAACGGAAGAAGAAACTGCGCAAGCTGCTCAAGCGGCTGCAGAACAATGACACGTGCAGCATGCCAGGCCTCACGTGCTTCACCCACGACAACCACCACTGGCAGACCGCGCCTCTCTGGACGCGTGAGCATGCAGGGGCACGCAGGGGACGGGAGGCCTGTAGATAGCCACCTACCTTCCCCAGGCTTCAGAGGGCCAAACTTCTGGACCCTGGAGGTGTCTTAGAAACCTGTGCCTGGTACCAGCCTGTCGCTTGGCATTTGAGAGACTGGCTCAGGGAAGCTGGCAGACTTGTGTTTCTGCGGACACACTTGGAACATGCTTGCTTCCTTCCACAGTGGGGCCCTTCTGTGCCTGCACCAGCGCCAACAATAACACATACTGGTGCTTGAGGACCATCAATGAGACCCACAACTTCCTCTTCTGTGAATTCGCGACTGGCTTCATAGAATACTTTGACCTCAGTACAGACCCTTACCAGGTACAGATACTGCCAGAGAGATGGGGAGGTGGGAGCGCATAGCACACAGGCACCACCAGACACCTACACAGTCTCCTTCAGAAGGGCCAGAGACGTTTCCACCAGGTCCCTAAGACGGGAAGAGTGAGTTCCAAGGCCACGTGGAGTCTGGGACTCTGGCGAGTCAACGTGTGTCTCCCTCTATTACCCTCACTCTGATCTATGGTACAGCTTTTCCCTCGCCCTTGGCCACACACAAGGCTCAGCAGGCACTTCTGTGGACGCTTAGAGCAATGGAGCTACAGGGTCAGGACACTCTGGCCTGGCACAGGCTGTGCAGGCAAGCAACCCTCACACCCAGCATCCACTCAAGGCAAGCTCTGTGCCTTGCTTTCCTATGGCAAGCAACCTAGGCACAGATATGATTGAAATGGCTCTGAGCCACACGAGATAAGCACAAGCCACAGGGCACCTTTCCATCTTAGCTGTTTTGGAGAGTAGCCTCTGTAATGTCCAACTGTTCAACCGCATTCAAAAAGCCTGAAGCATCTTCATGCAAAGTGACTTCAGTAGCCACAGCCTGGCAGTCTTCCTTCTGATAGGCTCGGCCCGTCCATACTTTACCAATGAGAGCTCCAGACAATGTCAGTCAGTGATCATCAGCAGCTGCCAGACTAGGCAAGGCCTCCACACCCCTGACCCACCTTTGTACCTAGTGGCTGCTTTCCCATGGGGGGAACAAGAGCGGGCTTTACGAACAAGGCTTAGAAAGTTCTCTCCCAGCTAATGGGAAAGCTCCAGACACCTAGTGGGCAGCTCCAGAATTTCAAGGTTAAGGATATGGACATAGCCTATCTTCTCCATTTCCTATCCCCACGAAGCAGACCTGGCAGAGGGGATATGACCCTTCGTCTCACCCCTCCACACTGTGGCTCTTGCAGAAGTGGAGCGTAGGTGTAAACAGTATCCCCATAGTGCCTCTGCTCCCAGCCCACCTGAGTTAAGTGCCATGGTTTGAAGAGGAGATGGAGGTACGGGGTCCTGTAGCACAAATAATAAAAACCCAGAGACAGATAATGGGGTTCAGCCTGAAGATCAGAAAAGCAAAGCAGCCAAGCCACCAGAGAGCTCTTACCTCAATGAAATCTTCAGACTGAAAGAGAGCGAGTTCCAGTCTCATTCCGTCTTATATTCCTCTCTAGTACTGGGATTAAAGTGCACCACCACCACCCAGCCTCTATGGCTAACTAGTGTGGCTACTGGATAAAAGGTGTGTGCCACCACTGCCTGGCCTGTATGGCTGACTAGTGTGGCTGCTTTGCCCTGACCTCCAGGCAAGTTTTATTTATTAGAATACAAATGAAATATCACTGCAGGGTCCCAGGACCTTCCCTGTTAACAGCCACCCTTTCCCACCAGCTGATGAACGCAGTGAACACGCTGGACAGGGATGTCCTCAATCAACTGCACGTGCAGCTCATGGAGCTGAGAAGCTGCAAAGGCTACAAGCAGTGCAACCCCCGGACCCGAAACATGGACCTGGGTAAGTAGGGGTCCCAGTGCGGAACCTGCAGACAAGAGCTTAGGTCATGTCTGACCCAAAAGTGAGCCCAAAATCACAGGGAAGGGTCCAAGTCTCTTCTAAGTCTAGACAAAGGATGGGGAAGGCTATAAACACTTTCTGGCTTTCACGGGGCTGTGCTTCCCGAGAGCTGAGAGCCTTTACCATCGATACCGGACACAAACTTCTTTCCCACGTCCTCCCTTTTGTTGACTATCTAAACAGAACGTAATCCTGTGAGTTAAGGAAGCAAATATATGCGCGAGATACGGAGCTGGCATTCTGCTCAGAGCAAGGGTCCATACGGGGAAGGCTTTGGCTTGAGTGGAGTGAGACAGGATCACTGGGGCTCTGTGATAGATCAGGGCTGACCACCGTAGAGGAAGCAGTCACCTTTTGAGAAAACATGGCATCTGAGAAGTAGAAGAGGCATAAACAAGCCCAGTGTGGCGGTGGAGAGTAACATGTGACATGCAGGGTCAGCCAACCATCCTGTACAGGCTTTGCAGGCCACGGAGAAAGGTTTAGACTTTAATTGAGATGGCTTCAGGAGCTGATAGGAGGGTTTAAATTTGGGCAGTGAAAGTCAACATTTAAAAAAAGGACAGTGATTACTAAGTAGAGGATGAAGCTGGATCCAGTATAAAGAGCAGCACATAACAGTTATCCACGGAGACTTGGGGCTGTGACTCAGTATGAGAGATGATAAAGGACTTGAGGTGTGGTACTGAGGGCCACAAGACATGGGGGTGGTGTGGAGGTAACAGAAGAGGGGGAGATACAGGCTACTCCTGGGTTTTCTGAGGGGTAGGAAGAGGGCAAAGTCAGCAGCAAAGTTCAGGGTGCCAGCTGGATGCATGAAGAGGGGAACCATTAGGAGAGTGTCATGTGCGTATTAGTCACAGCCAAGTGCAGAGGGGACAACCGCAGAACCCTTGGTCGTCTGTCCTGAGAGGCCCCCGATTCCCATCAGGAAAGTGGGAAGTGGAGCAGACAGACCCAGATGTCGCAGTCTACGTTATGATGTGGGGAGGTCCAGAGTGGCTACAGTGGTGGCAGGAGACACCTGACCCTACCCAAGCACTTACTGCTACTTGGTGGTGGCCATGCAGTCTCATCTAAGTACTGTGCTAAGCACAGAACCAAGTGATGCGTGGGAATTCTGAGGCAACCCTAGCCCCAGCTCAGAAGTGAGCAATGTGAACCCAGTGACTGACACATGCTCGGGTCCTCTTATCCTCAGGAATTCAGAGTGCAACCAACAAGGGGCCCTCACCCACCCACAGCCAGTGAGTCCCGTGCGGCACTAGGACCCACACCTGTGCCTACTTCCCCACTAAGGCCATTGAGAATGAAGGTGTCCACAAGGCCACCTAGCATACTAAAGGGGTCTTCATCATTCACCCCACTCTACTTGAGCAAGGGACGCTAGTGACATCCTGGCACTGGCATTTGTGACAAGCCAAAGATGGTTTACCTGTCTTCCTTAGCAGTCACAAAGCCTGCTGATGCTCTGTACATTTTACCTTAAACGGTTCCTATTCTGTCCATCTCTCACTTAGGACTCAAAGATGGAGGAAGCTATGAGCAATACAGGTATTTGGTTTTGTTACTTAAGTTTGGGCTAAGTTTCCCATCTTGACTTCTATTTTTATGATTGTACCTATTGAGAAACTGTCTACCGAAGTGTCACCTCAGACAGCATCTTTGCACAGTTCGGGGATGGGAGCTGAGGGGGGGAACGCAACGGTACAGGGGCGGGGCTGAGGGGTGGAACACGACGGTACAATCTTAGTGATAGTTAACACAGATCTTCCTTTGGCACCTGAAAATGTAGGCAATTTCAGCGTCGAAAATGGCCAGAAATGAAGCAGACCTTCTTCCAAATCACTGTGAGTTGAAAGAACCAGTCTGCAGACAGGCAGAAGTTGGTTCTGACTTGCTAGTTTCTGGTTTGTTTGCTATGGTCTGTTTTTTTGTTGATTGTTGTTGTTTTTGTTTTGTTTGTATTGTGTATGTGTGTTTTCTGGTACTAGGGGTTGACAGCCAGGAGTCATTCATGCTAGGCAAGAGCTCTACCACCCAACACCACCGCAGCCTTGTCTCCTTTCTCTGGGGCTGTTCTTCATGGTAGTATCTTCATTACCCTCTGTTCCCGCACTCGGAGGGGAGCAAAGTAATAGCTGTTTTTCCTGTAAGATAATGCGAATATTATTTCCTAATTTGAAAATTAATAGCCTCATCCTAATAGGGCGCTCTGTAGTAATTCTGCATGGCTGAGCTATGGACAGTAGTTCGAGAAGGGACTGTCGGAAGGGGCAACAGTGAACGACACCCTTGAAGCCGTGGCTGCAGTGTATGCCCGTCTCAGCGGAGTGGGCGGTCACGGGCCATGTGGGAGAACCTCAAGTCTATGGGGCAGCCAATTGGCTCCAAGGGGTGTAGATACAGCTTGCCAGATTCTCCCCAAAATGCAAATGGTGTTTGCTTTAGACTGACAGCTCACTTGTCCACTCCCCCTCTGCAGTGATCCACCCTGGCCCACCCATATCCCTCCTCATGCATGTCAATCTCTGTGGCTTCACGAGGACAGTAATGGGTCAGCTTCCAGAACATGCATCTCAAATCCTTAGCCCACAGTTCTACCCAGACCCTTAACAAATATCACTGAGTCGCTAAGTGAGCCATTAAACCGTGAGGCAACTGGGTGGAACAATTCCTCCTCACCAGTACAACACTCCTGTCCATCAGCCACACCCCTCAACCCAAGCTTTAAGTGTAGGGCTGGTTTAAAGGTCTGAACAGCATGGCAAACCAAAGGCTGAGAAGTGTGTTTTGTTCTGCAGGGGACAGCTTTGGGAAGGCTGGGAAGGTTAAGCGGCTATAGAGAGGAACCTCCAAAACCAGAGGCCTGTGTTGGCTGCCCAGGCCGGTGCAAAAAACATGATTCCCAGTGCTGGAACTGGGAGGCCTGACAGGAGGCAGGGCCTGCTCTCTTGGACATGAAATCCTTGAGGACTGCGCCCAGACTTCTCCGGACCCCATTTTTCTTTTTGCCCTGCTTTGCTTTGGATCAAACTTCACCAGCTGCTCAGAAAACATTCTCACGTCTGGAATCTCTGTCAGCCCCTCTCGGAGCTCTCGGACGGACAACAGGACTGATTTCCATGGATCTCCTCCAGGGATGAAGTTGCTGGGATGTTTTTTTTTTTTAAGTCGTATAAGAAAACAAGCTTGTTTTAACCTCTTATTCTTGGAGAAAAGCACGGATATGGGCAACCCCGGGTGCTGCCGACAAGGCAGTCTGGCCGTGAGTCAGTAGCACAAAAAGCAGCACGTTCACCTGGCCGGATGACCCACTGCCTCTGAAGCTGCCTTTACTGTACATATGTGACCGCTCACATGTAACCAACACAGGGACTTTAGGGGAATCTCACTAATACAAAATCCCGTTCTCAAGAGTCGTGGTGTCAATAAACGCTCTGTGGCCAGTGTCAACAAAAATCCCTCGAGCTTGTGGACATTTCTGTTCCCACCCAGGATCCATTCCTTTGTTATCCAGCCCAGAACTCATGTTTTCTAAGGTACCGAACACCCAAGCTGATGTGTGTCCTGTGTTTTAATGACATTGTATTTGTAAAGAAATTTTGTAGTATAAGCACCATCTTACAGTGTTCATACCCCCAGCCAATGACTAGCTACTGGTATGAAAAAAAAAATCTTTGAATTTTTGTAAAAGGTTATGTTGGGACTTTTCTTTTTGCTGTCTTTTATTTTTTTACTTTTTCTTTAAGCGTTCAGGATACTGCCGGTGCCTCTGGGAAAGGGCGCACCTTCAGCTGCAAGGGCTTTGGAGAAGCAGAGGGTTGCACGTTAATATTAAACCTACCATGCTTCACGGGGCTGCACAGGTAAGTCCACCAGCTCTGGGGCATCTGGAAGTCTGTTTCTCGGGCAACAAGGCCTGCACTCATCCAACCCTTGTTAAACCAAGTAGGGTGACCCGGTCCACGTGACTGCCAGAAAGCTAGGGTGGGTAGAGGTGGGAAAGGTCAACCCACCCCATGTCCAGCAGAGGGCACTCATGTTTGTCTAAAATGCTTGAAAGGCCTGTTTTGACCTCACAGACACATGGGTGTCCTTATTCCTTCGCCCTCTTCCACCCCTGACCTGGACACTGGAGGAGAGGACCAGCATGCTTAGGCTGAGGTTTAAATAGAAACCTTTATTTACAAGAGCATCCAGACAGTCAGCAAGGCATCCAAAGCTCACTCCAACTGAGTCACCCATGGGTTTCGATTCCTTGCAGGGTAAAGAATGGCTCCCTTTTAGTGACACAACATAAACTTGATTAACCCCAAATTTGTTCTCAGTGGTTGTCACTTCCCTGAGAATTTACTGCTCTTGGAACAACATTCATCTTCTTCAAAACTCCATATATTCAAAGGAAGGGAAAAGGGGGGAGGCAAGAACAAAAGAGAACAATGCCCTGCTTTTTAAGTCATCCGCACCGGAGGTGAGAACACCCCCCTGCTGCTTCATATGGCAGGATCACAGGTGCAGCTAGCCTAGAGACTAGCTCCTGTAACACCCCACTCGGGAACAATTCACGGCTCCCTCCCTCAGATAGAAAGGGCATAGACTGGCATGTGGGTAACTGGCAACCCTCACGATGGTCCAGCTGCATCTGCCTCAAGAAAACATCTAGGATGTGAAGCCATCATCTTCTGCAGTACCCACTGCTACACACCCCCAGCTCCGCTCAGACTTTAATCCTGATGAGCGGAGATAGGGCTGCTTGATGACAGGGCATCAGTTCAGAGAGAAAGCGGGGTCTAATACCAAAAGGACAGCTTCATTTATTTTTGAAGAAACATGTTTCCTTAATATCATTTGATCTTCATAAAATATATTTTTTATTTATATATCTTTGGATTCAGCAAAAAAGTAGGTACTGGGAATGTCCCACATCATAAAAGCAGATGGAAAGATAACTTATACTGTTTGCCCAAGAGACACCTAGATTTAAAGAGGGGCCAGGGAGGAGGGGGAGGCGAGGTAGGCAACAGGAGTACAAAGAGAATGATCCAAAAAGACTAAAGGGCAATTCAGGTAAAAACAAATGATCCCAAAGACTATTAAAGAATTTTGAATTTGCACCAATAAAAATAAGTAGAAAATATAAAAACATAATAAACTTCCATTTTTCCCCATACAAAAAAGGGGTGCCAACCAGTTAGCCTGGCATTGGGGTGCTGAGGAAAGGATCACAAAGTTGGATCTTAAGTGTCTTTAGAAGAGATGGGAGCACCACTGTGGGCTACACAGTCTAAGCAAGGACGTCTCAGCCACACCAGCCCAGCTCAGAGAGTCACCCGTGAAGCACAGAGACACAATGGAAGCTTACGGATTTACAATCTGGGGCAGTAGGTCAGTCACAGGGGGAATCCCATCATGACCTAACGTGTTGGAAAGCCAAGTCCATCCTTGAGGTGGCTCTAGAAATGTAAGCTTCACTTGTTTGGAGATAGAAGAGTGAGGTGAAGCTCCCTTCAGGGATACCGAGAACAAGTGGCTAAATGCGTGGCTTTTAAAAAGTAACTGGCTCTCAGAAAATGACACCGGACTGGCAGAGATACCTGAAAGCCATACATAGTCAGGAATCGAATTTCACTTCATTGTTTGAACCTAAGCAAACCCAAATAAAGGGCACAAAATTTGGTTTTCCCCTACTCCAAACTGCTAGAAGAGGCAAGAGAAGTGGCGGGGAGGGCTAGCGAGGCTCTAGGCCCACCCTCTGACTCAACAGCACGGGCAGGGCCTGGTTCTGACTCAGCATCCTGGTGCAGAGAGGTAGAGAGAGACCCCATTGAGCAGGACAACGGGAGAGCTGAGCAGACTCGGACCACACGGCAAAGCCCCCCAGCAACCAAAATCACTCATCAGAGATGATGGGCTGCATACTCAAGTTGTCTGAAACGATTATCAATTAATTTTACGGACAGCTTAAAATGCAAAAAAAAAATTTTTTTTTTTCAATTTGCTTTTTTTTTTCTTCCAATTCTGGGTTGTTTTTTTTAAAAGGCTCCATTTCCCCTATATCTATTCTTTCCCCCAAATTAACAAAGTGCGTAGTTTTTCTGGTAAAAAGTTTTTAAAATTTTAAATGCTACATCTAACAAATGATCACTTTAAAAAGTCTTGGATTAGGAGGACTGAAGAGTGAGGCCTTCACTCTTAGGGTGAGGCAGGAAAGCTTGCAAGCAGCCCGTCCTCCCCCAGGCTGTGGCCTTCTGGATGTCTACTCGCTTGTAGCCTCACTGCATGGAGTTCACAGAAATCGACAATGTTAATATTAGCTCACAAACTCTGTAAAAATGAGCTGCTGTGACCTACAAAAAAAGGTATGTACATATTTTTTACATAATACAATATCTTAAAAGATCATATTACAAAAGGAAACCTATTCACCAGAAAACACTGCGAGCTTCTGATTCAGAGTGCAGTACCTGGCCTTGGGTTTCACAAGTTTATTTCAAAGCATTATTGCTCTACCATATAGGCAAAGGGTGACGCAAGCAGTACTTGAAAGAAAACAACAAACAAACAAAAAACAATCATGTTCTTGTCCTAACAGATTAGTGCAGACACAAAACCAGGAATGTGGCTCGCCATTCCTCCACACCCTTGGGGAATATTGCATTTTCTCCACAATTTCTTAAGTAAAGTGCACTTGGCTGCACCATTAGCATGGGAAATTAAATATTGTGATCTCATTTTCCCTTCTGCAAAGCCATTTAACAGCAATGACAAATCCTGAGAATTACAGGGTATTGGGACCTCATCAAGAGAAACCTAAGACGGACAGACTCTAGGGACCACACCTGTAAAGGACAAGAGCACAGGAACGCGGGTTCCCCTGGACAGAAGAGCGACACAGAACTACTACTCGGTGACAACACTCCTTAAAGGCAGGACTGTGCTCCCCGCCAGTGCTACAGGACAGAAACCCTAGCCACCTAGATTATGTGAAGACTTTGGCTGGTGAGGCAGGAGGAAGTGACACAGGAGAACGGTTTGCTTACGAAATTCCTGTCTCCAGAATCACGTCCCCATGAGGCAGAACACCATGGCCACACGAGGCAGGGCATCAGGTAGACAGTGCGCTTCAGCTTGGGACCCAGTTATGCTCAATAACAGCACTCGGGACACTCGGTGGTCAAGCTGTCCGCCTAGACAGTGACTCGTTACCCCAGATGAGCCTGTGCAGTGAGGGATTTCCTTATTGGTTCCCAGCAGGGAGATGTCAGCAGTATTTCTGTTAACAAAGAAAACAGTCAGCACAGCGGGAAAACCATCCCTCCTTCTGCACACTCTGCCAGGCACCACTGTGACTGGTTCTTTAGAATCTTTAGAATCCAACACAAATACCTAATAAATAACCCAGGACCTTCAAACCAAATGCTTTTCAAAACTGTAATCTGTGTAAGTTATATATCCTAGTTAAGTTACACAGACCACCTTGGCAGGGTTTCTGGGTCTAAATAGAGAAGGAAAACCCTTTTTGGAGAGTTAAGAGTAGATACCCATACCTGCTCAGGACCCATGGGCATGCCAGACATGGGCATGGGGGTCATGTTCATCTGTCCCAGGTGGCCGCCACTGTTGTTCATGTGCACCATGCTGTATGCTGCAGGGGTCCCTGGGGAGCAAACTGCTGCTGGGGAAAGGAGCTGGAAAAAAAAGGGGGGGGGGGGGATGCTGCTTCCAAATCAATCCAGACTACAGGGCACACAGACTATCACAGATGTCAGATGTCCCTCTGCCTAAGCAGAAAACATCAGAGAAAGAGCATGTGGTTCTTGTTTTGTTATGGTCTTGGTGGTGCTTGAGACAGGATCTCACTGATACCTCTGGTTCCCTGTGTGACCTCAAACTCAGAGATCCTCCTGCTTTCTGCCACCCAAGTGCTGGATGACTGCCACCACTCCTGGCCTGAGGAAAGTTCTTCTGGTGTTCACAGCTGTTAGGAACTCAGCTTGCTCACAGAAATGGGCATGGGACAAAGCAACCAACCCGGAGTAAGCCAAGCCTCGTTGATCTCTCCCGCCAAAGTGTGACTGAGAAACAGTCCATGCCTCCAGCGCTAGGGTGTAAAGATAAGTCACACTCCTTACCTGCTTTCTGGCCAGGTTTCCCTGATGGCCACCCCTTCATCTCTGAGGACTGATACATGGGTGCAGTCTGAGGATGCTGCACCATGGCATTCTGGGAAGGCCCCATTCTTGATGACAATCATTGCACTAGGAGGACTAGACACTCGACCAAGGCTGGATCTGGTGGTTGTCCCATTCCTTGAAGACATAAATAAGAATCAGTGTTCAAATGCTGCACCCCTTGGGATCTCAGCATCCTAGGAATCACCGTGGGTGGCAGAGGATGGTGAAAAAGGGACGGGACACAGCTACAAGTAGCTGCTCTGGGTGGTCTTGCTTCTCACTAAGATGACAAAGTCATGGGTTTAGTAAAAAAGATGTCATCTGCTTCATGACCTCCTGTGAGACAGACTCCTTCGCAGAGGGCAGGGCTGCACAATGGAACCGGTACTCTCCCGATAGGACCCCCTTATCCCAGTCTCTCCCAAAGGCAGGGCTGAAGCACAGTGTGCTTAGTATAAGCATGGTAGGCACTCAAGCCCACTCCTGGTCTCTGTCCTAGCAAGACTGTCCAGAGATGACGCAGCACTCACTCTTCCCTGGGACATGAAGAATAGGCAGAGGAATGGTTTGTAGGGTGCTGGAGAACACACTCACTCTCCCCGTTACTATACACAGCAGCTCTGTGTCCTCATAAGATGGAGGTGAACAGTAGTCTATTTTTCAACACAACAGACCCAGTGCAGCTTGTGACCTCAGTAGCGTACTTTGGAAAAGGCACAAAAATGCCCAGGGTTTACCATAATTTGTTGGATATGGAACTGCTGCGGGGGGGCTTGTGGCATTGCTGATCCTGCCAAAACCCCATCCATGCTAGGGGAAGCGGTGGTGTGACATTGGGAGGTGGGCTGAAGGCCTGAGGCTGTGTGGCTGTGACATCATCATCGCCATTCTCTGCTGCTGCAGGTGATGGTTCATCAGCTCTCTTTTTTGCTGGGCGGCCATCTGAGCATTAAAGAAAGCCTGCTGAGAGACTCATACAAGAGAACCAGTTCAGTTTCACACAGTGCCACTCAAAACACGAGCTGTCAGAGAAAAAGGCACCCAGTGTCTTCTCTGTAATTAAAGGAATAAGAAAATTATCAAAAAAATCTCATAACTGTGGCTTCTAAATGTTGCCCAGTAAGCACATCCTCACTATCTAGGATCAGAAGCATTTGCACATTCCCAGAGGCCCAGTGGTTATCTTACAATATAGCAACTCATGACAAAGGGACTCCATCTGGGTGATTTTAATGGTGATTTTAATGAAGGAATCTCCCCAACCCCTGACTACTAACAAAGAAGAATAAGTATAGGAGCTAGCGAGATGGCTTAGAAGCTAAGAGCACTGGCTGTTCTTCCAAGGACCTGGGTTCAATTCCCAGCACCCACATGACCACTCACAACCACCTGTAATTCCAGTCCCAGGAGATGTCACATCCTCTTCTGGCCTCCAGAGGCATTGGGCATGCACGTGGTGCACAGCCATGAAGGGAACATACTCATAAACAGAAATAACTTTTTTTAAAAAGAGAAAGTATGATGGAACCAATTCCTACAAGAACTTCAGATTATTCTCATTTAGCATGGACTGAGGATTAGGCAGAAGCCACCCTATGATGGGACTGTGGAGGGCCCCACCCTCGGCTAGGAACTTACCTGGGGCTGCATCATGGGCCTATCACAGGCAGCACCACCAGTAGGGTTTTCCATTTTCATCTCAAGTGCCTGCCGGGTCTGATTCAAAAACTAAACAGAGAGAAGTTAGTAGGGTCAAGTGTTAATGAGCCCCAATCAGCTTTACCAACTTTTAGCACGGACCCCAGTGAGAGGATCTCTCCAAACACACTGAGCTGGGAAGCCAGCCACATTTAAACTCAATGGTTTGTTTGCCCTCTGCAGAAAGAGATACGGTCAGCAGCTCAGAGCGTGCACTGTGCACCCCAGGGACGGCCGGGCCCCTTTCACGGCACTGACATGGTTTCGCAGTCGCTACCTCCAGCTGCAGGGGGTTCCACACCTCTGGCCTCTGCAGGCACACGTATGTTTTTATATGCACGCACGGCGCGCGCACACCACACGTACTAAAAATAAAGTAAATCTTTAAATAAAATAGACGAGAAATTGCTGACAAGTCCTTGCCTGAGTGTGGAAAGCTTGTTCGGCCCTGGGGCAAAAGCCAAAGAGCAAGCAGTGAGAGGCTGGAGCAGCACTGTGACAGGCGCTCAAGGGACCCTGTCAGGTTTCTCTAGGCCTCGTCCAGACCGTCAAAGAACAACTAACTTGACCAGGTAACAGTGAGCACTTAGTAGGAAGAAACCCACTTCAGGAACAAACCGTGCCTGGCTCTGGCCCACTGGACTCAGCTCAGCCACTTATCTACTCAAGTGATCAAGTACCACCAGATGTAGTAAGCACACTTATCCGTACTTAGTTTCTGCAGCCAATTATGTTTCGAAACAATTATGTTTTAAAACAACTGGGAATTTAAAAAAAAACTAGGGATTAAAGAAAACATCGGGAAGAAATGGAAGTTCTAGTTGAAATATTAATTATTTTTAAATATTCTTATTTTAAGTATGTCTGCATGTGGGTGTGTGTGCATGAATGAGATTTTTCAGAGATCAGGAGACATGAACCCCTGAACTAGAGTGAGACTAGGAGTTACCCAGTGTGGCACAAGGAACCAGACACAGGTCCTTTGCAAAAGCAATACATTGTTCTTAACTGCTGAGAATGTCCCAGCCCCAAGTTACTAAAAGCTTTTTAAAAATATCAAAAAGCAGTTGCCATTAAATGCTGAAATCAACAGTGGTAGCACACCACCTGCAATCTCAGTATGAGAGGTTAAGGTAGGAGGATTACAAATTCGAAGTCTGCTTGGGATTTAACAGGGTTCTGTCTATATAAACTAAAAAGCTAAAATCAAGATTTAAGTATTTGGTCATCATACTAAGAAAATGCCTTCCAAGGCTGCCAAGACACGCTGTTCCTTCTGGGAAATCATTTCTGACATTTTAACCTGCTATGTTCTGTTCTGTTTGAAACAGGGCTCACTGTGTAGCCCTAGCTGGCCTAGTTACTTACTGTGTTAGACCAGGCTGGCCTGGAGAAACTCACAGGGCTCCGCCTGCTTCTGCCTCCCAAGCGCTGATTAGAGCTGTACACTAAGCAGAGACTAAGGACTAAACTAGGTTGCCTGGCTTGCATGGAGCACTTTTACACACTGAGCCATTCTGTCACTGCTAATGTTATACCACAGAATATAGAATATAGAAAAAGATACCCAATTTTAACACACCACCCCCTCAACAAGGAAACCATCCACACCACCAAAATAAATCTAGAACAGAAGTGAAAGCAAAAGGAATTCCTTTAGTTGGCAAGGAGTGGAGAGCCGGTGACAAGAGTTCTGAAGAACATAGCCTGAAAGCCACTAAAAGCCTGGGCAAGCACACAGCTGGCTCACTGCTGGCCCTGCAGCCTCTGCTGAAGCTGCATTCTCAGCTGCTTGGGGTGTTTGTCCTTGGTCTCGTGATGCTGGCTCTGGGGTGCATCCCTTGGAGAGGAAAGCTGCCTTGCTGGCTAATCTGATCATCACAGAGATAAAAGATGACGACTGTCCCTGGAGGCTAAAGCCTCCTTGCATTGGAGGACCCTGGGGCTGGGTACGTCTGTCCATACAGTGCTGCCTTCTGATCCATCATCACTGCTGCTTCTTGACCTTGAAAAATATCTTGTTGGCCTCCAAAACTTGCCCCTTAAACATCAAACACAAATGAATAGTGAGGTACATCTGAGAAAGCAACCAAAAGCAAATATCCCAAACAAGGTTAAAAAAAAAAAGTCAAGTCAATACATGTGAACAGTAATGGCTCAAAATCCAGAAGCCAATCGAGGTTCAGGCCTGAAGTTCCACAGGACAAGCCTGAAGTCCCCCTCTGTTGGGAGCTGAGTCCCAGCACAGAGCAGACACACACACTCAGCCTTTCCAGTAGCTACAGTATAGTCAATAGTGGAAGAAATACTATTTGCCCATAACCAGTAACAACCACACCTCTCAAACAAAGCAGACAACGCATCAAAATCACAGTAGGCAGCACGCTCTCACGCTGACTTATCCCATCACCAGTCTTGGATTCTGGGCTTCGGTGTCTTTAGGACTACACAACTTGTTTGTTTTCGTTTTCTCAAGACAGGGTTTCTCTGTGTAGCCCTGGCTGTCCCGGAACTCACTGTCGGCCAGTCTGGCCTCAAACTCTGAGATCCCCCCTCATAAGAGCCGGGATTAAAGTGTGAGCCACCATGCCAGGTCTCGGTCTACACAAACTTTTCTGGGCTACTTTGGAACAAGTGTTTGAGGCAAAGAGCCAATCACAAGTGCTTAGCATCCAACCTCGACCTCTTCCCCAAATCTTCTCAGTTACGCTAAGAAATCCCACCCAGACACTAAGGACTGAAGTAGGTTCAGTCCACAAACATGAATAAGAGACCTTCACACTTTGTTCTTATTCCTAGTACCAAGCTTCCTTCCCAGTACAAGGACCTTCTGGGAGAGCAGAGGTGGCTTTTCCCTGTATGTGGAAAGGAACAGGAACAGACACCATCAGCTGAGAGAGAATAGCAGAGATAATAGCAGAGAGAGCAGCAGACAGAAAGGGGATCAGCCACATATGATCAGAGAGAAGCAAGAACTGTGCATGCTCCCAGATGGAGCCTTCTGAGAACGCTACGCTAGGGAGTAATTCTAACCAGAGTCCCTTCAGCTGTCTTCCACTGCTCTTCCTAATGACGAGTAAGTAATGGCCCAACTCTATGCTAGAACAAACTAGCAAATGAATTCTGCAATGTCCTTTTCCTCTTGCTGTTTTTGTGGGGTGAGGGGAGGGTTGGGGATCCCCTCCTACCTTCTCAACAAAAGTCTACAGGGAAGCTGTGGTGTGCATGCTTAGGATGACTTCTATATACTTTTACTTGGCTAGACTCAAAAGAGGCCCAGTCTTGTGTGCTCCTGAGTGGTCCAGAACTCATCTGCAGCATGGGACAACCACAACTGGAAGGGATGGAAGAAAATGCAGGAGAATTTGGTTGAATGTGAATAGCAAGTGTAGGTAATTAGATTTCCTAGTTTTCACACATTTTCAATAAAAGGAATCAGCATATTATCTCAATTTTTAGTAGCAAATAACTGTCTATAGCAGAACTGATTAAGTAAGTTACGGGATGTCCAGGTGACCCAACAAGTCAAGGTGCCTGCTGCCAAGCCTGACAGCCTGAGTTCAATCCCTGGCTCCCACAACTGCAAGAACTTTCAGACTCCTGAACATTACCCCTCTGGACTCTGCTGTGGGACAATGGCCTTGTACCTTGTAAAGTTTTTGTCAGTTGTTACTGTTTTAATAAAATGCTGATTGGCCAGTAGCCAGACAGAAGTACAGGCAGAAGCAACCAGAACAGGAAAATTCTGGGAAGAGGAAAGGCTCAGTCTGCAGTTGCCACCCAGACACAGAAGAAGCAAGATGAGAATGACTGCTAATTAAAGGTACCAAGTCATGTGGCTAACACAGACAAGAATTATGGGTTAAGGTAAGTTATAAGACTTAATAAGAGGCCTAAGCTAATAGGCCAACTAGTTTATAATTAATATAGACCTCTGTGTGGTTCTTGGGATGAATGGCTGCAGGGACCGGGCAGAACGAACCTCTATCAACAGGACCCACATGCCACATGCATGGCATGGCATAAGTGCATGTACACACATAAAATGTTTTAAAGGTTTTTGGCCTGGTGAAATAGCAAAAGGCCTCTGACACCCGTTTTGTTTCCAAAACCTACATGATAGGATAGGCCTGACTCCACAGGCTGTTCTCTGACCGCCATGTGTGTAACGTGGTGTGTACATGCGTGGACAGATGCACGGACATGAGCCCAATGCACAAAATTAAATAAAATGTAATAAAACTACAAATCTTTCCTTTAATTTAAATAAATTCTCACAAAATTCATGACTAGCAAGAGGTAATTTATGTACTAATGGGTAAAATAGGGGAAAAACCACTTCTCGTCTCTGGAATGCACTCCCAGCTAAAGTTAAAAGATCATAACCAGGCACACACCTTTAATTCTAGCACTCAGGAAGCAGAGGCAGGTGGATCTCTGAGTTCAAGGACAGCCTGGTCTACAAATTAAGTTCCAGGACAGTCAAAGCTACACATAAAAACTGTTTTGGTTGGGGTGGGGGGAGCAAAAGCAAAAGGAAGTCCTCAATCACTATTCCTCAAGTGCTCTCAATGTAGGATCAGGCATCAATTCTCTATATGCAATTCTCTCTCTCTCTCTCTCTCTCTCTCTCTCTCTCTCTCTCTCTCTCCTCTCTCTCTCTCTTTACAAGGTCAAAATAAGTCCATTCCTGTTTTCTGTAAAACTGGGTTTGACTGTCTTGATTATTTTCTGGAATTTCACATTCCACACCCCTATACCCTAACCTCCACCCTGATAAGATGTTCTGCCAGATAATTGAAATGTTTCTGCCAAGTTTCTACATAACTCAAAATCCTTGAAAACCCCCAAGCCTTGCAGTTTGGGGGCTAATATAAACCTCATATTCTCCCATGTTCAGTTCAATTTTCTAAAACCCCACTTTAGGGAGCTAGCCCTGTCTGACAGAAAATAAAGCTTACTTAATTTGACCAAAGAATCTGGGTAATGGTCTTTTAGTGAGAACAGTCTTTTAGTCTTATTTAGTGAGAATAACATGCTACCTGGCCTTTAACTCCTGGAATCATGTACTTTTTCTTGACTTGCTTCCAAAGCAGCTGGAGCACCAGGTTCATATCACCTGGGTCACTCACTATCTCTTAAGGATGCACACTCTCTAAACCCTTTTGCTTTTCTCTTATGATGGAAAGAGCCATGCTCAGTTTCTATCAGCTGAGTGCTGGCTGATAGCAGCCACTGTGACAGGAAATTACATCTACAGATCACACAAAGGCTTAAAGGATGGCCTGATATACACAGCAAAGACCACATAGTGAGACCTTTGACAACAGACACCCTTGTAAGCATGTACACACACTCATAGATGTTTACCACACGTACCATTTTAAACCTAAAAATGTATGTCCACAGTTATTAACAATGTTCCCCATGCTGCTCTTAGAGGGTTTTAAAACTGTTGGTTTTGTTTTATGTTTTATTCTTTCTATCTGTCAGGGTCAGGCATCACTGGCATCTCCTAACTGCCATAGAACTGCTCAGTTTGTTTCCCCAAAATCCCTTAGAAACTCTATGAAAGGGGCTCGAGAAATGACTCCATGGTTAAGGTCACTGTTTGCTCTCTGTAAAGGACCCTAAGTTCAATTCCTAGCACCCACCACAACAAGTGGCTGACAACTGCTGTAACTCTAGCTTTAGGAGATCCAATACCCTCTTCAGGCTTCTATCGGTACTTATTTGCAGTGGCAGACACAAATACACATTCCCATACAATTCCTTAATATGTATGTCTATCTCCCTACCAACAACAGAAACCCCACTTTCAACTTATTATTAAAAAAAAAAAAAAAAAAACAAAAGGCCCTGGACATTGCAGCAAATATTTCAAATATTTGCAATGTTGGTAGTAGTGGCCCATGCCTTTAATCCCGTACTGGGGAGGGTAGAGGCAAGTGAATCTGAGTTAGAATAGCCTGGTCTACAGAGTTCAGGACAGCCAGAGGGCTACACAGAGAAATCCTGTCTTGAAAAACAAAAATACAATCATGAGAGCATATTTCCATGAGATGGATATATAAACAGAAGAGATGCTGATTTGGCCTCTGTAGATGTCGTTTTAAACCACAAGCGTGGACAGCCTGCCTCCTCTGCACACCTAACCTATCAGCTACACACTAAAGCTATGAAAGTAAACAGAATTTGGTGGGGCTGGAGAGGGGCTCAGCGCTAAGAGCACTTGCTGCTCTTGAAGAGGACCCAGGTTCAGTTCCCGGAACCCACATTTTCAGCTCATAACCATCTTTAAATCCAACCAAATAATCCAATACCCTCCTTATTTGTTTGTTTGTTTGTATTTTGGTTTTTTCGAGACAGGGTTTCTCTGTGTAACAGCTCTGGCTGTCCTGGAACTCGCTCTGTAGACCAGACTGGCCTTGAACTCACAAAGATCTGCCAGCCTCTGCCTCCCAAGTGCTAGGAGCAGTTAAGAGAACTGGCTCTTCTTCTAAATTATCAGGGTTTGTTCCCAGTACCCATTGTGTTGGCTCAACAGCTGTCTATAACAGTTCCAAGGAATACAAACCCTCTGAGAACAGGAGGGATCGGGAAGGCCAAGCTGGGGTAAGGATAGAGAGTGAGAGCACAGAAAGACCTATCTTGATAGAAGAAGCCATTATGAACGGGTTAACAAGAAACCTGACATTAGGGAAATTTCTAGGAATCCACAAGAATAGCCCCAGCTAAGAATCTAAGCAAATAGTAGAGAGGGTACCTTAACTGGCCTCCCCTGTGATCAGATTGAGGACTATATCTTAATTGACATCATAGAGCCCTCATCCAGAAACTGATAGAAGCTGATCCAGAGATCCACAACTAAACACTGGGCCGAGATCCTGGAGTAACTGAAATGAGGGAGGAGTGATAATATGAACAAAGGGGTCAAGACCATGAAGGGGAAACCCACAGAATCAGCTGACCCAAACTAGTGGGAGCACACTGACTCCAAATTGACAACTAAGGAGCCTGCATAGAACTGAATGAACTAGGCCCTGTGAAGGCAGGTGACAATGGGTGGGGCTTGGGCAGTGTGTGGCAGTAGGACCAGGATCTAACCCTAGTGCAGGAACTGGCTTTGTGAAGCCAATTCTCTATGGAGAGATACCTTGCTCAGCATGGGGTGGGAGGTAGGGGGAGTGGCTTGGTTCTGCCTCAACAAGATGATGGGACAGACTTAGTTGACTTCCCAAGGGAAGCCTTACCCTGTCTGAGGAGCAGATTGGGGGTGGAGTGGGGAAAAGATGAGGGGAGCAGGAAGAGAAGGGAGGGAAACTGGGATTGGTTTTGTAAAAAAGAAAAAAAACCCACAAACCCCTTCTGGCCTTCTGGATGTGCACATGGTACACAGATATGCATGCAGGCAAACACCCATAAACATAAAATAATATTTGTAAAATGAAGTTAAACTAAAAAATTAAGCAGCGTCTTAAAAAACAGTTGTAATTTCATTAGATCTTTTCTTTGGCCATAGGAAAACAAGATACAAATATGCACACTTTCTCACAAGGGATACAAAGGTAAACAGGGTCCTGTTCTAAGCCTATGTTTGTCTTTCATGAATATGCAAATGCAAACATATTTATTGGCAACTCTTCCATTTCCACATTAACTGCCGCTCACCTGATTCACAAGTTCAGGGATGCCCAGGGCCCTGTCAATTTCCTCCAGGCCTGTAGCATCTGTGTTGCTCAGGAGTGTGTGCAGCTGATCCAGCAGGGCTCTCTCATCACTCTGGCCTTCTGGGTTAGAAGGCGGTCCAAGCAGATCATCCAGAGAATTTCTAAGAAGAGGCCTAGAGAGAGACTTGAGTCAGCTTTAACGACGCTGGACTGGGTTTGATGAGAGCCTGCATTCCACACCCAGGACCACAAAAAAAACAAAAGAGTTTTAATAGTGCTCTTTTGTTATTGTTGTTTTTGTTCAGGTTTAAGTTTTCTGAGAGTCTTGCTAAATTCCTTAGTCTAACCTCAAACTCATATCCATCGATCTCTCCTGTTTAGTGCTAAATGCTGAGGGCTTACTTCAATGCTCACATTAACATCAAAGTCAAAATAGTCCACTATAAAATACGTTATGGGTGGGCACTTCAAGACAGGATTCCTCTGTATTAATAACACCTTGGCTGTCCTGGAATTCACCCTGTAGACCAGGCTGGCCTCAGGACTCAGAGGTCCACCTGCCACTGCCTCCTGTGGTAAGGATGGGAGAAAAACTGTTTTCACCTTTCTTTTAATTTTTTTTTTTTTAAGGAAAAAAAAGATTGTGAGTTTTACTTTTAATTTGTTTAATAAACTACCTACCACTAAGCAACATCCCTTGTTCACATCTTCTTTTAAGAAAATTGTGGTCAGTCTAGTCTCAAAAAAAAAAAAAAAAACAAAAAAAAACCAGAAACCTAATTTTCAGGAGCTGGAGAGATGGCTTAGCAGTTATGGTTCAATTCCCAGTACCCATATGGAGGCTCAGAACAATGTGTGACTCAGGTGCAGGATGATGCCTTCTTCTGGCCTCCGTGTGCACTGAACATACAGGATTGCACAGACACACATGAAGGCAAAACACCCATACATACTTTTAAAATAAGTAAATAAAACTTGTAAAATTAATTTTTTGAAGAACTGAGACACAGTATCAGAACACCATTTATAAAGCAGTGAGAACATGTCTTTACCAGCTGTTGCTCATGTGTACCGCCCCTTTGGGAGATTACTATTATGAAAGGCTTCGCCTCACAGAAGGCCCCTTTGGAAGGCTTGAAGGCTGAGCTGTACTTCTGTCTCCTCCACCCCCTCCCAGGAGACTCTGGTTGCTGCCTCAGCAGATGGCAAATAGTCAACTACAATGTTTCTCACAGACTCTTTCAGAACTGTTCCTGTTCAGACTCTTAAATCCAATGCAACATTTCCCACATCACAATATAAAGCCATACCTATTTTGAGTCCCATGAGGACTTTGTTTCCATAGACAGAATTCCCTCTGGCCAAGGAGCCTGGTTGGTTAGATGGTGCCTGCTTGGCCATAGGGGTTGACCCCCATTCCCATGGGAATCTCACCAGTTCCTGGGGGAATCAAAACCAGAGCATGAATTTTCCAAGAACCCAAAAGCAAAAATTGCCATAAAACTTTCCATTTTCCTTTTAAAAAAAAAAAATGAAAATGGACAGCTTACTCATTTGAAGCAGAATGTTGCTGCTGCTGCTGCTGCTGATGCTGCTTGCTGCTGCTGCTGCTGCTGCTGCTGCAACGTTGGTCTTGCAACCTGGCATTCTATTAGAACGAAGAGGCAAGGTGGGCACTGAGCCCCCCGTGGCAGGTCTTGGCAAAGTGGCACTGTAGTCTCCTGCTCTTCCCAGGGGACTTGATCCCACAGGTTCCATTCTGCTGGCCTTTGAGTTAGCTAAGCCCCACTCTCCTGAGGAAGAAGTTCTGATTCACAGCAACATTTCTGTTTGGTCCTCCTAAAAAGGAGTTAGAACTCATGAAGTCTTACCCAAAGAATAACAAAGTCTCATGTACAGGGAGAGCCATTATATACAACAGTGGCTGGGACAGTACCACTGTCATCTTAGAGCAGGGCTGGCTAACTACAAAGGACAGTATCTAGAAGCCACTACTCTCACACACTTCATATGGTTAGATAGAAGTCCTGAACCATTGGGAATATTTAAAGTTTAAATAATCAAAATGTAAAACAAAGGAGAGCGACACCTATGAAGGAACATTATATTAATAATAATATTTTTAAAAGATATACTTGATTTCAATGTTTAAATGTTTTCTGTATTTTTAAAGGACTTCAGGAAATCACTGCACTTACAAATGACCTACCCATATGGCACCGTAATTCTCCTGACTCTCCATCATCCTTGGGTTCCCAGTCAGGGTGGGCTGTTTTGGTAAACGGGGGGAAAGCAACTGACATTCTTCACTGGAGGGGCCGAGCCAACGGGAACGGGGCTATCTATATCTAGAGGACAAGCTCGGTTATACGGAGGACGCACAGGCTGCACAGCTGTGGACTTCGCAACCTGTGTGAAAACATAGAAACTTACCACATTAATAAGCCCTTACTAACTCAGTATTTTAAATAATCAAGTGCAAGAAATAAACACCACTAAGCCCCACACCAAAAACTCTTTCTCATAAAAACAAACACTACCATCTTTTTTTACAAAATAAGTTATGCCAAAAGAAAGAAATAAAAAAAATCCTGAACTCCAAATAAAGTACAAACAATAATCTGCATGTTAGCCTTAATGCCGGCACTCAGCTGTAGCCTAATATGGTCATGCATGATGTCCATATCACAGTGCCAAGTCCCAGGCTGAGCAGTGTGCTTCAGTGGCCCATGTTTTAGCATGCATGAAGCCCTGTTTGCAGATTCCCAGCAACCACAAAGCAAGGAGGAAGATGAGAAAGTGCATCCATGTTTTTAATTCCTAGAGACTCTTCCACATGTGTACTTACATGTGTATTCTCAACTCACAATTTTACAATAAAAGTAAATGTTATGCTGCCTTCCAAATCGAATAGGTAATAAATGTATATTTTTCTCCCAACCTTATTCTTTGTCCAACCTCTTTGACATCATCTGACTGTCCATTTCTGTTTAAGAACACAGTACAATTGAAAACAGTGAGTCTTCTGAGGGGTGGGAGGGAGACACTTCTAGGTATGATTTTAAGGCTAGGGCTACACAGATACCCTTTCTCAAAGACAGAAAGAGGAGAGGAGGAGACGGAAAAAATATAAGTAATGAAGTGGGGGGAGAAAGAAAGAGAGTAGAAATAATTAGCATGACTATAAATTATTCTTTAGCTCATGGCAACACACCCTTAATAAAATAATGAATAAACATACTACAATAGGGAAGAATTCGTGAAGAGAGAGAGAAGAGTCAGAGTCTCATGGTTATAAACAAGATTCTTTAAGCACCAGGTTATGACAAGATTTAATCCATTTTCATCTTTTAACCCAATTCTCCATGTACAAAAAAAATCATCTTCCCTAGGGAACAAATATGGATTCTCTAGTATCATGGCTACTGGTACATTAGAGGGAAGATAAAAAGGACGTTGCGACAGCTAGCCGCCAAGATACCTGCCTGCCAAGCCGGATGACCTAAGTTCCACCCCCACACCCAGGACCCACATGATAGACCAGCTTCCACAAGTTGCCTTTGACCACATATATGCTGTAGTATGAGCATCTACATATGTATACACACACACACAACACACACACACACACCAAAATAAAATTAGATTGTAATTTTTATAAAGGAAGCAGAGCAGGAAAAGAACACAGACATAGCAATGAGTGTGAGAACTCAGAAGGTAAGAGGTTGTGTTCTTAAGTTCGGTGCTATTGATTTCCTGGTCTTGGTATAACAGAACATGCTACTTGCCAAGCTTCTAAACCAAAAGCTAGCAGGGTGTTTGGGACATGGAGTTTAAGAGCATAAGTCCCTAGCAGTCTAGGCTTCCTCAGAAGACCCTGTCGTGACCCTTCTACCCAACTTCACCCCTCAAAAAGAAAAACTCTGGTTCTTCCTTACCCAGAGAACTTGGTCCTGGCAAACATCTGTTGTTTGGTCCCTGGATGGCTGCCATTTGTCGATAAAGGACTGTTGTAAACTCAGAACTAGTCAATCACCAAGGATAGCATCTAGATTATCCAGGTCTCCAGATACCTGAAAATGACATTTTCAGATTTATCCTGCATGGGATACAGATGCAGCTATCAAGGCATCAGCAAAAGAAACATGACCAAACAGGAACCACTAAAAACACAGCAGTGATGTAAGCGTGTGGTTTCACACTTAATCCCAGCACTCCAGTTCCAGGATACGCACCAGGCTGCTATAGATCTTCAGAATCTGATCTTAGAATCCCTAAAACCCCAAATCTATCGCGTAAATTGCCTTCACTCTAAGCCTGAAATAATACTTCAAAAATCACATCCACCACAACAGCTTCTGCTGCCCAAAGAGAGAGAACAGTTCTAGTGGTGAGAGCCACAGAGACAGACAGTGAGGTCCTCTCTCAAAACAAAATCAACCAGGTTGGATGGTTAGTGGCACACGCCTTTAATCCCAACACTCAGGAGGCAGAGGCAGAGGCAGGTGGATCTCTGTGAGTTCCAGGTCAGCCTGGGATACAGAACAAATTCCAGAACAGCCAGGGCAGTTACATAGAGAAAACCTTGTGGGGTGAGGGAGGAATATCAACCTAACAAAAACCCACAGGGGACAACTGCAATAACACTGTTCAGAACAAAGGCTGCTTTCCTACAACCTTACCCCATCTCTGCCTTCACTGCACAGATAGCCAACTCGATAAATCACTGACTCCAACGCAGTACTCTTTGCTCTGACACTATTTTCCCACCACAAGCTGCTGAGAAAGGTTCAGAGCTGGCAGAAACCTGCATCTACACATAACTTTTCTAAAATGCACCGGTACGTGATTTTTCACGAGGCATGCACAGGTATGCAGATGCAACGAGGAAGGCCTGTACCCTAGGAGTGCTAGTCTTTCCCTTTTCCCTAAAGGGTGCTTTCTCAAAGTCAGTGAGATGCACACTTAGAATGTGTTCCTATGCATGAACTCTGACTCGAGGGAAAAACTATGCTGCTAAACCAAAACTTTCCTAATAATGTCTACTGTGTCCTTAACAACCCAAAGCTACCCATTCCAACATAACCACTTCCATGAAAAAATTTCAAACTGGCCTCTTTCAGGCCAGGAAGAGGCTCAGCAGGTGAAGGTGCTGGCCTTCATACCTGACTGACTACCCGAGTTCAGTCTCCAGTCCCACAATGGACGGAGAAACAGATTCTGAAGACTGCCCTCTGACTGTCACAGGCATGCTGTGGCATGCTGTGGCATGCTGGCACCAACCCCCCATACACACACACATGCACACTCACACACACTCTCACACACCCTTCTCTACCCTCACACTCACTCACACTATAATAAATCAAAGTTATATAATAAATGTTACTAAAGGGGGCAGGAGAGATGGCTCAGCAGTTGTTAAAGTACTGGCTGCTCTTTCCAGGGGTCCTGAGTTAAATTCCCAGCAACCACATGGTGGCTTGCAACCATGTGTAATGAGATCTGGTATCCTTTCTGGCCTGAACGTAGAACATTGCATACAAAATAAATAAATAAATAATCTTTAAAAGTGAATAAATGTTACTATAATAAATGTTAAGCTCAAAGTTATCCTTAAATTTAAAAACTATTGGTGGTACTGCCAAAATCTTCTTTATAGCATAGACAGGAAACAAGACGAAGAGCTTGAGCAGGGTACCTTACCCTCCTCACTCGTCTCTGTCTTAATTTTGGACTCTTTGTCTTGGCTGGAGCTGGGATTGGTGGAGCTGCTGCACTGGCTCAGTTTTACTGTCACCCCCATCCGTTTGGGGCTGCAGCTCTTTTGCAAGTGAGTCGCTGGGGTCATCCCTGTCCAACAGGTATCTGAGAAGGGCATTATTCTCCTTCTTCTTGGGACTCAGCTGCTCCTGCCTGACAGTCCCTTCTCCACAGGAAGCGGTACTACTAGTAGTGTCTTTTCCAGTGGCTTCTGCAGTGATCTTGGCAACTTTCTGCTGGTGAGTTGCCATTCTGCAACAACTTATGCAAAATCCTGTGTTTCTCTGCAACAGAGACCCATGCACATTGGAGGTGGAAGATACTGCTCCTGATGTTGAGGAGGACACTCCAGAGGGACTGGTGGCACTAATGGAAGAGTCTTTGCAATTTGAATCTAGAGGGGAGTTGGTCGAGGAGGAATGGCCTCGGTCATCAGAGGAACACGTCAGTAACTGCAGCAGTTTCTCTTGTGACCTTTGCTCTCCATGGGACCCCTCTGAGTATCCGAACCCTCCCCACTGGTCTCCTTGCTTTCTTTGTCACTGGGGTGCTCTCTGTTATTTGACTGGACACACTGAACTCTCCACTGGGTTTTGGTCACAGTATAAGCCTAGGGGCTCTTAGAATCCTGCCTGCTCACTTTACTTGGTTGATTTACACTCATATTGGGAGAGTTGTCCCAATTTGGGGCCTGGTGAAGACAGAGTAGATAAAAGAGAAGTTCCCACACCCTCGCTGATGGCTTGCAAGGCACTGAGGGAGCTGCTGGAAAAGCTGTGACTCCCTGTAGTGCCAGCAGGATCCCATGGGAGAGTGCACACCTGCATGTGGAGAAAAATCAGGAGACAGTCAGACATTGCTAAGAAAAACAACTTCACAGCTCCTATGACTAAAAATGTCAGTGGTGTGGGCAGAAAGGCCCAAGCAAAGCAGACGCTACTGCAGATACCTGCGACAGGAGAGAACTGCTGTGAGGCCACCTTTGGGCTCCCGCGGTTACGAGGAGAAATCATGATGTTCTGCTGGTTGGGGCCGAGACCAGGACTGCCGTGAGGGGGGCTGCTCATGTTGAGCCCATAGCTGCTGTTTTGGTAGGAAGATGGTGACTGCAGGCTTTGTCCTGGGGTCAGCGAGGCTATGTTATTGGAAGGGCCCATACCTAGCTCCGCCCATCTGCCCCGCATTGTTGGGGGTCTGCCACACCATAGGTCCTGCTGCCCATCGGCCTGTATGCTCTGATTGGGAGACACACTCATGGTACACCCTGCTGTGCAGGAGGCCGGATGCCTTGTCCTACAGAATTGGGTTCGGTCTATATCCATTCTGTTCTCTGCAAAGAAGCACATCAGGTTTGGAGTCTAAAAACTGCAGCAAAGCAGAAAGGAGAAGCAAAGGGGAAGGGAGTGGAGGGAAGAGCTCAGGAGCACACACTAGGTGTCACTCCAGTACCAATTTGGATGCTGATCACGTGTCAAGCCTTCCTCTCTTCCTTTCTAATTGTATGTGCATTGGCATTTTGTCCTGCATGTGTGTCCTTTCACCACATGCACTGCCGAGAGCCCTGTGGAGGTCAGAAGGAGGCATCGGGCCCTGGGAACTAGAGTTACAGACAGTTGTGAGCTGCCATGTTGATGCCATGAATCAGGTCCTCTGTAAGAGTAAGTATTCTTAATACCTGAGCAACCCATCTTTCTACCCCTATTTGTCCTGTTTTGTTTTGTTTGTTTTTTTTTTTTTTCCAAAACCTACTTTTTATTTTTGAGACAGGATTTCATTAAGTTATCCAGGCTGGACTTGAAATCATTCATTAACGCAGTCAGAATCTGAGATCCTGTTGCCTCAGCTTCCCATGAAGCTAGGGCTACAGGGTCTATACCACCAGGCCTAAGGACTGGGGATTTGTTTGGGGGTTTTGTTGTTGTTTGTTGAGATGCATCCTATGCAGCCTAGGGTAGCTTTGATCTCACTACAAAGCAAAGGTTTCCTTAAACTTACCTTCCTTCCCACCTTCCCCTCCCCAAGTGCTGGAATCACAGACCACCACCATATCCAGTTTTCTGCTGCGCTAGGAATCTAACCAGGGCTTCCCTGCAAGGCAGGCGCTTTACCAGCTGAGCTGCAGTCCTAACCCCTAGCAGTTTAAAATGAGTGAGTTACACTGAGCAGCTCTAAGAGCCGTGGCCTCTGGAGCCGGGTATCCACTGTTCTCCAACACCACCACCCTCCTCCTCATCCTCCACACCCCACAACCTGGCCTTACCCAGGAAGCAATTATTTAGTGGAAAATACTAACTTTTAGATAAAAAATATAATCTTGAAGAAAACATTTCTAAGAATCTAAATTCACCTCATGGAATCCAACAACTTCCCTGCCTTTTCTCCCTAACACATCAGCGGCAAAGCGTCCTGAGGACAAGGGTACAATTAGTGTCCTCACCCTCTGGAGAAAGTGGGTCGAAACGAAGCCATGACGATCATTGGTTACAGGATTTCGGAAAAGCTTTGCTTTTCGTCTGAGCACTCACAATAGTTCCATCCGCCAGGAAGAAGCGATATACTGGGGTTTCTGCGTGGCCATGGATATAAGCTATTGGGGAAAAGGATACTGTCACTGGTACCTAAGACTAGACCAATGCATACAGAAACAGGAAGGAATCGTTGTTTCAAGCACAAAGCTTGTTAAGTCGGTGGACATGCACAAAAGTGAAGAACAGCTATGCTCAATCATCAATCCCTCTCCCACAACCACACAGCAGGCCAAGTGCTGTCCACCAGTGGACTACTTTACAGCATCATCCACCACAGCACCAAGATCGACTCAAATGCCTTTACCTTCTTGATAGTGACGCTTCTGGGACCATGAATGCCCATCATTCTGACTGAAGAATCTCTGGATACACCTTCGGATGGTATCCTTCAAAGCCAGGTCTCATGGAAGATCTAAGTGAGTTTGTATCTATATTGACAACCTTTCCTATTAAAGATAGAAACAAAAGATTTCAACCCTGCCCAACAAATACCTACTTGCTGCTTTAGCTCTGACGAGCACTTGTGAGATAAAGGGTTGAATCTCAGCCCTGCCTACTATCCTCACCACACAGTGGGAAGCTGACGGCAATCTGTGTCCTGCTGTGGACTGGAACAGCACACACCACCTGGTTCTAGGCGCAGCTCCTAGTAAGAAGCATGCCACTGTTCTTGATGTGCCTTTATAATGAACAGGTGTCGCCTTTGTAGTCAGGAAAGTCTTGGATGGAAATGGATTTTTGAATGCTAATCACTAAAATGCTTAAAGAAATTGAATGTAACTATTTAGAGGAGACTATCAACTCATGGATCAAATAGAGAGAGAAAACGAGAGTAAACGCTCAAGAAGGGACTGATTCCAAAAGATCAAATAAAAATGTATGCCCCTGGGATTGTGGAGACAGCTCAGTCACTAAAGTGCCAAGAAGATCCACATTCAATTCTCAGCACCCAGAAAAAAAAAGCTAGGTGGAGTGGCACAAACTCGTGATCTCAGAGCTAAGCAGGCAGAGAAAGGAAGATGGGAGGCTGGTCAGCCTGCCTAGCTGCAATTAGATTCAGTGAGTCTTTAAAGATGGGAGGGGTGCTCTGGAAAGTTACTAAGAGCACTGGCTGCTCTGGCAGAGGACAAGGTTCAACTCCCAGCACACACATGGCAGTTCACAGCCGTCTGTAACTCCAGCCACAGGGGATCCAACACTTTATTCTACACACCGGCAAAACACCCATACCAAAGTAATTAAGGTAGACAGCAAGGAATAACCAAGATCTTTATTCAGTATTCCTAGAGCCAAAAAGCAGATCAAAGCAGGAGTTTCTACATCAGAGTTTCAGGTCAAGCAAGGGCTCCATTGCCTTTTTTTTTTTTTTTTTTTATAATTTTTAAAAAAAAAAAAAGTGTAAGAAAATCAAACCTCATGTTTATGACAAGAACTACTCCCGGGCTGGAGAGATGGCGGAGAGGTTAAAAGTACTGGTTGCTCTCACGGGACATGGGCTGGGTTCCCAACACCCATATGGCAGCTTACAAACATTATAACCCCAGTTCCTAGAGATCCAGTGCCATCTTCTGGCCTCAGGATCACCAGGCACACCGTAGTGCACAGACAATCATTTAGGCAAAACACAATTGCATATAAAATAAAAATAAATTACCCTCATTATTAGAAATTCTATGTATTTTTTTCACTTTATTTATTTATTTATTTATTTATTTATTTATTTATTTATTTATTTACTTATGTCTTTGTTTTTCTTGGTTTTCGAGACAGGGTTTCTCTGTGGCTTGGAGACCTGCCCTGGAACTAGCTCTTGTAGACCAGGCTGGTCTCGAACTCACAGAGATCCGCCTGCCTCTGCCTCCCGAGTGCTGGGATTAAAGGCATGCGCCACCATCGCCAGCTCCATGTATTTTTTGAAAACTTGTTTCACTATAAAATGGCTTTGAAGTTACAGGAAAATAAACATTAAATTCTCACACAGAGTGCTGTTCTTGGGATGGGAGAGATGGCACACTGCCACTAATCCTGATGATGTGAGTCTGATACCTAGGGCCTACATAATGGAGAACACAAACTCTTCTACATTGCCCCTGACCTCCCAGCTATATTATGGGTCATGTACACACGCACTCTGTGTGTGAATAGATGGATGGATTTTTCTTTCATGTTTTTAAATTTTTTTCGTTCTGTGTGTGTTGTGTGTGTGTGTGTGTGGTGTGTTGTGTGTGTGTGTGGTGTGAGTGTGAGTGTGAATATAAGCCATGTTTGAGGTCAGAAAGGGACATTGGACTCCCTGGAAAAGCAGGTGAGATTAACCCCTGAGGCCTTAACTCCAGGTCCATAAATCAATGTTTCGGAAAGTGCTATTTGGCCTGGTGGTGGCAGTGGCACACACCTTTAGTCCCAGCACTTCGGAGGCAGAGGCACACAGATCTCTGAGTTCGGAGTCAGCCTGGTCTGTGGAGCAAGTTCCAGGACAGCCAGGGCTACAAAGAGAAACCCTGTCTGGAAAAAACAAAAACAAACAAACGAGGAGAGAAAAGGGGTGGGGGTATCTGAAGAACGGGCCAGGTGCCTTTACATTTGTGTTTTTTTTTTTTTTTTTTTAAATCTTTTTATTTTGGGAAATTTTAAGTGCCAACTATATTCAACTCGATTGCCAAGGTCCTTAGTGAAATTCTTTTATAGTCATATAATAAACCCAGACTGGGCTGAAAGCTGGCTCTCAGCAGGTGAAGTGCTCACTGATGACCTGAGTTCCATGCTTGCAGCACATGCATGTGAGAAGAGTTTCCTTCTGACTAGTGCATGCACTCGTGCACACACAGGAGTAAGAGTGCTTCCTAACAGTTTCCAGGGAAGGCACACAGGCTGGCTTTACCTGAAAGGTCATGCCTGGTGATAAAGCTCTCAGGACTTGATGGGAATGTCCTTTCCCCCATAGTCACTCGGCGTGCCACGCAGATCATACAGCACTGCAAGTCTACAAGTGACAAAGGTAATCAGGTTGGGTTACACGCACTTTTAGATATGATTCTTCAGCAGGTGGCGAGCAAGAACACTGTCAGCAAGAAGACAGGCCAGCATCCCTGACTCTTACCTTCCCCTTCTTCCAACATAGCTCGAGGTTGAGACAGGGCGAAGCACTGCATTGTCTCGTATCTCTGGCGAGTTTCAGGACTGGCATTCATGTCTTCCAAATATCGTGTGTTTTCATCAACATACGACAGTTAAATGTATGGCTTTTTTGTCTTCTGGGTCTCGTTATTCCAAAGAAACTCCATTAACTTTAGAAAAAAATTAAAATTGAAAATAAATTGAATTATTTTTTAGAAGCCAGGTAAAACTCAGTCAAAAATTATCAAGAATTCAAGCTACGGTTGGGGCCAGAGAGATAGCTTAGCAGTTAAGAACATCTGTTGCTCTCTGAAGGACCCATGTTTAGTTCCCAGCACCCACATGGTGGCACACAGTCATCCATAACTCCAGTTCCAAGGGATCTGATGCCCTCTTCTGACTTGGCATGCATATGATACACAAACATGCATGTAGGCAAAACACTCATCAGACACGCAAAACCTTTAAAAATTCAAGCTAGGGACTGGAGGGATGGCTCACTGGCTAGACTAAAGGGGTGGCTCACTGGTTACGAGCAGATGTTGCTCTTCCTGAGAGGACCAGAGTCTTGTTCCCAGGACCCATATCAGGCAGCTCCCAAGCACCATTTACTCTGATGATCTAATGCCCTCTACTGGCCTCCAACCACACTGCAGTCACACATGGCACACATTCACATGGATACATAGACATGATTTTTTTTTTAAATCTTTAATGCAGATGGTAAGTAGTGGTGCACGCCTTTAATTCCAGAAAGCAGAGGCAGGCGGATCTCTATGAGTTCCAGGCCACCCTGGTCTACAAAGTGAATTCCAAGACAGGCAGGATTGTTACACAGAGAAACTCTGTCTTGAGAAACAACAAACAAAGAATCCAAGTTATAAACTACTGAGTGTGGTAGAGCATGCTGCTGGCCCAGCTTCTATGAAGGCTGAAACAAGAGGACTGGGGAACAGACTGAGTAACACATGAGACTCTATGTAGACGACAGAAAAGAATCCATCTGTTTTCTCATCACACAAACTCCCATGTGATGTCACCTACATACTAACATTTCAGAACAACAATAAAGATGTCTGCGTAAGTTCAGCCTCACCAGAAGTCCCACTGGACATTTGAGCCCCTGGGAAAACTTTGAGTCTGCTGAGGCCATATTGAAAATGTTGCTGCAATCACTTGTTAAGCCTCGGTTCCTGGCTTCCTAAAAAGCACATTCAAATTCTTAAGAAATAACTAAGAAAAAATTAGACGTACTTAGAAGACACACATTTTATATGCAATATGTGTAGCCAGGTATGGTAGGCCACACACCTATAATCCAGCACATGAGACAAAAATAGGGGATCATGAGTTCAAGGCTTGCCTGGACCACACAGTGAAACCCTGTTTTCTCTCTCCCTCTCTTTCAAACAATATAATAAAACAAAGAGCGCACCTGTAGATTTGGGTAAGTGTTTAAGGAAGTCCTTCCGATCACTGTTCATGTAAGATGCTGTAGACACTCGTATTAACCAGGTCCTCCTGCTTGTACTGCAGATACTGTGTGACATTTTCTGACACAAATACAATGTTGCCATCTCGATTGACCACAACAGAAAACCATCCCAATGCCTACAGTGGGACATGTTAATAGAGGCTGTTATGAAAACTGTATCCCTGTGGCCCAAAAACAGTAAAGCCCTTCACCTCTTTCTGCAAGGGTTAGGGTTAGGTTAGGATTAGGATTACATTTAGGGCTAGGTTAGGTTATCCTTAGGGTTAGGGTTAGGTTAGGATTAGGGTTATCCTTGCAAATAGAGCCTTTAAAGAGTCAGTAAGTATTAAAAGCTGACCCCAATTCAGTATAAATGGTGTTTTCTAAGGACAGATAACAAGACACCAGGGACACACACTCAGAGAAAATGCCATTTTAAAGCATGGTAACAAGCCAAGGAGAGAGAACTCAGGAGAAGGCAACCTGATCACCACCCTGATCTTGAACTCTAGTCTTCAAAACCGAATAAATCAGCTCCTATTGCCTGAGCCACATGTTCTGTGCTATCCTAGCAGCCTTAGCAGACCAAGACTACAGCCTTCTGGTAAATAGAACTTCAAAGGGGAAAAACCAACAACACTAGCCTAATAATCAGAGTGAATACAAATTATCACTTCTATTAACAGACTATTAGCATGATGATTCAGAGCTTATAAAGGACTTTTTTAAAAGAGAAGGAAAAAAAGAAAGAAAGAAAGGCAAGCAGGGCATGACATAGCACACAGCTTTAACCCCAATATTCAGGAGGTATAGGCAGGAGCTAAGCTATCTAGCAAGTTCAAAGACAGCCTGGGCTAACATTACACACTGTCAAAAATAAATAAAAGCTTTCTGCCTAATCCCAAGTTAAAGTATAGGAATTATACTGTCCCTGAACAAGCATGTAAAAAGAATTTAAAATGATAAAACACAAAAGTAATTGCGATGACTCACTGAAAGAAAGACCAGTTGTCAAGTAAACTCGCTGAAGCGCTCGCCGGCCTGAAGTAGCACTGCGCCATAGTTAATCAGCTCTTCTCAAGGCAATTACTTTAAAAATATGCACATGTTAAATGTTTGAAATTGCCTCACAAGCTGGGTGCAGCTCCATCACAGAGCACTTGCCTAGCATGCATGAGGCCCTGGGCTCCCTCACCAGCACCATGAATAAAATTCTCCAAGAATACAGAGCTGAGGGCTGAAGTTGTCACTTGGTGGAAACAATGCTTGCCTACTGTGGTCACTTAGCATGTGCAGGCCTTTTTGGTTCAATCTCACGCACAAAAAAGAAAAGGTAAAACTGTGCAAGCAATCATGGAAAAAGCCACAGAAGGGTCTGAACGAAAATACACAAGTTCACAAGGTGACCTGTGAGTTTACGAGCTACTCTTCCTCAGGAACTTCTTGTGTGCGCGCCCCTCCCCCCCCCCCCCCCCCCCGTGTGTGTGTGTGTGTGTGTGTGGTATTTTCAGAACTATATATTTGTGATTGCTATAAGAATACTGAGCTATTTTCTCATTGCCAGCACCCCCCTGCATCCACCCTGCATATACCACATGGTAAAACAACCAAATCACAGCATGCTCTGGACAGCTACAATCTTCACATCTACCTGTAGTAAAAGTGGTCCTAAGGAGTCTTTATCAATGACCGCCTGTCCTGTAGAAGACACATCAGCTTTCTGAACATCATCATCACTGGAAATAGTTTTTCCTGCAGACACAGAAGGAAGCATCACAGTGAGCAGCACTTACCTCAGTGTGCACATGCACACTGGGAAGTAGGAAGTGTGTACACATGTACATGTACACATACATGCAGAACACAGTGTATGTATGTATGTAAGAGAATACCAAAACTTAATATTATCTAGCTTCGTGGTTCCCCACAAAGGCAAAAGGCACTCAGCTCCCTTTCTGCTAAAGGTGCCAGTCTTTAGGCCCCAGCTCCCCTCCCGCCAGCTTGTGGCATGGTGAGGAACTCTGGTCTTCTGCCACTTCTCTGGTAATTGTTTCTAAAAAGCAAAGTTGATCACTCCAGGGGCTTTGGGGGTGATTCTTGCTTAGCATGAGTGAGGCTCTGTTCAGTCCCCGTGACGCAACATGTGGGAAGGAGGTGTTTCCTGACTTTGTTATTACCTTGCTCTTTTATCTGACGTATCTGTCTCACTGTTTCCTTTAAAATCGCACATTTATCTGGCTTGACGTTGAAATTGTCAATATCGCTAAGATTTGCAGATATCAGCTCGGCCAGCTCTTCTATGTATCTGCTCTCCTGCTCCCGTCTCCACTTTCCACCACTGTAGGCAAGGCTGGAAGAGAGAGAAAAGCCACAGCTCGCAGCTCTCAAGAAAGCTGCAGGTACAATCTGCCCACCGAATGCCATTAGTTCCATGTGGAAACAAAACTCAGCCAACAAGAACTGTCAGAACGTAGCGGGACAAAAGCATACACTGCAGAAATTCCTGCAGCTTCATTCAGCGCTGCCTTTGATTAGTCACTGGCCTTGACAAAAATCAACCCCAGTTCCTCCATCTAAAAAATGGAGACAAATCACCTACCCCTGTCCTGGAGCGTCACAAGGCAATTTGCGTTTTCGAGACTCAGTGGCCAGTGGATCCAAGGAGCTTTCACCTAATCCACTCATCTTGAACACAGATCCAGCAACTAAGAAAGAAGAGGTAACAAGATAAGCACTAAAGCATGCATTTTCTATGAAAGTGTCATATGACAGAATGGCTGCACGCTGTGGTCCGGAGGCCCTTTTTCAGTGTACGTGTTATGGATGAGTGTGCTCACACAAGCTCAGAGCTTATCTGCACTGTAACCATGCTGGGTCTGGTGGTGCAAGCCTGTATCCAGCACTCAGAAGGCTGAGATAAGGGTTCTAGGCAAGCCTAGTGTAACGGCTTATAAAAAAAAAATGGCCCCCAAAGGGAGTAGCACTATTAGGGGTATGGCCTTGCTGGAAGTAGTATGTCACTGTGGAGGCGGGCTTTCAAGTCTCACTCAAGTCATGCCTCATGTTTCAGACCATGTCCAGTTGTCTGCCTGTTAAGATGTAGGACTCTCAGCTACTTCTCCAGCACCACACCTATCTGCACACAACCAAGATGATAATGGATTAAACCCTGAAAATATAAGCTACCCCAATTAAATGATTTTCCTTTTTCTTTTTTTTTTTTTTTTGGTTTTTCGAGACAGGGTTTCTCTGCAGCTTTAGAGCCTGTCCTGGAACTAGCTCTCTTGATTTTCCTTTTTAAGAGTTGCTATCGTTATGGTGTTTCTTCACAGCAATAGAAACCCAAATGAAGACACCTGAGACGAGTCTGGACCACAGAGTAAAACCCTATGTCATATCACAAAATAAATTATATTTAATGAGACTATCAAGACTCCAATCTAGATAAAATTGTAAATTTTATTTATATCCAAGCAGAAGAGATAAAATCTTATCCTGCGGTTTGGTAAGAACTCTTCAAACTGAGCAGCAGTGGTATATATCTTTAATCCCCGTACTCAGAAGGCAGAGGCAGATAGATCTCTGTGAGTTCGAGGCCAGCCTGGTCTACAGAACAAGTTCCAGGACAGCCAGAGCTACACATAAAAACCCTTTCTCATAAAAACAAAAAACAAACAAACAAAAAAAACTCTTCAAGTGGTGAACCCAGACTAGACTAGTCAGAATTTTTTTAATATTTATTTTTATTTTCTGTGCAAAATAAAAAATATTTGATTTTACCTGCATGTATATACATGCACCATGTGTGTGCAGTGCCCACTGAGGTGAAAAGAGGATGTCAATCTCCTGGAGCTGGAGTGAAGATGGAGTGGGTTGTGCTGGGAACGGACCTGTGGCCTCTGTCCAAGCAGCCAGTGCCCCTAACCACTGACTCATCCTCCAGTGCACAGGCTCTCTTTCTAGCTAGCGCTTCTGTACAACGGGTCATTTCTCTAATATTTATCACCTAATATTCTTCTTCTGTTAAGTTCAAATAAGCCTAGCCTATATAATAAACATTAATGTAAAACTCCTGTACATTCTACTTAAAGTCTTACATGGCAAGGGCTGCCATAAACTACACAGCAACAATTATTTACATACTGACTGGTGGAAAAAAAATAATATATCTTGATTAAGTTTCAAACACTAAAAAGATAAACACAGGGTATTTCCTTTTGAGCTTATACTGTGAGGTTCTATTAAGCCACATTTACCATGTTCTCATGTGTAATAAACTCTTGCTTGAACACGACAATCACTGGCCTGAAGAATTCTAAGTCTCTAATGTTAAAATGCATCTAGCATTTCAACCAGCCTGCCTACAGGGCATATGTCCACTAGGTGGCATAATACTACCAGAAAGGCCAATTAAAAGAAAACCCACACGTGATCAAACTTAAAATATGTAGGTCATGTTTGTTTTGAGACAGGGCCTTGTCGCACAGGCTGGCCTGGACCCCACTGTGTAACTGCTGCTAGTCCTGAGCACCCGGCCCTGCCTCTACCTCACACTGGGATGACAACCGTGAACCCTCCCATCAGGTTTCAGGCTACAGCATCATGAAGACGGGCACACTAGTGGGAAACAGCAAAGTCTGGTTCTGTCAAGGACGGAACTACAGCAAGTCTAGCTGTGTTACTGTCTGGCTTCATGTGTGCTTCATCTAAAGAACATTTTTAAACTAAGCAGCAAACTATGCACTGAGCACTAATATATCTGTTTTCACTTAGTTATACCAAATTTTGTGAAGCTGCACCCGAGTGGAGAATGGAAGACGTGCTAGCCACAGCAGGCCCAACTTTGCTGTGAAATACAAACTGGTACGTAGTAGCACATGATGGGGAATTCATAAATGCCACCAATAGCAGAAAAGCACTTTTGAATGCCTTCCCATGCCGTCAAAACCTAATCTAGGTCTGCGTTACTCAAATGGATCATCTGTGACAAAATTCAAACAAAACAAGAATCTGAAAGAGACTACAAAGGCAGATGCAAACACCACCCGCATCTCTAGCGGTCACAGCCAAGCTTGGCACCCGCTGAAGCACATGCATCCACCAAGTACACAGTAGGAAATGAACATCAGTGGAGCTATGCCAATTTAATGTAGCCGAACACAAGGACTAAGAGGACAGTTTTGGTATATTGTTTAACATTAGCCAACTTCCTTTTTGTTATCTCAAGATTCAGACAAGGGACAAGGCTTGTAAACTAGCCAGAAGCACAAGGGCACAGAAACAAAGATCAACAGGAATAGGGTGAGGAGGGCTCAGGGGGTATAAGCGCTTGCCTCTGTTCCTAACAACCAGAGATCATCGCAGGGACACACACGTTGTCTTCTACACTCCATTCGTACGCTGAGGCATCTGTGCACATGCAGGCAAACAAATGTTTTTGTTTTTGTTTTTTTTTAAAAAAAAGGTAAAACGAAATATATCAATAATATAAGCGTTCTAACTGAGCAAATTATTTTGAGGCTTAAGAAAAACTGTACCGTGCCAAAATGAGAGGGAGTGGGCTAGCTACTCAATGATAAACTAGCATTTTCCTGTGTTAGAGGCGTAGGGGAGGATACAGAACAGGATAGCACTGAACTTCTCACATACATTCATGACAACCCTCCCCCATACAATTAATTCTGGTTTTGCAGATAGGGAACTGGTTAAATAGCTTGCCACTAGCATCATAACTAGGTTCTGAATGGAAGAGCTATAACTAACCAACAAAAGGCATCAATTGTTCCTTGTATACATACATTTACCCCATTTTATTCCCCCACGACACCAGAATAAACGATTTATGCCGTAAATCACACTGCCCCCAACCAGTTAACAGGAAGTTGCTCAGCAAATCAGTAAGATCATAAATACTTCAGTTTAGGGGCATGAGGTAGGTACCTGGAAAGTAAGGGGTTACCTCCACAGTGATTATACCTCACCCCCTACCCACTACTTCCCAAGACACTCGCTAAACTGTGCTCTGGCCTAATACTACCCTTACTTCCATGTGAGATATGGAAAGAGTGGCTAACACAGCAAGAAAATCTGGGGTGAGAAGAGCAAAACTCTCTAAAATAGCCTCCAAGTGTCTGTTCTTGGGTGTGCTATGGTGAGTAAACACTGAGGCCAAGAATTGGCAATCTCAGCTGTGACTCAACTTCCCCCGGCTTGTATGCCAGGGTTTTATACAAGGTATGATTAAGTATACTAATTATGAGTCTTTGTAGTGCCTCTTTAGAATCACAGAAACTTAGGAAAATTGTTAAACAGCAGCTGTGGATTTGAAGAACTGCTTAGAGTGCTATGCAGAACCTGGGACTGCTCATTCTAAATGGGGGTGGGGTGGGGTGGGGTATGAGGAAGGCACCTGGAAAGAATTTACAAGACATCAAGAAAATTTACACATAAAGGTTTTGCCTAAAATACAAGTCCCAAATGGATGTTCCTATTCAGTTCAATTTAGTGGCTTGTCACCACCAATTAATCTAAAAACTTAATCTTACAATATCAAATTCAAAGGTTTTTACAAGTGATGGTGACTCACGCCTTTAATCCCAGCACTCGGGAGGAAGAGGTAGGTGGATCTCTGGAGTTCCAGGACAGCCATGGCTACACAGAGAAACTTGCCTGAGAAACAGAAGGGAGAGGAGGAGGAAGAAGGTGACCAACTCCCCAGGGCATGTGCACATGCACACACTAAATCTAATAAAACTTAAAATGAAACTCCCTGTCATGTATGTACTGGAGCCCCAGTACTTGAAAACAGAGAAGCATCTGGAAGGTAATCTTGACTTCCAAAGCAGTTTGAGTCTATCCTAGGCAGCACCACAAACCCTGTCTCAACACAAGTATGAAAGCTAATTCTACTGGCAGTGACAAATAACCACCAGGCATATAAACATGAATTCTATTAGGTACTACAGTAAGTCTTGCTGGAACTCAGTGACTAACGTGATTCAACAGAGGAATGGCTGAGTACATGTATACACACCAACACACTCACTTGCACATCACATGTGTGGATTTCCCTCTTAAGATTAGAGGGGGTGGGGGGGAAGGGTGTGTGGAAGGAGTGGAGGGGAGTGGGAGGAGGGGAAGTAGGAATTTGGATTGGTATTTTTTAAAGTATAATAATAACAATAATAATAATATTAATAATAATAATAATGTAATGCCAGTTTTCAGAGCTTTGGCAATGTCTGTTTCTTAAAATAACCTTTGTCTCCAAGAGATGCATTTCCAGACGGCATGTTCTGGTTTCCTGCAGCTGACAATCAGACCCTAATCCCATCAAGGACCTTCCATGCTGCACTGAAATGCATGACTTGACTTCACTACTACACAGCTTTTCTATTATTATTTGTGGTGCCAAGCACTGGGTCATGAAGCTGACATTTCAAATATAGATATATTTACTTTCAAATAGAAAGTAAATGTATAATTTCATTATACAGTCTATTAAAATCTACATTCATTCATATCAAACATTCATCAAAAGTCCTTCAGTAACGAAAGATACTCATGGTATTCATGGTATTCATGGTCAAGTTCAACATTATGGCTTCAGGTGAAAGCTCAAAGTTTATCATGGCAGATTTTGCAGATTTTGCTCCTACAGTCCTACTCTGCCAAGCCCACATGGCAGTGCACAACTCCAGTTCCAGAGGATCTGACACCCTCTTCTGACCTCTGCATACGCCATGCATGCACATGATGCACAGAGAACAAGTGCAGGCAAACACCCACAAAGCAAAAATTAATAAATCTTTTTTTAAAAAAAAGTGTTTCGGGCTGAACAGATGGTTCAGCCAGTAAAATGTTTGCCTGAACTCAATACCCCAATCCACATAAAAGCCAGGGGCAGTGGTGGGCATTTGTAATCCTTCCATGTGCAGGGGAGGGAGGAAATGAGAAATGGATGGGGTAGGACGAGATAGAAACCAAGGACTCACTGGCCAGACAGCTAAAAGGCCTATGTAAGACTCAATCTCAAAAATCAAAGCTGGGGGAAAGGGCTGCAGTGGCAGTGAGATGGCAGAGAGCCACCAAGCCTGTTGACTTGAGCTCCATCTCCAGAACTCAGGTTTGTTGTCCCCACCCAATACAAAGATTGTAGGTTGGGGGCTGGAGAGATGGCTCAGCGGTTAAGAGCATTGCCTGCTCTTCCAAAGGTCTTGAGTTCAATTCCCAGCAACTACATGGTGGCTCACAACCATCTGTAATGGGGTCTGCTGCCCTCTTCTGGCCTTCAGGCATACATGCAGAGAGAATATTGTATACATAATAAATAAATAAATATTTTAAAAAAAGATTGTAGGTGACAAGTTCTTTTTTTTAATAATTTATTTTTTATTTTATATGTATTGGTGTTTTGCCTGCGTGTATGTCTGAGCAGAGGTGTCAAATCCTGGAGTTACAGACAGTTGTGAGCTGCCATGTGGATGCTGGGAATTAAACCCAGGTCCTCTGAAAGAGCAGTCAGTGCTCTCAACCTCTGAGTCAACTCTCCAGTCCCATAGGTGACAATTTCAAAAAGTATTTTAAAACTGAATTAAGATGGCCAAGAAATTCAAGACTATAAGGCACTTAATATATATAATTATATATATATATATGTAAATATATATAATATATTATTATATATAATAAAAATCTTCTACTCAAGCTAGAAATAAATGCTCAATATTAATGAGAAAAGAACTGATGTCCAGGGAGGGCTGCACACACACACACATGTGCGCACATACAGAAATAGAGGATGTGAAAGTAATTATAAATTTTCATAAATTACAAAGAGTAAGACAATCACATCACTCATTATCTGAGTACTACATACAGTAAAACTCAAAATAGATCTGGTTAGCATGGAGTACTGTCTGAAGCCGAAGCCTAACAGATAAGGCTGAGTCCCACGTTAAGCAGAGTACACACACACCGAATCACTGATTTACCAAACTAAAGCAAAGAAGATAACTTTAGATCTATCTCAGGGTTGGCCTTGAAACAGCAGGATCATAGCAAATTTACATCTCTGAATTTTGCCCTTTGGGGGGGATTTCTCTGTGTAGCCCTGGCTGTCCTGGAACTCAATCTCTGCGGTCTAGGCTGGTCCCTGAGTGCTGGGATTAAAGTCATGCACCACCACCAGAGGCTCAACTGCATTGTCTAAAAATGGCAACCTACCATTTTGACAAGGTTAAAGTAATTAAAAATCCTATTTCCAAAAGCAAAAATTAACTCATTTGTTTAGCAGATGCAGGCTCTTGCAAATTAGCTTCCCAATGATACTGCCACCTACGAGTGTTGTTTTAAGAAACATGCAGGGCGGTGGTGGCACATGCGCCTTTAATCCCAGCACTCCAGGCAGAGGCAGGCAGATCTGTGAGTTCTGAGCCAGCCTGATCTACAGAGCAAGTTCCAGAATAACCAGGACTGTTGGAGAAACCAAGCCAGCCTGGTCTACAAAGCAAGTTCCAGAACAACCAAGACTGTTGGAGAAACTCTGTCTTAAAAATCTTAAAAAACAGATCTTTGAAGCCAGAATACTGTACATGACTTTAATCCCAGCACCTGGGACACAGAGGCAGGTGGATCTCTGTGAGTTCTAGGCCAGCCTGGTCTACAGAGACAGAGTCCAGCAAGGGCCACCAAGTGATATCCTGTCTCAAAACACAAAACAAAAATAAAACTCATGTTAAGACTCATAGTTGGTTCCTTTTTTTCTTTTTTAAGTGTATGGGTGTTTTGTCTTCACATGGATGCAGCACTGCCCAAGGAGGAGGGACTGTAGTTACAGTTGGTGAGTCACCATAGATGCACTGGAATTGAACCCAGGTCCTTGGGAGGAGTTCCTAGTGCTCCTGACTACTGAGTCATCTCTCCAGGCCCTCATAGTTGATTCTTTTTAATAGGAAGGAAGGAAGGAAGGAAGGAAGGAAGGAAGGAAGGAAGGAAGGAAGGAAGGAAGGAAGGTGGTGCAAGGTGGATCTTTGTGAGTTCAAGGCCAGCCTGGTCTATACAGTGACTAGAAGACAGTCAGGGTTAAATAGAGAGATCCTGACTAAAAAATAAAAAAAAAAAAAAAATTGAATTTTTTTTTTAATCAAAGCAAAGATTCTGGCAACTTAACCTGACTAAACCATAAGTGTCTTTCGCTATACAGCATCCTTTTAAGATGGTTTCATTATTAATACCAAGAGACTAGGGATTCTTACATTTCTTCCTAAAACAACATATCAAAAACCCAAATAAAATCTCATATATACAAAAATAATTAATCTTTGCTTCTTAGGTCCTGGGAAGGAAGGTAAAGCCTGCACAGTCGTGTCTAGAAATGCAAGGACAGTAGAACTACATCTGTATGGAGTCACTGTGTCTTCTGCAGTCTGAGCATGCTCTTGCAGCAAGCCAGTGTGATCTGCACACCGATGGGGCTGGGACTCAGATGGGTCCTGGTACCTGAGGCCTGTGCCAACCACAGAAAGCGTTTCTTTCCTTGACGAACTTACCAACACATGGTGGACTCTGTGCTTTACTCTAAAACCCCTTTTAGCTATCACCACAATCAGATTTTAAAAAGCTAAGCAACAAAATTAAAAATTATTTCAATTCTACTCATGTCATCTTCCAGAACACCTTTCCACAGTTATCTGCGGGGCTTTATTCCTTTAATTCCCTCTTCTACATTCTGGTCACATTTCAGAGTGTAGAAATTAAAGAAGGGCTAGCTCACAGGTGACATTGCAAGACCACAATGTGAAGATGCTGTATTTTCACTCTACTGGTTGTAAAGCTGGACCAAACAGAAGCTCTCAGAGAAAGGAATCAAACATCCTGCACTACTCACTTTCAGATGCTGTGTATTTAATACACAAAACCCACTAAAATGTTTAGTTTCTCGTATTAATGATAAGTAATACATTTTATTTGAAGCTTAGAAACACATGTTAAGCATGTGTGCAACTGAAAAGCTTTAAAGTTGCTTGAAAATGTGAAAACAAATAAGATTTGTTAGCCTTGCTCAATGTCAGCTGCCATGCACTCCTGCCTGATACATACAATTTCACAAAGCAAAGACCTAGAAGAGGCAATTTGGAATCCACCAGCTGCAGGCACTGATTACATACAGCAAATTCTACCCAAGGTCAGACGTGTAGGTTTTTAATATCAACTTCTAAATAGCTCTGTAGCTTTGTTTTGCCTTTTGAGACAGGGTCTGTGTACCACTGACTAGCCTGGAGCTTGCCATGTAGACCAGACTAGGCTCATGGAGAGCTACTTGCCTTTACCACCTGAGTGTGGGATTAATAGAGTGTTCAGCCACACCCAGGCTAACATTCTTTTGAAAATAGATTTAGAAATGAAAATGCTAGGAAAATAATTACAAGTGTGGCCTCTACAAGCCACAACCACTTATAAGACTATTTTCATTAGTTCATTCTGAAAATTGTTAGGCTGGGACTCAGACCAATTACATTTCCTAATTTTCAAAATTAGGTACTATAAAAGGTATATTATCACTGACCTGAAGGCTTATTTTGTATTTTTGTATGTTTTGTGTGTGTGTTGAACTCAAGAGCCCCATGAATACATGCAAGGCAAGCACTCTATCATCTAAGCTACAACCCCTGTCTTCGATCCAATATTTTTGTGTATTTTTCTATGTTAAATAAAACTCTTTCATGAACAAAAACAAAAATTTTATCCAATTCTACAGGTTTAAAAAAAAAAAAAACAGTGACTGTATTAACCAAAGATGAGTTCAGGACTGAAGAGAAGATGTCCAGTGCCTGAAAGCACTTGTCCACTTGCCAAGGACCCGGGTTCATTTCCCAGCACCCACAGGGTAGCTCACATTCATTTGTAAGCCCAGTTCCAGGGGAGCCAACAGACCACACATGTGGCACACATACACACATGTAGGCAAAACATTCATAATCATAAAATAAGTAAGCCTTAAAAAAAAAAAAGATAAATTTGCATGTCAAGAGTGGTGCCATTGGGGGCTGGAGAGATAGCTCAGAGGTTAAGAGCATTGCCTGCTCTTTCAAAGGTCCTGAGTTCAATTCCCAGCAACCACATGGTGGCTCACAGTCATCTGTGATGGGATCTGGTGCCCTCTTCTGGCCTGCAAGCATATACACAGACAGAATATTGTATATATAATAAATTTTTTTAAAAAAGTGGTGCCACACTGAATACACAGATAAAAACATGGAGTTTGGAGACAATCTGGGCTATTATAGGAAGATCAAAAAAAATACATATATGCAAATGAATTCTAAAGTATTCATTACACATTCCAAGAGTGTCATACTTATAGGAAACTACTTCAACTGCAGGTCTGACTTCAGTAATGGAAAATTCCTGTCAAGAGTTGTTTGTTTAAAGCATCTTGTACAGTATGTGATCTCTGCTCAGTAAGCCATAGCAGTGTACACTTATACTCCCAGCACTTGGGAAACTCAGGCAGAAAGACTGTTCAAGAGGTCAGTCTAAACCACAGACAAGTACCAGATTAGCCAGAGTATCAGAGCCAAAACTGCATCTCAAAAAGCTTAAAGATAGGGCTGGAGAGATGGCTCAGAGGTTAAGAGCATTGCCTGCTCTTCCAAAGGTCCTGAGTTCAATTCCCAGCAACCACATGGTGGCTCACAACCATCTGTAAAGGGGTCTGGTGCCCTCTTCTGGCCTGCAGGCATACACACAGACAGAATATTGTTATATATAAAAAAATAGATAAATAAAAAAGATCTGGGAGTCATTTTTAAAAAAAGCTTAAAGATAATTATAATAAAGTAAGCTGCTATTATTAAATTTATTTGGGGGTAAGGGCTTGGTGTACATGCCAGTGCATGCCATAGTACAACATAGCACCCACTTGGTTAAGGCAGTGTCTCCTGCTTCTACATCTAGCTGCCTTTGAGCTTCAGGGAGCTTCTCCTGTCTCCACCTCTCATCTCAGCTTATGAGTTCTGAACTACAGATGGAGGCCACTGCACCTGGCTTTTCAGGGGTGGGGCTGCGTTATGGAAATGACACTCAGGTTATCAGGCTCATGCAGTTAGGCCTGTCACCTGAGCCATCTTCTTGGCCCAAAAGCTACATCATATTCAAAATACTGAATATATAAATTCTAACGAAGCCATGCCAAAAAAGATACAATGTGGCAAAATTTAATTATGCAGAATACAATCTTATAAACCATCATTAAATTTAAAAGGGAAGTATATTCGACCAATTTTATTTTTATATTATTATTATTTATTATTATTATTAGTGTTTAAAGCTAAACAAGGAGTTGGAGAGGTGGCTTGGCAGTGGCTATTCTTGCAGAGGACCTGTGTTCGATTCCCAGCACCCACATGATCGCTCACAATTATCTGTAATTCCAGATCCATGAGTTCTGATGTCCTCTTCCGGACTTTGCAGGCACTACATGCATGTGGTGCATAGACATACAAGCAGGCAAACACCCAAACACATTAAATAAATCAGATCATACAACACACAAAATAATGCTCATTAGTGTCTTAAATTTTAAAACAGTTCATATGACATGGTGCAGATACATACATACTATTTATTACTCCCGTTTCATCCTACAGAACAGTGGGCTAGAAGGAAGACGAGCTGTAACAGAGAACAAACTCACTAACACTGGTGAAGTTCAGTACCACATCAACACAACACAGGAAAAGAACTGGACGCCTGAGTCACAATATCAGGAATTTCACTCTTCCTCACAAACTGCCCTCTGTGAGGAAGAGTAAACAAGCCACTTAATGCCAGTCAGTAACTACCATTAGAACCAGCTGGGTTGTCTTTGTTCTGGTTTTCTTTTTAAGAGAGAGAAAAAAATACGAGGGTGGGAGGAAGGTTGTGGAGGGGAATAGGTATGATCAAAAAAAATTATAGTCTGTTAAAAAAAAAACTTTCTTGGGACTCAGCAGCGGTTGTGCATGCCTTTAACCCCAGTACTCGGGAGGCAAAGGCGGGCGGAGCTCTGAGTTTAAGGGGAGCCTGGTCTACATGACAAGTTCCAGGACAGCCAGAGCTACATAGAGAAATCCTGTCTCAAAGAAATTAAAAATTTTAAAAAAAAATTTTTTTTTTGCTAGCTTGGAGGAGAGGCCCAAGAGCCCCAGTACTAATCCTAACCACACCTACTAAAACTTCATTCTACCACCTTAGCAGGTCATCAATAGCAGCAAACCAAAGACTGTACTCTTTATTTGTTCAGGTTCAGAGTGGGAGGCGTTTAGGTCTGGCTTTTGTACATGAAGTCTGTGGTTCCAGGCTGTCCTTGAACTCACCATGGAACTGACCAGGCTCAGTCTCCTGATGCTGGGGTTACAGGCATATGCTAAATCACGAACAATCCAGTATTAACTTACCCCCACAAATATCTCCTTTAAAGGGGAATATTAGCATTCAGCACTGTGCTGTGCACAAGAACACTGCTCAGCGGGTTGTAGGAAAAGCATCATTGAGTTCAAGGCCAGCCTGGGCTACAGAGTGAGGCCCTATCATCTTCTCCAGGCCGAGCTACATAGTGAGAATGTTACTCTCACTAGCAATCTTGTACTTTAATGAGTGGGGAGAAACATTAAGTAGATAAGAGTCTCTACATGAAGAACCAGATCTGTCAACCACAAAAACTTAAGAGTTGGAAAGAACCTGAGAGCTGTAAAGTGTACAAATTGATCATTATGAGAACTTATGAAAGACCACAGTCCTGTCCCACTAGCTTCTCTACTACAAAATGACCATCTGTGCTTCCTGGCTTTATGCTGAGAGTCACTCTCTCTAGGCAGGCAACTGACAAGATTAATGATCCATACACCCCAAAAGAAAATAAGACTGAAAACAGTCAGTTAAGATGTTTGGCTTTAAGGCAGCATCCTTTCTAAGTTCCCATAACTAGGGCTTGTATTTAATAAAATAGCATATAATCAAAGCAATGTTTCTCAAATTAAAATGAAGGACAGGGATAAATACAGCCTAGTAGTCATTCCTCTGCCAGTGATATTTTGTTCACAATTGATTCACTATAACCAGGAGAACTTTTAATGGGTTTTTTGTTTGTTTGTTTGGGGGTTTTTTTGGGGGGTTTTCTTTTTTTTTTTTTTTTGAGACAGGATTTCTCTGTAGTTTTTAAGCCTATCTCTTGTAGACCAGGCTGGCCTCAAACTCACAGAGATCCACCTGCCTCTGCCTCCCGAGTGCTGGGATTAAAGACATACGCCACCACTGCCCAGCTCTTTTAATGATATTTTGCATGGAGAAAGTGAACATAACATATGTGTAGGTAAAGGACAACTTGGGGATATCTCCCTCAGCATACGGGTCTCAGATTAAACTCAGGTTGTCAGGCTTGGCAGCAGGTGCCTTTACCAGCTGAGCCATTTCACCAACCCATCAGGAGAACTTTTAGAATGAGAATTTTAGTTAAGTATTACATAAAAGACAACTAAAATCTACTCCATCTACACTGTGCTTCTGCATCCACTACATTGAGAGGTTTCATCTTGACTGGCAGCTTGATTGGACTGAGCCACCAGTGCCTAGGGTTTTCATGAGCACAGCACACTTCTGGGTGCATCTGTGAACTCTCTTGCAGAGCTGGCTAGTGAGCAGTGAAGGACAGGGTGACGGACTGTCCTGACTGTAGGTGGCACCATCCAATAGGCCAAAGAATCATACAGCATGAAAGCGAGGAGGGCACCTACAAGCTCTGGATTAATTTGTAAGTATAAACAATACAAACGGAAATCAGGATAGGTGCCTAACTAATTGGGGGTTTAGACTGGTGGCTTAACACGTGAAGCTTTGAGCATTCTCAGCAGGTGGTTGTAAGCTGAGCAGTACCCCAGGCACTGTCCCTTTTTCTCTGTAAACAGGAAAAGGAACATAAGAAAATCTTGCATCAAAATTACAAACGCATAGAAACAGCAGATAAGGCAACAGCAAGGGGACACGGCAAGGGGACAAGGCAAGGGGACAAGGCAAGTGAGAAACTGCCGCTCCAAGTTACAGCTCTTGACCTAGAGAAGGCTAAACTTAGAAACAGAAAGTGAGACAAAAGGACAGGAAAATAGCAAACTAGATAAAGCCTGTTTAGTAACGTATCCAAGGAGGGTGGGATTCAAATACCCAGATTTCAGGACTAACTAAGCAAGAACTGGCAGGATAATACACACTTAACTTAGCTGGGCAAAGTGAACTGCTTTCTAAGAGATCCAGCAGCTTTTTCGATTTTCATTTTACTATTATGATGTAATATTAAATGTTAAGAACGGAGCTAGATAAAATGTCATTTGTCTGCAATCTGGGGGAAATAGCAAACATGGGTGGCGGCTGATTCCAATTTGCTTTTTAGACAGGGTTCACCTTGTAGCCCTGGCTGGCCTGCCTCTGCAGGGACTAAAGCGTGTACCACCACCCACTCCAGGCAGATTCCAATTTTAACCAAAAATCTTAAAATATTCACACACACACACAGGAAGGCAGGGCTGCTTTCCCTCCTGTCCCCCCAGAGTATGTCTGTATACTATAGACAAACATACACCTATGTGTTTGTTCAACCAAGTCCACTTGCTGAACCATCATCAAAAGAAGCACATTAAGCACAAAGCAAGTTAAAGACACAAAGCAAAAGGCAAAGCCTTCAGGCAGTTCAAGTAAAAAAGAAAATTACAGCAATCAAGTCAAGGAAAGTGCATGAATTACCTACCTGGCAGCCCAGTCAGTGAGGTTCAGGTAGAAGCTTATTTTTACCGATCTCTGAGTCCGTTGTTCAGCAAATCTTTTGATCCTAAAGACAAAAAGGGTATGTGTGAATTTTATTGTCTTTTCTTCAAATTAAGCATTATTATTGTTGTTGTTGTTGTTGTTGTTATTCCCAACTCTCCCTTCAGCATGAGAAAGCCATCGTATGATGGCTCCTCTGGGAATCAGCACAGATGCCTTTTTGACCATATCAATACTTGCAATTTTTAGCTGGGCGGTGGTGGCGCACGCCTTTAATCCCAGCTCTTGGGAGGCAGAGGCAGGTGGATCTCTGTGAGTTCGAGGCCAGCCTGGTCTACAAGAGCTAGTTTCAGGACAGGCTTCAAAGCTACAAAGAAACCCTGTCTTGAAAGAAAGAAGAAAAAAAAAAAAAGCCTTGCAATTTTTATTTAAAAAAAAAAGTTAAGCACAGCATTCACAATGTGATCGTCATAGATGACAGCAGGGTTTCTGCTCTGCACCACCACCTACCCCAATACCCATGAGAAAGGATCAATCTGACTTGAAACCATTTACTACAGTCACTTAAAGCTTTATAAATATGTGTAGTCCTAGGCAAGGCAACCTGAAAAATACAATGAAAGTAACAGCATTGGTTTCCCAAAACAGCCTTTGAAGGAAAAAAAAAGGCCAGCCAGGCGGTGGTGGTGCACACCTTTAATCCTAGCACTTGGGAGGCAGAGGCAGGCAGATCTCTGTGAGTTCGAGGCCAGCCTGGTGAATTAGTTCCAGGACAGGCTCCAAAGCTACAAAGAAACCCTGTCTCGAAAAATTCAAAAGGGGAGAGAGAGAGAGAGAGAGAGAGAGAGAGAGAGAGAGAGAGAGAGAGAGAGAGAGAGAGAGAGAGAGAGAACATAGCCAGCCTCCTTCACAAGTTTATCCTCTCATTTTGTCTACATTCTCCTCCCCAAAACACTCTAGGGAAGGGGGATAGGATGTGGCAGGCTGGTTACTAACTATCCCACACCAGGGAAGATAGGGTCCTGCCCTTGGATGCAGCAGAGTCTGTAGAGGGGGGCACTTTGACGGCTAAGGGCATACACTACTCTTGCAGAGAACCTGAGTTGGTTTTCCAATACCCTTGTCAGGTTACTCACAGTCACCTATAACTCCTGATCTCTGGCCTCAGGGAGCACTACGCTCATGTTCGGATACACACACAATCAAAAATAATAAAATAAATACTACAAAAAAAGAAATCATAGTGCCACCATCAACTGGGGAGAAGCAAAAGCAGGCACAAACAGGTACTAAGGTTTCTGAAACAAAAGTGATATCCATGAAATTGGCATTTGATGAGCATCAAACAGGCAGGGACGAAAAAAGTAGGAGCTATTAGCACCACAAAATGAGTGATCCTGAAGCATTATCAAGATGGGAAATTAAGACAAATTTAAAACTGTTTATCTCTGTCAAAAATAACTAGTGAAACAGGCAATCTCTGCAAATATTACCCGGATTTATTAAACGTCTTGCTAATTCTTCACAGTAAATGACAAAAGTACAACCACATGTGTCTGCAGTCCCAGAGTTGGAAAGGCAAAGGCAGGAAAGACGGCTAGTTCCAGGCCAGCCTGGGCTACACAGCCAAATCCTCTCTCAAAAACAGGGTTGAGGACAAAGTTCACTGTGAGGGCTTGCCAGTATGCACAAAAGCCCAGATCCAACCCCAAGACCACCACACCCCAAAAGGCAAAGATGATAAAAGCACATTTTAAAGGATGTCTTTATTATTCGTGTGTGTGTGTGTGTGTGTGTGTGTGTGTGTGTGTGTGTATCCCATGTCAGAAATATGGATGTTAGAGGACAACTTTCAAAAATCTGTTCTCTCCACCATGGGCCAAATTTCAGTTCATCAGTCCTGGCAACAAACACCTTTACCCACTGAACCATCCTGCCAACTCCAGTAACACTTTATATAATATTAGCCGCTTGTAGCCAGGCAGCGGTGCCACAAGCCTTTACTCCCAGCACTAGGGAGGCAGAGACAGGAGAATCTGAGAGGCCAGCCTGGTCTACAGAGTGAGTTCCAGGACAGCCAGGGCTACAAAGGAAAACAAACAAAAAAGAAACAGGAAAGAGAAAGAAAATATTGGCCATTTGTCTAAAAATTACATGGAAGACAGGATACATAATAGAAATTTATAAAAGGCAATTGAAAGTGAAAGCTTTTAGCTCAGCACATTCAGGAAGTAAGGCCAGGCATTCTGCTGAACAGCCTCCAGTCTTACAGAGATCAGGGGACATGAAGTGGAGCAGAAGATGGTGGGCTAGAGCAAGCACAATGGCACACAGCATGAAAATATAATGAACCCAGAACTGTGTATGCTAACCTAAAACATAAAAGGCTTTATTATTTTTTTAATGTGGGGTGTGGTGGCAGACACACCTTTAACTCCAGCGTCAGGCTAGCCAGTTACACAGTGAGTTTAAAAGTTGTGGAGGCAAGCCATTCTGCTTCTAGGTGCCTAGAGGCTAAAGAGACCACAAAATCCTAATGGCAGGGCAGTGTGTGAACTGGCTGAGCTCACGTTAGTAAGGACCTGGTTAGTAGGGGAGCAACATGTCAGCAAGCTGCTTGCAGCTGCTTGCTCTGCTGCTCTTCCCTCTCTTCCTTTCTCTTCGTCTCACCCACTCTCTCGCTCTCTGAAAAACTGGGTAGAGCCTTGCAGGATCACACTAAATAAATACACCAAAGGGGGTGGGAGTGGGGGTGGGCGGTGAGCAGGTTCCACCAGTAGAAGGCTTTCCACAGGAACTGCTACAGGGTCAAAAGTTTACAGTGGTTTCAATTTCACCTTTTAGCAGCCAATCAGGAAACAGAGACTGCACTGACCCTCGGGCTGCAGGAGCATTAACTCCCTGGCTACCGAGGCCGCTGCTGCTCCTCCAAGCCTCCTCTCAACAAGCAGGAGAGGTAAAATGGCACCCTACAATCCTAAATTCACGTGACAACTTTATTTTAAACAGGAGTTTGAGAAGAAAAATGATTTGATAATTATCCTCCTTCTCCAAGTCAGAGTTTATCTTAAGAGCATCCAATAAACCAATCAATAACGCTAGTAAAGACAAAGAATTAATCAGGGAAGGTTAAGAAAAGATTTTCCTCCTTGAGGCTTCAATTCTACCAACAACCTACAATGACAGAAGATAATACCGGTTTAGTTCCCTATAAATGCTTTAAAAAGAAAACCTCAGTAATGAAGCCCATTAATTATAGTGTTTAGGCTCCCACTCCCTCAGGTCATTGATACAAACTGCCATGTGCTGTCCTTTTCACAAGAGGAGTCTACAGAAATATAGCTAGAGCTTCTAAGGAGCCATTTGTCTCCCTCTACCCTTCTCGCCAAGCCCTCCAGGAACCAGCACAGCCCTTTGTGCACAGAAAACTAAAAAGTAAAGCCTTTTGGCAATAGACAGAGCTGTCCTCCTGATCATTTTTTATAAGTTTCCAGCAAATGCAAAAAAAAAAAGAAAAAAATCAATGCATTAATCCGTTCACTACCATTGTCAGCATTCTGTACCAACAGTGAGCAGGGTCAAGATGAAGGGGGGGGGGGGGGACAGGCAAGCAGACAAGAGTGCACGGGCATATTCTTTCTCCCTCCCTCCCTCCCTCTCTCCTTCCCTCCCTCCCTCTCTCTCCTCCCCTCCCTCCCTCTCTCTCCTCCCCTGTACCCACCACCCCATCCCATGGCAATGAAGCAGGAGGATGCTAAAGCCAGGGAGCTTGAAGCCAGCATGACTACTTGGGATTGACATTTGAGTTGGATTTCTTTGACTTGGTTTTTGTTGTTTGTTTTTATGGGATGATTGTAGGATGGGTTAAATCAGTTTCTCTATAGAGTGTTGGGGCAGCTGGCCCAATCCCTGCGTTCAGGGGCGTGGCTGCCCCAGGGGAGTAGGATACCCTTAAAAAGGATGGGGCGCCGGAAGGAGCCCTGTTTTCTATCCCCCGCGTTACCTTCTGCTTCGCTGGACCCTTGGTTCTGTAAGTTCCCTTATTTCCCCTTTTATTAAAACTGATTTATTATAAAAGGACTATTTTGGTTATTTCCAAACTCCTCCGACCGCCACAATAGAGCTCCAGGCCAGCCATGGCTACACAGAGAAACCCTGTCTTGAAATACAAAAAAAAAAAAAAGCAATCTTTCTCTCTGTCTGTCTGTCTGTCTCCATTTCCAGTGGCTAAGAACCAGCAGCAGTCCTTGTGTCTTAGCCTCAAAGTGCTGGAAATGCATGTGTGAGAGCTGCTATTCCTTAAAGCACACAAAAGGAACAGCTGTACACACTCTCCTAACAAAATGATCTACTAAATCCTAAATTTATAGATAAGCTGATTTATAGATAGAAATATTTTCCTTATTGATATGTCAATTGGTTGAATTTTTGCAGTTATACAAGCCTGGATTTGAGACCCATACCAGCACCACCACTGAATACTAAAATGGGCCCATATAGTATAGTAGGTTTTATCCAAACCAAGAGTATCAAATAGCCAGCTATTTCTGAAACACCAGAAGTAAGGAATATACAGAAGTGCCTCACTTACCACACAACAGCCAAAGGCCCAGAGCACAGCACACTGTCCTCACTGCACAGAAAACCTACACAGCAACTTGATGAGCACGGTTCAGACCATGATAAAAGCAGTGAGGATGCACATCGTTTTCAACTTGGAATTATAAAAGGAATTTTCTAATAATTTAACCCCATGATATAAATTTATAAATAAGTATGATTTTTAAATTACATCTAGTTCGGTCTTTTTAAATACAGCTTGCAGAAGTGTGCACACGATGTGTGTGCATGCATTTAATTTGTTTTCTTTTTGCAGGATGGCCTCATTTTGAAGGAAAATGGATGCGACAAAATTTTACATCAAGTCAGCATGTTAGCCAGAAGCTTTTTTGTGTGTTCTGAATTTGATTAATACAAGCCAAGGTCACTTCCTGAACGATGCCTACCACTGCAGCTGCAGGCAAAGACTAGCATGAGGTTGGGGGGAGAAAGTGGGTGATGGTATTTAGTAACACTTGGCTAGATTCCATTTCCACACAGTTATCTTGGCAAGATCCTGGTATCCTGGAATATAAGGATGAAAAATATTTCTATTCCTTAATATTTAAACAGAAATGTAATTCAATATGCATCGTGTTCGTGTCAGAATTCTATCTAAAATGGCCTTCTTGATAATGTGCAAAAAACATTTTAACTACAAAAAAAACTATACAAATAATACTAAATACCAAACTAAACTAACTAGCACTACAAGATGACCTGAACCTAGGGTGCAAATGCCTGAAGGAAGATCTAAGCTCTTACAGAGAACAGAATTAGACTCCCAGTTCCTTCACCCAAAACCAGAAAAGGCCCAAGTCACAGCAAAAATCTAAAACTTATTAGAAAATTCATGAAATTTTATTCTAACATGCAATTGAACTTTTACCTGTCAGCATTATGCAAATGTTATTGTATCTTAAAAATTCTCAGAGTGTACACTAATAGCAAGTGGAATAAATCCAGTTTCAGCAACAGGAATGTATCAATGTCAACGAGCTTTGCTAGGAAACCTAAACACACTCCATACCCCGCCTATAACACTCTGTGTCCTACACAGCTCAGAGGGCTGGACAGCACACCAGGCAGAGTCAGGAAACCTGCACCTTCCTGTGATTGTCCACAGCAGCCTTCTTATTATAAAAGGATTGTTGCCTCATTTTACTTTTCAAATAAATCAAGCTATGAAGTTCCAGCCACCTAGAATCAGCAAAGCGCCCATGTGGGTTTCTCGGTAACTTGTCTAATTTAAGTATTTATTTATTTATTTCAGTTTTCCAAAACAAGGTTTCTCTGTGTGGCCTGGGATGTCCTGGAACTTAACTCTGTAGACCAGGCTGGCCTCAAACTCAAAAATCCACCTGCCTCTGCCTCAAATTCTGGGATTAAAGATGTACATCACCACTACCCAGCCATTTTTTATTTTTAAAAATTTATACAATATTGACCATATTTTCCCCTTCTCCAACTCCTTTTAGATCCTTCCACCTCCCTATGGTTTTAGATTGAGTTTCTGTCTCATTATGTCTTCCAGGCTACCTACAAAAATGGAAACACACACTGCCCCCTCCTACCCCACTTCAGGTTCCTAGGTTCTAGAATCTGGTGTACACCACTAGGCCCAGCCTTGTTTGTTTTTTTATGCTGGGGGTGGAGTCCTAACAGCTGCTCTACCTCTGAACTGCATTCCTAGCCCACCAATGATTCTATTGTCTTGTGTTTCTTTTATGTAGAATAAGATCTCCCAAAGAACTAGAGATTCGCCTGTCCCTACTTCCCAGGTGATGGGATTAGAGGTGTGCACCACCACTGCCCGGCTTAAATTATTAGTTCATAATGGTTATGGTCTTGACTATCCTCTCTCTACCAGACCTATCAGCACCTCTCTTCTCTCTTCCCAGCCACTAGCTTGTGTGGGACCTGTAGGTAATGGAAAGTGAGGTTGTGAAAGTGAGGGGTGGGATGATCAACAATGTTCATCTGTCTTAAGTTTTAAAAAAGGACTTCCCAAGAATAATCCAGAACCAGGGATCAATACATCTGGGTCCATTTTTATTATCTATTTATGTGCACATTTTGAGGCAGAAAGGGCATCAGATCTGGAGTCGTCTGAAGTTATAAACTGCCCAAAGGGAGTGCTGAGAACTGGGTTCTAATGCACTGAGAAAGCAGCAAGTACTCTTATCAACTGAGTCATCTCAAAAGGCCCGGAATTCATTTTTCAAAATACAGCATTTGGAGCTGACAAGATGGCTCGGCAGGAGAAGGTGCTTGCCATTATGCACGATGGCCTGAATTCAATCCCCAGGACTCCTCAGGCATACACACCACACACACATACACACACACACACACACACATACACACACACATACAGCATACATTCACACAGACTGACATACAAACATACATAATTAAAGTTAAAAAAAAAAAAACCTCACCATAATCAAAGTTAAGCTTCAGGTGGCCACAGACATAATCTGAAGTATCAAAATGAGTAAGTGGAACAACCCACTGAATAAAACACAGGAATCACAATAAGCACAGAACAAGCAGCATACAGAGCAGCTCTTCCTGGTAGTGAAAAGGCAGACAGTAGAGAGGATTGACGCAACTAAAATATCAGCAGTCAGCAAAAAAAAAAAAAAAAAAAAATTACTAATTTAGGAAGCAAGGACGCTAAAGAGAGTGGGTGAAGGTTGAGGAGGGTTAGGCTATCTCCATAATCATACACTCAGCACCCACAGATGGAACAGACAGCACCTCCTCTTAAGTAATCATGCAATGGAAAACGCAGCAAGTGTCCAACAATCAAAGTCAACATCACCAAAATACGTTAGGTGGTTGCTCATACCTATATTCCAGCAATGAAGGAGGTGGGCTGGCTACACCCCACGTTAGAGTCCAATCTGAGAAGACCCTTTTGTCTTACATTATCTTTATATAGCTACCCAGTCCATAAACCAGCCTACATCCTGGGAGTCAACTCTGGTTAGACTAAACTAGGGGAGCAGTGCTATCACTGCATGTTTATCAACGGGACCAACAGACAGTCCTCGTGCAGGCTGTGAGCACTGTGGCTACCACCTTAATACTGACCTAAAATTAAGGTATTTTAAAGGGTTAAGGATCAAGCTCAGACATAGCATGCTTGGCTATCACATGCAAAGCCCTAAATTCAATCCCCAGAACTGAAAGGAAAAATAAAATAGGAGAAAACTATTCAATTTGTCTGGGACTGAGAAGACAGTTCCATCAGTGACTACTGCACCACCACAAGGACTGAGTTAGACCCCAGCATCACAGAATGTCAGGCACTGCAGCGCACTCTAAATCATAGCACTGGGGAGACAGAGACGACAGGGGAGCCCTGAGGAATGCCAGCCAGACAATCTAGTCAAACCAGCAAGCTTCAGATTCATTGAGAAACTCTGTCCCAAAAAATTTTAAGATGAGGAAGCACTTTGGAAGACATGCAAACTTTCATGTACATACACAACTGTCCAACACATATGTGCCAAGGCACAGATATACACTTTCACTCCCAAAAAGTATCTGAAAAATAACACATGCAAAATATAAAGAACTAAATTATAAAAAAAAAAAATAAAAAGAAAATGAAAACCTAAATTTTAAAAAATGAGTCTGGAAGGGAAAGCTCAATCAATAAAGTGCTTGCCTTGCAAGTACAAGGATCTGTGCTTGCTACCCAGTACCCAGGTAAAATAAGTGAACAGCCAAAAATGAACAAACAAACACATAGTGAGCTTGGTGGCACATTCTTGTAATTCCAACACTGAGACGGACAATCTGAGGGCTCATTGGTCAGCCAGGCTAGCCTAATTGCTAAGTCCCAGGCCCGCAAGAGGCCCTGTGTCAAAGGAAATAGATGACATTTCTATGGATGACATCTAAAATTATCCTCCCCCCCCCCCTTCACACACACACACACACACACACACTCACTCACACACAGGCAGGCAATATGGATCATCAGATAAAGGTGATTGCTCTCACACCTAAACATGATCCTCTAAAGTCCACAGATTAGGACCTAAGTTATCTTCAGCCTGCCACAAACAGGCAAATGTAAAAAGATACTAAACCACAAATGCAATTAGTAACTGCAAATTTCCATGATGAAATACTAATACACTGAACAGATCGGCAAAACATACAAAATAACAATGCTGAAAGCTGAGGAAAATGCAAACCAATAGGGCTTTAGTGTACAGATAAGAATGAACTAGGAAGGAAAAAGAAGAAAAAAAAAAGTATATTTAAAACTTAAATTCTCCATCATATGGCAATAACACAATGTTTACAAAACTATAAAATTACAGTAGTAACACATTAACTTATTAGGAAGGAATCTCCTGTCAGCTCCAGCAGCTGATGAAGCATTCTGACGAAGACATTCTCAGATATGCTAAAATCCCATCTGTCTTACATGGCATAGCTCAACAAGGTTATTATAAGCAGATTTAAACCAGTCTGGCTATGCAGCTAATTAGAGCCAAAATCTACTCATATTTTTTAAAAGTCAATTCTCTAAGTCCTGTCATAGCATTTTAAACAAATAAAAAACAGTCAATAAAAGCTACTGAAGTTGGGACTGGAGAGGGGGCTATCACTTGCTGCTCTCCCAGAACCCAGGCTCAATTCCCAGCACCCACATGGCAGCTCACAATTGTCTTTAACTCCAGTTCCAAGGGATCTAATGCCCTCTTTTGACCTCAGTGCACCCTGCCCACGAATGGTATACAAACATATATGCAGACATGATGCCCATACACATAAAATGCAAAGAAAGCAAGCTAGCTACTGTAAATTACTTTCTAACCAGGATATATAGTCATGTTCAGAAACTGCAGCAGTAGCCGGGCGGTGGTGGCGCACGCCTTTAATCCCAGCACTCGGGAGGCAGAGGCAGGCAGATCTCTGAGTTCGAGGCCAGCCTGGTCTACAAGAGCTAGATCCAGGACAGGCTCTAGAAACTACAGGGAAACCCTGTCGAAAAACAAAAAAAAAAAAAAAAAAAAAAAAAAAAAAAAAAAAAAAAAGAAAGAAAGAAACTTCAGCAGTAAAGCTCGTGTGTCCCAGAACTCAGGATGTACGAGCTGGCCGCTGGCCTTACGCTCCCTCTGCCTCAGTTTCTGGAGTGCTGCAACTAAAGCAAGTGCCCAGCAAGTGAGATACTCAGTGGGGAACAGGCACCTGCCATCAAACCTGACAACTTAGCTAAATCTGGGTCCGACCACCATGGAAAGACAGAACCAACTCAAAAAAGTTGCCCCCTTACCTCCACATGTACCCTGTAGTTTGTATGGACTCATTTGTTTGTTTTAATTTGTTTTGTTTTTCAAAACAGGGTTTCTCTACATGTAGCTTTGGAGCCTGTCCACGCACTTGGTAGACCAGGCTAGCCTCGAACTCACAGAGATCCACCTGTCTCTACCTTGAGTGCTGGGATTAAAGGCACAGAAATTTAATTTTACATTTTTTTCCTTAAGTTACCAGATGGTGGTGCCTTTAATCCCATCACTCAGGAGACAGAGGCAGGCAGATCTCTGAGTCTGAAGCCAGCGTGGTCTAGAGAACAGTCAAGGCTATACAGTAAAAACCCTGTCTGGCAAAAAAAAAAAAAAAAAAAAAAAAAAACAGAGTAGGAGGAGAAGGAAGCAGGAAAGAATTAGGGACTGAAGAGATGGCTGGGAGGCTGGGAGGTTTAAGAGCACAGCCGGCTTTTCCAGGGAACTCATATTCCCAGCACCTAAATGGTGCCTCAAGCCATCTGTAACTGCAGTCCCAGGGGACCCGACACCCTCTTCTGGCTGCTGTGGGTACTGAATGCATATGGTCCACATATATCAATGCAAAATGCAAATATAAGTTTTGAAGGAAACCTTTGGGAAAGATTATGTTAATAAGCATACAATGATCCAATGCATCTAAAAATTAATAACAGTGCATAGGTACAAATTTAGAAAGCCAAGCATGGGGACATGCATGTAATAACAGTTGTCTGTGGGGTTAAGGCAGAACTGTTGAGTTTGAGGCTAGCCTGGGCTATATAACAAGTTCAAGGTCACCCTGGAAAGCCTTAGAATTGATATATACATACATACATACATGCATGCATACATACATAAGTGTGGAAAGTATAACTATAAAATTGCCTTTTCCTTTTTATCCTTTGTTTGTTTTTTGTTTTATGATAGGGTTTCATTTATATTATACCGGCCTCAAACTATGCTTATTCTGGAGACAGGGATGAGTTTGAATTTCTGATCCTCCTGACTCTACCTTCTGAGTGATAGATTAAAGGTATGTGCCAATACACCTGGCTTTAGTTTCTTATTCAATAGCGTCAAATAGCACTTATTCAATAGTGGACCAGCAAGACCATTCAACATGGAAAGGCATTTATTTTACTACACAACTGTCAGAGCCTCACAGATGAACATACAGACACACACATAGGCTAAATATCAGACATGGAAATTCTAGTTCTACAGCTAATCCTACTCTTCTGAAACTGGTAAACTTCCTCTAATTCAAGTCCAGCTTGGGGTACATAGTAAGTCCAAAGGAAAAAGCCCTGCTATTTGCTACATAGCTAGCCACACTCAGACTTTTCTTGCTCTTCCTAAATGCACCTAGAAAACAAAATCTCTCTAAGACTACCAAGAACACATAAAATAAGGTGTCAATCAAAAATGAGACAATCAGCTTGGAACACTTAGCCCTCTGCAGTGTATATATGGCAGTTCTCAACTACTGAAAACAATGCAAACTTTACTGCACAAACCAATGATGGTGCAAGTCACAATGGGTATGAGGACCATCTTGCTTTACAGGGAAATGAAGCACAATGACTTGAGCTGATGGAGGAGAGTTATCTGTCTATGTTTCTTTCATTGGTTAATTAATAAAGAAAACTGCCTTGGCCCTTTAAGAGAACAGAAAATTAGGTAGGTGGAGTAGACAGAACAGAATTGTGGGAACAAGGAAGTAGAGTGGGGGAGACGCTTCAGGCATTCGCCTTAGTGAGTCTCCATGCTTCTCCTCTCCGAGATGGACGCAGGTTAAGATCTCTCCTGGTAAGCCACACCTCGTGGTGCTACCCAGATTACTAAATATGGGTTAAAGGAAGATGTGAGAATTAACCAATAAGAGGCTGAAACTATGGGCCAGGCAGTGTTTTAAAAGAATACAGTTTCCGTGTAATTATTTCGGGTGTAAAGTTAGCCGGCAGCCGGGTGGCGGGACGCAGCCCCGCCGCTTCTCACTACAGATTGGCGCTCCAACGTGGTGACTAAATCCACTTAAAAACCTTGCCCGCTTGGGATCGGAAAGAAAGTTCTCTGAGACCATGCCAATGGCTCACTGCTCCCTGCCTGCACCTGGGCAGATGGCGGAATCAGGCTTAGGCGAGCGGGACAGCATTTGCGGATTCCTGCCGCCATAGAGAGAGAGATGTTTTCAGACTGCACGGTGCTCTGCGCTTCAGATTCGGCTGTGACTTGGATTAAGAGAGTTTCTGTGCTGCACGCTCAGTATCAAAATTAAACTGCTGAGTGCAGCTCCAATGTGGACTGCTGTGTGCCTGGAACTGTGTGCGGCTCAGGGGCACCAAATGACTGAGGCAGGAGCGGCTTTGGCTCTGCTCCACCATGCTGAACTGTACTGATCTCAGGCAGGATCTATCGTAATTACCACAATAACAGCGCAGTTAAGGTTTAGACTTGGCTGTAAACAGGCAGTACCGTATTACCTATAAGTGGCGCAACTTAAGTTTTTAAGAAGTGCTTAACCTTTTAAGAAATGCTCCTGGATAGTAAAAAATTACAGATTCACAATAGAAAAGATTCAGACATAGAAGGCCTTTAAATGGCTCACGTAGGCTTAAAAGAGAGAAAAAGAAAATATAGAGAATAAAGTTAATGCCTTAAAAAAAAAAGGGTAAAGTCTTTAAAGAGACAGAGTACAGATAGTTATAGATTAAAAGAAGTAAAGTGATAGAGTAAAAATAAGCCACGTAAAAATGGAAAATTCACAGAGAGTCTGGATTATGTATTTTGTTGTGTTTTCTTTGATTTTTTTGACTGTAAAGGAGCTAAGTACAGAGAGACATTCCATTATATGGGCTGCCAGGCTAGACCAGAATGGACATCTTAACGGTATGACTTCAGGATTTGGATCTAAGAACATGATGCTTTGGAAAAGAGTTTCTTCTTTTGTTTTCACAGAGGACGAGACTCTGTGGATTGCTTCTATCCCAATATGGTATGATAGACCACGCCCTCCTGAAAGGTTGCTGTGAACATCTTCAAAAAATTACTTCACTCAACTGCCAACTGAGAGGAACCTAGCACACAGGTTATACCATGAAAGACCTAAATAACAGCGCCCCCATTCAGCAGGAAGCAGTTTGGAGAGAAAAAACTGCGCCCATTTTCCCAAATATTGCTTATAAATGTTCTTTTACATTTAAAGGGGGAGATGATATAGATATGAATTTGCATTGGTATAGATTTTAAGGTCAATTTTGTTATATGTATATGTATTTCTGATTTTGATTAAGCTATTGTGATTGTAGTTCATTTTAAAGAATGTAATGTATTATTAGGAAATATAGGTTGTTAATGGATAATCATTGATAATAGTTAAGCTTGTAGTCATGTTATTAGATTTTCTAAATATGTAGAGACATATTTCAGTTAGATAGACATTCTTCATATCTTTCAAAGACTGCAGAATATGGCATTTAATGTTTTAATAACTTAGGGTTTTTCATGACAATGAGACACGTCTGCTCCTGGCAGCACCAATCTACTTCAAGAGGAAGATGGGCATCGAAGAGGCTACTTATGGAGTTTGTTAGCAATTTGGGCAAGAAACTGCTCTTGGCTGGACTGTTCCATAAACTGGACACAAAGAACCCGCAGAGAGAGGACTGCTGAACTTGCCTAAAGGTGAGATGGTCTTTCGGGATTCCTGATTCATGAAAGAGTCTGCGAGACGTTCTGCAGGACACAGCAGAAAGTGACTGAACTGTCTTTGGAATTTTTCTGCTTCATGGAAATGTCTGCTGGATACTGTGGGCCTGAAGCCCGAAGATGGATGCCCTAACGGTACAGAGGAACTTTGGGTGACTGTCCAGGCAGCGAGTTGTCTCTGTCATTTCTAGAGTTTTATAAGTTACAAATGACTTGTTTACTTAGGTAATATTATATCCTTCTGGAGTCTTTGATGGAGTTGAAGAATAAATAGATAGTTATAGATTTCCTTAGTTATGATAAAAGATAAAATAGATTTAAATATTGTAACTGTAATACTTGCTTGATAACTGTTTTGTTATATGTAATTTTGCTATGTTAAATTTGAAGCCTTTCTTTTTTGTTTAAACAGAAAAAGGGGAAATGATGGAGGAGAGTTATCTGTCTATGTTTCTTTCATTGGTTAATTAATAAAGAAAACTGCCTTGGCCCTTTAAGAGAACAGAAAATTAGGTAGGTGGAGTAGACAGAACAGAATTGTGGGAACAAGGAAGTAGAGTGGGGGAGACGCTTCAGGCATTCGCCTTAGTGAGTCTCCATGCTTCTCCTCTCCGAGATGGACGCAGGTTAAGATCTCTCCTGGTAAGCCACACCTCGTGGTGCTACCCAGATTACTAAATATGGGTTAAAGGAAGATGTGAGAATTAACCAATAAGAGGCTGAAACTATGGGCCAGGCAGTGTTTTAAAAGAATACAGTTTCCGTGTAATTATTTCGGGTGTAAAGTTAGCCGGCAGCTGGGTGGCGGGACGCAGCCCCGCCGCTTCTCACTACATTGAGCGGGTTCCCACAGCCAGGAACAGATGAAGGATCAGTACAGACCTTGGCCTGTCCAATATTCTTTCTTCTAAATCATATTGTCTCATACTATAATTTACCTCATTTTGTTTGGTTTAATTCCACTACCTATTTGTTTGTTTGTATGTTTGTCTGGAAGGCACACATAGAGGCCAGGACAACCCATGAGCGTCTGTTTTCTCCTTCCATCATGTGGGTACTGGAGACCCAACTCAGGTAGTCATGCTTAGCAGCAAATGCCTTGACCCAGTTAGCCATCTCATTGCCCTAACTGCTTAGATGGATTTAAATCAACTCTACTTTTCCAGCTTAGCAAAATAATTGTATGAGAACACATTGCTTCATAAATATGAGAAAGGAGACACTCATTAGCAGGTAAGTATTCTCTAGAATATCTACAACACCATCTATAGATTGCTGAACGTACAATGTAAAATATCTTGACCGAGAGTCAGCTCTGCAAACACAAGAGATGACATGACACTGCCCTGGGAAAAGGAATCAGTCTAATTCTGAAAGCACAGCAAGCAGTCAGGGTGTAATTAGCTTTAAAAGTCCAGTCAGGTGTGTGAACAGCATTTACTATTTGTTCCCTTTGTATCTTTCTTTCCAGCTCTGATCTCAAAGTCACCTTGGAGCACTAATGGAGGCGCATGGCCCTGATCCCCTTGCCCAGAACAAGACCCGCCAGAAAGACCGGGTCAGGGGCAGTTCTCGTCACATTTTCCTTCACCAAGAAATGGCTTTATAAACAATACATGCCAAATGATCTCCATATTTAACTAAAAGGTTACAATTTAGAAACTGGGTACAAGAAAAATTAACAGAAGCATGAGACAAAGGGTGCATGATACAGAAGCCAAGTGGCTCTGAAATTGAGTTTGTAAAAACACGGACAATCATCTGGTTCTCGTATGAACACCAAAAAGTAACTTAGAGCTCATTACGCCAGAGAAAAGAAACACTAAAGGCATCTTTGCTATCACGTGTGAATGAAAAATACCAAGGGAAGTATGTATGTTCCAATGTTATAATGCAATCAAGTTGTGTATTCATAAAAACAAGGTATTATGATCTATGGTTACTTTACAGATTTGCCACTAAACTGCTAATCTGGCAGGTTAAAATTCAACATTTCAAGGTACTGGTTATGTTTTCTAGAAGTGCTTCAGTAAGCCGACATAATAATTAACGTTATTTGATCTACAAAATCTGAGTATTCAGTGCTAAGAGTGATGAGTGACCTTGAGGCAGGACTTGGAAGGCAGTCGCCATGGTAACACTTCCACAAAAGTGCCTCATCCTTAGCAAAAGGACCAACATAGAGCATAAGGATTTTTAAAACAGAAAACCTCAATCCACGCCCACAGTGAGGCAGGGGGACACAGCTTCTTTTACGAAGCCTCTGCATTAACCTTCCTGTTGATTCTTCAGAAGACACAAATTATCTTCACAGCAACATATCAAGTCTGGCAAAAATTATTTTGATTTAATTTTATTTGCTGAATGGGCAAAGTAAGAATCTAATTTATTTGATTTTGAAAGATACAAGCTTAAATTTTTTTTCTATACAATCAGGACCGTTTACTGTTCTTTCAATCAGCCAGGAATGGTTAAGAAGCCTGAGGCAGGGTGCCAGACAGTAGGATGCTAGCCCTGGGATACGTATTGCATCAAAGGAGAGAAAGAAGGGCCACACAATGGCAGAGGACCCTGGAGTGGGGAAGAGACATTGTCTTCCAGCATACGCTTAATGAAGAAAACACAAGAGGCTGACTCCAAACCCCAAACATAAAAGTGCACTCCTGACTGTTTACACACCAAGCCCTGCCACACTTAGTGTTCTGATGACACTGTGTCCACAGTTCCCTCCAGGGGTGCTTCCCGGAAGTCAGCAGAAACTCAACATCAACCAGATACTGAACAACTTCACAATTTTTCACATCATTACCAAAATTGTCCTGAAAAGCTATGCGCCTGGGTAGAAGGGGAGTGGAGGAAAATGTACAGCTCAATAAAACAATAAAAAAGAAAAAGAGACAGAACAATGTAACAATTACCATTACTTTCCTTGGACTTCCCAGTACTCAACTCTTAGAACTGAACTAATACTTAACTGTAATCTTGTTATGTTCTCGTCTATGTCCCCCATCCAGTACAATGCAGGTGTATCTTTTGCAGAAAACAGCAAACACAGATGTTGAAAACACTCTTCTTAAATGAATAGCCACCAAAACTGTTGAACACAGCAACACTACTGAGTAAACAATGGCGTTTATAATACTGCTTGCTGTCTGGGTGAGTTGGACCAGTTGAAATTATTGGCTCAATCCCTTGTAAGGCTTTGTGAAAGATTTCTCTAAGTATCCCACTCCTTACCCCAGGTTTTGCTTATTTGGGGGGAAAAAAAGTTAAATGCCTAATGTTTTTCATCAGCCTAATTACAAAGCAGACTGAGATGTTGCAGAGCATTTGTACCTTCAATAAACTAAATATCATTCGCGCACACTCAAAGGATTGTTATCCATGTCTAATTCAGAAATTTCAAACTCCTGGGAGTTTGAAGCCAGCCTGAGCTACAGTGTGAGTTCTAGCCTATCATGGACTTCAATGTGAGACTAGCCAAGAAAAAAAAATCATTTTATGCTTGAAAATATCCTCTTGATGCAGGCCGATCTCTGTGTGTTGGAGGCCAGCCTGGTCTACAAGAGCTAGTTCCGGGACAGGCTCCAAATCTACAGAGAAACACTGTCTCGAAAAACAGAGAGCGAGAGAAGAAAATATACTCTTGATCCACCCTAATCTAAGGGCACAGGCACTGAAATCACTACTGTACTCATAGGCGGAATGCTGAAAAACCACCACAGTGATGTAATTATTATACATGTTGATAAAAAATGAAAAGTACTTTTTTTTGACTATAGATGAATCTACTTGTTCGTCTCCCCTACCCCACCCCATTTGTCATATAGGGACTGATGAGATGACTGCATGGGTAAATCATTTGCCACCAAAACTTGCCCACCTGGGTTTAAAGCCCTAGGACAGACATGATAGAGGACTCCCCATGGTCTCCACATGCCTGTCATGACACACACACATACACACACACTTAAGCTAGGCTACATAGTGAGTTGCAGGCCAGTAGGGCCTCATAGCAAGATACTATGCAGGTTCTTGTTATTGTTTTTAGAGACATGGTGTCTCTCGTAACCCTGGCTGCCTGGAATTCACTATGTAGGCCATACTAACTTCAAGCTCACAGAGATCTGAATGGCCACTGCCTTAGAGTGCTGGGACTCAAGGCATGCACCACCACACCTGACAAAAAAATTAATACTAAGAAAAAAGGATAGCAATGTTATATTACCAAAATAATTACAAAATTGATTAAGTTAAAATACACCCATACCATGAAATACTAGTTTCTAAAATGTTCACAACATATTATAAAACAATATAATCTCATTTCTCTCTTTATAGGTGATATATATATATATATATATATATATATATATAAAACACTTGGACATAAAAAGCCTGAAGCCAAGCACAGAGACTGCATCCCACACTGGAAGGTTGAGGAAAGATAACAGACTTCAAGACCAGCCTGGACTGTATAGTGAGAATATGCACTTAAAAGACTAAAACGCATGTACTAAAATCATATTCCCTCATTATTCTTTAATACTTTCTATTATCTACAGAGAACACACATTAACTTTATAATAAAAGCCTTTACACCTTTGAAGTTTTTCTATATTATATGCAACCCCAGAAAATTAACATTTAACATAGTAAACATTCTCAAATATAACTTAGCAATAACTTTTTTTGAGAAAGGGTCTCACTGTGTAGCCCTGGCTTGCCTGGAACTAGCTATGTAGCTCAGGATGACCTGGAACTCAGAGATCTGACCACTTCTGCTTATCAGATATCCTGCATATCAGATATTTACATTATGATTCTTTTTTTTAAATTTTTTTTATAATTTATTTAACTTTATTTTACATGCATTGGTATGAAGATATCAGATCTCCTGGAACTGGAGTTACAGACAGTTGTGAGCTGCCATGTGGGTGCTGGGATTTGAACGTGGGTCTTGTAGAAGAACAGCCAGTGCTCTTAACTGCTGAGCCATCTCTCCAGCCCCTACATTACGATTCTTAACGGTAGCAAAATTACAGTTATGAAGTAGTAGCAACAAAATAACATGGTTGGGGTCAACACAACATGAAAAACTGTATTAAAGTGTCCATAGCATTAGGAAGGTTGAGAACCACTGGTTTAAAGGCTAAAAGTGCTGGCTGCTCTTCTAAGACCCAGGTTTAATCCCCAGAATCCATATACTGGCTTACAACTATCTATACTTCCAACACTCTTCTGGCCTCCAAGGGATCAGGCACACATGTGGTGCACAGACAAACATAAAGACAAAACACCCATACATATAAAATAACTTTTCAAGAAATAAAAGATTCCATCTGTTACTGAGACTCCACACTGAGTCACATAGCAGTGCCACACAGAGCCCAGAGTGCAGGCTCATGTCACACAGACTCCATTGAGACTTCTCCATAGCCATGATTTTGTACAAAACTCCTTTCTCACCAAGCCTCTCTCCTTCCTCTCCAATAGAGCACTCATTACATTCCAGTCCTCCACAGCCTTAAAATGCTTCCATCAACACTAAACTAACAGGGATTATCAGGTATCTCCATCTCCTTCCCAACATGCCATCTCTCGACAAACACTTCAAGCAACAAATCAAACTCTTTAGCTTCTTCCCCTCCCCCCATTTTTTTTTTTTTTTTTTTTTGGTTTTTTTCGAGACAGGGTTTCTCTGCAGCTTTTTTAGAGCCTGTCCTGGAGCTAGCTCTTGTAGACCAGGCTGGCCTCAAACTCAGAGATCTGCCTGCCTCTGCCTCCCGAGTGCTGGGATTAAAGGCGTGCGCCACCACCGCCCAGCCCTCCCCCCATTTTTTGAGACAGGGTTTTCTGTGTAGCCTTGGCTGTCCTGGAACTCACTTTGTAAACCAGTCTGGCCTCAAACTAACAGAGATCCACTGCCTCTCTCTCCCAAGCACTGTGGTTAAAGCTGTGGCCACCATACCCAGCTGCAAACCTTTCCGAATCATCGCAACTGAATGCCTAGCACCCACATGTCCCTGGGGATCCGACATCCTCTTCTGGTCTTCTCGGATACCAGTAAAACATGAGGTCATGAGGTACACAGATATACAGACACACACACAGAGACACACACACACACACACACACACACGTTTCTTGGACCATTACAGATGCCAGCCAGCCAGGAAAGGCAAGACCACGTACTGGAACAAGCACCCCCACCACCAGGAGTATAGGTGCTGTAGCTAGGTGGCACCTGGATCAAGAGCCAAGAAAAAGTGTGTATGAAATTTGGGAATGAGAGCAATGTAACTACATTGGCTATAGATATGAGGGTACAATAATAAAGAGAAGTTATAGGATGGGAGGGTAGTCTCTCACAACTACTGCTTCTGCATTGGCAGCAGCTGATAGCATGGATGGCTCATATACAAAAAGGGCTCTGTGGGAGAATTCAAATCAAGGTTCCAGACCACAATTATTAACTCACTAGGTTCCCTTATCTCTTACCTTCTCACTCAAAGGGCCTTTCTGTAATTAAATTCAGGGCATCTGAGAAATTTTTCTTGTTTGGAAACACATGATCAGGTAATCCAGACTGGCCTCAAGGTTACTATGGAGGAAGAAGACCTTAAGCTCCTAAGCTTCCTTCCTCTAGCTCTTGGGTGTTAGTATCATAGGGTGCCCATTGGCCACAGCGCTTTATAGGATTTCTAGAAACAGTTCCAGCCTAACAGACCATGGCTAACCAGTCTTTCTTAACATACCCTACAGGGTTTGAAGATAAAAGGTAATCAGGGGCTGGAGAGATGGCTCAACAGTTATTGTAGAGGATCCAGGTCCAATTCCCAGCGCCACATGGTGACTTAAACTATCCTTAACTCCAATTCCAGGGGAACTGATACCCTCTCCTGACCTCCTCTTACCACATACATACATGCAGGCAAAAGCACCCCTGCCTCAGGGTGTATCTTCTCTGATACATGCTCTATTTATGTATATGATTAAGCTTTTTTTAATTCATAAATATTTACGTGTCTGTGTGAATGTATGAACATGTGTGTATTCACGCATATGCACACCAGAGTTGATAAGCACACAGACAAAACACATTATTCTATTTCTTCATCTGAAATTTCCTGTAACATCCAGCCACAGGGGAAAGGAGTGGCTCAGAAAAAGGAAATGAGGTAGGCAAGATGGCTCAGCAGGTAGACACTAGCTGCCAAGCCTGACCTGAGTTCCATCTCTGAAACCTACATGGTAAAAAAAGAATCGACTCTTGCAAATTTTCCACTGACCAAACACGAACTCACACACATTCAAGCAAAATAGTCTCACTAGCTGAAAATATCTCCCAGAACGATATTTAAATCCTAGCCTAGACAAACCTGCCTCAAATGTTCTCTCCTTCCTCAACCAAAGCAATTTTTGCTACAGTTTATTTGAATGTGTATTAGTATGTAGCATGTGTATGTGTGTATACACACATTCATTTAGGGGCCCACAGAGGTCAGAAGAGGATTCAGATTCCCCAGAACTGGAACTACAGACAGTTGTAAGCAAGAGCATAAACGTTTTTTAACTGCTGAGTCATCTCTCCAGCCCATATAAGCCTTTTTAATTTTATTGATTGATTGATTGATTGATTGATTGAGGCAGGCTCTCATGTGTACTCCTGACCTACCTCCACATCCAGAGCTCTAGGACTACAGGGATTTGAACTGCTATACCAACTTCTTGCTTATTTCTTAAGAAGGAAAATTTAGTTACATTAGAAAATACAACAAAAAGTCATGAAAAACTAATAAAAATAATGATTTTTTAAAAGAAATAAAATGCTAGGCTGGGGATACAGTTCGGAACAGGGTACTTGCATGCACAGGGCTGTGGGTTTAACCCCTCATGAAAAGAAGGGCACAAAGAGAGGGGAGAAGGGAAGGGGAAAACACTTAGGGCAACACCACCTAACAATGTCAAGCAAGAGGCCAATGATTACTTTGTTTCTCTAACTAATACCTGAAGCAATGAGGAGTGGAAAGGAGGTCATGGTCTCTGAAGTCTAAGACTCTCGTTCCATGAAGGTCCTCATCCACGGCCTACCCGATGTGCTCATTTGGTCTACATCTGAAAAGGATGCTGTAGTATCTACCACTACAGGGTTCAAGACTGTACAAGAAGAGGCTGGAGAGAGGGCTCAGAGTTTACGAGCACTGGTTGCTCTTGCAGACATGGTTCTTAGAACCCACCTGGTGGCTCACAACCACCCATACCTCCAGTCCAACACCCTTTTCTGACCTCTGCAGGCCCCAGAGACACAGTGGTGCACAGACACACAGGCAGGCATATACATAAAATCAATCTGAAAAGAAAATTTTTAAAAATTCAAGAATTTTTAAAATTTTAAAAATTTAAAAATTTAAAATTTATATGAAACTATTAGTGTTCAGAAATTCTTAAGCATTTTATTTTTTTTAAGTATATTAGCAACTGTGTTTCAAAGTTTAATTCATTGGTCATTTTTCATTTGCTTTCCTAGTAATACATAACAATCATATTTTATAAATTATGGCATTTGTTAAGGCAGAATATATGTGGGCCAGGTTAGTTTCAAACACACTATATAATCCAAGCTATCCTCAAAGGCAAAGCAGATTACAGGTGTGTACCCAAAGGCCCAGCAGATGGTTTTTTGGGGGTTTTGTTTTGTTGTTTTAAATTGAAAAAGGCTGGCCTGGAACTCCATAACTCAGAGATCCCCCTGCCTCTGCTGCAATTAAAGGTGTGTGTACCATTCCTGGCTGTCGATGGCTGATGAATAGCTAAACAGCACCCCCAACTAATGCTAGCTTCTTCCCCCACATTCACTAGCATCTGAACAGGAATTCAGTATTCAGTTGTATTTTGTAGGATACAAATACTGCCAAGTTCAAAGTTCTCAGACCCTGCCACACAATAGAAGTCAATAAGCAGGGGCTGTTGCTGCTCAGAACCTCACACTACTCTGAGCACTAGAGACACTGCAGCAAGCAAAGACAGCGTTCACAGTCTATGTCACCGCTCACGACTGAGGTGGGAGGGACAGCTTAGTGCTACGAGAGCCTGCTGTGAAAGCAAAGGACCTGAACTCAGCCAGGCCTTTAATCCCAGCACTCAGGAGGCAGAGTCAGGCAGATCTCTGTGAGTTCGAGACCAGCCTGGTCTACAGAGCTAGTTCCAGGACAGGCTCCAAAGCCACAGAGAAACCCTGTCTCGAAAAACAAAAAAAAAAAAAAAAAAGACACACAGAGAGCCGGGCTGTGGTGATGCATACCTTTAATCCCAGCACTCGGGAGGCAGAGGCAGGCGGATCTCTGTGAGTTCGAGGCAAGCCTGGTCTACAAAAAAAAAAAAAAGACACACAGAGAAACCCTATCTCTCCAAGAAAAACAAAGACCTGAACTCAAATCAGAAGTCCCCCTGGCTGCCCTACCTGTAAGGCCAGCATTTCTAGGAAGAGACAAGTAGATCCTAGGTACTCTCTGGATGGGCAGCCTAGCTGAAACAGAGAGCTTCAAATTCAGGGAGAGACGTCTAGAAGACCACTTGCTCTGGCCTCCTCACAGGTATGCATGGGCATGAGAGCACACACTTGAGTCTTATAAACACACAACAATAATCATCATCATCTTCCAGGGTACATGACTCCCTCTTCTAACCACCCCTAGATACAAGGCATGCACGTGGTTGGTATACATAAGTACATGGAGGCAAAACACTCATACACAAAAATAAAGTCTTAAAAATTCTTTTGAACTCACAAGTAAATCAATGCAGTCTCAAAAGTTGAAAAAAAAGTTTTGATAAACAAAGCTAAACCAGAGCTGCGAATGTAACTGAGTGGCAAAATGCTTTCCTACCACTGAAGGCCTTGCACACAGGATCCCCAGCATAGTGGCATCATCTGTAATCTATCTCTCAGCAGGTAGAAGCAAAAGGATGAGAAGCTTAAGGTTGGGCCAGCAAGACAGCTCAACAGGTGAAAATCATTTGCCACAAGTTAGACCACCTGAGTTCAGTCCCCAGGACCCACAAGGTGCAGGAAGAGAACCAACTCCCAGAAACTGTTTTCTGACCCCCACACATAGCACGGCACATTCACACACATGAATTTTTTTTAAATTCAAGGTCATCTTCAGTTACATAGCCTCAGGCCACAAAAGACCTTGTAACAAAAAGTTCCCTCACCAAAAAGTGTAAGGTAAGAAACCCAACAATAATATAGTTAAAAACACAGCAACCAAATCAGAGGAAAATCTTGCCAACAGGTTTAGGAAAAGTAAACAGCCAGAGCAGGTGCTCACAGATCAAGGGGACAGTGCACTATCATCTCTAGTTTCTAAAAACAAAACTCACATGAGATCCACTTGAAAGAGAAAAACAATGTTCTTATTTATGAAAATAAGAACCTCTCCCAGGAGACAGAAAATTATGTATCTTTAAAGTCATCTTAAATGTGTCCCCAAATCATTTTCCAAGACCTATACCCGTAGAGGCCCGACAATGAGGCTTGAACACAATACTGCAAAACTCCAATTCACCACTCTCCAATCCAAATGATTTAATATTACATATATATGTGTATATATATATATATATATATACACATATGACTAAAAATTCCATAAATTACTGGGCGATGGTAGCGCACACCTTTAATGCCAGCACTCAGAAGGCAGAGGCAGGTATATCTCTGAGTTTGAGACTAGCCTGGTCTACAAAGCAAGTTCCAAAACAGCCAGGACACAGAAGAAACTTGTCTATGTCATCAACTAAAACTCACCTAAATAAGACATTTCAATCCCCTTTATTTTGAAATACAGATATTTGTTGGAATAATTAGACCATCTCGAAAATATGCACAAATTAACTCTAATGTCCCAGGAGCCCCCCGTGCTGGGGGGCAAACCCAGGCCTTGGATATGTAAACAAATGTTCTAACTGAGCTACCTCCTCAGCTGTCTGCAATCTTTCCAAAGAATACTCCATTACCCACACACATACAAGAGCATGCACTCACATAACTACAACACACCAACAATGTTTTAAGTGAAGAGCTAAACAAATCTAAAAGTCCGAGGAAAGCACATGTGCCTACAGATGACAGTAAAGCAGATGTAGCTTATGGACAAAAAAAGGAGATTTTTAAAAGAATATTGTGCCTGGTGTGGTGGCGCACGCCTTTTAAATCCCAGCACTCAGGAGGCAGAGGCAGGCAGACCTCTGAGTTCAAAGCCAGCCTGGTCTACAAGAACTACCAGGGCTACACAGAGAAACCTGGTCTCAGAATAAAAATATAATCATAATAATGAATACTGACAGAAAACAAGACTCAAAAAGATTCTTGCAAATAGCTGGGCTTGGTGGGGCCATGCAGCATGCTCGCCAACTCCACATGGCTCTAAGAACTACTCTGCAAAGCAGCAGCCCAGGAGGGTGGCAGTGCATCGTGGTGAGTCCAGCAGCCCAGAACATTGTGCAGCCAGCCTGGGTCTGTTCTACACATAAATTCCAGTCCAGCCAGAATTACATGAGACCGTACCTCAATCAATCATCAATGAGACAATTAAGCACGGTGGCATGTACCTATAATCTGAGCACCCAGTAGGTGGAGGCAGGAAGACCCAGAGTTCAGGTTAGCCTTACAAGATACCTTATCTCACAAATACTCAACCCATTGACATCATTTAACAGACACAGAATTCCTTTAACCTCCATAATACTAAAGACCTAAGAATAATGTTTTCATTAAATTATACTATCATTATATATTCATGAAGCAGACAGATATTTGAATATGTGCTGCACTGTCTGTAATGAATAACAAATTCTTCTCTGACCAGAGGCCTCTACTCAATCAAGTCAAATGTAAATATACCAAATTAAAAGAAAATCAACATTCATTATTTAAAAACAAGTCTTTGTGCTACTGCAGGCATCTAGGAACCAATAACATTTTATTGAAATAAAAAGCATTTGGCCTAGAAAGATGCCCAGGTGATTAAAGTGCTTGTCAGCAAGCCTGACACCTGAATTAAATCCAGGGAATGTATGGCAGAGAACAGGCTCCCACAAGTTATCCTCTCACCTCCACACACATGCTATGGCAGGCATATGCATATGTAAACACACACACACAAACACATACCATACCCTTTAGTTCATCTGAGTTACAGGCAGATGCAAGCCACCTGATGTAGGTGATGGGCACCTAACCAGAATCCTCTGCCAAAATAGTAAATGTTTTTAAAAAAATAAAAATTAGGGTCTTTCTGTGTAGCCCTAGTGGTCCTAGAACTCTTACTGTAAACCAGGCCAGCCTCAAAATCCCAGAGGTCGGCCTGTACTGGGATTAAAGGTGTGCACAACTTCCCCTTGCTACAGTTGAGTGCCCAGAACCACTGAGTAACCTCTCCAGCCTCCAGAAAACAATTTTAATTGTACAGGAAGTTACTGGTAATCCTTATTTTCTTCTTTGTGCGTTTCTATTTCCAATGGGAAAATGAGTTAATCACTTTTATAATTAAAAAAAGAAATGCTTTAAAGAGGGAAATAAAATTAAAGGTCTTTTCATAAAATAACTAAAAACATGATTTAAAATCTGCGGAGTTCCCCATTTTGTTCAAAATGAAAGCAGAAGTCTTGCTGGGTGGGTGGGGTGGGTGCGGCAGGCCAGATATCAGGCTTGGAAGCCAAAGATAAGAGGCTACTAAGTTTGAAGCCAGCCTGGAAGGCCATAAGGAAGTCCATGAGGCCACAATGGAAGACGGTCTAAAATCAAGTGCTAGAGACCTAACTAGGGCTAGAATGCTGGCCCTGTATGTCCAAGGTGTGTGCTTCAAACCCCTACACTTACCCAAACACAAAAATGCTTCCACCAAAAGGCCTTTTGAGTAGCTTCCTTCAAAATGCTTCCCCTTTCCAATCCTTCCTCCTCGGCTTCCTCTCTTGTGAACTCTGTTCACAAGCTACTATCTCAGTGGAATTCACTTGCCTAGAATGCCAGACACACATACCCATGCTCAGCCCTTTGCATGGTGCTTTTTCTGTCAGTCATTCAAGCCTCACTGGTATATCCCTGATATCTAGACAACAACATTCAATAAATCTTTGTATTATATATTTTAAAATAGTCAGACCAGTGGTGGTGGTGGTGCACGCCTTTGATCCCAGCACTCAGGAGGCAGAAGGCAGACATATCTCTGTGAGTTTGAGGTCAGCCTGGTCTACAGAAAAAGTTCCAGGTTAGCTAGAGCTACAAAAAGAAATGATATCTGGAAAAAACCAGGAGGAAAAAAAAAAAGGAGCCAGGTGTAATAGCTCAAACCTACAATATCAGCAACTGGGAAGCTGAGGAAGGGCCATTAACATGAGTTTGATGTGAGTTCCATGCTAGTACAGGCTGCATGGGCTACATAAGGAGACCCTGCTTCAATTTTTTTTCTAATTATGTGTGCATGTGTCTATGGATTCCCCCAGAGTCATTGGAGCCTCTGGAACTGGGTACTAGGAACTGAACTCAGGTCCTCTAGAAGAACACATTGTGCTCTTAACCGCTGAGTCATTTTTGCAGACCCAAGGTTTGGTTTTTGCTGTTGTTTTTGAATTTTTAATTAAGGACCTTGGAGGGCGTGGAGGTTAGTGTCCTGAGCCGGAGTGTGGTGATAAGATACTGCTTGTGAAATCCTAGGGAAGCAGAGGCAAGACGATCAGACATTCAAGTCTACCCTGAGTCAATGAAAGGGGGCGGGGTGAGTTGAAGGGATGTATGTGGAGGTTACTGGGATCAGCCAGTTTGAGGACAGACTAACAAGAAAGTTGTCAGCCAGGAGCAGGGCTTTCAAAGGTAAGGCCTTTAAGAGTGAGCAGTCAGAGGCAGGGCTGGAAGACTGACTGGAAGGCTGCAAGTCAGAAGGGAATTAGGGTGAGAAGAAAGGGATAAATAGCTGAAAATTTAGAAAGTTGAAATGGAAGTATGAAGAGGTCAGAGATCCACAGAAGCCAAGAGGAAGGATGAGACTGAACAGGGAGAGCACATGACTGACAGGAGGGTAGCACCCTGCTCCAGCACACTATATTCCAGTCCAGAAAAGTCACTTGCGAATTAGCATGGCTTTACTTCTCAACTGGAAGTGACTCCAGAGTGTTAGGCACATCTGCTCCCACTCTGACCCTCAAATTCTTCACTGGAGAAGAGCATGTGTTTTTAAATTTAGTTCACAGGGCAGGTTTTGGTAATTGTTGTCTTGTTTTTGTATCCTGTATTTTGTTGCAATGAGGTCTTTATTGTGTAGCCCTTGATATCCTAGAATTTACTATGTAAACTAGATTGGTCTCAAACAAATGTTAATCCTTCTGCCTCGGATTCCCAAGTTTTAGCCACCACTCACAGCCCCATTTTTAAATATACAACAAAGATTTGTTAAACAATGTTCTTGAGATAGCAGTTTGGGGGCACCCACCTTAATCCCAATACTCTAGGCAGAGGCAGGTGGATCTGCGAGTCCTGAGGTCAAGCCGGTATACATACATAACAAATTCTAAATCAGCTAGAAAGTGAAATTCTGTCTCCAAAAAAAAAAAAAAAAAAAAGGAAAAGAAATTTTTAAACGTTTAGTTTAAAGCCAGTACTGTGAAACAACAGCCCCAGTGGTCCCAGTGACTTAGGCTAAGGTAGCAAATTCCTCTGAGCCCTGGGCTTCAGGCCAACCTAGGCAAAATAGTGACACTATCTCTCAAAATTAAGTAAATTTAATTCATAAGATCTGACTATCCTGTTCCTTAACCCACTCTACCATTAAGAGATGAAGCAGGACTGGCTTGGGTTACAATGTATCTGTGGCCTGCTCTTCCAAATTAATTTTACAGAAAGAACCAAGCAACCTGGGCAAATGGGATAATCTGGTCTCCTGAATCTGAAGAATGGTTAATCTCATCACGACACCCACACTAGCAGTAACCTAAACAAGTTAATGACTAGCTCCTGAATCGCACCAAATGAAAACTTCATTTATCCAAATCTTTATTTTACCACTCTGAGCATTCTTTTTTTTTTTTTTTTTTTGGTTTTATTCGAGACAGGGTTTCCCTCTAGTTTCTAGAGCCTGTCCTGGAACTAGCTCTTGTAGACCAGGCTGGCCTCGAACTCAGAGATCCGCCTGCCTCTGCCTCCCGAGTGCTGGGATTAAAGACGTGCGCCACCACCGCCCGGCCTCTCTGAGCATTCTATACAAAATAAAACCCTAGAAACTGCATTAAAAAATGTTATCAGATGCACTATAGATCCACTATAATCGGGGGCTGGAGAGACGGCTCAGCGGTTAAGAGCACTGACTGCTCTTCCAAAGATCCTGAGTTCAATTCCCAGCAACCACGTGGTAGCTCACAACCACCTATAATGAGATTGGGTGCCCTCTTCTGACCTACAGGCAGGACACTGTATGAATAAATAAATCTTTAAAAAAAAAAGAAAACTGAAAAGAAGGGGGACTTTAATAAAAAAAAAATCCACTAAAATCAAAATCATTTGGAATCATGAGATAGGTAAAAAATTTCCAAGCTCAAGCATTTACAATGAGCCTTCCCTGTAGTCCTACAGCAAGCAGTTCCTAGACTGCAGCTTCAAACTACCCATGCAAGTGGCAGATGCCACTTTGTCACTGACAAGAGCTTCAAATTCCAGTCAGGCAACTACAGTCACACTGAATCAGGAATATAAGCATGCCTGCGTGTTATTATGGGAAATAGTGGAAAATTTCACAGGCTGACATCCAGAACGTCTGCGGTTCCTTTTCATATTTCTTTTTTCCTGCAAAGCAGTTATTAAACCAGTCGAATTTTTTCAAAACTGGAAATTTCCACTGTTTCTTTTAACTATCCTTTTTAAATGCAAATTGAAAAATGTTCCAGAATTCCAGTATAAAATGATTCAGATGGAAAAGAATTAAAATCCAAATCTTTAAACTAAGTGAAGACAATAGTAAATAAACTGGAGATGAGCAACATCCAGTGAGACAGGTAGGAAGCTTAAGGGTACAATATCTTAATATAAACACTACCGCACTACAAGCATATTAAGATGCTGATAAACACTACAGCGCTACAAACATGTAGAGATGCTGGCTTTCTCATTAGCATATGATGCTGCGAGCATTCAAAGCTGACCTAAGCCAATAGACAGTGAAGCCAGAAACCATGAGACAAGACAAACATGGTGGTAAGCGCCTGCAGCCAAAGATGCTCCAGAGGCTCACGTAGGCGACAACATCAGGACCAGCATAGACAGCAAAATCTATCAGAGCAGGAAGGCTGGTGTATACTTCAGTGGTAAAGGGACTGCCTCGTATGTGTCAAACTGAAGTGGGAGACAGTTTCCAGTATTAAAAGGAAAATAATGCAGCTGGGTATGCAGCTCACTTGGCAGACTGCTAGACAAGCATGACCTTGGGTTTGCTTCCCAGCACCACACATCCCTGTAATCCTGAACTCGGGAGGAGGCAGAAAGACTACTAAAAGTTTAAGACCAGGGTATGTTACATGAGACGCATTTCAAAAAATACCTGGTAAACATTTGAGGAGGTTTGGTTCCCTTCCCTTCCTCCTCCCCCTCCTCCCCTTGTAGGTTTCTTGTGTAGTCCTGGCTATCCTGGAATTCACTCTGTAGACTAGGCTGGCTTAGAATTCACAAAGATCCACCTGAATGCTGGGATTAAAGCCGTCCAGCATCACGTTAATTTAAGGGAATAATACAACATTCACAATACAACAAGACACAGTGTTGCTGCGGCAGAGGCAGGCCCAGGGCTTCACTCGTCAAGTGTTTTTAGATAGGTTTTCAGCACTTTTCATTGAGATCACACTAGAACATAAGTAATGCTTTATAGTTTAATTTATAGTAAGTGAGCAAACAGACAAAGACCATTTTCCTCCTTTTCAAACAGTGGCTCATATAGACCAGGGTGGTCTCAAATTCTCATTCTCTCACTACATACTGAAGGATGACCTTGAACTTCTGACCCTCCTGACTACACCTCCCAGAGTGCTGGGATTAAAATCTGTACCACCAAACCCTGTTTATACAGTGCTGAGGATCAGTCCCAGGGCTCCCTGCTAGCTAGGCAAGCACTCTAACTGGACCACTTCCTGAGCCAAAGACTCACTGATTCATTTTATTAAATGGGATAAAAAGATTAAGTTCCAGACCATTCAAAAGATAAAAAATGACTTTTAACAGTCAAATGCAGTAAAAAATAATTTATGCTTAAGATCTCACATGATCTGGGGAGATGGGTAAGCAGGAAAAAGCATCTACCATACAAGTATGAGGACCTGAGTTCAAATCCTCAGAATCACGTAGAAGCCAACTGTGTGACTGGAATATATGTGATCCAGCACTCCTATGGAAAGATGGAAGGCTGGATCTGTTCTAGATGTATGAACATTTTACTCCCAAGTATGTCTGTGCACTATATGAATGTCTAGTGCCTGCAGAGGTCAAGAGGGCACAGTATCTGTTATAGATGTGGGTGCTGGGAATTGAAATCAGGGTCTCTACAAGAATAAGTGCTTTAGACAGACCTTGTGCTGCAGGTCCTTAATCCTAGCACTAAGGAGGCAGAGGCAGGTAGATCTCTGAGTTCTAGGCCGGCATGGAATACAGAGCAAGTTCCAGGACAGTCAGGGCTGTTACACAGAGAAACTGTCTCCCGTAAGTGCTCGTAACTGTTAAGCCATCAATCCAACCCCTTAAGTTTTATTTTTTATTTTATATTTGCTTGTGTATAATTATGCACACATTCATACAGATGCCTAAGGAAGCCAAAAGAAGATACCATACCCCTTTGGCTGGATGGAGTTAAAGGCAATATGGATGCTGGGAGCCAAACTCGATCCCCAGTAAATGCAGCAATTACTCTTAACCTTTGAACCATCGCTGCAGTACTGCACAAAACATTCTTAATCCCAATGTCTAGTCAGTTAATTTTTCATTGCCATGTAACCTTCAGCCAGCCCCAGAGTCTGTCTTATTGGTCTAAACCCTGTGTGTCAATCTGTTCAGTTCTGATCTACCTTATCTGGGCTGGGGGTAGAGGGGTGACAACACAGGCTACTTCGAGATGTAAACTGAAGTACTAACTCGAATTTCTTAGATATTCTGCTGTTAACTTCATGGATCCTGGTATATTATCAGAAAGTCTTCCCTTCCACCACCTAAAATTGCAGCTTTTATTTACCTGTATATGGGCATAAAATATACTGAGAAGACTGAAAGCTATTTGGCAATAATAAAATAGTAAGGATGGAGGGCTAGATAGTGGCTCAGGGGGTAAGAGCATTTGTTCTTCTTGCAAAGGACCTGGGTTTGTTTCCCAGAATCCACATGGTAGCTCACAACTATCTGTAACTCCAGTTCCAGGGAATTTGCCCTGGTTTCTTCTAGCCTCTGCTGGCACCGCGCACACATGGTGCACAGACACACATGTAGGCAAAACACCCACACACATAAAAAATTAAATAAATGAATAAACCATATGGATGGCTACTAAGGAACAACACAAGGTTAAACTTTTGCCTCCACACACATGCACAAGCATGTGTACCTGCCCATATGTATGTGTGTGTGTATTTGTTATGTGTGTGTTTACACACATACAAAGACAAAGAGGAGGAAAAGTGGAGGGAAGAAGGGGAAAAAACTTTAAACAGACATTTCACTGAAGATAAAAGGAATTTTAAATTCAAACTGCAATGAGATTCTCACTACACATCCACCAGAATGCTACAGCTTAGACAAATATTAATATCAAGAGCTGGTGAGGATGTGAGACTAGAAAAGGCTATACAATGGCATGGTCACTGCTGTAAACAATTCCATAGTTTCTTATATAGCTAAACATACATTTGCCATAAAATCAATAATCCTACATCCCAAAAAATGAAGCCTTATTTTATGTTCCCACTCAAAACTTGTTTGTATTCAAATGGTTACAGTAGCATTACTCGTAACAGCCAATTGTTGGATACAATAAAATGGTGGTGTTTGAATGGTAAAAGGGCAATGCCATATACACGGAATACTTGGCAACAGAGAACTGGTCTGTGCAACAGTCTGAATCTCACAGAGCTGGGCTAATCTAAGTAGGCTGGTACAACTTCGGCTAAGAATGCTACTTGGAGCCAAGCACTTGTCTGCATGGCATCCTGTATTCAATTACCACCAGCACCCCCACTGTACTGAGAGAAAGCAATCACCTGTAATCCAAGCACTGGGAGACCGAAGCAGGAGGATCTGGAAGGCAAAGGCAGTCTAGTTAGACAGTAAAGTTCTAGTCCAGTTTGAAAGGTACAGCAAGGTTGGGAGGGTTGATGAGAAATAAGAGTACACGATCCTAAGGGAACTAGGTAAAGCAACTAGGATGAATGAGTTTAATAAGATCATGAAGTATTTGATAAATACACATAAAAGAAATCCATTGTATATTTATACACTAGCAACAAGTTACTTGAAACTAAGAGTTTTATTAAATAAGCCAAGTGTAGTAGTTTACTTAAAGTAATCTGCCCCCATAATCTCACAGGAAATGGCACTATTAGGAGTTGTGTGACTTTGTTGGAATGGGTATGGCCTTGTTGGAGGAAGCATGTCACTGTGGGGACAGGCTTTAAGGTTTCCTATGCTCAGGACACTACTCAGTGTCTCAGTCGATTTCCTGTTTCCTGCAGGACTCTCAGCTACTCCTCTAGCACCATGTCTACCTGCATGCTGCCATGCTCCCTGTCGTGATGATAATGGACTGAATCTCTGAAACTCTAAGTGAGCCCTCTCAACTAAATGTTTTCTTTATAAGAGTTGCCATGGTTGTGGTGTTTCTTCATAGCAACAGAAGCCCGAACTAAGACAGAAGTTGGTACCCAGACTGGTGCATTGCTGATAGGCATAACCATGTTCTTTTGTTTTATTTTGTTTTGTTTTGTTGAGGAATTTGGACTTTTGCACTTTGGGTTAGGAAAGCAGAGAAATGCTTTAAGCACTGCTTAATAGGCCATACTAGTAGAAGCAAGGAAGACAGAGGTGCCAGGAGTTATTTGAACTATCAGGGGCTCACTCAAGAGATTCCAGAGGAGAAGAATTTTAATATGCTAACTAGAGATAATTCTTATGAAATTTAGGTGATGAAAGTGGTTGCCTTTTGTCCTTGTCCTAAAAGCCTGCCTGAGACTAAAGTGAAGAGTTTTGGATTTATTTCTGTTGGCAGAAGAAATCTCAAAACAGCCTAGTCCAGAAGCAAGCTAAGCAGAGTAAATTACAAAATGTAAATTTTGAGGAGAAAAAGAGCACCAGGAAGTAGGATGGAGCTAAATCTTATATTAAAAGAAATAAAGGGGTTAAGAAATTAAATAAAGGGAGTGGAGACCTCAGGCAAGATCCCACCCAGCTGTTTTCAACTTGCAAAAATCTTAGAGCTGGGTGTGAGCGCATGCCTTTAATCCTGACACTGGGGAGACAGGCAGGGGGAAACGGGAATCTGTGAGTTCGAGGCTAACCCATTCTACAGAGCAAGTTCCAGGACAGCCAAGGGCCAAGGCTACACAGAGGAAACCCTGCCTCAAAAAATTCAAGACCAATCTGGTCTTCATGAGTAAATTCTAGGCCAACCAGTTCTATATACTGAACATATTGAGACATTGAGACCCTCTCTAAAAAAAAAAAAAAAAAAAAAAAAAAACCTTTAAAAAAGAAACTTGGAAGCTGGTGTGCAACTCAATCGTAGAGTAATTGTCTGGCATGTTTTGAGGTCCTGCATTCAATTTTCAGCATCATAAACATTAAATGAGTAACTGTGTTATACGCACACATACACACATACATTCACACATACAAAGTTAATATTAGGGAAGTTACAGTATCTCACACACCTTTGTCTGTTCATGTAACCCAGGCTACCCAAAACTATGTAGCCAAGGACGACCTTCAGTTCCTGATGCTCTTGCCTCCACCTCCCAAACACTGGAATTGCAATGCCACTACAATCTGGCTGTGTGGCCTGAACTTAGGACCTTGGGTACACTGGGCAAACACAACACCAATTATGCTACATGCCATCCCCATTCTAAAAATTGTATGAAATGCAAAGAATTAAAAAAACACACACACAGGGGCTGGAGAGATGGCTCAGCGGTTAAGAGCACTGCCTGCTCTTCCAAAGGTCCTGAGTTCAATTCCCAGCAACCACATGGTGGCTCACAACCATCTGTAATGAGGTCTGGTGCCCTCTTCTGGCCTTCAGGCATACATGCAGAGAGAATATTGTATACATAATAAATAAATAAATAAATAAATAAATAAATAAATAAATAAATATTTTTTAAAAACACACACACATCAAAAGATTAAAGGAAGGTTTTGATTTTCTGATTTGAAGCCATCAAAAATTTACACTGTGCAGGGCTGGGATGAGACATGCTAGGATAAACAAACACAGAAGCATACCCGAAAGGAGATCTACACAGGGTCAGGCAGGCATGTCAGTACACACCTGTAAAACCAGCACTCAGGAGTCTGAAGCACAGGGATCTCAAGTTCAAGACCAGTTTAGTCCACATGAGAAGTTCCACTGCAGCCAGGACTATTCTACAGAAAGACTGTCTCAAAATATCACACGTGCATGAGTGTGTATGTGCATGTGTGTGTAAATTTCAAAACTAACCTCCTTTTAACACTAAGAATTTTAGACCTTCCAAAAAGTAATTTTCTAAGATAGGCCATAGACTCCAATAAACTTCGTATAAAACATACAACAAAGTTTGTGCCTCTATGGGCTGAAGAGATGTCCAAATATTAAGAGCACTGGCAGGTGCTGAGAACAGAGCTCAGGTACACACCAAATCACCAAATTTTAATCAGGACACAGAATCAAGTACCTAGGTTTCTTCACAGGCAACTTGAATTCAGTAACTGTTTCTCACTAGTGACAAATGGGTGTTAACCTGTTTCCTCCCCTCATCTAACATCCCCATGTCCCCCACTGGACAACAAACACCATGTAAAGTCTATGATCTGTTGAAAATCATAATATGTCAGTTCCGTTTACATCCTCTCACAGGAAGAACTGAAGCTGAAAGAAGCTGGTAGTGTGCATTTGGGAGGCAGAGGCAGGAGGATCACAAGATCAAAGTCAAGCTACTCTATATAGCAAGTGCCAGGCCTTAGCAAAACCCTGTATCAAATATTTAAAAAAAAAAAAAACAAAAAACAGGGTGTCCTATGCCATGTCACAGGGGAGGCTCAGGTATGGGGTTTAAATTTCAAACTGTATTATCTACACAGAAGACCAAATCTCAAAAATTAAAATAAAATAAAAACAACCCTAGAGCAAGACACACCCAGAGCATACAAAGTATTGAACTCATGGACACCAGAAGTCTCCTCAAAGTTAGCAAGCGATACTGCCCAGACTGCAGAAGAGGGAAAACACTTCCAGCCTTTCTGACATATATCTTTTCTTTCAGTTGTTTCGAAACAGTAAAGGAACCTGCTGCTCTTCCAATAGCAGTTAACGTTCATTATAAAAATGTCAGTTTGGGACAGATTATGACAAAGAAATGCTCTTAAGGGAAATAATTTCGTCTTGGATTTCAGTTAAACAGTATTCACCCTGAAAGCACCCCCTTTCCCTAGCGATGCCTTTCTCTCCCTCCCCAGGCTTTCTCCTCTATTGTACTGAAGGTCTCAGATGCCAGAGATGGAGGAACAATGCCACAACACAGCTGCAGGCTTCCTGCCTGCCCGCCAGTCATTATTCTCAAGACCAGAGGACTTTCAAACACTGCTTGGGTTGCTTTGAAATTCCCTCTTTCAGATTCCCCTCCTTCATGGACCATCTACTGAAAAGAATGGTTTCAAAAATGTCTTGCTGCACCAATCAAAACTCTAAACAAACTGAAAGTCGCCAGCCTTGGGTAGGTGAGCTAAGCTACAAATGGCTTAAGTTTGATTTTTAAAAAAAGCCAGTAAAATGCACATAACTGGAGGAACTAGAGGAAATATCGTTCTGCCTATGCACAGGTTAGACTCTTTCATGAATATACGAAGCCTGTTTCTGAAAAATAAGAAATTTACATCGAAATTGTCAATATCACCATCAATTAAAGTGGGGGAGGGGGGACCTGCCCTATTGAGACCTAAGTGTCTCAAATTATGAAAGGGTCCAAGATGGTTTTTTGTTTGTTTTGGTTTGGTTTTTAGTTTTTCGAGACAAAGTTTCCCTGTAGAGCTCTGACTGTCATGGAACTCACTTCGTAGACCAGGCTGGCCTCTTCCTGGGATTAAAAGTGTACACCACCACTGCTGGGCCAGGTCCCTTCTTACAGACATGTGACACCAGAATGAAGCACATTTACACATCTTAAACTCTGAAACAGACTAGATTACCTGCTTCACCGGACAGCGGGAGCTTCGCTCCTCAGATCCCAGGTTGAATGTGGAATGCTCGGTAAACTCTTATTAGACTGCTGAGCTAGCCCAGAGAAGAAACTCACACACAAGTGGTTAATTATCTCCCCAGCAGGCCATCGGTCCTTTGCCCTTGTCTAAAAACTTTAAAAATGGAAGGTTCATGAGTAACAACTTGTCAAATTAGTACAATAAACAGAAACTTTCCAAGATCTTATTCTTCTAGCAAAACAAAAGAACCAACTTAACGATATTTAATAAAGCCTTACTCTAGTACAACAAAATAATGTAACTCGTCCCCTAGAGTTCAGGGCAATGGGATTCAACCTATACAATTACAACTCAACCAACCACCAGGTGGTGGCACATGCCTTTGATACCAACACTCAGGAGGCAGAGCTAGGCAGATTTGAGTTCAAGGTCAGCCTGGTCTACAAAGTGGGCTCCAGGACAGCCAGGAGTACAGAGAAACCCTGTCTCAGGCAGTCACCAGGCTTCCCATACATCATCCCTCTGGTGTAGGGCAGCTGTAAGCCCAGGCCAGGGCTCCCTTCCTGGCATTCTGCGGGTAACAGAGAATCAGCTCAGCTTTAGCCCTCCCAGGGGGTCGGCCCATTAAACAGAGCAGCAGTATAGACTAGTCCACCAGAATCCACACCTCTTGAGCCCATCAACACAAACATTAGCAGAGGGAAAAAAAAAAAAAAAAACAGGACAAGACGCTCCTAACAAATTTGGAAGGAGGCCCTAGCTCACTTGTTCTGAGAACATTTCAAGATACGCTGTCAGTCAGGTGAGACTCCTGCGTCTGCCTCTACCCCACATGACTATGGTATAGCTAGTTAAATATGCCTTTATTACTGCCCCACTTACAAAACAACCTAGACAACAACTCCCACCAAGCTAAATGAGCGCTGAGACAAATCGACAAATCGGCAACTGCACTGGCAGGTAAGATTACCCAGTGTGTGTGAACTGGCCTCACTCCCGCTGAGCATCTTCTGGTCACTTTCCTGTTCCTTTAACAACTTTCCAACAGAGGGAGGAAAAGGAAAGGTGATTAAATCAAGACAATGTCATCATCTGTTGGAGACTGAAAACAGGTTAGCTGTGGATAAAGTGTATCCTTAGCCCAAAAGAATCCCCAGGAGTCGTCTAAGACATCAATGGATATATATTTACCTAACAAACATTAAGATCAGCTTAGGGTTCCTGGGGCCCCTCTTCCACACTAACAGCTGAATATCCCTTCCAACCCCTTCCCATCCTAGAATGCACTCAGTAGGAGCCACATTTCACTGCAGCACCCACCTCAAAACTCCCTGCAATCTAAACAGTCACCTCCTTTCAGTTTCCTATGAGAAAAAACGAACATTCCGCTCCAGTGCCAATGCTTGGCTCCCAGAGCTCTAGCCCGTCAATACAGCAAAGAGAATACGCCACACTGCTGCATATGTGTGTATACATATATACATATACATATACATACATACATACATACACAGCAGCGCAAACACAGCTGGGGCAGCAATCCCTGGCTCAATGGACGTGAGGCAACAAGAACAACTCGCGCTTTTCCAATCCCAGGAAGCATTAGCAAAGCACGGGGGTGTTAAACTGTAGCCAGTTTGTATGTGGACAAACTGCCACTGGAGGCAACAGTCGTTCCGAACTTAGAACAAATTAAAAGTTTCAAAAGTACAGCTCTGGCTTAGAATTAAATCAGAGTTTCAAAATGCAAAAAGAAACCCTGAAGCCACTCACATCAGCAACCAATCAGGGACAGGACAGCAGCAGCTGGGTTTGCTGTTGTTTCGTCCAATTCTATTCCCCACACTAAAAACTACTTTAAAATTCTCAAACAGCAGCTTTTAACTTCATAGAAAGTACTTTAGAACCATGCAGCCACGGCACAAAAGACTAGATGATGACATGTTGTGTGTGCAGGTGCAGACTTTTAAGCGTCTGCTCCGTCAATAAGATGCAGGGACCGAACTCAGGTTGTCAGGCTGCCCAAGCACCTTTACCCACTGAGCCATCTCTCTAGCCCAAGACTGGATTTTACAAGCTACTTTTTCCCTTAGTAGACCGTCCCTGACATAGAAAGTTTCAATGGGTCAAAATGGGCCTTCCTTGCATGTGCATGTGGTACACATGAACCCATGAGCCCACAGGGACGAACACACACATCATAAAAAATAAGTTGTTGGAGAGTTGGCTCAGTGGTAAGAGCATTTGTCGCTCTTGAAGACCTAGGTTCAATTCCCAGCACCCACAAGGTAGTTCACAACCATGTAACTGCAGTTCCAGGGGATCAAACACCCTCTTCTGACCTCAGCAGAATATACATATACATATACATTCATACACATAAACTAATAAAACAATTTAAAAATATATAAATTGTTATTTCACTCCGTCTCTTGGGAGGCAGAGGCAGGAGAGGCACTTCTGGTCTATGCCAGCCTGGTCTACACAGTCAGTTACAGGACAGCAAGGACTATGCAGTAAGATCCTGTTTTAGAAAAAAATGCAAATAAAAAGATGGGTCAAGAAGGCATAAGTGCTGGGCCATAGCAGGTGCATGCCCACACACATAAAACAGGGAAGGGGCCCACAGATCTGAGTCTATCATAAGGGGGGGAAGGGAGAAAAAGAAGGCATTAATGGGCTGTGGAGGCAATTCAGTGGCAGAGAACTTGCCTAGAATACAAGAGATCCAACTCCAGCACCCAAAAAGAAAAGCAAGATATTACTAAGCAATCATCTCAAATGTATATTTTGTTCACACATCTTCCAGAAAGAGGATTCAGGGCCCCACAGTATACTCCCTCCTTACTAAATGAGTTCCTATTTACTAAGAGGGTGGAGATGCCCTACAGAAAAACAACTTTTTTCTGGTTTTTCCGAGACAAGGTTTCTCTGTGGCTTTGGAACCTGTCTTGAAACTTGCTCTGTAGACCAGGCTGGACTTGAACTAACAGAAATCTACCTGTCTCTGCCTCCGGGCCTCTGCCTCCTGAGTGCTGGCATTAAAGGCATGCACCACCACCACCCGGCACAGAAGTTTTTATACTAAGGAAATGCACCCTAAAATCACTTACAAAGTGTAATGAAAGTGGCTAGGGGTATGGACCAGTGGCACAGCATGGGTTTGACCCATCACTCAAAAACATTTAGACACAGGGTTGGAGAACTGTCTTAGGGGTTAAGAGCACTGACTACCCTTACAGAAGATTCACAATCCAAGTAAGCACATAACAACTCATAACCATCTATATCTCCAGTTCTGGGGTATTAAAAGTTTCCTCAGGCACCAAGCACACACACACACACACAATATATATATATATATTGTGTGTGTGTGTGTGTGTGTGTGTATCATACAGGTGAAACACCTATACACATAAAATTAAGCCGGGCGGTGGTGGCGCACGCCTTTAATCCCAGCACTCGGGAGGCAGAGGCAGGCGGATCTCTGAGTTCGAGGCCAGCCTGGTCTACAAGAGCTAGTTCCAGGTCAGGCTCTAGAAACTACAGGGAAATCCTGTCTCGAAAAACCAAAAATAAATAAATAAATAAATAAATAAATAAATAAAATTAAATACATTTAGGCTTTTATTTTAAAAAGTCAGAAATGATTTGATACAATCCATAATGACACAGTTCTACTGTCATTCTGGGTTTTTTCTAAGTTTTCCTAATGTGTGTGTGCAGCACATGCAGGCAAAACACTATGGAGGCCAGAGGGGAGCATCAGATCCCCTGACCTTGAGTTGCCACGTGGGTGCTAGGAACTCTGGAAAAGCAATAAATTCTCTTAACCACTAAGCCACATCTCAGTCCCCCATTCAATTAGTTTAATGAACTGTTAGTGAATTTTGTTGCTGTTTTTTTCGAGGTGGTTTCTCTGTGTAACCCTGACTGTCCTGCAACTGGCTTTGGTAGACCAGGCTGGCCTCAAACTCAGATCTGCCTCCATAGTACTGAGAGTAAAAGCATACACCACCACCTCCGGCAGACTGTTAGTAATCTTTCAGTATTATTTATTTTATTGCATGTATATGACTGCCTGTGTGTATGTATGTGCACCATGTTCAGGAGCCTGGGGAAGAAAGATAAGGGCACTGGATGCCATGGAGTTGAAGTTACAATAGGTTGTGAGCTAAGAATCAAATCTGAGTTCTCTGAAAATGCAACAGAAGCTGAGCAGTGGTGGCACACACCTTTAATCCCAGTACTCAGGAGGCAGAGGCAGGTGCATCTATGAGAGTTCCAAGTCCAGCCTGGTCTACAGAGTTCCAGGACAGGTTCCCAACACTACAGAAAAACCTTGTCTTGAAAACTGCCCCTCAAAAAGGAAGGAAGGAAGGAAGGAAGGAAGGAAGGAAGGAAGGAAGGAAGGAAGGAAAAGCAGCAAGTACTCTTAACCACTGAGCCATCTCTCCAACTCCCCAGTACTAATTTTTAAAACCATTCTAGCAATACAAAGTAGGACATGCCTATAATCCCACTTGAGTGGCCAAAGCAGGAGGTAGAGTTCAATGATTCAGAGGTTTACAAAAAGTGAGCATCCTAGCCAAATGAGGTGTCTGTGATATCTCTAATTCCAGCACTAGGAGGCTGAGGCAGGCAGATGATGAGTTCAAAACCAACCTGAACTGTAAGCTCCAGGTTCCACAACAGCCTGAACAATGAGACCATCTCAAAACACCAAAGATAGGTGCTGGAGAGATGGCTCAGTGGTTAAGAGCATTCCATGCTCTTCCAAAGGTCCTGAGTTCAATTCCCAGCAACCACATGGTGGCTCACAACCATCTGTAATGGGATCTGGTGCCCTCTTCTGACCTGCAGGCATACTAAATATATTATAAAAAAAAAAAAAAAAAAAAAAAAAAAAACCAAAGATAGGGGCTGGAGAGATGCTTACTGGTTAAAAGAACTTGCTACATTTACAGGACAAGGTTTCACACTCTAGCATCTACAGTTCACCATTAGAAACTCCAGTTCCAAAGAAGCTAATGCTCTCTTCTGATCTCACATCTTTTTCTGGCCTCCGAAGATACCAGGCACAGATGTAGTATACCAACATATGCAGACATAGCACACACACACACCACACATACACACACACACACACACACACACATATCAATTTGGGGGGTTGGAGAGATGGCTCAGTGGTTAAGAGCACACTGGCTATTCCTACAGAGCACCCAGGTTTGATTCCCAACATCCTCAGGATGGCTCACAAACATTTTTGTTTATTTTGTTTTGACTTTTGTTTATTAAGACAGTGTCTCTGTGCAGCCCTGACTGTCCTGGAACTCACTCTGCAGGTCAGGCTGACCTCAATCAAACTCAGAGATCCACCTGCCTCTGCCTCTGAGTGCTTGAATTAAAGGAGTAAGTCACCACACCCAGCTCACAAACATCTTTATTTTTTTTTTCATTGTGACTCGCGTGGCCCCGGGCTGGGCACGGCCGCCCGCCCCCCCAGGCCGCCGAGAACTGCTCTACCCCTCCATTCTGGCCGTCACAAACATCTTTAAACCCAGTTCCAGGGAACTGACACCCTCTTCTGACCTTTTCAGGCAAAAAGCACGCACATGGTGCACAGATATATATGCAAGCAAAATAACACACATAAAACAATTTTTAAAAAAGACAATCTTGTTGATCATATGCTGAAGTTTGTGTTCTGAAGAACTCTTTAGTTAAGGGATGCTTTCTGGTAGAAACTATTTACAATTACAGCCTCACACCAAGTCCACAAATCCCAACTACAAAATGTGCTTTTCTATATGCCAAAAGCTGGCATGTGCCTTTTTGTTTTCTAATGCTGACTGGACAATTAAGTCCTTTCTATCAACATATAATTTAGGATCACAGGCACTTTAGATTACTGTTCATTTAAACTCGAACCTGAAGCAACCTCCAGTGACACAGGAGCTACTTACTGTGTTGATATCATTTTACATGCTACAAACAGAGGCTTCATCTTACAATGGACCCTCAGGGCTCTTCATCCTACAAGCTATTATTTCTTTAAGGGTTTTACACCAAACAACAGAAGCACTCAATTCAAAAGAGCCTTTCTAACAGCTATTAAGATTTTTTTTTTTAATGTATGTCCAAGCACAAGGTGGATGCCTGGTGCTCACAGAGGCCAGAAGAGGGCGACTCCTGGAAATGGAGTTAGAGACAGTTGCTGGATGCTGGGAATCAATTCCGGGTCCTCTGGAAGAGCAAGAAGCCTGTGCTCTTAACCACTGAGCCATCCCTCCAGTTCCTCCAGGTGTAAAGATAGCAAAAAGAAAACATTGTTCCCACCCCATTTCTCTCTGTTTCTTCTTTCTGTATATACCAGCTGGTCCTTAGTCCCAAAGCCAAACATAACCCATGAAATGCTAGCAGTCATTGCCTCATAGAGTATTTTTGTTCTTTTCAGTTAGGTGTTATATATGGAAAAACCTATTCTAAATAAACAAATAGCCATTTGATTTTTCAAAAGAGCAAACGGTTCACAAACTCGGAGGTTTACATAGTCATTTCCACAGCATATTTGCCGAAGATCTGGAATCCACACTCCTCCCCTGGCATCTTATCTGCGCAACAACCTGCAGAAACAAATCCTGAGGCTTTCGTGCAGCACAGATCGGCCAGCCGATCCGACGAGAGCTGGCGTTTAAATCTCCAGCTCTCTGACACGGGTGCTCACATCTCATTCAGTCCACTTGGCCCTGCAGCAGACTGGGGACTCGCCTTCCTGGTTTTTTACCGCACAAGCTTAATTACAAAAACAAGTTGGCTTTGAAGCGCTACTCAGAAACTGCAAAAAAAAAAAAAAAAAAAAAAAAAAAAAAAAAGGAAGTCTTCGCATTTGGGGGGGGGGGGGAAGAAAAGTTACTGACTTCAAGACAGTCTCCAACCTTCCGTGTCATACAGTATGGAGTCCTGGGCTCCTGCTCCGTGGGCCTGAGATGATCTGGCCTCTCCCAGCTGCTCTACTGGTTAACTTTTTCCACCCTGGGCGCCCTCAAACTGCCTACGAAGTAGCATTGCCTCACTCCCACTTCACTTCACACAGGCTGTGAGGCTCGGTTCATTTAAACTATTGCGAACAGAATCAATGAACGAATCAAGACTGGGAATTTCGGAAGGTGAAAGTAATCGCGTTGATAGATGACACCAAACGGCAGAGCCGGTATCCACGCGCACAGAGGGCAGACCCCGCACTCACTCCCCGAACCCACGCTACACACCTCCAACTCCTCATACACACCGCGGACCCCGCATCCACCCGGTACTCGCCATACACAGACCGCAGACCCTACCCTGATCCCTCACACCTCCACTCACCCTGCACACACCACCACGCACCTCGAACACCGCACACTCATCTTACACGCCCTGCATCCACCCTGCAGACCCCACGCTCACCCTGCATCCACCCCACACACCTCGTAGACTCCGGATCCACACCACATACCTGGCACATTGCGTAGACCCCACATCCATTTCACACACACACACACCCCAGACCCTGCTCTCACCACGCACACACCCCGCACTCAGCCCGCGCGCACCGCAGACTCCGCGTCCGCCGCGCCCGCTTACAGCGGAGCTGCAGCCTCTGCCCGTTGAGTCCGAGTCCGCCCCGCCGGGCGGCGCCGGCGGGAAGAGGAGGCTGCGCTGCGCTTCTCCGACCCGGGACTCGGCGGGGGGGAGCTCAAGCGCAGAGGCCGCGGCCGCGAACTCCTCGCGACCCTGCGCGGGCCCCGGAACCCATCGCCGCCCGCCTGATCCTTGTCGCCTGCGCCGCGCGTTGCCGGGGACCCCGAGACCCCCGCCAGGGGCCATGCCGCCGGCCTCGCCCGCTGCCTGCCGCCGCCTTTCTCTCCACTCACCGCTCGCCGCCATCTTCCCCCAGCGCAGCTCTCTATCGGAAACTCACAGCTCAGCCCCGGCCGCCGACACCGACTCCGCCGAGGCCGCCGCCGGCGATCTGAGGAGCTGAGGCGGCCGCCGCTGAACCCGCGGCGCGGGGGCCGCCGGGATTTGTAGTCCTGTGGCCACGCCCAGCACTACGGGTCCCAGGGGGCCGTGCGCGCGGTAGGGGCGTGGTCAGGTGGTCTGGGAGCCGCCAGCCCTCCAAGGACCTCGAGCGTCTGCGTTAGTTTTCCCGCTTGCTCACCTCCATTCTGGAATTCCTGACATCTATGGAGTGTTCATTGTGCGCCAAGCACCGGTCCTCTAGACAAGCATCTGAGGGGGCGTCGTCCTTACTTTTCAGACACCTTGCTGTGTCACTGGCTGAAAGGGTTTTGGGTCACTAGGTGTTCAGTCCCCCCGTGTGGTCTCTCAAGTATCATGATTTACACCTGAGAACAACTTATGTTAGAGTGGGAAGAACTGGGAGACGCTACCTTAACCAAGGGCGGCTTGAACATAGATTCACCGGGAGTGGCTCAAACTGTCATCACACGTCTCCCGATAGGATGCGAGGCAGAGCAGAAGGCTGCCTCAGTATTGTTTTGGGACCTGAATCTAACAAGAAAAAAAAGACAAATTCAAAATGTGCAGCATTCTATAGAACCAGTCTGTGCACCTAGATAACAAATCAGTCCTAGCAACCTACGCCTCAGGAACTGGAGGCGAGAAACAAAAATTCAAGGTCAACCTCCAAAACAGGTTTACAGCCTGCCTGGACTAAGAAAATAAAAAGATGCCTAACCAAAATAAATAAATAAAAGTCAAAACAACAAATCATAGTCTTATTTTCTTTCTTTCCCTCTTTTTAGATTTTAAGACAGTTTCTATCTGTATAGCTCTGGCTGTCCTGGAACTCGCTCTGTAGACCAGGCTAGCCTCCAACTCAGAGATCCACCAGCCTTATAGGCTTATGCCACCATGCCTGGCTTGAGGAGAGCTTTTATATAAAAAGAACTTGGAAGGGAATTTGGAGTTGGGTTAGTGAGATAAATACACATCGTCTTGGGAGACAATCCATATAAAATATCTTCAATGTGAATACAACTAATTCTATCCTAGCTCTGCTGTCACCTCCAGGATTTCTCACATGCACTGTGGCAGTCCCTGCTTTACTGTCCACCCTTCACCTCTGGAGTCTAGTCACACAGCAGCCAAGTCCAACGCTGGCATGGTGGTGTACACCCTTAACCCCAGCACTCAGGAAGCAGAGACAGGCAGATCTCAAGAGAGCTCCGGGTTAGCCAGGGCTACATATGGAATCCCTATCTTAAAACTAATAATTGTAATAATAATAACTTTAATTAAAATTGTAGTAATAATAATTTTAAATATAATAAAAGTCCATTAGAAGAAATAATTATTGTCAGACGGTGACGCAAGCCTTTAATCTCGACACTCGGGAGGCAGAGGCAGGCAGAGCTCTATGAATTTGGACTGTGACACAGAGAAACCTTGTCTCAAAAAAAAAAAGAAAGAAAGGAAGGAAGGAAGGAAGGAAGAGAAAGAAAGAAGGAAGGAAGGAAGGAAGGAAGGAAGGAAGAGAAAGAAGGAAGGAAGGAAGGAAGGAAGGAAGGAAGGAAAGAAAGAAAGAAAGAAAGAAAGAAAGAAAGAAGAAAGTTGGGTGGTGGTGGCAATACCAGCACTCGAGAGGCACAGGCAGGTGAATCTCTGTGAGTTCCAGGATAGCCAGAGTTGTTACACAGAGAAACCCTGTCTCGAAAAACAAAAACAAAAACAAAAAAAGAAAAGAAAAAGAAAGGAAAAAGAAAAAGAAAGCAGGCTGAGCAATCCAGCAGGCAGGGTTCCTCCACTACCTCCGCTGCAGTCGCTACCTTAGCTTTCCTCAGTGATGAACTACAAGTGGAAGCAAAGCCTTTAGGTCATGGCGTTTAGCTTAGCGATGGAAAGCAAACTACAGACAGGCACGTGGGTATCTGTTGTGTTTAGTTTGGTCTTGTTGCTTTGGGAGCTATGATTGAACCCGAGCCTTATGCAAGCTAAGTACTTGCTCTAGCATTGAGCTGTGCCCTCAACCCGTGTTCCTCGTAGACTTACGTTTTCTGTAGACTCAAACATTTCCAAAAATAGAAAAGTTGGGTGCTACAGGACTCAAGTCAGAAAGAGAGGACAGTACCCCTAGAACTCATAGAGCACTTATATGTTTCAAGTACTTTGGGGTTTTTATTTGGTCATTTTTGTGGGGGTTTTGTTTTGTTTTGTTTGAGGCAGGGTCTTATGCTACAGTCCAGGCTGGTCTCAAATGCACAGTGGTTCTTCTGTGCAGCAGCATACCCAGCTTTTCAGACACATTTTGTAGTTTTTTCACCCCCCCCATTCATTTAATCATTGCAAGAATGCTGATTATTCCCCATTTCAGAGATGAGCAAATGGAGGTTTTGAACTAGTCAGTCACTTGACCAAGGATCTACACCTCAAGGGTCAGCCTCTTCCACTCTGCCTTACTTCCTGTTCACCAATGTACAAGCAACAAAAACGTTTACCAGTCTTCTGGAAAACGTTCTTGGCCTTTTGGCTAAGATCAAGAGTAGCTCAGCAACTAAGAGCACTTGTTCTTACAGAGGACCCAGGCTGGGCTCCCAGCACCCAAGTGGCCCATAAACTACCTGTAACTCCAGTTCCAGAAGATCTGACCCCCTCCTCTGACCCCCAGTGGTACCAGGCACACATGAGGTACACTCACACATAGAATAAAATAAATCTTTAAGGAAAAAAAAAAAGCTGAGCAACAATTCTAAAGGCAGATTGCTGCAGAGCCTGTTCCTAAAGTAGGAGGATGCGCAGATTACTCCCCTCCCCTCCCATCACTTCGCATTGTCATTCTGACAATTGCCCCGTGGTCACCAAGTGATGGTCAGAGCTGAAGCATCGTCATCTTCGCTCACAGTTAAGCCCCAAATGCAGTCAGTGTTGGAATCAGTAAGTGTCAGGAATATTATAGCCACAAGCACACTTTTTCTCTCAATACCCCACTTTCCCTAGCCTAATCAGATGCCGCCGATATCTCATTATAATGGGGGAGGGGTCTGGGCCCCACGGCCATCTCTAGATGCAGTGAAATACAGGAGTGCAAGTGGCTACTCCTGCTTGGGCTTTAAGTGAACGGGTGAGTGAATGCCTCTCGGTGTGTGGTCTAGTCCAGGGGCTCTGCTTCCTTTTTGGAGGGATGGGGGTGGTTTTTTGAGACAGGGTTTTCCTAGGTAAATGCCCTGGCTATCCTGGAAACTCACTCTGTAGACCAGGATGTCCTCAAACTCACACAAATCTGTCTGCCTCTGCCTCTTGAGTGCTGGGACTAAGGCATGCACCACCACTGCTCAGCTTTCTTTTATGCTTAGAGGATCTCACATTTTAGCACAGGCTGTCCAGGAATTCACTGTATAATCCAAGCTGGAGAGAAACAGCGCTCCTCTCGGCTCTGTTTCCCAGCGCGAGACTGACAAGGGTGAGCCTCTATGCCTGGCTCCCAAAGACTGCTTCTGTTCCCCTGCTTTCCCCTTCCCCTGAATACATCCTCTCTTTTATCGTGTTACTAGGGGTTGAGAGTGTAGGCTGTGGGGCTGGGAGTCTAGCTCAGTGATTAGGGCATTTGCCTTGCATTCGCAAAGCCATGGCTTTGATCACCAGCACGGAGGGAAAAGAGAAGAAAAAAGAAATGCCGTGCTAGAGAATCTCAGGTACCCGGGAGGTCGAGGCAGGAAGACCACAAAGCCAAGACCAACCCTGACAACTTGGGGCAACTTAGCACAATCCTTTCTCAACTTTTCAAAAAAACAAACGAAAAAAGGTGGGGGAAGGGGGCTGGGGTATAGCTCAGCGCGGCGGCAGCACCGCCTCCCAATTCAGTCCTCAGTGTCACTAATTAATTAAATAAATGAATAAATAAATAATGGGTTTTTAGCACTTAATCATCTCAACAGGCTAAGCCTGTTCTGCTACTTTCAGAACTCTGCGATAATGGCTGATTTCTTCAACTTTCTGTGCCTCACCTGAGAGCACCAGTAACAGCACCTACAGCTGGTGGAATGGTTCAATGGGAACCTAAGAACCACATCAAGCCAAGTGTGCGCTGACTAAATTAGCTACGATTACATGTGCCAGTTCGAGGCTTGGGGCTAGCAGGAGCTACCAACAAGAGGCAGGAACAATTTCCCCCGTTTTCCTCTCATCTTGCCTCATTATAGTTATTACAGTCCGAAGTTTCCCTGCAAATGAAAATAAGATGACTCGGGCCTGAGCACTGCGCATGTCTGAAACGCTGCTTGGAAAGACTAGCTCTGAAAGTGAGTTGGCACCAGCCCACCTCACCCCAGGCTGTTGTCTGAACCGCTTCACACCCATGCAGTTATCTGGGCTTAGAAGGAGCGAGACAGGGACAGACAGATGAGATCCAGGGTCGGCGGAGACTCTCTGAGTGTGGTTTAAAGTGGGGGAAACACTTCTGAGACGACAAGCGCTTCCCTACAGTCATAAAGAACAGTCTGAGTACCTCCACCCAGACTGGCTGCTTGCGGCTCTGGCGGTGTGTGTGTGTGTGTGTGTGTGTGTGTGTGTGTGTGTGTGTGTGTGTGTGTGTGTGTGTGTGTGTGTGTGTGTGTGTGTGTGTGTGTGTGTGTGTGTGTGTGTGTGTGTGTGTGTGTGTGTGTGTGTGTGTGTGTGTGTGTGTGCGCGCGCGCGCGCGCGCCATGGTTGGCCTGGCAGCCAATTGCTGCTGGCCCTGGAGCTGGCTGCAGCCAACTTGCCCTGCCTGTGACCTGCAAGTGGCTCTCCCTGACTGGAGGAATTGGAAAGCCAACTCACTTCTGGTTAGTAGTTGTTCTCTTAACTTTTTTTTCTTGTTGTTTGTTCAGATTATTTGTTGCTTCGTTTTTAAGGCAGTTTCTCCTGTAGCTTAGACTGGCCTAGAATTTTCTACATAGCTGAAAACAACCTTGAGTTCCCAATTAACCTACCTCAACCTTCCAAGTGCCTGCTTTTCAAGCCATGCCTGGCTTTTTTTTTTTGTTGTTTGTTTTTTTTTTTTTTGTTTTTTGTTTTTTGAGACAGGGTTTCTCAGTTTCAGACTGGCTATGAAGACAGTCCTGGAACTTGCTCTGTAGACCAGGTTGGCCTCGAACTCACAGAAATTCTCCTGCCTCTACCTCCTGAGTGCTGGGATTAAAGGTGTGTGCCACCTGTTTTTTGAGACAGTGTCTCCCTAGATAGCTATGGCTGGCCTGGGACTCACTATATAGAGGAGGCTGACTTTAAAAATTGCAAAGAGATCTGTCTACCCACCCGTCTCCCAAGGTCAATGTTAACTGTCAACTTGACATAGGTATTTAGAATCACCTGGGAGGTGGACCTCTGGGGCTGCCTGTGAGGGTTTATCTTAATTGTGTCAACTGAGGTTGGCGACCTGCCCACTGTGGGTGGCACCATTCCCCAGATGGGATCCTGGGCTGTGTAAATGGAGGAAAGGAGATGGACAGTAGCAGTCCTGCCTTGCTTGTTTCCTGACAATGGATGGGATGTGACCAAGATCTGCCACTTCCACTTCCTATGAACTATGAGCCGAAATAAATCATCCATCCTTAAATGGCTTTCACTCTAGCATTTTATCACAGCAACAAGAAGAGAAGCTAAAACCGCACCCAAAGGAGGAGGTCTCAAATAGAAAACAAAGGTTAGCCAGGCAGTGGTGACCCAAGTCTTTGATGCCAGCACTCAGGACACAGAGATGGCAGGTGGATCTCTGAGATTGAGGCCAGCCTGGCCTACAGAGCAAGTTCCAGGACTGCCAGGGCTACACAGAGAAACACTATCTCAAAACATACACACACACACACACACAAACAAACAAAACCAAGAACAAACAAGAAAGCCACACGTGTTGATTGGTTGAGGAAAACATGGAGCTTTGATGTGTCACTGTAAAAAACTGCGTGCATCCATTTCAGAAAATAAACGTCTGAGCTGTACTTCAGATGGTAAACATAGAGTTGCCGTACGCCCCAACAATTCCAATCCTAGGTATATACTCAACTCAAGGGAGCTAGAAACATGTCTGGACCAGGCCAGGATGTGCATGCCATGATCCTAGCATTCCGGAGATGGAAGCAGGAGACAGTCAGGTCATTCTCAGTTACACAGTAAGTTCAAGATCAGACTGAACTATGCAAGCTCGGTGGGGGGGGGGGGGGGGGACACAAAAGGGAGGGGGAAATGGCTCCTTGAGTAAAGTGCTTGCCTTACAAGTATGTAGACCACAATTCAAACCCCAGCACCCACATAAAAGTATAGCAGTGAATACCTATAATCCTGGCACTAGAGAGGTAGGGACAGGAAGACCTGAGGGTGACCGGCTGGCCAGTCTAGCTCAATGAGCTTCTGCTTCAGTGAGAGGCTGCTGTGGGATATTATTTTAAGGCATTCTACTTTTGTTTATGCTGCATTTGTTTAACTCTGTGAAACTGTGATTCTTTGCCTGTCTAGAACACCTGATGGTCTAATAAAGAACAGAATGGCCAATAGAGTCAGGAGAAGGGATAAGCAGGGCTGGCAGGAGAATAAATGGAAGGAGAAATCTGGGAGGAGAAGAAAGAGGAACAAGATAGAAAAAGGAAGAGGACGTCAGGGGCCAGCCACCCAGCTACACAGCAAACCACGGAGAAAGAAGTAAAGGAAGGTATACAGAAAATACAGAAATAAAGAAAGATAAAAGTCCAGAGGCAAAAGATAGATGGGATAATTTACGGTAAGAAAAGTTGGCTAGATTAAGCCAAGCTAAGGCCAGGCATTCATTTTTTAATATTTATTTATTATATTCTGTCTGTGTGTACGCCTGCAGGCCAGAAGAGGGAAACCCCATTACAGATGGTTGTGAGCCACCATGTGGTTGCTGGGAATTGAACTCAGGACCTTTGGAAGAGCAGACAGTGCTCTTAACCTCTGAGCCATCTCTCCAGCCCTGAGGCCAGGCATTCATAAGTAATAATAAGACTTCATGTATATGTGGTTTATTTAGGAGCTGGGTGGCGGGCCTCCCCAGAACAGCCAACAACACCTTGGTGTTCCAAAGTGGGGCTAGAGTAAATATATATATATCAACATCTCAAAACATAAGGTGGAGAACCTGGAGGTAAAACATGCTTTTTATCCCACCACTAAGTAAGGAGATGCTGGCAAATCTCTTAAGGTCCACGCCAGTCTGGTCTACATATTGAGACTAGCCAGTCAGAGCTACATGGTGAGATCTTGTCTCAAAAACGAACAAGCGCCGGGCGGTGGTGGCGCACGCCTTTAATCCCAGCACTCAGGAGGCAGAGGCAGGCAGATCTCTGTGAGTTCGAGGCCAGCCTGGTCTACAAGAGCTAGTTCCAGGACAGGCTCTAAAAAAGCTGCAGAGAAACCCTGTCTCGAAAAACCAAAAAAAAAAAAAAAAAAAAAAAAGTAAAAACGAACAAGCACCAGCAACCAAAAGGTGGAGAACAACAGAGGGAGGCCTACAGCATCAACCCGTGTCCTCAGGCACAGAAGCATACACTGACGCCTTCTCCTGCTTGCACACTAATCTGGAAAAAAATTAAAGTAGGCACAAGTCTTTGATCTCAGCACTCTGAAGGCTGAGCTAGGAAGCTTCAGAGTTTGAAACCATCCTGAGCACCATAATGTCGTCTAGCCTAGGCTACATAATAAAGGAAAAGCTTAAAAGAAAAAGTTTTCTTTTGGTCCAGTTTCCAACGCTCAGTCCTGGGTCACTTGGCTGCCCTGTTTGTGGGCCTGTGGTCAGGCAGGTCAGGACACAAGCGAAGGACAGAGCAGACTGCTCCACCTCATAGCTCATAGCTATCAGAAAGCAGGAAGGGGGCCGAGGTCTCAGTATCCCCCTCACTGGCACGTCCCCAGTGACCTGGGCTCCTTCCACTAGGCCCTACTTCCTAATGGTCCCATACCACCTTCCAACAACACCAGGAGCCGGCAACCCTTGAGGCCAACACCATGACAAAAATCAGAAGCAAATTTTACAAAGGGGTGTTATCCTGGAACAGCACCTCTTGCTTATAATTCTAGCACTTGAGTGGTCAGTAGAGCCAGGAGGTTCAGAAGTTCAAGGTCAGCCTCTGTGTTACATAGTGATTTTGAGGGCTGCCTGGGCCCCATCAGGCCCTGTGTCAAAACAAAGTAATGACAGGAGTGGGGGTAGCTCAGTGGTAGCGTGCTTGCTCAGAATGCACAAGGACCTGGCTTCCGTTCCTGACACCAGAAGAACAGAAATAATGGGAGAAACTCAAACGATGTAAAAGAGGAAGAGAGCAAGAGCAGTGGCAATCACCTCCTACCCCATTTCTGCATCTTTCTGTCTCCAGGGATACCACGGTGACTGTCTTCCTGTGGCTTCAGATATACTCCATGTCCACACAACCTGCCTCTGGGTACGTGTGTTCATGCGCGGCTCCCACAAGTGGCTCTGCACACAGGTGTTCTGTCTCGCTTTATCATTTAAGAATGTGCCAATTGTTCTTGTGCAGATTAGCTGCCTCGCACACACCCTAATCACTTGGAAAAGGAGTCTCCACGAGAAATTGTCTAGATTATGTTGGACTCTAGGTATGCATATGATGTTTTTTTGTTTTTTGGGGGTTTTTTTGGAGACAGTGTCTTGGGTCTCAAGAGATGGCTCAGAGGTTGAGTTGAGAGCACTGGCTGCTCTTCCAGAAGACCCAGGCTCAATTCCCAGCACCCACATGGCAGCTCATTACTGTCTGTAACTCCAATTCCAGGGATCCAACACCCTCACACAGACACACATATAGGCAAACCACCAATGTTCAGGAAATAAAGATAAATTTAAAAAAAAAGTGTTTCACTATGTACCCTGGATGTCCAGGAATTCAACATGTATACCAGGCTGGCCTAGAACTCACAGAGCTCTGCTCTCTCCTCTGCCTCCTAAGTGCTAAGATTGAAGTCATGAACTACCAAGTCTGGCCCATGGCGATAAAACTTTATTCTAAATGTTAAGCACAACAACAGGAAGGAAACTAGGAGGTTACCTGGGAGAGCCAGCCCGGCTTTTGGAGCAGCCTTTGTGATGTCGTGAGTACATGGCAGCTGCATCTGATGTCCTTCTGCTTTTCGGACACCCAGAGTGTTCTGCTTTCTTTTGATTATATGGAATTTTCCTTGTTCTTTTCTCTTAAAAGCCATTTTCCTTGTGGGTTTTTTGTTTGTTTGTTTGTTTTTTGTTTTTTGTTTTGTTTTGTTTTTGTTTGGAGACAGGCTGGCAAGTAGCCCAGGTTGGCCTCCATCTTGATAAATAGCTGAGGCTAGCCTTTAAACTTCTCTTCTACATTCTAATTCTGGGATTAAAAGCATTGTGTGAGGCAGAGGCTGGCGAATCTCTGTAAGTTTGAGGCCAGCCTGGTCAACAAAGCGAGTTCCAGAACAGCCAGAGATAAACAGAAAAACCCTGTCTTGAACCCCCCCCAAAAAGCATTGTGTGTATCTGTGTGTGTGTAATAAGTGTGCATGGTGTGTAGCTGCACATGAGCATGGGGTCCAGAGATCAAGGCCTATGATTCCTTTTTTTAAAGATTTATTTATTTATTATGTATACAGCATTCTGCCTGCATATCTGCATACCAGAAGAGGGCACCAGATTTTATCATAAATGGTTGTGAGCCACCATGTGGTTGCTGGGAATTGAACTCAGGACCTCTGGAAGAGCAGCCAGTGCTCTTAACCTCTGAGCCATTTCTCCAGCCACCGCCCCCCCCCCCATGATTCCTTTTAATCACCCTCAACCTTTATTTTACAAGACAGGCTCTTGCTGAATCTCAAGTGCATAGATTCAGCTAGGTTGGCTGGTTAGCAAGCTCCCAGAATTCACCTGGTTATGCCCTACCTTCCCCCCCCAACCCCAACCCCCCCACAGTGCTGGGTTACAGAAGTTGAATGTAAATCCCCACCCAGCTTTTGATGTGGCTGCTGGAGATCTGAATTTAGGTTTTCCTGTTAATGATGAGAGGAAATTGTTTGTTTGTTTGTTTGTTTTTCATATCAGAGGTGCTAGGCCACCAAGGGTCAAGATTCCATAAATCTCTTCCACCTTGTAAAATATTCATGTAAAACTTTTCATCTTCCTCACCTGGGAGACTTTATACAAAGCCCCCTGTCCCAGAGCTGGTTCCTACCAGATGACCCTTCCCCGTCTTTATTTTCTTTGCATTGGTTATACATTAGCCCCTGGAGCCCGACTGTGAGAGGGGATGGGACTCAGTTCCACCTGCCTTACGATAAAAACAAAGTGAGCCTCCTGTCCAGTGACCTGTTGTCCTGGTTTGGATCCCCAGTACACCCTTTCTACAGAAAGAAATTGCTTTGCAGTGTTACTTTTGATTTGCTCAGGTGCTTCTGTGTGTGGCATCTAGACTATTGATTTCAACACACCACAGGCCCTCTCTGTTAAGTGGTCTCTTCTGTCTGTCTGTATTTGACAAGGTTGTACACTACCTCATACTGGCTGGAACTCTCTCAGTAACCCAGCCAGCTGGCCTGGAATTTGTGGTCTTTGTTCTTCTGCATGCTCCTATAGTCCTAGCACTCAGTTGGCTGGAGCAAGAAGATAGCCTCAGGTTTGAGCCTAGCCTGGGTTACATAGATCTAGTTCCAGACTAGTCAAGTCTGCTAGTGAGACCTTGTCTCAAATACATGCACATGCATGCATATAACACACACAAACAAAATACTAAAATTCAAAAGTACAGTTGTTGAAACTGGAAAAAAAAAATGGCTTGGTGCTTAAGAATACTTGCTGATCTTGGAGAGGACCAGGGTTTGAATCCCATCTTCCACATGGCATCTCACCGTAACTCCAGTCCTAGGGGATCCTGATGTCCTCTTGCCTCTTCTGGCCCCTGCAGGCATCAGGCACACATACAAAGGGTGCACAGACTTCTGTCTTAGTTACTGTTGCAAAATAGAATATTTGTTTGACTAAGTAAAGATATGTTTCATTTGTTCGTGTTGCAGAATAATTGTTTAACTATGTAAAGATATGTTGCTTTTGTTTATGCCCCATTTTCAAGACTGGGTTTCTTTGTAGCTTTGGTGCCTGTCCTGGAGCTAGCTCTTGTACACCAGGCTGGCCCCCAACTCACAGAGATCCGCCTGCCTCTGCCTCCCGAGTGCTGGGATTAAAGGTGTGCACCACCACCGCCCTGGTTTATGCTGCATTTCTTTAACTATGTAAAGACATGTTGCTGTTTTACCTTGCCTTCCTAAGGCACCTGATTGGGTCTAATAAAAAGCTGAATGACAATAGTTCGGCAGAGGAGGGATAGGCAGATCTGGAGGGCAGAGAGAAAAGGGAAACCAGCTCACTGCGGTTATGGGAGTAGCTAGACAGACACAGAGGAAGCAGGAAAGCAGGATCGGCAGTACATCGATCAGGTAAATGAGCCTCAGGGCAGCACAGAGCTTAATAGAAATGGGTTCATTTAAGCAAAAAAAAAAAAAAAAAAGAGCTTGCTAGAAACAAGCCTAAGCTAAGGTCAAGCATTCATAATTAGTAATAAGTCTCTGTGTCATGATTTGGGGGCTGGCAATCCAAGAAAGCCTGATACAGTTGTTTTCCTATTGCTGTGACAAAATCCTATGACCAACAACACCACTGATAAAAGAAAGTATTAAATTTGATCTATGGTTTCAGAGGCTCAGAGTCCATGATGGTAGAGCAAAGGAACAGCTGAGAGCTCACATCTTGATCTACAGTCATAAGCCAGAGAGGGAGCATTGGGAACACCAAGAGTGTTATGGTTTTGGTCCCTGGTCCCTTTAAGAGACAAGACAAGCCCACTCCCTCCCCATCTGCTGAGGCAGGCTGGTCTTCAGCTTCCAGCCTGAACTTACTCTTTTTTCCATCTTCCTCTTGGAGAGGCAGCTTCGCTTCTCCCTCTCTCCCCACTTCTCTGCTTCCCCCATCTCTCTCTCTCTCTCTCTCTCTCTCTCTCTCTCTCTCTCTCTCTCTCTCTCTCTCTCTCTCTCTCTCCCCCCCTTCTCCCTTCATAACCCCCTGAATAAATATTCAACCTCACTCTCACTCTGCATGTCGTGTCTCTGTCTCGCCCGCCCACCATGTGTCTCCCTGCCTGGGTCCCAGCCATCTCTGCCTGGGACTGGCTGCTCCCAGGGCCCCGCTGTCTGCCACCACATGGCCCACTACCACCATTTGGGACCTACAGCATTTCTACTGCCTACTGCCACAGAAATTTTTTAAAAAACAACAAAGAGCCGGGCGATGGTGGCGCACGCCTTTAATCCCAGCACTCGGGAGGCAGAGGCAGGCGGATCTCTGTGAGTTCGAGACCAGCCTGGTCTACAAGAGCTAGTTCCAGGACAGGCTCCAAAGCCACAGAGAAACCCTGTCTCGAAAAACCAAAAAAATAAAAAATAAATATAAAACAACAAAGAGTCTTTGAAAACCTCAAAGCGGGACACAAGTGACATACCTCCTCTAACAAGGCCACATCTACTGATGCTTTCCAAAGGGTTTTACCAACTGGAGAGCAAGTATTCAAACTAAACAAGCCTTTGAGGGCCATTTTCATGTGGACCACCATGATATACATGCAGGCAAAATATCCATACACATAAAAATAAGTAAATACATAAAAATTGAAATTAGGTTTGTCAAAAAAAGCGATAAATATGTACCACTTCTACAGCATCGTAAAGCCCAAATATTGTAAGTCAAGTCACTGCGAACCCAGACCACATAGATTTACAAATGAATATACATATACAATTTCCTTCATTTGTTTGGTGAGATAGATCCTCATGTGTCCCAGAACTGGCCTTGAGCTAGTATATAGCCAAGACTGGCCTTAGACTTCTTATTCTCCTGCCTCTACTGTGTGGAATATTTAAGATGTGTTACATTTGCTTATGCTGTGGAACGTTTGGTGTGTTTGTTTGTTTGTTTGTTTGTTTCTAGACAGGGTTTCTCTGTAGCTTTGGAGCCTGGCCTGGAACTAGCTCTTGTAGACCAGGCTGGCCTCAAACTCGCAGAGATCTGCCTGCCTCTACCTCCCAAGTGCTGGGATGAAAGGCGTGCGCCACCACCGCCCGGCGTGTTGTATTCTTTTATGTTGCATTTGTTTAACTCTGTGAAGCTCTGTTTCTTTGCCTGCCTCAAACACCTGATTGGTCTAATGAAGAGTTGAATGGACAATAACTAGGTAGGAGAGAGAAATAGGCATAGCTGGCAGGCAGAAAGAATAAATAGAAGAAAAGGAAGAGGGAGCAAAAAGAGGAGGGCAGAATGCCAGGGGCCAACCACACAGCCAGCAACAGAGTAAGAAGCAAAGAAAGATATAGAGACAAAGTGTAGATGGGATAATTTCAGAAAAGCAGGCTAGAAACAAGCCAAGCTAAGGTCAGGCATTCATAAGTTAAGAATGAGTCTCTGCATATTTATTTGGGAGCTGGGTCGTGGGGCCCCCAAAGACAAAAGAGTTAAGACAAACAAACTACACTCCACTTGCTGAGTGCTAAGATGCTAGGTGCACAACCCCCATCCCACATGTGAGTTTTTGTACCACGGGTCACCCTCCACACACTGCTCTGCCCTGGGTGTCGTCCAGCCACGAGGAGCTTCTCACAGGCCTTCCTTCCTTCACACACTAGCTGCTTCTGCAGTCCTGGCTTTTCCTTGGCGGGTGCTCCAGCCCTAAAATCACATCATTCTTTTTAAAAAGTAACAAAAAACGGTGTTGAAAGTTGAGTTTTTAAAAGTGAGGACACAGAGATTATTTCAGAGGATAAATCCTTTTCCCATTATTTACTAATTACAGAGGAGGAACACAGGAGGAGTGGATGTGTTGAGACAAGCAGACAAAGTCAATGCCAGGGGTGAACACAGAAGACAAGTTAAGACTTTAGCTGGGGAAAAAAAAAAAAAAAGCTAAACCCCTCTGGCTGTTATCAATCAAGTGCAATGTGGAGCCTTTTCGTGTTAAGTATCTGTGCCCATCAGTCCCTGGGCTGGACCCACCCACACCCCCTTCCACAGGAAGGGCAGAAGTCACTGTCTCCGGAATCATGTGACTGCCTACTTCAGCTAAGACTACCAGTGATTGGGGCAGGCATGGGTGTCACCCCCGGGGCAGCCAATGCACCAGCTGGCCAGTGATTTATAAGAGAGCTGGGCCCAAAAATATCTGACCAAACAGGAACCAGGTTGACTGTCTGATTTCCAATTTGAGATGATTCAGCTGGTTCGTTAAAGGACCCGAAGCTGAGGAGATACAGGCATTAGGGAACAGAGGAGAGGCTGGAGTCACCTGTGAAGGAGACCCGGACATTCTCCAGAGAGGCCGGGTGGAGCAAAGAGCTGCCTCCAGAAGCTTAGTTCTGAAAGCCAAGGCAGCCAGCCATTTTCAGCAACACCCCAGACGAGAGAACCCCAAGTACCCTGCCCCCCACACAGACAAGGGGAAATTCTAGGTAAAGGACAATAAATATCCTTTCAAATGAATAATTGAGTTCACAAGAAAGTAAGGGAAATCCCCGGAAGTAAAAGAAAAATGGAACTGAGAACCAAGCCTGTTTGTGTGAAGTAACAGCTAGGCTCCCAGAAAGGGAGGAGCCAGGGTTCTGGAAGGCAGGGGCTTGAGTGGTTATGCAAATCCCAGCCCAGGAAGAGAGGCCTTGTGCTCACGCGATAGGAAATTACAACCCTGCTCGAGCAGGCTGAGAAAAGGTCAGGTGAGACTTAGCTTTCAGATGTTGGGGTGTTTGGTTAAAAGCCGTCTGTGAAGAACTGGGGTGCAGGTCCCTGATGGACACGTTCTGTTTAGCTTGCACAAAGTCCTGGGTTCCCTTGTTAGTTCCGGGTAAGGGGAAATCCTTAACTTTAAGGATATAGAGCCATGATTCTCAATCTTCCTAGTGCTGTGACCCTTTATTATTATAATTCCTCATGTTGGCCTAGCAGTAGTGGCGCACGCCTTTAATCCCAGCACTCTGAGGCAGAGTCAGGTAGATCTCTGTGAGTTCGACAAGAGTGAGTTCCAGGACAGCCAGGGCTATTACACAGAGAAACCCTGTATTGAAAAAACAAAAATAAATAAATAAAATAAAGGGAAGTTGGAGAGGTGGCTATGTGCTCCCTTTTGCAAGGGAACGGAGCTCCGTTCCCAGCACTCATGGTCGGCTGCTTACACTTCCATCAAGTGGTTCACATCAATGTGTAACTCCAGCTCCAGGGGTTCTAGGCTCTCTTCTGGTCTATCAGGGTACAGGCATACACATTCACTTGTACACACAAGTGTCTATAAATGTACAATAAGATCTTTTAAGAAGTCAAAAGAATGAAGGAGACAGAGAAATGACTCAGTGGGTGCAGGTGCTTGCTACCAAGCCTGAGGCCCTGGGTCGCCACGTCCCTCGAATCCACAAAGGAGAACATTCACTCCGAGAGTTGTCCTCTGACCTCCACCTGTATAATATGGCTCATCCAGGAGCCATATCACACAGGAGATGGTGGTGGTTCATCTGTCTACTCAGGAAAGGATGGGTTTCCTTGTGCTTTTTTTTTTTTTAATTTTTGAGGGGGAGATAACAGGCTCTTGTCACCCAGGCTGCCCTCAAACATATGCACACACACAAAAGAAAGAAGCAAAGGAAAGAAAAGTCCTATAGGATGTAATGGCTTATGTCTGTACCTATAGTCCCTGAATTGAGATGCTGAGGCAGAAGAATTGCTGTGAGTGAGCTACAGTCTGAGCTACAGGGATGCTGTCTATGTCCAAAAAAAATAATAATAATAAATAAATAATAATAAAAAGAAAAAGAAATAGCCAGTAATGAATTCCTAGTGATTCCAAGCCAGCAAGCAGGGCTCAAATATATATATTTGAATCCTCCTGGGGTGGGGGTGGGGGGCTATTACATGTTCCTTTGCATCCTGTCCCTATGCATTCAACAGATATTTTTCTAGCTTTTAATACTTAGAACTTGGGCTAGACCCGTGATTCTCTGAGTAATGCCCGAGTAAACCAAAGAGAGGCACTCTTGTTCTCAGGGAGTTTGTGATGGAGCCCTCAGGAGAGGGAGAGGCAGCTGAGAAAAAGTTAGCAGGCAACAAAAGCGAGCTAATTACTGCCTCTAAAGAAAGCTAAAGCAAAGGAAGACTACTGGTTTCCTAAAATAGACTGGGTCCCCTTTGTGTACTTACTTTGCCTCTGGTGGGTCAAGAGTCGAAAGGAATGAAAGACTTAAGGTTAAAAAGTTCCTTCCCCTCGGCCCCAGCCTTCCCATCCATCTGCAGTTTCTCTTCCTAGAGGCAAGTGGCTCCATTTTGTGGGAATCCTTTCCATGAGATTTCCAATTGATCTGAGTAAAGAGCCTATTTAAAGAGTAAAGAGTATCTTCTCATAAACAAAGACATACCTGCCCCATACTTCCTTATTCTGTTTGTTTTCAGCTGGCTTCCCATCTCCAGGGTAACTCCCTGAACACTGTAGATCGGAGGACAGGGTTTAGGGGGTGAGGGACTACTAAGGGAGAGGCTGCAGTGTGGGGGCCAGAGCTGAGGAGAAGGAGGCAGGGGCCAGGCATACAGGTTCTTGCTGGTCCCTTGTAAAAGCTGCTTGCAATTTACCCTAAGCAAAGGCCAGTGGGTGTGTTTTTAGGGGACTGTCATGATTTGACTTGCAACTGCAAAGATCAGTTTCCAAACACTGCAGCAGGGTCAGGAGGGGGGACACCAGGTGGGAAGTGGCAGATGAACATGACCAAGGATGGGGTAAAACAAGAAAGGACGGCACCAGAAAGTGCTGACTTGTGGCTATGATCCCAGTATTTGGGAAACTGAGGCAAGACGATTGACAGGAGTTTAAAGAAAGTCTAAGGTACTAGCCTGAGCCATAGAATGAAACCTTCTCTCTCTCTCTTTTTTTTTCTTATACTTGCATGTGCATACACAACACACACACACACACACACACACACACACACACACACTGGAGAGAGAGGGTGGGAGAAAGAGAAGGATGGACTCAAGAAGCAGAAACACCTGTGACAAATTAGATGTCCTGAATAAGAAAAGTAGAGATTTGAGCCCTTGAACCCTGAGAAGTGGAGATGTCAGTTTTTATGGGTCACAACATTGGTAACTTACTTTAAAATACTTTGGGGGCTAAAGAGATGGCTCGGGGGTTAAGAGCACTGGCTGCTCTTGCAGAAGATCTGGGCTCAATTCTCAGCATCCTGGTGGGACACAACCATTTGTAACTCCACTTCCTGGAGATCTGACGACCTCTTCTGGCCTCCATGGGCACTGCACACACACGGTACACAGACATATATGCGGGCAAAACACCCATGCACAGAAAATAAGAAAGCCAGGTTTGGTGGTGCATGCCTTTGATCCCTGTACTTGGGAGGCAGAAGAAGGTGGATCTCTGCTGAGTCCATCCTGGTCTACATAGTGAGTTCCAGGACAGCCAAGGCTACACAGAGAAACCCTGTCTTGAAAACACAAAAACCAAAACCAAAATAAAACAAAGAACACAATACTTCAGTACCAATAGGGTGGCCCACTCCTATAATTCTAAGCCCTCTGGAGGCAGAAGAGGAGGATGGCTCCAAGTTCAAAAGCCAGCCTATTCTGCATAGTGAGTTTCAGGCTAGTCAAGGCTACAAGCAAGACACTGACTCAAAAAGCTGGGGCTAGGCCAGGTGGTGATGGTGCATGTCTCTATTCCCAGGACTTGGGAGGCAGAGGAAGTTGTATCTCTCTGAGTTCGAGGCCAGCCTGATCTATAGAGTGAGTTCCAGGACAGCCAGGGCTACACAGAGAAACACTGTCTTGAAAAAAACAAAACAAAACAGGCTAGGGAGTGGTTTAGTCTGTACAGTGCTTGCCACACAAGCAGGAAGACCTGAGTTCAGATCCCCAGCACCCTTGTAAACATTTAGAGTGGCAGCATCGTTGTGATGGCAGCTCTGGGGACATAGAAACAGACAGATGCTAGGGCTCCCTGGCCAGCTAGTCTAGCCAATCAGTGAGCTTCAGGTTCAGTCAGGGAGAGACCCTGCCTCAAAAAATAAAGTGGGGAGTGACCAAGGGAGACACCTAACATCAACTCAACTTCTGGTTTCCATATAATCAAATCACATACATATGCACCCGCACATGACATAATCTCTTCCTCTCTCACACAGACACACACACACACATACACGCACACACACCCTTCAGTTCATCTCTTTGACAGTCTATAAATGCCCTGTGATTCCTGAAGTATAGTCCACAGATCTGAAAGCCTCTTGGGGAACAGGTTAGCCTGTGGTTCTGGAGTCAGAAAATCTTAGAACTCTGGAGGAGGGCCCCAGGATAAATGGGCTGACGTACCCTCTGGGTGATTCTGATGATGGTGGTTCATTAGCCACAAAGTTGCACAGCATAGCACATGGGTAATTAACTAACTCCTAACAGAAATGACAGTGCTGCCCTGGGATTGAAAACCAAGCAGATCTCAGGGCATCCCAGAGACAGGTAAGAGCCAGAGGTTCTCGGAGGAGGAGCTTTATCAGAGCCGAGGAACAATGCTGGGCTTGCCAGCATCAGTGTCTTGTAGGAGTGGCTCCTGAAGCCCAGGGGAAAAAACAGGCCTTATCTTGAAGAGAGGAAGTTTGAAGCAAACAATATGGTTCAGGCCCTGAAGTAGGGAACTGAGTGTGAGCAGAGTAATAAGGAAAGGGGTTGTTTTTCTTCTTGCGCTTATTCTTTTATTTAATGAATTTATGTGTGCACCTCACTTGAGGAGGTCAGAGGGCAACTTGTGGTCATTGGTTCCTCTTTTTACCTTATGGATCCCAGGTTTAAACTTAGGTCCTCCAGCTGCTCAGTCCAGAAGGCTTTTTTTTTTTCAAAGCTGAGCTTTGACTAATAATAAGACCATGTGGAGTGTGTGTGTGTATGTGTGTGTGTGTGTGTGTGTGTATGTGGTGTGGCCTCGAGGTAGAACATGTCTGAAGGAGAGGGTTCTGAGTAGGCAAACAAGCAGAGGGGAGAGAGACAAACTGCTTGGAGAACTTGAGTCGCAGTGAGACACCCCCTAACAGTGAAATCAAGACCACACCCAATCACTAGGACCCACATGGTCCTTTGCAGAACCCCAAAATTCCATCATGTACCTGATGCCATGACATATCTCAAAACCCCAAATAAGGGCAGGAAAGGAGCATGCCTATAATCCAAGTCACTTAGAAGAAGGCTGAGAAGGAAGGATTGTCTCAAATTCAAGGCCTATTAGCTCAGGCTTCTTATTAACTAATTCTTACATCTTAAAATAACTCATTTCTTTTCCTTTTTATTTATTTATATTTTTAAATTTATTATTTATTTATTTTTTTGAGATAGGGTTTCTCTATAGCTTTGGAGCCTGTGCTAGAACTAGCTCTTGTAGACCAGGCTGGCCTCGAACTCATAGAGATCTGCCGGCCTCTGCTTCCTGAGTGCTGGGATTAAAGGTGTGCACCACCACCACCCAGCTAAATTAACCCATTTCTATTAATCTACATATCACCATGAGGCTGTGGCCTACCAATAATAAGTTCTGACATCTTTCTTCTTTGGCAGCTACATGGTGTCTCCCTGACTCTGCCTACTCTCTCTGTATATCTTTCCAGCCTGACTATATTCTGCCTCACCATAGGCCAAAGCAGCTTCATTCATTAACCAATAAAAGGAACACATATACAGAAGGACATTCCACATCATCTAAGCCCCACCTAAAAAAGGCTGCTGGGAGAGAGTTTACATAACCATGCCAAAGGTCCTACGTGCATTCCTGGTACAGAAAAAGAAGAAAAGTTCCTTTCTTCCATGAGAGTTTCCCCTAAGATGTGGGCTGGGGAGGGGCTGGAGAGAAGGCCCAGCAACTAAGAGCACTTGCTTTTTTTGTTTGTTTGTTTTTCCAAGACAAGGTTTCTCTGTGTTAACAGTCCTGACTATCCTGGAACTCCTCGCTCTGTAGACCAGGCTGGCCTCGAACTCACAGAGATCCACCTGCCTCTGCCTCCCGAGTGCTGGGATTAAAGGCCTGCATCACTACACCTGGCTAAGAGCACTTGTTTTTGCCGAGACCCTGGGTGTTTCTTAACACTCACGTGGTATCTCACCGCCATCTGTAACTTGAGTTCCGGGGGATCTGACATCTCCTTTCACCTCCACCAGCATCAGGCATGCACATAGTGCACAGACATGCAATCAAAATTGCATACATAAAACGTACATACATAAAATTGTTAAGTTTCAAACCCAGGACAAATGACTGAGGTACCTATTTAACATATCAAAGTGGGCCTGGCCCTTTAGCTTCTCCCAGCATCCCTCAGTCCCTACCTGAGGGAAGGCATACTACAGAGCATAGATAGTGTACCTGCCCCACCCCCACCCTGAATTCTGCAGCCCAGAGGAAGGGCTACCCTTCCCCCAGAGGCTCCTCCCTATATAATCTAGACATTTTAGGTACCCACCTTTAGCCTCCTGGCTGTTGCATCTGGTTTTTTCTCCCCCTCCCTTCCCCTCCCCTTTCCTCAAATGAGCTAGCTCAGTTTACTTATGATTACTCTGGACTCTCCAGGTGTGTGTTTGACTGTGGCTGCTCTTCCTTTCATCTATAATAAGCTTTCTCCTCCACCATACCTAGAAGTAGTCATGTCCTTTTCCTTCCTCTTTCTTTCTTTCTTTCTTGTTGTTATTGTTGTTTGTATTTCCAGACAGGGTTTCTCCGTATAGCCCTGGCTGGTTCTGGAACTTGCTATGTAGACCAGGCTAGCCTTGAACTCACAGGGATCTGCCTGCCTCTGCCTCCTGAGTGCTAGGATTAAAGATGTGTGCCTGGTCTTATTTCTTTTTTTCATTCAAAAATATAAAAAAAGCCTGGTGGTGGTGGCTCATGTCTTTGATCCCAGCACTCAAGAGGCAGAGGCAAGTGGATCTCTGGAGCTCCAGTACAGCTCCAATAAAGCCTTGGGCACCTTTACTCCCAGCACTCAGGAGGCAGAGACAGGCAGACCTCTGTAAGTTTGAGGCCAGCCTGGTTTACATAGCTAGTTCTGGTTGAACCAGGGACATGTAGAGTCTCTGTGTCAAACAAGCAAACAGAAAAACAGGGCCTTCCTGTACTTCAAGAGAATTATTTTACATAGAAACAGATAGTGGCACCAGGCCAAATGAGGAAATAATTCTACAAAATGTACATCTGGGGGCTGGAGAGATGGCTCAGCGGTTAAGAGCATTGCCTGTTCTTCCAAAGGTCCTGAGTTCAATTCCCGGCAACCACATGGTGGCTCACAACCATCTGTAATGAGGTCTGGTGCCCTCTTCTGGCCTGCAGGCATACATGCAGACAGAATATTATATACATAATAAATAAATATTTTTAAAAAAATGTACATCTGGGTCAGGCAGTGGTAGTGCATACTTTAATCCCCATACTCAGGAGGCAGAGGCAGGTGGATCTCTCTGAGTTCATAAAAGTGAGCTCCAGGACAGCCAGAGCTCGTGCTGGGATTAAAGGCATGCATCACATGTCTGGACACTGTTGTTTTTTGGCTTTTCGAGACAGGGTTTCTCCGTGTAACATCCCTAACTGTCCTGAAACTAGCTCTTATAGACCAGGCTGGCTTCGAACTCACAGAGATCTGCCTGCCTCTGCCTCCCTCGTGCTGGGATTAAAGGCGTGTGCCCCCACTGCCCAGCCTGGACACTGCTGTTTTAAGATAGGCTGATGCTATCTAGGCCAGGCTGGCCTCCGACACACAGCAACCCTCCTGCATCAGTTTCCTAAGTGCAAGAGGTTACAGTCATGCGACACCATGTCCAGCTGCATGATGTGTATGTGTGTGTGTGTGTGTGTTCTCTGAGGTCAGAGGAGACCCGGTGTCCTATTATATCACCCCACATTTTATTCCTTTCAGGCAGAGTCTGTCACTGAACCTGGCGTTATACTGATGGCCAGCCACCTGAGGAGCCCCGACAGGACTCCTGTCTCCTCCACCCCCATAATGCTGGGGTTATAGCATGATGCCCAGCTTTTTACACGGGTGCAGAAATCACAGCTCAGATGCAGAGGGTGGTGCAGCAAGCGCTCTTACCCACGGAGTCATCTCTCCTCCTCCTGTGGAGCATTTTTGAAATTCTAACATTTTAGAACTGGAGGACAGATTAGTGGTCATGGGAGGTTGGGGATGAAGGCCCAACAGCAACCCTGAGAGACAGGTGAATGTGTTATATGGGATGTGAGTCCTGTTTCGAGTCCGTCCTAAGGTGGATGCAGACACACAAACCACATGTGGCAAATGGCATAGACTTTAATATGCACACGTGAAAATCAGTGAGATGGGGACTCTGAATATCATGTGACAGTTTGTTGCAGGTTTGCATAATGTTACCGCTGGGCATGAGGGGACAAAGTGGGGAAGGATCTGTTTTCTTCAGTTGCATAAGAATTCGCAATTACCTCAGGTTATTTTTTTCTTTCTGTTCTGTTGGTCATTCTTGATATTTTAAGGCAGAAGTCTCATAAAATCCCAGGCTGGCCTTATATTTATCATGTAGACCAGGTTGGCCCTAAACTCTTCCTGATCTTCTACCTCCCAAGTGCTAAGATTACAGGCATGCACCACCACACCGGACTCAAGGGTTTGGTTTTTCTGTTTGTGACTTTGGCTGTAGCTTGGTTGGTAAAAATCCTTCCTTGCATACTCTGGGGTCCAGCCATAAACCAGGTGTTGGTGGTGCACTCCTCTGGGGTGGAGGCAGGGACTTGTTCAGAGGCCATTCTAGGATACCATGAAAACCTGTCTCAGATTTTTTTTTTTCAGTTAAAAAAACAAACAAGCTGATTGGTTGCTGGAATTATAGTTCTATTTAGTTCCTGGGTTCAATGTCCAGTAATATATATACACTGGCAATGTATTTGACTTAGTCAAATCTAGAATACACATGGGCCCAATTTAGCTCATACATATGTTCTCTTTCTCTGTTTTTCTTTCTCTCCCCCCTTCCCCTCCCCACTACCCCTAGCACTGGGAACAGAACCCAGGATCTCTTTCTGAAGCCAACAACCTACTGCTACAGCTGTAAGGCAGCTACTCAGTGAGCTACAGCCTGCTTTTAGGACTCTTTCGTTCATTTTGAGACAAGGTTTCATATGTAGCCCTGGCTGGCCTGGAACTTACTATGTAGACCAGGCTGGCTGGAAACTCATACAAATCCACCTGCCTCAAAAAATAAAACCCGTCTCAAAAAATAAATTTATTTATTTATTTTAATTGAAAAGGAAGGAGGAGGAGGTGACTGGGCGTGGTGGTATAAGTAGGTGTTTCTCTGTGGGTTCGAGGCTGTCCTGGTCTAAATAGCTGTTTTAGGGCAATCAGGATTACAAAGTGAGATCTGTCTTGGGAAAAAAGAAGACCTGAGCCTATCTTCTTCAATCATGGTTTCCCTGGAGGCCAAGACAATGTCCGGAAGCCCTCTGACCTTCTGCTGCCCAGAGGGAAGCCTGGAAATGCACAGAGACCTTCCTGAAGCCAGAATCTGCGTTTTACAAAGATCCTCCTGGGTGACTCATAAGCAAGTTGACTCTGCGAACCAGGAGTAAAAAGACCAAGTGCAGGGAGCAAGTGTCACTCTCCTGCAGGGCTCAGGGATGGAACTAAAGGACAGCCAAGCAACTCTGCTGCCCAGACGCAAAGCATGCTGGGACTGGCAGTTGGCATCTGGTTGTTCAGAATTCAAGCTGGTAGCATTGTAGTCAGACACACACACACCTCACTCCTCTCTCTGTCTCTCTTGACTTTACAACTCTATTTATTTTGTGCATGTACTCAAGAGGGTGTCGGTATGGGTGTGTTGGTGAGCTCCAGGCATCAGTTCTGTCTACCTTGCTTGTCCCAAGGACAGAACTCAGGTTGTTAGGCTGGGTGACAAGTGCCTTTACCCACTGAGCCATCGTGCTGGCCCTCCCCCTCGCTGGTCTTCTTTTCTCTCTCCCTTCCTTTCTTTCTTTAGACCTGTTTATTTTATGGGGGTTTTGCCTGCATGTATGTCCATGCCTGGTACCATCAGAGGTCAGAAGTCATCAGATCCCCTGGAACCGGAGTTAGAGACATTGTGCGTGTCTGGAACTGAACTCAGGTCTTCTGCAAGAGTCACAAGTGGTCTTAATCACTGAGCCATCACTCTAGCTCCCCATCTACCTTCTTAATCTGTTTGGAGCAGAGACAGTCTCACTTTTGGATTCGAAGAGTCAAGATTTAGCTTTAGCCTTGGCCAGAGTTTTACACTCCCTTTTGGCGCAGTGAGTGTTCCAGAGATGGTTTTGTGACCCAAGTCAAGTGCCTTGCTTCATTGGTTTGTTTTGGTTTGAGATCAGGTTTTGTATATATCACACTGCCCTCAAGCTCCACATACATCTGAGGACAACTTTGAACTTCTGATCCTCCTGCATCTGCCTCCCAGTGCTGGGCTTATACATGGTACCACCACATCCAACTTCCTCAGTGTTTGAACCCAGGGTTTCATGCTTGTTAAGTTTACCTCACAGGTCTCCCACATGAGAGTGTTGGGCTCAACTCTTTCTCTTTTTAGTTTTTTGAGACATAGTTTCTCTGTGTAACAGTCCTGACTGCCCTGGAACTCCCTCTGTAGACCAGGTTGGCTTAGAATTCACTGAGATCTGCGTGCCTCTGCCCCTCAAGTGCTGGGATTGTAGGCTAGCACCACCACCGCCCAGCTTGTTTTGTTTTGCCTGAGACAGAGTCTCGGCCAGGAGTTACTTTGAACTCAATATCCCCATCGAGCCCTGAGATTACAGTTGTACACCAGCCGCTCAACTCTGAAATTAATTCCAAGTTAAGCATATGAATATATTTTTCCTTAACAGTCTTTTGCTTTTCGGTTTTCTGTTATTCACAAGTGAATGATGTAACATTTATACAAACACGTATACATTGAGGGGTGTAAAGCTAATTGATTTCAAAGTAATCAAGATGGCACACAGGATGAAAGTACTTGGCAAGCAGCCTGAGTTTAATCTGAGAGTCCCCACGGTAGAGAGCGGCCTGACTCCCTAACATTGTCTCGGACTCCACGTGTATACTGTGTTGTGAGTTTACTTGCACATGCACACATAATAATATTTACAATTTACTTTAAAATTTAAAAACACAAGCACTTGGAAAGCCAAGAAAGGAGGATTGCTTCAAGTTCAAGAAAAGAGAAAGTAGAGCTAGGAATGTAGCTCAGTTAGTAGCCTCTCGGGTACCACGCCCTAGAGCCAGGTAGGACAGAGAAAGCCTGTCTTCCCAGCTCCAGGGAGGTGGAGGTAGGAGGTCAGGAATGCAAGGTCATCCTTAGCCACTGGACTAGTTTAAGGCCAGCCTGGAGATCCTAGTCCAAAAAAGAAAAGAGAAGGAAAGAGGAAAGGAGGGAGGGAGGGAGGGAGGGAGGGAGGGAGGGAGGGAGGGAGGGAGGGAGGGAGAGAAATGAAAAGTTGAGAAAAAAGGAGCCAGTGAGAAGTCTCAGAAAATAAGAGTCCCTGCAACAAAACCCTAGCGAGTCTTAAGACCCATCCCTGGGACCACATGGTGTCAGGCAAGACCTAATTTCCCAAAAGTTGTTCTTGTTCTTTGGTCACACACACACACACACACAGAGAGAGAGAGAGAGAGAGAGAGAGAGAGAGAGAGAGAGAGAGAGAGAGAGGGAGGGAGGGAGGGAGGGAGGGAGGGAGGGAGGGAGGGAGGGAGGGAGGGAGGGAGGGAGGGAGGGAGAGAGTTTTCCTCCTGGGGCTCCAACTAATAGCTGACATTCATTGCCTGTGGCCAGGTCATATGCTGTGTGTGACTCTCTAACCCTGAAGCTAAGGAAATACTGTCCACTGATGAGTCAGCTAATCGGAAGCCAAGTTTTGGAGTGTTTAGTCAATTTAGTTCTACTCTAAGATCCATGCATGGGTTAAGGGCTCTATCCCCAACATCCCCCCCACACACACACCAGACACACACCTCACAGACAACACACATACACACACGTGTGTGCACACACACAGAATGATTTAGAAGATGAAGTTTTACTTTGTTCCATAAAGGATGCTCAGACTGACTACAAATAATACGAGCTCTCTCCTGAACGAGGTAGCCAAGTGACTTTTGCTAAATAAAAGGAACGTAGTAAGGGTGGCAGACTGCACAGTACAGTTTTTGTTAGGGCATAAAAGGTTCTGAATTCCAACTCCAACACTGTGGAAAGATACATGAGCTGGGTGTGGTGTTGTACACCTATAATCCCAGCACCAGGGAGGCACAGGCAAGAGGATGTCTGTGCAGTCGAGGTCAGCTTGGTGTACATAAATTCCAGGCCAGCCAGGGCTAGAGAGACCCTGTATCAAAAAGAAAAAAGAAAGAAAGATGGAAGGAAAAAGGAAAGGAGACAGAGGCTTGACAAGTGAGACTACTGTCCCTTGGTAGATGACCTTGGGAAGTGACTTCTCCTCCTCTCTCCCTCTTCTCCCTCCCAGTCCTCTCCCCTCCTAAGTTGAGCATTCTATTAGAGTCTCTGCAGCAAATAAAGCCCACACTCCAGCCTTTGCATAATAGGCATTTATCTCTTGCTCAAGTCGCTAGCCCGCCAGCAGCCAGTTGATTGACAGCCCTCCTCCGTCCCTGGGGGCCTCTCTGTTGTTGTTTGCTTAGAGTGGTGGCAGGGACAGAGAAAGGAGGAGGCAGGAGGCAGGAGGCCTACAGATTTCTCAGCTGGCACACACACCAAAGAAGCTTTTGTTTAGACGGGCAAGACACTAGGTAGTGTCTCCTTGAGGATGCCGTAGACCTCTCTCCAGATTCTCCAAACTCCCTGCACCAAAAAGGATTTCTTTTGTTTTTTAATTACTTAGTGACAGAGTCTCATAGTGCAGCCCAGGCTGACCTCCTAAAGCTCAGTTTTGAGTTCAGCTTTTTTTTCTTTTAAGTCAAGGTCCCCTCATATAGCCCAGGTTGGCCTTGAACTTGCAGCAATCCTCCTGCTTCACAGCCTAACTGCTGGGATTTCCAGCAGGACCCACCATGTTCATTTTGATAGCTTCTTGATTCTCTTAAGACTTGGGTGAAGCAGACACCAACAGCTTCCACAAGTGTTCATGGAATATGAAAAGGGGTTTGTGTCCTTCCTCTGTTTCTGTCTCTCTGTCTCTGTCTATCTCTCTGTCTGTCTCTCTGTCTCTGTCTCTCTCTCTCTGTCTCTCTCTCTCTCTCTCTGTCACTAAGAATAGAACACAGGGGTTGGGGAGACAGCTCAACAGTTAAGAGCACTGGCTACTGCTAATCCCACTGACTGAGAATGAGATCACTACCACAGTTTAAAGCCAAATCTGAAGCAAGCTTTAACTGACTACTAGTCAGGTGGATGAATTCTAGATAGATCCATACCTAGGTTTCTGTGAAAATGGCCTAGAAGCACAGTTTGCAGCGGCTTTTAAAAAGGAAAACCCAGGGGGCTGGAGAGATGGCTCAGAGGTTAAGAGCACTGGCTGCTCTTCCAGAGGTCCTGAGTTCAATTCCCAGCAACCACATGGTGGCTCACAACCATCTGTACTGAGATCTGGCGCCCTCCTCTGGTGTGCGGGCATATGTCGAGGCAGAATGTTGTATACATAATAAATAAAATCTTTAAAAAAAAAAAAAAGAAGGAAAACCCAGAATTCCTCGCGTTTTCCATCAGGTCCAATAGGGAATAAACTTACATCCTGATGGACCTGCAGCCTACATCCAATCAGGGACAAGCGTACATCCTGAGGCACTCCAGCCTGTGACAAGCACCTTAGTACAGACGGGTCAAGCAAACTTGTTTAGGTGAATGGAAAAACAGGTGACTCGTTTGTCTCCAACAGCCTCCAGCATTTCAGGAACTATCAGTCCTTGGGCAAGGGGCTTGTAGCTCTGAGGTGTTTTTGTTTCCTGGATTTCTTAGGCACAGGAATTAAAACTTAAAACATAATTTCGGCTCTCACACTCCTTTTTAAAATGTATTTATTTGTATTTTATGTCCACTGATATTTTGCCTGCACATATGTCTGTGCGAGAGTGTCAGGTCCTTTGGAACAGTAGTTACGGACAGTTGTGAGCTGCCACATGGGCACTGGGAATTGCACAAGGGTCCTCTGGTAGAGTAGCCAGTGCTCTTAACTGCTGAGCCGCCTCTGCAGCCCCACACTACTTCCTGTAGAGTACCTGGGTTTGACTCTCAACATCTACATGGCAGCTCCCAACTATTTTTAATTTCAGTTCCAGGGGATCCAATGCCCTCTTCTGGCCTCTTTGGGCACCAGGCACACGTGTGGTACATATACTTACATACAGGCAGAACATTTATTATTTTGTTTATTATTATTATTATTATTATTATTATTATTATTATTTTGAGACAGGGTTTCTTTGTATATCCCTGGACTCACTCTGTAAACCAGACTGGCCTCAACCTCAGAAATCCTCCTGCCTCTACCTTTTGAGTACTGGAGTTAAAGGCAGTGTGTACTACTACTGCCCAGTCAAGACACTTATAAAATAAAAGTGAATCATAATTTTAAAAAATGGAGCCCAGGATGGCCCAGGACCCTGCCACTGAACTTCTGCTCTAGCCATAAGGCGACTACTATACATAACTAGTACATGCCAGCCACTCTTTCATGAACCTCAAGAAATCAGTACTTCTGGGGCTGGAGAGATGACTCAGAGGATGAGCACTGACTGATCTTCCAGAGGTCCTGAGTTCAATTCCCAGCAACCACATGGTGGCTCACAACCATCTGTAATGAGATCTGGCGCCCTCTTCTGGCATGCAGGCATACATGGAAGCAGAATGTTGTATACATAATAAATAAATAAATAAAAATAAATAAATAAATGTTAAAAAAAAGAAATAAGTACTTCTTTTTTTCTTGAGGTAGGTCATCACAGTGTAGCCTTGGCTGAACTGTAACTCACTGTAGACCAATCTGGCCTCAAACTCCCAGAGAGCCACCTGCCTTTGCCTCCCCAGTGCCGGGAATAAAGGTGTGCATTACCTACCATTTGCAGCCTTGTTCAGTTGATCTTTTCTCCCACTTCTTGTTTATTTGTTTAATGATTTGTTGAGATTGGGTCTGGCTGCCTAGCCTAGGCTGGACCCCAGACCAAAATTCTCCTTCCCCTGCCTTCTGAGTCCTGAGAGTATAAGGATGTACCAGCAGGGCCAGCTTTCCACAGTCTCCTCATCATTCTGGGAAGGTGGCTGGTGTTGGACAGAGGGGACTTGGGGGTAGGGGAGCAAAAACAATGAAGATCAGTGCTCATTCTATGGAAATCTGGCACCCTAAAAAATGACAGTATATATTATGATTCCAGAAAGGCTTTACACTTAAACTCTAGGGATAAGTCACTATGTTGCTGGGGCTGGGACTCAGCTGAAGTTCTCAGCCAGTATGCTCAGGACCCTGGGTTCCATCGCCAGCATAGCATCAGGTGGGAGTGCACTCTGGCCATCATTGCCCTTGGGAAGTGGTGGCAGGGAGATCAGAAGTTCAGGTATAGCCTTAGCTACACACAGAGTTCAGGTCAGGCTGGGCTACAAGCACCTTGTCTCAAAGCAAGAAGAAATTTAAGAAGTCCAGTGTGGCAAAGGCCCAGGATGTTATGTAATCACATAGAATTAACCCAGACTGGGGAATCACGGGGCCACACAGCAAACAGAGCATGAGCTGATTCACAAGCCAGCTTCTGCTCAAGCCTAGCTTCATTTATGCGCTGTGTGACCTAAAGTAAGTCCTGTCTTTCTCTGAGCATCATCGGTAAGATATGGGTCACCAAGCTTCCTCTGTAGATGTTAAATCAGCAATAAGTGAGACAGGACATATAGACACTAGATTGCAGTGGGTAGCCAATAAATGATGGACATTTGTTCGCTTTTATTTTGAGACAGGGTCTTACCTTGGCATTCCCTCTGTGAGCCTGGAATTCTCTATGTAGTCCAGCCTGGTCTCCAACTTGTGACAAATCCCTCTGCCCAAGCCTTCCAAGTGCTGGGATTACAAGCATGAACCACCACACCTAGCTAGCAGTTACCACTTCCTCCATGAAACAAATCTCAGTGGAGTTTCCACTTTGGGTAGGGGGTGGGGATGGGAGGTGGGGAGTCTTGTTTATCCTAAGTCACAGAGATTTTCGATTTCGTTGTTTTGCTGTTTGTGCTAATTCCTAGCGGGTGCTGAGCAGCTGACAGGAGCGGTGGGGTTGGAAAGCCAGCTTTGTTTTTCCTGGCGGGTTAAGAAAGCACATAAAAGGAAAGGGGAGAAAAAGCATTTCATCACTCTCGTGGCTTGAGAAGAAAAGACCAAGTGAGTCAGTTAAGCCTGTGCGGAGATCTCCTGCCAGGGCAGTCACTGCCAGCGCCTAGTCAACAGCAGTGCCACTTTCACCTGCCCCTTGTCACAGCACTTAGATACACGTTACAGTGTGCAAACAGTCCTTTCTCCCTCTGCCACTCATCTGAACCTGGAGCTCAACCCCAGCAGCGTGGCAGCGTCAGCTTGCAAAGGCTGGGCTAGCAACCTAAGCCTTCCCCGGGCAGGGCAGTCCTCAGCCAATCTGCGCTGGACTTTGTCCTGCTCCAACCCCTTCCCGCTAGCATATAGCATCTCAAACAGTTCCCATCAGGAAAGCGCAAGACTGGCCTCAGGGACAGGGGTGGAACTTGGTTTTTCTTCATTTATTTTTGCTTAATTTTTTTTTTTTTTGGTTTTTTTTTAAAGGCAGGGTTTCCAGGCTGGCCTCGGATGTATTTATTTTTTATTATTTTATTTTATTTATTTATTTTTGGTTTTTCGAGACAGGGTTTCTCTGTAGCTTTGGAGCCTGTCCTGGAACTAGCTCTTGTAGACCAGGCTGGCCTCGAATTTATAGGGGTTCATCTGTCTCTGCCTCCCAAGTGCTGGGATTAAAGGCATGGGCCACCACTGCCCAGCAGTTTTTCTTCTTCTTTTTAAATAATTTATTTAACTTTATTTCCATTTCTCCAGCCCCTTGTTTTTCTTTTTTTTAAATATTTATTAATTATGTATACAATATTCTGTCTGCTTGTATGCCTGCAGGACAGAAGAAGGCACCAGACCTCATTACAGATGGTTGTGAGCCACCATGTGGTTGCTGGGAATTGAACTCAGGGCCTTTGGAAGAGCAGTCAGTGCTCCTAATCTCTGAGCCATCTCACCAGCCCCTGTTTTTCTTTTTTCTTAGGCAAAGACAGGGTCTCACTGGCTGGCCTTGAACTCCCAGAGCTCCGCCTACTTCCGGCTCCTGAGTCCTTGGGTTAGAGGCTTGTGTTCACTACAACACAAGGACTTGGTTTTGAGGAGCCTGTTGCTTACACAACCAAGAGCATCTTCATTTAAATAATAGTAATAAAGCTTCACAGTGCTGGGAGACTGCTTGGCTTAGCCAGTGAAGAGCTGCTGCCCAACCATGAAGAGAAGAGTTTGGATCCCTAGGGCCACACAGATGCCAGGCAGGCATAGCAGCGCCACCCAACCCCAGCGCTCAGAAAGCAGAGCCAGGGGATCCCCAGAGCAAGCTGGCTAGCTAGACTTAGCGAGTTCTGGGTTCAGGTGAGAGACCCTGCCTCAGTACATGAGAGGGAGAGGAAGCAAAGAAGATGCTTGGCGATACCCTCTGACCTCTACACTTCTGCCACAAGCACACCCCCACAGGCACGACACATACTGACAGTCACCCACGTGCACCATAAATACCCATGCAAAAGTTTAAGACATACAAATAAAACATGGGTTAAAAAAAAGGAAAACAAAAACAACAACAACAAAAAAAAACCACAACATAGGGGTGGAGAGATGACTTTGCAGTTGAGAGCACTGGCTGGCATCAGAGGACACAGGTTCAATTCCCAGCATTGATATGGCAACTCACACCTATCTGTAGCTCCAGTTCCAGGGCTTTGACATGCTCACACAGACATACATGCAGGCAAAATACCAATGCACATAAAACAAATTATTAAAAAATAAATAAAATATTTTAAAGACTTATTTATATATTTATTTATGACAGGACAGTCAGGACTGTTACACTGAGAAACCCTGTCTCAAAAAAACAAAACAAAACAAAGCAAAAGAAAGAAAGAAAGAAAGAAAGAAAGAAAGAAAGAAAGAAAGAAAGAAGTTCTGGCTGTCCTAGAAATAAATAAATAAAATTTTAATATATAAAATACCAGGCATACATCTTTACTTTTATTTATTTCGAGACAGGGTTTCTCTGTGTACTTCGGAGCCAGTCCTGGAACTAGTTCTTGTAGACCAGGCTGGCCTCAAACTCACAGAGATCTGCCTGTCTCTGCCTCCCAAGTGCTGGGATTAAAGGTGTGCGCCACCACCAGGCTCAGGCATACATCTTTAATCTCAGCACTTGGGAGACAGAGACCACCCTGGTCCTCAAAGTGACTTCCAGGCCAGCCAGGGCTACATAGTGAGACCATGTCTCAAAAAAAGGCATAAAATGATAGTCTCGTAGGATTACCTATGACCTCAAGTTTATTGGAGACCAAACAAGGTACATATTGAGTTCCAGGTCAACCTGAGCTATATAGAAATATAGCTATATTGTGTCATGATATGTGTGTGTGTATAATATATATGTGTGTGTATATATATATATACATATATACATATACATACACACATATATACATACACACACGTGTGTGTGTGTATGTGTGTGTGTGTGCCCCAGGAAAATGTAAAGATGCCAGCTTTGAACACTTCTTCCTGGTCATGCTATGGTCTGTGGCCAAGTATAGGAACGTGAGAATCTATAAAGATTATATTGAAGGTCTCTCTATATTTTATAAGGGAGGAACCAACACTGTCATGGTCACTGAAATCTGTCCTGTTCTTGTCATCTTGGATGAGATGAGGACACAAGAAGAGGTGGAGGTATTTAAGATCACCAATGGTTCCAGGCTCTGGGTATCCCCAGAGCCTATACTCTGCCCTGTGCAACATTCCTGTGTGGCCCAGAAGGCTTTTGAGACTCCCTGTTAACAGCACCTTTTCCTTCTGGTTTCTCAGATGAAGTTTGCAGTCAGCATTCACCAAATAAATTTACTGTCTAGGGCTGGGCGGTGGTGGCACATGCCTTTAATTCCAGCACTCAGGAGGCAGAGGCAGGCGAATCTCTGTGAGTTTGAGGCCAGCCTGGTCTACAAGAACTAGTTCCAGGACAGGCTCCAAAAAGCTACAGAGAAACCCAGTCTCAAAAAGAAAGAAAGAAAAAAAGAAAAAAAGGAAGGAAGAAAGGAAGGAAGGAAGGAAGGAAGGAAGGAAGGAAGGAAGGAAGGAAGAAAACAGCAATAGCAACAATGATGGGCATACAACTGTGAGTTCGAGGCCAGCCTGATCTATACCTTGAGTTCTAGGCCAGCCAGGCCTACATAGTGAGACCCTATGTGAGAAAAACAACAAAATACAAAGCCACTTCAAATGTACCCGCAGACTAAAACTCGGGACAAAGGAGGTTTTGCTTCATTTCTCACATTAAAAAGCTGCAAAATGAAAAATAAATAAATAAAAAGTTGGTTGTGCTGGTTTGAAAAGCCTGTGTGAAAATAATTAACTAGTGGTTGGCACCCCCTCCTTGGAACGATGACACAGTCTCCAGACTGACGCACACAGTCTGGGGTCCAGCAATTCAAGCAGTCGCCAGGGCAGCTCTCAGCACAGTACTTTCCCACCACAGTTAGTCAAGGCTGGAGTCAGCCAAGCACTCCTGTAGCCTGGGGGCTGTGGCAAGTCACACTGCCCTATCTTCTGATTCTCCAAGAAACTGCACGGGTTTAGGAGGACTAGGGATATTCCAGCCAGGCATGTGTAATTTGATTTTGGGGCCTTTGAAAACAAATGGGCTTGTCCAGTGAGTTATTACTCATACAAGTGCCTCCAGGATTGAGCACTGGTCTGGGACATATCAGATACCCAATAAATTAATAAAGTTGTTGACTTGAATGGGAGTCAATTAGACTCCTAAAAGAGAATGGATGTCTCAGTCTTTCCACAAAGCCCAACTCTTTGATCACATCAAGGCCTCCAGCTACGGCTCTGTCTGAATCCAAGAATGTGGTTCTCCTCTTTGCCTATAGTAAGTAGTCAGCCCCATTGACTCAGTCTCCAATGTCCATTCTTTGGAAACAAGCCCTTCTCCTTCTCTTCCTCCTCCTTCTTTTTCTTATTCTTTTTTGTTTTGTTTTGTTTTTCGAGACAGGGTTTCTCTGTAGCTTTGGAGCCTGTTCTGGAACTAGCTCTTGTAGACCAGGCTGGCCTCGAACTCACAGAGATCTGCCTGCCTCTGCCCCTTGAGTGCTGGGACTAAAGGTGTGGTCCACTATGCCTGGCACTTTTCTTTTTAAGATCAAACCCTTCCAGTAGCAATCCAAGTGTGAAGTCCTAGCCCCAAACCCTCACTATGCTCCCTTGTCACGTGAGCAGATAGAGGAGACCCAAGCCAGTCAAGGCTAATCTCCCCCCCTCAATCCCTCCCTCTCTCCTCTTTTCCCTCTCTGTAGTGGTAGTGGTAATGGTAGAGTGTGTGTAGGATTTCTCACTGCCTGGAGCTCACTGATTAGTCTAGACTGGCTGGCCTGTAAACCTCCAGAACCTTCCTGTGCCTGCCTCCCCAGTGCTGGATTTACAGATACACTCTGCTGCACCAGGCTTTTTCCCCATGGGTACAGTGATCTGAACTTGAGTCTTCATGTTACCAGGAAACTTGGGGATCCTTTCATGAGTTCTTAGTCTCATTGATAAAATAATTTTTTTATTTGTTTTTTGAGACAGGGTTTCTCTGCATAGCAGCCCTAGCTGTCCCAGAACTTGCTCTGTAGACCAGACTGGCCTTGAATTACAGAGATCTGCCTGCCTCTACCTCCTAAGTGCTGTGATTAAAGGCACAGGCCACCACCGCCTAGTGATAAAATACTTCTTTTAAGCATTTGAAAGGACTCAAGAATCAGTTTACTAGAGTCTAGGGGAGTCTGGAGGGTAGGTAAATGTAATCTTGGCAGATGCCAGTAGGAGGCAGGTGGGAAAGGTGAAGAGAGAAAGATATGTCTTTTAAATCATTGTCCAAGAAGGCTAGCAGGTTCAGCAACAACGGTCAGCTACAGGGTCTTCAGAAAAAGAGTGGAAATGCCCAGAGGGTCAAGAAAAGAATGGAAAAGTAACTGGCGGTGGTGGCGTTTGCCTTTAATCCCATCACTTAGGAAGCAGAGGCAGGCGGATCTCTGTGAGGTTGAGCCCAGCCTGGTCTATAAAGCGAGTTCCAGTACAACCAGGGCTACTCAGAGAAACCTTGTCTGGGGGAGGGGCTGAGGGTGAGGAGAAGAGTGGGAAAGTATCCCAGTATGGTGCTGTATGCCTTTGATCCCAAAATTTAGGAAGCAGGGCAGGTGGATCTCTGTGATTTATGATTTTAAGGCCAACCTGGTCTACATAGCAGAGTTCCAAGCCAGACAGTAAGACCCTGTGTCGTAGAATTTCTGCTCGTCGTGCTTCTGGCTCTAGAGTGTAGAATCCTCGGTGTGGACTACTAAAAATTTCCTCCTCCTTCTCTTTTTTCATACAGAGTCTGGCTATGTAGTTTAGGCTGGTTTGGAATTCACTGTGTAGCCCAGGCTAGATTTGATTCTGCTGCAAACTTTTTGCCTCAGCTTCTAAGTGTAATCTCAGAAGGATCTCAAATTAGCGATCCTCCTACCTCTGCCTCCAGATGCTGGGATTACAGGTATGTGCCAGCAGGCTCCAAGGATGCTCATTTTTTCATGTGTTGGACAAATCCTAGAAGCAGAACGTTTGGGTCAGAAGGAAATTTCATTTGTCATTCTGATAGAATTTGTCATATCAATGCCACAATGGTTCTATCAATTTACATATCTTCCTGCCAGTGAAGAAAGAAAGCCACACGCTTCTCAGAACACTCACTGCCTGGCTGCTATCAGACCTTTTGATCTTTGTCAAACTGGGTTAAAATAATATGTCACTATAATTTTCATTTTCCTGCCTCTTACTGTGAGTGGATTGGTTCCCTAGAGCTCAGACGACAGGTGACCTCAATTCTGATGGTTTTAAACTACAGAAATGTGTCCCTTTGCAGTTCTGGGGACAAAAGACAAAAATCTGCACTGCTCTGAAGGTTCTGGGGAGGAATCCTCGGGGGGCCCCCTCTGTCCCTGGTGTTGGCTAGAAATGCTGGTAGACACGGCGTGTTGACGCCACACTTGGCTTCTCTCTGTCTTCCCCTGGTCTTATCCCCATGTATTTAGAACTCTGTGTATTTTATTTGATTGAGTAATGATCTTACTTTGCAGCCCAAGCTCGTCTTGAACTAGCTGTCCTCCTGTTTTCTGAGTGCTGAGATGTCAGAGCTGAACCCCCAAGCCCAGATGTCTGTGCTTTTCTAATTTTTTTAAAGCATAATTTATTTTTATGTTATGTGTATTGTGTTTTGCCTGCATGTATATCTGTATGAGGGTGTTGGATACCCTGAAACTGGAGTTACAGACAGCAGTTGAGCTGCCATGTGGGTGGTAGAAATTGAACAGGGTCCTCTGGGAGAGAAGACAGTGCTCTTAACTGCTGAGCTATCTCTGCAGTCTCCTCTTTTATTTTGGTGGGGTGGGGGTTCTGAGACAGGGTTTCTCTGTGTAACAGCTCTAGCTGTCCTGGAACTCATTCTGTAGACCAGGCTGGCCTCCAACTCACAGAGATCTGCCTACTCCTGAGTGCTGGGATCAAAGACTAAAGGCCTGCCCACCACTGCCTGGCTTTTTTTTTTTTTTTTTTGGCAGGTTGTCACATAGTTGAGGCTGGCATCAAACTTTGTGTTGCTAAGAGTGACCTTGAATTTCTGATTCTCCTGCCTCACACCTCCCTAATGCTGTGATTGCAGATGTGCACCACTGGGCTTAGTTCCTGTAGCTAGAAATCAAACTCACTGCCTTATGCTTTCGAGACGAGCACTCAACCTCTGAACTGCACCCCCAGCCCCCAGAAGGCAGAGGCAGGAGGATCTCTGTGAGTTCAAGGCCAGCCCGGTCTACAGAGTGAGTTCCAGGAAAGCCAAAACTACAGAGGGAAGACTTGCCTGGGGAAAAAAAAAAGAGGGGGGGAGGAAAAAAAGAAAGAAGAGGAGGAAACTGAGGCAGGAGGCTCTCAAGCTAGGAAGTGTCTAGAGTTCGATGGTCTCACTTCAGGCCACTATGCTAAGCATCGTAAGAAAACCTAAGAGAAAAGACAGGGTGTTTGTTTGCTTTGAGCAGAGCAAACGTGTGTTCATTAAAACAAGGGAGAAAGAGTTCTGATAGTTGGAGGGGCTCCAAGAGGGAGACGTTTCATGTCATTTATGAGTGTGTGTCTGTCTGTCTGTGTGTGTGTCTCTGTGTGTGTGTGTGTGTGTGCACCTGTTTGTATGTGTATGTCTCTGTATGTCTGTATGTGTGACACTGTGTATATGTGTATGTGTGTGTGTACGTGCAACTGTGACTGTGTGTGGGTTTGTACACATGAATGCAGCACTCTGAGAGGTCAGAAGATGTCAGAACCCCCAGAGCCACCCAAAGTGGCCATTGACTTCACAGAAATCTACCTGTCTCTGCATTCCCTGTGGCATCATTACAGACAAGAGTCACAACACAGCCAGGCACAATGACAAACACCTCTGATCATTTGGGAGCAAAGGCAGGACGATTGTGAGTTAAAGACCTTACTTGGCTGTATATGGAAAGTTTAAGACCAATCTAGGCTACATGAGACTCTTGTCTCAAAACACATAGAAGATATTTTTCTTTTTTGCTCTCATTCTCTGTTAGATTTTAAAATGTTAGGTATTGGGCCAGGAAGATGGCTTGACACTAAACCTCACAGGCTGAATTCAGTTCCGGGGACCCACAAGGTAGAAGGGAGAACAGAGGTCCACAAGTTGTTTTCTGACCTCTACACGCAACCTGCATGTGTGTGCGTGCACAAGCACACGCAACAAATTAATATGTGTAATAGAACAATAAGCATTAAACATAATATACCACCCAGTCTGCGATTTAAACAGCTTATCTAGGCAGTTGCTGCCCTGACCGCGCCTTCCTTTTCCCTCCGTGCTGCGCGCAGTGCTCCACTTCCGCACCTCTCCGACTTTAACCCGGGTCACTGTCTCTGAGCCGGAAGATGAAGTAGCCATAAATAACTTTTCTGTGAATTCTTCCACAGGAAGTTCAGCCTGATGTGATCCTGCTTGTCAGCGCTGAAACGAAAACAAAATACCAGGAGGCCTACAGCGGGGTTTCTCGGGCAGAGGGTACTGACGAGGACCTGTCAGCATTGCTGGAAAATAAAACCTGAGGGCTTGGAGGCCGAACAGTGAATCTACAGGTTAGAAGGGAGATTCTGGTTTTGACACTAGAAAGCACATTAAAATTTATAATTTGAGCCAGCGAAATGGCTCAGTGGATAAAGGTGCTCCTTCACACCTCTGGGGACCCAAGTTTGAGCCTAGAGTCCCTAATGGTGGAGGGAGAGGTGACTTCTGCAAGTTATTTACTGACTTTCATACACATGCATGACTACTGAACCCCACCCCCACAACACACACACGCACTCTAAGTGTAGATAGATAGATAGATAGATAGATAGATAGATAGATAGATAGATATTTCAGTCTTTAAATATAAATTATTTTTTCTTTTCTTTTTTCTTTTCTGGACCAGCTTGAGCTGGCCTGAAACTCACTGGTCTCAAACTCATGGCAATCCTCCTGCCTCATCTTCCTGATTACTGGTATTGCAAGTGACTACCATCACTCCTGGCTATAAATTCTTTCACTGAATCTGGTTTGTTGGCTCAAGCAGATCATTTAAGACAAAAGTCTCCCAATTTCTTTTTTGAGACAAGGTCTCACTATGTAGACCAGGCTAGCTTTAACTTTGCCATGTAGCTGAGGCTGGCCTGTTGATCTTGCTGCCTCCAGTTCCAAGTACTGGAATTATAGTCAGTCAGTTTGGGTTTCGTACTGTGTTAGGTAGGAGGGGATGGCAGAGAGAGAAGGACAGATGTTTCCAGAATCAACCTGTCAGGATGAAGCCACAGCTCCCAGAAACCTAGGAGACAAAATCAACTGGCACTTAATAGTATGGTGACTCTATTAGCGCTAGTCAACTGCCTAACCAGCCAGACGACGGTGACTCTAAGTAACTTACCAAACTTCTCTAAGTCTCAGATTTCCCATCAGGAAGTGGGACAGTAATAACACTGTCTACAGGACATGTGATGTTATGTGTAACAACATACATGGAGTCCATATGTCACATGTAATATAACAGTAAATAGAAATGTGTAGTGTATGTGTGCATTGCACACATACATACTCATAATAAATCATATATATAATATCTAGGTATGGTGGCTCATGCCTGTAATCACATTTCTTAGGAGGCTGAGGCAGGAGGATTGTCATGAATTCCGGGCTAGCCTGGTTTACATAATGAGTGCTAGTCCAGCCTCTTCCACATGAGACCTTGTAAAATACTAATATATTTAATAGATAATAGATAAATGTGCATATATAAAATGTGTTCTGTCACATATGTTGTGATATACCACACAGGCTCAGTTAATAGTTTACGTTTTTTTGTCTTTTGTTTGTTTGTTTGTTTGTCTTGAGACAGGGTTTCTCTGTGTAGTCCTGTCTGTCCTGGAACTTACTTTGTAGACCAGGTTGGCCTCAAACTCACAGAGATCCGCCTGCCTCTGCCTCCTGAGTACTTAAAGGTGTGTGCTACTACCATTGATTGCTTTCGTTTTGGTTTGTTTGTTTGCCTTTTGTTTTGGTATGGTTTTTGGTTTTTTTCAAGACAGAGTTTCTCTGTAGCTTTTTAGAGCCTGTCCTGGAACTCCCTCTGTAGCCCAGGCTGGCCTTGAACTCAGAGATTTGAGTGTTGAGATTACACGTGTCTGCCACCAACACCCGGCCTGATTGTTTTCTTGAGGCAGGGTCTGACCTCAAGCTTCCTATGTAGCTGAGAAGGACTTTGAACCCAGTTCCTCTTACCTTCACCGCTCAGTGATGGGACTATAGGCCTGTACAACCATGTCATTCTCTAGGCTGGTCTTGATTTCCATTCTGCTTTTTTGGGGGGTAGGGGAGGGATCAAAATCTCTCCTAAAATCACAGGGATCCTCCTTCTGCCTTCCCAATGTTAAAGGTGTGCACCACCACCGCCCAGCTTTTACTTTTGCTTTGGACATAAGGTCTCTTTATGAATGACTGACTGTCCTAGAATTCTCTGTGTAGACCAGGCTAGCCTCTGCCTTTTGAGTGTTGGGATGACAAAGACACCTTGCTTCTTACGAGTCGATGTCTTGGACTCTGAGCACTGGGGTTTGTACTAAGAGCCCTGCAGAGAGGTGTTGAACACTGGGAAGGAGCTAGCTAGCGGGCATCCAGCTGTACAGAACAAGTTCCGGGGTGAGGTCAGGGTGTGGGGTAGGCGGGAGGCTTGTTGGGAGCAGAGAGCTCCCCATCAGGCCATTAGCGCTTGTTAACATTGGCTTCTGTGAAAGCAGCCAGGTGCTGGATCCTAATTCTCTCTTTCATGAAATCTTATCACCACCATTAATTAACGCAGCCTCCATGGAAATGTAATCAGAGCCCTCCTGGTTCAAAGAGACCAAAGCATTAAACTGCATATAAGGGAAGACAGATTGGAAGCCCTGGTGGCTAAGAATGTACAGCCACTGGCCCTGCCGAGGACAAGAGAATGAATGGTAACTCTAAGAAACACCGCTTTGAACATGGAGAGGCTAAACCAGTGCTTGTGTGTGTGTGTGCATGTGTGTGTGCATGCATATATGTGTGTACGTGTGTGCACACAAGCGTGCCTGTGTGCATACATGTGTGTGTGCATGCACATATGTGTGTGTGCAAGTGTGCCTGTGAGCATGCATGAGTGTCTGTGTGTATGTGTGAGGCCAATACCCACTATCTTCCTTTACTGTGTTTCACTTTCCGTTTTTTTGAGACACAATCTCAGTGAACCTGGAATGTACCAACTACACACTAGCTGGCCAGTAAACTGCAGGTCTCCACCTCCTCACCCAGAGATACAAACACACCGCCATGCCCAGTCTTTTACATGGTAGGAACCAAGCTTGGGTCCTCAGCTAGCACTGTACTGACTGTGCCATCTTCCCAGCCCTCTCTATGGCTTTGTACAATTTACATTCATTTATTTATTGTGGTGTGTCATATATATGCTTTCAGGAACATGTGCAGGCCGAAGGACAACTTTCAGGACTCAGTTCTCTCCTTCCACCATGTAGGTCCCAGGACTTGAACTCAGGTCATCAGACTTGGCAGCAAGCTCTTTACTCACCGAGCTATCTCTTATACCCCCTCTCTATGCTTTTACAAAAGTAGTTCTATGCTTTCATAAAGGTATTTTATATGGTATATGTGCAGTATATGTGTGCACCCATGTATGCAGGTGTGTGCACACATGTAGTGACCAGAAGTCCTCCATTATTTATCCTTACCTCTTTTGTTGTTGTTTGTATGTTCGTGTGTGTGTGTGTGTGTGTGTGTGTGTGTGTGTGTATTTCTGTACCACAGCACATGAATGGAGGCTATAGGACAACTTTTTCTTATGTGCATTGGTGTCTTTCCTGCATGTTACGTCTGTATAAAGATGTCAGATCCACTAGAACTGGAGTTATAGACAACTGTGAGCTGCCATGTGGGTGCCAGGAGTTGAACCTGGGTCCTCTGTAAAAGTGGTCAATGCTCTTAACCACTGAGCCCTCTCTCCAGCTTCAATCTTTTCTTTTTTGATTTTTCAAAACAGTGTTTCTCTGTGTAGCCTTAGCTGTCCTGGAACTCACTCTGTAGACCAGGCTGGCCTCAGACTCGCAGAGATCTTCCTGCCTCTGCCTCCTGAGTGCTGGGATTAAAGGCTGAGCCACCACCCAGCCAGAGGACAACTTTGTGGAGTCAGTTCTGTCTTACCATCTTTCATGGGTTTGGGGGAACCAGGCTTGTGAGGCAAGCACTCTAGAAGCCAGAGCTTTCTATCATACTGGGTGTGGTAGCCATGTCTGTAATCCCAGCACTAGAGAGGTGGATGCCGTAGATAGTGAGTACAGGGTCATCCTAAACTAAGTCGTGAGTTCAAAGCCAGCCTGAGTTACATGGAAATCTGTCTCAAACCAAAAGCAAAAACAAACACCAAAAATAGGAATTACAGGAGAGAAACAACAGGTCCAGGGTCTCAGAAAGTCTTGCTCATGTGCATGGCTCTCTCCTGTGTAGCTGGGAATCAGGCAGAAGCAGTGATCTTCAGTGCCATGTGTCAAACACTGCCAGTCAGTTCTCCACCAGCCAGGCTCCAGCAGGTGGGACTTGCAGCACCCCATGGCAGAAGGCTGACAGCATGCCTGCAGACACAGTGGGCATTTCTAAAACTTGTTTGACTTTCTGCAAGGAATGTGGTAAGCACCAACCCCACCAAAAGGGCGAGTATAGTGGCTACCAGGGGTACACCAAGCCAATTTTCTTTTTTTTTTTTTTTTTTTGGTTTTTCGAGACAGGGTTTCTCTGCAGCTTTTTTTTTAGAGCCTGGCCTGGAACTAGCTCTTGTAGACCAGGCTGGCCTCGAACTCACAGAGATCTGCCTGCCTCTGCCTCCCGAGTGCTGGGATTAAAGGCGTGCGCCACCACCGCCCGGCACCAAGCCAATTTTCTACAAAAAGGTTAAGACTACAAAGATTTTGCCAAAGCTTCAGTATGTTGAGCTCAACTGCAAATCTAAAAAGATTCTGGGTATTTGAGATGTGCAGTAGGGCTGGAGAGATGGTTCAGAGGTTAAGAGCCCTGGCTAGTCTTCCAGAGAGCAATTCCCAGTACCCACATGGCAGCTCACAACTGTCTGTAACTGTCGTTCGAGGGCATCCATTGCCCTCTTCTGACCTCTAAGGGCAGCAGGCACACATGTGGTGCAATACATACATGCAGATAAAACATACACATAAGAGGTGGGGGAGGGAGAGGAGACGAGAGAAAGAGATTGGGATTGATACAGTTCAGAGCCAATTTTGTTAGAAATACAATAAAATCCTGAGGTTTTATTCACACACACACACACACATACACACACCTAAACATGGATGTCAGCAAAAGGTCAGGGGTTCATGTGTGTGCCTGTAATTTTCTACTTAAGGATATTCTCAAGCATAGATTTTGCCAAACACAACATGATGTGGGACCCATTCTTTTCTTCTCTTGCTCTCTCTTTGTTTTTTTGAGACAGGGTCTCATTGTGTAGCCCTGGCTGTCCTGGAACTCAATCTGTAGAGGAGGAAACCCTCGAACTCAGAGATCCCAGAGATCCGCCATCCTCTGCCTCCGGAGTGCTGGGATTAAGGGCTAGTGCCGCTGTCACCACCCAGCCTACAGGGCTACAAGTGCTCTCTTAACTGCTGAACCCTCACAAGTCCCATGAGGCCCATTCTCCAGACCAGAAGCTGCCTGCCTCAGAACCTCCATGAAGCTTTGCACCTGCTGCTCTCAGGGATCCCCTCTTGCTTGCACCTGTGATGACTTCTCTTTGCGCTCCTGGTGCCCTAATTTTCCCCACCAGGTCTCTCAGGATCCTGCTTCAGTTGAGACTCTACTTAGAAATCTTCAGGAAGAAGCTGACCCAAGATGCCAGCTTCCCTAGGGCCCCACCTCTGTGCCCCCTACTGACTGAAGGTGGAGCAAAGCCGCTCCCAGCTGAGAAACACGCTGGGGTCTGGCTCTCAGGGACATGGAGTGGCTCAAGCCACTTCCAGTTTTTGTAGTTCCCGCGTCATCAAAAGGAAGAAGAAATGACTCCCACAGTGTCAGCTCAGCACCGTGCACGAGAGCTCAGTCCTGGTGACGCACAATGCAGTTTCAGCCAGAAGGTGATCTGATTTGGTTCCCTTTCTCTTTCTTTCTTTCCTTTCCTCCCTCCCTTTCTTTCTTTTTCTTTCTTTTTTCCTTCCTTCCTTCCTTCCTTCCTTCCTTCCTTCCTTCCTTCCTTTTTTTTTCTTTTTGAGACAGTCTTATGTAGCCCAGATTGGCATCCAACTCTCCAAGTGGCTGAGGCTGGCCTTGAACCCCTAAAACCTCTGAAGCCTTGAACCTCTGTACCTCTCAAGGGCTAAGGTTACAGTCCTGTAGCTCCAAGCCTGGTGGAATGTTAGGGTTTACATCTCTGACTGGCAGGTGAGGTCAGGAAAGGCTGCTCCTGAACTAGAACAAATGTTGAAATCCAGTTCCTTCAGACGGATTCATCAGGCACAGTCCGACGAGCTGTGCAGGCTGCATGCACACTTCCAGTATCACCGTAAGGATGACACCATGGCCAACTGGGAGCCTTAGTCCTGCAGAAGCAGGCTTGGCAAAGAGATGCTCACTATGTCATGGTTGGTCCTCACCCAGGGCTGCAGACTGCAACCACCTGGAGTCTGGAAAGTTTTGATACCAAGACTGCACTGTGGAGTGGTAAAGTGAGAACCAGGCTGAGAGAATAGGCTGCTGTGTGTGTTTGTGCGAGTGTGCATGCAGGTCTGTGAGTGTGTGGAAAACCTTGATACCAAGACTGCACTCTGGAGCAGTGAAGTAAGAACCAGGTGGAGAGAATAGGCTGCTGTGTGCATGCTTGCGTGCATGTGTGCATGCAGTGTGTGTACATTCATGTATGTGTGTGTGCACATGTGCACTGCACGTGCATGCATATGAGTGTCTCTGCAGGTGTACACTCCAGAAATCAACACTGGATGTCTTCTTGAATTGCTTACCATCTTATTTTTTTGACAGTGGCTTTCACTGAGCCTGGATCTTACTGACTTACTAGCCAGCAAGTGAGCTCCGTCCTCCCCACCTCCCCAAGCTGGGTCTATATATGCACTAGGGGGCCTGACTTTTGTGTCAGTGCTGGGGGTCAGGCTCAGGTCCTCAAGCTTCCATAGCAAGCACTTTGCAGGCTGTACCATTTTTCCAGCCCCCAAAAGTTTTGGGTTTTTTTTTTTTTGTTTTGTGTTTTTTAAAGGTAGATTCTCACCATGCAACCTTGGCCAGCCTTGATCTCACAGAGATCTAAGTTCTGACTAGGCCAGAACAAGACCGGAAAGGGCTTAGTGGAGTTTGAGGAAGTGAAAGAGGCCTGGCACCCAGGAAGAAGAGGGCCCCCCCAAAAAAAGATTAAGGGCTGTCAGAAACCACAGGATCTCTGAAACAGAGGGGTTTATTGAACTGTTGAAAAATCTAGGCAGAAAAAGTCTGAAGACAGCAGAGGGTTCTACTGCTCCTTCAGCAGAGCTCGGTAGCAAGGGGAAATATGGCTGCCAGCCAGGTATAATGGCTTCTGACTGGGGAAGCTGAGGTAGAGGATCTTCTGGAATTCCAGGCCAGTATCACTTCACAGTGAGGCCCTGTCTCAAGAACAAACAAATGAATGAAGTCAGATATGCACCCATTTCATCCTAGCTTTTGGGGGGTGGAATCAGGAGTGTAGGGCTAGCCTGAGCTATGTCAAAAGAGAAAGAAGAAAAATTGACTGCCAAACCCATGTCTAAGGGTTTTGTTTGTTTGTTTGTTTTTTTAAAAGTCTGTGCAAGACGGGCGGTGGTGGCGCACGCCTTTAATCCCAGCACTCGGGAGGCAGAGGCAGGCGGATCTCTGTGAGTTCGAGACCAGCCTGGTCTACAAGAGCTAGTTCCAGGACAGGCTCCAAAGCCGCAGAGAAACCCTGTCTCGAAAAACCAAAAAAAAAAAAAAAAAAAAGTCTGTGCAAGCCGGGCCGTGGTGGCACATGCTTTTAATCCCAGCATTCGGGAGGCAGAGGCAAGAGGATCTCTGTGAATTTGAGGCCAGCCTGGTCTACAGAGAGAATTCTAGGACAGGCTCCAAAGCTACATAGAGAAACTTATCTCAAAAAACAAAACAAAATAAAACAAAAAGTCTGTGCTGGAGTCAGTGAGATAGTTCAACAGGTAAAGGCACTTGCTACCAAGACAGATGACCTGAGTTCAGTACCTGGTTCCCACATGGTAGAACCAAAAGTTGTCCTGACTGTCACAAGTGCACTGTGGGACATAAATGCCCCCACACATACACAAACGTGTGCACATACACAGACACACACAATGCATAGATGTTTAAAAAAAAAAAAAAGAAGAAGAAGAAAAAGAAAAAAAAAAAAAGAAATGGAATCCAATACTGGAGATTGGAGTCAGGACTGCACCCACGCTAGATGAGCTTCCACCAAAAAGTTCCGCACCCAATTTTTTGTTTGTTTGTTTATTTTTTGAGACAGGGTTTCTCTACATAGCCCTGGCTGTCCAGAAACTCACTCTGTAAAACAGGCGGGCCTCAAACTCAGAGACCCACCGGCTTCTGCTTATAAGTATCGCTTATCTTATTTGTTTGTTTGTTATTTTATATGTATGAGTGTTTTGCCAGCATGTATGTCTGTGCACTACTTTAGTGTCTGGAGGGATAGGAATGGAGGAGGCTGGTCAAGAGCATTCCTGGGGCTCACTGGCCAACCAGCCAGCCTAGCCAATCAGCATGCTCCAGTGAAAGACCTTATCTCAAAAAGAAAGATTGACTGACAGGGCTGGTGAGATGGTTCAGCAGGGAAAAGGTACCTGCTGCAAAGCCTGAAGAGCCGACTTAACTCTGTGCAACACACACTGTGCATGCAAGGAGAGCAAGAAAATGGTTTAACAGCAGCTAAGGAAGACATCTGATGATCCATGGTCTCCACACACAGGCAAACACTAAAGCAAGCAAGAAGAGAAGAAGAGGCCAGAAGAGAACATCAGATCTTCTGGAACTGGAGTTACAGATAGCTATGAGCTACCATGTAGGTAGTCTACCAGAGCAGCCAGTGCTCTTAACCATTGAGACATTTCTCCAGCCCCTCATCCTTATTTTTAGAGACAGGGTCTCTCACTGGGCCTAGAGGTCATGGATTGGCTAGACTGGTTGACCAGAAAGCCCCAGGGATCCTTTTATCTCTGTGTCCCAGAGTGCTTTGTTTTAACCTGACTGCTGGGGATTAGATCTTGTGTCCTCAGGCTTCACCAAGCAAGCCAACCCCCTCATTTGGTTTTGAGACACTGTTTTAGTCCTATAACACAGGCTAGCCTAGAACTCATGGTCCACTTGCCTGAGCCTCCCAAGTACTAGGATTACAGGCTTGGGCTACCACACTGAGTCAGGAGGAGTGGGAAGGTCTTTTGCTGGTTTGGGCCATCAGTTAACTGGCTGTTCAGTGACTTCTCTCCTTTATCTCTCCCTTCATCTCCTGTCCCTCCTCAGAGTTAAATTTAGGACAAGCCAGAGTGTCCTTATCAGGAAGGACCAGGTCGTGAGGGACCTCAGAAGCTACCGGGAGTATTTTAGTCTTTCCCTCAGTGAGAAGGCACTGGTGGTCTGAAGCATGACAGTCATTTAAAGGTGCCTCCTTCAGGGACTCAGAGCATCTACACAGGTGTGAAGTGCACCAGCTGCCAGGATTTTGTGTCCAAACACCTGCATCATCTTATTTAATTTTATTACATGAGCCAGAAAGAAGACAGAGTAATCAAAGTAACAGACTACCTAGGGCTAGGGAGATAAGCTGGGTCATTAAGGTGCTTGCCCTGAAGGCAGAAGAATCCACAATTAAGAGGCCAGTACTGCAGCGTGTATCTAACCCCCACCCCCACCCCCAGGGCTAGGGATAGGAATGGAGGAGGCTGGTCAAGAGCATTCCTGGGGCTCACTGGCCAACCAGCCAGCCTAGCCAATCAGCATGCTCCAGTGAAAGACCCTATCTCAAAAAGAAAGATTGACTGACAGGGCTGGTGAGATGGTTCAGCAAGGAAAAGGTACCTGCTGCAAAGCCTGAAGAGCCGACTTAACTCTGTGCAACACACACTGTGCATGCAAGGAGAACAAGAAAATGGTTTAACAGCAGCTAAGGAAGACATCTGATGATCCATGGTCTCCACACACAGGCAAACACTAAAGCAAGCAAGGAGATAGATGGATCGGTTTCTCAGTTTGGTTTGGTTTTTTTTTTTTTTTTTTTTTTTTTTTGGTTTTTCGAGACAGGGTTTCCCTGTAGTTTCTAGAGCCTGTTCTGGAACTAGCTCTTGTAGACCAGGCTGGCCTCAAACTCAGAGATCTGCCTGCCTCTGCCTCCCGAGTGCTGGGATTAAAGGCGTGCGCCACCACCGCTCGGCTCAGTTTGTTTTTTTCCATTTTATTTACTTGCTATTACTGTATAGTATTCATTTGAGCCTGGTGTGTGCCTGTGCCCACATGCCACACTGAATGTGTGGAGGTCAGAGGACAACTCCCATGGTGTCAACTTCTTCCTTTGACCTTTGCATGGGCTTCAGGGATCACTCAGGTTGGTGGAGGTACACAGCAAGTGCCTCTACCTGCTGGTGCTGTGGCATCGCTGTACACCGTGTGAAGATGTATTTGCTGTGATTGGTGTAATAAAAAGCTGAATGGCCAATGGCGAGGCAGGAGGTTTAGGCAGAACTTCCAGGGAGAGAAAGGAAGAGCAGGAGAACACGTAGGTACACGGGAAATGCCAATGAGCTATTCAGAGATTCGGGTGCACAGAATAAAAGAAAGGTAAAAAGCCACATGGTAAAATGTAGATTAATAAAGGCAGGTTAATTTAAGTTATAACAGGTAGTGGGACAAATCTAAGCTAAGGCCACGCTTTCATAATTAATGTCTCCATGTCCTTATTTGGGAGTTGGCTGGTGGGACTGAAAGACTCCTGGGCTATCTCCAGGCCTCATTTTAATTATTTACTTGTGGGGTTTTTGTTGTTGTTGTTTGTTTTCTGTGTAGCCCTGGCTGCCCTGGAACTAGCTCTGTAGACCAGGTTGGCCTCAGACTCAGAGATCTGCCTGCCTCTGCCCCCCGAGTGCTGGGGTTAAAAGGCTTTACTTGTGTTTTTGAAACAAGATTTCTTATAGTCCAGACAGTCTTTAAATTCACTAAGTAGCCTAGACCGACTTTGATCTGATCCTCTGGGCTCTACTTCTTAAAGGCTAGGATTACAGGCATCTACCACCACACTTGACTATTTTATTAATGTGTGTATGTGTGTGATACTGGTTTTTTGTTTTGGTTTGGTTTTTTAGGCCTTTTAAGACAGGGCTTCTCTGTAGCTTTGGAGCCTGTCCTAGAACTCACTCTGTGGAACAGGCTGGCCTGGAACTCACAGAGATCCCCCTGTCTCTGCCTCCTAAGAGTGTGTGATATTGTTAATTGAACTAGGCAAGATCCCTGCCACTGAGCTGAATCAGCACTGTTTGGTTTTCAGTTTATTTTTCCTTTTTGATTTCCTGTGTGGGAGGATTTGTTTGGTTTGTTTTGAATTTTGTTGTTGTGTTTGGTATGTGTGTGTGTGACTTTGTTTTGCTATTGTTGTGTTTGGTTTGGTTTTGGTGTCTGTGTGACTTTGTTTTGCTGTGTTGTTGCTGCTTCTGCTTTTTTGTTTGCTTTATTTTGTTTTGTCCTCCTAGCATTAAAGCGCACAGAAGTCAGCCTGCTTCTGCCTCCCAAGTGCTGGGCTCTAAAGGATACCACACCAAACTTGGCTGTTTTTTGTTTTGTTTTGTTTTTGTTAGGCTTTTGTTTGGTTGTTGTTTTGAGATATGATCTCAGGCGGTCCAGGAAGACCTCAAACTCGCTAAGTGATAGAGAATGTCCTGCCTCCACTTCCTGAGTGATGGAATTATAGACCTCTATCAGCAATTCTGGGGTGTGTGTGTGTGTGTGTGTGTGTGTGTGTGTGTACACTTGTTCATACCCTGGTGCAAATGTAGAGTTCAGAGGACAATTTGGGGGAGTTGATTCTCTTCTACCTCATGGCTCCAACTCAGGACACCAGGTTAGCACCAAGCCATTTTGCCTACTGGGCTATTTTATAATTGGCCCTTGTTTTTATTTTCTAAGAACAGAATATAAAATTTAAAAGGAACTTTTAGGCGCGTGGTGGTGGCGGCACACACCTGTAATCTCAGCATTCGGGAGGGAGGGAGAAACAGGCAGTTCTCTGAGTTAGAGGCCAGACTGGTCTACAGAGTGAGTTCCAGGACAGACAGAGCTGTGACACAAAAAACCCTATCTTGAAAAACAAACAAAAAAAGGACTTTTAATAACTGAAACAACAAAAAAATGAATGAATGAATGAATGAATGAATGAACTGAAACACCAAGTGAGAAGAATAAAATAAATAAAGGATAGGAGGAAGGGGCTGGAGAGATGGCTCAGAGGTTAAAAACACTGGTTCAATTCCCAGCACCAGCGTGGCAGTTCACAACTGCCCGTAACTCTAATCCCACCTAGAGTTATATCTGATACCTTCACACAAGCAAAACACATAAAATAAATCATTTAGACAAAAAGGGGTGGAGCAGGATCGGGTGTTAGGACATTGTAGCGGTGCCGCACGTGCCTGGCAGATGAAGGCCCGGGGCTTCATCCTCAACCCCAGTGGGATAATCTCAGATCTCTGCAGGCTGAGGCAGGAAGATCTGCAGGTAAGGCCAGCCTGAGTCACAAACTCCCCAACACTAAGAAGATTAAATGAAGAAAGCGTGTGCCTGTGTTGACTGTGTGTATTGGAGTAACTGAACATCGGTGATGGCAAAAGAGAGACATTGTCCTTTGCTGTTCGGTTTCTGTCTCTTGACGCTGGGGCTCACTGTGTAGCCAAGGCTAGCATCAGCTCAAGATCATCCTGTGTTACCAGCCAAAGTGCTGGGATTATAGGCTTAGGCCACCACACTCTATTTATTTATTTATTTATTTATTCATTCATTCATTCATTTATTTATTTATTTATTTATTTATTTATTTTTAATGATTCTTTTCAGGGACTTAATGTTACATCTAAAGTGGCTGTCACTATGCCAAGATAATTTTTATGTATGCTTTGAAACTTTCATACACTTATTTTATGTATTTTAATCATATCCATCTACTACCTCCCTGCCATTCCCCAACCATGTTCAATTTATAACTTTTTTATTTCCTAGACAGGGTTTCTCTGTGTAACAGTCCTGACTATCCTGAAACTCACTTTGTAGATCAGGCTGGCCTGGAACTCACAGATATCCACCTGCCTCTGCCTTCTGAGTACTGGGATTAAAGGTGTGCACTACCACGGCCTGGCCGTAAGATATTTTTTATGGGGCTGAAGAGATGACTCAGCAGTTAAGAGCACTGGCTGCTCTTCTAGAGGACCCAGGTTTGATCCCCGGCACACACATGGCAGCTCACAACCATGTGTAACTCCAGTGTCAGGGGATCCAACACCTTCACACAGACATAGGCAAAACATGAATGCACACTAAATAGAAAAAATAAAATATTTTTGAAAAGTATTTTCTACATTTATTTTATGTTGTATGTATGGATATTTTGCCTGCATGCACGTCTGTACCCCATACATGTCTGGTGCCCAAGGAAATGGTACTTCCATGTAGGTGCTGGGAATCAAATGTCCGTTCATTGCAAGAATAGCAAGTGCTCTTATGAGCCAACTTTCCAGCCCTCAGTTTATAACTTTGAACATTAATAAAAACATTAGTATATGAACTGCTGACAAAGGGTTATTTGGTTTTTTCCTATTAAATTTTTATTTTTGAGCTGGACAATGGTGGTGTACACCTTTAATCCCAGCACTCAGGAAGCAGAGGCAGGCAGATCTCTGTGAGCTCGAGGCCAGCCTAGCCTACAAAGCCAGTTTCAGGAGAACTAGGGCTACACAGAGAAACCCTGTCCTGAAACTCCCCCAGCACTGGGGAGGCAGAGGCAAGCAGATCACCCTGGCCTATATAGTGAGTTCCAAACCAGACAGGGCTACATAGTAAGACCCTGTCTCAAAAAAAGAAAACAAGAGGCTGAAAAGATAGATGGCTTAGTGGTTAAGAGCACTGGCTGGTCTCCCAGAGGACCTGGGTTCAATCCCAGCACCCATAGCTCACAGCTCACAGCTCTAACTGTAGCTCCAGTTCCAGGGGACCCGACATCGTCACACAGACAGACATGCAATTAAAACACCAATGTAAAAGAAGTTAAATAAACAAACAAACATAAATGAAAACAAAAATATGGTGGTGTTTCCAAGGTATGAAGCAGAGTTGAGAACATTCTCTGAAGGACCGGATGGTGGACAGTTTAGTCTCATGGGCCACTGGGTTTCTGTGTCCATGACTCAGCTCTTCCAGGATAGGGTGAAACCAACCACTAATCTTATGCAAATTACTGAGTTTCAATATAACCTTATTTATAGTAATTTGCACCTTGCCAGGTTTGCTCTATAAGCCTTGACTTGCTGATCCTTAAGCTTGAAATGAGAATATATAGGAACATATGTATTAGTTCAGTTTTGTTCTTTTTTTTATGAGACAGTTTTGTGTAGCCCAAGATATCTCAAACCCCCTATGTAGCCATGAGTGACCTTAAACTTTTGATCCCCCTGCCTCCTTCTAAGTGCTAGGATGACATTCTGTTTATATGAAGCTGGGGATCAAATACAGGACCCCGTGTCTGCCAGGAAAGCAGGCCACCAACTGAGCTGCATTTGCAGCCCAGAATTATTAAAAAAAAAAAAAAAAAAAAAAAAGACCTGATACAACCCAAACATCCATCCTTCTATCCTACCCATCCTTAGCTAATTCATGGCTGGAATGATCTATGAACTGTGGTGTGTTTACACTGACGAGTTTTTTTATGTGAGTACTCAAGAGCATGGTGGGGGCTGAGGAGACAGCTCAGTGGGGACTTATGCACAGCCTGAGGATCTGAACTCAGTCCCCGGAATCCACATGATGGAAAAAAGGACCCACTCCTAAAGTTGTCCTCTGACCTGTCTATGCATGCCATGACATACACACCCACAGTAACTAAATAAAATGCAATAAAAATGTTTTTTGTTTTTATTTTTGTTTGTTTGTTTGAGACAGGGTTTCCCTGTAGTTTTGGAGCCTGTCCTGGAACACGTAGACCAGGATGGCCTTGCCTTGAACTCACAAAGATCCACCTGCCTCTGCCTCCGGAGTGCTGGGATTAAAGGCATGCGCCACCATCGCCCAGCAAAATGGTTTTTGTTTTGTTTTCTTTTAAACAACAAATTAAACCTACATCTACTGACTTGGAGGAGTATCTATAGAGCACTAGATAAGGAAAAAGATTTTTAGAATTATCAACAATGTATGTGGTGGTTTTTCATCAAACCTGTGAATGCCAAGTAATTCCCCAGGCCTCCAGCTGAGGAAGGAAGGCATTGCGCCTCCCACCCATGTTGAGCTTGGCTGTGTGACTTGCTCTGGCCCAAGCGATATTAACAAATGTCCTATGAGCAGAGCCTGCCTTGGGCTCCCAGAGTTCCTGATGTTCCTTTGTTTTGGCTTTGGGGTTTTTTTGATGCTGGGCATCGTCCCAGGGCCTTGCACATGCTAGGCAACTGCTCAGCCGCTGAGATACGTCCCCCCTTCCCTCCCCCTCTTCCCCCCCCCCCCAGTGCCTGCTTACATAATTTGATTTCGTCCTGGAGTTTCCACAATCACCTTCAGAAGGACATACCCCAGGGAGCCGCTGGCCCAAGAAGGATTAGGAATATTCAGGTCAATTCAGAGCACTGCAAGTGAAAGCAGACCTGCCCAGCCTGGCCTGCGTCTGCAGATCCAGGAACATGAGAATAAAGACTCATTGTCCTAAAACGTTAAGGTGACTCCCCACTTTGGCCCGTTTTGGCTCTATAACAGAATACCGGGGGCAGGGTGACTTAAAGAAAACAAGCTGGCCAGGGCTACATTGTGTGTGTGTGTGTGTGTGTGTGGAGAGAGAGAGAGAGAGAGAGAGAGAGAGAGAGAGAGAGAGAGAGAGAGAGAGAGAGAGAGAGGGAATGAGAGCGAACACATGGTTCTGGAGGCTGGAAAAAGCCCATATCGAAGTACAGATATCTGGGGAGGACCCTCTTGCTATGCTACCCAGTGTCAGAAATGAAGAAGGCAGGAAGAGGCCTGAGCGGGAGATTGAATTTGCAAAGCTGGGCCTGGTAATGCACGCTTGTAAATCCTAGTAGATAGGAGTGAGTTCAAGAAGTGAGTTCAAGAAGGCCAAGAGTTCAAGACCAGAACTATCAAGATAGCTCACCGGATAAAGATGTTTGCTACCATGCCTGATGACCTGAGTTTGATGCCCAGAATCCACATGGTGGATGGAGAGAACCAAATCCTGAAAACTGTCTCTGACCTCCACACATACTCCAGCTGACATAAATGCATCACACACACACACACACACACACACACACACACACACACATGCCTCAAAATTTATTGCTTCTAGAATGCTCAGTTTCTTTCTTTTTAATATCTACTTATATGTGTATGGATCATTTGCCCACCTGTATCATGGTGCACCATGTATGTGCAGTGCCCACAGAGGAGGGTGTTGGATCCTCTGGAACTGGAGTTACAGATGGTTGTGAGCCACCATGTGGGTGCTGGGAATTGAACCCAGGTCCTTTGGAAGAGCAGTCAGTGCTCTTAACCGCTGAGCCATCTCTCCAGCCAGACACTAAAATTTATTTCCAGCCTCTGTCCATTTTACAATTGCATGGCTGGCCCAGGTGCGTTCATTAGGATGGAGCCCTGGTGCCCTAAGCACCTGTCATTGGGCCTGTACTTCCAATACTAGCACTGAGGACTGCTTAGGCTTGCTTGTGGGGGCATGATCTACCCATCGCACCCCTTCTTTGGGGGACTACTTTAGCAAATGTGAGCAGCAGCGTGATTGACAGACACCCGCTGTCTTCCACCTCCTGTTTTCACCACACCCCTGCACTGGTACAATTCCTGCCCCTTTGAGAAATGGCTTCCTCCAGACTCTCAGTCTGAGTGGGATGTGTGAGGTGCAATCCCAGCCCGGGCTCAAGGGCTCAAGCCCTGAGCCAGATCTGTGCCATTTTGGGGCATTTTGAAACGATAATGAAGCCGGGCAGTGGTGGCACATGCCTTTAATCCCAACCCTCGGGAGGCAGAGGCAGATGGATCTCTGTGAGTTCGAGGCCAGCCTGGTCTACAGAGTGAGTTCCAGGACAGGTTCCAAAGCTGCAGAGAAACCTTGTCTCAGAAAAAAAAAAAAAAAAAAAAAGATAATTAATTTGAAATTGGAGACCACAGAAGTCACTAAGTACTACAAATCAAAGCTGCCAGTGTTAGATATTTGTTGGCATGTGAACCAGTCAGGTCTGGTTCCAGTCATGACTCAGGCATGGGTAGAGGTGCTAGGACATAGGTGTTGTGTTCTGCTAGAAATTCTGAACTACTGGGCTTGAGCCCAGGGCTCTGAGGAGCCATGTGGAGAGGGTACAAATGTCTTGAAGATCCTTGATCCCATACTCCCCGAGCTAGAATTTCCCTGTGTCTCCAATTCCACGAGTCGATTCCTTTTGTTTGTTTTGAGACAGGATCTCAGGCAGCTCAAGCTGGCCTAGAATCTGTATGTAGAAAAGGCTGTTTTTGAACACCTGTGTGTCAGTGTTGGCCTGAATGTATGTCTGTGTGCGCACACGCCTGTAGTGCCCACAGGGGCCAGAAGAGGATGTCAGATTGCCCAGGACTGCAGCTGAGAGACAGTTGTGAGGTGCCATGTGGGTGCTGGGAAATTAAACCTGGGTTCTCCAGAGCAGATGTATTTACACAGTGTTCTGTCTCCGTGTATGCCTGCACACCAGAAGAGGGCACCAGATTCCAATATAGATGGTTGTGAGCCACCATGTGGTCACTGGGAGCTGAACTCAGGACCTCCAGAAGAACAGTCAATGCTCTTAACCTCTGACATCTCTGGTTTGGGTATTTTTTTTTTATATTTATTTATTTATTATGTATACAATATTCTGTCTGTGCGTGTGCCTGCAGGCCAGAAGAGGGTACCAGACCCCATTACAGATGGTTGTGAGCCACCATGTGGTTGCTGGGAATTGAACTCAGGACCTTTGGAAGAGCAGGCAGCGCTCTTAACCACTGAGCCATCTCTCCAGCCCCTGGTTTGGGTATTTTAAAACAGAATCTCGTTCGGCAATGGTGGCACATGCCATTAATCCCAGTAGTTGAGAGGCAGAGGCAAGTGAATCTCAGTGAGTTCAAGGCCAGTCTGGTCTACAAAGCTAGTTTCAGGACATCCAGGACTGTTAGAGAGACAAACCCTGTCTCAAAAAAACAAAACAAAAACAAAACAAACAAACAAATCTCATTGTGTACCTTAGTCTGTCCTCAAATCCAAGGTGATTCCCCACCTCAGTTCCTATATGCTGGGATTATTGGAGTGTGGTGATTGTGCCACTGAAACTAAGCATCTGTGTCCCACAGTCCTGGTACGTCACCTAAGAACTGTCCCACCTGGAGAGGGCATTCAGCGTGGATGATAAGTCCAGGGCAAATTCTGACCGAAAATAGCAAACTAAAGTTAGCCTGGCTGAGCAGGGCCACCGTGTCTTGGGTTGGTTGGGAACATCCTGTCCGGAGGGAAGGATATTTAAGGAGAACGGAAGCAACTCAGTTCAGCTCAGCCCAGCAGCAGAGGAAGAACATCCCAAAGGCAAAGTGTGGCTGGGGTCTGATCCAAGAAGAGGGTGGGAAGGACAAACAGCCCAGAATAGCTACTGCTGGCCAGCGACTTCATGAAGCTCTCCTCTCTAACCTTCCCCTTTGGGTTTCAAATTTCCATCTTTTTTTCTTTTTTCTACATTCCCTCCTCCTCCCTTTTTCTTTTTTCTTTTTTCTTTCTTTCCTTTTCCTCTCTCTCTCTCTCTCTCTCTCTCTCTCTCTCTCTCTCTCTCTCCCTCCCTCCCTCTGTCTCCCTCTCTCCCTCCACCCCTCTCTCTCTCGTTGTTTTTTCTATTTGAGACAGTCTTTTACCATGTAGCCCTGGCTGACCTGAAACTATTTAGTCCAGGCTGGCCTCAAACTTAGTGATCTACCCTCCTCAGCCTCTTGAATTTGAGTGCCAGGATTGCAGGCCGTCATGTTGAGCTATTCTCTGAAGTATGCCTTAGCCTTCTCATCTCAAAACTAGATTCATAGGGCTCAATTATTTCACCAAGAGGAACCAGGTAGAGGTAGAATTTTAACCCAATCATCTTTCTTCCATGTTCACAGCACAAATGGATAAATTCACAAATAAAGAAATTCAAATTTGCCCATAAAGATTGTTATTTCAGGGGCTGGAGAGATGGCTCAGCAGTTAAGAGCACTGCCTGCTCTTCCAAAGATCCTGAGTTCAATTCCCAGCAACCACATGGTGGCTCACAACCATCTGTAATGAGATCTGGTGCCCTCTTCTGGCCTGCAGGCATACATGTAGACAGAATACTGAGAATACTGTACACATAATAAACAAATAAACAAACAAACAAATAAATAAATAATATTATTCCCTGTCTCGAAAAACCCAAAAAAAATAAATAAATAATATTATTAAAAAATTGTTATTTCAGCCAAATAGTGGTAGTGCCTGACACTCAGGAGGCAGAGGCAGGCGGATCTCTGTGAGTTCGAGGCCAGCCTGGTCTACAGAGCAAGTTCTAGAATAGGCTACAGATAAACCTTGTCTCGAGAAGCCTAAAACACCAACCTACCAAACAGACAAAAGCAGAGGTCCTCAGTTCAGTTCCCAGTAACCACACGGTGGCTCACAACCATCTCTAGTGGGACCTGATGCCCTCTTCTGGTAGAGAGTTGTACATGCAGATAGAGCACATATATCCGTGAAACAAATAAATCTTTAAAAGAATATTTAAAACAGCTATGATGAAAGTCAGGTACTTTGTCTCCACTCAAATCACAGTAGGAAACTAGAATTCTGGCTTATTTTCCCACCAGTTGGCAGGCTTTCTACCTTGAGCCAAATATAGACTAGGTGGTCAATTATTCAATTTTGGGACTTGAGTGTCCCTAGGCTTCCACAGCTGGTAAATAGTGGCATTGTAATTTGAATCTGCTTCTCTTTGGATCTAAAAGCCAAGGCCATGCTGTCAATCACTCAGCCATAACAAAAGGAGTAAGTAGAAGGACCATTTCTTGGAAGTACAGTTGACTAGAGAATTTTTGCTACAAAGATTTGCATTCCTTTGCAAGAAATCTAAGGAGAGCCTAAGGTAGATTAAGCAAAATAATATGGGCCTTTGAGATAGCCTAGTGGATGAAGATGCTTGCGGACAAGCCTGACAACCAGAGTTCAATCCCCAGAATCCTCAAACTTCTGCAGGTTGTCCTCTGACCTCCACATGCACCCTGTAGACCAGGCTGGCCTCGAACTCACAGAGATCTGCCTGCCTCTGCCTTCCGCCTTCCGAGTGCTGGGATTAAAGGTGTGCGCCACCACGACCACCACCCAGCCAAACTTTTATTTTTTTTTTAAAAAAAAAAGGTTTTGGGAGCCAGGCAGTGGTGGCGCACGCCTTTAATCCCAGCACTCAGGAGGCAGAGGAGGAGGGTTTCTCTGAGTTCGAGGCCAGCCTGGTCTACAAGAGCTAGTTCCAGGACAGGCAACAAAGTGACACAGAGAAACTGTCTCCACAACAACAACAACAAAGTTTTGGGGGCTGGGCTGGAGAGATGGCTTAGTGGTTAAGAGCCCTGACTGTTCTTCCAGAGGACCTGGTTTCAATTCCCAGCACCCAGAAGGTGGCTCAACCCAGTCTGTAACACCAGTTCCATGGCTTCTGACACCCTCATACAGATGTACATGCAAGCAAAACACCAATGAACATAAAATAAATATGAATGAATAAATAAATAAATAAATAAATAAGTAAGCAAGCAAGCAAGCAAGCAAATAAATAAATAAATAAATAAACAAGAGGCCTAGATGAACCAGGGACTTTCAGGTCTCCGCTTCTGCCTACTTGGCTTCTGCTCTGCAGTTCTCTCTACCAACTGGTTAGGGGAGTCCTCCAGTAACCAACAAAGAGAAAACACCTCAGCCCACAGCAGCTCCAAGACCTATTCCAGAGCAGGTTTTTATTGGCTCAGCTGAGTCTCCCCTATGCTCAAACGGGACTCCAAGGGGCTAGAAAGGATTTTTCCCATACACACTGCTAGAAGGCAGGAGGAGGGAGGGTGGCTAGCTCTCTGGATTCTGTTCAGAAGGGAGGAACGGTAGATGCTGGGCAGGCAGAAACAGCAAAACTTTGGTTCTCCCAAGCACGGTTTTAAGAAGGGACTATCAGCCGGGCGGTGGTGGCGCACGCCTTTAATCCCAGCACTTGGGAGGCAGGCGGATCTCTGTGAGTTCGAGACCAGCCTGGTCTACAAGAGCTAGCTCCAGGACAGGCTCTAAAGCTGCAGAGAAACCCTGTCTCGAAAAACCAAAAAAAAAAAAAAAAAAAAAAAAAAAAGAAGGGACTATCAGCTGGAGTCCTGAGTACTGGACCTGCAGGTGTCTGCTTGCCCAGCCAAAGATCTGTGGAATTCAAGTTCCCACCGGGAGCGTTCACACCAAAGCCACTGGGGGTGGGGTGGGGGTGGGCGGGAGAAGATGACAGCCCTCCTCTCCTCCTTTGTTTCTCTGTTGATGTCATAAAGACCATGACCAAAAGCCGTTTAGTGGGGGAGGTTTGTTTCAGCGTCCAGCCCCGCTCACAGTCCACCAGAGGAAGTCCCTGGAGGAGTGTGCTGGCTCCTCATGGCTCACTCCGCTTCCTTCCTATTGCAGCCCAGGACTATCTGCCCTGAGGTGGCACCACCCACAGCGAACTGGGCCCTCCTACATCAATCATTAATCAAGAGGATGCCCCACACATTTGCCTACAGGCAGTTCCTCAATCGCGGTTCCTCTTCGCTGATGACTCTAGTTTGTGCCAACTTGACATGAGCCAACTAGTACAACCCTTGTGGTGGTTTGAACGAGACTGGCCCCCATAGCATCATATATCGGTCCACGCTCGGTGGGAGTGTTTGGAAAAGTTTAGGAGGAATGTCTCTAAGGGTATCACATGCAGGGTGTACCTTGGGCTTGTGGAGCTGATGTGAGCCCTCAGTTACTTCTCCAGCGCCACGCCCACTGCTGCCATGCTCCCCACCATGATGGCCCTGGACCAAGGGCACCAAATTCAATGCTCTTTTATAACTTGCCTTGGTCATGGTGTTTGGTCATGACAGTAAAGCAGTGGCTAAAACCCCTCCCGTCCCACTTCTGACTAGTGAGCATGAACCCTGGAAGTACCTGGGCTCCGAAGGATGTCAGAACCTTTGCGGTGCTGGTCTCATCTGAGTTAATTTCCACAACCACCTAGACAGGTGACTCCCACAAAGGACTTGGAAGAGAGAGGCGCTGTATAAAGCTGCTAGAGGTGGCAGGGGTGTGGCTCTCAGCTGGTAGAGAGCTTGCCTAACCCAGAACCCCATTCCCCTTCCCCCACGTTGCATAAACCAGTGCCATGGTGCATACCTATAACCCCAGTACTAGGGAGATGAGGGCTGAAGAATCCCAAGTTCAAGGTCCTTCTTAGCTGCATTTGAGCCACCTGGGCTACAGGGAGATTCTGATACAAACAAATGAACCAAATGTTTTCCCAGTCCTCCCCATTCTTCAAACCCCACTGCGGGAAATTCCAAGCTCTGGGCTGTCTGTGCCAGCACAGGTGTCTTCTGAGCGATGTCCACCTGTCCATGCGAAACACCACAAGAGACTGACAGTTAGGGAACGCCGGGCAGTCGTGGCGCAGGCTTTTAATCCCAGCACTTGGGAAGCAGAGGCAGGCAGACTCTGTGAGTCTGAGGCCAACCTGGTCTACAGAGAGAGTTACAGGACAGCCAAGGCTACACAGAGAAACCCTGTCTTAAAAAAATAAATGAATAAAAAACAACAAGAATTCAAGGAAGAGGCAGCATACTCGCTTAACGCCAGAATTCACAAGGCAATGCAAGGGCAGGCAGATCTCTGAGTTCGAGGGCAGCCTGGTCTACACAAGTCCAGGGCTACACAAAGAAACCTTGTGTTGGCCTGAGGAGGGGCATAAGGGAGTGGGGGTGCCTACTGAAAATGTACCCCACCAAGGCACTGCCCCGTTCTCCATTTCTGACCTGCTCCAGTACCAGGGGTCTGATCAGGTTCTTGTCTACCTCCCTCCTGAGTAGACCAGAGGCTCCATCTAAACAGTCTTTCTGCGGTAGCGCCCTCTCCTGGCAACCAGGGAGTTCCAGACTCGTGTTGCTTCCCTAGGACATTGCCAAAGCAGCCAAGTTGGTTAATGCTGGGGCTCTCACAGTTGGTGTGGCGGGATCTGGGCTTGACAGGGCGGGCATTGGAGCAGGGCGCGATGGTGTGATTATTGCCTATGCCAGGTGGCCATTTCTCAAGCAGCAGCTTTTCCCCAGTGCCAGTCTGGGCTTTGCCCTGTCTGAGGCTGTGAAGCTCTTTGTCCTCTTTGCTCGTGTAAGGCTCCATGGGGTCACCAAGCCAGCAGGGCTGATGCTTCAACTCTGTGCCAGTTCTGGTGCTGGAGTGTGCACTAAGCTTTCCCATTTACTGTTAAACACAATGTATCTCCAACCCCTCCCAACACACACACACACACAGACAGAGGGGGGGGGAGAGAGAGAGACGGGGGGGGGGGAGAGAGAGAGAGAGAGAGAGAGAGAGAGAGAGAGAGAGAGAGAGAGAGAGAAACTCAAGACTAGACTGGAGAGATGGCTCAGAGGTTAAGAGCACTGGCTACTTTCAGGAGACCTGGGTTCTATTTCCGCTGCCCACCAGCAGCTCACAACTGTCTGTAACTCCTGTTGTTGGCCTTCTTGGGCACAAGAAACACACATACACATAAAATGGGTTTTTTTGTTTGTTTGGTTGGTTGGTTGGTTGGTTTTGTTTGGTTTTTCGAGACAGGGTTTCCCAGTAGCTATGGAATCAGTATAGGAACTCGCTCTGTAGACCAGGTTGACCTTGAACTCACAGAGATCTACCTGCTTCTTTCTGCCTCCTGAGTGCTAGGTTTAAAGGCATGTGCCACCACTGCCCGGCTTTCTTTCTCTTTTTTAAAAATACATAAAATGTTTTTTTTTAATATTTATTTATTTATTATGTATACAATATTCTGTCTGCGTGTATGCCTGCAGGCCAGAAGAGAGCACCAGACCTTATTACAGATGGTTCTGAGCCACCATGTGGTTGCTGGGAATTGAACTCAGGACCTTTGGAAGAGCAGGCAATGCTCTTAACCACTGAGCCATCTCTCCAGCCCCATAAAATGTTTTTAATTAATAAATATTTAAAAAGTTTTCAAGGCAGCGTCTCTCTACAAACCCCTGGTTATCCTGGAACTACCTCTGTGGAGCTGGCTGACCTTGAACTCAAAGACCCTCTTTTCTCTGCCCTCTGTTGCTAGGGTTAAAGGTCATCACACCTAGCTAAAAAATATTTCAAAGCCGGGCGGTGGTGTGCACGCCTTTAATCCTAGCACTCGGGAGGCAGAGGCAGGCGGATCTCTGAGTTCGAGGCCAGCCTGGTCTACAAGAGCTAGTTCCAGGACAGGCTCTAGAAACTACAAGGAAACCCTGTCTCAAAAAACCAAAAAAAAAAAAAAAAAAAAAAAAAAAAATTTCAAAGTCAACTTTCACTATTTACTGCGTTCCTGGTCAGCCTGAGTTACTTTGCCTCCAAAGAAGAGAGAGAGTTTAGGGAATAAGTTCATGCAGGGCTATTGTCTCAATTGATAGAAGGATTAGAAATCAATGCAGAAGAGGACCTAGAGGCACAGGCCCACAATTGCAGCTACATGGAGGGACAAGGCAGAAGGATCACAAAAGGATCACAGTCCTCCTGGGCAACTTAGTGAGATCCTGTCTTAAAATTTGAAGGGGGCAGGGGCTGGGTTAGCGCGTGGTGGTGTGTTGTTACTTTTCTTCCAGTATGACGTAAGCAGAAGTAGAAGGATCTCTGTGAGTTCCAGGCCAGCCTGGTCTACAGGACAGCCAGGGCTACCTAGTGAGACCCTGTCTCACAAAACAAAAGCACAACAAAGAAACAACAGAGCAGTCCCTGGGTGAGATGACGGGGCTGGCAGAGGGACTGTTTTCTTGCTTCGCAGGCCTGACAGCTTGAGGCTGACCCCAGAATTCACAAGAAGCTGGGTGGAGAGAGCAGACCCATGAAGTGCCTTCTGACTTCCCCTCATGAACACACACTCATAATAAATAAATAAAGATTCTCATTTTATTTATTTACTTTTGTTTTTCAAGACAGGTTTCTATGTGTCACAGCTCTATCTGTCCTGGAATTCACTTGGTAGACCAGACTGGCCTGGATCTCACAGAGCCCAACTGCTTCTAGAGTGCTGGGATTAAAGGCATGCAACACCGTGCTCAGTAAAATTTTATGTTTTAGTTTATGTGTAGTACTGTGTGTTTGGGGGCGTGGCACAGAAATGACTGCAAGTGCCCTCAGAAGTCAAAAGAGGGTGATCATCTGGAGCCGGAAGAAAGGACACATGAGTCACCTGATGTGGGGCTGGCAACTGAATACACTTTTTTTTTTTTTTTTTTTGGTTTTTCGAGACAGGGTTTCTCTGTGGCTTTGGAGCCTGTCCTGGAACTAGCTCTTGTAGACCAGGCTGGTCTCGAACTCACAGAGATCCGCCTGCCTCTGCCTCCCGAGTGCTGGGATTAAAGGCGTGCGCCACCACCGCCCGGCCACTTTTTTTTTTTTTTTTTTTTGAGACAGGGTTTTCACTGTGTAGCCCTGGCTGCCCAGGAATTTTTCTATAGACCAGGCTGGCCTTGAACCTGGAGATCTGCTTGCCTCTGCTATCTTTGTTATGTCTTAAAAAAAAATCTCTCTCGGCCAGGCGGTGGTGGCGCACGCCTTTAATCCCAGCACTCGGGAGGCAGAGGCAGGCGGATCTCTGTGAGTTCGAGACCAGCCTGGTCTACAAGAGCTAGTTCCAGGACAGGCTCCAAAGCCACAGAGAAACCCTGTCTCGAAAAACCAAAAAAATAAAAATTAAAAAATAAAAATAAAAAAAAAATCTCTCTCCCGTGTGTGTGTGTGTGTGTGTGTGTGTGTGTGTGTATGTGTGTGTGTGTGTCAGGTCCTCTGCCACAAAGAGAAGTCATACCATGCAACAGGGCTCACATGGGAAGTTTATTGAAAGAGGAAAGAAAAGGGGTAGAAACCAGTCTCTGAAGAGGGAAGGAAAGAAGGAGGGACACACACACACACACACACACAGGAGTCATTTTGTGAACCAGGCTGGCCTCGAACCAGAGATCCACCTGCCTCTGCCTCCCAAGTGCTGGGAGTAAAGTTGTGTGTCACTACCACCTGGCCAGGTCCACCTTTTAAAAGGGAACATAGAGAATGTGCACAGGAGGTGCTCTTAGTGGCTGCAGCTGAGAACTGTATCCTATCAGGACCCCAAGGGCAGGCCAGTGCAGATTCCTGAACACTAACAGTGTGTGTGTTTATAAGAACTTGAAGAAGCTAGCTGGTCACATCCCCTGGAGCTGGAGTTACAGATAGTGGTGAGCTGCCATGTGGGCGCTGGACACTGAACCCTGGTCATTGGAAGAGCAGTAAATGCTCTTAACCACTGAGCCGCCTCTCCAGTAGCTCCAGAAATAAAACTGTAGGACTCAGCCAGCCATGAGAAACTTAATAGGACCAGACCCCCCCCCAAATGAAGTTCGTAACTCCTAACCATTATCACCTGCAGTGTCAGGCCTAGCCTTGATAAGCTTAATGGAGTCCTGAGTCTCAGTAGTTTTTACCCTGAGGCAATACCTGGTTGCAGAAAGAACCACAAACTGAGATTACCCGAGCACCACCCAAGAACAGACCATCCTAAGGAAATGCCTAACGTTCCAAGTTCCAATCCTTGTAGATAAGATCACCTGCAAGCAATTCACCAGGACACCCATAGACAAATGTCAGCCAACCGGGTCCTGAACCTTAGAAATTCCTCACCCCCACCTTTACTACTAGAAAAACCCACTCTAACTGAGCTTGGGGCTCTCTATTCTAATATGTTGGACGCACAAAGAGACCAAGTTTGCAAACTTGTATAAAATAAAGGCTCTTTGCTTTTATATATGGGACTTGGTCTCCTTGTTGGTTTCTGGGGAATTTCGCGGACCTGGGCATAACAAAAACAAAAAACAACAATGAGCCACCAAGATGGCTCAGTGAGTAAAGGCTCTCACCACCAAGGCTAGCAACCTGAGTTCAATCCCTGGGAGCCCACAAGCTAGCAGAAGAGAAACGAACGAACGACTCCTGGAAGTTGTTCTCCGCCCTCTAGTTGTGCATACGTGTTCTGTGGCATGTGCATGTGTCACTCCAACAGACAAACACACAAGAGCACAGCAGAAATCTTAAAGCCAGGTGGAAAATAATTCACAGAGGAAACTCACTTTCTCCGTGGCTCTCTGTGCTCGTTCCTCGTTTTCCCACTTAAAACCAGTCTTCTTGATTTCTTGGAATGCTTCCTCTTTTTCTGGAAGCAAACACAAACACTTGGGCCCTTCACACAAAAGGTGGCATTCACCAGCCACCCCACCCCTCCTGCTTTGTTTTCAGTTGACAGCACATCCTGGAGCCGGGTCCTTGGACCCAAACAGCCCTTCCTCCTTTCTTTGGCTGTGCAGAATAGTTCCTGTGTGTGGTGCTGGTCCCCGCCCAACTCAGGCCTGGAAATTTAGGTTGTTTCCCCCTGTAATCACCAATGGCGTTGCCATGGAAATGGTTGCACCCACTTTCCTGCTACAGGAGGACTGTCAGGTCAAGGACAAATGTCTTATCACTGAGTCTTCTCTGTCAGTCCTGGAGAAGAAGCCTAGGTCCACACACACTAAAGACAGGCAGTGTCCACCACTAACCTACATCCCCAGATGTAGACTTTGTTTTCTTTATTTTTATAATTAATTAATTGATTTTGTTTGGTCGTTCGTTTTGAGACAAGATTTCTCTGCTGTTCAGGAATTCCCTCTGTAGACCAGACTAACCTTGAACTCTGAAATCTGCCTGTCTCTGCCTCTGGAGTACTAGGTTTAAAGGTTTATGCCAGCCTTGGGTATTTGTTTGTTTATTGAGACAGGGTCTCACTCTGTAGCCTAGGCTAACCTGAAACTCACTATATAGACCAGACTGGCCTTGAACTCACAGAGATCCCCATACTTCTGCCTCCTGGGTGCTGGGATCAAAGGCGTGCACCACTATGTCCAGATTAGTATGTGTTTTTACATTGTTTTATATTTATTTCTTTGTGCATGTGCATTTGTGTAGGCACAGACATGGCACCGTGTGTGTATGCAGAGGTCAGAGGACAACTTATTGGAGTCCCAGTGATGGAGCTTGGTCACAGAGCTTTTATCCCCTGAGCCATCTCAGCAGCCCTGCGTATTTTGATACACATCAGTAAATGATCTCCAGAGAGGTTGTGTCCTTATGCACTGACAATGGATGGCAGTTTGTTTCCTACAAACCCAGTGGTGGTTGAAAAAAAAATGTCTATTATTGTGGTTATTGCTGCAACATTGCCTGTTCAGGAAATAATTTCAACATCCTTTGTTTACTGATAGAATACAGTCGTCTTCAGCTTTATTTGGGGAGGACAGTTCCAAATGAGGACAGACAGACTGGCATGGAATAAAAGAAGACAAGAAATTCTTGGAAAGTAATAATCAGATTGCAAAGCCCGATGTGGTGAGAAGTGCCAGTAGTCACAGGCATTCAGGAGCTTGATGTAGGAGGATCTCTTGAGGTCACAAGTTCAAGACCAGACTGGGTAACACAAGACCCTGTCTCAAAATCAAATGAGCAAGGCAAGATGAGACTCTTCTGTATCCCCAACACTTGGGATATGGTGGCAGGAGCATCAGGAGTTCGAGTTCAAAGTCATCCTTTGCTACTTAGCAAGTTCAAGGCCAGCCTGGGCTAAATGAAGGCCTGGCTCAAAAGGGGGCTGGAGGGAAGACAATTACAAAAAAAAAAAAAATGTGTCTGAATATCCTTAGCAGTAAACAAGGCCAAAGATCAAATTATTATTTAGGAATATGTATATGTATGAAGCTAAAATTCTTTAGCTAAAAGTGCTTCAGGGTCCATATTGGTAGTGTAGGCATATAATCCCAGCACTCAGCAGGCAGAGAACAGAGGATCCTGAGTTTATTACATAACGAGACCCTCCTCCCTGCCCACCAACAATGAGCTTCAGGGTTGGAGGTGCGACTCAGAAGCAGAGCGCTGACCAGGCCTGTGTGTGACCCTGTGTCCAACCCCTCTGACTATAAAGTGCCTCACACTTCCAATCCTAGCACTTGGGTGTAGCAACATTTCATTTATATTTTAATAAATAAAACTTGCCTGAGGCTCAGAGAGTAAAACAATCCCACTGGCCAGCTTTACAGACCAGGCAGTGGTGACACACACCTTTAATCCCAGCAGTGGCACTAGTTTGCCACAGAAACCAGGCAGTAGTGGTGCATGCCTTTAATCCCACCACTAGAGAGGAACATAAAACACGAGGAGACAGCTCTCAGTCGGTCTCATTCTGAGATTCCTAGATGCAGGGTCGCTGTTTTTGGACTGAGATCAAGGTAAGAACCAGTGACTGCTGCTTTGCTTTTCAGGTCTTCTTTGAACTCCAGTTTCTCTTTCGGAATTTTTATTATTCATGCTTCACTTGAGAGGCAGAGACAGGTAGATCTGGGAGGCCAGCCTGGTCTACAGAGTGAGTTCCGGGACAGCCATGGTTACACAAAGAAATACTGTCTTGAAAAAAAAAAAAAAGAATCTTTTTTTTTTTTTTTTTTTTTTTTTTTTTTGGTTTTTCGAGACAGGGTTTCTCTGTGGCTTTGGAGCCTGTCCTGGAACTAGCTCTTGTAGACCAGGCTGGTCTCGAACTCACAGAGATCCGCCTGCCTCTGCCTCCCGAGTGCTGGGATTAAAGGCGTGCGCCACCACCGCCCGGCAAAAAAGAATCTTACTTAAGTGTTTTCAGCATGTTTCTGGGGGCAGAGGGACGGCTCAGCGGGTGAGAGCACTCAGCACAACCCTGATAACATGAGTTCGGTCCCCAAGAAACGTGTGTTGAAAGGGTCCAGGAACCAACTTTCTTAGGCTGTCCTCCTGCCCACACATCCCACTTGTCAAACACACAAAATAAATAAATATAAATTAAAGAAAAATTTGTGTATGAACACTTTGCAGAGCCAGAGGAGGCCAGAAAGGGCCATTGGATCTCCTGGAACGAATGGTTGTGAACCACCACGTGAGTGCTGGGAATCCAGCCTGGGTCCTCTGGAAGAACTGACAGTGCTCTGAACAACTGAGCTGTTCCTCCAACTCTAAACTAGGAAGCTTACAGGTCCCATGCAAGAATGGCAGGAGGAATGGGAGTGGGGGAGATCGTCCCACAGAAACTGCATTAGAGACCTCAGCCCATTCTAGATGTGTCTCTTCTGCCACTAGTGAAGGCACACACCTCTGACTGTTTTCTGTGGAAGGAATCTGGAACACGAAATCTGTCCCAGAAAGAGGACCCAGTGGCCAGAGGCTCCCAGCAGGAGCCAACAGTGGTGTCTGGCAAATAGCCAACCAGCAACTCTTGGGATGGAACCCCAGGTAGCCCGATGGCCAAATTTGTGTGTGAAGAATCCTTCCATGCTCAATGTCAATCTACCAACGTGCTGCCACTGAGTTTGGACTTGGCAAGAGATAGATCTGGCCAGTGTCTGGTGGCCTGTGTTGCCAGCCCAGCACACCCTTAGCAGATGGTGGTGGCAGCATGAGAGGATCTCTGTGACCACCAGGGCCAGCTGAGTGCTGATCCTCTTGAGGGGAGAAGGAAAAGCAATACAGCACAGCTTAGCCTGTGCTGGTTCAATCTTCTAGAGTCTGACCCCAGGCAACTTATTTTAAATGTTTTTGTTTTGTTTTTTTTCAAGACAGGGTGTTGTTGGAGGCTGTTCGTTCATTCCCAGTCGCTCAGACCTGAAATAATCACACAGAAGCTATATTATTTGCAATACTGTTTGGCCAATAGCTTAAACGTATTTCTAACTACCTCTTACATCCTAAATTAACCCATCTCCATTAATCTGTGTATCACCACAAGGTCATGGCCTACTGTCAAAATTTTGGCAGGTTCCAGCAGAGGAGTCTGTCTCCTGTGGTGGCTACGTAACTTCTAGCTGACTCCACCTAGTCTCTCTTTATATATCTTTTTTCAGTCTGGCTATATTCTGTTAAGCCATTGGCTGAAAGCAGCTTCCTTATTCATTAACCAATAAAAACATCACATATACAGAAGGACTTCTCATACCAACAAGGTTTCTCTGTAGCTTTGGAGACTGTCCTGGAACTCACTCTGTAGGTCAGGCAGGCCTCAAACTCACAGAGATCCACCTGCTTCTGCCTTCCCAGTGCTGGGATTAAAGGCATGCGCCACCACTGCCCAACTAGACAAATTTAAGTACAATATGATTGTGAAAAAAGTTTCCTGGTAATAATTATCTCAGTCCCATGTGTACAATAAAGCTGAAGGTGACTACATCAGAACTCTTATGCAAAGTACATGTGACCTACACCATGAAGAGGGGTTCTAAAGCTTAAGGGTCTAGTGTCTGGTGTGGTCTCTAGTATACAGATATTACAGAGGCCACCAGCCTACAAAGTACATGCAACATCTCCACTAAGGATGGGTTCTACTGACTGAGAACTATGCTCAGGATAAATGTCTAGGCAGGGAGAGTCTGGGATAAACATAATAGTCTGGGGGACTCAGAGAGTTTGAGCTTATTTCTGCTCTCTCAAAGTTCTTGACAGGGGCTGGAGAGATGGCTCAGAGGTTAAGACCATTGCCTGCTCTTCCAAAGGTCCTGAGTTCGATTCCCAGCAACCACATGGTGGCTCACAACCATCTCTAATGGGGTCTGGTGCCCTCTTCTGGCGTGCAGGCATACACACAAACAGAATATTGTATACATAATAAATAAATAAATAAATATTCAAAGTTCTTGACAGCAGATGTGGCTACAAACAAGGGTGTGGTTAATTAGCATTTTGGATATAGAGGTGGCTCTGTTCCACCCGGACCAAGTCTATTCCTTATATATGCTAATAAAGACAATTGCATTCCTCCTCTCCTTTTGAAGTGAAATATATAAGCCTGTGGAAAATAAGTGAGGTGGGTTCAGTACTCACTGAATTCCCCCACCCCATGCTGTTCTGTGTTTCTGCCTCTTATTTCTCTCATATCTCTGTTCTTTTTGCTTAATACTTCTAATCCTCTCTCTCCTACCCTGGAATGTACAAGTTTCATCGAGGCTGATCTTCAACATTCCTCCATGCCTGGTTTATGCAATGCTGGGGATAGAGCCAACTCAGGGCTTTGTGAATGCCAGGCAAGTACTCTACCAACTGAGCCACATCCCAAACTGTGGTGGTTTGAAAGGAAATGGCTCTGAAACGAGTGGCACAATTAGGAGGTGTGGCTGTGTTGGAGTAGGTGTGGTTTTGTTGGAGGAAGTGTGTCACCGTGGAGACAGGATTTGAAGTCTCATATATGCTAAACCACACCCAGTAAGTCAGTCCACTTCCTGTTGCCTTTTGATGAAGATGAAGATGTCTGCCTCCATGCAGATGTCCCAACATGATGGTAATGGACTAAACCTCTGAAACTATAAGCCACCCCAATTAAATCTTTTTCCTTTATAAGAGTTTCTGTGAGGGGGCTCGAGAGATGGCTCAGTGGTTAAGAGCATTGCCTGCTCTTCCAAAGGTCCTGAGTTCAATTCCCAGCAACCACATGGTGGCTCACAACCATCTGTAATGGCGTCTGGTGCCCCCTTCTGGCCTGCAAACATACAGACAGAATATTGTATACATAATAAATACATAAATATTTTTTTAAAAAAAGAAAAAGAAAAGAAAAGTGGGAGTCAGGTGGCTGTGGTGGCACATGCCTTTAATCCCAGCACTAAGGAGGCAGAGACAGGCGGATCTCTGTGAGGTCGAGACCAGCCTGATCTACAGGGAGAGTTCCAGGACAGGCTCCAAAGCCACAGAGAAACCCTGTCTCGAGAAAAAAAAAAAAAGAAGCAAAGTGGGGAGACTGGACAGATGGCTCAACCTTCAAGAACGGTGCTTGTCTTGTAGATGTATGGAGTAGGGTTTCCAGAACCCCAACTGCTGTCCCGCCAGCTCTAGTGGATCCAATGCCCTCTGACCTCCATGGATTCCTGCATACATAAGCTTCTCATAAGAAGCCCTGAATGATTTCATTTAAATTAATTTTTTTATCCAGGCAGTGTTAGTACACATCTTTAATCCCAGTACTCAGGAGGCAAAGGCAGGTGGAACTCTGAATCTGAAGCCAGCCTGGGCTACCGACCGAGTTCTAGGGCAGTCAAGTCCACACAGAGAGACCCTGTTTCTAAATAAATAGATAAAAGTTACATGTTTAGGTGCTTTGCCTGCATGTATGTCTGTGTACCACATGTGTGTCTGGTGTCTGAGGAGGCTAGAAAAAGGGCACTGGGTCTCTAGAGATGGAGTTACACTTAGTTGTGAAATATCTTGTCAGTGCTGGGAATTGAACCTGGTTCTTCTGCAAGAGCAGTCAGTGCTTTCAACAGCTGAGACACCTTGCCAGTCTCTAAAATAAAACACATTTTTTTTTTTTCTGAGGCAGGGTTTCTCCATGTAGCCCTGACTGTCTTGGAACTCGCTTCATAGACCAGGCTGGCCTCCAACTCAGAGATCTGTCTGCCTCTGCCTCCCGAGTACTGGGATTAAAGGTGTATATGACCATGCCCAGCCTAATTTTTTAAAGACTTATTTATTTATTATGTATATAATAGTGTTCTGTCTGCATGTACACCTGCACACCAGAAGGGGGCGCCAGATCTCACTACAGATGGTTGTGAACCACCATGTGGTTGCCGGCAATCGAACTCAGGACCTCTGAAAGAGCAACCAATGCTCTTAACTGCTGAGCCATCTCTCCAGCCCCCTAAATCTTTTTTCTTATGTTCATTTATTTTCGGGGAGGAGGGTGTGCCCTGTGTACATGCCATGGCACACACATACATGAAGGTGAGAGGCCACACCTAGTTTAAAGAGGCGCTAGAATCAGGCCCAGGACTTCTGCTAACCAAGCGCTCTGCCACCTGAACCACAACCCTAGTCCTTTCCTGGCTTCCAGAAAGGCCCAAGGACAAGTTAATCATGACTCAGTGCTTTGAAACACTGGCACTGGTGACGGCAGTGTGAGTCTGGTGTGTTCTGGCCCAATAGTCTGTGGGTCCCCAGCAATGGCCACCTGCTGTGTTTACAGAATGGGACAGACGGTCCAGCATAGCACAGACATGCCATACATAGCATGTCTTATTTGGTACTTGCTGTGGCTTCAGGCATCTGCAGGGGTTCGAGGGCGATAGATAATAAGGAGGTGCAATCTCATTCTTCTCAATAGTTATCTCCTCGACTGTTGACCTAAAACACCCTGGCACAACTCAGCACCTCCTGGGCCACCTCATCTTGAAGCTTGTGACCCTTACTGCTCGTTGGTTGCCAGCCATGGGGCTGGGCCATCTCTGGCTAATTAAAACCAAAAGGAATGTACTAGTGGAATATATGGTTGCTTAGTACCTGGAAGGAAGCGCTGGAGAGCCAGGCTTCTGGGCCACTCCTGGAATCTGGGTGGCAAGAAGCCATGGGCTCAGTGCATCTGGAGGCAGCTGTAGTGTATGAGGATGTAGGCAGGAGGCTGTTTTATTGGTACAGAAGAATCCAGCTCCACCGCTGAAGCTGAGATCCCAAGGTAGGAAGGGACCATGGGAAGGGACTGGCAATGTTAAGACGGGGTGAAGAGAGTGTGTCCCATCCAAAGTCCCTTGGAAGGGGCCCCAGGAAAACAAAGAGTGCATTGGTTGTGGTGGCAGGAACTGGTGGTCTCTGCATTTAGGAGGTAGAGACAGGAAGTTACTGTGGGTCTGAGACTAGCTTGGGCTGAACAATCTGTCTTGTTTTGAGAAGAAGCTTGAAGTGGACCAGCACGGCTGCACCTGATTTTCTTGGGCTGGAGACCCAGTTCAGCTGGCACAGTGCTCACCTCCAAGTCAGTCATGGGGCTCTGGGCATCATCATAAAAACTGGACATTAGCTGGGTGCTAGTGGGACACGCCTTTGATCCCAGTACTTCAGAGGCAGAGGCAGGTGGAATATCTGTGAGTTCAAGGTCAGGTCTTGAAAACCCAAATTCATTCATTAATTAAAAACTGTGAAGTTGGAGAGATGGCTCAGACGGTCAAGAGCAACTGGTTTTTCTTCCAGAGGTCCTGAGTTCAATTCCCAGAAATCACATGGTGACTCACAACCATCTGGAATGAGATCTGGTGCCCTCTTAGAACACGCAGGCAGACATGCAGACAGCAGCACACTGTATGCATAATAAATAAATACATCTTAAAAACACAGCAACAGCAACAACAAAAGACAACTGTGCCTAAGCAATCACAATTGCTGAGTCAAGGTGGTAAATTAGTTGCTTTGTTTAGCTGCTTTTTTTGAGACAGAATTTTAGTGTGTGTGTGTGTGTGTGTGTGTGTGTGTGTGTGTGTGTGTGTGTGTAAAGACAAACCCTAGGAGTCAGGAACTTCTCCTTCTATCAGTGGGTCCCCAGGAACTGAATCCAGGTTCTTAGACTGGGCAGCAGGCACCTCCAAACAATAAACTCTCTCACCTACTGCAGTAAAAACTTTTGAATTAACAATAGGACAACTGGCTAGGTAGTGGTGGCACACACTGTTAATCCCAGCACTCAGGAGTCAGAGGCAGGCTGTAAGTTCAAAGCTAGCCTAGTCTACAGACTGAGTTCCAGGATGCCAAGGCTGTTACACAGAGAAACCCTGTCTTGAAAAAACAAAAAACCAAAATAATAATAATAATTTTTTTAAAAGCTAGTGGGAATCTTCACACATGAGAGACTTGGCCCTCCAGCCCTACGAGATGTCCCAACCCTCCCTCCCTTTCCCGTTCTCTCGCCCTACTCTTTTTAAGCCAGGTCTTGGTTTGTAGCCAGGCTGGCCTCTGACTCTGCAGTTGTCTGGCCTTAGCCTCCTGTGTGCTGGGATTACAGGCGTGAGCCACCATGACTGTCGAGTTTTCCTCTCTTTTTCAGATGTGCAGGAAAAGCTCATTTAGCTCGCCATCTTCAGGGCCAGAGTCCAAGATCAGGCGGGTAGACTCTGTCTCACTCTGGAGTCTGGTGGCAATGGAATCACGGCAGGAATATGTTCCAAAGGGATAATATGGGAGACAGGAAGCCAGAGAGCCCAAAGTGGGGCGTCTGTTTTGTTTACTTCTATTTCCTCAGCAGCGAGACTGGCACCCAGCATACAGTGAGCCTCGGATAACATCTGGGCAGTGAACTGGATGAAACGGCCCAGCTTCCGAAGCATCATCATTGTTGGGGGACTTCTAAACCTCCAAATGCACCAAGTGAGTTTTGGACTTGACTTCCTCAGCAAGATCCTGGGGAAGGTCAAAGGTAAGAGCCTGGTCAGCTGTACCTTCCAAGTCCTGGTCCCTGGAGTCCGCAGGGCCTATCCACGCCCTTCCTCTGCATTCCTCAGCTCTCTGTGGTTCCCACCTCCTTTCAACACCCTGTGTTCTGTCTGAGGATGGAATGGGCTGAATAATATTTTCCATGTTCTCAATGAGACCCAAGAATGGGCATGACTCTAAGAGCCCTGCCCGCCAGAAGCAGAACATTGATCTGCCACCAGAGGGCACCATGTGTCCATAGTTCTTGTTTTCTGGGTAAAGCCCAGAAGTCAGGCGCTGGCCTGAGGTATATTGGTTGTCCCTGGATGGATACAGCCAACTTCTGGGTTCAGAAGGAAAAGATTACACAGATTCTCTTTTGCTTGTAGAAGATCAATGCCAAGACCCAGAATCTGTCCACTTTGCTTGTATGATTCACGCAACCCTTGGAACTTGTATCGTCTGTTGTTATATTGGTAAATGGCATCAGTAACAACCCCCTTGGATGGTTTGAAGCATGTAATTCAGCAGAATTCTTGCAGGAATCAGGGGCTGATCAAGTCACGGCTACTGACTGTTAGAGTAATTACTTGGAGCAGTGGCTCTCGGCTAAGAACCAGCCACAAACCAGACGTCAAACTCAGGACCTAGCACAAGCTAGTAAGTGCCCTGCAGTTGAATTTCAGCCCCACCCCAGCCTTTTTTTTCCTTTAAATAACTCTGGCTATCTTGGAACTCACTATATAGAGCAGGCTGGCCTCGAACTCACAGAGATATCCATCTGCTTCTGCCTCCCAAGTGCTGGAATTAAAGATGTGTGCCATCACACTTGGCTTTTTTATTTTTTTAAATCTGTGTGTGTGTGTGTGTGTGTGTGTGTGTGTGTGTGTGTGTGTGTCATGGCTAGTGTGTAGCAGTCAGAGGACAACTTGCTAAAGTTGGCCCTCTCCTCTCGGCATCTAGGTTCCGGGTATAGAATTCCAGTCAGCAGCTGTGGAGACAAATGACTTTACTCAATGACAGTCCATCCCAGCCGCTCCAGCTTTCCCTCCCAGGAGCTGAAACCACAGCCGGTACCAGCAGGCCTGCCTAATTCATTGTGGTTTCTGTTTTGTTTTGAGTGTGTGTGTATACTTGACGTACAGGGTGCGTGCACATGGAGGTCAGAGGTCACCATTCAGTGCCTTCCTCATTTCTTTGTTTCATGTTTGTTTATGTACGTGTACGTGGGCACGAGGGGGTCAGAGGACACCCTTCAGGGCTAGGCCAGCCTTTACCATCCACCTCATCTGAGACAGGATTGAGGTCAGGTAAGACAGAGTCAAGGCTAGCTAGTAGGCAGGTTTGCCGGGCAGTCCCTGTGGAGACACGGAGACGTGATGAATGAGCTACCGCACCGTCTGGTTTGTACCTGGGTTCTGGGACTCTGACCTCAGGTCATCAGGACTGCACAGCAAGTGCCTTGCCCCCTGAGCCACTCCACCAGCCCAGCCCGCCACATTGTTTTTTGAGAGCTGGTCCCTCATTGAACCTAGGAATCCTAGCTCAGGTCCTCATGTGTGCCCAACAGGCGTTTTACTGACCAAGCCATCTCTCCAGCCCCTTTGCTTGTTCATTTGCAAACAGGGTCTTGCTATGTAGCCCAGGCTGGTCTAGAATTTGTACTGTGTAGCCTGGACTAACCTCGAGTTTCCCACCGTCCTTCCTTAGCCTTCCGAATCTCATGTTTCAAGACTGAACTCCTTTTTGTTGGTTTGTCTGTAGACAGGGTTTCTCTGTGTAAGTCCTGGCTGTCCTGGAACTTGCTTTGTAGACCAGGCTGGCCTCAAACTCACTGAGATCTGCCTGCCTCTGCCTCCGGAGTGCTAGGATTAAAGGTGCACACCACTGCCCTGCCCTGCTAAGGGCATTCTTTTCTTAGCGGGGCTCAACTAGCCCTTTGCTCAACTCTGCGCCCATGAATCTGCCTAGAGCAGCACAGAAACTTCCCTTGGAGGGTTCAGAACATGAATCCCACAATCAGGCAAACTTGAGCATAAGGAGTGGGTTTGTTTGTTTGTTTAATTTTATGTGTGTTTTGCCTGCATGTATGTCAGGCCACCACATGTCCTGCCTACGTGCCTGTGGAGGTCAGTAGAGGGTGACAGATTCCCCTGGAAATTGACTCATGACTAGTTGTGAGTCTCTAGGAGCTCGTCAGTATCTGAACCCAGGGCCCAGTTTTAAATACTAAGCCCAATACTGAGTCTTGTAAGTTGAAAGAAATTCGGAGACATACAGAAGAGTTGCTTCGCTCTGTCTTCTGCTTCTGGCTTTGAAGCAGGTGGTGGAAGAGCTCCCTGACCCAAGAACTCATTCAGGAAGCCTCCGCCCTGCAGGTATAGAGCCATGTTCCTGTGACTGCATTGCTCAAAGAGGCCAGAAGAGGGCATTAGAGCTCCTGGAACCGAAGTGACAAGCTTTTTGTGATCTTCCCAGAGTGGCTACAGGGAACCTTTTAGCCCTCTGCAAGAGCTGATCCCTTGCTTCAGCTCCAAAAACAAAACAAAACATAAAAACAACAAGCAAGGGCTGGGAACGTAGCTCAGTTGGTAGAGTCCGTAGCAAACACAAGGCCCTGGGTTTGAACCTCAGCACCACATAAACTAATCACACACTAAGTGCTCAGCACTCAGGAGATGGAGGCAGGAGGATCAGAAGTCTAAGTCTTAGGATCCAGCTCCCTGGAATGCCAGCCTAGCTCCAGCTTCCATGGGAGCCCCATCTCCAGGGAGTGAGGCAGAGAGCTGAAAGTCACTGGGTGCATGCATATGGACGGGTACAAGACAAAAAGTCAGAAATAAACGAAGAAAACAAAACTCTTGTCTGGCATGGTGGCACGTGCCTTTTAGCCTAGCAGAGTTTGAGGTCAGCCTGATCTACATAGAGAGTTCCAGGCTAGCCAGGGCTACAGTGGTGAGACCCTGTCTCAATAAACAAACAAATAAATAATCTGAAACTCTTCGGATACCACCAGTCCTCAAGGAAATCAAGGCTGAGTTGATTGGCAAACACCTATGATCCTAGCACTTGGGAGACAGGAACAGGATTGCCACAAGTTTAAGCCTAAAGTTCCAAGCCAGCTAGGACCTGTGCCATTCCAACTGCGTGCAAAAATCAAGACCCGTGCCATTCCAACTGCATGTAAAAAGGGCTTCCAGGGCAACTTCCCTGAGTGTGACCTCTGGTTTGTTTGTTTACCTTTAATTTGTTGTTGTTGGTTTTTTTTTTTTTTTTTTTTGAGCTAGGGTTTCTCTGCATAACTCTGACTGTCCTGGAACTCATGCTGGCTGTAGACCAGGCTGGCTCTCATCCCCATACCTGGCTTGATTTAGGTTTAAATTCAGAAAAAAAAAAAAAATCCACCCGTGTCTGTGTGCCTTTCTCTGTATCTGGGTAGTTGAGTCATTCTGATGAAATAAAAGTTAAGCTGCTATTTAAAGAGCAAGCGCGAGGGAAAGAGGCCAGCATCAGTTGTAGGCTGCCCAGGACAGCCACCAGAAAAACCTGTTACTCAAGCGAAAGCATCTGTTGGCACAGTCCGCGGTACCCCAGATGTGAGCCAGCAGGATAGGACACTTGTCCTCACCCGACTTATAACCTTACGTGGGTAGCTTTCAAACCGGTCTGGCCAGATAGGAAACTGGTTGGAGTTGGCAGACAGACAACAGGTTGAGACACTGCAGCTTCCAATGGGGACACAGACAGGCAGCGGTCAGTCTTACCGTGAGTCTCTTCCAATGGGGACACAGACAGGCAGCGGTCAGTCTTACCGTGAGTCTCTTCCAATGGGTAGACACAGACAGGCAGCGGTCAGTCTTACCGTGAGTCTCTTCCAATGGGTAGACACAGACAGGCAGCGGTCAGTCTTACCGTGAGTCTCTTTTAATGGGTAGACACAGACAGGCAGCGGTCAGTCTTACCGTGAGTCTCTTTTAATGGGTAGACACAGACAGGCAGCGGTCAGTCTTACCGTGAGTCTCTTCCAATGGGTAGACACAGACAGGCAGCGGTCAGTCTTACCGTGAGTCTCTTTTAATGGGTTTTTTTTTAGGGGGGGAACTGAACCCAGGGTTTTATGTTCTACCACTCAACTAAATTCTCAAGCCCTGAAGAGAGGCTTGGCTTTTTCGTTCTCTATTTTTATTTTATGTTGAAATACGGTCTCACGTCCAGGCCTGGTCTCAGATGCACTAAGTAGCTGAGGATGACCTTGAACTCCTGAAACTACTGCCTCTACTTCTTTTTGTTGTTGTTTTGAGGCAGGGGTTCTCTGTGTAGCCCTGGCTATTCTGGAACTCGTTCTGTAGACCAGGCTGGTCTCGAACTCAGAGATCTGACTGCCTCTGCTGCCTGAGTGCTGGGATTAAAGGCATGTGCCACCGTGCCCGGCTTTTGTAGAGTTGGGGGTTGAACCCAGGGTCTCACACATATAGGCAAGTACTCCACCAATAAACCACTTTAAAGAGAGTCTTTTAAAAACATTTTGGGGGATGGAGAGATGGTTCAGTGGTTAAGAGCATTGCCTGCTCTTCCAAAGGTCCTGAGTTCAATTCTGGGCAACCACATAGTGGCTCAAAACATTTTGTTACCAGGCAGTGGTGGTGTATGCCTTTAATCCCAGCACTTGGAAGGCAGAGGCAGGTGGATCTCTGTGAGTTCGAGGCCTGTCTGGTCTACAAGGGCTAGTTCGAGGGCAGGCTCCAAAACTACAAAAAAACCCTATCTAAAAAACAAAACAAAACAAAGCAAAAAAAAAAAGAAGGAAAGAAAAGAAACATTGTCTCATTTCTCATCTGATTCCTGGAGCCCAGGTTGCTCTCTTGCTCTCAGACTCTCTATGCAATTGATTTTTGCTTCTTATGCCTCACAGCTACCCAAATGCAAGAATTCCAGGCTGGTGTGTCAACCACAGCCTCAACCATCACCCCCAGTCTCCTTCATCTTGACTCCAGGCATTCGCCTAGAATGTTTTTTGTTTGTTGGTTGGTTGGTTGGTTTGTTTTTTTGAGACAGGGTTTCTCCATGTAGTCCTTGCTGTCCTGGAACTAGCTCTTGTAGACCAGGCTGGCCTTAAACTCACAAAGATCTGCCTGTCTCTACCTCCTGAGTGCTGGGATTAAAGGCGTGCGCCACCACTGCCCGGCTGCCTAGAATGTTTTCTAACTTTTAGAATATCTGCCTGTCCGTGTCGGGAAAAGGTCATTTCTTGGAGCCCTTGCTAGCAGGGTACCTGGCTCTCAGGAAGTTTGAAATCCTCCATCTGTTCTGAGGCAAGTGTCAGCAAAGGCTTCATGGCCTCGACAACCCATATGTCACGGGAGGTGTCTTTACATAAAGGCTCAGGAACAACTGTCACCAGGGTCCTTAAAAAGCACACTTCACCGTTCATTTCCCATGAGCTCATCCACCCTGAATAGTGTGGGCGTCACTGGGGGCAGGCAGGAACCTGTTCAAAGTCACGACAGTAGAAGATGCCCCAGTCAGGCACAAACTCTTTCCCGACAAACTTCACATGGTGACCTGAAGTGACAGTCTTCTGAGGTCATCATCAGGTACCTCACCTGTGGCCGTCATGACTTCCTGCAGGTTTTAGTCAACTTGTTCTTTCTGAAGCCTCAATTTAGCTAATAACTCCTTTCTTAAAACACTTCCTTCTGAAGATGTGACCTGCTCTGCTGAAAAAGGTACCGAGCCATGTGGCTAACATATACTAGAATAATGGACTAATGTAAGTAATACGAGTTAATAAGAAGGGGCTGGAGCTGGGCGGTGGTGGCACACGCCTTTAATCCCAGCACTCAGGAGGCAGAGGCAGGCAGATCTTTGTAAGTTCGAGACCAGCCTGGTCTACAAGAGCTAGCTCCAGGACAGGCTCTAAACCTGCAGAGAAACCCTGTCTCGAAAAACAAAAACAAAAACAAAAACAAAAACAAAAACAAAAAAAAAAAAAAGAAGGGGCTGGAGAGATTGCTCAGTGGTTAAGAGCATCTCCTGCTCTTCCAAAGGTCCTGAGTTCAATTCCCAGCAACTACATGGTGGCTCACAACCATCTGTAATGAGATTTGGTGCCGTTTTCTGGCCTGCAGGTAGAGCACTGATAATACTATATACATAATAAGTAAATAAATCTTTTAAAAAAAAGAGTTAATAAGAAGCCTGAGCTAATGGGCCAATCAGTTTATGATTTTGTAAACAAAACAAAAGCCGGGGCTGGAGAGATGGCTCAGTGGTTAAGAGACATGGCTGCTCTTCCAGAGGTCCTGAGTTCAATTCCCAGCAACCACATGGTGGCTCACAACCATCTGTAATGAGATCTGGTATTCAGGCATACATGGAGGCAGAATGTTGTATACATAATAAATAAAAATTAAAAAAAAAAAAAAAAAAAAAAACAAAAGCCACTTCCTTCCCCAAAGGGTAGTCAGGTACCCCCTGGTCTGGTTTTCTACTCACTTCTCTAGAAACTTCTAGCTAGCTTTTTTTTTTTTTAAATTTTCTTTTTCCCCTCTCCAAGACAGGGTCTCACTATATACCTCTGGCTGTCCTGGAACTTGCTTTAGACCTCAAGGTCTGGCTAAAAGATTTCGTGTCTATGCAGCTACATGGAGGAGTATATGCATGTGGGTGCAGATTCTGAGGGGGCCAGAAGAGGGCAGCAGATCCCCTAGTGCTAGCCTTACAAGCAGTTGTGATCTACCTGAGTGCATGCTGGAGATTCGAACTCAGATGCTCCTTAAGAACAATAGATGTTGCTGGGTGGTGGTGGCGGCTGCGGCGGCGGCGACACAGGCCTTTAATCCCAGCACTCGGGAGGCAGAGGCAGGCAGATCTCTGTGAGTTCGAGACCAGCCTGGTCTACAAGAGCAAGTTCCAGGACAGGCACCAAAGCTACAGAGAAACCCTGTCTTGAAAAACCAAAAAAACAAAAACAAAAACAAAACAAAACAAAAGAACAATAGAAGTTTTTTAACCCTGGAGCCATTTCTTTAGCTTTTGAGGGCTTTCATGTTTGTTTTGTTTTGTTTTTGTAGCCTAGGCTGGCTTCCCACTTGCTCTGTAGCTGAGGATGAGCTTGAACTGCCCCTCCTGCCTCCACTTGCTGGGATTCAGGCATGTGCCACCACACCAGGCTTGCACCAAACTCTGGAAACTGGTCTGAGATCTCTTCCTGTTCTCCTGTCTTGACTGCCTCGTGCCCAGTTTCCTTCCAGAGCACAGTAGGTTCTAGTACTGGGACCTCCTCATCCCCACAGTTCCAACAAAAGTCCCGCAGTGGCTGGGGTGAGGCCTTCTGTCCTCTCCACACCTGAGGAATATCCATCCCGAGGATCCTAAGAGTGGGACTTCCTGTTCCTGACATGGTCCTGAACATGGTGGGGTGCTGAGCTGCATTCTTGGTCACCATCTACTAGGTGGAAGCGGACTTCATTCCCCAGGACCTCCAGACGCTGGAGGTCCACACCCAATCCCTGCCCAAAGTGTAATGTAGTTTCCTACCCACGTCTGAGCTTTTCTACCTGTCTCATCCAGGTCTGGCCTCAGCCGTCCCATCTTGAGAGGCCTCCACCCTCCTAATTGTCACTGCTGCTCATTCCCAATCTGTCTTCCTTCCTCTTTTCCTCCCTTGTGTTCAACATCTGTTGACAGGTGGCCTGCTGCGGTCACCAGAACACAGGTTCCCGAAGCCAACAGTTTGGTCTAGCTTCCATGACTTTTGTCCCCAGCAATTGACAACAGGACCTGGTACAGTAGACACTCAATAAACAGGTCTCTAAGCGAATAATGCCAGCCCTTGTGACTGAAGCATGGGTGGGAGGTTCAGGGGCAGAGGGCGATGAATCTCTGAGTTTGAGGCCAGCCTGGTCTATAGAATAAGTTTTAGGACAACCAGGGCTACACAGAGAAACCCTGTCTCGAAAAAACAAACAAACAGAAAAACAAAATAAATAACCCCACAAACAAATGAACTAAAAGGAGCTGGAGAGATAGCTCAGTGGTTAGAGGAGCTAGCCGCTCTTCCAGACCTGAGTTCAGTTCCCAGCACCCACATTAGGGTTCACAGCTTTGACCTCACTGAATCTCATACCAGGCACCTGCATATACCCATTACCTATAGCCACACCACAATGTATGTGCCTGATTTGGTAAGCTAAGCAGGGTCAGGCCTGGTTAGTCCTTGGATGGGAAACCTACCTAGTCACACCCATGTCATACAATTAAATATTACAAACCAGGCGGTGGTGGCATATGCCTTTAATGCCAGCACTCGGGAGGCAGAGGCAGGCAGATCTCTGTGAGTTTAATGCCAGCCTGGTCTACAGAGTGAATTCTAGGACAGCCAGGACTATGTAAAGAGACCTTATTAAACAAACAAACAAATAAACAAAAATTAAAAAAAGGTCTGGGTCAAGGCCAGTCCTTCGAGCTTGGTGATTTGAAGAGTCCTGGATAGAGAAGGAAGTGAGCCTCGCAGCCGTAGGCTCCAAGGAAAGACTCTAGGCATAGGGAAGGGCACATGCAAAGCTGTGGTCTACACACCCGGGCACAGTGTGGAGAGGATTCAGGCTAAGGCCAGCTCAGTTCCAGAAAGTCACTAGGATGGTCCATCCTTTTGTGCCGGGTGTGGCTGTAGCAAGCCCATGATCCCATTGCTTGAGAGATGGAGGCAGAAGTTTTAGGTCATCCTTGGCTACATAGGGGATTCAAGGCTAGCCTGAGTTACATGAGACCTCGTCTTAAAAAGAAACAAAAAGCTGGAGGTTGTGGCCCAGTTAACTGAGGGCCAATAGGTCCTAGTACTGGGCCATCCCCATCCCAGCCTAGTGTGCCAGAGAGCCTGCCGCTGAGTCTCAGCACACTGGCTGGAAATCCCAGAAAACTGAGAGCGGAAGCAGAAAGATGAGTTCAAGGCCACCCTCAGCCTCAAACAGTTCCTGGGTCACCAGGGCTGAGTGAGACCCTGTCTCAAAACAAACAGGGAGACAGGACGGAAAGACGACTCCTATGTAGGCTGTTCTTGCAAAGGAACAGAGTTCTGTTTCCAGCGCCACAGGCTACTTGGAACCACCTGTGACCCCAGCTCAGGGGATGAGGCCATCTCCGGCCCCTGTACTCACCAGCACATAATGCCCTCTCCAACACAAAGTACTAATAAAAAATAGTCCCCTAGAACCAACAAGGCAGACCTGTAGAGATGGCTCAGTGGGTAAGAGCACTTGCTGTTCTCCGAGTGTCCGACACGCGGCAGCCACATCAGAGGGCTCACAGCCACCTGCAACTCCAGGGGGACTCGGCAGTGCCGTCTGTCATCCACACAGGTGGCATCCACAGACGCAGAAATAAAAATAGATCTTAAAAAAAAATGTGATTGAAAATAAATGAAACAAGTAAGACTCTGACTCGGGGATTATAAAGCGGGTCTGGGAGACCTATCGGGGCTGGAGATCTCAGCTGAACGGGATTCTGTCTGCAAGGTGTCTACAACTTCCTTAGGAGTTCCAGGACAACCAAGAGCTGGGGATGTAGCTTGGTTTGGGGATGTGGCTCAGTTTGCAGAGTGCTTGCCTACCAGGTGCAAAACTCTGGGTGTCCATGCACTGGGCACCATGGGGACAGTGTCTGTCATTTCAGCACCTGAAGGAAGATGTGGGAGGATTGAAGTTCAAAGTCATCCTTGGCTATGGCTGCCCTAAGTGAGTCTCCAAGTTCCATATCACGATGAGCTGTGCAGTGAGACCCTGTTTCAAAAACAAAGAGATTAGGTCTTTAATCCCATCATTCTGCTAAGGAGGCAGAGGTGAAATCTGAGTTTGAGGCCAGCCTGGTCTATCTATGTGCTAAGTTCCAGGTCAGCCAGGGCCAGCCGATGAAACTTCAGTTACAACAAAACAAAACAACAAGGACAAGAACAATGGAGATAAAACACAGAGTCAACACAGCTGAAGTGACCCTGAAGAAGTAGGCTAGGCTAAAGTCTGGCCTTGAGCTTCCCAGAGTCTTTGACCTTCGTACCAAGAACTGGCTATAACTTTCTGTGTACAATATCAGTAGTGGTGCAGTAATCTGATTGATTGCATCCAGTTGCTAGAAGGGACATTCTTCCTGGGGCTGGATGTAGCTTAGCTGGTCCAGTGCTTGCCTAGCATGTATGAAGCCCTGGGTTCAATTTACTACCATATAAATTGAGAATGGAGGCAGGAGGCTCATTTCAAGGTCATCCTTGGCTAAATAGCTACATAGCCTGGGCTACATGAGACCCTGTCTCAAAAAAGAAAAGAAAAATTTATGTTGTTCTCTCTACAGGTGTATACCTCTCCCCAAAGGGGCTGTTCCTTTCAGTAGACTGGTTTTCTACTTTCCTATTTTTTTTTTTTTTTTTGAGACTGGGTCCCATGTAGTCCAGGCTGGTTTTAAACTTACTAGGTAGCAAAGGTTGATCTTAACTCCTAAACTCCTGATTCTTCTGCCTCCACCTCCTGAGTGCTGGGATGGCAGGCCTGGGTCACTGGGAGTGTGTCATCAGTTTGAAATGTTTAGTCACTGCCTTCAGAATCCCCTTTCAGTGCTCCTGCAGGCTAACTATCATCCTAGGAGTCCCTGGGAAGCCAAAGGGACTTTGTCCCTGGGTTGTTGCCTAACAGTGTCCCTCCCAGACAGAAACATTTCATCCTGCAGGGAAGCTCCTTAAGCAAGAAGGTGAACAACTTCAGGAAATTGGTAAAATTGAGTATGTTCACTAGGCCCCTCCCTGTCAGAGTCATTAATGAAAGCTGGCTCTCAGACCAAGCCAAGCTGCAAAGAAGACTCAGAGCAGACCTGCAAAGGACAGTCTCCAGCTTGTGGAGCTGCCTGCAGGCTGTGCAGTGTGCTCCAGGTTCCTATCTTGATGAGCCGCCACCCATGCTGGGTGGACATCACCAAATAACATGTCTTTGAGTCATTTCTGCCCCTGTAAGTAACCCCAATAAAACCACTGGTTCACTAAGTTGGACTCTGGTGGTACCCATATTTTGGTCTGACATGGGCTCCTGGTATAGGCTGAGTATCTTCTCCAGGAAAAGTCTTGTCACACAATAATACATACTATGCAGTCACATCTGGTATGGACTAGAGTGTCATCAGGAGATACCCAGAGACTGTGCAGACACTTTATTTCTAGTCCTTCCAATGGTATGGTAAGTCCTCTGTAAGATGGGTCCAGCAGGACTCAGGAGAGGTATCTAGGATATGCAGGAATATGAGCAGAAGGGGGCCTAACCCTCTCCTAAGCAGCTGGTGTATCATCCCATTCAGCCAGAGGTTAGAGGGGACTGGATACTCTTGTCAGCAGAATGCTTCATTGCCAGGTAGGTTTGATGGGACCAGAGGGGTAGGGTGCTACAGCAAACACGGGTGTCCTGTCCCAACCATTCCTTTCTTCTGACATTCTGATTCCCTGATGATGGCAGAATGGCGGAGGCCTGAGCTGGAACCAGAGGCCTTATGGCATGCCACTGATCCTGAGGCTGCTGAGCAGGGGAAAGGGACAAGGGGGGTACCTTCAGACTCTTGTCAGCTTTGGGCATTTCATCCTCTGCAGCAGTAACTGCAGAGACGGAAGGAGCAGCCAGTACTTGGGTGGCCCACATCCTCGCACCTCTGGTCCCAGCTCTCCCTACATTCCCGGTCTTGTTTTGCATATGGATAGATAGTAGCAGCTTCCTTTTGTCACAGAGGTGCCCTCCCCAGGCTTGGCCCCCCCCCCCCCAGCAGGACTCCCTTTGCTACTTTTGAATGGAAAGCAAGGATTTGGGGGATCCGGAAGTGTGTTGAGTCATTGTCATTCTCCAGATGGTTTTTTTTTTTTTTCTTTTTTTGGTTTTTCGAGACAGGGTTTCTCTGCAGCTTTAGAGCCTGTCCTGGATCTAGCTCTTGTAGACCAGGCTGGTCTCGAACTCACAGAGATCCGCCTGCCTCTGCCTCCCGAGTGCTGGGATTAAAGGCGTGCGCCACCACTGCCGGGCTCCAGATGGTTTTTTGTTTTGTCCTTTGAGAAGACAGGGTTTCTCACTCCATGGCACTGCTTAGCCTGCAGGAGCTAGGTAGCCCAGGCTAACTTCTAACTTTCCTGGGTTACAGAGTAACTTCCCTCCTCCTAACGTGTGGTCCCAGAGGACTGGCTTGCATGGTAAGCACTTATCCCCTGGGCTGACTTGCATGTGCCCATGATGTTTTAAAAGCGCATACATACTAAAAAAAAAAAAAAAAGCGCATACATACTATGTGCCAGGGAGATACAAAATTGAGTCAGACATTAAGTGAGAAATCAGTTATAAGCATTTATGTGATTTTTTTCCCCGTTCGTTTTCCACATTTTTTTTTCCGTTTTCCACATTTTATTTCATGTGTATGGGTGTTTTGCCGGCTGTGTACTGCTGGTGCGCCTGGTCCCTGTGGAGGTCAGCAGAGGGCGTTGGATCCCCTAGATCTGGAGTTACAGACAGATGTGAGGAGCCATGTGGGTGCTGGGACTTAAATCCCTTATTTTTCCCTTCCTTTCTCATGAGGTACTAGGATGCACTGAGCTGTACCCCAGCCCAGAGCTTACTCTCAGATGTTAATTATCACTAAGTGTTCATTTATGTTACTTACAAAGGCTCCTGGACTGGGCTACTTGAGCACTTTGAGATGAACTAATTTAATCCCACCAGTGGTCGAGAGGCTCCTCTTGCCCCTAATTCACAAGCCCTGAGAAATTACTTACAGGAGAAGGATTTGAGTCCAGACAGCCCAGCTTCAGTGCCTTCCTGGCTGCCCTGTGCTCAGAGCTAGGCGCTCAAGTGGGAAAAGGGATTCTCGAAGGCCTCCAGAGGCAGGGGGAAGAATTTGAGACGGTCGCCTGAGAACAAAGGAAGACCTTTTAGGGGTTTTGGAGATGGGGGGTGGGGACAGGGAAGTGACCTGGTCAGAATCGAAATTTCAAAAGCTCCCAGTAGCTGGAGGGTGTGGGGGATGGGAAGAGTCAGGGCCTGGAGGCTGATGGGAGGCAGCTCCCTCCTATCCTGGAAACAGATAACTGAGGTCCTAGGGCTGGTGTTGTTCTGCCCATGGAGCTACGCAGTCGAAGGAGCCAGGGGTGGAAGATGTCGAAAAGGTACGTGTCACAGGGTTGGGGGTTGAAGGTCTTGGGGGCTTGCCAAACTGGACGGGTGGGATCTGGATGTATTTGGGAGGGGAACGGGATGGGACTGGGATGTGGATGTATTTGGGAGGGGAACGGGATGGGACCGGCTCTGAGCTCGTCGTGGTTTCCATTATGTCGTTGGCGTGTTTTTGATGTTGCTTGGTTCTGACAGCCTCCTGCAAATGAGTTCAGGTTCTCTTCACATAGGATTTGTTTCTTGAGGTTTTAGAGGTGGAAGGGGCCTATTTTTCATTTTTCTTATAAATGTCTTTTTCACATCCTGGTGCTGGGGATTGGAACTCAGGGCCTTGAGCACGCTGTGGGAGTGCTGCAATGCTGGGCACACTGCCTTCCTTTTGTAGGTAGATTAGTGTCTCTGTGCCTGCTGCCACCCACCTGTGACCTGAGATATTAGCACTACCAGCCTTGGAGGCCAGTTAGGACGATGCATTTGCGAAAAGCACATGGGTTAGCGCCAGCATTCAGAGGAATACTGTAGGTTTAAGCCCAGCTTGGGCTACATGGTAAAAAAGAAAAAAAAAATAGTAAATAAAGATGGGTGAGATGGCTTAGTTGGTAAAGGTACTTGCTGCCAAACCTGTCAACCTGAGTTCAATCCCAGGGCTCCCATGGTAGGAGGAGAGTGCTGACTCCTGCAAATTGTCCTTTGACCTCCTCGTGAAGGGAGAGCACACACTGCAGACACACACACACCGCATACACACACACACACACACACAGAGACACAGACAGAAAAACACAACAAAAAGAAAAAATTGTAAATAAAGAAATGAATCAAGTGTGAAATTTCAACTTCTGGGAGGTTGAGGGAGAAGAATTATGGATTTAGACCAGCTTGGAATTCACGGTAAAAACAAAACAACAACCCATGGCAGGTGTGGTAGCACACACCTTTAATCCCAGTCCTAGCGAGGCAGAGGCCAGATCTCCGTGAGTGTGAGACCAGCCTTGTCTACACAGAGAGTTCTAGGTCAGTCTGGGCTACATAGCGAGACCTTATTTTTCAAAAAAGTATCTGGTACATGATGAGCCTAGTGAGGACAAGCTGTTCTCAAAGGGAAAGTGGATGTAGTGTTGTCATGACAACAGGCTGTTGCCTTGGGAAGAGGTAAAGCCCATGGAAGTTGCCTCGTACTAAGTAAGAGATACTAAGTAATCATAGTCAGTGACAGGAGGAGAGAACTCTTTTTTCCCCTCTAGAGACTAGACAGGATTTCTCTTTGTAGACTTTCTCAAATTTGTGTAGGCCAGGTTGGCCTTGAACTCAAAGAGATTTCCCTCCCACTGCCTCCCGAGTGCTGGGATTAAACACCTACGCCTGCCCTGCTGACAAGGAACTCTCTCTCTCTCTTTGGTTTTTCGAGACAAGGTTTTTCTGTAGCTTTGGTGCCTGTCCTGGAACTAGCTCTTGTAGATCAGGCTGGCCTCGAACTCACCTGTGCCTGTGCCTGCCTCTGCCTCCCGGAGTGCTGGGATTAAAGGCGTTTACCACCACCACCTGGCTGGCAAGAGAACTTTTAACAAAGATTTCCTTGTCTTTACTTGGATCAGCAGACCTGAAAACTCTTATTAGTGTGTGGGGGACACTTGAGGGATATAGTAGTGAACTTGAATAACCAAGTTCCTGTCCCAGAAAGCAAGCCCCACAGACAGTTTTAAAAGGCGCTAAATGCCGGGAAAGACATGAAAATGTCTGTGAGGAGATCCTAGAGGCCCCTGGAGGTGGCCTTTGGTCCTGGATCTGAAGCAGAAGGAACAAAGGTTCTGATATGACGGGAGGTATTTTCAGGAGACAGTAGATCCACTTTGGGACCCTCCCCCCAAAAGTAGCTAGAGTGAGTGAAGCTACCAAACGGGAGGCAGAGGAATATTTGATGTACGAGAGATAATCTTGTACGGTTCACAGTCATCTCTAAGCCAGAAGGTGCCAGGGTTGATGCACCGGACAGACATTTTACATAGAAACCATTCAAGAAGAAGCTGCTGTCCACAGGCAAATATTTATTGATCAACTACGATGCCCCAGGCCTGTGCCAGCACTGGGGACAAGGCCAACAGGAGACACAATTCTTGGTTTTTGTTCACGGTTTCAAAATCGCAGAGAGAGAGAGAGAGAGAGAGAGAGAGAGAGAGACAGAGACAGAGACAGAGACAGAGAGAGACTCTAGGAGGGCACACTGGGTCCTAGAAGGAAAGGTGTGGGGTGGCTCAGAAAGATGGGACCTGAGCTGTGGGAATGTGGTGGTGGTGCAGGGGGTGGGGGTAGAGCAGGTTCTCAGGGCCTGAAGTGGGGAGGCTGAGAGCTGAGTAAGGAAGGAGGCAGGAAGTCACTGGCTAACCTGAGCATGGGGGAGGTGCTGGCCAACCTGAGCATGGGGGAGGTGCTGGCCAACCTGAGCATGGGAGAGGTGCTGGCCAGCATGTTTGTTCTTTTAGAGACAGCCTTAATTATGTAGTTCAGGTTGACCTGGAATTCATTAGATAGACCAGGCTAGCCTTAAATTCACAGAGACCCACCTGCCACTGCCTTCAGAGTGCTGGAATTAAGGGTGAGCACGACCATGCCTGACAAGATTTATTTTATTTGAGACAGGGTCAATCATGGCGTTGGTCTGTTCTACTTGCTCTGTAACCCAGGCTGGCCTTAAACTCACAGATAAATGTGTAGCTCAGGTTGGCCTCAAACTTGTGATCCTCTTGCCTTTGCCTTTTTACAGGCATGCACTACCCCAACTGTCTTATCTTTTGCTTTATGTATTTATTGCCTGCATGTGTGTATGCACCACTGCTTGCCTGGTACCCATGGAGGCCAAAATACGGTGTCAGATCCCCTGGAGCTGGAATTACAGAAAGTTGTGAGCCACCACATGGGTGCTAAGAACCAAACCTGTATCCTCTTGCCAGAGCATCCAGTGCTTTCAAACACGGAGCCGTCTCTCCTGCCCATCGGGTAAATATTTTAGATGCTGTGAGCCATCTGTCTCTGCAGGTGCCTGGCCTCCTGTGGGCACACAACAGCAGCCAAAAGTATCACAGGTGGACACATCTGTTCGGGGCAGTCTCCTGCAGCCCAGAGTGGCCTTGAACTCATATACTCTCAGATCAGCTTGAATTGATCTTTTCTCCAATTCCTGAATACAGGCGTCATAGGTGTGTGCCTTGAAGGCTGAGGGTGGGGAGAGTCGGGAGAGATCCTGCCCCGGAGTTGCTGCTGGGCAGGCAGGAGGATGCTGGTTGTGACTTGTTAGCTATTGGGTTCCAGGAATCAGGGACTTGGCGAAATTGCACCTGCAAGGCCATGTGTTTCTCACCGTAGGTTTCTGGAACCAAGAAGGCTTCCAGGTGGGAGTCAGGTAGGAAAGGCTCTCAGGATTGGAGAGCTGGGTTTTTGTTCATCAGGAGGACCTGGAGAAGACGGGAATGCAGCCTGGTGTCTGTCTCTGGGAGCAGCAGGAAGATGAGGTCTGGAGTCAGGATGCGGGGGTTACTGAGGGCATCGTTTTCACTGGAGTGGTAGAGTACTGCTGAGGGTTCTGTGAGAACATCAACAGCAGTGACGACGTTGGGACATCTCTGTGCTTGCTCGGACTAGACAGATGCCTGCATCCCGTTATTTGTCTCGTCTTCCAGACAACCCTATGGTACTTGTGATCCCAGATGAACCAGGGACATTATTTGGGATTCTGCAGCTGGCAGAAAGCACCAGAGCCAGGCTTAAGGAGGAGCTAAAGTCCTGTGTATACATGTCCATTGTTCTCGTCCTCCTTCCTCTCTTTCTTTCTTGGCAGGGTCTCTCATGGCCCAGGCTGGCCTTGAACTCACAGTGTAGCCAGGATGACTTTAAATTCCCGATCCTCTGAATCCGTCTCCCAAATGCTGGGATTGCAAGCATTTAGCACCCCGTCTGGTTTCTGTAGTGCTGGGGTTAGGATCTCTGGACCTGCTGGGCAAGCTCTGCAGTACTGAGCCCCATCCCCAGGCTTTTGGTTTCTTCCATGGGATTTTCACTGGCAGTAGAACCAGTGGTGGTGCAGACTGGCTGTGGAGGAGAGCGGGGATGGGAGGCAAAGGATGTTTTGGGATACTTTGTCTCAGTCACAGGCTGACACAGTGATCATGCCTCCAAGCAATGCCCTCAGAACCTCACTTACTGGATGACAGTTGATCTGCCAGGCTCAACCCCACCTCAGGAGGCTTTTGTATGTGTTTTCTGTGCCCGTTTTCGGCGCCAGTGTCCCAGCCTTCTTGGAAACAGTGCTATGCTTCTAGAGAAGCTCCTTTCCCCATGTCATTTCTGTCCCTGTCCCCTACTCCTCTTTACAGTGGTCTGCCTCAGTTTGACATTTTATCGTGTGCATGGATTTCTTTATTCCTTCCTTGCCTCTTTGTTCAGCTGTTAGCTTCTTCCAAGCAGGATCAGCAGACATACAGCAGGCCTGGCACTAACAGGCTGGGGCACGCTGTGTCTATCTGCGGCTGCATGTAGACCAGCAAGCATGTCCTCTAGCCGGGGAGAGGTTAGCCCTGTGTGGTTGGAATCTTCTCTGGCTAGGAATGAAATTATTAACGTGAAAAGTTTTTGTTTTATTTTTATTTTATTTTATTTTGAGACAGGGCTTCTCCTTCTCTGTGTAACAGCTCTGGCTATGCTGAAACTCGCTCTGTAGACCAGGCTGATTGGCCTGGAGCTCAGAGATCTACCTGCCTCTGCCTCCTGAGTGCTGGGATAAAAGGCGTGCACTGCCACCACCTGACTCCCATATCAAATTTTGAAATTATATTTTTACTTATAGTGTGTGTGTGTGTGTGTGTGTATGCCGTGACATACAAATACAGTTTATAAGAGCCTGTTTTTGCTTGCCACCACGTAGGTCCTGAGGAGTGAGCTCAGCTCATGGCGTGATGGCAGCTGACTTTATCCACTGACCTACCTCACCAGCTTCCAGTAAATTAAAAAGACTTAAAAAAAACCATTTTATCACTTTTTTTTTTTTGTTTGTTTGTTTTTTGTTTTTCGAGACAGGGTTTCTCTGCAGCTTTTTTAGAGCCTGTCCTGGAACTAGCTCTTGTAGACCAGGCTGGCCTCGAACTCACAGAGATCCGCCTGCCTCTGCCTCCCGAGTGCTGGGATTAAAGGCGTGCGCCACCACCGCCCGGCTTTATCACTTATTTTTGTGTGACGGTGTGGGACCATACATGCCAAGGTTAGAGGTCAGAGGACAAAACAGGCGTTGGTGTGCTTATCCTTCTATCATGTGGGTCCTAGGGGTCAGATTCAGGTTCCTAGTCTTGGCAGCAAGCGCCCTTAGGTCCTGGAGCCATCTCTTGGGACATTCATATAGAGAAAGTTTTTTTCCCCCCCAAGATTCCATCCATCCATCCATCCATCCATCCATCCATCATCTATCTAGGTTCTTCCAAGACAGGGTAGCCCTGGCTGTCCTGGAACCCACTCTATAGACCAGGCTGGCCTCTGACCTGACTGACTAGTTCCCTCAAGTGCTGGGATTAAAGCGTTGTGCCATCACCACATGGCGAGATTTTATTATTTTTTAAGTGTGTGTGTGTGTGTGTGTGTGTGTGTGTGCAGGCATTGCATGTGTTCACATAAATTCACGAGGACAGCTCCCATCATGTGATTCTGGGAACTGAACGCAGGTCGTCACGCTTCCTGCAAGGACCTCATCTCCTGAGCCCTCTTGCTGGCCTGGAGGGAAACTCTGAGACTGAGCCAAACAGGCCAGGAAACTGGACATGGGCTGCTTTGTGCCGTAGCCACAGTGGTCCATGGGAGGGTGCATTCAGGCTTCTAGGTGGGTGTTGTGATGACCACTCCCTGGGTAGATGAGGAAATCTAGGCACGGAGAATTGTGGACCTTGGGCGAGGCCCTGCAGCCGGTGAGTGGAGCAGCTGGGATTCACAGCCGCCAGCCACACATTCAACCACTGCGCTGCCATTGTCTCTTGATGTGGGGAAGAAAGGAAAAGAGTGAACGGTGCAGACAAACAGGGCCCTGGTTGAGCTGAGGGGTGGGGGCGGGGTGGGGGGAGAGTCAGAACCTGAATGTTTGTCTGCCCCGAATTTTTTCTTTTTTCTTTTTGCTGTGCTGAGGACAGACCCAGGGCCTATACCTCTGAGCTAAATCTACAACTTTTTTTGTTATGATCTTGCTATGTAGCCTAGACTGGCCTTGAACTCAGACTCCTAAATGAAATTACAGACATGCTCTCCCTCTCCCACACCAGGATTTGGAGGAATTCTTTCTGAAGCCAGAGGAAGGAAGAGATGGACATGTTGGGGTCCAGAGGAGGAAGGCTTAGTGTTTTGAGGTGGATTGGGAGAGTAGAGAGACCGGAGGAAGGGAGGAGGTACAGGGCAGAGATGGAGACCAAGGGCAAAGGCCAGAGGAGGGGCGCTGGATTTGCTAGCAGGCGGAAAGAACAGATGGGCATGCCGAGTGGAGTGAGCCGCGGAAGGAGGAAGGAGCTGGAACCAGCGATGGGAATGGTACCCAGCTGGTGAGGATGGCTGCTCAGTAAGTTGTGAGACTTGGCTTTTGCTCTTGGAGGGATGGGAACCAGGGAGGGAATCATGGAGTTTTGAGGAGGGACAGGGACTGGACAATGGTTGCTGGCACCCTGGGTGGTTATATGGTATGCATACATTCTCTGAATTTGCAAGGACTGGAGCAAAGGTTTTGGTGGGAGACTGTGGCAGGTGCCTACTCATTCATTTATTCATCCATTTATTTATTTACTTGTTTATTTGTTTGAGACAGGTTCTATGTAGCCTTGGCTGTCTTAGAACTTGATATGTAGACCACTCTAGCCTCAAACTCACAGAGGTCCGCCTGCTAGCCTCTGCCTCCCTCATGCTGGAATTAAAAGTGTGTGTTACCACTCCTGGCCCTATTGTTTTGTTTGTGGTACTTGGGGATGGGATTTAGGGCTTTTTTTAAATGCCTGTTACACCCCATGGGTAGATGATGGTTTATAGAGCTTTAACAATCTGGGGTTGTCACTAGGTTTGATTTGGGGCACCGTGGGAAAGGATTCAGAGGCAGGTTTGAGCTCAGTGAAACCCCTACATCAGTATAGGACCCCCGCTTCAGTCCTGCTGACATTGAAGCCATCCTATGCAGCGTAGGATGTGTAGGATGTGGCACAGTGCCCCTGGACTCCTCTCCCCCATTAGATCCCTGGAGCATCTCCACCCTCAGCTCCTAGATGTGACAATCCAGAACCTCTCCAGAGATTACATGGCCTTTGGGAGGCAAATGTTTTCCTCCATTGAAAACCGATGGTCTAATGGGGAGGAGAGAGAAACAGTAAAGCCACTGGGATGGCAGAAAAGCAGGTTTGGGTAATGCCAAATCGCCCTCCTTTGTCTGACCCTGCGCTGTTCTCAGACACACATATCCCACACCTGTGCTGCCGGCCATCTGCCTGATGGGGCACAGGCTGTTCAAACTACCACCTGCCCTTTGCCCCAAGCCTTTGTATTGTTCCTTTCGCCATCCCTTTAGTTCTGTCAGCCCCTTCTAGAGAGAAGTAAAACCACGCACACGCACAAGCACATGCACATGCATGCACGCACGCTCATGCGCACACACACACTCCTCCCGGGGCAGACATCCTGTCCAAGGGAGGGACAAGTCCTGGCTGCCTGTTTGTGGCTGTAATAGGATGCTGTCAGTTTCATCCTTGAAGGTGAGCCTGCTGTCATTGTCCCCAAGGTTAGCTTCAGTTCTAATTGGCCAAACAGAAACAACACAAAATTGAGGTATTTTAAACACCACCTCTGCCTCAGACCCCATCATTTCCCATAAAAGACAAGAAGCCTGCTGCCTGCCTTCTTGCCCAAGGCAGATAAGTCCAGGGCGCCTGTTCCCTAGTCACTGCCTAAGCTATCTTGGGATGCAGCTTGCACAGGCCGCTCCTCCTGCTGCTGCCTGGCTGCTGGCCAGAGGCTTTGAGAACATCTCAGGGAGGCCTGGCCTCTGCTAAGTGAGGCGCTGGAGAGGGAGGGGAGGTGGACCAGCCAGCCCTTCCCCTCCTCCAAGGCTAGCTGTCTGCTGTCTTGGCACCGCATGGCTTCCCAGAAGCTGGATTCTGACCTTGTAAGCGCTGCGGCAATGAGCTACGTGCACAAGTTTCTTTCCATGTTGTATTTTGAGACAAGGTCTCCCTAAGTCACCCAGTCGGCCCTCCATGATGCTCAAGGCTGCTTCCAGACTTTCCATCCTTCTAACTCAGCCCCTCACTCCATCCAGGAGCTGGGATTACCCGCCTGCACCAGGCTTAGCGAAAGAGACGGGCTTTAATATCGTCTTATTAGCTCATTACTTATTAATATCACCGAGGAGCGAGCTTGTCTAGGCCTCTGCTGGCTTTTCGATGCAGAAGCATGATGGTTGTTGATTTTCCCCCTTCCCTTGCATTGTTGTGGACTCCCAACCTCAGCACAAGGTGCATTCTGGATCTCACACTCGCCGGCAGTGTGGGGGCCGTCCACAGGCCTTTTTTTTTTTTTTTTTTTTAAACTGTATCTCTGGTCTCTCCTCACTGGCTGTCAGCAGCTAGCTCTTCTACAGTTGTGACAGCCCAGAAATCTCCAGTTGTCACCTAGGTTGGGGGACAAAATTGTGTCTGTCAGAATGCACAGATTTTAAGAAATATAAAAGCCCCATTTGAGGTGGCAATCTAGCAGGAGGATTGTACGGGAAAGGGGGCTTGCTCTGGGCCTCAGCTATAATGGGCGGTTGCATCTGTTCAGTTTGATGGCTCCCAGCTCTGTGGCTCAGAATTTGAAGATCACCTAAGGGCGCTCTCTCGCTCCCTTTAATCGTTTATTTTTATTTCATGTGCTTTGGTGTGTTGCCTACATGTGTGTCTGTGTGAGGGTGTCAGAGGAACTGGAGTCACAGATCACTGTGAGCTGCCACGCCGGTGCTGGGAATTGAACCCAGGTCCTCCGGAAGAGCAGCCGGTTGCCCTTAGCTACTAGAGAAAGGAAAAGGGCTTGCCAGTGCAGCCTCAGTTCAGCCTCACTTCTGTGTCTTTTTCCAGAGGCCAAAGTAATCCAGGGCTACTCTTGGGTTGGAAAAGAGGCACTTGCTAGCTGTGTGACCCTGAGCTGCACGTGGTTTCTCTGGGCCCAGTTCAAGCTCTGTAGCCAATCCTTTTCCTTACGTGAGGCCTTCAGAAGTGTTTTCTGTTCCTTGCCTATCAGCCACATTCCATCAAGCCCCAGATGGGGCTTGCCTCGGGCTTCCTCCTCAATCTGTGTCCTTCCCAGAGTCCTGTCTGCACCCTACCTTTTCCTCCAGCCCAGTTACATTTCCCAGATAACCTCAGCCAGCCGCGTTCCTCAAACAAAGCTGTCCCAATAGGTCGCCAGCAGGCCTTCAGCTTCCTGCTCTTTGCCCCAGAAAACAGTTCAAGTGATCAGATGCAGGGAGAGAGGGAGGGACAGAGAAGGAAGAGGGTGTGTATGTGTGTGTGTGTGTGTGTGTGTGTGTGAAGTTAGGCGCCCATGAGCTCTGTCAGCAGCCCCGTTGGTGTTTATTTCCCTAAAGCAATATTTCATGTGAGCAGTGGTTGAGGCCTCTGCCCCATGAATGGGAGGGAGAGGAGAATGTGCCCGGATTAGGCCTCTGGTTCTCCACCATTTGGTCCCAGTCAGGGTTCCCTCCCCAGTCAGAGCAGACTCCTCCCTCAGGGTGAGGCCAGGCCTGTTGTCCCGAGTGCCTTTGTTAGGCCTCGTGGCTCTGGAGATGTCATCTCTGAGCCTTGGCCTCAGCCCGTTAAAACAACAGAATCCTGTCTTGTTTCCAAAGCCAGGGCTCTTTCCTGCAGTAGTGTGTTTAGATTCCTGGCTGGGTCTGGATCCTGATAGCAGATCTGCAACCTGGGAGTAGGCTTGCCGGCCTGCTGGGCATCTGTTGTCCTTGGGGGCAGGGAGAGCAAGCGAACTGCTCCACTCTTATTTGAGGAATGGTGGGGGGCAGGAACAAGTCCTAATTTCAGTCGCCGAGGGGAGACTTTATTGCTTCCTGGGTCCGCCTCCTGGTGTCTGGCTGAACCAACTCCAGCCCCCAAAGAAAGGTGTTTATTTAGCGTCTGTTTTTTTTTAATATATCTTGTTAATTAAGGATGTTGTTTAAAAAAATAACTAAAGAATAGGAGAGAGGCTTGGTCAGTTCAAGAGTCTTCTTTTTGCCTTTTCTACAAACGCACCTTTTAGGAAGAAACAGGCGTTGGCCTCCCACCCGGCACTACTGAAACGAGCAGAATTATAAGCAGGTCTGAGAAACTAGTTAATATTTTACTGGGGAGTAGAGCCAGGGATTCGGGGGGTGGGGGGAATTGCCAAGTGTGAGGCTGTGTGTGAAATCGCCTTTCCATCTGCCTTAGGGGACGAGAAGAAGCAGTTCTCTGTGGAAATAAATTGAAGCAAGAACCCTTATGAAGCCCAGGGGATTTGTCTGCCCACCAAACAGGGCCCAGTTCCCCCCCCAAAACACACATACAGGGGCGATTGTGGCAGAAAGGGCTAACCTGTGGGTGTGCAGGCCTCACTATAATGGACGTTCTTGTTTCCTGGCCGGGTTTGACATCTTTCTCTGTCCCTCTGGATTTAAATGGCTTCTCAGACACTGCCTGTATGCCCTGGATTCAGAAGGTCCACGCCTCCTTGGGAAGCAGAGGCGAGACAGCAGTTAGCGCTCTCTCTCTCTCTCTCTCTCTCTCTCTCTCTCTCTCTCTCTCTCTCTCTCTCTCTCTCCCTCTCTCTCTCTCTCTCTCCCTCTCTCTCTCTCTCTCTCTCTGCATCTGCCCGGAGAGCTGCAGCTGGTATTTTTCCACAGGCCTTTTCTGCAATCTCAGGGCCTAGTTTTTCCCAGTGAGGCCCAGAGTCCGAGAGAGGGTTAACAGGCAGGAAGCTGAAGGCATCACAGACTAATACGGAAGTCAGATTTTTGTTTAACTGACAGGTTTAGCAGGCCTCATCGGTGGGGGAGGGAGCTGGGAAGGGAGGTCTGTAGTTGGAGGCATGTGGCCTGCTAGCAACGCATTTGGCTTTTCTTAGGGTAAGCTTGGGGAGGGTTCCCCCACTTGCCATCTTGACAGAGAGACCCTTTTTTTTTCTTTGAGGACCGCCAGGAGGTGGTGAGAGGTTATAGACTCCCAGCCTTGCAAATGGCTCTGTGGGCCTGCTTTCTCCAACAGGCACTTTGACCATGACTAGGCAAACTTGACCACTCCTCCCCACAGCAGCGGCTCCTCAGCTTTCAGGAACTTGGCTGCCCCTTGCTGATTTGTTGGAGGCCTCCCTTGGGCGCCTGTTTCCCCTCCCCAGCCCCTCAGAGGCCTGCATCTAGCCTTGCCCCTCTTGCTCCTGTCTCCCTGGGGCTTTCCAGCCCTCAGCTCGACTTTCTCCTTTGAGACCCTCTCAAGCTGGCTTGCTCTAGAAAACGGCCTGCTTGCCTCCTTAGAAAAGGACTTCTGTGTGGGGGCAGGTGTGGCTGAGTCCTCCAGCCCACCCCAAAAGGGCTCTTCCCAGTGGCATCCTGGCCTCAGGCTTCGCTGGAGCAGGTCAGGCTGGCTGCACAGGTTTGCCAGGACCGGGGAATCTCGCCAGGGTGTGGGAGAAGTGCGTGCGGGGGCCCCTTTCCCAAGTTTTTCTTCCTGCAAAAGGCCTAGCTTGGCCTGTCTTTTTCTATGCACAGGATGGCTCTTGCTCACCCGAGCCTCACAAAGATAATCGCTCAGGAAGTGTTTCAGCCAATCCGCGGCGGCTTTACACTCCGATTTGCCGGAGCAGCCAATCGGGGATGAGCTTTTATTAGGCGGCCAGATCATCAGCCGAAGTGCCAAACCCTTTTTCTGTGAGAACTAGGAGCCTGTCCTCCATGTTTTATAAGTATTGACATTACACAGTTAACAATGCATCCACAGAGGTAAGCTCGCCTTTTTAACCATCTTTTCCCCCCTCCCTCTGAGCCATGCGACTTGTGGACTAGCAGTGTGATTTCTCTGTAGGCTGGCTGGGCCACACTCACCCCCCCAGAGCACTTAGGCTAACTTGGGACTGTTTAGAGAGATTTTTTTTTCCCTTTCTTGGGTCACATGGCTAAGTAGCCATTAGCCACAGCTTGATTTTACAGGCTGGTGAGGGCCTGGGACACTTTACTCTATCCAGGACATAGAATTTCTGGAATACTTTGAAGCTAGATCCTGGTGTGCCAAAAGAGTAGCTATTATTTTATTTCCCCTTCTTTTTTTTCCCCCCTCTCCCTTCCTCTCCCTCTCTCCCTCTCTGAACAGTCCCCCCCCCCCCACCCCTGCACTATTGTCTGCTCTGTCACATGCCTGCTGGGGGAAGAAAATGGAAGGTAAGCCAGAAGGTCCTCTCCCAGCACTGCTCAGGACTGCGTGTGGCAGATTAGCAGAACAAGCAAGCCTGCTTCTCCAGAGAGGTTCTGGGAAAGGCTGGGCTAAGTTCTGGCAAGAGAGGATGTGTGTTTGTTTGCAACAGAACCCAGGCCTGAGCAAGAGCTGTGCTCAGAGAGCCAGGCTGGCTCCTGGGCCTAGGTGGGTGGTGGCGTGTGGACTCTCCTCTTCCTCCACTGTGTCTCACACTTAACAACGACATTGTTCAGCCTTTTTTTTTCCTGACTTAGCTTTGGTACAGAGTGTTCTTCAAGTCAGCCTACAGCCAGCAAATGGTTCTCAAAGTGTTTTCTAGCCTCTGAGGGAGTTTTGGGAGTAGGGTTGGTGCCTGGGGGGTGGGGTGGGAGTGGGGATGAGGAGAGATTTTGAATAACATCCTGCAGGGAAAAAAAAAACCTGGGAGGACTCTGACTCCTTTAGCTTTTACTCTTGCATGATTTTTCATGGGCTAATGTTTCTTTTATCCTTGTTTTCTTGCCCCTCTTTTTTTTTTAAACCATTATATCATCTTCTGGTCTCTGTTATACAGTGTAGAAGGACATACCTGAGACTCATGACAGCATCTCTAACCCAGTTACTGGGTTGTGTTGGTGGTGGTGGTGGTGGTGGTGGTGCGCGTTTTTAATAATACCATGTAACTGTTTACAAAAAATTTTCCTTTTTGGTCAAGTCCCAAATCTGCCAGCTCGTTCTCTCTTCCTAACTGGAAAAGTGGGACGGTTGCTTGAACGTATGTTGGGTAAGTAAAGCAATCCATCTCCTCTGGCCGTGTAGTAAGAGTTTGGTGAACATTTGGGGTCTGTTGTAATGTGGGGGAGGAGGCTTCTGAAGAGTGTCTTGAGTTTAGGTGATGGCTTAAGTCCACTGTTGTTCCTGCTAATCTGCAGTTAGGACTGCAGGTCTCACTTCCTGTTTACCCTCAGCTGGGGAGGAATTGCTGGGTTCCTTGTGACTTGCAGCTAGACCTGGAATTGAGTCTGGCTCTCCTGAACTCTGGGTAGGTGGCCTGCTTGTGAGGTGTGGACAAAACTGTTTGTTCTTAGGGGTTCCAGAGCCCCCCACATGGGGGTAACGTGCCTGTGTGTGCCTTGTGTTGCCATATGTAATTTACGGTGTTTACATCTAGTACAGAATCCTCTCCACTCCCAAACTAGGTTTGGCTTGGGACTCACCGACCACCTTCCCCCCTACCCCCGGCCTAAGCCTGCTCCCCACTTCTCTGTGCATGCTGGCTTTTCATTCGCCCTAATTCTAAGGGTGCAGTTAGAATCTTAAAGTGACAAAAGTCGCCTTTTCTCTTAGCATGTATCTCCAGGGTCTGCCTGGAAGCTCACAACGTTTATTCCAGCTTTGAGATCCCTCCAGCCTGCACAGAAGTGCGGCCCCAGTGTGCAGTGGTGGTCTCAGAGCAACTTCACAGGCTCACTAATCTTTCCCTTTCAGTGTTCAAGCAACTCACCCTTTGACATCAGTTGGAAAAGGTTCATTTAGTAAAGAGATCCGTACGAAATTATGAACTGGGCAGTCTGTGTGAGGCAGGCCAGCGTCTCTGAAGCAAAAAGATAGATGGGGTGTAATGTTCTCTAACCGGTGCCACTGGCGCACACAAGTTGGGCTACTCTCTTCTTATCTCGTTGCTGTAAATGGAAATTATAACCTGAGGTTCTTGTGGTCTTCCCCCAGAACCAGTGGCTAATCAGAAGCCTCCTGGTTTGCCTCTTTCACTATTTGCATAACTTGTCAGGCTGGAAGGAAACTTGAGGGCAAAGCAATTGTCCTCTGAAAGCTTGCATTAAAATGGCTCCCACAGGTTTGGAAAGCCAGGGTCTGTTTGTGAATGTGAACCCCAGCCAATTTCCTAACCCTGGCTCAAGCTGCCCAATTTTCCTCATGGCCACCACCATGCCTGGGTTGGTAAAAAGTTAATTGCTTTCGAAGCAGCATTCTTTTCCAGTTACTAAAGGGAGAATAAAAAAAAAAATTACTGCATTGCAGTTGGACTCTGTGGGACCTCAGTGCTGGCTCACAGACTAGCCCAATGGGGTTCCTCTGCACTCTTAAACCAATAGATTTTCGGAAAAGGTTAAAGATTGACAATTGCAGTGGCCTGAGTATAGGACTTCTCGAAATTTCTATTTTTTTTTTTTTTGTTGTTCCTTTTAGAAAAAGCAGGTGGCCAAGCTGAAGAGATCCTCCATTCCATCCCTAGGATTCCCCATCCCCCACCTTGCTTCTCCTCATCAAGGTGGAAGGTTCAACACTTGTGCAAATTGCAGAGGGAAAACAGACTGAGGGGCTGCTTTCCCTTCCCTTCTGCCTCCTTGGTCCCCAAAGAGGATTTACAGCTGCAGGGAGCAAATACAGACACTGGAGCTTTTGATCTCTCTCTTTCTCTTCCCCCCTCCTCCCCATCTTTCCTTCTCTGCCCCTCCTTCTCTCTTGCTCTCTCTCTTCCTCTGCCTCCCTCCCTCCCTCCCTTCCTCCCCTCTCTCTCCCCTCCCTTCGCCCCTTTAAGACCTTCCAGGATGGGTACACCATTCTGCTTCGGGAGATGAAGTGGCATTCACGTGGGGGAGGGGAGTAACTGCTTTTATTAGCTCCAGAAAATGGCCAGTGCTGAGTCTTAACTAGGAATTAATTACATATAATCACTCAGTAAACTTTCTTCAGGGTTTCTTCTAATTGTAGAGCCAAGAACATTGCAGAAGTCTAGTGACTTTTATAATCAACGCTCAAAATGATTTGAGTTCGAAAGAAAGCAAGAGGTCCCCTTGGATTATAAATTAGGGGTGAAAACAATAGCTCTCCCCCCCTTTCAGAGAGCCAGTGCATCAGAAAAGGTTGTATGTGGGGGGGTGTCATAGAAGACTGGGTGCTGGTCCCCACAGGCAAGGTATGTTTGGGAAGTCCAATCTAGTCAAATGTGTGATCTCTTTTGTTTCTGTTTGCTTTCTTTCTCCTCCTGGCTCCTCTGGCCGAGCACACGTTCGCTAGCTCCTGGATCTCTTTGCCTTTGGTTGACCCTGAGAAGACACATTCCTTGGGCCCGGCCCCAGGGCTGAGATGTAAAAGGCAGTAGTGGGGTTTAGAAGCCTTCACGGTTTTTCTTCAAATGCAAAAAGCAAGTCAGGAGTCACCCTTGGCTTCAGGTTGCTGGGCTCTGGTTGCCCATCCCCCCCCCTCGGTTCTGTTTTCCTTACAGACAAACAGGGAGGCCCTGCCAGCTCTGCAGCCTGCATGCTGCCAGGCCGGCCCTTCCTACCCGGATCTCCTACCTGCAGACCGGCTCCCAGCCAGCGTCCCGGCCTCGCCCGGCTCAGCCACGGGCATGGTGCCCTCTTTTCTCCCTAGGAGCTGAAAAACTGTCACCTTGAAACTCCCTGCTCCCAGCGTTGGAGGAATCCTGTAGCTCTTAGACCTTAGCAGTCAATGACATTGGCCACCATGACGCTATTATTAATAGTTCGGCCTGTGAAGGGGCCTTTGCAATGCATTGCTACCTCCCAGGCCCCGTGGGGGGAGGTGGACGGAAGCCTCAATTTGTGAGAGTCGTCTTCTGTGGACTAAGGTTCCTCCTTTGTAGACCCGAGGGGTCTGTCATTGGTGATCCCTGTTAGCAGGGGTGGCTGCTGTATTTGGTGGCAATTTTTAGGCTCACCATCGTTCAGAATTTTCAGCTTGGCCTCGGACAGAGGTACAGCTCTGTCGCTCTGCGCCTCCTATGCCTGCTGTTTTACCTGGAGAGAAGGGATGTCGAGCTGTGCTGCTCTGGACTCAGAAGGGCACGAGCTTCCTCCCCTGCAGCCTGCTCTCTAGGACAGATCTGCGTGTGGAGACACCTGTCTGTCTCCACATTATGCCAGGGGGCTGCGTAATTCCTAACCTTCCACCCACCTCAGTGCAGGGCAAGGGGGCCCCAGCACAGTCTCCCGAGGAAGGCTGAGCGCCTGAAAGGGAAGGCTGGCTTTTCCTCAGGAACCTGTGACTTCACTAACTCCTGCCACTGACTGCAGTTTGTTGTTGTTTTTTTTTTTTCCTTTTTTTCTTTTTTTTTTTTTTTTAATTCTTCAAACGTTGGATTGTTGGTGTCCTTTGGTGGAGCGTTTTCTAGTTCTGGTGTTTATGAAGGCAGCTTTGGAACTAACTAGCAGGGCTCCTTAAAACATGAGCTCAGCTATTGAACAAACTGCTACCATTTTAGCTCCAATACAGGAATGAGGCACTGTTGCCAGCCGCCATTTTAAGAATCCTGCATAAATAGCTTAGCTCCGATGACTGCCCGTTTTAGGTGAGTGATTATAGAAAGCGCTTTGCTAACCGTCCCCCCCTCCCCCAATTAAAGAAAATTATTTGCAGATTCAGAGGGGCATGCCTGGTTTTGTTTTGCTTTTGTTCCCCCCCCTCTTTACATTTTGATGCTGACTGTTGTGTCATGGAGGAGGAGGATGCTGTGCCTTGGGTATTAAGTATTTCTTACAGCCTCGACCCTTTTGGTATTTTTTAATGAAAGTAAAACCTGGGAGAAGCGCTTGGGAATGATGCATGATTCCTGAATTGCTCTGTGATCTTCTGACTGGGGCAGCAAGGTCTTCTTGTGCATGCTGGTTATGTGTTCTAGCTGGGTTACAGATTGTTGTAAAAGTCAAAGTATTAAGGGCACTTGGGAGAAGGAGGATCTGCCTATTGTATATCCATCCAGGCTCCCCCCCCACCCCCTGTCAAATAGATAGGCTTTTTCTTCTCTCTCTCTCCTTGGGAAGTGTTGAAGGGGTGAGATGCTTGGGAATTACGGATCAGCCCTGAGACCTCAGAATTAATAATCAGAAGGTTTAAGGCTTCCTGGATGGACAGGAGTCGCGGATGCAACTTTTAATTGCTCCTTTCCTCCTGGTGCATGTAGGTTTAGAAGGAAGACCGGATTTCTTGCTCAGATAATGAGTATGGGGGAGCCTTATTTTTTTTTGGAAAGGGAAAAGGAGATGGAGTTGATTGTGTCTGCAGGTGCTGTATCTTCTTTCGGTAGCAGTTTGTGGATCCACCAGTGAGTGACTTGGGTAAATATGAACCTAAGTGCTGATGGTCGCCTGTATACAGTGTATGCAACTAGTTGATACATTTTTTTTCTCTGTTTGCTTATTGTAACCCTGTTCTTTATGTATCCATTCACCCCATCAGACCTTTGCAAAAATAGAATTGTCAATTTCTAAGCAGGACTTGTTCCTTTGTTGATTGAAATGATCAGCAGGGTTGTTGGGTTCTAGCAGCCGAGGAAGAGGGGGGCTGTGCATGCTAGGACTTTTAACGTGTTAATGGCAAAAGTTCAAAGTATTTTCTCCCGTTGCAGTTTTCTCTCTAAAGATTGTTATTTGGGTACCCGTCCCCCACTTCCACCCCACAATCTCCAAACAGCTCTTAAACTAAATTGCCCAGGATCTGTGGGGGCATTTAGAAAGGTATCAATCTTCTTTTTTCATTAGCTCTTGTGATGTGATCCCCTTAGTGCTTAACATTGAACAAAAAAAAAAAAAAAAAAAAAAAAAAAAGGAAAGATAAGAAACCGAAGATTGTAGGTGAAAGGAAGTCCCTTGCATGTGGCTATTCTAAATGACTAATTTTGTATTTTATTCGAAATGACTAATTTTGTATTTTGGTCTATGCTTTTGTAAATGGAGTGTTTTTGTTTTTCCTTTTAAATTCACAGGCACTGCCATGTCAATTTAATCAAATACAAGTTGTGCACTTGTGCAAGTGTGCATGTGTGTGTGCACGTGCACGCATGTTCTTGCACAGATGGGGGTTGCCTCTGAAGGGAAGGCTTGGTGTTTTGTGAAAAGGATGGTTTTCTTCAGTTGTGCTGGAAATCCTAGGCTCAAAACCGGTGATGCTGTAGCTAATGTCAGGTGACTATGGCGATCACTTGTAATGCTGGGGAAGATAAGCCAGCTTACCCCCCACTTCTGTTTCAGAATTGATTATCCTAAACTCAGCAGCAAACAGCCACTCCGAGAAACTACTTTGCATTTTCTTAGCTTCTCAGCCGCACTCCCGCCTGAAGTATTCAGCCCTTCTGGGCTCTTACAAGCCACATAATTGTTTTCTCCAGTGCAGGCCTCCCGCCTTGATCAATACACCTTTCAATGTTCCCATCATGATAGAAACCCTTCAAGTGGGTTTTGTTGTGGGGTGGGGTGGGGGCTCTCTGTGAGTCGTAATTATTTCTTTCCCCCCTGGTACATTTTAGTTGGAGCACAGACTAGCACTATTCCCACCCCTCAAAATATGGGTGGAATCTGTTTTAAATGCTTCATGCTGGAGAGGGGAGCAGAATTCTAGTTGCTTTGAAAGACCAAGGTTTAAGGTTGTCCTTTTGAAGTTAACCATCTACCCCATCTCTGCTGGCTGCAGGAATCACCCCTCCAGCCGCACCTGGGGCAGATAATTAGCATTCCAGGCAGGGTTTCTGAGTTGGGTTTGCTTTTTTCCCTGGAAGCTGGAGTAGAAACTTCCACTGTCCCCTGTATTGTTTCGCCTTGGTGACGTGCTCAGGTCTGGTTTCTTTGGCGGAGGATCACCTGTGACAACGTGTCAGTATTTCTTTGGTGGTTTTGTCTTTGGTTTTGTCTCTACAGATGCCGACTAAATGTCATTGTTACCAAGATCCATATCACAGTGCTAAGCGTGTTGTGTTAATATTTAAGTTCAAACCTAAACTATCTCCCTCTCTTTTCTCTCCTGGGACTAAAGTCGAGGACTCTCAGCTCTTGTCACGAGCCATCTTTTCTCTTTCTGCCTAGTTCCTGTCTTGAATTCTGCCCTCCCAACACACCTGGAGCTCTCCCAAACACGACTCCATGTTACCGTGAGCTTCCAGGCCTGAGGCCGCCTTTTGGAGCCGTCCTTTGCCTTGTCACTCACAGAGCACAGGACACAGATAGGACGGTCTTCTCTGCTCTCTTCCTGTCTTGCCTTCCAGTCTTCCCAATGGAAAATTCCAGCCACATCAGTTGGTGATGCATCCGTTTCTTCTTACTGAGCCATGATTGCATAGTTTCTCATAGAAGTGGCATCCGGAAATGCCTGGAACGTTCTAGCACACCTATAAGAGCAGATCTGCATTTCCTTCAGTTTGGCTTTTGAAGTATTAGGGGCTTGGAGGGGGGAGAGGTTAGAGATGACGGGACCTGCTCTTGTCTAACCTGTGTTCCAGCAGAGAAGAGAGGGTTCTGGATGACAGACCCTCCTAGCTAAGGGGGCTGCCTCCTTCCTTTCTTATCCCAGCTCTCCACTCAGCCTGTGTCTTTTAAATAATCCTTCCTCATTCCTCTGTCTGTGCTGGAGTGTAATTAGCCACAGTTCAGAAGGAAGCCATGCCTGCTGGGGTTCAGGCTGCCTGGAGACCCCGGGGTCCTGATTCCTGGGATAAAGGCTGGTTGAGTTTGGCCATGTTTTTCTACCTTGTAATTTAACCAGTATGTCTGTTTTCATGTCCCTGCCTCATCGGAGAGCTATTAGGTTCAGGATGGGGAGGCCATGAGTTAGGGATTCTGGGTACCCAGGCTCTAACCTGCCTGCGTGGCACCCTGGTGTCAGCAATGAGAGACTTGCTAATTTGAAGGCCGGGTTCTTTAGGCTAGAAGTGGGTAGGTTGTATTGGAGTTCATAAACTAAAAACCGTGTGCCCCCTCTCATCTTCTAATGAATGGCATGACAATTGAAATATTAATTTGGCTTTTTCAAAAAGTATTTTTAGCATTCTAGTGTTCTAAAGAAGTCCGTTCATCATCTTCACACTTGGTTGAAATCAGGTGTGCTCCCCCCACCACACAACGAGGGACTGGAGGGAAAGCGGGTTTGCTCTCTGGCTCCCCAGCAGCTGCCCCCACAGGGGCCGTCAGCAGCCTCCCTAAACAGACCTAATTTGTTCTATTTCAGCTTGGCTGAGGAGGAAATAAAAACTGAACAGGAGGTGGAAGAGGGAATGGACATTTCCACTCGCTCCAAAGGTGAGTGAAAATCTCAGATTATCTGCTCAGTTCTCGAGGATTTCTTTTGTTGTTGTGGAGGGGTGAAATGTGGTTCTCCGAGCTGCTGGGCGTGACACCCGTCGCGCTGTAGGGTCCTTTGATGGATGAACCTAATTTCTGGAGACATCGTTCAGTCTTTCCTCCCTGCTGTTCCTGTGTAGGTGCACTGGCTTGTTTGGAGTTGCCCTGTGGTAAATTTGGGGTGTGTGTCTGGGCCAGGGTGCCTGCGTGCCTCTCCCTAGAGCGATTCTAACAGGCATCAAGAGTCTAAATGGTATGTTGCCTGCAGAAGCCACTGGGGTCTGCAGCTGTGGCAGACTTCGTGATTTTAACAGCAGGCCTCTCTCTGGGCAATCTCCGGAGTGGGATGGCGCTGGCCGGCTTCATTGGAAAATGGTGGTCTTGGTTAGCCGTAGCAAGGGAGTGAGGACGCCAGGGCCTGCACTCAGAGCAAACTGTGGTGTCTGCTCTGCTGTTTACTCTGTTTGCTGGGAGCCTGCGGTGGACAGGGTCTGCCTTGCTGCTCAGTGGGAGAGTTTGTGGGGCACCCTAAAGGGAGCATTTGTTTGCGCTCTGGGTGCTCACTGGAGTACTGTTTGTTGGAATAGCCCAACCACTGCATTGTTTTGTTCCTCTGTGCTGCAGCTCACTGCTCTCTCTGGGAGGTGGGAGGGGCTGCAGGGCGGGTTGGCAGGAAGGGTTGGTGCAGATCCTTCCAGGAGGAGACTCTCATCTGGCCAGGATGTCATAAAACGTGACTTCCTAAAGGCACCTGGAAAAAAAGAACATTTCAGGGCTGCCAACCCCCCCACCAAAAAAAAAAAAAAACCAGACAGCCTTATTATTTGGGTCGAGCTAAGGGTCAGGTGGTAACCAAGAGCTGCCTGGGGATCAGGGAGAAGGAGGCAGGCTCACTGCCCTGTCCCTTGCCTCCATTGTCCCAGAATGTGCAGGACATCTGAATTTCATTACTCCTGGTGGCAAGGAGCCCAGAGAGCTGGAGCAGGGGGTCCTTCTACCAGAGCCTTTGGATGCAGTTGACCATGACTGAGGAAGCCCGTTCCTTGGAGCCCCGCTGTTGGGGATTGGCCGATGAGGCAGGTGACAGAGTAGAGAGGATGAGGAGCCATCTAGAGAGGGGCCAGGTGGTGTTGGGTTTCATCTTTGTCTTGTGTCCCTCCCTTTTCTTTTTAGAGTCAGGGTCTCACTATGTAAGCCCTGACTGGCCTAGAATGTGCTCTGTCGACCCTGTTGGCTCTGAACTCACAGAAATCCACCTGCCTCTGCCTTCTGGGTGCTGGGGTTAAAGGTGTGCACTGTCACTCATGCCTGGCTCCTTTTATTATCTGTAAGCCCAGGTATGGAGCTACTTTACATCTCACGCTTCTCCTGCCTAGGGCTGTCTATGACACTGGTGTGTTTGGAGCTTGTGGGACATTATGGACCTTCTTGTGCCGAGCCTGTCCAGTCCCCTTCTGAGGCGGGAGGTGTAACCCTGCGGGTTATGAGATTGAGTCTCTAATGGGTGGTAAGTCGGTAGTGTGGGCTGTGTTGAGGCTGTCTCTTTCATGGACTCCTTGGTAGGCAGAGTAAAACCTCCTCTAGAAGAAGGTCCACAGTCGTGGCCCCCCAACTTGGCAGAGTCCACCAGGGGCCTGCCGTGCCCACTGTGGAGACATTTTCTGTCATTATACAATAAGAGGTCCCTAGTTCATAACTAAATGCTTTTCCCAGGGCAGTGAGGACCATTCCTAAAAAGCACCTAAAGGGCTGAGAAGATGGCTCAGCTGGTAAAGTGCTCGCTGAAGGTCTGAGTCAATCTCTAGCACTCATGTAAAAATCCTGTCTCAATGTGAGACCCTCTCCTGAGGAGTAACACCTGAAGTTGACCTCTGACCTCCATGCCTGCGCACACGTGTGCACAGGCACACGCCCTCATTCGTGCTTATCTTCCCAGAGCTTGTGATCCCTCCACCGACCTCCTAACACCCTTACTGTCTGAAGTCACCGTGACCCGCCCCTTTTGCCTCCTTTGCTCCTGCAGCACCCGTTCCCAACTTTCCCGACTTCGCTCCCTGTGTCTTTCTGTTTGTCCTGGGAGTTTGTGTCTCTGTCTGTCTGGAACATGTTGCCCTGGGTCCTGGTAGCCTGCTTCTTATCACACAGATTCTTCTCAGATGTTTGCCAGAAAGCTTTTGGTGGCTGCTGGTTCTGAAGAAGTCAACTACCATTTTGAGTTCTGTTTTTAAAATAAGTACATTTTAAGATTTTTCAAAAGAAAACTCATGGAGGTAGCACAGCTCCCACCCGACTTTACCCGTCTTCCCCATATCTAGATATTCTGAATTCATCCTCTAAAGCCCACACTGCGTTCAGAGTTCCTCAGCTGTCCTGGGAAAGCCCCGTTTCTATTCCAGAATGCGACTGTGCCACTACATGGTATCGTCTCCTTAGTAACCGTTTCTCAGACCTTTATTTTTGATGACCTTGACATTTTCCAAATTGTACTCCTAAAAGAATATTTTTTTTTTTTTTTTTTTTTTTTTTGGACAGAGACTCATGTAGCTCACACTGGCCTTAAACTTGCTGTGCAGTCCAGGGTGATAAGTGCAGGGGTTACAGGCGTGTGCCACCATGTGAGGTTTATGTAGTGTTGGGAGTGGAGCCTGGGACTTGCTAATGCTGAGCCACACCCTTGGTCCCCACACTGCAGTCTTTGGAAGGAAATTACTGAGCTACATCCCAGGAGCAGGAGATTATGTCCCTCGTCCATCTCCATGAGCACAGTGACTATATTAAAGCTCTGTACAACAGAGATACTGTTCCCCTATGTCACTGATCTCTTTTTAAAAGAAGATTTATTTTTTTAAAAAAATTATGTGCATTGGTGTTTGCGTGCATGTATGCCTGTGTACCTTGTGCATCCCTGGTACCTGCAGGGGCCAGAAGAGGGAATTGGATCCCCTGGAACTGGAGTTATATATATAGGTGGTTGTGAGCCATGTGGGTGCTAGGAATTAAACCCAGGGCCTCTGGAAGAACCAATGCTCTTAACTTCTGAGCTGTGTCTCTCCTATGTGTTTCTTTGTTCCTTGATATTATCATGGACCCAGTGATCAGTTTTGTACTCTTGGGGTCATGCACTGCTACTTGGTACACATTGCTTCTGTGGATGGCCTGGAGTGCTTTGTGTTGGCTGTGGGGATCCTTAGGACAGCCCCTATCATCATGGGCTCTTTTTATGACTTTATGTTTGTGTTCTGCTTCAGGCCCTTCCTGGGTCAGTAGTATTAGAAACCAGGATCTAGCTGTGCTGGGATGCTCCTCCACACCAGGGTACGTGCTCTCGGGTTCTCTGAGCTAACTGAGAAACAGATGCATGGGCGTTACTACCTCTCTGTCTGGCGCATTTGTGCCCACGCTTTTCTGTGTCCATGGCGGTTAGATACAAGTTCATGGGTCTGTCTCCAATAACATGTATTTATTTTGAATACTTGTGTGTATATGTACATCCACATACATGTACTGCTATACACATGTGGAGGTAGGGCAGAGACAGCTTGCTGGAGTTGTGTAGGACTCTGGGTCCAAACTCAGAGCCCCAGTTTTGACAGCAAGTGACGACCCACTGAGCTAACTCACCAGCCCCCAGCTCCTTTCTGTGAGCGTCTGGACCACTCTGGCCTTCTATAGCTCTTCCATTCCGGCAATGAGAAAGCTGGCTCCCCTGCTTGCCTTTCGTGTACTGTTTTGGAGTATTTTTAGCCTGATTTTCAGTTTAGAGAGGGCTGTTAAGTGTGCACTCAGTAGACCATGATCCACTCAAGGTGAAGGGGGACGAAGAGATGGCTCAATGGTTAAGGCTGTGGTAGCTCTTCTTCCAGAGGACCTGAGTTTGGTTCCCAGCACCCACTGTTCACCACTGCCAATAACGTCAGCTGCTGGGGATCCAGCATGCTTCTGGTGGGGCGCACACATGTGGCATACGCACGCTCAGATACACACACGTAGGTTTAAAGAAAAATAACAACACTTGTAGCTGTCTAGGAGTTTTCTCCATCATTCTTCCCATTGTGTTCTTGTGCTAGTCTGCTTGCTGTCCTCCAAGAGCACGCGCAGGACTTTTCCCTAGGTCACCGACCTCCAAGTGTGACCCACCCCCAATCTGAGAGCAAGGGGGGGTGCGGCTTTTTATTTTTTTTTGTTTTTGTGTATGGTGTGTGTGCGCGCGTGCGTGTGGCTTCCTGAGGCCAGAGGTAAGCCTTGTTTATCCCCCTCTTGCTTTCCATCTCATGTATGTGAGACACGGACTGACTGAACCTGGAGCTGGCCGTTTGGCCATCGGGCCCCTGGTGTCTGCCTGTCTCCATTCTCGCCCATGCTCTGGGCTTATCCTCTCACACTCCTGCCTCTGGCTTTTTACATGGTGCTTTTTTTTTTTTTTTTTTTTTTTTTGTCCAGGTTGCTAAGCTTTTGCAGGGGGCACTTTATCCTGGAGCTTGTTTTATTTTTTTTGAGGTGGGGGGTCTCACAGATCCGAGGTTGACTTGTCAAGCAAGTGAGGGTGACCTTGAACTTCTGATCCTTCCTGCCTCTACCTCCCAAGTGCTAGGATTGCAAGGATCCTACCCCTGTGCCCATGCTCTCTTGTACTGTTCGAGATGTCAGCTGTGTCCCCAGCACGCGCAGGGAGCCAGCTTCCCTGAGTCCAGTTTGCCCCTGCTAGAATCTAGTTCGATTTTATCACTCAGTTTTCTCTAAACGGCACTGGAAAGTTCAGATGCACTTTGCTCACACAGTGCTCAGAATGGTGTGCGACCATGAAAGTGTTCCCAAGTGTCATCCCTGATTAGATAGACTAGCAGAGATGGGGAGTTCTTTCTGGCTGTGTTTGCTCTTGCCCCTCGTAAGAGGCTGTGGATGGAGATAGGTGTCCAGTCAGCTTGGTAAACTTTTATGTATGGCTGCACAGGGCCTACTGGAAACTAGGAAGTGTGTGTGTGTGTGTGTGTGCGTGCGTGCACACGCACGACTGTGTGCGTGAGTTTGCACACCTGTGTGTTCCTCCATTGCACAGTGGCTCAGCCTGCTGGCCTGTTGGACTTTGTGCTGTTGAAAGTGATTAGAGGCCCTGGCTTTGCTGAGAATCTGAGGGGAGAACCCCTCCTCGTTTCTAAAGGACTTTCAGTCTTTTGGTGGCTGTCCTTGTGGGGAAGAACCTGCTCTGGCTACTGCTGTTTTTAGGACATCTTTCTCTCAGAATATTTATTTGAAGTTTTATATGTATTTCCGTGTTTGGTATGTGCAAGTGAATGTGGATGCCTGGGGGGGCCAGCTGAGGGTTCCAGATCTCTGGCTCTTGAAGTTGGAAGCAGTTGTGAGCTGCTGGATGTGGGTGCTGGGAATTGAACTCAGGTTCCCTGCAAGAGTGGTATGTGCTCTGGGTTGCTACGATTTTTTTTTTTTTTTTAAATCAAGACAGGATTTCATTCAGTAGCCCAGGATGGCCTTGAACTCAGATCTGCTTGCCTCTGCTTCTGGAGTGCTGGGATAAAAAGCATACACCACTAAGTCTGGCTTATTATTATGATTGTTGTTATTATTATTTTAAGACAAGCTTCACAGATCAGGCAGGTCTTGAGCCACTTGACGAGTGCTGGGATTAAAGGTGTGTGTGCTTTAAGAAAGAGTTTCACTGTAACCCACAATGACCTTGAATTCATTGTGTGTCGAAGGCTGGCCTTGAACTCTGGATGTCCCTGACTTCTGTCCCCAAGTGCTGGGATTACGAGGGCGCACGACTGCACCCTGCCAGGGCACTCTTCTGACACAGTCACCCGAGTGTTGTTCATATTTCACAGCCCGAGCTTTGATCCCAGGGCACCGAGGTTCACAGAGTTGAAGTCTGTGCGGCCAGGATGTGACGTGTGTGATGTGTTGGCACACGGCTTATCCCTCTTTCACCCTATTTATCTCCACGGTTCCCAGTGTGGTGATCCAGGCTGTGAACACGGATTGTCCCTTTAGACCCTCTTTCTTGTGGTTCTCGGTGTTTAGTGCTTCAGTCCCCAAAAGACAGAATCCTGTCCAAAAAAAAAAAAAAAAAAAAAAAAAAAAACCAGAAGTAATTAATTAACCTGGAGAGGGGGAGGAGGAAGAGAGACGCATGTGTGTGCCAACCGCTGAGCGTGTCTCCTGTCTGGTTGCTCTTTTTCTGTTATGAACAGTACAAGCCTGTCTGGACCATTTGGGCAGGAGCAGTAGGGTCTGGCAGGAAAGGGATCAGTTGTCTCATGGTGGTGACAGGAAAGGCTGTCAACTGGGCGTGGATGCCTCACCGACCTCAGGAACAGTAGGGCACATATGGGCCATGTATCTGTGGCTGCCCTTTGGCTGCTGTCTAGACACTTGGACCCACCCTGGCTGTCTCCACAAGGAAAAGAACATTCCTCAGGAGATGAGGTGGGGCATCTGGAGAAGCTCAGGACGTTCTTGTGGGGGCAGGGGGCGGACTCCAGCTGGCTCTGGGGTCTCAGAGATGGACAGTGATTGGTGGAGAGGCTAGGGCTAGAGCACTACCCCTCAGCCGCCTCTCTAGCCCCCAGTTGGAATGTTGTTTTGATGCATTTATTCTGGTGTGGGTGTCTTTGTGCCACAGGATATGTATGGAAGCCAGAAGACAGCATGTGAGACCTGGTTCTTCAACTTTGTGGGCCCTAGGATCGAACTCAGGTCCTCAGGCTCGACAGCCAGCACCTTCTGAGCCATTTTCCCCAGTTCAAGAACTTAATATATAGCATAGGTTTTCCTCAAACCAGATGAAATCTTACTGCCTCAGATTCCCAAGTGTTAAGGTTTTGTTTTGTTTCTTTTTTTGAACTGAGTTGATTTTCTGTTGCCTAGGCTAGTCTTGAACTGTGAGCCTAAGGGAGTAGCTGGGATAGCAGGCCATATGTCAATCCACTTAGCTTGGAATTCTTGTTGTTGTTGTTTTGTTTTGTTTTTTTGAGACAGGGTTTCTCTGTGTAACAATCTTTGCTGTCCTGGAACTTGCTCTGTAGTCCAGTCTAGCCTCGTGGCCTCAAACTTACAGATGTAGGCAGGGATCCTCCTGACTGTCTCCAGAGTGCGTAGATTAAAGACAAACACCTGCCCCCACCCCCGTGTGTATTTATTTATTGAATGTGTACACATGTTCCATTTTGTGTGCGTGTGTGTAGGTCAGAGGACAACTTTTGGAAGTTGGTTTTTCGGTTTTTCTCTTTATTCATTGTGTGGGTCCTGAGGAAGGTTTGGTGGTGTGTGTGTGTCTGTGTGTGTGTGTGTGTGTGTGTGTGTGTGTGAAGGCACCCACCAAGCCGTCTTACCGGAGCTAGTTCAGACTTCTCAGGTTCCATTCAGATACTCCGTCCGTGGGGCCTTTAGGCTCTCTGGATTCTATCAGCTGCTCTTCCCGTGTAATCACTTATTATTAATAGGCTAGTTCCCGAGTCTATTGCTTCCTTTATATCATCCCTGGCATTTTCCAGAGCTCTCACTTCTCAGGAGACAAAGCCTTCCTGCTTTCAAGATGTCAGGGTGACATTTGTGTCCGAGGGTGACAATTTGCTGAAAGCTATTCAGGCATAAATCACAAGCACCATCCAGCTTCCAGGAGCCTTGGCACAGTGAAGGGTTCGTGAGTTCTTACCCGTGTCTGCACACAGTATCCACACACAGTATCGGCACAGCGCCTCATGGGTTTCCATCTTGCTGCTCTGATCTGTGCTTTCCCATTTCACAGTCTTGGAAACTGAGACTCATGATGATGAATGAAGTGGCCAAGTAGGACGCAGGGGCCTAGTTTTGTCTTTTGCTTTAAACCCCCAAATCAAACCCTTTCAGGGCCAGCAGATATACCTGTGGTGGCTGCCATCATGAGGGAAATAGAGGGGGGTTACTGGATGGGGTAGGGGTGTTCTACTTACTGCTCAGGGCCAGGAATTGGGCTCACTTGTGATGCCTGCTGGGATCGCCCCACCCTTCTCTTGCAACAGCAGCTCAACTGCAGACCAGTTTCTCAAGGATGTCGCATAAACCCGTAAACTCCTATCAAGGGGACAGAAATGGTCCATGGCTGTCATCTTGCATTCTCTGTGCAAGAATGGTCACAGTGTACTTCCTTGCAGGAGTTTGGCCATAACTGTGTGAGTCAGACAAGGCCCGGCCTCATAGGCCGGAGACTGGAAGTCTGAAAAGCAGTCTGGTTCACTTCCCCACACGGAGGCTCCCCGATCAGGCCGCTTGCATCTCGATCCTGCTGCGTGTACATTTTGTGGGCATAATGGCGGTGTGCATCAGTGCTGTGTCTGCCTTGTGTCACCAGCACGAGGGGACCCCTCGGAAACCAGGCACAGATGTAGCGGAAGTCCAACATACTAAAATCCCAAACGGTGTCGTTCTTACTGAGACTTTCTTGGTCTGAATGTGTTTACAGAGCCAGGATGCTGGAGGATCTACAATTAGAGCAATTTGCTAACTAGCCCCAGACCTTAATTAGCACAGGATCCTCTGTCTCTCTGTTGTATGTAAATTGAGACCTTCACAAAGAGATTGATTGTGAGCACGGTGAGGTGAGGGACCCTCTGTCATTTTTCAAGAGATCTCTAAGAAAACAGAACCATCAATACTTTGAAACCATGGCTGCAGAAGCTCCCGGATGTTTTCTTTCAAGAGATGTTAGTAGTTTGAACTGTCCTGACTCTGACATTCCTGAGATCCCAGGAAGTGCCAGCCTGCTGTGTGTAGGGACAAGTGTGCTTGAATGAGAGAACTCTCATATTGTTCCTCTCTGTAATAAGGTCTAAAATATCTCAGAATGCCAAAGCCTTTTGATCACGACTTTCAGACTAGAAATTACGTGCCTTCTCTTGGCAGGTGTTACCTGCTGCGCATCTGTCCTGGGCGTGCCAATGGATTTTCCCTTGTGTGCGTATGTGCATATTCCTGTTCCCATACATAGTCATATGGGTGTGTACACACGTGTATGTATGTGTGGAGGTGAACATTAGATATCTCAGTCATTCTTTTTTTTTTTTTTCATTTTATTTTTTTGTTTTCTTGAGACAGGGTTTCTCTGTGTAGCCCTGACTGTCCTGGAACTCTGTAGACCAGGCTGACCTGGAACTCACAGAGATCCTTCTGCCTCTGCCTCCTGAGTGCTGGCATTAAAGGCGCGCACCACTGCCCAGCTCGTTCTCAAATTCTTGTCTAAATTTGAAATTCACTCATGTATCCCTGGCATAGCACAATGGTCTTCAGACAGTGTTCTTAGTTTTTTTTTTGTTATTTTATTTTATTTTATTTTTGAGGCTCTCTTGACACACAACCCCATCTGGCCTAGAACTAGAACTCTACCTCAGCCTCCTGCCTTGATGCTGCTGGGGTTACCAATGCGAGCCACCGCCCCTGGGAGTTGGCTCCTGTTCCGATGGACTGAGAGCCAGCAAATGATAATGGGTGTGAAATTTTCAGTACTCAGAGATATTCGGCTCTTGGAGCCTTGTCTGCCCTTGCTTTGGCTTCCGAGAAAGTAGATTTTGTTTTTAATTTTTTTTTTTAAGTTACATTTTATGTGTTTGAAATTTGGGGCTGAGTCCTACCTGGGCTGGTCTCAGATTTGTGGACTCATAGCGGAAGCACTTTGTATGCAGAATGAACTCTGGACATGGGATCCTACTGTGTTAAGCCTCTGAGTACCTGGGATTGTTCTACCAGGCTGGGCAAGAGAGCATGAGGTATTTGGGGGTTAAGGTGGTAGTGGTGATACTGGGCCCTTCTGCATGCTAGGCAAACACTCTTTTTTTTTTTTTTTTTTTTTTTTTTTTTTTTTTTTTTTTCGAGACAGGGTTTCTCTGCAGCTTTTTTAGAGCCTGTCCTGGAACTAGCTCTTGTAGACCAGGCTGGCCTCGAACTCACAGAGATCCGCCTGCCTCTGCCTCCCGAGTGCTGGGATTAAAGGCGTGCGCCACCACCGCCCGGCTTAGGCAAACACTCTTATTACATTACCAATCTAGCTTGTGTAATTTTCTTGTCCCCACCTCCCAAGTGGCTGAAATATACAGGCCAACCCAGCCGGCCAGACCTCTGTTGTCTGTGAATGTCTGTCTTACTTCGTTAATTTCTTTGTTGATGGACATTACGTAATATCTGCTTCTTCAGATGCTGCCTTGAGCATCCTGTATGGAGAGTGTGCGTGTTCTTCTTTCTGGGTGCAGAACCTGAAAGTGGGGTTGTGGGATATTGGCTGGTAACTGTGTTTAACCCAGGGCCTGGTGCGTACTGACAAGTGCTCCCTGCCACACCCTCCCTGTTTGCCTTTATTGTGCAGTCCTGACACCGGCAGACTCTGGCCCCGTCCTTCCTGCTAGGTCATTGCTCTCCCTCTCCCTTCTCCGCTTCCTTAGCAGTTGACCTTTCAAATCTCCTTGAGCCATTTTTGGTTCTAGGACCTTTGTACATATCGGACTTTTTCCTTTCCAGACTTTTTTTTTTTTTTTAAGTTACATTTTATTTATTCTGTGTGTGAAACACCAGGCAGCTGACTTGTGGAAGTTAGTAGGTTCTCGCCTTCCACCGTATGGATCATCGGGATCACGGGGCTTGAACTCAGGCTGGTGAGGCTTGGTGGCAAGTGCCTTTATCTGCAGCGTCTCCCCGGCCCCCTCAAGGCTAAGGCTCAGTGGAGACTGAATCCTGCCTTTTGTTGTCTACCTCTGTGCCTGCCCCCATCCGTACAGAATAGGCAGGCAGAATGAACTGGACTTTGTCTAATGGCTGGAACGTCTGCCCTAGATCATGAAGCCAAAGCAGCCTTTCTACTGGAGAGATTGCCTTCTTTTCTAGCAAAATCTAGTGCCTGCGAGTAATTACTCGGCTCGGATATCTGTGCCTGAAACACTTGGTCTCTCTGCTTGCCTCTTCTCTCTTGTTTTTTTTTTTTTCCTCCCCAGAAATCACTGGTGTTGTCTCCAAAACAAAATCCAGTCTCTCTCTCTCCCTTAAGACAAGGCTCTGGAGCAGGGATTTAAGGCCTGCAGTGCCCAATACACTCGTCCCTCCTGTGTCCTCCCTGACTGCTACGAGGACCCCTTACCAGCAGGGACCTCTCCTGCTCCTCCTTGTAACTCTTCCATGTTGCTCTCTGAGGACTGCCTTCCCCTTCCCTCACTTGTGTCTCCAGATACCAGGTTGTGTGTTGTGTCGTGTGTGGGTCATGCGCCCCCCCCCCCCCCCCCCCCCCCCCCCCCCCCCCCCCCCCCCCCCCCCCCCCCCCCCCCCCCCCGCCAGTTCCCCAGCCTTTTGTTTACACCTATACCTGTCTTTTGGTTTGCAAGAGACGTAGCTTTAATGACTGAACAGATGTTAAACTCTGTGTCCTAGGTTCAGTTCCCAGCACTGTAAAACTTAACTTCCCTATAACCCCCTCCCCCAAACATAAACAAAATCCAAATGAGCTAGCAGGCTCCTATAGGCTCCAAAGTCAAAACTGCCCTTGAATGATCCCTAAATTACCTACCAAAGAAATCAGCTTTGATCAGAATTTATGTGTTTTAGAGAACTGATGTTATCCAAGCCAGATGAATGGAATGAGAAAAGGCAGTCCAAATCCACATTCCCCGGCCTCAGCGCTCACTGTGCCATGGAGTCCCTCAGGCACATGGGAGGAATGGGTACTTTCTCAAGTGTCCTGTCTGCCTGTGGCAGCTACTGATTACGTGTGACTGTTGGGATTTGCTTGAGGAGAATCATTTTTCTTTTCTCAGTAGCTCAAGCTGCAGCTCAAGCCCCATGCCTTGTGCTCACGGGCTAAATACGGACTTTAGTGATGGACAGCAAGGTGCAGACAGGAGGCGGGCATCCACTGTCACTGTGGAAGGCTACATTACCGTGCTGTGGCCTCCAGGGATTAACAGACTTGTGAGCTCTGTGCTGGGTGTACAGGTGGAGACCTGGTCAGGGATGGCAGGGAATGGAGGAAGCTTCCGGTCAGTTTCTCTTGTGCTTATTTGGAGTGTCCTTTCCTCTTGACTTTCCAAGTTGGCAGGGCTTGGTTTACTGAGATCTTAAACATAGTTCCCAACCGTGGGTGGCCTGGATTGAGTAGACTATTTCTGGCTCAGTAACAGGGGCCTCCCCTCCTATGGCCTGGCCTTTCCCTTCTGGACCTTGGGTCCCTCTCAGCAGCTCTCAGTCCTCTGGGCTTCATATGACCCTGCCTGCTAGTTACCCACCCACAGATCCTTAATCCTTGCTGCAGTTTGGGGATTGTCAGCCAGAATGGCATAGGACTAACCTTATCATTATGAAGGCCAAGGCAGCAGGATCATGAGTTCAAAACAAGGCTGGGCTGCTCAGTGGTGTGGCACACACCTATAATTCCAGCACTTGGGAAGCAGAGGCAGGCGGATCTCTGTGAGTTCAAGGCCAGCCTGATCTACAGAGTGAGTTCCAGGACAGACTCCATAGCCACTGGGAAACCCTGTCTCGAAAAACCAGAAAAACCAAAAAAGGGGTGGGTTGGGGGGTTATGATGGAACACCTGCCTTTATTTAAAAACAATTCTTTTTCAAAAGCCAGGCCTTTTATTGGGAGGCAGAGGCAGGTAGATTTTTATGAGTTTGAGGCAATCCTGACCTATACATATAGTAAGCGCCAGGCCAGCCAGAACTATGCCATGAGACTCTGTCTCAAAAATAAACAAAACATTTTTTTTTCAAGATTGAAATTTACACTTTAAAATTACGTGTGGGGTGCATGTGTCTGCCTGTGGGTATGTACAAATGAATGCAGGTACCCGTGGAAGTCAGAGGAGCTGGAGATACAAATGGTTATGAGTTGCTGTGTGAGTGCTGGGAATCGAACCCAAGGCCTCTGAAAGAGCAGTCAGCGTCTATCCACTAACCTATCTCTTCAGCCCTTTATCTCAGAGTTTCTTAACCCTGTCTTGTGATTGCTTCTGGTCAGACATACATCTTGGGGGCACCCATCAATCAGGCTATGTGCCCCACACTGGGCCTGGCGTGCAGGGCAGCCACACCGAGACTGAGCTCGTGAGACAGATGGGTTAGTGCCTGACGAGTCCCAGGAATGACTGTCATGGAGCATAAACACCCCCACAACACGGGGAATGTGATGAGGAGCCAGCAGGCTGGGGTGTCAGGGAACGCCCTTGGAGGTGACATTCGAGCCACAGGCTAGAGTTAGCTACTGTGGAGAAGATTGGGTACAGAACATTCTAGGTGGAGGGAGGAGCCAGCTGAGTGCCAAGGAAATATGGCTAAGTGACAGGGAATAAGGAGGTCAGGGACGACTGGGGTTAATGGGATTGGATGAGCAGAATTAAGCTTTATGGCATGGGGTAGGAATGATCTTTCATTCCATAGCCCAGGATGGCCTAGAATTTCCTGTAGCCCAGGATGGCCTTAAGTTGATGAAGATCTCCTGACCTAGTCTCCTGAGCGTTGGAATCACAGGTGGGAGCCATGCCGGCTTTAGGTTTGACATTCTGAATGAATAATCAGAAGCCTGAGGTCTCTGCAAGAGCCTCTGAATGTGCAAGAGCGCATGTCCAGGGGAGCACTGGCTGACACAGTGAGGGAGGAGTGCACATCAGGGGAGCACTGGCTGACACAGTGAGGGAGGAGTGCACATCCAGGGGAGCACTGGCAAACAGTGAGGGAGGAGCGCACATCCAGGGGAGCACTGGCTGACACAGTGAGGGAGGAGCACACATCAGGGGAGCACTGGCTAACACAGTGAGGGAGGAGCGCACATCCAGGGGAGCACTGGCTGACACAGTATGGGGTATAAGAGAGTTTCAAGCCTGCTAGGAAATCAGTCAAGTGCTGAGCCTGGAGGGGTTTGGAGCCTGGTTCTGTGGTACTGTGCCAGCCAGAGAGGTTTTACCAGTCAGGTAGGCTGTGACAAGCCGTGGTGGGGCACAGCAAGTTTTGGGGAACCTGGTTTGAGATTTCTGAGTCCTTTCCTTGGCTCATAAGTACTGCCATTGGTAGTTCTCTGTGCATTTGCTTAATGTGTCCACGTCACACACCTAGACCCTAGCAATTCACTGGAGCTTAGAGAGAGCAACCCGTCCCTTGGATTCAAAGCTCTACCAGGTGGCAGAGCCTGCCCCGCCCCCCCCCCCCCCCCGCAGTGTGCCATGTGCTGTGGCAGTGTTGACGTGTGGGCCAAGCACGGCTGCTGGTCATCAGAACCTACCCACATACCAGACATACCGTACACACAACGCACCACACACCACCATATGCACACAGCACACATGTACACACACATACCACCACATGCATACACACACCCACACACACCCTCACACACACTCCACAAACAGCCAAGTGTGCAAACACAATTAGACAAGCCGAATCCCATTTTCTGGTTTAAGTGTTCCTCCAGGCCGTAACCTCAGGGCTCCTGTGGCCCCTGTATTGCACTCCCCTTAGTTCCTGACCTTTCCAGTAGGATTTCCTACCGCCCTCACCCACAGGATTCCTGCAGTCTATTGTCTGGCTGCCCCTCCCCGTTGCTTCCTGTGTTTGGCTGCTCCAAGCCACGCTGCAGGCAGGGCAGGCCTCACACCCTGAGAGCTCTAGGGAAGGCCAGCATCCCTCTCACCAGGGTTATCCTGGCAACTTGACTCATCTCAAGTCACCTTGCACAGAGAAGAGGAAGGCAAGCTGCCTGGAAGGCCTTTCCCTTCCCCCTTGTTTTCTGGCATTTTCTTTGTCATCTGTAGGGTGACTTTTGAAGGCTGAACCCTCTGTGCTTTGGGGAACAGGGCCTGGTTCCCAGAAGCCCTGCTTTCTCTATCTGCCCCCTTTTCTGGGGTAACTTTATTTCCCCTTTTTACTCCCAGTCCACTTCTCAGCTTCAGCCTCTGCGACACAGAGGTTGTCTTTTGTGTCTGACTGGCACTCCGTTGCTGCAGTCCTCCCACTGCAGCCCGCGAGCCATAGGCGAGCCCGCAGGGGTGCTGTGCGGTGGGGCGGGGTGTGTGAGGGGGATGGGGATGAATGTGCAGCTGGGTGCTTGTTCCAGAGCCAGCAGTGTTGGGAGGGCCAAAGGAAGGACCTGAACAAGGCGCTCATGCTGGAGGCAGCCTCAGGACTAGGAGGCTGTGGTGGGGATGCCAGGCCCACTCTTCCTCTTCTACTGTTGGAAGGAGCTTGACATTTTCCAGCCAGGAAAGCACCAGGGTCCTGCAGCAGCTGAGGATGAGGAAGGCCCAGGCCACAGTCACTGTTCGGGAAGTTGAAGGCTAAACACAATCATCTGTCGGCCTCTTTTCTTGGATGGTAGCAATTTCTGTCCTGCTCAGTCTTTTTGGTGGTTTGCCTTTTCCATATTGATTTGGTGCCTAGAGAGGGTGGAGGCCACTGTAGTCATTTATCTGCTAGCTTCTCCTGTGACCGAAGGAGCCTCACGGCTAGAGGGAAATGGAGACACCTAATAAAAAAATATTAAGAGCATGTTCAAAATGCAAGCCACCCCCCTTCTCCCACAGCCACCCTGTCCTCAGAACCGTAGCGATAGCGTGTATTTATTCCCGTCTACCATAATAAATGGCTCTTGGGTGCAGCGCGTGGACCACTTCCTGCATAGCCGTGCTACTGTCCAGGGTGATGAATTAGATCCAAAGCCTGAGGACACCAGGCAAGGCTCTGCTGCCCTGTTGCAAAGGTGTCCTTGTGCTGCTGGGCGATCTAATGTGTCTAAGATCAGAGCTGGCCTGGAAAGTGGTGACTCTCAACTTGTGCTCTCTGCTTCCTCCTCCCCTTGGGAGAGGCCGCCGACAAGCCGGAAGCAGGAATGTCTGCCGGGAGCCTGCCTGTGTCCTCTTTTGAAACAGAGGGGCTAGGCTCTCTGAGTGACCAAGCTGCCTCTATGGCAGGTAAGTACCTACCCTTGCTGCCATCTGGACCTTACTTCCTGGTGTGGAGGCCTTCAGGTGAAGTGACATTTTGTCCTAAGTTGAGAGTGACCTTTCTCCCTCTTCCACCCACTTCCTGGTTCTGGGTGAGAAGCTGCTAGGCCCTGCTTCCTACTGAGGCTGAGTGCCTTTGGCTCCAGCGCTGGCAGGCCCATACAGGCTGGTCTCTGAGGGCCTGCCTACCTAAGCCATGCTCCTTGTGTGAGTGAGCTATCATTAAAGGGGCTCTGGCCGCGCACAGGGTTCACCCCCCCACCCCACGACATTCTTTGCTAGAGGTCCAGTTTTGCCCCTGCCCCCTTCTTCGCATCTGTTTTCTGCTCTCTGCTAGGAGGAAGTTCTGGGCTTTTGTTTCTTTATGATGTAATTACCCAGTGGGAAGTGCCAGGGATTCCTGGGGAGGGAGGCCCTTTTGGGTACCTGCTCTCTGGCTTTTGGAATAGCTTTGGAAATGATTAATGAGGGGCTCGCTTTGCCACTTCTGGGAGAGCTGGCCGCGGGTGGTCCTGTTTGAAGCCAGCAGCTCCGAGGCTGGTAGTGAGTAGGAGCGCTGCCTCTGCCAGCCCTTGGTGCTCCAGCTGCTGCTGACCCAGAGGGCCCCACGGTGTCCAGGATCGAGCCATTGCAGTCACGGCCAGGACTCATTTTGCTTTCCTCTTGATAGAGGCCATCTTTTCATTATTTTCAACCCATAGGATTGATTTAGGAGGCTCTTTGGAAGAGAGCTAACTCCCTTTAAACTAGGTAGTGATGGGAGAGGAGGAGGGAGGGAGAAGAGGAGTAGGGGGAATCTTTGTTTCTTATGAAAGAACTGGGAGCTGGACGGATGGCTCATGGGATAAGAGAGGGTGCTGGGAATGAAACCTAGGTCCTCTGGAAGAGCGGACTAGGGCTTAACCGCTGAACTCTCGTTCCAGCTCCCCCTTTTTACCTTTTTTTAAAAAAAGTTGTTTATTGGCATGGGGCCAGCCGCGTGTCGTCATCTCTGTCCCCCTGCTCTTTGCACCTGGGCACCAGTGAACTGGCTCTCTGCATCATTAAGGAAATTCAACACCCACAAAAACACACAAAGCTCCCAGCTTCTAAGCTTGGTGGCCCCTTTCCCCAGGGAAGAATAGCTCCCCGTGAGTTGTGTCACTCACGGTATAAACCCCAGAGAGCCCTGACTCAGGCTCTGGACGTGGGTGTGTGGGGGTGTGGGTGGTGCCTGGGGTGGCAGGTTGCCTGGCCGAAGTGGAGATGGCAAGTGGGGTTGGGGGGGGAATGGGGTTCAGGAGTCTCTAGTCTATAGCATAGGGGTAGGTTCTGATGCAGCCTGGGGGGTGGTGTGTGTGTGTGTGTGTGTGGGGGTGTGGGTGTGGGTGGGTGGGTGGGGTAGTGCTCCCAGAGACTGCCTTTGAAAGGATGGCCTCCTGTGAGACTCTGCTGGGGTTCTTCCTGTCCCATTATCTCCACCTGCAGTTGAAAGAGCTCTGAACCCCAGTCGGTAGTCCTCCCCCATCCCCAGCTGAGGACTTTACTCCTTGGGTGCAAAGACCTTGTCTCATAGTAGTGGGGAATGGAGTTACTCTACTGCCTGGGTTCAAATCCTGACCCCAACAATTGGTAAAAGCTGCACTGTCTTGAGTAAGTGGGAAATAAATTCGAAGCAGTTTGAACAGGGCCTCACTTGTGGCCAGGTTATCTTGAGGTGAAGTGTCCCTTAAGTCAAAGGACATGTAGGAACTGCTGAGCACGGTTATTTCTGGTGGTTCACAGGACAAGAGCTCTGGAAGGATTACATCACATGCTTAGCTCTTAATACCCAGGAGACCGCTTACTGAGTCTTCAGGGAAATGTCACAAGGAGGATAGGCTTCTGGTGCCTGCTTCACTCCAGGCTGTGTTCCTGAGTCACTGCACACACGTCTCCTCCACAAGGCAGCCCTGCTCCCTCACCCACGTTAACACATTCAGAGCCAGATGTATTTTGAGGGGAGGTGGATTGGAGGCAGGAAGTTGGCACAGGGCCAGTAGGGCCAGCGCAGTAGAATCCTGCTAGTTCAGAGAAGGTGAAGAAAAAGACCAAAACAACACCTTCTTGGCTGCAAGGTGGACCATTTCTTAGGGAGATAGCCAGCTGTGGTGTCACTCCAAAATTATGGATGAGATGTACTTAGCTGCGTAGCCTCGTCAGAATCAAGTCATTAGAGAAGTACAACTCTGACTCAGCTTTTTGGAAGAGTTCCTTATGGTGACTTCATTACCATGACGACAGCTGGGTTACTTCCCTTCATTGTACAGTCACCGGATGCCGGGTTCTCGATGGAGCAGGGAGGTGTTTAAGCTGTAGGGCTGACCTGCTGTTTGGTATTCTGAAGAATAAGTCTAATGGCATCTTCTGATTTTGCTTGCTAAGAGTCTTTGGAAAATTCTTCCTTGAGGGCAGCTGGACGTTTAGCTCTTAGATACAGCTGCTGGGCTTCCCTAAGCCCCAGGGAGAGCCGGTGTGTTTATAACAGTAAATAGAATTGAGGCCATCTGTTTGCCTGAGACAGGATCTAACTCTATAGCTCTAGATGGCTTGGAACTTGCGCTGTAGACCAGGCTAGCCTCTAACTCACAAGAGGTCTGCCTGCCTCTTCCTTTGCCTCTTCCTTTGAGTGTTGGAGTTAAAGGTGCGGGCCATCGTGCCCAGCTTGAATTGAGGTTTTATGGTTTGCTGAGACAAGGTTTGGAATGCTCAGACCTGGGTGATGGTGAGACAGACCAAATGGAATTCAGTATCCCTTTTGTCCCCCAGTAGGCTGGGACAAAACTCCCTGTCAGGTATAGATTGCTCCCCCTCCTCCCGCCCCATTTATTTCCATGTATGCAAACTTACACAGCTCAGGAGCACAGGTTTAGGGTACCCAAAATTTCATGGTCTGATGTGGAAGCAGTTTCATGGTGTTTTTCATAGTTCCATAGAACAAAGTCATAAGTCGAGGTAAGTTGAGAGTACATCAGTGGGGACATCAAAGAGGCGGGTGCAGAGAGATGGGGAAGCTCTCCTGTAGGCCACAGATGCTGTCTTCTGACATTCGTACTTGGGGGTTGGTGTGAGCTAGCGGTTTGCCACATTAATAGACTGGAAAGGTTTTTCTCTGTTAGCCACAGGCTGTTAGTTTTGACAGAGAGGTGGCCAGGGAATGGTGAAGTGGCTAGAACTAGCCCAGGATAAGACGGTCAGCTTGCGGACTTGCATCATTCCAACCTCTCCACATCACTGTTTCCAATCAGTCTGCAGACAGGGTTTCTTTTAGGGAGCTCTCTCGTTCACATGCTTACCACAGAGCCCAGCCCCGACTGGGAATGGGTACCACCGAGAGCAGCCGTGAGAGCTGGTACCACAGAGCATAACCCCCTGAACTCAGGTTTCATGCTCGGCAGCCAGTGCCTCTGACTGCAACTCTTTTTTCGGACAGCTCTGTGAAAGTCAAGTTGGTTCCCCGGCCCAAGTCCAGGAAACTCTATACAGAGGGGTGGCAGCATGTACTTCCTGGATCTTTGAGGTGTTCACCTGGAGCCATTCGAGGACTGCTGGCTGCTTTTTTCCCCTCTTTCCCATATTGCAGAGGAGATGAGGCCCTGAGAGGAGGCTTGGGGTCCTTCCCATCTAATCATGGAGTCCCGTAGCAGCGCTATCTATGGGATTTCCTATGTGTGTGGGGCTGACAACCCCCCCATCTCAAGCACGTATATACATTGCAGCTTCTCAAACCAGGGATCCAAGCCCTTCCCTGGGTTCCAGGTGAGGCCCAGTGGTTTGCATATTTTTTTGCATATTTTAAGTGCTGCTGGTCATAAGAACCATAGCCCCATAGGGGTTCTGGGGGGGTGGATACCAGATCACCCCACCTGTCTGAGCCTTGTCCCTGAGGCTGCACTGCCCTGGTCCAAGGCAGTGGACCCCTTTCCTGGTGGGCTGTTTTGTTGTCAGTTCTTGGGGCTCTTAATGGGGCTGAGTTTGGCTGAGGGCTGAGGTGTTTCCAAAGCCAGCTCAGAAACCTGGAGACACCCTAGAAACTACCTCTTGTCTCCCATTGGCAAATCTTCTCTCAACCTAACCTCTAGCGGAGATTCTGTAAGTCCGGTCAGTTTCTGGTTTGGATTGGCCAGAGCATCATTTCTTTTGAGACATAGTCTTGTGAGCCCTCAGTCCCCTGCATTAAGTAGGCTCTGGCACTTGAGCGGAGTTAATGGCATGTGTTAGATCCATGCAGAACAAACCCCAAACTCCTTCCTGAGGCCTTCGTGCCCTCGGCATCCCAGCCCCCGCTTTATCCATCTGTGACTTCTGTCTGGAATACCTGCCTCTTTTACTCATTATTGCCTTTTGCCTGCACCTGCTGCTTTTCATGTGAAATTGAGCCTTCTAAATCCCTTTCATTTCCCATACTTTGATAAAGTCATCTGGGTACATGATGAATACAGTACACTAGGGTATACGTTGAAAAATAATCCCTTCCACACTCCCCTCCTCATGAGGCCCCCCCCCCAGCCTAGCTGGACTTTGGCGTTTACCCTGGGGCAGTTTAAGTGTTTTGCCTCCTTTTGGGGAGGGATGTGTTAGCCTCCTGGTGACACTAGATATGTTGTTTTGTGACTGAACCTGGGCTGGAGATGGTCAAGCATCAGTCCATGGCAAGATGCTCTGGTGCTGGGGTTGGGCCTGGAGGCTTGTGCCTGCTGGGCAAGTGCTTTGCCACTAAATGGCACTCAGTGGGGGAAGGGTTGAGATTATGTGACACTGTTAGCCAGCCTGGTCTGAGACTCAGTCCTTCTGCTTCAGCCTTCGGAATGTTGGGATTGGGAATTTTAGGGTCTGTGACTACACCTGTCCTTTCGTGTGTGTGTGGTGTCTCTCTGTGTGTGTGGGGGGGTCGGGGGGCTTGTGTTGAGGTACGAGAACAGCCTTGGGTGTCAGCTCTCTCCTTCCATCTTGTCTGAGAGAGTCTCTCATTCACCGCAGTATACAGCAGGCTAGCTGGCTGGCCCTGGACCCTCTGGGATCCTCCTGCCTGCCTCACAGCTTGTTGAAGGAGTGCTGGGATTCTAGATTCGAGCAACCATGTCTGACTTTGCCTGGTTTCTAGGCTCTGAGTCTCCTATTTATTACCTATTTATCCGTCTCCATAACTGCACCACAACATTTTGAGACAGGTGTTCACTGGCCTAGAACTTACTATGGCAACCAGGCTGGCCTCAAACTCAAGGAGATCTGTCTGCCTCTGCCTCTTGGCTGTATTCAACATTCTTCTTTTAAAGATATGTGTTTTTCCTACAAGTGTGTCTGTGTACCCTGTGTGTGCAGTTCCTACAGAGGCCAGAAGGTGGCAGTGGATCACGTGACAACGGAGTTACAAATGGATGTGGGCCACCATGTGGGAGCCGGGAATTGAACCCAGGTCTTCTGGAAGAGCAGCCAGGGCTCTTCACTGCTGAGCCATCTCTCAATTCTGTACTCAGTGTTCCTTATGCACACAGTGTTCTATTGTTGGCTGACATACAGTAAACCACTTCTCTTGGTGGTCACTAGTCATGGCAGTAAAGGGCACAGTTGAGACAGAACCTCTGCTGACATCCTCGTGCTCTGGGGTCCTTTTCTGCTTCTGTGACTTCAGTCCCTCAGGGTTCACCCTTGTCCCCAAGCTAACGATCCCACCATCAAGCATGAGCAGGCTGTGACTTTTAAGGGGAATTATGGGTGGATGGAGGTGGAAAGACGGCTGGCCGAGTAGAACCAAGGGCAGCTAGCCTGGAGTGGGGTGGTACTTAAGGTGGGAATCAGTGAGTGTTCTTTGTCTTGATGCCTTTGGAGGAGAAGGTGGGTGGGTGGGGCATGAGAACTTTCCAGGGGGAGGGGCTGTCTTAGCTGAATGAATGAATGAATGAATAAGCGTTGGTGGCTCTATTTCCTTAGAGTGTTTTTCTGCGTGCCTTGATTTTGCTGTTGGGCGTGGTATGGAGAAGTGTTTCTTGGTTGTAGGAGCAACATCTCTGCCTGTGTGACTACTTCTTATAACTTGATTTTCTTGTTGCTATGACCAAATACGTGACAAGCAACTTAAGGAAGGTAAGGTTTATTTTGGCTTCCATCTTGAGGGGATATAGTCCGCCATCTTAGGAGGCCCTGTGGTAGGCGGCTTCATCTGTGGTGGTGGGGGTGTGTAGTTGGGCTCCTCAAATCTACTCACCTCCTGAATAGGAAATAGAAAGCTGACAGGAAGCAGGGCCTAGCTCAAAAATGTCAAATCCACACCTAGTGACCCATGTCCTCTGGTGAGGCTCCATCTCCTAAATATACTGCGGCTTCCATAATGTTGCCACCAGCTGGTTGCCAAGCATTGGGTTTTTCATCATGGCCTTGTCATCAGGGCTGCGATAGCAAAGGGGCTTTTGTTTAAATAGTTAATGGCTTTCCATGTGAAGACAGTTGATCTGCTACACAGCTGTAGCAGGTGCCATCGGGGTCTATGGCCTTGCTCTGTTGCCTTGTTTTTAAGAGAAGCCAAAGATCTAGATGTTTTGAGGCTTCCCCTTTTGTGTTCTTTGGCACCAAGTTAAGAGTTTCCATAAATGTTACGTAGGCTGAAAAAAGACCCATTGACCTGAAGGAGGAGACAGGTAGATTCTAGGTGGGAAACTCTGACATGTCACTCGGAGTTTGGGGACAGGGTGACTGTGACTGTCACCTCCACGCCCTCTCCGAGTGACCCAGGTCTCCTTGACAGCTTTTCAAACATGGTCTTCTATGTCTTTTTCAGATCCTGGCTCTACAGAGCGAACGGCTCAGAAACGGAAGTTCCCCAGCCCTCCACATTCCTCCAATGGCCATTCACCCCAAGACTCCTCCACAAGCCCCATTAAAAAGAAAAAGAAACCCGGCTTACTGAACAGTAGCAATAAGGAGCAGGTAAAAGAGCCACCACGAGTGGCTTCGGTACCGGTGGGTTGGAGGCCAGGCAGCAGTGGTGCCGCTTGGGTTCGTGGCATCGATGCAGCAGGCGACCTAGCACTAGCTGTCATTTACATAAAGGGCAGCTCAGAGGCGGCTCGTGCAAACCGTTTTTTTAAGTGGGGGTTTCAGATCTGTTTTGGGGACAGAGGATAGTGCTGTGAGCCAGATGCCAGATTTGGGGGGTGGTGGTCATTGATTTTGGAACAGGCTGGAATTTTTCTTAGGGTTAGTTTTTGGTGGTCTCCCTGTTTTCCTTTTCTCTGGGCTAAGACAGCTGCCTGAGGGGACTGCATGGCTGAGACCATTTTCTCATCTGTAAAATGTTGGTCAGCGGGGGAGAGACACTGCTGTGTCTAGCTTTGGTCACGTGTCACTGTCCCCTTTCTCTGCACTGCAGACCCACCCACCTGGCAGCCAGCGCTGTCAGCCTCATGGAAAAGGCTGTTCTCTTGGATTTTATGTAAAGAATCTTCTAGCTTTCCATTCTCCGGTGCAGGCTAGGTAGTCTGCGGCTGTGAACTGATGAGAGGCCCTGTGAATGGACTGCGTAGGGTGTCTGCCCCCTCTGACTGTGAGGCCTTCAGTGCTGGTTCTTCCATCCGTTCTGTGTTTTAACACCGTCTGGAGTGGGCTCTGGGGAGCAGGGGTCGAATTAAGCAAGATTGCTGCTTTTCCGGGAAGAGGACTCACAGTGGTTAAATGCCTGAGGCCTCACGTATGTGTTTCTGAGCGTAAATCTATTTTCACTCTCGAAATTATATAGTGAGCGCGGCCAGCTCAACCTTGGCTTTGTGGCTTTGGGCAGTTAACCTCTTGTGTGCGATTAGCTTTCTTATTCCCAAGATGAGGATTGTGCTGCTGTCCAGTCCACACAGCTGCTGGGAGCATTGATTGAGCACCATTAATTAATGATGCAAACAGGGTGACAGAATTTGAAAAAGAAGTCTGACTCTAGCAATCTTTCTCTTTCTTTTTTTTCCCCCTTCTTTTGTAACCCTGTTTGGTCTGGGACTCTGGCTCTAGCAAACTTAAGGTCTTTGCACATAACGAAACCCCCCAGTATCTGAAAAAGCATTGTAGACCCACAGTGTCTGACATGGAAGCCACAAACCATGTGTGGCTCTTTTGGGCAAGAGTGACTGAGAAACTGAGTTTTTCATTTAATTGAAAATTAATGGCTGCCTATGGCACAGATCTGGTCATTGTGGAAGGGCTGTAACTGTCTCTGGTAAAGGGAAGTGCAGAGGTATTCCCTCCTCAGGGTCTTGGGGCAAGTGGGGTTAGCTTTGCTTGTCTGGCTGGTGACTTCTGGCCCCTGTCACCTGGAAGCCATTATAACTAGTAGGAGTGAAGACTCAAAAAGAAACACAGGGGCTATGGTCATGGCACAGTGTGTAAAGCATTTGTCTTAGAAGCTTGAGGACCTGACTTGCATTTGAGAAAGCCTAGAACCTATGTGAAAACACCCAGTGTTTGCTTGTAATCCCAGTGGTGGGGAGGTGGACACAGGGGGATCCTTGGTGCTCACTGGTGGGCCAGGCTAGTATACTTAGTGAGGAGACTGTCTTAAGGAAGTGGAGGGCCTTCTTAAAGGATGACACCCGAGGTCATCATTGTCACCTCTGGCCTCCACACACTCACGAGCTTACACGTGTGTGTCCTCTGGTCTCTGAGAACCGGCTGACTTTCTGTTAGTGGGTCCATGTGAACATTCCTTCCTCCCTTCCTTACCCACATGTTTTCTCAGCCAGGCTGTGGCTGTCCACACCTGCCGTTCTTGCACTTTGGGAAGCTGAGGTTAAAGTATCAGAGTTCAAGGCTAACCTAGTCCCTTGGGAAATTAGAGGCCATCCTAGGCTTCATAGTGAGTTAGTGGCCAACCTAGGCTATCTTCCTAGCAAGGCCTAGTCTTATATAAGGAAATAGCGGAAGCCACAGTCCACGGCCCATCTCCAAACTCGCCCAGTTCAGCCGTGTTTCAGCGTCACATGGGTGGTAATTGCCTGTAACTCTGTCTTCTGTCTTATCATTGGCCTCCTAGACGTCAGTGTCCTGCATCGCTGTTGCTCAGGGTTTGACAGAGGGTGGGACTCCATGGCTTGGGTATGGGAGCGGAGGGGCCAGGGTGAGGAGACAAAGGAACTGACTTTGCCTCTAGGGACTTGTCAGCAGGGTTGCAGAAGAAAGGCCCTTGGCTCTACTCCAGGGCACATGACCTAGCTCCCAGCATCGGGGACACTCACTGTGTAATCAGGTCATAGGCTTTCTCTTGGTGCTTCAGTTAGATCCTCAAGAGGGCTTTGGGTATGCATTGTCTGGTTGATTGACGGGGAGATTCCACTCACTAGACAGAGAGAAGAGTCCTTGCCCTTTGAATCCTTGGTTGTTTCTAGCATACAGCATTAGCAGAAAGGGCCAGTTTTCATGCACGCTATCAAGGGGATCACCCACCAGCTCCCATGGTGTAATGGTTAACGCTCTAGACTCTGAATCCAGGGATCTGAGTTCGTGTCTCTGTGGAACTTGTTCCTTGAGGAAGAGACCTGGTCAGTCATCCTCATCAACTTAGATCATAAAACTCAATATAAACGGGCTGCCCAAGCATGCTTCAGCATTGCCAGGAGCGTGATTCACTATCAGGGGGATCACAGATGTTTACTTACTTAGAGATAGAGTCTCATATGTAGCCCTGGCTGACTTGGAACTCATGTAGACCTCATTATATAGATTCATTATTATGGCTTCATGCTCACAGACACCCCCCTCCCCCACCCCTGCCTCTGTCTCTGAAGTGCTGGAATTAAAGGTGTGCACCACCACGCCTGACATACATTTATACATCCATTTATCTATTTATTTATTTATTTATTTATTTAGAGACAGGGTTTCTCTGTGTAGCTTTGGAGCTTGTTCTGGAACTTGCTCCGTAGACCAGGCTGGCCTCAAACTCCCAGCGATCTGCTTGCCTCTGCCTCCCGAGTACTGGGATTAAAGGCATGAGCCAATACCACCTAACCATGCCTGACTTTTTAAAAGATTTATTTATTATTTTTAAAGTTTATGTTACTGTGTGTTTGCTTGCATGAGTTTATGTGCGTCATGTATGTGCAGGGGCCCTTAGAGGTCAGAGTTCTTGGAACTGGGAGTGGTAGGAAGCAGCTAGTGCTCTTAACCACTGAGCCACCCCTCCAGACCTTTGCTTATTATTCGTAGAGAATCTGGACTAGAAAACATCTGCCAGCTGTAGTGTGGAGAGAACATCCCTGGAGTGAGTGAATAGGTCTTTTCCATTTTCTTGTTAAGCTGACCCGGGGCAGGAGCCAGGGAATAAAAACATTTACTCTGTAACCTGCAATTATCCCCTTGTCGCAGGGGCTGTGCGCTTTGCTGGAGGGCGCATGGGAGAGAGAAATCAGAATTCATTTTACCTGAAATTGTTGGCTTTTCCTTTTAAAACCTCCACATTTGTTATCAGGTTGGTTTTTTGGAGCAGAAAACAGAAACAGCCTATTAGGGGAACTTATGATTGACAGGGTGACTGTCTCTGCAGCCACTGACGCTCCTGGAGTCGGGGGGGGGGGGGTCCCTGAAGAGAGCTTGTCCCTTTGGTCCTGAGGATACCCACTTGGGGTGAGGCAGATAGGAGCCTGGGGAAAACTGAGCCATTAAAGAAACAAAATCAATAGTAGAAATGCCCGGTTGGGCCCAGTGGACCCTGGTGTCATATTAGGTTACCCTGAGTTTACTCTTTTGTTATTGAGATATGGGGGATTGCTAAATTACAAGGCTACCTTGAATTTACTTGCCACAGTACTTTGTTGTTGTTGTTGTTTTGTTTTATTGAGACAGCGTTTCTCCTTGTAGACCGGGCTGTCCTGGAACTTACTCTGTAGACCAGGCTGGCTTCAGACTCACAGATATCTGCCTGCCTCTGCATCCTGAGTGCTGGGATTGAAGGCGTGGGCTACCACCGCTGCCTGGGGAAAAAAAATGTACCATTTACAGAATGTCCCAACAATGATATTCCTCTGTGGGCCACCTGCACCCCTCCAGTTGAACTGAAATAGGGAAATTAACTGATGATGCAGGAAGACAGAACAGTTTTCTTAGAAGAGAGCTTTAGAAAGATTGATTCCACAGATGAGCGAAGTAAGTCCCCAAGGCGCTCCCTGAAGGGGTGTGGGAGGACTGGACAAGCATGCAGAGCACTGACTCACCCTAGAATCCGGGAAGAACTTGGGCGGCCTGTAGCTCTGAAAGCTTTCTCATCCTGGAGCCCAGTGTTTCTCAACCTGTAAAGGGGTCAAATGACCCTTTCACAAGGGCTTGCCTAAGAACATCAGAAAACACAGATATTTACATTATAACAGTAGCAAAATTATAGTTATGAAGTGGTAATGAAAACAATTTTATGGTCAGCAGAACATGAAGAACAGTATCAAAGGGTTACAGCATTAGGAAGATCGAGAACCACTGTGCTAGCCATTCAGATTTAGAGACATGGGGTGTGGCTCCGTGTGCTGTTAAGGCCTGGGCTCAGTTCCAGGTGCTGAAGGGAAAAGCAGTGATAGACACGAACACAGAAGTCTGGACCTGTTGAGAAGCCATTTTTGTTGGTTTGTTTTTTTGGTTTTGTCTTTTGAGACAGAGTTTCTCTGTGTAACAGCCCTGACTGTCCTGGAACTCACTCTTTAGTCCAGGTTGGCCTCGAACTCACAGAGATCTCCCAGTCTCTGCCTGTGTGTTGGGATTAAAGGCGTGTGCCGCCACCAACCAGGCTGAGAAGTCAGATGTTTAGTCAACAAAATGTTTCAACTGCTTTCATTTTACGTCAGTATCAATAAATGTAGAAGCATGTCTGTGTAAGCACGAGCAGTAATCACAAGAAATGTAATAGGAGACCCCTGTTCATTTCACACACACACACACACTTTTAAAAATTAAATACAAAGTGGGAGAGTGTGTGTATGTATGAATGTATGTGTGTGAAAGTGTGTGTATGTATGTGTGAGTATATCTGTATGCGTGCGTGTACATGTGTGTGTGTGTGTGTGTGTGTGTGTGTGTGTGTGTGAGAGAGAGAGAGAGAGAGAGAGAGAGAGAGAGAGAGAGAGAGAGAGAGAGAGAGAGAGAGAGAGAGATGGGGTTCTCTTCTTCCTTGCCATGGGTTCCAGGGATCAAACTGGTTTTTATAGGCTGGTCTTTACCTGCTGAGTCTTCTTGTCAGCTCTTGTTTTATTTTTGAGACATGGTCTGTCTTCATAGATTGGCCTCAAACCCACAGTCCCTCTGCCTCAGATCCCAGACACAGTCTGCTCTACATGTCCATATTATCAGAATTTGCAGTATGCAGCTAGTGTGAGATCTTATTGGAGGAAATGGTAATATTTTACTGTCAGGGAGATTGTGTTGTGTAAATGTGATATCTACGTAATATCCGTAACATCCGTGGGTTGTTGTGGAGGTCTGGTTTCTTTATCTCCTTGTGGGTTCTGAAGGTCACATAGCTTTTCCAAGGCCATTTGACAGTCCTCACTGGGCTGGCTGCTCATGGCTGCTTCTGCAGGCTTTTCTGTGTTTGGCTTTGCTGTGTTCTCAAAGGTCTCTTTCTAGAGGCACGTGTCTAGAGACACGTTTCCTGATGCGGCCCTGCAGGAGGATGTCTGGTTCTCAAGAGCTGTCTTGCTCCTTCCTCTCTCTGCTGTTGTTAGTTCTGATAAAGCGAGCAGGCTTCTTGGCGGATGCCAACACCCTGCTCCAAGGATCACGGCTCTGGAGAGCCTCTTGGAGATACTTTCTATGCTGGAGATATGCTTAAATAACAGTGATAATTTCGTGTGAACCAAATCTAACTGTTTTTACCCTCCAAATAACTACTATTTAAAGCACACTAGGGTAAATTGCCAAACCTTACATTAGCTGTGTAAATCTGGGCTCATGCATATTGGGCCCTTCAGTTTTTGCAAGCAGTGGCGGTGCTGCCACTCAATACCGACACATTGGGACTCTCAACCCCATTTTACAGATGAGAAAATTGAGGCTGGGAGGGAGGTAGAGGGAGACATGGCCCAGGTCACGCAGCTGGCCAGTAGGGGGGTTCAACTGTGCATTCGGGTATGCTCCTGCTGTCTAGCCACTAACTCTCAGGTGCTAGCCTTCAATCTCTGGCCTTCTAACACAGAGGCAAGGGGCTCCACAAACTGCTGCCTGGCTCCGGCTGTGTCTCGTTGGGAAATGGAGGTGGCCTGGCTGTGGAGTGGGGTTTGTTTGTGAGGTGTGTGATGTTGGTGTGTTGTTTGTGATGTACTTGTGCAAAAACGACTGCTGAGAAACCACATTTGTTTTGAAACCCCACCTGTCTTTCTTGCCTACATTTCAGTCAGAGCTAAGACATGGTCCGTTTTACTATATGAAGCAGCCACTCACCACAGACCCTGTTGATGTTGTACCGCAGGACGGACGGAATGACTTCTACTGCTGGGTTTGTCACCGGGAAGGACAAGTCCTTTGCTGTGAGCTCTGTCCCCGGGTTTATCACGCTAAGTGTCTGAGACTGACATCGGAACCAGAGGGGGACTGGTTTTGTCCTGAATGTGAGGTTAGTTCCCGATGAATGAGTTCATGACCTTCCTCATTTCCTCTCCTTTCTCTTTTCTTCCTTTTATTTTTTAAAAATTTCAAATAATCCAAATAGAGGGAAAGAGAAATGTCTTGCCTCCTGCCTGCTCTACCCTGGCCGCCCCCTCTGGGGACCCGCCTCTGCGCTGGCTGCAGTGGGGCAGCCCTTGGGAAGACATGTCGCCTTGCCTGTCCCCGCTTCTTCACAAGCCTTGGGAGCGCTTTCAGACCTGCGGCTGTGCCTCTGCTGCTTCTGCCGTGAGTGCCTTGGAAAGGGACCTTGTAGATCTGTAATGGTTGACGATGCTTTTTGAAAAGATCCTGGGCTGTGTTTCCTTCCTTCGTTCGGCTTTGAGTCCTCGCCAGCAGCCCGGCTGGGAAGACCACTCTGGTGTGTGTGTGTGTTCCACATGACGACGTCTCATGTTTTCTTCCATGCAACAAGCATTTCTGCAGTGCCTGTTAGGTACTGGGGATTCAACAGCACTTTCGACAGAGAGGATAACCTTTTACCATTATTGTTTCTATTTGGACAAAACTCCAAAGACAGTTACTTATAGTAAATAGGTTGAAGAAAAGCAGAGAAAATGGACAGAAGATGTTCGGGAACATAAGAGAGAACTGAGGTGTCCCCCCCCTTTAAGAATCCAAGCCTGGGAAGGTCACACCATGAGGAGGATCCAAAGGGCAGGACGTCTGGGCAGAGGAAGCTGCAGGTTCGGTACTGCGACCCTGCGTTCTAGAGTGAAGGTAGCCCGTCACGCAGCTGACTGCCCAAGCTCCCTCTGTTCCGCGCAGCTCGCTGATGCTCCCTGCACTGCTGAAAACAAGTGTCAGCCGCTCACATCATCTCACATAGAACATCTCTGGGATCCCACCGTGCACTGGATTAGATTAGCGTCCTGTGTGAGAGGGACGTGTTGCCTAGACGCGTGTGTAGGAGGAACTCAATTCAGGAAAACACGCCCGTCTTGCCACTCTTGGGTGGGGAAAGGAGAAAAAGAAGAAAAATACTCGAAATTAATTAGACTTCGATACAAATGATGATGGCCCTGAAGGGGTCTTGTGCCTCTTGTCACAGCCAGAGCCAGCTGACGGCTCCCCCGGGGGTCCTCCAGACAGGCTTGCACACTCCGCTGCCAGTTCCCTCCTGTTTAGAGCTGGGCTTACTTCCCCTTAGTTTTGTGGGTCCCTGAGCCTCCAGCCGTTTTCTTCTGTCTTGAGCATCCCCCCCCTTTGTCCCTGTCCCCAAATAGAGCGTGGTTGAGATAAGCTGCCGTCTCTGCAAGCGATGCTTGTGATGAGTGCTGTCTGAGACGCCACAGCGTGTGACCACCCTGTGCGGGAGGCAGCCAGTGAGGTAGGGCCTACCAGGTTGTTTGGAGCCAAGCTTGCTGCCTCACCATTAAGATGATGGCTCCCCTCTGTCCCCTCAGCCACAGTTTCCTTAAGAGAATAGCATGTGTCCTAACTTCTGCTTTTTTAAGTGGGAGAGTTTTTTCCCCAGTCTCCTCCAGCCAATTTGCCCTTGGGCTCCTTGGTCTGCTTTGCTCACCAATTCCCCTGTTGAAAAAGTTTGACTGGGACTCCTATCCTGTGCTAATCGGTCAGTCCCTGCCAGGAAGGAGGAAGAAGCTTAGAGCGGGGTAGGCAACGCCCTCTATGCCCATATTATGGTTCTGCAGCACCCAGAAAGAACTGGGATCCAAGCATGCAGGTCTACTTGCTGTGTGTTCAGATTCAGGGCCCTTATTTCCCCCGTTCCCCACCTCGGAGTGGATAGGAAAGGCAGCTGAGACGATCAATGGGGGGGTCGGTTTATACGCTCTGCACCGTTATCAGTTTTTGAGTGTCTCTGTGTGGCCCTTTTCTTGACAACCGACCACACTGGGAGTTCACTGGAAGGTCGGCCCCAGAGCTGTGACAGATGGGAACTGGTTCCAAATTAGCTGGAGGAGATGTCTCCGCTCTCCTTCCACAGAGAGGCCACAAGAGTCCCGACAGTTTAGGGTTTGCTATTTTTTTTTTTTTTTTTTGTTGCTGCCACGTTACCCTCAGAGTCCCCAAGATCTGTCTGAGGCTTCTGTGGCACTCTGGTTCCGCTTGACTTTCTTCAATAGGAATGTCCTTTCCGAGATGACCATTCTGAGCTGGGTGTGGTGGCACATGTTTGAAAGCCCACTTGGGAGGCTGAGGCAGGAAGATTAGGAGTTTGAAGCCAGCCTGGGCTACATAGCGAGATTTTTTTTTTCTCCAAAGAGAGAAGAGAATGGGAGGGGAAGGAAGGAAGGAAGGAAAAGAAGAAAGAAAGGTAAGGAATAGAATCGGGAAAGAGAAAGAACCAGGAAGCCTGGATATGGTGGTGCACACCTTTAATTAATCCCAGCTCTTGGGAAGCAGAGGTAGGTGGTTCTCTGTGAGTTTGAGGCCAGCCTGGTCTACAGAGTGAGTTCTAGGCCAGCCTGGTCTACATTACTAAGATGGTTTTCAAAGAAGGAAAGGACAAAGGAGAGGTTGCCTCTTGTAGGATGCCCTCAGTGGGTTCTTGTCCTTGGGCATGGAGAACGAGGCGTGTTTCTCATTAGCTGATCCCCCTTCCCTTAATTCCTCTACAGTGAGCTCCATTCCCCTGCATCAGCAGCATCCTTGAGAACGGCCACGCTAGCCACCTGCTCATCCGTAGCTCAAGGCCCCCAGAGGATGTGACAGTGGATGTGAGCTCGCCTTCTGTGTTGCAATTCCCTCCATCTACTCTCTGTGGCCTTTCTTTTCAAATTCAATTTTTTGGAGGGGTGGCTGGTTTTTCGAGACTGGAACTGACTCTGTAGGCCAGGCTGGCCTCAAACTCCCAGAGATCCTGCCTCTGCCTCCCGAGTGCTGCGATTAAAGGTGTGCGCCACCACCTCCTGGCTCATATTCAGTTCTTAATACGCAAAGGTTGCAATTTGCTACCTTGCCAGGTCCCAGATCACGTCTTCTCGAGTCTGAATCCTTTCCTGATGCAGCGTATGTGGATTGCCGTTCTCAGACGGGAACTGCATCTACCTCTGAGTGCATTAACAAAACTAGAAGGAGAACAGATGCATTGGCCGTGATGTGTTTTCCCCCTAACAGACCTGTGTGTGTGTGTGATTTTTTGACTTGTAGAAGATTACAGTAGCAGAATGCATCGAGACACAGAGCAAAGCCATGACGATGCTGACCATTGAACAGCTGTCCTACCTGCTCAAGTTTGCCATTCAGAAAATGAAGCAGCCAGGGGTAAGAGGACTATTCCCGCTGCTGTCAGCATAATGGCGACAGTGGCTTCTGTTTTGTTCCTTCCATGCCCTACGTGTTCCTTGGTGGCCTTGCTGTTCAGGCACACTGACATACCCTTGGGGCCTTCCTGTATATCCAGACATAAGACACTATCCGGGAAGAGTTTAGTCAGGAGACAGTTGCTAGTAGGATGGGGTCAAAGTCACAAGGAGGGCCTCTGTTCCTCCCCACACGGGATGTTCCTGAGAGCAAAGTTACCGCTCGCTCACCCTAGTGAGACTGAGCCAGTGAGCTCGCCAAGCTGGGCGATGCTGCCCTTCAGCAAGTGGGGCGAAGTTTGATCTCTTCTGTTTGAACAGTGGGGAGAGATGGACTGCCACATTTGAGGATGCACCTTTGCAGCAGCACCCCGAGAGCCCCTGTCGTGACAGCGCTGCCGCGGGTGGTGTTGACCATGACGGTTTCAGGAAAATGTCAGAAAATACCTTGTTTGATTTTTCTTGTGGTCAAGACCTCTATCATCCATCCCCATCCCCAAAATATATATGTCTTTTTTTGTTTTTGTTTTTGTTTTTGTTTTTTTGAGACGTGGTGTCTCTGTGTAGTTTTGGAGCCTGTCCTGGAACTCTCTCTGTTGACCAGGCTGGCCTCAAACTTACAGAGATCCACCTGCCTCTGCCTCCCTAGTGCTGGGATTAAAGTCATGTGCCACCAGCACCCAGTCTATATCTGTGTTTTAAAAAGTAATATTTAGACCCAGTCTTAGTGGCACATGCCTATAATCTCCGCAGAAGTTCATTGCTACTTTGGTCTCCTAAACAAGTTTCAGTCTTAGCCTACAGAAACCCTCCCCCCATTTTCTCAAGACACTAAAATGAATCCTTACTGCATTTTTCAGATGAATTCAAGGAGGGCTGGAGAGATGGCTTAGCGGTTAAGAGCATTGCCTGCTCTTCCAAAGGTCCTGAGTTCAATTCCCAGCAACCACATGGTGGCTCACAGCCATCTGTAATGAGGTCTGGCGCCCTCTTCTGAAGACAGATGAATTCAAGGAAAATTTGGGTGGGGTTCCCCTTCTGTTTGTACAAAAGCACCCAGTGAAATTCCTTTGAGTTTGTTTTCTAAGTTCACAGAAATGTGGAGTCTTAGGGCTCACCCGTTAAACCTCTTTCAAACGAACAAACGTGGCCATTGAGTGGCCCAGTAGGTAGAGATACTTGCTGTCAAGTCTGCTGCCCACGGTTCGTTCCCCAGACTCCGGATGGTAGTAGAGAACCAGTTCCCCACATTGTCCTCCAAGTTCCACGCACATACCCGCACATGTCTGTGCTCAAACACATATCCTCACGTGTCTGTGCTCACACGCATACACTAAATAAATGTGCTAACACGAAAAACAGAAGCGGAACAAAAGCAGCCATTATTATTATTATTATTAATATTATTAATATTATTTTGGTTGAATGTGATGAGATGTTCCTTCTGGTTCTTTTAGTTCTTTAAACTGTGTCTGCTAAAGACCCATCTATATAAAAGGGTCATCTAGACCAGACAACTCAGAAGAGATGTTGTCTTTTTTTCAGGGGAGGCAAGGGATACTGGTGATTAAACCCAGGCAAGGGATACTGGTGATTAAACCCAGAGCCTTTTTCATGCTCTACCACTGTGCTGCAGCCCCAACCCAACTTTGTGGGGTTTTTGTTTTTCCCAGCTGGGTGTCTCTGTATAACAGTGTGGCTGCCTGAAACTGGCTTTGTAGACCAGGCTGGCCTCAGAGATCCACCTGCCTCTGCCTACCGAGGCGTGTGGCACCTCTGCTTGGTGCATGGTATATCTTAAAGAGATTTACTTAGTTTTATGTGCATGAGTTTTTGCCTGTATGTGCACCACGTGTGCCTGACGTTCGAGCTCAGAAGTCTTTGGAACTGGAGTTAGAGATACTTGTGAGCCATTGTGTGGGTGCTGGGACCAGAACCTGGGTTCTCTGCAAGAGCAGCCGGTGCTCTTAACCACTGAGCCATCTTTCTAGTTTCTGTACATGTTGTCAAGTTATCCAGGGCTCGTGTGTGTGTATGTGTGTGTCTGTCTGTCTGTCTGTGTGTGTTCTTGGCCTTCACGCTAGGTGACAGTGGGCCAGTGTCGCTGGGAGAGCTTCTCACTTGCCTTGCTTGAGTATAAGTTTTAGTGTTCAGCCAAATCTTTCAGTGCTTTTATTTCTTTAAAGGTTTGTGTGTGCATATGTGCATACATGTGTGAACCCTACTTGTGTGCAGGTGCCCATGGAGGCCAGACGAGGGCATCAGATCCCCTGGAGCTGCCCAGTGTGGGTGCTGGGATCCAAACTGGAGTTCTCTGGTGGAGGACAAGCAGGCTTAAAACAGAGCCATCTCTCCAGCACCTCTTTTTAGCATATTTAAATTGGGAATTTAATTCCTGCCATGGACATTGCCCCTTGAGCTAATGTCTTAAGTGGGTCAAGATCAAAAACTTGCTCAGCCTGGCTGCTTGAGAGAGGAACAGAATCTCACTTGTAGGTTTTCCCCCAGGTCACACCCTATGGTCACATTTAGGGGACATTCTTTTAGTGAGTCAGTATCATTTTCTCCTCAAGTCAGCTTGTGCTGGGGTGTGGACCGCACAGAAAGTGTCCTTTAGAGGCCTAAAGTGGGTGACAGTGTTGTGATTGTCAACCCTAATGGAAGAAGGCAGAGGCTACGCACAAAAGTCAGAACAAATAACAAAGCCAGACACTTTCACCCGGGCCCAGGACTCTGTGAGTGGGTGGAGTTAGCAGATGGGTCACCTTGAGCTTTTCGAGGTCATCTTGTGTGGTTATTTCTGGAGCTGTGAAAGCTTGTCTGGTTTTCAGCATCCTTTGCTTTCCAGGGGTGGTCTTCATAGCAGTGATGGTTTTTGCCTGTGCGCATGTCTCTTTGTCTTACAGACAGACGCTTTCCAGAAGCCCGTTCCCTTGGAGCAGCATCCCGACTATGCAGAATACATTTTCCACCCCATGGACCTTTGTACATTGGAAAAGGTTGGCCTCCATCACAGGGCCTGGCCGAGGTAGCACAGGTGCCGAGACGGCTGAGGCTCCTCCTGTTCCCTGTCCAGGCTCCAGTTAGATTAGTTCTTGATGCTATCCCGCTCTGTTTCATTCGGATAGTACTCTGCCTTCCATGCCCTTCCTCTGTGTCCTCCTCCTGGGGATCGCGGGGGGGGGGGGGGGGGATTGTTGAGCTGCACAGGCGGTAGCCCCAGCTTGGGGGAATTAGTGACTTGATTGATTGGCTTCTCACTTCCCCTTTCGGAGGCGCTAATGAGAGCAGCAGGAAGGAGAGAGAATGACGTGTTTGGAAACCTCCGGATTAGCAGTAAAGGGGCTTCTTAGAACTGAATTCCCTTTGCCCATCAGGCTGTTTCTCTAATGCCCGAAGAGCTTTGCTAAAATTCCATGGTGAAAATCACACTTGAAGCGTTTGCTTGAGCAGACAACCCTCATGCAGATTTCCCAGCTCAGCAGCTAAGTATGGTAGGGCTGGGGCTGGCATGACTTCACCTGTGCAGGGCCTTGCCTTTGATCCCCAATTCTGTAAGAAAACAAAGGCATCCATAAAGTAGAACATGATGTCATAGTGTCTGTGTTAATAATCCCCCCCCCCAAAAAAACCCCAAAACAGTAGATGACATTTACTTTGGGAAACTCTGTAGACCCTTATGGTATGCTGGAAAGAGAAAGCAGTAGAAAATGACAGGGTTGGATTCTAGCTTCAGGCGGGGCTTAGGTGCCGTCACGTTGTCCAAAGTACCTCACTGGCTTGTTGTGAGAGGCCTGTGACACCACGGTGACTTTATTAGTAGTGATACTCAGCTCCATGAACTGTTGTCTTCATTGGCTGACGCTGCTGAATAAATGGCATCATTTTCAAGATGAGAGTCTTCCAGTCATTGTGCTGACTCTTGGGTGCATTTTATAGGGTTATAGATCTTGGACCCAATAGCATTCTGGGAAACGAGTCAGAGAGCACCGATTAATCCGGCCGATGGCTTCTGTGACAGGCGTAGGGGACCCGGGTGTTAGCCCTGCTGCCTGTAGTCACGCTGCTCTCTGGCTTCTCTCCCCAGAATGCAAAAAAGAAGATGTACGGCTGCACAGAAGCCTTCCTGGCTGATGCCAAGTGGATCCTTCACAACTGCATTATTTATAACGGGGGTGAGTAGCTTGGAGGTTCCCAAGGAAGAGAGTGTGCTTCGAGGTGGTACGGTCTCCTGTCCTTTGTTGAGATCAGTCAGGTGTCATGGACTGGAGGGATGGCACTGCCTAGCAACGTCTGTTGCTCTTCCCGACCGTTTGTTTTCCAGCACCCGTGCCGGGCCATGCGACACTGCCCGTAGCTCCAGCTCAAGGGATCAGCTCTCTTCTGTCCTCTGCGGCTATCTGTGTTCACGTGTACACCTCTCCCCCATACATGTAATGGAAAAGAATTCTGGAAATAACACCAGGCTTAGGTGGCTGAGAACATAGATTAGTCAGCAAAGTGAGGATCTGGGCTTCCATTTCCAGTGCCCATAAGAAAGCCAGGTGTCACCACAGGTGTTTGTCACCCTAGCTGTGTGTGTGTGTGGGGTAGAGGCAGGGGACTCTCCCTGGAGGCTGGCCAGAGCCCTCGGATCGGTGAACTTCAGGTTCAGTGAGGGGCTGTGTCTCAAAACGCTTGCAGAACAAACCGGGAGTGCACCTGATACCGAGCCCTGATGATCAGATCAGACAAACGTGCTTGGGCTCCCGTGGATGAGCTTAACACCTGCTCCAGCTAGGAAGGCCAGTGGAGTGGGCGAGTGGAGGACAGGGATGCTTACGGTGGCCATTATGGGTTTTTCCTGTGCACTGCTGCTTATTTAGTTCCTAGCTGTGTGTGTAGGTTCGGATAGTGAATATTTTTGTAGGCGCATGTGTGTGGGTGGGCGTGCACCTGTGTGCGTGCACATGGGAGAGGCCTGAAGTGTCTATCCCAGGTTCCACCTCAGGTACCACCTACCTTGGTTAATGCTTGTCTGCTGGAATGGTGTCTTCCCGGGTCTGGAGATAGCCAGTTAGGCTAGAATGCCTGGCTGTTGAGTCCTTATGCTTTTGGGGCTCGCATATACTGGCTGAGCCATCTCCTCGGACCAACAAATTTACAGTTTCTGGAAATACTATTAGGGCAGAGAGAACGCAGTCCTTTGGCCGTCTTGACCTCTGCTTTAGTGCAAAGGAAAAAGGCCTGGCGTTAGCTCTGGACCAGATGCTCACATCATTAGCTAAAAGGAAGGGACTCCTCCTGATGCTTAGCCATTAAGTAAGTGAGAATCTTCTCCGTCTGTTTTTCTACACAGCTACTGGTGGAGTCTTAGATACTCTGTTTCCTTTTTGCATTGTGTTCTGAGATTATAGGGTTAAATAAGGCTCCTTTCTGCTAATTATAGCCTTTAGAATGTCAGAGTACTTTGAAATATTAACCTCATCTATAGGGAATTCCACACCAACTACCCAATTGTAATACGATAACAAAACTTGGTCCTTGATAGAAAAGTTAGTAATTTGAATCAGTATCTGAAGCTTGCTTTTTTTTTCTAAGTCTTTAAATGATGAATATTTGCGGGGGTGGAGGGAATAGGTTAAAATATTTCTAATGCAAGTGTAATCCCAAGGCAGGTGGCTTGCTGTTTGCCTTTGAAATAATCCAGTTTCCTTCTTCCTTAGGAAATCACAAGTTGACACAAATAGCAAAAGTCGTCATCAAGATTTGTGAGCATGAGGTATGTGTGCCCTGCCTTCCTGGTGTCGGTGCCAGTGTCTCTGAGGCCCAGGGCAGCCCAGTGGGTGGTTACAGTGACTTCTGCATTCACTGAGTTGTGTACAGCCTCTTGTCTCTTCAAGTATGGGAAAATAGGGAAGAGGGGCCCCCAGTGGTCCAGGAGCCGGCTAGTTCAGCTATGATCTAAAGGGGTTGGGTGGGAGGAGATTTAGCCCGAAGCTGTGGCAAGTACAGGGAATCCTGAGTTTTCTCTGCTGTCAGTTTCTCAGCTTTGCCTTTCGCCTCCACAATTGGGATTGAGGGGTTGAGTCGGTCCATGGAGTCATTCATTCCTTTTACAGGGGTTTGTAGATTTGAGCTAAGGGGAACAAGCTTATAAAGTGTCTGTCTCTTCCTCTTTTTTTTTTTAAATAGGGTCTTGTCATATAGCCCAGGCTAACTTTGAACTTGCTATGTAGATCAGGCTGGCCTCTGCCTCCCTAGTGCCAGGAGTAAAGGTGCCACCGCTCCTGTCACATGGCCTGGCCATGATGGTGCAGCCCCAACCTGATTGTGTGGTTCTCAGCATGAAATTAATAGATAACAATGTGTGCTATGGTCAAGAGACTGGATGGCTTTGCTAGTTGGTGGCTCTTTCCTGACTGCTTTCCAGAATGGCTGTAGCTGGATCTGTATGGCAGTGTGTGTTCTTCCTGACACCTTATCAAAAGGTTTATCTATTTATTAATAAAAGTTTTTTATTTTACGTGCATTCGTTTTTGCCTGCAGGTATGGCTCTGTGAGGGTGTCAGATCTTGGAATTACAGACAGTTGGCTGCCATGTGGGTGCTGGGAATTGAACCTGAGTCCTCTGGAAGAGCAGTCAGTGGTTTTAACTGCTGAGCCATCTCTCCAGCTCCCTATTTATTTTTATTTATGTGGGTATGGGTACCTGTGTATTTATGTAAATCACGGGTGTACAGATGTCTGAGGGGGGGCCGGAGGGCAATTCCCTTCGAACTGGAGTTAACATGTGGTTTCAGACTTCCTGAGGTGGTGCTGGGAACAGAACTTGGGTTGTTAGCAAGTGCAGCACGTGCTGAGCTTCCTCGCATGCCTGTTTAAATTTAAAAAGTGTATATATGCATATTTCTTCCATGTGAGCGTGGGACAGCAAGCAGCATGTCACTGTCGTTCCTGTCTGCATTACGCTGTTAGCGAATTGTGACGGAACTCACTTTGGACTAGAACGAGTTGCGCGTGAGGAGGCGCATCCCCGCTCATTCAGTTCCTTCCGTCTCCAGTTAAGCTGGCTCAGGATGGGGACGGGATGGATGTGGGTTACAAGATGAAGATGTAGCAGAGCACCTGTTCCATGCCTGCGTCCTGCATGGTGGTGGGAAGCAGAGAGAAATACAAGACCACCGATACTAGGAGCTAATAGCCATTGAGTGTGGTGAGGCTTTAGAGATCTGCTGCCTGGGTTCAAATCCCTGCCCTATCTCTCTGCGACTGTGATCTCTGGGGTAGGTTACTTGAATTTTGAGGGCTTCATCTCTCTACTCCATACTTTAAAACGAGATGACAGTAGTCCGTCCTTGTCCCACTTATGAGGAGTAAGTGAGTTCCCAGGTGTGGGCGGCTTAGGCGGGTCTGGTTGTGGTCAAGGTGGAGCGACTGACTATAGATGGCCCGGGACGTCTAGATGACGTGTACTAAGTCTGTGGAGTTTACTGCTGTGTAGATTCTGTGTTATTCATCATCCGTGATTGCCTAGGAAGAGGTGCAGGCCCAGAGGCATGAGCGATGTTTGTCTGAAGCCTCTGGACTAGTGCCAGGCAGACTGCGACTTCAGGTTGAGGCCATTGGTTCTAAGCCTGCTGTCCACTTACCCGAAGGTACCATCTTACAAAGGAGGGGACAGCTACTGTGTGGTTGAATGTTCTGGTTGTCATTAGTGCGTCACAAAAAGTGTGTGACGCGGTCATGGTTGACAGTGATGTAGAGACTGAGCGGGGAAATGGGGGAGGTGGAAAGCAGAGATTCCAGACAAAATTGGTCCAGCTGCGATTCTGTAGGTGGGCGGAGGTCAGATTGCTCGTGGCCTGGATGGAGCCTAGCAGTTATTGAAGTTTTTTGTTAATTTCTCAGTTTAGCTTCTAAGGATACCAGGCAAAGTGCACATACGTATTCAGGCAAGACTCCCTTCCCTCCCTCCCTTTCTCCCTCCCTCCCTCTCCCTCCCTCTCCCTCCCTTCCTCTCTCTCTATAAACACACACACACACACACACACACACTCACTCACTCACTCACCAGAAAGCAAACTGTGCTGTGTGCACCATTGTGAACCTCTCGTTCCCAGCATCTGGGAAGCTGAGGCAGAAGGATCTTTTGATCACGTTGAGGCCAGCCTGGGCTACCTGGCAAGATTCTGTTGCTATCTCCCTGCCCCCTAATGCAAGAGAAAAACCCAAAGAAGAAAATCTGACCTTGAAATCAAAGTACAAGCACTTAGCTACCAGGGACTTCCTGAGGGCTGCCAGCCGTGAGGCCGTCTCTGGGGCTCCACGCTCTAATGTGTTTTTGCCTTACAGATGAATGAAATTGAAGTATGTCCAGAGTGCTATCTTGCTGCTTGCCAAAAGCGAGACAACTGGTTCTGTGAACCCTGTGTAAGTTGGACTCGATCCCTTTAATTCATTGCTGTAACTCTGGTGCCTTCGGTGGCTATACCAAGAGGGCCCTCTTCGGGGATTCATGAGATGAGGTTGTGAAATTTTATAAAATGATCTGTAAAAGTCAGGGCAGAATGGAGCTAATTGGGCTTGGGCAAACCTCTTGGGCTGAACTGTTTTGTCCCAGAGTTCAGCATCCTGGTAACTAGGTTGACTCAAAAGTGGGATGTGGCTAGTGGGATGCAGGTCACAGGACGTCAGAATCATGCCTGCAGTTTTCTGTGTCATTCGTAAATCTGGTTCAGTCTGTTTGAAGACCTTTGGACATGCGTCCCTGAAGGATTGTCTCAGTGTCTCCAGAGAGGTACAAAGTTACCCTCATGGACTTTGTTTCTCTTACAGTGTTGGGCATTGATTGGATCAATGTATGTTTATTTTAAGCAGTGGTTCTCAACCTTCCTAACGCTGGGACCCTTTAATACAGTGCCTCATGTTGTGGTGACCCCCAACCATAAAATTATTTTGTTGCCACTTCATAGCTGTAATTTTGCTACTGTTATGAATCCTAATGTAAATATCTATGTTTTCTGATGGCCTTAGGTGGCCCCTGTGAAAGGGCCATGTGACTCCCCAAAGGGGTCATGACCCACAGATTGAGAACCACTGTTTTACAGAGATGCAGGTTGCGGGGTGGAGTGAGTATACATGAGAGAGGCAGGGCGGAGGGTTGGAGAGGGCAAGACTGGACAAGCGACAGTTAACACACAGCTCAGGTTTCTGAGCCTCTGGAGATAAACACCAGCTCAGCCACAGCCCTGGGGAGTCCCCGGCAGATGAGCGACTCCTGCATAGCTCTACACTTTCTCCAAACAGCACAGAATAGGTGTTGACTGTTTCTGTGGTGCCAAAAGAAGTGCATTTGCTCATGCATGGTCACTGCGGTAACGAGCAGAGCCAGGATCCGAACCTGATTCTTTTCACTGTTTCAACATTTTTTTAAGAAATAAGTCAGGGGGGCTGGAGAGATGGCTCAGAGGTTAAGAGCATTGCCTGCTCTTCCAAAGGTCCTGAGTTTGATTCCCAGCAACCACATGGTGGCTCACAACCATCTCTAATGGGGTCTGGTGCCCTCTTCTGGCATGCAGGCATACACACAGACAGAATATTGTATACATAATAAATAAATAAATAAAATTTAAAAAAAAAAAAAAAAGAAATAAGTCAGGGTTTCTTTGTGTAGCCCTGACTGTCCTGGAACTCAGACATCTGCCTGTCTCTTCTTCCTGAGTGGCGGGACTATAGGCGAGTGCCACCTTGCCAGGCTCACTTTCAGCTGTTAAAGCCCTCCGCTCTGTGAGGCTGCACACCTGCCAGCGAGCACCTGTGTGAGGGCCCTGCTGGCAGCTGTGCCGTTTTGTGTATGACTCATGCTGTTTTGCCTTCTAATCACTGTGAAAACACCATGGCCAAAATCAGCTTGGCAAGGAAAGGGTTTATTTCTTCTTAAAGCATCATCTAGCCAGGCGGTGGTGGCGCACGCCTTTAATCCCAGCACTCGGGAGGCAGAGGCAGGCGGATCTCTGTGAGTTCGAGACCAGCCTGGTCTACAAGAGCAAGCTCCAGGACAGGCTCTAAAGCTGCAGAGAAACCCTGTCTTGAACACCCCCCCCCAAAAAAGCATCATCTAGGTTCGTCATAGCAGGACCCAAAGTAGAAGCAGTGGAGAGGTGCTGTCTACTGGCCTGCTCAGCCTGCTTTCTTATAGAACCCGGGACCGCCAGCCCAGGGATGGCACCATCTACCAGGGGCCAGAACCCTACCATATCTGCCATTAATCAAGAAAATGCCCCACAGCTTTGCTACAGGCCAATCTGATGGAGGCCTTTTCTCACTTATAGTAGTCCACCTCCCCAAATGATTCTAGCTTGTGCCTAGTTGACAGAAACCTACTCAGCAGAGCCTGTCTCCCTGTGTTCACTTTACCTTGACTTTCATGTGTGTCCTGCTGCCAAGTATAATGCCAACTCTGCATTTTGTTCTTCTTCTAGAGCAATCCGCACCCTCTGGTCTGGGCCAAACTGAAAGGGTTCCCATTCTGGCCAGCGAAAGCTCTGAGGGACAAAGATGGGCAGGTTGATGCCCGTTTCTTTGGACAACATGACAGGTGGGAATTTAAAAACAGACTCCAGGTGGAACCCTGGGAATTTACATCAGATATCAAAGGTGGCGGAGCCAGCTTGCTGTTATTTTTGCTGTTTTCAAAACACAAATTCTACCTTTTATTCGTTATGATTGGCTGTTGTTTTATTTATTGTCACAACAACTGGTGTTGCAAAAAACATTTCATGGTTCTGTGTTAAGCCCAGTGAGGGGAGGGCTTCAGTCCAGCCCTTTAGGAGTCTCGGGAAAGAATCTCGCCTCCACGGTTGTGTCGATGGATCTGGCTTCGGAATGAGTTCCATGACCGAGAGAAGTGCTGCTGTTTATGTGCAGTTATTTATTTTGTCTTCTGGAGTGGATTAAACCTGTGCAAATTCCTTTTAAAAGTAATGCTTTTTAGGGACCGGAGGTAGTTTCCTAGATTGCCACTAAATGGTTCTCTTAGCGCTAGATGGACTAGTTCCCTCCCCTTTTCTCCATATCTAAAATGGGAAATGATGGGGGGGATGGGGATGATGATGTTTTGACAGGTGTGAACCCTCCCTCCCAGCCTCTCCACCCTCCCCTTCCTCCCCTTTCCTTTCCGCACAGGCTGAATGGAGTTATGGAGTCATTCCAGCTAAGAGCGGCTCCCATTGCTTTGGCGCCCCGCCTGCCTGCGAACTGTGGGTAACCAGAGGTGCTGCTTAACGCGTCCCCTTTCAGCATGTCACTCAGGATTGCGGGAATCAAGGGTGCCTTCAGAACCTGTCCCCGCTGGGACGATGTAGGATTGAGTGCATAGGAGTTAAAGTGTGTCCCACACAGAATAGACATTTTTTTTGTTGATACCAGCATCACAAATAGTGCTTACTCTGTCAATTTTTGATTGATTTACAAATCAAAGGAGAAAAAAATTAGAGAGATTTAGTTTCTTACAGAAATCCCAGCAGGTCCCTTGTCTCACTGAGGTGGTACTGGCTTTGGGTATCACACTTTAGTTTTGACTCCCTCCTCGGGCTTTTTCTGGGGTGAGTGTCGGGCTCATGTAGCTCAGGCTACTCTCAATATGTTTTATATTGGAAGGTGACTCTGGGCTCCTGGTCTTCCTTCTTCTGCTTGAGTGCTGGACTTCCAGGCATACTCCTTGAGAGAACCCAAGGCTTCCTGTTTGCTAGCCAAGCCCTCTACCAAGTCAGCTCCATCCCCAGGCCCTCCTGATCCCGTCCTGTCCTGAACTTTAGCATTCCTTCATTTGAAGGAATTTGCTTCCTCGGGCTGCAGCCCAATTGCTGGCAGGTGGATACTTGTCCAAGTGAGCTGCTAGGCTAGCTCTCTCTCAGCTGTAGGAAACGCTGGGTGTGAGGTAACGGCTGACAGCTGGAGGGGCGGAGCTCTGGAAGGGCTGGGCCTGTGATTTGAACCGGGGTAGAGGAGAGCAAGAGTTTGCTTTTTGTTCCCATAGCAGGCGGAGTTGGTGACTGGCTGTGCCCTCCACATCTCATCACAGAGCCTTTGTGTTCATAGCTTTGTTTGCTTGTTTGTTTTTTGGTTTTTCGAGACAGGGTTTCTCCGTGTAGCATTGGTGCCTGTCCTGGAACTAGCTCTTGTAGACCAGGCTGGCCTCAAACTCACAGAGATCCACTTGCCTCTGCCTCCTAATAGTTTAAGGTTCTTTTATGGGGCAGCATTGTGGAGTCATCTCCAGGGGTGTGCATTAGTGTGTGGCACAGCAGCGTGTCCTCATTTACCAAATGGTCCTAGACCCACAGAGTGGCTCTGTTCCTTCTACTGTGTCAGTCCTGCCAGCCTGCCAATGAAGGTGTCCTTGGGGACACGGCATTGCTTGTACTCAGTGCTAAGGCTATTGCCTTAGATGTATGTATACAGTGTATCCCTTGGTCTTGGCTGAGAGCCAGGCCTTTCCGGTTCTCTTGCAAGATCAGGATCCTTCTTGGCATCTGCAGTGTTTTGTTGTTTCCTCTACTGGCCTGTGCTTACCTGGTGTGCTTACTTTGGGCAAGGTGGCCCTGCTGCGGATGTGTGGACAGTCCACAGTGCCATGGTACCAACACTTTGGAGGCCCAGGGTTTTCCTGTTCCCGGGAGCTGATGTGCAGTCTCCCCAGGGGAATGAATTCTTGGTTTCCAGACAGGAACTCCCCCCACCCCATCCCCTTCTAGATAGGGTTTCTCTGTAGAACATCCGTGGCTATCCTTGAACTCACTCTGACGATCAGGCTGGCCTTGAACTCAGAGAGATCCACCTGCCTCTGCCTGGGATTAAATGCTTGTGCCACCATACCCAACCCTAGACAACCAACCCAGGAAGGCCCATCTACAGCCTGCTTTGCTAAGATGTGGGGAAATTGTGGTATAGGGACCCATAGGAGTCACACAACAGGCAGCTGTCGTTCTTAGAATGCTCACTTCACTGGGGGAGTGGGGGGCAAAAGCAGAAGCCTAGGCATACAATGGTGAGCATTCAGATTGTCAGGTTGATTGGCTGGAGAATGACCCATGGAGGCTCTGGCGGCAGTCACGGGACACCCTGAAGACTCCCTCTGTGCGCTTTTCTGCCTTTTTCCCTTTCGGGACAGGGTTTCTCTGTGAAGCCCTGGTTGTCCTGTAGACAGGCTGGCCTGAAAGTCAGAGGCCTGCCCTGCCTCTGCCTCTCCAGTGTTGGAATTAAAGGTGTGAGCTACCACGCCCGGGATGCTTTTTATCTTTTAAAAGAATTGTTTGATTGATTTTAGATACATGTACCATTATCTAAAACTATAGAAATTCTTATGCCAAATGATTGCTAAACCTTAAGAAAAATACCCGTTAGCCTTCATGTACCTACTGTACAATTGAGGAGGGGATCCTTGTGTAGCCAGGCTAGTCTTTGATTTTGCTCCTTCTGCCTCAGCATCCTGAGAGCTGGGGTTGCAGGCACATACCCCTGTCCCCAGACATCAGACATTTCCCTACTCCTTGAAGTTGCTGCTTTCACCTCAGTCTTCCTGGAGAGAAAACTGAGGCCCAAAGAGGGTAATACCTTACTCAGGGTCACTCAATTCCTTCCCAGGAGTTCTGTGGCTCCTGCCTGAGGAGGCCTTCTGTGCTGAGGAAAATCTCTTTTCCTTTTAAGCAAAAAGCTTATTCTTGCCTGGGCCCCTTAAGGCTTTTAGAAATAGAGTAGGGGGTGGGAGGTAGTTGTGGCCCAGACAGGGCAAGGGCCTTGGGCCTGTGGTCCCTGACTGGGAAGCCCTTGGTGCTGACTCAGGACTGTTGAGTTTGCTTTGTTGGAGTTCTGTTCTCCTAGGCGGAAAATACTGGGGCAGCCCTGGGGACTCTGGTGGCTCTCACTTCTGCCTCACCTAGCCCCGAGCCCTGCCTCATCCTGCTTCTGTTTGACTTCTGCTCAGCCTTGTTTCTCCTGCTTAGACATGAGAGTCTTCAGGTCCCGGCAGGAATGTGTCCCTAGCACTTCTAGCACCCTGAGATCAGCTGTGTGTTTGGGGGTTCTCACTTGCAGCCAGGCTTTTGCTGAACTTTGCTCAGGCCTCCTTTCTCATGCAACATTTCCTCTTCAGGTGTAGGAATTCAGTGCCAGCTGTTGAGGTGGTATAAAATGCTGTAGAAGAAAGCCCAGGGAGGGCTGGGTCCATAGTCCTGTGTGGGCGCTGTGGATATAGCCGGGCAACTGTGCCTCTTACTGGAGCACGTCGCTTCTTTCCCCCAGCTCTCCCCACATCCCATGGCTTTATGCTAGACTTAGGTTTGAGGTCCAGGCACCCTAGAATTCCTTGTCTCCATGGAAAAGTATTTGAATGAGGTTGAGACTGTGGAGCCAGGAGTGCACAATTAACAAGATGTTCTGGTGTCCCCAGTCCACAGGAGCATGGCTGGGTGCTCTCAGTCCTACTGCAGTCATGGGGTAGGGTGGGGGTGCTGATTCTGGAAAAGCACCTCACTGCTTTTGGTTTCGGGGGGTCTCTGCAAAACTTACTGGAGTGTGGGGGGTCGACAGAGGAGAAATGCAGCAGGTGGAGCGTGTCCACCCCAAAGCCAAAGACTACTTTTTTTTTTTTTTTTGGTTTTTCGAGACAGGGTTTCTCTGTGGCTTTGGAGCCTGTCCTGGAACTAGCTCTTGTAGACCAGGCTGGTCTCAAAGACTACTTTTTATAAAGAGTTTTCTCCATGGTAATTTTCTCACATGCTGCCAGGTGTGGCGTGGAACTCAGGAGGCGGAGGCAGGAAGATTCTGAGTTGCAGGCCAACCTGGACTCCATAGTGAGATTTGAGACACTCAGATCAATCTGAAATTTGTACCTCCTTCTAGGAATAGGAACTTATAAAGGACAGTCCCATTTGGAACTGCAATTTAAAAAAACAAACCAGAAAGGAGGTCCATGTTCAGCTGAGCAAGATCCAGGAACTATGCCCTCTTCAGATGTGTTGTGGAGGACTCTGACTGGTTTTTCCTCCTCTGAAACAGCAGAAAACCGAAGGGATTGTCGCTCCTTTTATTTCTGGTTTTTAACACTCATTTGTTTACTTCTTTATGTGTGTGTGTGTGTGCGCGCGCGCGCGCGAGCACCACAGCGCATGTGTGGAGGCCAAAAGACGACTCAAGGGAGGTGGCTCACGGCGGTTCTGCCGAGCAGGGCCTGCCTTAGGCTTCGCAGCAGTGCCTTCACCTGCTGAGCCATCTTGAAGGCCTCCATTGTGTGCCTGACAGATTAAGATGGCCAAGTGTGTGGAGCGCTTTCACATCCTGGCTAAGTTTTGTTGTTCGCATTCCATCCCTAATACCTCTGTGAAGTGGATCATTCATTAACCATTCAAAACATGCCTTTTATTTTAAAAGGAGAACCCACATTTAAGAATCTTGGCAAGCGCCCGCCAGGCTAATTTGGTTTGCATTAAGAAAATTAAAAATGAACAATCTTGGAAATGAGTGAAGCTGACTCAGTCTCTCTCTTTTGCCCTCCTAGAGCCTGGGTCCCCATCAATAATTGCTACCTCATGTCTAAAGAAATCCCCTTTTCTGTGAAAAAGACTAAAAGTATCTTCAACAGCGCCATGCAAGAGATGGAAGTTTACGTGGAGAATATACGGAGGAAGTTTGGGGTTTTTAATTATTCCCCGTTCAGGACGCCATACACCCCCAATAGCCAGTACCAAATGCTGCTCGATCCCAGCAACCCCAGCGCTGGCACTGCTAAGACAGACAAACAGGAGAAGGTGAAGCTCAATTTTGACATGACAGCATCCCCCAAGATCCTCCTGAGCAAGCCCCTTCTGAGCGGGGGCGCAGGCCGCAGGATCTCCCTGTCCGACATGCCACGCTCCCCAACCAGTACGAACTCTTCCGTGCACACGGGCTCCGACTTGGAGCAGGACCCCGAGAAGAAGGCCCCATCCAGCCACTTCAGCGCAAGTGAAGAGTCCATGGACTTCCTTGATAAGAGCACAGGTCAGCCCCAGTTGGGAGAGTGGGGTAGGAGGCTGTTGGGTGCACTCTGGTTCTTGGGTGCCTCACCCATATGTACAAGCAGGCCATCACAGCCATCATGGGGTACAGTGATGGACTTGGTAAATGAATAACCGGATCCCAGACATGAGGAAAGTATTTCCAAAGGTCATTCCTACGGGGTGGAGTTGGATCTTGAATTCCTGAAGGTCATTGCTAGGGCTCAAGGCCTCTTGGATTGATCCTCTGCCACCATCTTCAAGTGCTGGGATTACAAGTGTGCCCACCACAGTTGCTCTTTTAAAACATTGGTTTAAAGTTAGAGCGCAATAAAAAGTGTGTTCGTGTGCAAGCCCCACATTTCAACAAACAGCGTTTTATATAAGCTTGTGTTTCATTTAGTGTCTGTCTTCCTTGGGCTGGTGTACGTGACATAAAGCTTTGGGGCAACATTCCTTGTTCATTGAGACTTTTCAAAGTCCCTATCCTAAAAATACACAACCCTCTCATCCCATCATGTTTGAGATACTTGCTAATCCTGAAAGGCGGCCATATAAAATAAAGCAGACTGGGTGTGAGAGCGCATTGCTAGGTGGGGAGCATTTGGGAGGTAGAGGCAAGAGGATCAGGAGTCTGTTGACTACAGAAGAGCTTGTCTCAAAACCAACCAAAACCCTCAAAAAAGAAGGGGTGATATTCAGGATTGTTTGGCTCTTGCAAATTGCACCCATTCCTGTGGGGGGCCCACAGCGGATGTTTTTTCTGTATTTTGGTCATGGCTGTAGCTATGGACATTGGTAGCTGAGTTTCAATAAAACTTTATTGATGTTGGTTGGTGAAAACTGAAGCCTGACTTTCCTATAAGTGTATGATTAAGAACTATTGAATTGGTTGTTCTTGGTGGGGAGCTGGATTCAGTTCCCTTCATCCACGTGGCCACTCTGTAACCACATGTAACTCTCGTTCAGAAACTGATGTTCTCTTGTGACCTTCTTGGACATCAGGCATGTAGGTGGTGCACAGGCTTAAATGCATATATTGGGGGGAATAGCTATTGAGTTTTTTTGTGCCCCCTCCCTCCCCGTGCTAAATAACCTGCTTAAATAGCAGGCCACACGGGGAACAGATTGGGCCCATAGACCCTTGTTAAGGTGGCAAACCTGCCTGCCAGGCCACGAAGCAGGCTTACTCCCTGCCACTGCTCCCTCCTGCCCTCGGCTGTTAGCAGTGATGTGGGAAGGTAGAAGCTAGTGGAGGGAGAAGAGGATATACACATTCACGTAGACCCCTCCAGTCAGGGACAGTTGCCATCAGGCTGGGGCCCGTCCAGAATGCCAGAAAAGTCTACCCTGGCATAGAGTGAAAAGCCATGTAAGCAGCTTTCAGAAGCCAGAGTGTCCCAGTTGTGCTGTGATGGAGCACACCTAAGCATGAGAATTTAGCGCCTTGTGGTATTCTTTCTTTTTGTGACAGGGTCTCATCCTGTATTCTCAGCTGTCCTTAAACCCACAGTGCTCTGCCTGCCGGTCTCCCTAGTGCTGGGATTAAAGGTGTGCATGAGTGTGAGCATGTGTGTGTATGCATGTTTCATGTGAGGATCAGAGGGCAGCTTGCAGAGGTCAGGTCTTTGTTTCCACTGTGTGGGTTCAAGGGCTTGACCTCCAGTTGTCAGGCTCAATGGCAAGAGCCTCTGCCTGTGGCAAGCCCCGTCTCACTGGCCTGGCCGCTTTTTCCTTTGGGAGACCCAGTACCTCAGCCTAGAAGCAGATAAGACTTTCTAAGCAGAGGCCTCCGCTCAGCAGGGAGCCTGGAGCTGCCATAGCCCTGGCTTCTGCTGCCTCCAAGTGGTTTCTACCTCCACTGCACCCGTTTATACAGGCCACTTGGACAGACTGGGCTTCATACAGACCTCAGTGAAAAAGTTCAAGCGTGCTCTGGTACTGTCCTGAGCCTGCAAACTCTTCTGAGCTAATGGTGCTTTGGTCTTCTTGGCATTCCACCATAGGTTGCTGCCAGGGAGAAGGGAGAGTGTTTTCACGGACTCTGTCTTATTGTGAAATCAGTAGTTGCCATGACATAGCTGTCCGTGACAAATACTTAAGTCCCTGCTAACCCTCCCTCCCCATGACCAGCTCTCCTAAGCAGCTATTAAGTTGAACCTCAGGCACTTATTCAAAGTCATGAAGGGAGCGGAGTGTGTTTGACAGGTGGTGAGGGCAATGAAAAGCAGAGTTCTGTCTCATCATGACCCGCTGTGTCTGCTCATGTGCATTGGTGTGGAATGCCTGCCCAGATGGCATTCACAGAATATTTGTGTGTGCGTGTGTATGTGTGCATGCATGCGTATCTATGGCACTTGTGTGGAGGTCAGGGGAGTCAGCTTTCGCCACTACATGGGACCTAAGAATGAAACTCAGGTCATCAGGCTTGGGGGCAAGTGCCTGTACCAGCTGAGCCATCTTGGTGGCCCCAGGCATTTGGCCTTTTGATTGGAGGTGCATGCTAGCATTCTGGGTTTTTATTTTGTTAAGGGCTACTTAGATTCATGAGTGGTGTATGACTTGAAGGTCCCCAAACCCTGACTGAACCAGAGCGGCAAGGGCTTCTTGTGAGCTGATTCTTGATGCAAATGCAGAATGGCAAGATTGCTGCTCCAACAAGAGACACCTCAAATATATATAATGGCAACAATGTACTGGTTCATTTCGTGTACATGCAAGTGTCCCTGTCCTCTAGCTTGCTTCTGTTGCTGTGATAGATGCCCCAGCCAATGTACTTGCAACTCTATCTACAGAATTAGGAAACAGTTGCTTTACCTGAGATTTTCATCACATGCAGACTGGTGTCCTCTGGTCGCCTGCAGCTTTAACCATACTTTGCCTTTTGCTTTATTTTTGAGACTGGGTCAGGGTCTACTCTGTAACCCTGACCGGCCTGGAACTCGCTATATAGACTAGACTGGCTTTATTGTGTGTGTCTGGGTGTTTTGCCTACATGTATGTCTGTATACCACATGCATGCTTATTGCCTGTAGAGGCCAGAGGGCATCAGGTTCCAGTCCTTCGTCTCTCCTCCCCCACCCCTGCTTGTGAGTGAAATTTTTTAAAGAATTCTTGTAGTGGTGAGTTTGTTGGTAATGCACACTTGAAAATGACTCACTTGCGGCTGGCAAGATGTCTGTTGATTGTCTTATGAGCTGGGGACCTGATTGAATGTCAGGCAGGGTGGTGCACGTCTGTAATCCCAGTGTGGGGCAGATCAGGGTGGGTCCCTAAGCCTCCCACCAGCCGGCCTAGCCTGTTTTGGGGGAGTTCTAGGCTAATGATGCCCTGTCTCAAAAGACAAACAAACAAACTCTGAACACCACATGCTTGCACACAAAATGTGTACACGTGTCCTGCCCTACAAACATGCACATACATGTACACATGGCTCGTTTCTTCTCAGTTCTTCGTATAACAAGCACTCCACTTCTGTTTGTTCCGATACTATGGAAGTAATAGTGATTACCCCAGCAACAGGCCGCAGGGAAAGGAAGGCTGCCTGCCTGGTTGCTAGGCCAGGCAGTCTGCAGCTCCTTCTGGTAAAATGGATTTAATATGTATAAAACTTCACCCTCAAATAATTTTTAATGTCTGTTGAGCACTGGCCTGCTGACAGTGGACATGCATCTAATTGTTATTCCTGTCCCATCTCCAGAGGTGGGAAAGGATTTCCTCATGTGCTCCTTGGTTCAGATATAGGTCTCTCAGCTCAGGAGAGACATTTGAGACGAGATGCTAATTTCTTATTTATGGCCATGAATATCTTGCTTCCACGCATGTAGGTATATTACAAGTGTACCATGTACATGCCTTGCCCATGGAAGCCAGAAAAGGGTATCAGATCCCAAAGAACTGGAGTTACAGATGTATTGGTGCTTGCCTGCATAGGCCAGAAGAGTTCTGGATTCTCCGGAACTAGAATTAAAAATGGCTGTGATCAGTGTGGGTGACGGAAATTGAACCTGCGTCCTCTGTAAGAACAGCAAGCGTTCTTAACCGCTGAGCCACTTCTTTATCTTTCAGGTGATAGTTCATGGTGGGGATTTTCCCATGTCTTGTAGGATATTTAGTGGCATCTGGGTTCTCTAACTAGATGCCAGCATGTGTTGCCCAGCATGTGCTGGTGAGGATGGTGCATGGAGAAACCAAAGTCTAGCAAGGAAATAGGAAGTTGATGCCACCAGTGAGTGCTGACGCCACACTTACTGAATGCCTGGTGCCCTCGACACAGTGGCTTCTTAGACTCAGTCCTCACTATAGGTAGGTAAGTGTAGGTGCTTTATTCATCCCTGTGTCCAGGCTGGCGTCCCTGTCCTTCTCTCCAAGGGACCTGCAGGCAGTCACCTTGTCTAAAGTCAGCAGGGGCTGGGATTTGAACCCTAAAAGCCCACCTCTGATTGAATCCAAGTCTCTCTAGTCTTTCCCATGCTCTTAAATCGCAGAGCTGGAGGTTGCTGGGGGGTGGGGTAAGAGTGCATCCTACACTTGCTGAGGATGCAAGTTTTGATTCCCAGCATTCAAGTTCTGAGGGACCCAATGCCTTATAGGCTCAGTGGGCACCTGGACTCACATGTACCCCCCAAGTTCTAGAGCTGGAGTCTTACCTACCCAGCCAAATGCAGGAGCTTTCTTCTTCCTCAGATGCGTCTGGCTGTGCAGTGTTGGCTGGCTTGCAACCTGCCATATCGCTGATCAGAGTCTTGAACTCCTGATCTTTCTGCATCTGCTTCTCACTGCTGGGATTACAGAAACACCATACCTGGCCTACGTTTTTATAATCTCTGGCGGTGTCTAGCTTCCTGCCCTTGTGGACCATTCATGCCTTCTTGTCGGGACCAAATCATCTCACTTCAGGTCAATGACCAGTCTGCTGTTTTTAGGGTCCAGGAGCCACACTGGGCGGTCCCAAAAATGTGTGAGGATAAACAGGTCTGGACTGGGTGGGTTTCTTTTGTTTGTTTGTTTTTCGAGACAGGGTTTTTCTGTAGCTTTGGAGCCTGTCCTAGAACTAGCCCACTTGTAGACCAGGCTGGTTTACAGAAATCCGCCCACCCCTGCCTCCCAAGTGCTGGGATTAAAGGCGTGTGGCACCACCGCCAGGTGACTGGGTGGGTTCTTAGGAAGCTGTTAACCCCTCTAAAACATTTGGCCTTTGTTCTGCTTGTTTAACCAGTGAAAGAAACCATTTGAAGTAAGTTTAAAAGTCTCAGACATTTGGTTCATGGTCTGTCCTTCCTGTAGGAATTTGAGCCTCACAAAGAAGACAACAACTTGCCAACACCCCTCTTCCTCCCGTCATCTGGTACCCAGCTTTCTTTTGAGCATCCTGAGAAACCTTGAGCCAGGGGCTAGAACTCCCTAGGGCTTGGCCGGTGGCACATGTAGACTGCTGGGGAGCTCCTCAGATTCCCTCTAATGCCTGGATCTGGCCTATGGTCTTGGTGTCAGAGGGGCTTGCTCTAGTCACTGAGATTTATACCCATGAATGGGCCAAGGCATTTCAGGGGTAATTTAGCTGCTTTGTGTTTAACAGGCTACCTGGCTCAGTCACCCTCTTGTTTGGTGACAGCCCTTTGCTGGCAGTTCATGGTGACTCTCCCTACTGGATCTTATCCAGGGCACCCTTGAAGAACACCTTGTGCCTCCTCTCCTGCCCTCAACCCAGAACCTGTGAGCTTTGCTGCTTTACTGATTTGTGAAGCTGGCTTCTAACCATGACATGCTTTTCCAGCTTCCCCAGCCTCCACAAAGACGGGGCAAGCAGGGAGTCTGTCTGGCAGCCCGAAGCCTTTCTCTCCGCAAGCACCAACACCCATCATGACGAAGACAGACAAGACCTCTACCACTGGGAGCATCTTGAACCTGAACCTGGGTCAGTGGCGTGTGTGTGCGCGCGTGTGTGCGTGTGTTTGGTGGCAGTGGCTGCTTCTACACTTTGCCCTCCTGTGAGCGGTTCTTGGCCATTGAAACTGTAAGAGCTTCGGTGAATCGGAGGTGAGGGGTGAGCTGGAGGAAGGAACAGGGCGAAGGTTTTCCTGAGAGGCCTGTTGGCATGCAAAGGTGTTTTCCCACAAATTATCCTGGGCCTGTGTTTACAAGTGATCCGTGTAAACCAGTTTCCTCCTGTGAAAATACACGTGACTGATGCCAAGTTTCGTGAGTCTTACCATTTCTGGCTGGGTATGCTGATAGTATCCTTAATTCTTCTACTTACTGTTTTATGAGTATGGTAGCCCAGTTCCTGTAGAGGCCAGAAGGCATCAGGGTCCCCTCGAACTAGAGTTACAGATGGCTGGAAGTCGCCATGTCAGTGCTGGGAACCTAACCAGGATCTGTTAGCAGAGCTGGTACCCTTAACTCCTGAGCCATCTCTCTGGCTTTTTTTTTTTATGTTAATTTTCACCTCCTGAATTACTGGCTTTTATGCCCACTGGCCTTCCATTGACTATTTTGTTTCTTTGCCTCGTTAGACGTCAGGCCTAGTTCTTTGTGCATGATAGCTGAGCAGTATTTCTGAGCTACATCTGCAGCCCCTTGGCTTTTTGTGACAAGGTTTTGACTTTGTAGTGCAGGTGCCCTTGAACTTGCCCTTCTTGTAGCTCAGGCCTGCCCTGGATCTCAAGAGACCGTTACCTCTCAAGTGTTGGTTATAGGCATATGCCATTGGACCTGGCTCCAGTTGGTGTGGTGTGAGACAGAGGTGGGAGAGGGGAGGATCGGATCAACCCCTGTAGTCCTAGCTTGCTGTTAATTTTCTGTGTAACTTAGGGTGGCCAGCATACATCCCAGGCAGCAAGGGGCAAAAAACGTGAGATTCCTGGTGGGGGCGCCTATAAAATAGACTGACATGGGCCTGTAGCTTCCATGTTTTGCTGAGTAATGGAATGCTGCCACCTTGTGGTTGGAGGCTGGAGGTGCAACTAAGTGTCCGTTCCTATTGAGGACCTTGGCACAGAGACCCACAGCCCCAGTGGATCTCGAGGTTGAGAGCTGGGGTTAGAGTGTTCAGAAGGAGCAGGTGCCCTCGGCCCCTGGAGCAGGTATGGACCAGTAAAAGGTAGAGCGAGGGGAGCAGGAGGAGGGGGTTGATGCTCCAGTGAACTTGGGACAGAGTATTTCCTGGGGGGAAGGAGACCACCAGTGTGCAGAACTGTGAGTTCATGGCATCCCCCAGGCACATGCCACCTGATAGGTGGTGTGGGTTCCCGGGGTGACAGGGGCAATCCTCTTTGTCACCCATTTGCAGCCTGGCTGGGGGACAGTCAAGGTCCTTCTAAGATTCCACCCAGAACCACCAGCTGATTCAGAAGGGAGCTACTTGCTGTCTTGGGGACATTTGTTCTAGGAAATGTGGTTTCTTTTTTGGGGGCTGCCTCCCACCTGCATGCTCTGAACAGAAGCGCTGAGCAGAGGCGTTCTCACAGTGACATTTCCTCTCTGCCAGTCATGCCTGGCAAGAACAGCTCCTTCTGTGCACCAGGGGGCCCCTGGGCATCCTAGCGATACCGTGGGTCTTTGACGCTTGGCTTGATGGGTGGGTGGCACAAAGGTGGCTCCCGGGATGCCATGATTTCTGTCCCATCTTCCCCCATAGCTCCTTCTGGGGTACACGTCTCATCTTAGCCTGTGGGGGCGAGAACATTGGGTACACGCATGGGTTCCTGGGGTGGAATCTCAATCTCACAGTGAGAGTTTCTGCTGGGGATCCAGGAGAGCATGGTCTGTGGTCTGTGGGTGGGAAGGTTGAAGGGCAGAGCTGTATTAGTCGTCTGCCCGTGTGACATGTGATCCCGAGTGCTGGAGGCTGATGGTGAGATTATTGTCCAAAAAGCAGGCCTCTATTAAAAAGAGCTCAGGGAGGAAGCCACACTAGACAACTGTGAGGCAGGCCAGCGATTGGCTGGGTTTGACTCCAAATTTGGAGTGCATTATTTTATTTCTCTCCGTGTAGCCTTGACCGGCCTCGACCTCTGCCCGCTTCTGTCTCTTGAGTGCTGGGATTAAGGGCATCTCTCTCCCTACTAGCTTGGGGAGTTGTTCTCTCCACCATTCAGGTCCGAGGGCCAGAATGCAGATTGTTAGGTTTGGTGATGGGTGCCTTTGATTGTTTAGTTCTTTTGCTGGGCCTTTTCTTTTGTTTAGTTTTTTGAGACAGGTATTCATATAGCCTGACCTGAAACCAAGGCAGGCCTTGAACTTTTGACCCTCCTGCCTTTTCTCTTCATCACCGAGGGAAAGGAGCGGCCCAGCTGGTTGGCACTCTTGACAAAGCCTTGTGTGTTTGTCCTTAGCGCTGCTGGCACCTCCCTCTTCTTCCCTTTCCCCTAGTTGACACTGTCCCCTGGTTTCCATCTCCTCTATGTGTCTGTACCTTTGGTTCTCGGTTCTGAGGCAATATTTGTTCTCTAGAATGTGGGTGTCCTTGACTGGGGGTGAGGCTGGGGCTAGGGCTTTTACTATCCCAGTAGGGCAGTCACCCTACCTCTGTGACTTTCCTGAGCCCTTTGTCATCAGTGGCAATGCAGAGGACGTCAGGCATGTCTGTATTCACGTTCCCATTCTGTCCCTTCTTCCCCACACTAAGGCTCCTTGGCTGTACCCCTGGCTTCCTTTCCTTAGAAGAGGCTGTCTGTTGATGCCAACATAGGAATCTGCCTCTGCTGGGTTTAGCATGTGTTTATCCTAACCCTAGTTGTGGGTAATCTGGAGCCTCCATCCATCCGAATGGACGCGAGGTTGTTATCCGTTCGCTACTGAAAATAGCTGTGATGAAGACATTCCTGCCCACGCAGGAGGGAAATCCACAAGAATGAAAGGGAGGGCCAGAGGCCTCGTGGGCTTGACATTTGGAGGTAGTTGCCAAGTTGCCCTGTGAAGTTGCTCGTCTTCATGCTCCCTTGCAGACAGGGAGGACTATGCCTTTCTGTCTCTAGACTGGCTATTTTTCCTCCCTGGTTTCCATTTATAGCTGGATCTGTCTTTATGTCTGAAACGTTCAAAATGCTGGCAGCGAGCAGGGAGCTGGAGTTACTCCCGGTATAGAAGGGTGGTGGTGCACCTCCCTGCGATGAGGGAGACTGCTTGCTGCTTTCTCCCCACAAAGGAGAGGCAAGAGTTCAAATCTAGCCAGCACTCCCAGATTGTTTGGCTTAAGTCCCCAGAAGCCTGATCTTAGGCCTGAGGCGCCCCCCCCCCCGCAGCCCTGATGCATGAGATGAATAATAATAGTTTGGATAAATATAATAATTTGTTGGCCAGGGAAGCCTATAATTTTGTAAAATGCAGGGGGTATTTTGCATTGTAGTATTACAGTGTTTAGTCTGAGATATAGGCTCACCCAGTAGTCCAGGCTGCCCTGTTTGCTGTGAAGGTCAGGCTGGCTTTGAACTTGCAACCCACCTGCCTCAGGGTAAAGTTGAGAGCATTTATACTGTCAAGCCAGCTCTGTCTCCTTGCCTGTAACTCACAGAGAGGATAGGATCACGTGGCCCTGAGTGCCCAGCACTCCTGAGCCACCTGAGGTAATGCTTCAGATGCTTGGAGCCTAAGGTGGGTGTCAGGAAGTAGTTTTCCTTTTTGTTCCTGGTAGATTAAATAACCACTCCCTTCCTGGAAGCCCCTGAAGCATGCCTCTGTATGTGCTCTTAAGAACATGTGTAGAGGTCATAAAGATGGATGCGAGGTCCAGAAAGCAAGGGGAGACCTGCAGGCCAGGACTTGCTCCTTCCAAATCCCTTCCATGATTCCAGCTAATCCTCGATGCTTTCAAGAACACCTGTGCCCACACAGACCCGCGGGGCCGCTTGTCTTGACGTTCAAAGGTGACACCTGCACTTGCTATGAGAATGTTCCATTCCTTCCCTTCCTTCGGGGACCTTGAGGTGCGTGTGTGTGTGTGTGTGTGTGTGTGTGTGTGTGTGTGTGTGGTCTCATGTGGGGGGGATCGTCTCACAGTGGGTCCTTCATTGGGGCGATGCGTGAATTGGAGCTGTTTGGGGCTTCTTGTTGACAGGGGCTTCTGGGAGCTGCCTGTTGTTAGAGAATGCTGTGCTATGGGGAGGGAGTGGCTCAGGTCAGAACCAAAGAGGAACTGGTGAAGGCCTTGTGACAGCCCTTCTTGTCCAGCTCTCTGGTCCCTTCTAGATGGCCTCTAATAGCAGCGGAGGCCCTGAGCCTGTGGTAGCATGAAGGGAACGCAGAGCCGGTAGGAAGTGGCTCTATCCCTGATGGGATTCTGACCCACGTCTGGAGTCAGCGGGAGGGGGTGGTGTGGGGAGCAGGCCAGGAAGGACTTTGAGCTCCACCTGCAGGTCTTCCCTCTGTTCTGAACCTCCACAGCCACCTCCACTTCCCCCTCTCCTCTTCCGCAGTGCGGAGAAGTGGGAAACCATTCAAACAGTGAATCCACCAGCCCTTAGAAAGCTGGTCTAGCTGGTTGTGCAGCCAGCCCTTGGCACACGTAGCCAGGACTGAGTGTCAGCCCAAGGAACTCCTTTTCTTATTTGAGAAGACCTTTTGGCCCAGGTCAGTACCACGAGAGCCAGCCTCTGCCTCTCTCCACCTGCCTCGGGTGCTGGCAACTGAGCTAGAAAGGACATGTCCCCTACTTCCTGTCTGTTCAAGCCTCAGCTGGCCTGGGAGTGAAAGATGGCAGTGATCCATGCTCAGGGTGTCTTCTGGGGGGTGCCATGCCTCTTGCTATAGGGAAGCTGTCTCCATGCTCTGGCCAGGCAGGTGTTTCCCTCTTGTTTTGAGATTGGATAGATTGTTAGCAGCTTTCTCAATGCAGCTGAGATCACAAACGTTACCACCAGCTAGGATCAGCATTCTCTAGACTCAGTTGTTCTGGGGGAGGAAGTAAGCATGCCATGTGCTTCCTGTTACCTTGCGCCTGCGCCCTGGTCTCTGGGCAGCTGGGTATACTGTTGTGGTTGAATGATAAGAACACGCTCACCACCCTGCTCACCTGAGTGCTGGGTAGTGCTTGCTGTTCCCCTGGTGCCTGTTCTGACGAGGATATGGTGGTGTCTTCCAGATCGAAGCAAAGCTGAGATGGACTTGAAGGAGCTAAGCGAGTCGGTCCAGCAGTCGGCCCCCGTCCCTCTCATCTCTCCCAAGCGGCAGATTCGGAGCCGGTTCCAGCTCAACCTGGACAAGACCATAGAGAGCTGCAAAGCACAACTAGGTGCGTCCCCTGCCTGCCTGCGCTGTGGGCACTATTCTCCCTCGGAGATGCACCTGGATAGAAGGCGTGGCTTGCTGCGGTCTCACCAGCTGCTGGGGGGCCTCTATTTGGCTGGTTGGAATGACTGTGTTTCTACACCAGAATTATTTCAGATTTGCTAGTTGGTTTTCCTAAAGGGCCTTCAGAATTCCGGCTGAGGAAGCCTGGGAACTTCAGGTGCAAATGTGAAGAAAGCAACCGTTTTCCAAGTTTGCCTGACTTTCCCCCCCAAACTCAGTGATGTCATAACATTGTTCTTGAATGACTCTTATAAGGCCCAAACCTCCCCTCCAGGTGTGTGCCCCCATCTCATCTTCTGGAAGTCTCTGTTTTTTTGTTGGCTGGCCTCCTTCTTTCTTGTCCCAAAGAAGGGACCTTGGGTGGTGGTCCCTGCCCTCTACGGAAGCCTCTAAATGGAGCGATCCTTTTATAGGGATTTGCCTTCTCCGTGGAAGCCAGTCTTCATATAAATAGCTTATGTTCTGGAATACTGATTGAGGTAGCAAATTAATCTGGGGGGACTGAGGAAGAGTGATGGATAGTAGGCCCCAGTAGCAAGGGTCATCTGAGGTGAAGTCTTTGGTGTCAGTGGGTGCCCTGGGTCCTTCAGTGAGAAGGGAGCTGTAATTAGGATTGTCTGGGGATATCACTGAGTTCTAGGCTTTTTAGGATCAAATCTCTGGCTCTTGAGTCTTGACCCCTGTCTTCTAAGGAAATGAGTAATAGTGACAAGCAGAGAAGGGAGGCTTATTCACTGGGGCTGCATTGGGAAGAGGAACAAATACAGAGATCCTAGATAGGATATTTACGTTTAACTAGAAGGCCAGAAGTTTGAGTACCTAAGCAGTCCTGATGAAGATATGATTCTCCCGTTAGTGGTCCATCATTGTCTCAGCTCTTGTGAGGTGTGCTGGCATGCTGTCAGAATGGTGTGAAATCCCTTTCCCACAGACAAGTTTCTCTGGTTGGTGCCAGGCATCAGCCTTACCTTCAGGAAGTCACTGGGGAAATGGCAATTTCGCAGGGACCATTGTTTCAGTAGTGAGATGGTACCAGGGTCCCTGTTAAGGTGTCTGCTGCCAGCAGCATGGCTCTCCCTGCTAGGGTCCTTGTCCCATTAGGACACTTGACAGGTGGGGACTGCAGTCAGCCATTCTGGTGTCGCTTGCAGCCTTCCTTAAAGCTCGATCATTGCTAGTAAGAATTTTCCTCTGAAGGGAAGGGGAGAAAAATGTATAGCACAATAAAAATAATCATAAAAAACCTTTTCCCTCCTTCATTGACCAGCCCCCTCCTGGACCTACCAGACTCTGCTGAGCCCTGTGTCTGGGTTACTCTGGGAGCTGTATAATCAATCCTCAGCTCCATCTTAACAGATGGAAACGCTGAGGCTTAAGAGCGGCTCATTTTCCCAAGGTCCCATAGATAACAGCTCCTGTCCCCAATGCTAGCCTACCAGTAGCACAAGCCTCTGACTGTGCCATCATTCCAGACCTCATGTTTGCGTGGTTGTTGGACCCTGGGGGAGGCAGATACCACACTCCAGCAGTTCTCCTGACCATCCGCCAGTGTCCTGACTCTGTATGGCCCTTGTCCTTCCTGAGTTTTTCTTTGATGTGTACAGATCACGGCAGAGGCCGAGCCATTGCACTGGAGTGAAGGTGGTATGAAGAGTTGATTGGATTTTCATTCTTTTGGGTTTATTTGTCCTTATTTATCTCTGCCTGAGCTGGAAGCATGCATCAGGTGTGCGTGACACCTGCTATTCTGTCTCCTTAGCTGGGAGACATGCACAGGTGTGCTTTCCTCTTGCCCCCTTTTGTGAGCGGAAGGGACAGTGCATTCAGATGAGCGAGCCCTTGAGGCTCTGCCGCAGCTCAGGGAGCCAGCTGGAGGGCTGGGCACCCGGTCATCTGGAGACCTGCCCCCCACCTAAGGGGTGCAGCAGATTCTGCCCTTGCCAACTGCTGCTTGCTCCTCACACCCCAGCATCCCTGAAAGGCTGGTTCCTGTGCTCTTTGCACAGAAGCTACCACCTTGAGGCCTATGTGGAAATTCTTCCCTTGTGACCCGGGGAGAGAATTTTAATTTTTTTAAAAAAGGCAAAAAGACAATGCATACAGGCAAGCCAGTGCTGCCCAGATGGGAAGTGTGAGGGCAGACGGGCTGCTCAGTCCATGCTCAGCAGCTAAGGCTCTGACCTTCTGGAGCCCTAGACACAGGTAGAAGCCTGCCTGTTCACACTTCTTAGGAGTGCTTGGTCAGGATCCCGGGCTTGTTTGCTTTCCAGTGGATTTTCTTTGTGACTAGATGCTTGGCTTCTCTGGACCCTCATACCTCTGCACCAGAGTTGCAGACTGAACTTAAACCTGGCCATCCATTGGTCCCCCCCTTACTTTCTTTGGGTTTTGATCACCCCCCCAAGTCCTCTTCCTTGTTGCCCCCACCAAGATGGTGATGCCACTTGAACGACACTCCTGTCTTTATTGCGTGGCTCAGCTGTGTTTTCTTTTCTACCTCAGGCATCAATGAGATCTCCGAGGACGTTTACACAGCCGTGGAGCACAGCGATTCAGAGGACTCCGAAAAGTCAGAGAGCAGCGACAGTGAGTACGTCAGCGACGAGGAACAGAAGCCCAAGAATGAGCCGGAGGACCCCGAAGAAAAAGAGGGGAGTCGGGTGGACAAAGACGCCCCTGCCGTTAAAAAAAAGCCCAAACCCACAAACCCGGTGGAGGTCAAAGAGGAAGCGAAAAGTAACTCGCCAGCCAGCGAGAAGGCAGAGCCTGCACCCGCCAAGGACAAGGCCAGCCCTGAGCCCGAGAAGGACTCAGAGAAAGCAAAGCCATCGCCTCACCCTACAAAGGACAAGCTGAAGGGGAAAGATGACACGGATTCCCCCACAGTGCATTTGGGCTTGGACTCAGACTCAGAGAGTGAACTTGTCATAGACTTAGGAGAAGATCCTTCTGGGCGGGAGGGTCGCAAAAACAAGAAGGAGCCCAAGGTACCATCACCTAAGCAGGATGGTAAGTCACATACACAGTCCCCAGTTGGTGACTTTTGTTTAGTGTTTGTTGGCATGTGAGGATCAAACTCAGGACCTTGTGTGTGGTAGGCAAGTGCTCTACCATTGAACTATTATTACACTTTGAGTTTGCGTGGTTGCGAAGCCCAGTGTGGCAGGGAGTATCTCGGTCCCCAGCTGGCACAGCCAGAGCCATGCATGACCTGCACATGGGTCTGCTCCATCCTCAACACAGAGATGAGTCCACTGTCACTTGTAGCTGCTTCTTGTGAAGTTCATTTTAGCCTTAGGTCTGCCTGCTTAAGGCTTTATGTCATTCAATTTGACCTTGAATTATATAGCCAAGGATGACCTTGAGCTTTGGATTCTTCTGCCTCTACCCCCCATGTGACAGGCCACTAAGCCCAATTTTAAGGTGCTGGTGCCTGAACCCATGGCCTCGGAACCTGTCTGAGCTACACGCCCCATCTAGGTAACCGCCTTTTACAACATTCAGACATTTGGGTTGGGCTTAGGGGTCAAGGCTCTCAGTAGAAAGATCTAGATTCATTGTCCCCTCTTCTCGTGCCCTGCATGTGTATTTTCTTCTTAGGAGAGGAATCCGTTAGTCATGGTACCAAGGCTTCTTGGGGCATTGAAAGTGGAAGAGACCTTAGTTGGCACCCACTGGACAGTCTGTTCTTTGTACCCAAGCCCTGGGATTCTCAGTAATTCTTTGTCTTTTGCATTGAAAGTGGTCTAGGTGCAACTCTTACCTTTAGCTACTAGATGGCAGGAGCACTTGCCCATCAAACAAGCCTTTCCCTAGTGGGCAAAACCTTCCTGCCTGAGGACCATAGCCTGAATCTTTTCTGGCTTGTTGCTATTGTGATGAGCACCATAGGCAAGCACCCTCTGCTGTCTGCATGCTGGCAACCTCTCCAAAAGGGCTTGAGCAACAGCAAGGTTTTGGCTGGGCAGGTGGGTGGCCAGAACACTCCTACAACAGCATTTAGCCAGGGCCCAGAATGACATCACTTAAATACACCTTACAGGGTAGCCACCAAGCTGGGTGTCCTTCTTGAGGGACACCTAGCTAGGTGTCATTTTGGACTGTGCTTAGTTTCTGACAGGAGCCAATTTCTCATTGTAACCCAGGAGCAAGGTATGAATCTGTCCCCCCCCCCCACACACACACACATATTCTTGTAGCCTGGTGGCCCATGTTGTCTTGCTGTGCCGAGAACCTTTTCTCTGTTGGATGCCCAGCTGGGCAGCTTGGAACCTCAGCTCTTAATCAAGACAGATTTATTGACCAAGGAAGAGAACCCAGTAGTGGTGACACACTCCTATAATACCAGCACTTGGGAGGCAGAGGCAGGCCGATCTGTGAGTTCGAGGCTGACCGAGGAAGGGAGACTGAGATACCTGTGATAGGGAGGAGCAAGGTGGAGAAGGCAGAGCATGCTCGAGCTAATGCGTAGGCCTGTTGAAGCCCTCAGAAGTCTATCTGGGGTGGGAAGGAGGTAGCAAGCAGTCCTGTTACTGCTCGGTCGGCGTAGCTTCCTCCATGTGAGGATTGTGTTCCTGTGACATGGAGAATCTCCCGCTCTTTTTAAAGAGGCTGTGAGTGTGTGTGTGCGTGTGCGCACGTGTGAGTGTGTGTGCGTGTGAGAGGGAGAGAGAGAGATAGAGAGAGAGAGAGAGAGAGAGAGAGAGAGAGAGAGAGAGAGAGAGAGAGAGAGAGAGAGAGAGAGAGAGAACGATTTACGTCATTATTCATGGTGGCAAGTGTCTTTACCCACTGAGTCATCTTTCCAGCCCCGAAATACACCTTTTGATTGACTTGCCTTCTGCCCTGGCTTTGGGGAAAGGTTTTATATGCAAATATGTACTAAGGTAGGCCTGGTGACATAAACTTTTAATCCCAGGCGGGAGAATTAGGAGTTCAAGGTCACCCTTGGCTCCATCAGACCCTGTCTCAAACCAAACAAAACAGAGTTTCCATTTTGGTTGTGAGCTTCCTGGCAGTGAGAGCAAAAAGGGAAGCATAGTTCCTAACAGAATTCATAGTTTTAAAAGATCAAAAGCATTCTAGCAGAACTATTCCTGGTTTTGATGTCTAAGGGAAACTTCTGTTTTTTGGTGTTTTTTTTTTTTTTAAATTTTAGAGACAGGGTATCTCTGTAGTTTTTAGTGCCTGTCCTGGAACTAGCTCTTGTAAACCAGGCTGGCCTCGAACTCACAGAGATCCGCCTGCCTCTGCCTCCTGAGTTCTGGGATTAAAGGCGTGCACCACCACTACCGCCCGGCTAAGGGAAACTTCTGTAGACCCAGAAAACTTAGTGCATGGTAGAAGGTGGAGTTAAAGATGGTTCTAGGATACAACATGATCAGAGCAGCTTTCCAAGGCTTGAGGCAAACTTACTAATGTAAACCAGAGTCCACGCGATGCTCCACGCTCCACAGATGTAAGGTGGATCCTCTTTGTTGGAGGCAGTCTACAGCCGTGTTCTGGTCCTGAAGTGAAGGGTTCATGGACCGCAGCCACTCTTCTACCCCGGAGTTGGGGCAGAGGCAGATGAAGACCCAGTGCTCACACCGGGAACTCCCTGACTACCCACCGTTTGGGCGTTCCCATCATCCCAGGGCCGTTAGTTGTCTTTATAAATGCAAAACTCTGACCTCTGGCTCCTTAATTTAATGGGGCTACTAGGCAATCTGCATTTCTTTAGAGTGATGGGTCTGCACTCCCAGCTCTCTAGGACAAACAGATTTCCAGAGCTATCTAACCACCCCACCCCAAACACCGGGATTCTCCCCATTGAAGAAACTATTGAAGAAATTCCTGGAATTTGTCCCCTTGAGGAAATTTTGTACTCTTGATAGCCCCAAGCCATAGCCCGAGGAAACTCTCCCAGAGCACTCTTGGCCTGAGCTCTTGTCTCTGCTACAGTTTTCCTTTGGGAAGAGACTGCTATCAAGTAGATGCTCCTCAAAAGCACCTCAAAAACCCCTGTCCTGAGAGAAGAGCTGACCTTTTCTGAGCCAATACAAGTGAGCCAGGCTAGCTAGTAGCAGTGATAATAACATTTATGTCTCTGGCAGAAACACAGGCCGCCACAGGCAGCAGTTTCTTCACGTTGGATCCCTTGTTGGGTACTACATCTGTAGAATGGCCAGGTTCAGAGTTGCTTCCGGACCTAGGGCAGACGGAATGTATGTGGTGTCTTGTCAGGTCAGCCAAGAGGGCCAGCCAGACCCCGCGGCTTCCTCACCAGTTTGACTGAATGCTGGTCTCCAGAGGAGCTCCGTGCTCACCAGACAGGAAGCCATCTCAGAGGACCCAAAAGCCTGTTTAGGTCCTGTCCGGAATAACCGACGTGTTTTTCGGGGTGATCTGAGCCTAAAAGGGCAAGCTTCGTCCTCACGAAATGCCAAGGAGTGTGGGCTATGATGGCAACCCCACCACCACCACCTTTGCTTGTTGTGTGTTTTCTGAGCATCCTGGGTGGGGTGGAGTGCAAGCTGACACCTCTACAACTGCTGGATCCCCTTCATAAATGAGCTCAGAACCCTAGCTCTGACTCGTTTTCCAGAAGCTTCTCCACTGACTTCCCATTGTGCTGATCCTCCCATCCTGATCACCGTCTTTGTCCACCTCCAGACGTATGTCATTAAGTCCAGGTAGCACACAGATGGTTGGTGTCCCACCATGAGCTACATCCATAGCCCCTGACATAAGGCTTTTAAAGCAACTCTTACGGGAAAAAAAAATCTGTTGAAGGCTTAAACTTAGTCAAGTCAATAGTCATTACAGGATAAGAAATCTAGTATTGTGTGCTACCCATGGAGGGCCATGGCAGAAACATCTCAAAGCAAGCTGAAACTGGGCCAGAAGTTCAGACTGAATGTGTTGGGGGAAAGTTCTCAGACCTGGGGCTGAATTCCTTTGTTAAATGTCTCTTGGCTGCCCCTCCCAGAGACTTTGTCTAGGATGAAAGTAGATTAGGTGGTTTTTTTTTTTTTTTTTTTTTAAAACAGTTGATAATCAGGGCCACCTAGTCTTGGAGTCCACGCCCTGTTATCTTTCTAGCCCAAGGGTTTCTCATCCACCTGGTGGACGGCTCCTCGGCTGGGCTCTCCCCATCTTCACAGTTGTACCACTGGTTATTGCTCCAAACGGGGCTGGTTATTGCCCTCTTTTCTTCCCCTAGAAGATTTACCACGTCTTGATCTGGGATGTGCGATGTGCGCTTGCTCTCAATAAGGCGTACCTCCAAGCTGACAGAGGCTGTGCTCGTCCTTGGGCCTCCAAGGGGCTTTCTGAATTCCTTCAGTAGCCTGCCTATACTGGGTTTGACCCAGAACTAGCCAATGGCGTGAAGTCCCTGCTCATAAATCCAATCTAGTTTCTGCTTGCTTCCACGCCTGCCTGGCCGCACCTATAGGTAAACCGGCACAGTCTACCGCGGCTGGCAACCAGTCTCCCCCAGAGACGCCAGTGCTCACCCGCTCGGCCACCCAAGCACCCGCGGCTGGCGTCACTGTGGCCGCCACCACCAGCACAATGTCTACCGTCACAGTCACAGCTCCAGCCACCGCCGTCACAGGAAGCCCAGTGAAGAAGCAGAGGCCGCTGTTACCGAAGGAGACTGCCCCGGCCGTGCAGCGGGTCGTGTGGAACTCATCAAGTAAGTTTCAAACGTCCTCCCAAAGGTGGCATATGCAGAAGATACAACGCCAGCAGCAGCAACAGCAGCAGCAACAGCAGAGCCAGCAGCAGAGCCAGCAGCAGCAACCTCACTCTTCCCAGGGGACAAGATATCAGACCAGACAGGCTGTGAAAGGTACCTCGCCCCCTTCTGTTCTCTGTGGCGCCCACCCCCTTTTTGCCACATCAACAGGAGACAAACCACCCTGTTTAATTTTTTTCCTCCCTGATTCCTCTGTGTCATGGTCATTGCGGGCCTTACCCATTTCATATGGTGTTATTTTTATTTTTTTTTTTTAAACTGGCTTGCTATTTACTATTCACTTGGATTTTTGTTTTGTTTCAGATGTTTATTTTTCCATTTTATAAATGATACACAAGTCTCGTCCTTACGGAGGGGACAGAATACACATGAAGAACTTTGACTGCTGAATGTGGGCCCATTCGCTGTTCATGTCATTGCTCACCCTTCTGTGATTGTGAAAATCCTTTCCCAGTGCATGCATATACACACGTTTTTATATCGTATACTATTATACCATTAAATATTACTTTCTTTTTTTTTTTTTTAAAGCAAAAATGGTACCACTCTTGTTTTTTCCCCCCTCCCACCCATCAGCATGTTTTAGAGGTCTGTCTGTGTCTTATTCTTTTGGACTGCTGCATAGTATTTTCGGATTTATTGAAAACATCCCCTTGCTAGTAGACATTTAGAATGCTTTCAGGATTTTCCCCCTGGTATAAACTATGCTGCAATGAATACATCTTTGTGTAATATGTCTTGTGAGCGTGAATGAAGCCCTAGTCCTTTCGGGGGGAAGTTTGTAGAGGATGTGAAGTGGGTAGGTGACGAAGGTTCCTTTAAAGAAACTCGTGCTCTGTTCCGTGTAGAAGGTGAGCCAGACTCATTGCAACCGCAGCTGCACGGTCGACTCTCCCCTCAGTGCTGGGCGCCTATCCCTGGCCTACGGCTGATGGGCTAAACCCATTTTGTGGGTCTGGACAGCATCAGTGAACCCAGATTCTGGAGCAATAATCTGGGCCCGGTTTCTTTGGGGAGAGGAACTTCCTCCACACCCACCCTTTCTCCGATGCTCCCCCCATCCAAGCTCGCCCCAGTGAGGAACTGTCACTGAACTGGTGTGAGGCCCATCCCAGGGACACCTACAGGGATTCACGACTGCTTTGGTGGAAAAAGCCTGAAGAACTGGGCAGGTCAAGACTGAGCTAGGTTGATGCTGGGCATAGAAGTGTGTAGAGCCAGCTTGAGATTGGGACTGCCCCTGGTTGGATTCTGTCTCTATAAAGGATGCCCCTGCCAGTGAAATAGGTAGGCAAGCACTCAGACCGGGTGGCAGTACAGTCCTCAGCTTTCAGCTCGTCGCTCCTGTGTTGGATTTGGTAAAGTTTATTTCAGCTGGTAAGGGCTGGTTTTAATCAGCAGTACACTGCCGCCCCATAAAGTGTCTGGGACAGATTCTACCACGGGCCTTGTGGTCGGTTGGGCCACACTTTGACTGGTAAAGCACTCCTGTACCACCCGTTCATTAATATGGCTAAGCATTGGTTTTGATCACCCATGACATACCACACTTCTCGCCACAGTGGCGGGGACTGACTTCAGTGAACTGTGATCCTGTTGTGCCACCTTGTAGAGTGATAGGTGTTGATTTTAATGACTACTGTGTACTGTTGGACTTTGGAAGTCATGGGTGTAGTTTAGACTTAGAACGCCTACCCAGTATGCCCAAGGCCCTGGGTTAAGTTCCCAGTCCTGCAAACCTACAAAAGTGTCAAGGACTGAGATTTTAACAAGTGATGGAATATTCCTCCCCTCAATGAAAGTGGTGGGGAGTGACTTTAATTAATAGAACCTGGTACTGTCCCCGTGAGAAAGGAGCCCAGCAGGACCTGTGCAGGGGTAGTTGGCAGGGAGCAGCTGAGAGGAAGGGAATTTAAACACTGGAATGAGAGCAGAAGGGTTTGTGTGTGAAATGGTCTGGTTTTGCCCATGAGCAGCCAGACTGATTCTTACAATTGCATAGAGATGGGGAGTCCGTGGCCCCGTATCTTCAGACATTGGCTGTGTCCAACTGTGTGTGTTTTGGTAACCTGGCTCTTCGAGGCTGGATTAAGTCACCTACACAGTACAGCCTTGAGCTCTCAATGTTTGCATTCGCTTTGTAGTCCAAGGTTAGGGCCTACTCGAGCAAAGAGTGCAAGAGTCTGGCTCCAGCTTGGTCAAGGTGAGACACTGGCGTTCATAGTGCGAAACTTGGCTTTGGTTACGCGAAGAGTTCCCTTTCTTACCCCCGCTGTGTGCCGGGGTGCGCTTCCCCGCATAGGTAGGGTGACTGGACCCTTTGCTTTTGTAGCTGTCCAGCAGAAGGAGGTCACCCAGAGCCCATCGACTTCCACCATCACGCTGGTGACCAGCACTCAGCCAGCAGCTCTGGTCAGCAGTTCCGGCTCCGCAAGCACCCTGGCGTCTGCCATCAATGCCGACCTGCCCATCGCCACTGCCTCAGCCGACGTGGCCGCAGATATTGCCAAGTACACCAGCAAAGTGAGTGGGGTGGTGCCTGGCTGTGGTGGGCTTCTTGGGGCCAGGACCTTGGTCCTTTGCTCAAAGGCTAAGTTGCTGGCTTTGCAGGAGGGTCTCTAAGGCCGATTTTGCATTTGGGTTTCAAGTTAGTTCATCTATTTCTTGTTTTTTCACATTCTGACAGTGGTCAAACTAGGGTTTAGAACAGACCATGCAAGCATCCCACCGTCAAGTTGTATTCTCAGCGTTATTCTTTATCTTGAGACAGGGTCCTCCTCTGTAGCCGAGGCTGGCTTTGCTAAGCATCTGGGGTTGCAGATTTGCTACCATGCCCCTGCCCACCTTAGGTTAGTTCTTGCTTTCTCCTGGGGAGATGTGAACAGGTGTCTATTTAATGCCACAAAAGGCACCAATGACAGACCAGAGAAACAGCTCCTGCTAAGTGGACCTGTGAGTTTATAAAGGCTAGGCATGGGACTGGGAGTGATTCAGGCCTAACTGCTTCATTCCAAAGACGGCAAGGATGAAGAAGTCACCTCCCCGGACTCTGATGCTCACCCGGCAGGTGGTGAAGCTGTGGAAGTCTCTCCCCAGGTTTTTTTTTTTTTTGGTTTTTCGAGACAGGGTTTCCCTGTAGTTTCTAGAGCCTGTCCTGGAACTAGCTCTTGTAGATCAGGCTGGCCTCGAACTCAGAGATCCGCCTGCCTCTGCCTCCCGAGTGCTGGGATTAAAGGCATGCGCCACCACCGCCCGGCTCTCCCCAGTTTTATATAACCTCAGGGCCTGTGACTTCTGTAACTTTGCGAAGCCTGGAAGCCTGGCTGAAACACTTCCCCGCCAGGGCACCGGGCCAGTCTTAGCTGCCAGAGGGCTGGGTTTAAAGTGCCTACGATGCAGGCACGGTGTATCACCGCATCTCCAGCTGCTCGTTCAGGACGGACGTGAAAGCAGTGGAGTGAGGCACTGTCCTGTGATCAGCTGACCGAGGGCCTGCTTGCTGGGAGAAGGCATGCGGAGCCAAAGTGAGAGACTTCCGTGTGGCACCAGCAAGGTGAGATGCCAGGAACCAGGCGGGCCTGGGCTTCCTGGGTCTTCCCTGCAAGTCATCCACTCTCTAGGACACAGTCCTTGCTGGTGGCCTGGCCGTTGCCTACTGTGTGTGAACTTGACCCAGTCCCTCTTGACTGGCCAAGGCTTGTATGATCAGGGCACACGGAGACCTCTGCATGGCCTGCAGGTAGATAAGTGACATTGACCCCCAGGGTTCCAGCTGCACTGGTGATTGGCAGGAATGATGCCTGGGGAGGGAGGCACTTGGTCCTTCATGGCCAAGCTAGTGCATGCTAGCCAGTTGCCTGCTTATTGGACGTATTGCTGCCGGTAATTTCATAGCTAATGAGAACTACTTCCCTATTTAGTAAATTACTGTGTGAGCAAGAACAGTTTGTGTTTTCACTAATGAGGAAATGAGTGTTTAGTAATTAGTGAGTAAGTAGTTCAAGTTATAGAGGGGCAGGTGAAAAGGGTGGAGAACACCGTGTTACCTACCTTCCTTCTCTCTCTCTCTCTCTGGAGGGGCCTTGTTTATTATTTCTTTTTTATTGGCACAGAGTTTTGCTGTGTAGCTCAACCTGGTCTCCAGTTCTTTGTAAATATCCACGTGGGGGGAGGTTGTGTGAAGGTGTGAGAGACAGAAAGGGAGACTTACATACAGATGGGCAAACTGAGGTCTTCAGGGTGGCTCTGCCACAGCTCCTGCGACTAGTTGAATTCTTTCACCCTCTTCAAAGGCCCTTCTGACAGCCAATATGAAGAATGGCTTGTTTGGGGAGATATTTTCTTTACAATTGTAAAATTGAACATAGCGACATTTGGAGGGACATGATTGATGAACCAGCCTGTCCTGGGGAGGCCTTTGTGTATTTGGGCAAAGGGGCATCATTATTAATGTCGGCCTTTGCTGTGTTTATAAGTGAGAGTCAGTTAAGCATCATGTTAGTGATGGGTTGGCTTGACTATTCAGCTTTCTATCTCTCTTTTGGATTTTTGTTTTTGTTTTTTGAGACAGGGTTTCTCTGTGTATCCCTGGATGTCTAGGAACTTGCTCTGTAGACCAGGCTGGCCTTGAATTCACAGAGATCTCTCTGCCTCTGCCTCCAGAGCTCTGGGATTAAAGGCATGCACCAACCTTTTTTTTTTTTTTTTTTTTTTTTTTTTTAATGTGGTGGGCAAGGTAGAGGGAGGAACTCAGGAGGATGGATGATTGGCCTCCGTGGAAGCCCAGGGTATGTGCCGGCAGCATGGGCAGAGGTAAATAGGAGTGTACATCCCAACACATAGTTCATTCATTTGACAGTCATTTTGCATTACTGTTTTTGTCCTTGGTGGTAATTAAGCAATGACATGTTCATTAGCATATTTTTCTGTGAAACAGGTCCCCCCCCCCTTGTTTTGTTTTTTGAGACAGGGCTTCTCTGTGTAGTCCTGGCTGTCCTGGAACTTGCTCTGTAGACCAGGTTGCCCTTGAACTCAGAGATCAGCCTGCCTCTACCTCCTGAGTCCTGGGATGAAAGGTTTAAAGGCTGTGCCACCACCGAGTTTTCACTCTTTTTTAAAGTACACACTGTCTGGCACGAGGGTTTTTTAATGCATGGTCACCCTGGCCCAGCCAGCCTTCCCCTGGCCTTCTCATTCCATCGATGCGTGTACCCCACACTCAGGCACTGTTGTTCCTGCTACCTGGGAGGAGTCTCTGAGAGAAATGGGAGTACCAGAGGTGGGCTGGAGAGATGTATGAGAGGTAAAGAGCAGTGGCTGCAGCTGGTCTGTGTTGGTGCACGCCTTTAATCCCAGTGAGTTCAAGGCCAGCCTGGCCTACTGGCCTAGTGAGTTCTAGGACAGGCTCCAAAGCTACACAGAGAATCTGGAAGGAAGAAGGGAAGGAGGGAGGGAGGGAGGGAGGGAGGGAGGGAGGGAGGGAGGTAAGGGGGAAGGAAGGAAGGAAGGAAGGAAGGAAGGAAGGGAGGGAGGGAAAAAGAAGCAAGAAGCACGGGCTGCTCTTCCAAAGGTCCTAAGTCCAATTCCCAGCAGCAACATAGTGGGTCACAACCATCTGTAATGAGATCTGGTGTCCTTGTCTGGTGTACAAGCATATATGCAGGCAGAACACTGTAAACGTAGTGAATAAATCTAAAACAATATGATACAAAAGAATACCAGAGGCACAAGTACACTTTGTGCGCCTTCCCACTGGGGGCGGGCCAACAGCTAAGGGCTCCCAGCCTCCTTCCTCTCTGCTCAGGAGGCGCCAGCACTCAGGTAGGAGGCAGAAGGGACATTACACATACATTAATTGGTATGTATCTGAGTTTGGCTGCTTCATGAAACTTAGAAAGCGTAAGAGTCTTTGACCATGGTCCCTAAGGCCCAGGTGTGGAGTGATTGGCATTTCTGCCACCGGTCCAGAGCATACAAATCCATGGAAACATAAAGTGGATAAATGGTTCCCAGGGACCTAGATGAAGTAGGTGGGGGGTAATAGGGATGTTGGGGGTCATGCTGGCTAGTGTTAAGTCATCTTGACACAAATTATAGTCATCCAGGAAGAGTGAACCTCAACTGAGAAAATGCCTCCATAACTTTAGAATCCAGGCAAGCCTCTAGGATATTTTCTTAATCAGTGATTGATGGGGAGGGTCCAGCCCATTGTGAGTGGTGCTACCCCTGAGCTGGTGGTTCTGGGTTCTATAAGAAAGCAGGCTAAGGTGATAACAGAGGTTAAGAGCACTAACTGCTCTCCCAGAGGTCTTGAATTCAATTCCCAGCATCTCACATGGTAGTTTACAACTGTCTGTAGTGGGATCTGGCATGCAAGCATACATGCAGGCAGAATATTGTATACATAATAAACAAACAAATAAAATCTTTTTTAAGAAAAGAAAGCAAGCAGAAAAAAGCAGGCTGAGCAAGCCAGTAAGCTGCACTCCTCCATGGCCTGGGCATCAGCTCCTGCATCCAGGTTCCTGCCCTGCTGGAGGTTTGTCCTGCCATCCTTTGATGATGACGTGTACTGTGGAAATGTACTCAAACCCTTTCCTCCCCAAGTGGCTTTGGTCGTGGTGGTTTCGTCACAGCAATGGTGACCCTAAGACAGTGAAGACTAAGGGGAGAGTGGGGTCCTCTTCTGTGTGTGTGATGAAAATGTTCCAGAATTGCTTATACTGTTGAAGGTATAACTCCAGACATGCTAAAAGCTGTTGTGTGTGTATGCGAGTTGGCATACAGCCACTGAAGCTAGCACCTCGAAGCCAGCAGATTGTGCCCTGTAGCTGGTGATGCAGATGATGTATTAATTATATCTCATTAAAATACTCTTGGGTTCAGCAGGATGGTTCAGTGGGTAAAGGTTGTGCAAGTGTGGCCTGACTTTGATCCCTGGACCTCATGTTAACGTGGAAGGAGAGACAAAAAAAGTTGTCCTCTGGCCTACACTCCTGCTACACACACACACACACACACACACACACATTCTTTTTGGTTTTTCGAGACAGGGTTTCCCTGTACTTTCTCGAGTCTGTCCTGGAACTAGCTCTGGTAGACCAAGCTGGCCTTGAACTCAGAGATCCACTTGCCTCTGCCTCCGGAGTGCTGGGATTAAAGGCGTGCGCCACTACCGCCCGGCCCACACACACACTTCTAACAATAACTTTAAAAGAGTGATCTTGGGGGGGGGGGAAATGGAGATGTGGCTTAGTTGCTAGAGTGCTTGTCATGTGCATTAACATCTGGACTCAGCCCTACTAGTGAATTTAAAAACTGGGTGTGGCCAGGGGCTCAGCGTCATCAGCTACGTAGTGAAGTTGACCAGATGGATGCATGGGACCCTGACCAAAAAAAAGAAACTGTAATTTTTATTTATTTTAAATTTTGTTTTTAAGTTTTTTAAAAAAGGAACTTCACGCAACAAAAACAAAAATAGTCTCTTCCTTAAACCTGCTGTGTTGGCTCAACAAGACACACCTGGGGGTGGAGTTTGGCCTCTAAAAGGGACCCTAGGTGGCTTCCACATTGTTTGCAGGGTTTCTCAGCTCAGCAAGGGGCTGGCCCGGTACACTGTAGGTCACTTAGTAGCCTCTTTGGCTTTCACCCCTGGATGCTAGAACTAGTCTGTTCTGCTGTCAGCCATCTTGACAGACTAAAGTGCCCAGGTCTTGGGAGGGACACTGTACCCCAGACTTCATTAGCGTCACGTTTGCTTTCCTGTCTCCTGCCAAAAGCCACAGAGAACCCTCCTCCCCCTCACATAAGGCTTCTGTTTTTATCTTTTCAGATGATGGATGCCATAAAAGGGACAATGACAGAAATCTACAACGATCTCTCCAAAAACACCACCGGAAGCACAATAGCTGAGGTTAGTGGCTCCTGGGGAACCCCCAGCAGTTTGGTGCTCGAGCCAGGGCCATGGGAACTGGACTGGAACCCCTCTGGGGGCACTGGCTCTAGGCACATGGCTTGTTCTTTGGCTGTGAGCATCGGTGGGGCGGTTCATTAAGCAGGTGGCTAGGGAGACTAGTCCTGCTTCCTGCCTACATCCTGTTATATCAGTGAGACTGGACAACAGCTTTGGTGTGTGTGTGATCAGTCCTATAGAGGGTTCCGTTTGCTCCCCAGGGTCAAACTCAGGTAATCAGGTTTGGCACCGGGTTCCCTTATGGGCCGGGTTCTCTCAGTAGCCCTGTTTTCATGTGGTTTAAAGAATCATGATGCTTATTAAGTTTTTGATGTATTATTTGGTTTTACCTCTTGCAAAATTTTGTGGGCGGGGGCTTGATCTACTTGCTTTGGCTTTCAGAACCAGGATATTCAAGGGTTTGTGTGTCTTTGTGTGTGTGTGTGTGTGTGTGTGTGAGTGTGAGAGTGTGACCCCCTTCTCTCCTACCACACAACCCACGACCTGAGCTGTGGGACAGTGGGCTCAGAGCCAGGCTGCCAGGCAGAGCTCCGGGACAGACCTGAGGGGGACCAGCTGCCACGGATGGTGTCTTAGGCTCCGGTGTCCTCCCTGCAGATTCGAAGGCTGAGGATCGAGATTGAGAAGCTGCAGTGGCTGCACCAGCAGGAGCTTGCTGAGATGAAGCACAACCTAGGTGAGTCCCAGGCAGCGGGAGCCACTGGCTGCCTTGAGATTGGGCCCAGATGTGAACAGGGCTTCCGTAGACTGTACCTGGAGTTGGGGAGAGCACAGTCCTCAGGGGTCTGGGTGGGGGGAGGGATCACTTGTAAGATCACTTGTAGGGATCTTAGCCATAAGTGCCTTACCAGCTGAGCCACTTTGGTGGCCCTTGTCTTTTTAATTCAAGAAGAGCTTATGAGGAATTGAGGGCTGTTCCATTTACATTCTATGTAAGATTTACTTGTAATGTTAATTCTGACTGCAGTAGAAAAAGGAGAGGAATTTTCTGGGAATGGGTGGTTTGATAGTTGCCCCATTAGCAACGTGATCAACCCCATTGTTCCCTGGCAGGGTCATCTGGTGTCTCAAGACAAGTTGTGTTCAAATGCCTTTGTTATCTGTATTATCTGTGCCTCAGTTTCCTCGTGAAGCAGGACGGTAGAGCTTATCCTTGGGAGTATACTACCTTTGTTACTAACGTGCTTAGAACCACACTCGCACACAGTAGGTGCTGTCTACGTGTTTGATTGACAGAAAAAAGTAAATAAATTGAGAGCGAATGAGTATCAGTTGAAATTGTTTGAAGAGCTTGTGGAATTCCTGCAGCTTGAAGTTACTCGGGATGACATCACTGGGGCTCCTGTTACCTACATACCGGGCAAGTCACTGACAGTGTGACAGGTCATCAGACTTGAATGATGACGTCCCAGCTGAATGACTGGCCCAGGGTCACCATGCTAGATTGGGCCGGTGTGAACCTAGGGGTCTGATGCCCAGCGTGCTGCGCTGGGTCAGGTGACGTAGCTGGTGTCCTCATCCTCCAGAGCTGACCATGGCGGAGATGCGGCAGAGCTTGGAGCAGGAGCGGGATCGGCTCATTGCCGAGGTGAAGAAGCAGCTGGAGCTGGAGAAACAGCAGGCAGTAGATGAGACCAAGAAGAAGCAGTGGTGTGCCAACTGCAAGAAGGAGGCCATCTTCTACTGCTGCTGGAACACTAGCTACTGCGACTACCCCTGCCAGCAGGCCCACTGGCCTGAGCACATGAAGTCCTGTACCCAGTCAGGTACCTATGGGGGCCTTCCAGGGAGGCTGCGGGGTGGGCTTTTGCCACCTATGCTTGCCAACGACTGTTAGCTCCGATACACAAGAAATGCAGTCATGGGGTTACATGTCAGACCTGGCACAGGGTCTGCTGTCTCCAGCAGCCGGCATGGCAGGGCTTTTGACCAGGTGATCTGGCCCCCAAAAGTCAACGGTCCTGGCATCGAGAACCTCGGTTCTTTGGGGTAATAATAATCCACAGCCTTAAACAGGATGCAGTCCCAATTCTCAGGTTAAGGAAGAAGTGTTTGTTGGCTGGGAAACGATTCGCTGTTAGACTGCCACAATAGTCATCTCCTGGGCCTGGAGCCACCAGGCGCCGCCACCTGTCGGCATTTTCAGTGGTTTTAAGTTGTATGGTTAGAGTTTACAGCAATGTGACTGGGGTATCCGCAGCCATGTTAGGCGATGTGCAACTTTCTTTGTGGCATGGTGAGGTCTGTGTCTTTAATCCCTCCATGCCTTTCTGTTCACCTGGAAGCTCTGTGCCCCTCTCAAAGGATGCCAGTCTCTGACACTCTCCCTCAGAAACAAGGTTGCTGGCCTGAGGCAGATCTAAGCCTAAATGAAGACCAGAAGCTCCTCCCCTTGAGGAGCGGGGATGTCACAGCCTGGCTCCACACAAGCTTCCTTTGCTTGGAAAACAAGTTCTCAGAAAAATGATTTAGAATCTGAATTGCTAAATATTAAAAGATCTATTTTCGAATGAAGTTGGGAACTCTGGCTTTTAGAAAACCACGGCCCATGCCAGATCTCTAGGCGGGGGCTGGGAAGGATGGAACAAGCCGTGGGGTCCTCGAGGTGTGGCGCAGGTTTAAAGCTGGGCTCCAAGTGAACCTTGAAACCATCACACACGGCTTGAAGCATCCTCGTGAGCTCTCTTTCTCATTGGTCCCTAGCTACTGCCCCTCAGCAGGAAGCAGATGCTGAGGCGAGCACAGACACAGGAAATAAGTCATCCCAGAGCAGCTCCTCCAATGCACAGTCGACACCGTCAGAAACGACCAGTGCCTCCAAAGAGAAGGAGACATCGGCGGAGAAGGGCAAGGAGAGCTCGGTGAGGACCCTGCACCAAGGATCCTCTCTGTATCTGCCACTCCCGAATGTTCCTGGCGCTCTAGGCTCTTTCTGGCCAGTATGCTCTAGATTCCAATGACACACAAGAATGTGGAAAGCCTGGGTGATGTTGGGGGACCCTTCAGCTGTTCTGTAGGGTCCCTCAAAATTCAGAAGGGGTGCCTACTAAGACCTTTTGCAGGGGTGAAATCTATGTCCCTTTCACTGAGCCTGGAAGCCATCGGCCACCTGTCCCGGTGGAGAACTAGATGTTTGGCTGATGTGAACAAGGATCTGCTTATTTTAAAGTCACTTGAGATTTAAGTGTCCCTTGTGGTCCAGCATAGCACCGGACCAGAGGGACACAGCTGCTTGCTGTCCGAGGGGTATATGATAACAGTTGAATACACAGGCTGTATATTATTTTACATCATTGCTTACACATTTAACTGTGTATTTCAAGAGACCAGATCATTAGATGGTCAGTCAAAACCTTATTGACGTCACAGGTAGTGTGTCACCTATTAAGAGGCTAGCATGAAATTAAATTAAAACAAATTGGTACCATTTTGGGCAGTATATACCTTCTTTGCAGACAGGTACTGGGTAGGTCTATGAGTGGAGCTTTGGAAGCAGTCAGTGTTCTAGGAGCAAAGACAGTAGGGATAAATGGGACGTCATTCATATGCCTTGATCTGGCCATTTTAATTTGAGCGTAAGATGTGTGGCCCTTCTATCTGTTATTGTCTGGTCACCAGATAGAGGCCTCTTAAGGTGTCTTGGGGGGCAGTAGTGAGCCCTCCTATGATTCCCTGAGGTTCTATGGTCCCATCTTTCTGTTTGTTTGTATTTCTAGACCCTGGATCTTTCTGGCTCCAGAGAGACGCCCTCCTCCATTCTCCTGGGTTCCAACCAAGGCTCTGGTATGTCGCCCTCTGGTGGGCAGATGGTGTTTTATATTTCACTTGGTCAAGTTGGGGGAAGTCAAAGACTTGGGATCTTTTGGGGTACCTTGGATGGGTTTGGGTAGGGGTAGGTATGGCTAGGCAAGGTGTTATCTGGGTGCCTTGCCTCCTTTGTATTGGTTACCTGTGTATATTGTATTTACTGAGAGCACCCTTCTCCGGGATACAGGGTCTCTGAGGTTCTCAGGCCATGTTTGATTCATGGAGACCCTCAAAGCCTTTAGTGATGAAGATGATGATGAGTAGAGCCTCCCCTGGGATGCCCTGCTAGCCGTTGTGAGCATCTTTTCTTGTGGAGTTTGAGCTACCTTTCCTTCCTGGGAGTCTTGGGTGTCTTTTCCCACATTCTTCTGAGCGTGTTCCCAGAGTTTAGAGCCATGGCTTCCTTCTCAACAACAAACGGAGGTTCTCTCCTGTCTTGGCTCCAAGATCTTTCAGTCTGCTGATTTTTCTTTAGCTGAAAACCAAAAGTTAATGTTTTATTTCCGCACAGTGAGTGTAGACAGAGGATGGTTGCTCAAGGAAGTGGCTTGGAGGAGTTGGAGAAAGATATAAACTCACTAACTTCGTTGGTTTGGGTTTTGTTTGGTTGGTTGGTTTTTGGTTTTTTTTTTTTTTTGCTTTTTGAGGCAAGGTTTCTTTGTGCCACCCTGGCTGTTTTGGGACTTGCTCTGTAGACCAGGCTAGCCTTGAACTCGGAGATCTGCCTGCCTCTGCCTCCAGAGTGCTGGGATTAAAGGCTTGTGCTTTTTTTTTTTTTTTTTAAACTTGCAAATTTGGGATGTGACAGAATTGAAGACTGCTGGTGGACAAAGCAGCCCCTCTCATCAGTATCTCCTTCAGTTACTCATGTTGCTGAGCTCAGAGGGCTCTGTCATTCCGCGATGTCATTAACATGAAAATCATTTCGAATTCTGGTCTTTGGTCTCATGATCCTCCTGCCTCAGCCTCCTGGATGCTGGGGTAATGGGCCTGTGCCACTTTGCCTGCCCTGAGTTCTGCTCTTCACAAAGACAAAATGGACGGTGTTCTAACTGTTTGGTGTCTTAGTATGGAACACTTTTAAAATCATGTTTGAAGAGGCGCCTTAATGGATTTTCTACTTTTTAGTGTTGATATTTAAGTAAAAATAGAGTGTGAAATAAAAGCAGTTCATTGGGTGCACACCTAATCCCAGCACTAAGGAGTCAGAAGCAGACAGATCTCTGTGAGGGCGAGGCCAGCCTGGTCTACAGAGTGAAGCTGCCTCAAATATAAACATGCAAAGGAGCCCATTGAATTAAGATAAAGAGGATTGGAGCTGGGACTCTGGGATGCTGTAGGGGGGAGTTAGAACCCTGAAGTGACAGTTAGGGGTGACCTTGGGTCCCCACTGGGGATCTGCTAGAGGATTCCTCCCAGGCAGCCACACTTTTTTTGCAGAAGTCTGTGTGCTCTCTGACAGCTGTGCCAAGTCACAGACCAAACAGCCACGTGCATGGTGCATGGCAGTGTGCCAGCAAACCCTGGTTTGCAGGAGTGGCTGCCTGCTTGGGCCCTAGGGTTCCCTTTGCCTCCCCTCTGACCTGGAGCATCTTGGGTCAGAGGGAGTGGGAAAAATAACTCTGAATGGAGAGGAGGCCTTCCTTCAAGGGCGTTTGGGAGGGGATGGTAAGCAGAGCCCCAAGGAGGCACTGCCCTGCCATGTCACGTTGTCCCTAGCCTCTCTGAGAAAGCAGCTGCTGTGATTCTCAGGGTTCACAGGACTTGACTTAGACACCCAGGTTGCTCAGCTGGTGGTGTCAGGCCTGGGGCATCCGTGCGAGTGTTCCTTTCGTAGTATGCCAGATGCAGTGGGTAGCCCCCACAAAATTGCTGTCAGTGGAAGCCAGAGGTGGTTGCCCAGGCTGTCCTGGGTGACCTTGTTTTATCCAATCCCAGCACTCCTTCCCGTCCCTCCCTGCCTCCAGCTTTGTCTCCCTGGCCCTCCTTTCTATCAGAAACCCTGACAATGGAACCCAGGCTCCCAGGTATGCACACCTGGAAAAAACCCAGCTTTCCATGTTTCCTCAGCTGCACCTGAGCCTCCAGAGCTCAGTGGGAGAACACTACCCGTGGGAACAAACTCCTCCCATGACAGACAGTCTTGGTCACCCCGGCACAGTTCCTCACCTGCTTGACCTCCTTATTAGGTCCCTAACATGACCCCCTGATTCCCTACTCCATAATAGCAGCTTCTCAAGTTCTTATCCTCTGTCAGACCAGCCTGGCCCTCCTCCTGTCTCCGCATCTGTTGGAGTATCGGGCTTGGGCGAGGTCCTCTACAGGGCACAGCATCTCCCTGCCTTGGTCAGCCAGGGTGACACCGTGCATCTGACCTGCCCTTCTGTTCCTGTCCGTGGCAGCTGAGCTGTCAACTTTACCTGCATTTCCTCCACTCCACGCCCCACATTTCTTGTAGAAAAATTCCACAACAAGAGCTCTGGTCAGGTCTGTGTTGTCCATCCTGGAAATAGATATCAGACCTTGGAGCTCGTGTGATTAAGGAATGGGATTGGACTTTTATTATTATTTTTTATATAGTCGAAATAGTAATTCTCTTAGGTTATGGATTAAGCAGCACAACTTGAAAGCTATCGACTCAGCTTTCCCAGCCTAGGCAAAGCCCCTCCCTGGTACCCTGCCTCCACCATCTCCCTTCTCACAGCCCAGGTGTCCTCTCCTAGTGCCCTGCCTCCATCTCCCTTCTCATGGTCCTCAGCTCTCTTAGTTGGCTTCTATTTTGGCGTGTCACTATTGTCTCCAGATGAAGCCATTCACCCAGCTGTAGTGGCTCAGGCCTTTAATCTCAGCACTCAGGAGGCAGAGGCAGGCCTGGTCTACATAATGAGTTGCAGGTCAGCCTGAACTACATAGTGAGATGCCGCCATCTTGAAAAAAACCTGAAGGGGCGTTGACAAGCAAGGACATTTGAAAGTCTAAATGCTGTGAGTTTTATTGTTATTTTCATTCTCTTTTCTCTTAAAGTTCTGGGCACATATGCAGTGCTCGGGAGAGCCCTCATAGACTGGCCTACGCCAGACTGGTGCTTTCCTCTCTGAGCCCCAACCTAGCTGACGTGTGTCCAGACAGGTGGAGATTTCCAAACAAGCCTGGTCTCCAGTCTAGGGTAAAGAACGAGGCAGGGGCAATGGAGAGGTGGCTCAGTGGGTACAAACACGAAGGGCTGGGTTCTCCACCCATGTGAAAAGCCTGGTGAGAGAGCATGCACCTGTAATTCCAGTGCCACAGCCCAGAGATCTCTGCGACTCACTGGCCAGGCACAAACTTTAGTGAGAGACCCCGTCCTTAAAACAACCTCATAAATAAATAAATAGAGATGGAGAAATGATTGAGGAAGGCATTCATTATTATCTCTGGCCTCCACATTCACATAGAGCCCCCCCCCCCCCGCACTTCTCACCCCCACAAACTCCTCAAGAGCAGGATGGAGAGGAGGAGAGGGGAATTTCCTGGCAGTGAGCGCTGGGAGGTCGGGAGCAAGCACTGTGCAGAAAACAGCCTGAAGCCTCCTTGCTTTCCTCTCTCCCCACTGACACCATCTGTGCTGATGGCGCCTATCAGAACAGGAAGATCACTCACTTTGCTCCTAGGTCTTTTAAAAGACTTATTATGCCTGCAGCGTGCCTCCTGTATGTCTGCCTGGCGGCCAGGAGAGGGCACCAGATCTCATTACAGGTGGTTGTGAGCCACCAAGTGAGTGTTGGGAACTGAACTCAAAACCGCTAGAACAGTCAGTGCTCTTAACCTCTGAGCCACCTCAGCAGATCCCGCTCCTCACTCTTGACACATCAGTTAGTGCCAGCTCTCGGTCCTGGAGTAGCTGTCGATGACGTATCTTGGAGGAGGGAGAAAGGAAGTGGTCCTGAGCTGTGTGTCTTCCGTCTGGCCTCAGTGTGGGCATGGAGGGGTCTGTTGGGACGGAAATGTTAGGAGGGGCACTGTCTTCCCCAGTAGGTGGACATGGGTTTCTGTCTGTCCTTTAGACTTGATGGCCTTTTGTGTAGTATTGGGGATTGTGTTCAGGGCTTCATGCATGCTGGGCAAACCGTGGAGCCAAATCTCGGCAGCAGTTTGTACTCAAAGAGTTTTAAGCAGAATGTCCTTGCATATGAGCACAGAGACTAGACTAGAGCTGGCAAGTGTCTTCTACTCGGCTCCACTGCCGCACTGGCCCTTTGGGACTTCCCCAGACCTGCATTCTGGCCTGTCTTTAGACTTTATCTGTGGGCTTCCCCTCCCGCTTCCTGATTTCTGAGATCGTTACTGTATGTGGCCCTACCACCCCCAGCTTGGTGAGCCTACCTATTCCCAGTCTCCGGAGAAGCCGTCTTTTCTTGGCCACTCACCTCCTTCCTGTCACTCCATCTCATCCATGCTGGATACCCTGCTGGTACCCAGACTGAGAACAGGCACACTTTACTGTCCTCCTTTCTCTCTGTGAAAAGCTGCCATCACACGGTTTCATTTGCAGTGACTGTGATACCTAGGCATGTGGCCTGCTGTGGTGACACTTGTACTTCCTTCCCTTCTTTCTCTTAGCTCCATTTCCCCCCTATTAGCGACGTTGATGGTATAGTGGTGAGCATAGCTGCCTTCCATTTCCCCTACAGGATATTTGTTAGTGTACACACTACTTCCGCTTGCTGTGGAGCCTAGGCTGGTCATGATCCTCCTGCCTCAGCATCCTGAGGGTTGGGATGACAGGTGTGTAGCAGTACACTTGGCTTTCCTGAGGATGTGGTTTGTGGATGTCCTTTTATTGTGGCCTAGGTTTAGTCAGCTAGTCCCTCCTGGCTGCTGTCCCGTTGTCGTCCTCAGTGTGGCACCTCCGCCAGCCTTCCTGTTCTTTACAGATAATCAGTCCATTTTCTGCTCTACTGTGCGGTGTCTGCCACCCTTATGCGCCTCCACCCAGCCTCAGTTTCCCTGCTTGAATCGGAGCTTATGGTTTGGAGAGTTTTGCTCTCAAAATCCAGAGAATCTGTGGCTTGCAAAATATGGGGTCGCTTTTATGTCCCTGTGTGTCCACTTCCTCCCTGCGGTGCTGTGTCCAGAGACCCTGTTTGTGGTTTGCACACATATTCAAAAGCCCCAGCCACCGGCGGGCACATCCAGTGTAGTGGCGCACATGAAGCAACAGCTAGCCAGCTAGCCCGTCAGTGACCACGGTGATGACTTCGGCTGTCAGCCCCTGGGGTTGTGTGGAGTTTGAGCGGTGACAGACTCTAAGGGTACCTGTGCTCTTCTTCAGTTAGCAAGAGGTGTGACAAGCAGCCTGCCTATACCCCAACCACCACAGACCACCAGCCGCACCCCAACTACCCAGCCCAGAAGTGTAAGTATGACGCTGTCTCTGGGCAGCTGCTGCAGGGGAGTCATTCCTGGCATGCAGAAGCCTCGTCGTGTGTTTGTGTGTGTCTTCGTGGGCGTGTCCTGTTCTTTGAGTCTTGTCAGTCTTCCTGTCGTCTGTACCTCTCACCGCCTTTGCAAGCTGCCGTAGGACAGTGTAGGGTTGGCGTTTCGGGGCCTTTGTTTTGTCTTAACCGGATACTGCATCTCCCCTGCCACAGTTGAACTTGTCAGCCAGCATCCTGCACCCAGGCCGCTTGAGGCTCAGGCCAACAGACCCTGGGATCTTGAGTTCTGTTTCTTCAGTGTGCCCGCTGATCTTGGCTCCCCAGAGCTGGAAGGACTTGGTGGTGTGTGACTACAGCTATGGCAATCCCTCAAAGACATTCTGGAAGATTAAAGTGGAACTACCCGGAGTAGGAGCTCACCTAAGAGGGCGAGTTGGAATTGCCTTTGACTGTTAGAACACTGCCCCCTTCTGGCTGAATATAAAAGCAACTGGAACATTCTCTGCCCCGGCTTTGTGACAGACAGAAGTGCCGTCCCTTAGGGGCAGCGACAGCCTTCCTCACTGGTCTCCTGCCATCTCTAAGCTTGACACTCCAAAGCTCTGGAGAGTTGGAGAATCTGGAGCTCAGTGAGTGGTCTAAGCAGTTAGGGTTCTTAGTGGACAGCCATTAAGGCTGTCATTGCAGCCACCAGCGCTGCCCACGGATTGGGGCCATTGTCCCCTTCCGAGATAGCTTCCGGGGCTCTTCCTTTAGCTTCCTCTTTGCTTCCTCAGCCACTACCTAGCTTGATGCCTGTATGTCCCCAAAGCCATCCCGGGTATCAGTTGGGGTCTGTTTCGGTCACTGACCCCTAGCATGATCCTTACTGGGAGTCTGTGGGGTCCATGTCCAGGTAGGCTTAGCCTTCTCATCTGGTCCTCATTTCTTCTCTTTTACCATCTCTTCCTGGTTTGAATGTGAGTCTTCTAAAATTAACTAAGAGTCCTGTGAACATCGGTAAACCATGTGCCAGATTCTAAGAGTGCATGAGCCCTGTGGTATCATTCAGTCACTTAACAAGGGTGGGGATTCCCCGTCATTGCGACACCACCTTCACTCTGGAAGCGTACCATGTACCACCCTGCTGGTCTTCCAGTTAGCCGTGGTTAGAGCCTAGAAATCAGCTGTCCCTCTGCTCTGTATACCTACAGATAAGGATTTCAAGGTAGCTGTGGCGCAGCCATGGTGGTTTGTACAGCTGGCTCCCGACTGCGGGATGAGTTGAGGGGAGGTGGGCAGGGGAATTGAGCTTGCCGTCTTTCCTCCACAGACCATTCCCGGAGCAGCAAGACCGGTTTGTGGAGCAGCAGTGAGGAGAAGCGAGGGTCAGCCCGCTCTGAGCACAGTGCAGGGACCAGCACGAAGAACCTCATGCCCAAAGAGTCTCGGGAGTCTCGGTTAGACGCCTTCTGGGACTAGGGTGCATTGTGAGCCAGGATACCTCCCTGTGGGGGGACACCAACCCAAACAACAGGAAGCAACAGAAACTGGAGAACAGCCACCTTTCAAATTCCCAACACTCAGGCTTTGCCCGTGGGCTTGGCTGCAGGGCAGCGACTTGACTCCATCCCAGCATGGGCCTCGGCTGGGACTGCTGGACCTTGTGAGCCCAAGACTTTAGGTGTAAGTAGGTACACTTTGTGACGTCACTGACCTAGCCTACCTTTTTCATATCTATACTGACCTTAACTTATAAGAAAAAAAAAAACAGAAAAACAAGTTATATATAAAAGAAATCTACAACGAAAAGAATGTTTTTCTAATCCAGAGGGCTGGCTAGTTAGCTCTCTGGTATCACTGTGGTGTCAGGGCTGGGCCCGGGAATGGCTATTCTCACACAGGTCCTCCTCCTTGGATATCCAGGGGTTGGGGGGGTAGCCACTGCCGCTCTGCAGCACACCACGATCGGGGCTCTCAGGCTGTGCTGTCCTGGACCCGCTACACCAAGCCATCGGCCCCTCGCAGACCCTACAAGACGATGTTATGAAACACAAGCTCGCTGGGCTCGAAGGACACAGAGAGAAGAGTGTGTGTTTGTGATTTCAGCTATGGTTCCCCAAGGGGCAAAGCAGCCTGCTGTTTCTGCAAGGTCCCCATGAGCAATCCCTGCTCCATCGTGGATGCAGACAGCATTCATGTGGGGATGCCCCTTCTTGCTGCCGAGTGCTTTCCATAAACACACAGATTCGTGAAGAGATAACACGTCTCATAGCAAGGACTCAAAAGCAAGGTGCACGGTGAGGACACGTGAGCCCGCGAATGGAGCATGTATGTATTATTTATATGCTGGAGTTCTACGTTTTTATGTAAGCATGAAACACAGGCAGTGTGAGAGAAAGCCAGGACCAGTCATGCTGTCCCGTTAACGCTACGTCTGCTGTAGGTTCCCATTTTGTATGTTGTGTAAAACGAGCATCGATCGAAGCAACAGGTGATGTGTGTATATGAGAAAAATTAATTGTATATCATTCCAGTACATTCCGTTGTACATTTTAGTCTTCGTTTACTTTCTCTTCATTGTTGCTAAGAGAACGCAAGCTGTGCATTGTCCAGCTAGTTTACCCCTACTAGAGAAGAAAGGAAGAAATGCTGGAGGAGAGCAGGAGAGAAAGAACATTCGTGAATTGCAGTTGTCAAAAAACAAAACAAAAAAACAAACAATCTAGCCTAGCTGGCCTTATTTGGGAAGCGTAACTGCTTTTAGCATATGGGAGTATTTTTTCACATTTTCTTTGTATAAAATTTGTATTAAACTTAAATATCTTTTTTGATGATGGTGTTTCTTCATGACTGAGCCAGTGGTCTCTCGCGGTTACAATCTTTTGGGTTCTCTCCTCTCAATGTCCCAGTTTTTTCAGATTCTTCACCTTTTTTCTTTTTTTTTTTAATTAAACTTTTGACAAAACAGTTTGATCGTGACAGTCTCCCATGGGTCAGGGTGTGGCTGTGCCAGGTTTGAATGGCCAAGCGCAAGAGGAAGGTTCCCCTGAGGTCCTGGGCACCCTACTGGAGTGGCCTGGGCAGGAACTTTCTTCCCTGCTAGAGTAGCTGCATTCTTCCTGAGGCAGAGGGCTGGACCACCAGCATCTCCAGGGCCAGGCTGGGAGCAACCGGGCCATCAGCCTTTGGCTCTAGGCCAGATAGTCCCTCTTGGAAGGCTGAAGTTTCCTGTGGTTTTCTGTGTAGGAGCCGTATCTGTTGCCTGGGGCACATGTGTGCACACACGGTACCTATGTGTGGGTGTGTGCATGTACGCACAGATGCTCAGTTGTGTGTCCCAATGGGGTATGAGTTCTGAAGGGGAGGGTTGATGCTGTTCCTGTGTCCCCAGGTGTTAAAGGGTTGTTGAGGGGCACCCTCAGAAAACACTGGCCCCTCTTCTCCTTTGCCCCTCATTCTCCATCCCTCAAGCCTTCCGCAGAGGAAAAGACTTGAAGAATTGACTTGCCTATTCATGGGTAGAAAAATGGTATTTTTTTTGTTTTGTTTTGTTTTTTAATGTGAAATTTAGGGCCGGGAAGGGTGCTTGCCTAGCATGCCCAAGGCCATGAGTTTGCTCCCCAGCACTCCATAAAACTAGGGGTGGTAGCACATGCCTATAATCCCAGCACTTGGGAGGGGGAGGCAGGAGAACCACAACATCAAAGTCACCCTTGGCTAGGTAATGAGTTTGAGACCAGCCTGAACTACATGGGACCCTGTCTCAAATAAAAGAGTGAATTAATGAATGATATGAATCTTGATTTTTATCATTTATTCAACTGCCAAGTGCAGTCACATGCCTTCTGCTTGAAGATTTGAAAGGGTTCGTGTATAAAGACCCTTCCAGCCACCCTGCCTGTCTAGTGTCCTCAGGTGTCCCTCAGTGTCACGGAGCATTTGATATCCTTCGGTCCCCTGGTTTCACTTAGGATTTCAAGTACAGGTCCAGAAGGCCCTCATTCTTTTTACTCTATCATGTGGACAGTTGTCACTGTATGTCCCCAGAGTTGCAGCCCAGAGGGCCAGTGTGTGGCAAGTAGGTGGGGACACAGCTGCAGGCTTCTTGTGACCTGGGAGTGGGCAGAGGGTGTTTGAGGTGCCCTGTGTATCACGTGGGCTTCTTATTGGAGCAACATCCCAGGCCCCCGGTTAAGCATTTTCAGGTGCCAGACTCTGAATCTGCGCATGAGAAAAGGTCATGAAGAGGCTGAATGCACACAAGTGGCCACAAACCTTCCTGTTAGCAAAAGGGTAGAGGCTAGCTAGCCAAACTGGTTAGTGCAATCCATTGCTCTCGCCACCTGGTGGCCGTATGCAAAACTGCAGCCCATAGCCTGGGGACAGAAAAGTGGGTGGAAGGTGTTCATTCCAGCTCTGCGGTTTGTCAAGCCAAGCATGGGGTGGGTATACAGTGATGACCAAAATCTGATTGGTCTGTCCCCAGAGAAGCAGCATTCTCGCTGGAAACAAATAACCACATATATCACGTTCTAGGTGGCTCCAGTTGTTGGAGTCATGCCTGATGATGGCACCTATTTTTTTTTTTTAAATAAGATTTGTTTATGTGTGAGTGCTCTGTCTGCATGTATGCCTGCAGTCCAGAAGAAGGCATCAGATCCCATTATAGATGGTTGTGAGTCACTGTGAGGTTGCTTGGAATTGAACTCAGGACCTCTGGAAGAAGAGACAGTGCTTTCTTCTGAGCACTGAGCCACCTCTCCAGCCCCCTCACCTTGACATTATTAGAGCATCTCTTATAAAAAATTATTTACTATATGTGTGTATGTTTGGGTGTGTGACTGCCCTGGTGTGCATGTGGAGGTTATGGGACAACTTTGTGGAACTGGTTCTCTTCCTCTGCATGTGGTCCCAGAGGCTGAACCCAGGTCATCAAGTTTGGCCACAAGCACCTCTACCCAGTGAGCCATCTTGCTGGTCCCTCAGGCAACAATTCTTTTTGTTTTGTTTTTCTAGGAAGGGTTTCTCTACGTTGCCAGTCTCGAACTCACAGAGATCTGCTCGCCTCTGCCTCTCGAGTGCTAGGGCGAAGGGTGTGCGTTGTTACGCCTGGTTCAGAGTTTTAGGTTTTGAAGTAAATATGCTAAGCTTTCTATATACTTGGGTCAATTTTTGGGGAAAAAGAGGAGTAGAATAATAGGACTTATGTGTTCTGTGAGCCAGTGTGCAGGTGTGCTGCTCTCTCCAGCATCTGGGGCCGCAGGAACACAAGCTGCTTCCACCCTTGGCTTACCTGGTACAGCTAGGGAAGAGCTGCAACCACAAACCCACTTCTAACACTTATTAAACACCTACTGTATGCCAGCCACAGGGCTGAGCTCTTGACCCATCCCCTCTGGAGAGCAATGACGGTTTGAGGCTGAGGTGGATCTTGGGGTAAAGTGAGCTCCGGTTCCCACTGTGGGAGAGACTTCAACTCTCAAGCCTCAGTGTCCTCAGTTCTAAAAAGGGGTGACGGGAACCCCTGTTTCCCAGAAGCATGCGTAGTCCTACAAGAGCAGCAGCTTCCAAACTGCCTAGCTGTTATCCATGATGGAAGTGTGTGTGTGCTGCAGCCAGGCAAGCAGGGGCCTGCCTCAGGCAAGAGACTGAGGCAGGAGGATTGCTTGAGCCCGGGAGTTCAAGTCAGCCTAAGCAACACATGGAGATAGATCCCCAGCTCTGAAGGAAAGAGCGAGGGAGAATGGCACAGTTCATTATACATGAGACTGGCGGCGGTGGCGCACGCCTTTAATCCCAGCACTCGGGAGGCAGAGGCAGGCGGATCTCTGTGAGTTCGAGGCCAGCCTGGTCTACAAGAGCTAGTTCCAGAACAGACTCCAAAGCTACAGAGAAACCCTGTCTCAAACAAAACATTACCGAACATGAACAACACTCATACTTAAGTACAGGATGTCACGTCTACCTCCTGTGACTGACAAGGAGGGGGCTCATCTTGGCTCAGTTTGATGAGGGATGCAATCCGTAGGGTGGCGAAGAATGGCGGCGGGAATGTGAGGTGGCTGCTCAGGAAGCAGAGAGCAGACGGAACGTGACACTTATGGCCGACCCCTTTCCTCCTGGGGGCTCCACTTTAAGCTTCTGCATCTCCCAACTTTCCAGCCAGGGCCACATGGTCCTTGTTTTCCAGCCTTAATGTTGAGTAGGTGTCACAGACCGCCATTTGGGAAACACTGGTTTGGAACAAGCCATGGCGGATAAAATCAAGGGACTTTAAATTTACAAGAAAGATACTGCGGCTCAGGTACCATGTGACGTCAGCCTGTGACGTCACAGCTGGGAGTCCAGCCTAGACTCCCATGCAGAGCCTTCAGCTCATTCGAACAGCCGCTGTTCACAGGCTAATATTCTCTCTCTCTCTCTCTCTCTCTCTCTCTCTCTCTCTCTCTCTCTCTCTCTCTCTCTCTCCTCTCTTTCTCCTCCTCTCCTTCTGTCCCTCCCTCTCCTCCTTCCTGTCTCCCTTCCTCTACACCCTTTCCCTCTCTTCCTCTTTCTCTGTCTCTCTCTCCTCCACATCCCCCTTCCCCTCACAGTGACTAGAATACCCAGTCTTCTGTCAGAAGAGACTTAGTGCCCATTTCTCGCTACAGGCGTTAAATTTTGGTTTTTGGTCCCAGTCTTGAGACAAGGACTCAGTTTGTAGCTTAGTTTGGCCTCAAACACAGGACAGGCATGTGCTACCATCCCTAGTGTAACGTAGATGTTTAAAGCCAGTGTCTGATCAAAGCTGACTTACCACCATTCTAGAATGAGCCTCCAGGTGCAGTGGTTCACATAGGAACACTTGGGAGGTGGAGGCAGGAGGACCAGGACTTCAAAGGCCAGCCTCTGCTGCCTGGCAAGTTGGATGTCAGAGACTGTCTCAGGGAACCAAAACCAAAACAATCTAAACTACGATGACCAATTTTATCGTGGAAAAGGAGAGTTCACGTTTAAGTTTGCGTTGCTGTTGGCCCACCATTTCCGTTGTCTCCAGAGACAGCGTGTCTGAGACGGGGCCACTGACAAAGGTGCCCTTTCGGGTAGTGCTGCTCTGTGGCTCTGCAAAATCCTGTCAAGGCCAGGTTCATTCTACTGCTGGCGCCTGGTCCCACAGCTTGGCCAGTTTGTGGTCACACTGCCGCCTGGTGGTCACTGGTGAGCATAGCACCACTAGTGCTGACTGCCCTGTGGAAAGTGATTTATTCTTTCTATCAGTCATCAATCAACCTATAAGTTTTATTTATCTATCTATCTATCTATCTATCTATCTATCTATCTATCTATCTATCTATCTATCTATCATCACCCAACTTATAAATTTATCTGTCATCTTTCTATTTTTTTTAGACAAGGTCTCGCTAAGTAGTCCAGTTGACCTTGAACTCATGACCCTCCCTCCCCACCGCCCAGGTAACAAGCACACTTAGCAAGTCCAGATCTTATTCAAGGCTGCATCTTAGTCAGAATACACTATGGGTTCAAGCCACCACATGACTGTACCTGGGGACATTCCACAGGAAGGAAGCTAAGCACCAAGGGGACATTACAATTGAGCCCATGTGCACCAGGCCCAGAGACAGAAACCAGTGCAGTGGAGGTATGGAGCTGAGGGGGCAGGAGCAGGCAGGCCTTTCGGACTCTTCTGTTTTGATCCGTGTGACGTAACTACCTCAATGGAGTCGTGTAAATACATCATGATGGTGAGATTTGAGATCTGTGCCATAAAGTTTATGTTGCTCATAAAATGAAAAACCTAATAACAAAACTTGAAATCCAGGAAGGAGCCCTGCCACCAGGCCACAATATTCCCTTCAAAGCCGGGTGTGTGGAAAGCGTCAGTTAGACCACACAGTGGTCTACATCCTCCCAGGTCTTTTCACGAGATTTAAAATAAGATCCCCAATCCAAGGCCAACTGGGTTCCACACATCCTCTGCTTTAGCCTTGGGCCCCCAGCACTTTCTTAGGGTTCCTTTGTCCTATCCACTCCCCCACTTTCCTGTCTTCATTCCTTTCCTTAGAAGGATTTCTCTGGCCTCCAACCTTCTGTCTGTCATCTGCCTGTGTCTGTCTGTCTGTCTGACCACAGTCCACTCCCATGGCTGCCTGTCTACCTTCTTACACTCTGCTTCCGTTTAGCTTCCTGTCTGATCCATAAGCCATCTGACATCTGTATACCCAGCAACCACTGCACTGCTCTCAGTGACCCATCAGCCTTGGGATGGGGGTCCAAACGGCATAAAAAGGAGACAGTGAGCTGAGCACCAGTGTTCGTCTCTCGGCTTCCTGTCTGTGGTTGAGCGTGACCAGCCGCTCCCAGCTCCTGCTCCCATGCTTTCCCCTCTTTGATGGACTGCACCTTCCAGGTGTGAATAAGATATGCCCTCCCTTCCTTAGGTTGTTCTCATCGTACATTTTGTTCCAGCAGTGAAGAAAGTAACCAACACGCCTTCCAAAGTGACTCATTGATCATTTCTTCCCCATCCCACCATCTATCCGTTATTTCTAACTAACCACTAATCCCAGCTATTGTTCCTCTGTTCACTTCACCCAACTGCTCATCAGCTCCCCCAACCTTCTGTTCATTCATGCGCCCACGATCTATCCAGCCCTCCAGCTCAGCACTCAACAGAGGTCCCTAGCCATCCACTCATCTTTGTCTTCCAGTGGCTCAAGTAGCCGTTCACTTGAGCATATACCCACTCCTGACCCACCTGCTTAACCATACAGTAGCCATGACCCACCTGACCACACACCCAGCCATCTCCAGCTCCACGGCCACTTAGGGCTAAATTCTGAGAAGTGTGCTGTTAGGTGATTATCATCACGTGACCACGACAGTGCCCTGGTTTGCTTTCTGCTGCTGGGTGAAAGCACTGACCAAAAGCAACTTAAGGAAGGAAAGGCTGTATTCCGCTCACCCTTCCGGGTCACAGTCCACCGGCGAGAGACGTCAAGGCGGGAGCATAGACACAGGAACTGAAGTGAAGACCATGGAGGAACTCAGCTTACTGGCTTGCTCAGCTGCCTGACTTATATAGTCCAGGCCCACCTGCCTAGGGATGGCACCGCCCATAGGGGGCTGGGCCCTCCTACTTCAATTAGCAATTAAGAAAAGGCCTTGCAGGACTTGCCCACAGGCCATTTTGATCAGGCCAATTCTTCCTTTCCAGGTGACTAGGTTTGTGTCAAGTTGACAGCTGAAGCTATGCCATATGGCATGCGATCTTACGAGACCACTGTTGTGCGTGCCTTCCTTTGTCTACCGAAATATTCTGTAATGCAATGTGGAGTCTAATCAGGAAGTGCCTACCACACTTGCTGACGGTCTTCTGGCAACAGTCTTCTAACTCTGAGGCTCCCATGACAGTCCATCTTCAGTGTGGCTCCAGGGACCCTGTATTTTCCTTCATGGAGGAGCCCATGTGTCAGACGGACTTGGTCCTGCGCAGCGACAAGCTCACAGTGTCCTCAGCACCTCTCTGATATCCTTCCTGCCCCGACACTGACTCATTAACCTATATCCTGTCCTCATCAAAGCCCAGACCCATGACGAGCTAGATGGACGTGGCTTGACTATAGAACATTTGGCAGCTCACTACCCTTTCCCTAGGTTGTTTGCTAATAGCTCACCATTGCTGGTGACTTTCCTTTGGGGACCAGCCCTTCAGCTGTCTGTTCTTGAGGAAATCCAGCCAGGAGGACTAGAGTTCCCAGAAAAGAAGTCATTGTCTGATCGGGAGCTCTCATTAAAGGCTGGCTCACAGTGTAGACGATTGCTGAGAGCCCAGTTACAATTTATCTTAGGCAATTCTTAGCCCCCCAAACAGCCATTTCTTGTACCCAACTGTGCCTGACCTTTGTGAACGAGAGTGGAAACCTTTGAAATGCGTTGACAGACCACAGGTTCCACCAGCGCGAAAGCTGAGCGTCAGACAGCAGGAGAGCCTAGCTCTGCAGCTACCCGTCCACCTGACGCTCCCCACAGTGCGCATTTAAAGATGTCTGAGTTTATGACCTTCTTTGCTCCGTTGTTATGAGACTTCATGAAACTGTCACCGTGCTGGGATATGGAATTTGGGGTAATCTAATATGTACCCCTGGGCCATGGCTGCAGAACAAACTGTCTCGTATGTCCTTTGAGGTGAGAGCTATGTGTTTCGTTTTAATGCCAACATCCCTAAATCTAGCTTCTTGGACAGAACATGGCTCAGATTTGGTCAAGGAGATACAGATACTGTGTGCTGTAGCTGAGGCCCCCTCCCCATGTCACTGAAACCAGTTCAGGTTCAAACTGGATTTTATTATTTTGCAACTTGAAAAGGTCAACACGTGGAAGCCTAAACAACAGGTAAAAGTCACCACAATCTTCCAACTTCAAATGTAAACGTGGCTTTATTTAATGCCTGTATCTATCAGCACAGAGTACCTCTTCCTTCCCGGGGTCCCCCTTTTCCTACAAAATAAGATGGCGGCATAAGGCACGCGCACACTGTCCACATGACATCAGGGAGGGGCTTGGAAAAATGAAAAGGAAGCAAGAGGCATCCCCACAGCCCCAGACTGCCTCCCTCACCAACGTCCACTGAATGATTGTCCCTGAAGCACAGAACTGGGAACCACCGCACGGCCAGTTTAGAACCCCAAACCAGACTAACAGCCAAGAAACCACAGCACAGGGACCAGCGGGTGACGTGAGGGATGGGATCAGTCCATAAATAAAAACAAGAAACCAAGATGAGCTGCCCCCGTGTCCTCCCCAGCTGACCCTCCCTCAACTGGGCCTCTGGGTTTCAGCTACAGCCTGACTCTGTCCCCAAGGGAAGAGAACACTTCTGAGAAGGCTGTGGGACGCGTCCCCTGGTGTAGGGCCCCTACCCAGAATCTGGTGTCCAGGGCTCTCATGGAGTGAGATGACGGGGCCCCGGAGGTGGGTGGCAGGCGGGGGCTGCCACCCTCCCTGCTATAGATACTCCAGTTCCAGAGCGTGCCTCAGAGCCTCCAGGTCGGCATGGCAGGATATCCTCCAGAAGGGCATGTTGTGCTACGGCAGAAAGCATCCGGTTAGGTGTGTTCGAACAAGTTGCCCAGCCAGCCTGGAGGGTCCCAGAGCACTGGCAGGCCCCATGTGCCCAGCGTCCCCCAGTGAGGCCCAGCCTCTCTGCTCCCCCAGGGCACAGCAGGTGCAAAACATCTTGAGAGGCAGCCTCTGGGTGGCAGTAGATGGGTTGGGGTGGCCCAGAGACTGGTGTAAGTTTGTATCAGGCCTTGAAAGAAGAATGGGGGTTTCTGCTCTGCAGGTGCCTGGCGGGGGAGGGTGTCCCAAGAAGGGTATTCCTAGGCCAGTGAAGAATGTCAACTGGTTTCATCTTTCCAACTTGTTTTCTGAGACAGGGTTTCTTACTGAGCTCAGAGCTCAGCTAGACTGGGATCCACCTTTTTTTCTTTTCTTTTTTTAAAAATATTTATTTATTTATTTATTATTATGTATACAATATTCTGTCTGCGTGTATGCCTGAAGGCCAGAAGAGAGCACCAGACCTCATTGCAGATGGTTGTGAACCACCATGTGGTTGCTGGGAATTGAACTCGGGACCTTTGGAAGAGCAGGCAATGCTCTTAACCTCTGAGCCATCTCTCCAGCCCTCCACCTTGTTTTCTTAACGCCTTCTGCTCCCCCCCACCGCAGTGCCCAGACACACACACACACACTTTTTACAGATACAGAGAGCGTGAACTCAGGCCCTCATGTTCACCGTTTTATCCGCTGAGCCATCTCCCCAGCCCTGCGTGGTGAACTTAAAGTTTGGAAGGCACACTTTGAAAAGACTTTCTTCTTTCCATAGTGCCCGTAGCCCTTCTGGCACCTGGGCAGCTCCCTGATCTCTCCTCCAGCCCTGCCCTGCCTACCCTGAGAGCACCCTTGCCTGCAGATCTTCAGCTCACGTCTTTTCTCCCTGCTACCTGCTCAGCTCACACGCTGTCCTGTCTTTGTTCATTTCTCAGTGAGGCCCGCCTTGACCGCTACCTGGACCTGTCACCTGCCCCCTCACCCCACTAATCCCTATGTCCAATCTCTGTTTCATGCCCCCACCCCAAGCTATTGTTACTCCCTGTCATGCATGTTGTACTTCGGGTCCTCGGTCTGTGTGCTGGCTGAGTGGTGGGTAGCATACAGTAGGTGCTCAGTCTGTGTGCTGGCTGAGTGGTGGGTAGCATACAGTAGGTGCTCAGTCTGTGTGCTGGCTGAGTGGTGGGTAGCATACAGTAGGTGCTCAGTCTGTGTGCTGGCTGAGTGGTGGGTAGCATACAGTAGGTGCTCAGCTAACACAGCCCTCATACTGGCTGCAGCATCAGAGGCCATTGTTCTGTGACAAGAGGGGACAAGGGTAATTGGAGGAAGAAGATGGCAGCTGTGGGCCCTAGGTCAGGGGACCTAGCTGAGCTGGGAGGGACAGACTGAAGTCATTCTGTCAGGGAGAGAATAGCAGGGCGGCCTCCTGGGCTTTGCCTCTTCTCTTTCCCTGAGGGACCCTAAACACATTTGCATTTCCTTGGGATATGTTAAATGGCAGTGAGGGGAGAAAGCAGGTCCCTGAACTAAGCTTAGGGACATTAACTAGGAGCTTGCCTGGCCTTGGGGTGGGGGTGGCAGCTCTCTGGGGTGCTGTTGACAGGACCAGATCCAGGGTCCAGGCAGCTGTTTCTTTTCCAAAAAAGCCCCTGTGCTCTGCTGGAGGCTGAGATCACAGATGTGGGATTGTCTTTTTCATTAGCCTAATGCTGCCTTTATTAGCTGGGAAGCGTTCTTGGAACCTGCTGCCCCTGAGCATGAAATAAAATGCCCGCACGTGCGTTGGCCCTGCTGATCCACAGTGTCCCTGGGGTCCAGAACCGGGCCAGGATGCCAGGGGCAGTGGCCAGAGCCATAAGGGGGATTTGTGGAGGAAATTACTCGGGACGGATCTGCAAAAGTGAGCCGCCTAGGAGAGCAGAGCCCGTGTGTGTGTGTGTGTGTGTGTGTGTGTGTGTGTGTGTGTGTGCGCGCGCGCGCGCGTGCGCGCGCGCGCATGCAGGCGTGCCACCCAAGGCCGCAGGTACCTTCTTGGCTCCTTGCTCTTCTTCTACCCCGTCACCTATCACAATGTAGACAGCTTTGCGGCCAAATCTCTGCATGATTCTCTCGAAGCAGCTCTCCTTGCCTGCACGGAGTGGAGAGGAAGAGAGGAGATCAGAGCTCCGAGTTCCCACAAAGGGTGAAACAGTGTAGGTGGCAGCTATCCAGGACAGCCACTGCCACCCTGTCATCTGTCCTACAGCAAGCTCAACACTGCAATTAGCTTCACTGGAAGGTGGCCAACTCCAGCCACCCAGAGAATCTGAGCAGCTTGTCCCAGGAAGAGCCTGAGCAGTGTGGAAGGCAGGTTCCCGTCTATGGTGCTGCTGTTTGGGCCTTGGCAACATACACTAACAAAGAAACCGCTGCCCTGCCCCTTTAGTCCCTATTATTGGAAACCCAAAATGTACAATAGCAAAAATGTTTATATTGTTGCCAAGTGTGTGGTGGTATAGGCTTGCCATTTCAGCTACCTGAAAGGCTGAGGCAGAAAAAACACAAGTTTAAAGTCGGCCCCTATCTCAAAATAAAAAATAAAGCTAGGAGGGCTGGGGGATGTAGCTCAGTGGTAGAACTTTTGCCTAGAGTGAGCAAGGCGCTGAGTTCAATTCTCAGAACCACGGAAAATAATCATGTTGTTTGCCCACAATGAAAAGTTAAAAAGAAAGGAAAATGAAGCCGGGTGGTGGTGGCGCACGGCTTTAATCCCAGCACTCTGGAGGCAGAGGCAGGCGGATCTCTGTGAGTTCGAGACCAGCCTGGTCTATGGTCTGCAAGAGCTAGTTCCAGGAAAGGCTCCAAAGCCAAGAGAAACCCTGTCTCGAAAAACAAAACAAAACAAAAAACAAAACAAACAAACAAAACAAAACAAAAAGGTGCAATGACTTAGCTGGTAAGAATGCTCGCTGTGTAAGTATGAGGACCCGAGTTCAGATCCCAGCACCCATGTAACAAACCAGGCACGGTCCTTTACATACCCATGCATGCACACTCACACCACGCCCACATATGTGCAAGCTGACGGGATAGCCGTGGCTTGCTGGCTGCTGGCCTAGCCTAAATAAATAATAAACAAATGAGCCAAGGCCCAGGTTCAGGGAGACACCTGATTCAAAAACGGAGTTGGAGGGAAAGTGGTAGAGGAGGCTCCCTGATGTCCTCTGGCCTCTGCATACACAGGCATGTGCATGTCCATGCACACATACATGTGTACATACAACACACAAAATGCATCATACACACACACAAAATAAAAGAATGCAATTTAAAAATAAATAAAAAATAAAACCATCTCAACTAACTAGATTTTGTGTGTATATGTGGTGTATGCGTGTATGTTCGGGTGGGTGTGCATGGGTGCTCTTGCCCACGTGGGTGCTATGGAGGCCAGAGGTCAGTGTCCATTGTCTTCTGGATCTCTCTCCACCTTAGTTTTTTGAGGCAGGGTCTCTCACTTAACTTGGTGCTCTTCAGTTCATCTAGGCCGCTGTCTGTGCCTGCTCAGTGCTGGGGTTACAATCATGTAAGCTATGCCTCGTTTGTTTTTGTTTTTTTTTGTGTGTACTTTTGTTTTGTTTTCTTGAGACAAGGTCTTACTATGTAACCTTGACTGGCCTAGAACTCGATGTGTAGACTAGGCTGTCCTAGACTCACAGAGATCCATTTGCCTCTGCCTCCTGAGTGTTGGGATCAAAGTCTTGTGCCACCATGCCCAGTGCTTTTTCAGGTGGTCACTGGGCATCTGAACTCGGGTCCCATGCTACCCACTAGGCCTTCTCCCCAGACCTAGGTTTATTATCTTTTTATAATTTATTATTTTTATTTTATATGTGCATTAGTGTTTTGCCTGCATGTATGTCTGGTGAGGGTGTCAGATCCCCTGTAATTGGAGTTATAGACAGTGGTGAGCTGTCATGTCGGTGCTGGGAATTGAACTCTGGTCCTCTAGAAGAGTGGCCTGTGCTCTTAACCGCTCAGCCATCTCTTCAACCCTTTAGGTTTATTTTTTTAAGTCCTGTGCGTTTGGGCCGTAAGAATTAAAAAATGAGCCTCCTCATAAGAAAAAGAAAGCCACCACCATTCCTTGGATTTGTTGAGGAACTCAGCAAGGGGCTGAGAGCAAACAGGGCCCTGTCTGTTTCTTGTCTCTCCAGACCCGTGCTCACAGTTCAGCTCCATTGTTGGAGGGTGTGAGGGTTGTTTGTGGCCTGAGCCCTACTTGCTGGGGGTGAGAGTTCCTTCCATGCCCGACCCCAGCCCCTCCTACCTGTCTTGGTTGCACTGTAGATGTTCTCAATGGGGAATACGGAGCCCAGGCCGTACAGCAGGACCTTGGCCAGTGCTGGGATCAGTTGCGTAGTGGTGACCAACACATTGACACAGTTAGGTCTGGGGAACAAAGGCAACTTTGTGTCAGACCCAAAGGCACTACCAGGCCATTCCTGAAGCCATGGGGCAGGGTGTCATCTGGCTGGGGTGCCTTCAGGTAGGGTGATGCCCAGGGACACTGTTGGTGCTTCTGGCCTGAGGCTGCCTGACCTTGGTGTGTAGTGGGGTGGCGCCTTCCTCATTCATTCATTTATATGGTTTTGAGACAGGATCTTCCTGTGTAGCTCTGGCTGGTCTAGAACTGGCTCTGTAAACCAGGCTGGCCTCGAACTCACAGAGATCTGCCCGCTTCTGCCTCCTGAGTGCTGGGATTGAAGGTATGCCCCAGTTTCCTTCCTTCCTTAGAAGCAAGAATCTATTTTAAGAGCTGCGAGTTCATTAGTTACAAGGCTCCAGGCCATGTGACACAGAACAGATATGGGCCTATCTGGACAGGTGAGGGCTGACTTCCACAGAACAGCACAGTTCTGAGCCTGGAAGTCTCCTGAGGTAATGGGTCTCAGCTACACCCTGTGGGTGCCCACTGGGCCTTGAAGAGTTAAATTCTAGCCCACCCTGGGAAAACAGCAACTGAGAGCTGGGAAGGCCCCTCCACGTGTCCTGCCAAGTGAGGGAATGGAGATGTTACTACTGTGCACGAGTGAGGGGGGCCACTTGCCGAGAGTTGATGAGGTTGAGGGCCTTCAGGGAGTGGGTGAGCCAGAGGTCAGTCAGGGCCTCCAGCTCGGCACGCAGCTGCAGCCACGTCTCTCTTTTGGGAGCGCCTATCAAGCCTGCAGTAAAGGGAATAAAGAGGACATCCTCATGTTAGAAAAAACTCGGGGAGTGGGGGGAGAGTAGTGGAGCTCAAATCATTCTCAGTCAACTCAGTTTCACCAATCTTCTTCATTCTCAGATCATACACTATTTATCCATCCAACTATCTGCCCAGCCACCCAGCCACTCTAACCCACGCAACCATCCACCACCCACCCACCACGACCCATCCATCCACCCACCCACCCACCCACCACCCACCCACCACCCATCCATCCACCCACCCACCCACCCACCACCCATCCACCCACCCACCACCCATCCATCTACCCACCCACCCACCACCCATCCATCCACCCACCCACCACCCATTCATCCACCCACCCACCCACCACCCATTCATTCACCCATCCATCTACCCATCCATCCACCCACCCACCACCCACCCACCCACCACCCATTCATCCACCCACCCACCCACCACCCATTCATTCACCCATCCATCTACCCATCCATCCACCCACCCACCACCCACCACCCACCCACCCACCCATCCATCTACCCATCCATCCACCCACCCACCACCCATCCATCTGACCCGTCCACCCACCCATCCTCCCTGCCCATCCACACCCCCCACCACAATCCATGCAATATTTCGAGATTATCTTCTATGTACTTGGTACTGTGACAAGCACCGAATGTATGGAGGCTGAAGGCTGGAACCATTAAGTTGGACAAAAAGACAGAGCAGAAGACACTAACGACTAACTCTACTGGGCTCTTACTATGCACAGAGCATGTGCTTTTAGTGTGACCTCCTTCCTCTCATCCTCACAGAAGTCCCAGAGGTGGGCACTAATTGTGTTCTGTCCTTTAGATGAAGAACCAGGCCCTGCAAAGGGTTGACACATTTGCTTAGCACAGGAAAGAAAGAACGAAGGTAGTTCTGGTCGCTGACTCTGGAGCCCTACCTGGATGTTTCTGAACTGTCTTTCTCAGCTAAGCTTTCAGATAAAGTCCAGATCCTGTTGAAGCTGCCAGCTTCACCTCCCCGCCAGGGCTCTAGTGTCTTTCTCTTCTAGCCTCAGGGTTCATTCTTAGTCACCACACTAGGTGTGTGCCTACCTCAGGACCTTTGCATGCTCCATTACAGATCCCCATTACTGTTTTCTTTTTATCCTCCTCATCTTTTTTTAAAAAAATATTTATTTATTTATTTGTTTGTTTGTTTATTTATTTATTATTATGTATACGATATTCTGTCTGTATGTCTGCAGGCCAGAAGGGGGAACCAGACTCCATTACAGATGGTTGTGAGTCACCATGTGGTTGCTGAAGAGCAGGCAGTGCTCTTAGCCTCTGAGCCGTCTCTCCAGCCCGTCTGTATCTTCTACGAGCAGATATAGTCTGCCATCTAAGTGACTTTCGTAGTGTTAAGAGGACTCCATGGGGCTCGAGTGTTCTGGGACAAGATGTGACATCAAGGAAGCTGGGAGTGGTTGGGAGACATTTGTAACCACATTTGGGAGGTCAAGGCAGAAGGACCGCTGCGAGATAAAGGCTATCCTGGCTACACAGAAAGGCTCTGCGTCAAAGCCAGCAAAGACTAGGGCGATGACTCAGTAGCTAGCGTGCTTCCCCTGTGCATGCCTGTGAACCCGAGTTCAGATGCCCAGCATCATGTAGAAAGCACCAGCCTGTCATCCCAGTGATTAGAGGCTGGGACGAGAGTGCCCCTAGGGCTCGCTGGCCAGCTAGCCCAGCCTAATCGCAAGCCTAGGCTCCGTGAGAGACCCTGTCTCAAAAAGTAAGGTGGAGAGTGACCGAGGAAGACAATAGACCCAGCTTTCATGTGCACATATCCATTATGTACCTACATACACTTGTGTGCACATCCATGAACACATCCATACAGTGTGCATGAACACACTCACACATACACATCAAGCCAGACAGCCCACTGGTATTCTTGTAGTCATAAACCTTCCAGAACCTTCCAAAATGGTGCCTGGCCCACAGCAGGGTCCAGGAGCACCTAGCTCAGTCTTCCATTACTCCCCCATCTCCTCTGTCTGGCTGGTCACTCACCACCCACATTGTTGCGGTAGGTGTTGTACATTTCCTTCACCCGGCGGTAGCGGAAGGCGAGTTTCCTCATCCAGTCCACGCCGCCATGCACACCTGTACCCAGGCACAAGCTGGCCCCCGGTGCCGTGCTGTGGAAACCATCAGTGGAGAAGTTGTATGTGCTGGAGAGACAGGAGAGGGTGGTATTAGTGTGGGGAGACCCAGGTCCCTGGGCCTGTGGTGGCCTTGGGGTATCCATGGGTCCCTGAATGAATACACTCGGTGCCTGGATGTGGATCTAGAGGGGCAGTTTCTCATTAGATTTTGAAGATGGCTGCATGCTTGCTGGGGCCAAGAAGAGCTCTTGCTTCTGTCTTTGGGCATCAGACTGCACCCCTAGACTCTGTTGGGGAACTCTCGTCACCTCTGCACGCAGTGGACAAGCTTGAGAAAGTCTCCATCTTGGCCCCATGGTATTTTAAGCACCAGTGAACTGTACTCACTGAGGGCCAGAGTGTCCGTAACCTTGAGTCTGACCATATTGGCACGCCTCTCTCATCCCTAAATTTAAACAACATGCCTCAAATGCATTCATTTACGAAAGGAAAGTTGAAGATAAGAGGGATAAGTAAACTGGCTCATGTACCTTTATTTAAGTTTTAAACTTCACTTAAATTTTGAGCTTTTCTTACTCTTTAAACCTTGTAAATTACACTCCCAAACCAACAGGATCTTACAGATGTCAACATCTGTCTTTCTGCAATCAATCAATCAATCAATCAATCAAACAAACAATCAATCAATCAAAGTCATGTATCAACCATCTATTATCTTTCATCTGTCATCTATTTCTTGATCTATAATCTATCAACCATCAATCTTTCTATTATCATTCAGTCAATCATTATCTGTCATCTAGTAATCACTAATCTATTATCTATAACCATTTATCATCTATCTACCTACCTACCTACCTACCTGTCAAACCTCAATTAATCTGTCAATCATGTCTATTATAAAATCAGTCAGTTCTCAATTATCTGTCTGTATCACTGTATCAAGCTATTTATCATTTATCAGTCATCTATCATTTATCATTATCATCTATCTATCAATCTACCTACCTATCTATCAGCTATCAACTATTTATCTATCTATATCTATCTATCTATATCTCATCTATCTACTTGCCTACCTATCTCATGGTAAGGACAATAAAATGGCCTCTCCTTTGAGTCTTTTTTTTTTTTTTGGTTTTTCGAGACAGGGTTTCTCTGTAGCTTTGGAGCCTGTCCTGGAACTAGCTCTTGTAGACCAGGCTGGTCTCAAACTCACAGAGATCTGCCTGCCTCTGCCTCCTGAGTGCTGGGATTAAAGGCGTGCGCCACCACCGCCCGGCTCCTTTGAGTCCTATTCTTTCCCTAAACATCTCTCTATCTATCAAACTCTGTGCTCAAAATCTGGGACTAGGGGATGGTTCAGTGGGTGAATTGCCTGCTGAGCAAGCAAGAGGACCTGAGTTTGGATTCTCAGCACCCATGAAGAATGCAGTTCATGGAGGCCTATGACCTCAGTGCTGGGGGGTGCTTGAGAGGCAGAGACAGGAGGCTCTAGAGTGTTGGCCAGTCAACTTAGCCAAAATTGTAAGTTCAGGTTTATGGATAGATCCTATATCAAAAATAAACTAAAATGGGCTGGAGAGATGGCTCAGAGGTTAAGAGCATTGCCTGCTCTTCCAAAGGTCCTGAGTTCAATTCCCAGCAACCACATGGTGGCTCACAACCATCTGTAATGGGGTCTGGTGCCCTCTTCTGGCCTGCAGACATACACACAGACAGAATATTGTATACATAAAAAGCAAATTAATTAATTAAAAAACTAAAACAAGGTGGAGAATGAAGAAGACATGTAACCTACGGCTCTACACACGCATGCTCAGAAGAACATACCCGCACACGCATGCTCAGATGAACATACCTGCACACAGTAAAATTAATTTTTAAAAAATCCATGTTGGCTTATCCTTTCGGTGGTAAAGCCAAGAATCCAGTTTGACTTGTTCTGAGGTCTCTAAGTGGGAAGGGAACTCCTCAGCTTGGAGCAGAAGTGGGGGGCAGTCTCTGCTACAGACAATGAGAGTATCCATTTCTCTCTTAGGCTACTATGAACACATTTGGAGTTAAGCCAGTGCCAAGCATGCATCCTACCACCGAGTTATAGCCCTAGTCTTTATTCTTGTTAACTTACTGAGACAGGATCTTGCTAGGTTGCCCAGGCTGGCTTTGAACTCACTCTGCAGCCCAGGTAGGCTTTGTTCTTGCCAGCCTTCTGCCTTAGCCTCCCAAGAGTGGGCAAACACTGTATTGCTGAGCTATGCCCAAGCACAGAAGAAGTTTTGACTCCCTAAATTAGAAAAGATCTCTCGACATAGCCCTGGCTGTCCTGTAACTCATGATGTAGACCAGGCTGGTCTCAGACTCATAGAGATCCTCCTGCCTCTGCCTCCCGAGTGCTAAAATTAAAAGCATGAGCAGCCATGCTTGACTAGACCCCCCCCCCCCAAATCCTTACCTTAAATCCTGGCCATTGTCATCAGATGAGACATCATCCACGTGGATTTGGTCACAGTCCTGTGGAAACACGATAAGGACAAAGGCGTTCCAGTTAGTCTGAAGTGGAGCTGATCAATATTTTGGTTTGATTTTTTTTTTTTTGAGACAGGTTGAATGTAGCCCAGGCTGACCTTGAACTTGCTACGTAGCAGAGGATGACTTTGAGCTTCTGATCCTCTGCTTCCAAATCCCGAGTGTCGGATTATAGGTGTGCACCACCACATCTACTTTATGCTGTGCTAGTGACAGGACCAGGGATTCAGGCCTCTTAACCAAACACCAACAACTGGGCTATTCCCAGCCTAGCACCTTATTCATTTATTCATTTATTCATTCATTAATTTATTTATTTATTGGTTTTTCAAGACAGGGTTTCTCTGTGTAGCCCTGACTCCTGGAACTTGCTCTGTAGACCAGGCTGGCTTCAAACTCATAAAGATCCTCCTGCCTCTGCCTCCCGGGTGCTGGGATTAAAGGCGTGTGCCATCCTCCCCCCAACCCCCCGGTTGGCGATGGTTTTAAGAGTGTTTCCTCAGATGAGGGACTGTGAGCCCTGGAGCTGGCATTCTTGGGAGCTGGTCTGGGTTTTGTCCCGAAAGTTTAAGGCCTTGCCTTAAGTATTAGCCGCTTTTCTCTTTGGTTCTCATATGAATAAGCACGTGGCCACGAAGAGATACCAGGTAAGTGACCAGCTCAGCTGAGTGACCTTTGCAAATGAAAAGGTCGTAACTAGTGTGGCTTTGGGGGACACCAAGGCTCCCCAAGTCTCTAGGAAACGGTGTCACCTGGTCATCAGGTGGGTGCTAGTTAACTTTCACAACACAGTGAGATCTGTTTCATCCAGGCTCTGCAGGCCACCATGTGCCTTAGGTTTCCCTCCTGTCTTTAATCCCGCATTACCAATCACGTGGACTGGAGGACACCATAAAGCAAGATGCACAGATCTCTGTCAACCCAGAAAGTTCTATGAACAGCGCTGCTCTAGGAGAAAGGAATATGTCAACATCCGACTTCTGGACTAGCTCAGTGAGTTTTTTCAGGGAAGGGCTTGTTAGCTGGTCTAGCTGTATAGCCCATTCTATGCTGCAAAGTGTGTGTGTTCATGCAAGCTTGTGCGTGCACACACGTGTGCATGCTAACTCATGTGTGTACACGTTCTTGTGCACTCACCCATGCAGGTGCATGTAGTGGCCAAAGGCTGATGTCAGAATGGCTTTCATCTTCTTTTTTTTTTGTTTTAGAAAAATTGGTTCTTTCTTTCTTTCATTTATTTATTTTATTTTTATGTGCATTTGTGTTTTGCTTGCATGTATGTCTCTGTGAGGGTGTCGGATCCCCTGGAACTGGAGTTACTGACCTATGATCTTCTATGTGAGTGCTAGAAATCGAATCCGAGTCCTGTGCCAAGAGCAGCCAGTGCTCTTAACAACTGAGCTGTAGGCCCAGACCCTCCCAAAGTATTTTTTGAAATGATGGCCGGCATTTAAAGTAAGGGGACCTCTTTCTGAGTTCCAGGACCGTGTCATTTAGAACTGAACTTGGCTGTGCCCCAGGGCCTGGAGGTTCATCTGCAGTTTCTCCCATTTGGCTTAGCCTCACTTGATCATACAGTGTTTATCTGGCTCTTCCCCTCATAGCTGGCCTGTATGAGGAAGGGTCCCAGGACCAACCCGCCTGACAAGTTGGTGAACAGCTCTCTTCTCCTGAGATAGAGTCTTACGTAGCCTAAGTTGGCCTCTGACTCACTATGCAGTCAAGGATGATCTCCTGCCTCCACCACCTGAGGGCTGGGCATACAGTACAGGGATGGAACTGAGTTTCGCGCATGCCAGGCAAGCACTCTGTCAACTGAGCAGCATCCCCGGCCACCGGATGATTGGCATTTAAGATGCAAGGCTGACTCCACAGACCCAGGCACAGAGGACACAAAGTGAGCACCCGGAGTCTCACAGCGCTTGGCAAACCTGGCACAGAATGCCCTCTCGGGCCCGAGAGCCCTGCGGGGGTCAGACAGTGCCCCATATCCCTACCCTCCTCCCCTGTCAGGTTCCCAGGGCTTCCCTGACGTCAGGGGAAAGGCACGCGAAGAGGCTCTGCTTTTCTCATTTGTGAGGGGATTGTCGGGGGCGCTAAAGTGTGACAACAGTAGCGATCGCATTTCGAACTTCATAAAATGCCGTGACACTTGCTAGACGCTACCTCATACTTCACCAGCTGACCCGGATCAAGTTACCCTCCAAGCCAGTGGTGCCAGGGCCACCGGACAGTGCAGAGGGCAGGGGACCTGACTGAGCTTTTGTGGAGTCAGACTGGTGTCCCTGATTATGCTGTGCACCCCCCTAAATGTGGGGTAGTACTCAAAGCTGAACTCACTATATAGCACATTCTCAGGGCCTGTAGGGAAATTCTGGTCTAAGAATTCCTGAGATCTGGTCCTGAGATTCCTGTAGGGAAATCTCAGGTCAAAGAGGGAGGGACTACCCTGTGAAGGGTTTTACCGGGACCAACGGGCAAAGACAGGCAAAGGCTTCCTACGGCCTTGACACAGGTAAGATGTTGTAGGCTAGGGAATCTGGGCAGCGAACAGTCATTCAATGTCAGCTTATTGGTGCAGTGAGAAACAGGGGTACCCCTCCCCTTCCATCGACGGGAACAGAGTGGGCTGAACGGTTCCTGTTTGGGGAACTCCAACCTCATAGCCCAGAAGACAAGGGCAGGCCTTGAAGGTGCTCGCAGGATTCCAAGGCGTCTGGAATAGTGGAAAAGTGGCTAAGGAGGAGACAGTCGCTGTGGAATCATGGGTGTGGTGATAGCAACCCACTAAAATACGTGCTATTTTAAAAGGACAAAGAACAATCTAGAAGTCTGGGAGGAAATAGCAGCTCCCCAGGAAAGAAGCTGAGGTTGGCCCGGTGGGCAGTGGAGGGATTAGCCTAACCTAAATGGTGTCAACAAATTAATGGTAAAGATAGCAATAAATACGAGAGCTGGGGTGTGGCCCAGCCGGATGTCCTTGTGTAGCACGGGCAAGGTTCTGAGTTCAGTCCCCAGGGCCATTGTCACCACCACAACAAAACGAAGGCTGGGGAGTGGCCTAGTGACAGAATGTGTTCTGAGGATCTGGCTTTGTTCCTCAGAACAGAAAAAAAGCAGTGAAAACAAATATGGGTGTGTGCGTGTACACACACACACACACACACACACACAGGAGGGGCAGGGATTATAGGTATATGCATTGCTTTTGAATAAATAATTGAGGAGGAGACCATACCTGACTTCTTTTTTCCTTTGTTTTTTTCTGTAGCCTGTCCTGGAACTAGCTCTGTAGACCAGGCTAGCCTTGAATTCACAGGGATCCACCTGCCTCTGCCACCCAAGTGCTGGGATTAAAGGTGTGTGCCACCACTGCCCGGCCTGATGTGTTCTTGAGCTGTCACCGAGGCAGGGACTCTGCTCAGCCCTTCATTCAGATAAGAGACACTCTCATCGTCCCAGCTTACATGGGAGAAAACGAAGCAGAGAGCACTGGTGCCTGTTATGGGCTGAGCTATCCCTTTCACAAAAAAGCAGAGTTGGAGCCTTAACCTCCAATGTCTTTGAGGTTATTTGGAAACTGGCACAGCAAATGACCCTGGTGAGTCTCTAGGTTTGGACAAAAGGGAGATTTTGTCTTTGCCTGAATCACCTTGCACGCACCTAGCTTGGTCTGGTTTGGGAAGCTAGGCGGGGTCAGGCAGTGGATGGGAGAAACGTGCTAATTCTGATAGAGACCAACATGCACAGAAGAAGGAACACAACAAAGCTGGGGTGACATCCGTGTGCTGAGGCATGCCCGAGACCACCAGAGCAGGGAGCACGTGTCCCTTACAACCCTGGCTTGGCCATTGCAGATGGCTCCTGTAGAGGCTGCAAGGTTTGCACGCAGCATTTGGGGCTTTCTGCCTGGGAGATGTGTCTGCTTCCCCACTTAACTTATTCACGATTGTTGTCTCCGTCAGCATGGACCTGGGGGTGCTTACGCTGTACTTTGAGTTGGAATTCAGTAGTTCATTATTCATCACTAAGTCACCCCAGCTCTGGCCACTGGGGACTCTTTCAGTTTCATCTTGTCCCTTTGATACAAGGCACCGTTGGGTTTTGAGAGCTTCTTTAGTTTCTGGTGATCCCCCTGCCCCCATCTATTAAGCATACCCCATTGGTGGTCGCCACTACAACCAGCTGCTGGATTTTCTTTCTATCCTTCCCTTCCATCCCCTTCCTTCCTTCTGATGGCCTTGAACTCACTGTGTAGCCGAGGCTGGCCTCACGATGTAGTCCAAGCTGATCTTAAACGCCTGCTCCTTCCTTCTGAGGGCTGAGATTACAGGTGCACCACCACATCTGGCTCTCACTTTCTCACCGTAGGAAATGCTCACAGTTAATTGTCGACTCCCTGCCCAGCTCCAGAGCCACCCTCAAGGACCTTATGTTGGAGAATGGGGTGGGAGTGCAGGTTCTGGGTACTGGGTGGTGCATTGCTGCTGGGTGTCAGCATTCCTGTCCTTAGAAGACAGAGCAAGTTTGTCAGATTGGCCTTTTAAACTCTGAAACACAGCTAATGAACACGCCTGCGTGTGGGTGTTATGAGGCAAGTGTTGGGTGCTCCGTTAGTGGCTCACATCCCAAATATGCTGGATGTGGCAGAGGTCAGCACCTTTCTTGTCCCTACCCAGTCCTTACACATTTTCCCTGCGAGGTCTGCCTCCTGGGATGTGAGGACCACTGTCCTCGCTGCTGGCCTCACCTCTACGGTCTCTTCTCCACTGGGCAGCCACGGGTAGTCTCTGAACCACGCTCTGAGGTTCAAAGGGTCCAGTGCTTCTAACCCCTCTTAGAATGTGACCCCGAGCCCCACGCTGGCCCCTAAGCTACACCCCATAGTGTACCCCACCTTCTGCTTCTTCTATTTCAGCTCTGCTGCCTCCTCTCTGTTCCTGGAGCCGCCAACCTTGACCGTGCCTCAGGCCCTTGGCACTGCTGTTCACTGTGTCTGGAAGACCCTCCACATACACACAGGCCCCTCTCTCACCGACCTTAGGTCTCTGCTCAAATGCCTGAGGGGCGCTTACTGGATAGGGTGTGATGGTTAGTTTTAGTTTTAATAATTTATTTATTTGTATTTTATGTGCATTTGGTGTCTTGCCTGCATGCCTGTCTGTGTTAAGGGGTCAGATCCCCTAGTACAGGAGTTACAGACAGTTACGAGTCACCCTTTCTGAGCCATCTCACTGGCCCCAGGGGTTCGAGGTAAACGGGTTTTAATTAGAATTTATCCCCACCTCTTTCCACATAGATTAGGTCTAAACAGATGAGTTAAGCTGTGCCCAAAGCTGCTTCCTGCCCATTTTCCTTGCATCTCCTTCATGGGTTCAAGGGCTCAGGAGTAAACATCCCAAGTGTATCTCCCACTCCTTTCTGTAAACCATGGGTCCAAGGAATGTAAATTCTTTTTCAAAAAGCTCTCACCCTGGCCCCACTGCTAATTTTTGTTGCCCCAAGAGGATCTGTACCAGTCTGCCTCAATGAACATATTAGCCAAAGGCATTCCAGGAGGAAGAAGAGGCCACCAGGTTTTACTGGAATAGCAGAACCACCACCCCATGTGATTGGAGCAAGGACGGACGAGGGCCAGCAAGATCACCCTGACAAGAGTGTTCCCCCAAAAGGACACCGACTGACTACAGTTCTGCACTTTCCCAGGAGTCGCTAAGAAATGATTCGAGTCTCTAAAAGAGAGCGGGGGGGAGGGGGGGGGACCGCTCAGTGCTTGAGGGCTCTGCTCTGCCAAGGAACCCCACGGTCTACTCCCAGCTCCTGCTTCCAAGTGCTCCAGTTCTAGGCGTCTGCTGCCCTCTGCTGGCCTCTAAGGGCATCTACCGTCATGTACAAGCACGTACATAAACAAAAATAAAAGTCTTTTTTTTTTTTTTTGAAAAGGAGCTGGGTGGGGGTGGCACATGCCTTTAATCCCAGCACTCAGGAGGCAGAGGCAGGCAGATCTCTGAGTTCCAGGTCAGCCTGGGCTACAGAGAGAAGTGCTGTCTTAAAAAATAAAATCAAAATGACAAACAAACTCCACAAAAAAACCAAAATATACAAAAAAGGTCAAGATTTCTGACAGAGATAGCACCCCCCCCACACACACACAGTAACTGTGACAGTGAGCATGTATGCCGACCTCCGGGTCCCCCAGTAACTGTGACAGTGAGCATGTGTGCCGACCTCCAGGTCCCCCAGTAACTGTGACAGTGAGCGCTGGGTGCTGACCTCCAAGTCCCCCAGTAACTGTGACAGTGAGCATGTGTGCCGACCTCCAGGTCCCCCAGTAACTGTGACAGTGAGCATGTGTGCCGACCTCCAGGTCCCCCCCTCCTCCCCAGTAACTGTGACAGTGAGTGCTGGGTGCTGACCTCCAGGTCATTGAAGAACAGGTGTGTGTCAGCGAGGTTGAAGATCATCTCTTCCATCATCAGGCCGATGCGCACTGACGTCGTGGTGTCCTGCGGGAAAGAGACGGGACTGTTTAATGCAAGCTTGGCCTCTTGGCCACCCCTCCACCCCACTCCACCCCTGCTTGCTCTGGAAGGCAGCGGGAGTCCATGTTCTTCCGAATGGCTCACAATTCTTGTGCGGTTGAGAACATGGCCTGGGGGGGGAGAATGACTTGTCCACACCAGGAGAGAAGAGGCGGATATTGGAAACGACACCTCTCTAGAGTGATGGCGACAAGCAATTAATTAGAGCAAGGACAGAAGCAAGTTCGTCAGAGCGTAAGGTGCACCTTACGCTAAACCTAAACCCTTCCTTTGTTGGGTTGCTCCTATCAGGGACCTCTTCCTCTCCCCCTTCTTTTCCAACCCAGACAGGGTTTCTCTGTGTAGCCCTGGCAGTCCTGGAACTTGCTCTGTAGATCAGGCTGGTCTCGAACTCACAGAGATCCTCCTACCAAGGCCTGTGCCACCACTGCCTGGCTTTTTGTCAGGGATTTTGGCATGAAAGAGGAAAGAAACTACCACAAGCCTTTGCTGCCAGTTACCTTCTCCGAGGATGATACATTCCAGTGGGCAGCAAACATGGCCCATGCTGTCTTATCTGGCTCATGAGTTAAGATGAACGGACGTTCAGGCTCCAGGATAAAGATAATGTGGACTCGCAGGTGGCAGTGGATTGGAAGTGTGTGCTGGTTAGTTGGTTTTTATTGTCAACGAGACACAGCCTAGAGTGGCCCGGAAAGAGGGAACCTCAGCTGTGGAGCTACCTCAGTCAGATTAGCTTTCAGCCTCGCCTGTGAGACTGATTTGATTAATGATTGGCACGGGTGGGCCCCGCGTGGGCCCCGCCCCCACCACCCTGGGAAGCACTATCCTTAGGCAAGGGGTCCTGGCTGTGTAAGGAAGCTAGCTGAGCATGAGCCAGTGATCTGTCACCATTCCCGCCTTCAGGTTCCTGCCCCGACTTCCTTCAGTGAGGGTCTGTGATCCGGAAGTATAAGCCAAATAAATGCCTTCCTTCCCTAAACTGCATTTGGTCATGCTATGTATCACACAACAGAACCCAGACTAGAACACATCATAAATGAGAAGTGGACTGGGGGGCTGGGGACATGGCTCAGAAGCAAAGGACTTGCCATGCAAGCGTGAGAACTTGAGCTTGATCCCCAGAATGTACATAAAAAGCCTTGCAGGCGTGCAGGTTTATAATCCCAGTGTCGGGGGGCAGAGGCCGGCCAGCCTAATCCATGAGCTCGAGGCCAGCGAGAGACCCTGTCTCGAACCAAGGTGAATGGTGCCTAAGGAAGAACAGCATAGGTTGTTCCTTGGCTGCCATGCACACTTGTACCTGTGTTCATGAGCACCTGCATGCACATATACATGCACACACCATGTATACACACACACACACACACATCCAGGAAGCACTCCTTCTATAAAGTAAACAATTCCCCAAACAAACCCCTTTTGACTTTAAAAATAAAAATAAATATAAAAATATAAATATAAAAATAAAAAATAAAATATAAAAATAAAAAATAACGAAACAACAACAAAAAGGAGAACAAAGGAAGTGCAGCTGTTGATCTTGGTTTCACACACACACATGCACGCACACACACAAGCATGCACGTATGCATGCACACCCATGTGTGCGCACACCCACACAGATGTGGAGAACCAGATCAGGATGGTGCCTTTGGTCAAACACCTCATCAGGGCTCCGCCTCCCATCCAGGGTTCTGGCCAGGAGGTGGCAGACAGGGACTCTAACTGGAGAGGGCAACTGAGAACAAACCTCTTGTGCCTGGAGGAAGTCGACGTGCCCTAGGGAAGGTTGTGGTCACCTCTGTGCCACTGCTCGTCCTTTGGAAAAGGCAAGGCTGATGTGCACCTGGCTATGAGGCTGGCTCTCTTGCACAGGAGGGGAGAGGAAGGCTGCCATATAGGCCCAAAAGGACTGACTCAGAAAAGCAGGACAAAACAATCGTTGTGTGTAGAAACCACTTCCCTGGGGTGTGGTGTGGTGTGGTGGTGGTATGTATATAGTTATAGGAAGGCAAATCAGAGATCATGACTGGCTGATGACGGTAGGGCATGAGTAGGAGCTTTGTGTGCGTGACCACAGCAAAGGTGAGGGATGGGACCTTCTTTCTGCTTTTGACAGGGCCTCATTTGCCCAGGCTGGCCTCAGACTTACTGTGTAGCCAAGGCTGGTCTTGAATCCCTGATCCTTTTCTTCCACCTCCCAAGTGCTAGGGTTGCAGGCATGTGCTATCTTGCCTGGCCTTTTGTAATGGATTTGTTCTTTTGGTGCCAGGAGGGACCCCAGGGCCTTTCTTTGCACATACCAGCCAAGTGCTCCACCACTGGGCTGGCCTTAACCTTGAGAACTAATTTCTCTCTCTCTCTCTCTCTTCCTTTTTTTCAAAAAAGGGTTTCTCTGTGTAGCCCCCTGGCTGTCCTTGTACTCACTCTGTACACCAGGCTGGCCTCAAGCTCAGAGATCCACCTGCCTCTGCCTCCTGAGTGCTGGGGTTAAAGGCCTGGCGCCACCACCGCCCGGCCACTTTGCTTTTTTTAACCCGGGAGAAAAGGTCTTACTCATTACTGTTTGAATGTGAAAAGCCCTCCCAGGCTCAAGTGTTTGAACATTTGGTTCCCAGTGGGAGGTGGAGAACAGGAGTGAGTCACTGGGGTGGGTATTAAGGTTTGACAGGCCCCACTTCCTATCTCATATTTGCCTCCTGATTGAGGAGGCCATGTGGCCATCCATCTCAGTCTCCTACTTCTGCATCTTCCTGGCTGTAGTGAACTGTGTCTCCCTTACACTGTGAGCCAAAGTGACCCCTTCCTTCCCTAAGTTGTTTTTTATCAGGTATTTGGTCACAGCCAGGACAAAAGCCACCCATACACTCCTGAACGATGGGACCTCCCAAGAGATGCTCCGTCCAGAACTGAGGGCAAATTGCCAAACACTGGACCCAACTTAATCTTTCAGCCGAAGAAGACAAAAAGAGCGAGACAGAAAACCCAAACCTCAGCAGAAAGAAGTCTGCCAGTCTTCCTCGTGTTACTACGAAGACTTAAAATATCTTAGGGTCGGGAGATGGTTCAGTCAGCAAGTCCCAGCCATGCAAGCTGAGTTTGGATCCCCAGCACTCATGGAAAGGCTCAGCACGGTGGCTCATCTGTAACCCCAGTGCTGGCTGCGGGCCAGAGACGGGTGGGTTCTGGAGTTCACGGGTCAACAGCACATGTGTACTTACACATGACCTTATATATGTATGTATTATATGTATAGAATCGTATATACATACATGCCCCCCCCCAGACATACCTGCACACACTTGATATTTTTTAAAAGGATGGATAAACTACGACAAAAACAGAATTCAGGTATGAGAGCTGGAGGAAAACTTCCCATGCACCTCCCAGTGCCCTCTGGGTGATTCCTGAACACTGCCACGACACACCCGCTTGCTCTGCGGCCTTCAGTCACACAAGCAGCAAACAGTGTGACCCAGGCAAGTGTGTGGCAGCTTTCCCACTACACTTTCAGATCCACACTGAACTTTGTGTCAGCCCATGGTGCACAGAGGGTTCACCAGTCCAGCGTGAGTGTGAACACCTTGCCCAGTGTCCCCGTGCCACTCTTATCCCGGGGGCTCCTGATGACCCACGGTGCAGCTGGCAACGGCAGGCACAGGAGAGGCACTTACTTCCTAGACCGTCACATACTCTCTGGATTAAAGCAGAAGTCCAGTGGTTAACTTGCTAAACAAGCAACATCAGACACGGCTGACTTGAAAAACAAAGAGCGATTAAAACCAGAGCAGGAGGAGAAAGGGCGAGTGGAGAAAGAGTTTAGTGTAGAACACGCCCCTGGAAGGGCTGTGCTGGGGCAGGGTGGGGAGGAGGGAATGCTGTCGTTGGCCTAGCGTGCTTGCGGGTGGCTGTTACCCCGAGAAGGCATAAACCTGGTCCAGACTCGGCAGATTTTTCCAGTGAGCCCTAAGGTTTTGCGGGTTTCTGGAATTGACTCTGAAGTCATCGTGGTGGTCTGTGCATGCCTGGGGTGTGGGGTTAGAGAGGAGAGGTGGGACAGCCCTGGGACAGAGGCAGCACTCTGGATTCCCACGAAGCAGGGGACCCATTTCCAATGCCTTCTTGATACAATTCTTTTAGTTATGGGAGGGGGTTTCAACCACCAGCCTGGTAGCTGCTAGGCTACCCTGTGATACCTGGTTTTATTTCTTGGGTGGAAGAGAGAGGGTAAAACAGTAAAAAACGGAAAGTCTTTCCTAAAACAAAATCAGTCTGAGGTAAAACAAGTTAAGAAAGAAGGCAGAAGGGAGCGGCTCAGAGAGCTTTCGAAATACGAATGCCGAGTTACTCAGTGTGAACACAGCAGTTAGTTCCTGGGGCTCGGGAGACGGTGGCTCAGTGGCCACACTACCTGCTGCCTGTCCAGAGAGTTGGTGCTCAGCACCCATGTCAGGTGGCTCACAATCACCTCCGGGTCTAGCTTCAGGAGGTTTGATGCTTTCTTCTGTCCTCCGAGGGCACCTGCACATGCGTGGTCCACACACATACACCAGACATACACCACCACAGCTGGGGAGGGAGGGCTGATCTGGCAGGATGTTACACAGAATGGCAGCCATATGCCTAGTCACCCACAGCAGATTCATTAGGGTGTGTGGGTCCCACTGGAACATGTCTCAGGCACTGGAACTCAGAGATCCACCTGCTTCTGCCTTCCGAGTAGATTAAAGGCATGCGTCACCACTGCCCAGCTTAAAGCCCAGTTTTAATTGGGTTCCTTATCTCTTTATCATTGGTATCTAAGAGTTCTTTATATATTCTACATATAATATCTCTGGTAACAAAAGCAAATAAAATTTCTTTTCTGGCTCCTAACGATGTTGGTTGAGGTGTGGTCAGTTGTAATAAATGGTAACGAGGTGTTTATCCGTGTATGTGTGTGTGGTTGCACATGTGACACAGCACACACATGGAGGTCAGAGGACAGCTTTCGGGAATCAGTTATCTCCTTTCATTGTGTAGGTTCCAGGGATTGAACTCAGGTCACTGGGCTTGGCGACAAGCACCTTTACCTGCTGAGTCATCTTGCCAGTCCTGGGTCTAAAGACCTTCCCCCCATTTATTTCTAGTGATGGACCCAGGCTAGGTGATTGTTTAACTATGGGCTGAACCACATCTCCAGTCCTCCAAAGACTCTGGCTCTGCAATCTGACCCCGTGTTCTTGTGAAGATGGGTGTTTCCAGCCCAGTGAGCTCCACACACAAGCCCACGAGCTTCTACACATCAGGACCAGACTTTACCAGTTTTCCAATGATGACCCTCATCACACCCAACTATAGGGGACTTTGGCCGCACCTGGTCTGGGTTATCCAATGACTGTACAGTTAACAGTCTTTCTTTGATACAACATCATCACCTGTTGGGCATGTGCCCTCTTTTAAATAATAGACTATCTCCATCACTGGCAAGGTGTCCCTGCCGATGGCCACAGGACAATGATCTCGAGGAGCCAAATGATTGGGCATACTGGCTGTAGAGCCAGAAGGGCTTGGGCTCAGGTTCTGGCCTGCCATTTTCTAAGGACATCAGAGGTGACAGTCCTCCCCCATGGGCCCCAGTTTCTTCAACTGAATGTAAGCAATGAGTTCGTGCAGTGATCCCTGGGAGTAACCCTTATGAACCCTATTATGAAACACTCGGGGTCTCTCTAGGACCATTTAGCAAGAAGCTGCAGGGCCCAGAATCATCCACAGACCCCCATTTGAAAATTCTCATGTAACAATTTAACGTGGTGTTTTGCAAGTCAGTCATGGCCATTCTTTTGCTTATTTTTGAAGCTGGTCTCTAGTATCTGGGGCTGTCTTCAAACTCGGGATGTGGTTGAGGATGACCTTGAACTTCTGATCCTCGTGACTCCACTTCTTGAGTGCTGGGATCCCAGGCTAACATTTATCTTGCTTTCTTTGGGTGGTCTGAGGGCTCTAACCATGCCAGACAAGCACTCTACCTACTAAGCCACAGCCCTTCTTAGAGTTTGTGTTTTAAATTTAAATGTATAGGTGTTTTGTCTGCATGCATATCTGCACACTGTGTGCATGCCCATGGAGAGCAGAAAGGGACTTCAGATTCCCTGGGACTCGACTTACAGGATTATGAGCCACCACATGGGTGCTCCTCTGAAGAGCAGTCAATGATTTTAACCACTAAGCCATCTCTCCAGTCCCTCCTTTAAATTTTTAATAGCAGCTATAATGATTTGAAATGACCTTAAGTATTTTAAGTACTTGTGATGCAGGATCTCACCATCCCTAGACACCCTTAAGAGGCAAACTTCACCAGAGCTGGTATCTGATCCCTCACACCTAGACCAGCAGTTACTCCATCAAGCTCTTCTCAGACGGGACCGTGTGTGGCCCATTTCCTTCAGACAAATCAAGACTCTAAGGTTACACAAGTGGCAAGAGCTGGGATTTGAACCCAAGACTGTCCAAATAAAAAAGAAAACTAAAATTGTACCCACTACACTCCCTGAATATGTCTTTGCAGAGACGATAATAAAACAAAAGACTTTACTTCTGCTATAATGAAAGCAATGATCATGTTTCTTTTGATAAATGCCTATTTTGAAACAGGAGTTGTCAGCTTTTTAATATTTAAGTGTGAGCCAACAAAATGGCTTCATGGGTAAAGCCATTTGCTGCATTAGCCTGGTAACATGAATTTGATTCTTGGATTCAAACAAGGCTAGAAGGAGAGAACCAACTCTACCGAGTTGTTATCTGACCTCACACGCAGACATAACACACACATACACCACACACACACACACACACGTGTGCACACACACATGCAGACACACCACACACACCACACACATACACACACACCACACACATGTCTGCACGCACACATGAAAGTCACACCATACACACACATACCCCACACACAGTGCGCGCACACACACACACATGCAAACACACCACACACACACATACACAAACAGAACTCATCCACTGGCCTTCATTCTGAAAGATTGCTGATGGATGGTTAACAGCTTCAGTGGACTGGTTAAGTTTTCTTCTTGTGCTTCTGGATACAAGGCCTCGGTATGTACCAGCAGGTGATTCACCACTGAACCTTACCCAGGCCACAAGTGGCCACATCAACACTGCTGTCGCTTGTTTGCAAGGTACCTGGAGAATACACAGTCTGAGTATTCTAGCAATTCAACCAGGAGGTTTTGTCTTAGCTTGTGTGTGTGTGTGTGTGTGTGTGTGTGTATGTGTGTGATAAGCATGTGTGATGTGTTTGTGGGTGTATGGGCGGTATGCATGGTGTATGTGTATATGGTACATATGTATGTGTGCTGTATATCCACGTACGTGCATGTGTTCAGGTGTGCAGGTGTGGAGGGCAGAAGTTGACCTGGGGCACCTTCCTCTATTACTCTCCATCTTACTTTTGAAACAGGGTTTCTCACTAAACCTGGGGCTCATGGCTTCAGTTAGGGTGGCTGGACAATGAGCCTTGGGGATCCACCTGTCTCTACTGCCTGCCCCTCTCCCCCAGCGCTAGGATTACAGAGATGTGCTGCCATTTCTGGCTTTATGTGGGTGCCAAGGATCCAAGTTCAGGTCTTCATGCCTGCGTGGTACACTTACTCCTCACAGAGCCTCCTCTCCAGCCCCCAGCTCAGTGCTAACAGTATTTCCAGAGGGGGCCTTCCTGGGTATCTGTGTCTCTAATCTCCACCCTGAATGCCAACAGCAACTTCCCCCGTTTCCCCCAGTGATGACAGCCACAGATGTCTCCAGACTTGGCCCAACAGGCCCCAGGAGCCAAGTCGCTCCAGCTGGGAAGCCCCACTCTAAAGGACTCTAGATGAGAAAAAGTGTGGTTCTCAGCTCGCAGCGTTAGCAGCCAAGTCTGGAGTCGCAGAGTGGAAAACCCCCGTAATGAAACTAGCTTTCTAGCTCACGCACAAACTGAATCACATTAGAAACAAAAATGAAAAAAACCGCAAACAAACCCAGGGCTGGGGCTCAGCTGGTAGAGCGCTTGGCTTAGGTTGCCCAGAGCCTGGAGTTTGATCCCCAGCACCAGATAAACCTAGAGTGTGGTGCTTGCCTGTAAGCCCAGCACTCGGGAGGTGGAGGCTCAGAAATTCAAGGTCATCTTTGACTATCTAGTGAGTTCCATGCCAGCCTGGGCTACAGGAGACCCTGCCACCACTACTGCCTCTCCATATGGAAGTCTCCCAACCACAAAGGCAGGAGGTGCCTCTTGTGCTTCTCAAGGAGGAAGTGAGATGGCAGTTAGAAGCGGCGGCGGTGACACCGAGGACCCTGGCTACCTACTGGCACCCTGCACCCGCCTGTGTTTTCTGAAGGTGATTTGGGGCCGCCCACTTAACTTCATGCCCCTCATCCTGACTGAGTAGCCACAGCACCCGCTTCCCAGAGGTGGGCCATTAACAACAGTCTGCTCACAAGAAAAGCACTCTGTCATAGGGGTTGGCTGGGCTGCACCCTGGGTCTCTCTGACCACACCTATAATATGAACTTGGTTCTTCCTTCCTCAGGTGCCATCCGGACAAAGGTTTTGGGGTAGAGGGAGGGCGCCACCACAGGCTTTCCTCTCCTGCCAGGACCCAGGCTTCCCAGGAACCAGGCTTATGGTCCCTGAGTGGTGTTGTCTGGGCTTGCCCAGGCTTCCTACACAGGGTGGGTGTCAGGCCAACTCTGAAGTTGGCTCATAGCCCGCCGCCTGCGGTCACCTCGCTTTTTCTTCTGTGTCAATTACCCTGACAACCCCAACTTCAGGATGATATACTTCTGCACCTACTTTGGTATGAAGACCCCTCTTTTTCTTAAAAAAAAAAAAAAAAAATCCCACCTGCGCACGCAAAACCAATTGAAGCTATCACACCATCCAAACCAACCCAGCCTTTAACCATCCCTGCCAAGTAGCTGTTTATAAGCCGAACAAATAATTACTCTGCCACGAGGAAGAAAAGTACTAATTAAAGCTATTCATTAAAGCAGCTTGCCTATTCTGTGGGGTTTATCTCTCTGAGTGTCAGCCAGAGGTTAGGGGCGGATTAGCACACAGTGGAAGGCTCTGCCAGCTAAACCTCCTCCTTGCGGTTAGACTTTAATAATGAAGTTGTCATTAAAAGCAAGAATTTAATGGTTTTAATTGGGTTTAATTACTTGGAAACGCCTGGAAAACAGATCAGCTTGTTAAAGAAAGAAAAAGAAAAAAGAAAAAAAAACTTTTTAAAGAGGGAGACAAGAAAATGAGGGTCGTGGAAAAAAAAAAAAAAAAAACCAAACCAAACCAGGTTAATTCACGTGTTTGAACAGTAAAGAAAAACAAACCCAAACAAAAAGCCCTCAAACTTGTTTCCTTGGCGGTTCCAGAGAACAAGAGAGAGAGAAAAATCTGAAAAGCTCAACAAATGGGTCTGTCTGTATGAACAAGAGCTTCCCCAAAGACCTGGGGGTTACAATCTGTCACGGCAACAGCAAGAGCCAGCTGAGGACTCAGGATGCAATCAGGGTCGAGAGGAAGGGAAGAAAAGACGTCTTAGCTGTCTCCGCTCTGAGGGGTCATGTGGCCCCACAACACATGGGTTCTTCTTATCCTGTTTAAATCGTTTGCATTTACAGAACACAAGACCGTCTAGCTTCCGCATTTTCTGCTCTTATCCGAGGCCAGAAATTCAAAGTCAGAAACACAGAGTGGGTAGCAGCCTCCACCTTGTTTGCCCTGGACCCAGCGGCTGCCTGTATGGCTAAGAGAGAAAAATCTGAAGGTCTGGGGGAGATGATCAACCTGACTGACGTGAGCCGCCGGGTGTAGGGTGGTCCAGGGTGGAGAGGCACGGGCGGCGTTAGAGCCTGGTACCTACAGGACTGTTATGAACACGTTGGTACCGATGGTATCTAGTAGCTGCTTGATGCTCTACCCATGTCCCTACCAGCACCCTGTGGTTTCTCTTTGCTCATCACAGGCAGCAGTCCTTCAGCCTCCCTTCCACAGACACAGCACTGGACACAACCAGTAACATGCTTTTTAAATTAATTAGTTATTAATTAATTAATTAAGGTTATCTGGAGAAAGGGTTTCTCTATGTAACAGCTCTGGCTGTCCTGAAACTTGCTCTGCAGACCAGGCTGGCCTCCAACTCTCAGAGATCCGCCTGCCTCTGCCTCCCGAGTGCTGGGATTAAAGGTGTGCGCCACCACCACCTGGTACTTTTTATTTTTTTGAGGCAAGATTTTGCTACATATCCGAGCCTGACCTTCAACCTGAGGGATTCCTCTGCCTCAGATTCCCTAGTATTAGAACTATAGGCAGAACCACTTAGAAGCAGCAGCCTGCTTCTAAGGAGCCACTTTCTTTTCTGTCCATGAATAAAGTTTTATTGAAACACAACCACACATATCACACATATGATTTGTGTCTTGTCTATGGTTATTGTCCCATTACAGCCAACATGTTGAGTACTTGTGAGAGCCTATTTGATTCTTAAGATTCAGGTTTTTTCTTTTCCTCTTTTTTTTTTTCCATTTTTTTGATACAGCCTCTGGCTGGCCTTGAACCCTAATCTTCCTTGCTTTAGCCTCGTGAGCACTGGGATCACAGGTGTTCATTAGCACATGTGGTTTAAGACTCAAGTCTGTAAGACACTGAATTCATTTACTTTATACGATCTGCCTGCCACAGAGGTGACCCCTTCTAAACACCTGTGATGTGTTAATGTGCACATTCCAACCTCAACCCAGGAGGTCAGTGCTGTTGATATCATAACTGTATCCCACGGGTGGAAACTGAGGCACAGAAGACCAAGCACCTTGTGAGATACAGTCAGGGAATGAGGCTGGCTCTGAACTTGAGCTATCTGGTTCCAGAGCCTACACTCTAGACCACAAGAAGACGAACTTTTTCTATACAAAGCAGGTAGCCTAGACTCTGTGTTCTGTGTGGTCTCAAATATAACTCCTCAGCCCTCCCGGGTAGCACACAAGCAGCCATGGGTAATATATAAGAACACGGGAGCAGCTGTGCCAACAGACCTTGCTTACAAAGACAGTGGTGGGCACACTTGGTCCCCAGAATGGAGATGGTCAATAGTACAAAACTCTGACCTTGGAGTCAGGCTGGGAGCTGCGAGAGCTGCATGCTTCAAGAGCCTTCGCTTACATGATAACCACGGGATCTGGAGTGTTCTCCTCATAACTGACACTATTCCCTTTTGTGGAATGTATGTGCCCATTATGCAGAAACACAGGGCATGACGGACTACGGGGTTCCCACAGGATCCCCTGAGCATACACACACCCTCAAGCACTCAACATTCCTCGATGTAGAGGCTCCTCCAAACCTTCCCTGTCTTGAACCATTTCCATGTAGCCGAGGATGACTTTGAACTTCTGTTTGTTTTTAAATATTTCGTGGTATATGTGTGTATGTGTAGTGTGTGTGAGTACATGTGTCACCGTCTGCACACGATGGGCAGAAGACAACCTTCTGGAGCCGGTTCTCTCCTTCCACTTTGTGGATTCCTGAGGTCACACTCAAGTCATCAGGCTTGATGGCAAGAGCCTTCACCTGCTGCCAGCTCTTGCTGGCCCTACCTTGAACTCCTGACCTTTCTGCCTCTATCCCCAGGTGTTGGGATTGCAGGTGAGCTCCACTGTCTCCTTTTCTTCGTATGTCCTTCATTCCTCTGTCCTTTTTCTCTCTCCCTTTCTCATTTTAAAACGTACATTCTGGGGCATCGTGTGTGTGTGTGTGTGTGTGTGTGTGTGTGTGTTGTGTGTGTGTATGTGTGTATGTATGCATATATGTGTGTATATATATGTGTGAGTATGTGTATTATGTGTGTTTGTAGCTCAGCTGTAGAATGCTTGTTGAACATACACAGATTCCATCCTTAGCGAGATCCTAAAGAAACATTTTTGAGACAAAATATTATGTAGTGAGGCAGCTTTCCTCTTGGTCCTCCTGCCCCCAACCCCCACCTCTTCACCAGGTACAAGGATTACAGGTGTGCTCCATTGTGTCTGGCACAGCTTTGAAAAATTAACTGATTTATTTTATGAATACAGGTGCTTTGCCTACATGTAGGTCTATGCATCACATCTGCCCAGTATCCAAGGAGGTCAGAAGAGGGTGTCAGATCCCCTGAAAACAGTTCCATGAGCCACCACATGGGTGCTGGGAATCGAATCAGGTTCTCTACAAGAGCAGTCAATGCTCTTAACCACTAAGCTGACTCTCCAGTTCCTCAGCTTTTCTCTGGAGTATGTAATTCAGGGGCAGTACCATCTCTGTCTCCTTCCCCAAAGTCTCTTCACTGAGAAATAAAATGAGATTCCCACAAAACACTGGTTCTTTAGTGCCCTTTGCCCCAGGTCACCACCAGTTCACAGCCTAGCTCCGTGGACACGCCCACCTGGAGTCACAGGCTCCGCCTCATCTCTCTTCCATGTTTTTAGCCTTCTTCCACATTGTCTCATGTAACACTGCTCCATCCCTCTTAATGACCAAATTACATTTCACCATTTGACTGTCCTGTTTGGGGACCCGGTCGTGTCCCTAGAGGGATCCTTTAGCTCCATGTTCCTACTTAGAATAAGATCCTAATGGGGGTTCTCCCCTGGACTCTGCCTCCTGCCACACTCGGAAGGGGTATGGAAAGCTGGGGGGCACGTCCCAACACAGTGTCAGCCCCAACAACAACGCTGATGCCCACCTGTCGCTCGTCCAGTCACACTTCAGCATCAGAGGCTCCAGAAATCCCAGCAACCTTTGGACACGCTCGAAACCCCCATTGTTGGAGACTAAATGGCATGACACACAGGTGGGCGCTGGTGGGGGTGGGGGTGGGGGTGGGAGTGGGAGTGGGGGCGTAGGGGGCACCCTCTCAACTTGAAAAGGAAAACCCCTGCCATTGTTTTGGTTCCCAGGACATTGGAGCCTTTCTCGCCAAGACCATTGAGAGCACAGCCCCTGTATTTAGAGAACAAAAGAACCTCTTGCCCCAACCCAAGTGAGCTCTCTTAGGTGTTCAGAGGTGAGTGAAACCTTCTTCCTTCTCCTCTCTGGTCCCCTCCAGCAGGTGGGCAGGGTGCGGGGAACAGGGCTGGCAAAGGGAGTAGGCAGCCCTTGCGAAGTCTTTAACTAGCCCCCAATGCCCTCAACCCAAAGCTGTCTCTACAAGGAGACAGCTTCTCCAAGCTGTGGCTTCAAAGAAAGACCGTAATGAACGCTTTCCAAATAACCCCCAGCCGTCACCAAAACCTCGATTTTCTGTTGAATTGGATCCTTTAATGCCAAGAAGACACATAAGCACAGGCCCTCAGCATTTAGGCTCCTGCTTGGGGGTTAGCTATTATAAGGGATTAAGATGACAAAGGGTGACACCTCCTGCCGGAGGCCCATGACTGTCATTCACCTGTGTGACGTCTTTCAAAGCTCCTCTGGCTCCCTCCTGGCTCACCCCCAGCAAAACAGCAGATGCCTGTGTTTTCATGCCTTGCAGGATGGGCGAAGTGACCAGGGAAGCTACTCCCAACCCCCTCGTCCCATGAACAAAATTATCGTGGGTCTGAAAAGTACCCATCCAAGCTGTTTCTTCCTTCGTCCCAAGCACCAAATAGCTTTGGCTGCCAGAGTCTGAAGGTGGAGAAAAGAGTCTGATGTGAGCTCAACCCCAGTGGGGGAACAAAATCTCCCACTTCCTCGGCAAATCCTTTCTAAATTGTATTCATCTTGACTTAATCCACCTCTGCCGAGTGAATTAGGCAGTATTTATTTTGAGAGTCTACGTTATGGAGTTCTAAGGACTGGGGCTGGGGCTGCACAGCCTGTCAGACCTCGGGCTGTCGCAGGCCCAGAGCCCAGCACAGTGTAAATAAACACAGCTGAACTCGGGAGGAACGCGAAGGTTTTCTCATTAAAGAAATAAAATAAACAGCGGTCCTTAAGCACTTTGGCTGGTGTTTGTTAGAGAGTGGAAAGATCTAGATGCCTGAGAGGCAGCTGTGAACAGAGAGCTGGGTCTTGAGGTGGGTGGGGGCGGGGATCCAATCCAAGGGCCCCGGGATGAGCCAATTGTCTGCTGGGCCTTTCTCATTTGAACCTTCGCAATGTCAAAATAGTAACATGATCGTTTTTTATTTTTAAAATCTGTAGTGTGTGCATGGTGTATGTGTGTATGTTTGTATGTGTGTGTGCAGTGAATGTATGTATGTTCGCATGTGTATATGTGTGTGTGTGTGTGGTGGATGTTTGTGTGTGTGTAGGCATGTCTGGGATTACAAGTGTGTCACTGTGGGTTTTGGGCACTGAACTCACTACCTCCTGATCACAAAGTACCCTTGTATCGCAGCCATCCCCGCAGCTCCTGCTTCATGTCTTTATCTGTGGTCAGTTCTGTTTTCAAAATAGGTCCGGCCTGCAATGCTTCTCCTTCCCCCGTCTACCTCCTAAAGTGAACAGTGTCGTTTTCATTGTCTTTTTAAGACAGGCTTTCTCTGTGTGTAGCCCTGGCTGTCCTGGAACTCACTTTGTAGATCAGGCTGGTTTCATACTAAGAGACCCTCCTGCTTCTGCCTTCTCAGTGCTGGGATTGAAGCTGTGTGCCATCACGGCCTGGCTCACCGACAGTGTTTTTCAGCTGGACTGCAGTACCCACTTCTGGTGGCTCTCCCCAGTACCAACTATGCCTCTCTGGGGAGCAGCCAGGGCTTCAGAAAGAGAATGTGGCCTGACTTTTCCTCTATTCCCGTTTAACAGCAGAAGTCAGTGCCAACGCTGCTGTCTCCAACTCCTGCCCTACCCTAGCCTCATGGGCCTCTGCTGGTTTTCACCACAGGACCTTGGCACACGCTAGTCCCATGTTTTACTACTGGGCATCCATTTCTCTACCTTCTTTTAGGTTTATATTCGAATATAGCTTCTCTGTAAGGCTGCCTTTCCCAAAATTGGATTTAAGCCCCCATTCCTGCTCCTCATTACCTCTTTATGCTTCCTTTCTTTCTCTGTTCCCTCTCCCCTTCTTTCTGATACAGGCTGTCTATGTAGACCAGGCTTCAAATTAGTGATCTTTCAAATTAGTGCCGCAGCCTCCTCAGCCTCCTGATGCTGGGACCACAGATGTGCCCTTCCGTGGCTTTTCTCTGTATTCCTGATTTATCTCATATTCTGTCTTCCTTCTCCTCCTCAAAGACTTAAGTTCTTCCTGGCCTTTGCTTCCCGCTGTATCCTCAGTGCTTGGGCTATGGCTCTGGTCCAGGAGGGGCTGGGCACTTGTGAAGCTGAACTGTAGATGGCGGCTCCTGTGTGGCACACTCCGGCACCATGGGGCTGGGTCTGAGGTATACTGCAACAATGCCAGCTGCCTCTGTTTGACCCACAGGCCCTGCTGTTCCCTTCCACAATGACATGGCAGAGTGTGGGTGACCTTGTGAGTCCCCTCTGCTCTTTCCTTCCAGTTTCCCTCACACAAAAGAGCAGATTGGAAGTTTGGGGATAAAGGACCAGTCAGCGGCACTGGTTCCTGGCCTGGTTCCCTGAAGCTCAAACCCACTGAAGATGAGGGAGTTCTGAAGACCCCTGGCCTCCCCACTCCATGAGCACTGAAGTCCCTGTGAGGCCCATGAAGGAGCTAAGCCCACCAGAGGGACAGTCTGGCTGCAGTGAGGTGGCCATGACCATGGCTAGCCTCACCGTGAAAAGCTCTGTGAACAAGAACGGGACACACCCCAGCGGCACCCTGAGTGGCCGAGGACCGCATCCATCAGCCCTCACCAGGTCCTCACTTCATGCTGTTCGGTGAGGGCTGGGAACTCTTTCTGCTCCAGACCCTATAGAGATTTCCTCGTCAACACGCATGGTCCCAGCAGACACTTCTGGCTCCCACTGCCTGCCAGGCTCTGTTTTAGCCCCAGGCTGCAGCTGGGACACTGTTCCTGTCCAGCCCAAGGTGGAAGGAAACTGACCCCCCCCAAAAAATTCTTAATAAAATATTTTCTGTACTTTGGATCAAGTGAAAAAAGTTAATGAAATCTGTACAATAGAGACACGAGTGTATTCAGGGGCTGTGGAGGAGGCACGGTGGGTAAAGAGGGCTTACCGCATAGCGCACACCCATGAGGACTTGAGTTCTGAACCTCAGCAGTCACATGAATACCTGGGCATGGGCACACACACACACACACACACTTGTAAACCTAGCACTGCAGGGAGGTGAAGACAGGAGGATCTCTGGGGCTTGCTTGTTGCTGGCCTATCTCCAGGTTCAGTGAGAGACCCTGTCTCAAGGGAACAAGGCAAGAGTGATGGAGGACACCTGACCTCCTCCTCTGGCCTTGACATGCACGCCCCAACATGTACACACATGTGTGAAACCCCCCCTGACCCCCCCCCCCCACAACCATCCAGAACTCTCTGTAAAGCCTGTTTCTGCTGTTGTCACACTGGTAAATCTGCCCTGCAGAGACTTAAGGGCCTCAGGGGCCGAGGAATCAGGCTTGAATAGAAGCCAATTTCTCTGCACAATGATGCAGGTCGTGACTAGATCACAACTCCTCACTCTTATTCAAAGGTTTATTTTCTTATTGAGTTTCGGTACTGATTTGAATTTTTCAAATGTTGTATTAAAATCTGGCTGATACTCAAGCTTCAAGTTTTGGCACACAGGCAAAGCATAGGGAATCGCTCAGTGAGCTGGGACTCCACTTGACTTGGGCTCTGTACACACTCCTTGCCAAACAATAGAATTAGTTAGCCCTTCCTTAGGAGACACTTGGCAATTCCCCTCCTTAAACAATTTATTTAATTCATTGTTATTGGGTCTGTGAGTTTATGACACACACATATACCACAGTCATGAAGGTCAAAGGTTAAATTTTAGGAGCTGGATCTCATTCCAGAGTGGGCTCTAAGAACTGAACTCAAGTCTTCAAGCTCCTTTACCTGCTGAGCCATCTTGCAGGTCTGGCAACTCCCCTTTTGTGTATTCCCCTGGACATGTATTCCAGAACATGTCTGAGTATGAAAGAAAGGAATCTGATCTGGCCCAAACAAGTTCTGGGGGTGTGAGCAATAAAGCCCACCCGATTCTCCGAGTGAACTTTTATAGCAAACACCTATTTACTGTCCTATGTCTGTACAGAACTGGGTGAATAACACAGTTAGTCAGATGCATGATGGGAAGGGGCATGTGCAGTGAGCGAAGGCTTACATCATCCAAGTCTGTCAATCAAGGCAGAAAACCTGTGGTTCTACACCCCTTAGCCACCAACTCCTCCTCCTAGACCCTGAAATGGAAGGCATGACAATATCGGGGCCCTTGAATGCTCTGATTAAGCTGCCTGCTGCTCCCTTGAGGTGGCACAGGGCACATTTGCCCCCGATGCTTTGCCTGTGTAATCTGTGCCTTTTTCAGGTCTTTGACTAAGGCACCAAGAGCCTGGAAACACCAGGCAGGGCCAGTGGCCTCCAGCAACAGTTCTGTCATGGACTGTTGTCACAGAGTTCACATTACATGCCACGGCTGTTGGGTGGGCGAGGGACAGACGATTGATAATTAGCACTAACCATGACAGGAGGTGGCAAGGCTTGCATGATGAGGGAACATTTGGGAAGGTTCCTGAATAAGGCAAAGGAAGAATGTCGAGAGAACCGGGGAACGAGACTCCTGAGAGATGAGATGGCACATGCAAAGGTCCTGTGCGACCCACAGACAATGTAGCTGATGGAGGAGCCCGTTACAGAGGTCAAGGTGGAGGTCAACTTCCCATTTCAAAACGGACTATAAGCGTGATGTAAACAGAACAGGGTGGTACTGGATAGAGACAGACACACAGAACAGTGGAGTGGACTGGACGGGTCCAAATGAACCTATACACGAATGGTTGTCACCCCTCCCCCCAACACACCTGAGTTTGATCCTTAGGACCCACACAGTGGAAGGAGAGAGAGAAACGACTCCTGCAAGTTGTCCCCTGACCTTCACACGAATGCCATGGCACACACATGCACACACATGTACTAAGTACATGTAACAAAACTTTAAAAAACGAGACAGTAGCTCTGCTCTTTCAACTCTGGGGATAAACTAACGCATTGAGCTGTGTATACTGGGCACACTGCATAATCTCAGAAAGGTGGTCATTGACAGCAGTGCCAGGGAAGCCATGGTCCCAGGGGGAAGCTCCCCCCCACCCCTGCATGGAGCTTTGGGGAGGTGAAGCACCGAGGGAGCAGGGGCGGGTGGGGGGGAGGAAAGACGGCTAACATGCCTCTCCTCAGATCTCACCCTGGCTCCACGCAAAGGCTCCGACACCTTCTACCTGTGTTCTAACCCCAGCAAGGAAAGCAGGGTCCAGAGAAAAGTGGGCAAGAGGCTGAGGAGGGGGCAGTCACCTCTGGGGCATGGCTCATTAGTCCACAGATGTGGGTGGTAGTTACTGCAGGGCTGTGGTGGGGCAGAGCCCCGTGGAGAAGGGATTGGCAGAGAAGTGGGAGGTGACAGCTGCACTCAGCATTCCCTGACTAGGATCAGGAAGGCGGCCCAGTTTCTGTTTTAAAACACAGAAACCCTGTTTTGAATCATTCATTAATCGGTTAGCTCTGGTGTCTGTTCGCTAAGTCAACAGGGATCCCTCCTCTGGCCGGGGCTGTGACGGATCTGAGTCCTGCTTCTGTGCAACGTTCAACAGAGTGAGGCACAGGTCGCCCGTAAACATGCCCGACTCACATGTATCTGAGGGCGAAAGGAAGGGTAACTTCTGAGTGGGGGGACAGCCCTCTCCCACTCAGTCCATTTGATTGGCGTATAGGATGGTTTGTTTTCCATTTCTTCCATACCAGCAATGGGCTCTGGGTCTAGCCTGGGCAAGTGGAAGTTTAGATGGGCAGGGGAGCCGGTGTGGAACAAGAGTTGTGCTGGGATTCAGGAAGCAGAAACTCCTTTTTCAGGTAGGATTTCCAAGAGGGAATAGATCACTCTGTGGAGATGCTGGCTGAGGGTGAGCAGAGGATGCTGCTCCCTGATCCAGCCGGACCTGAATCTTAGTAATCCCTGGGTGGTTCAGGTACTATGATTCAATCAGTTCCTGTGTGGCACACTTATGTAGGCTTCAGACCTAAAGTTCCGCTTGGTCTCAGCTGGTAGGAATAGGTACCATGACTACAGCTGGGGAAGAACAGAGAAAGAACAGCAGGCCCGAAGGGGAGGCCTTGGGTGCTAGTTGTTACAAATATCCCAACTGCATTGCCTCCTGGGTCCTGGTTATTCTGTCTGCAAAATGGGCTCAAGGCTATGGCCATGTTCACTGTTCCCGCTTCTCTGACTTCTGGCTTAGAGTTGTAGCTTGGACTTCTCTCTAGAGTTCAGACTCACAAATCCAGTTGTCCCATAGACAGAAAAAACTGTAGGCTGGGCAGTACTTTGGGTTAGAAACTGCCAGTTGTCTTTTACTAGCTCTTCCTCCTTTCTCCTCCTCGGAGTAATAGAACCCCTGCATTTTACCTGGGCATGTGATTGCTTCAGAAAAAGACCATTTTGCCCTGACTCCCTTGCAGCTAGATGTGGTCATGTGACAAAGTTTCAGCCAATGGGATGTGAATAGAAGGGATATGTGTAACTTCTGGGTCTGGCCCTTAAAAGAGAGGGACAAAAGAAAAGAGAGAGCTGGAGAGCCGGCTCAGCAGTTAAGAGCACTGGCTGCTCTTGCAGAGGACCTGGGTTCAATTCCCAGCCCACACACTGTAGTTCACAACTATATCTAACTCTGGGATAGTCAACACCCTCTTCTGGCCTTCATGGGCACCAGGTATGTGAGTGGCGCACAGACACACATTCAAGCAAAACATATGTTCACATCAAATTTAACACTGACAGCAACAACAAAAGAAAGGTTTCCCTTTTCAGGTTTCCTCTTCTTGGCTGGAATGAAGACCTGAGGCAAGCTACGAATAACCTTGGCAAGGACAGCAAGTTCCTGGGATGGCAGGGAGTAAGCCTGGAGGAGCTTCCCCCGCTGGGGCTGGTCCAGCTTGAGCCGCTTTTGCCTGGACTGTGTGGTGCGTGCGTGCATGAGTGTGTGTATGTGCGCGCATGTGCTCGTGCACATGCGTGCGTGCTTGCACATGAGAAATTAGCAGTCACCTTGCTAGTTCAAGGTTCTTAAATTCAGGTCCACAGACTCAGCAAGTAAAAACCCATCATATTTAACCTTATAGGGTGCTGGGGAGGGAGTGGAAGGTTCTAGAAGAGGAATGAGGACATCCAGAGATTACACAAGAAGGCAGATGAGCCCGGGGCCTGGGTCCGACCTCTTTCTTGGGTGATCTTACTTCCTCTGAGTTTTAGTTTCTCCTTCAAATGATGGAGACTGATTGCACATGGTAGCTTTGGGGTTTCTTCCAGCTACAGCCTGGTAGTTCTAGGGCACTGAAACTCAGATATTCAAGGGACAAGAGAGCCTCATTGCTGGGAGAGGTAGGGCAGGCAGGGCCATGGGCCTGGAGAACACGCATCCCTAAGGGCAGCGCTGCTGGGTTCCTGCTGATTGCTGTCACGGGACTGTCGGCTTGCCAGATTCCTTCATTTTTCAAAAAGGGCTGGAAATCTGGACTGTTCTGGTTTGTGCAATCATCTGATTTTTAAATGTTGGCGATAAATTCACATTTTTAAAAAAAATACTCCAGAGGCCAAACAAAAATATCTGCAGGCTGAATTTGGCTAGTGGCCACCAGTTAGGAATTTCTGTTTTGACACTATCTTCCTTCCTTTTCTTCTCTCTCCTTCCCTTCCTCCCTTCTTCCTGCAAACAATTACTTGATGCCTGCTAAGAGGGAGGCTATGTTCTGTGACTGCAACGAACAAGACAGAAATGGAAGTTCTGGTCCCCAGAGGTCAGGCATCCTAGGGTATCACTCCGACACACTCATTCAACAAATGCTCACTGAGCAAGCCTGTCTCCTGAATCATGCTGGGTTGGGAAGATGAGAAGTGTTCATAGTCCCTTGTCCTCAGAGTCCTGTGCCCACAAAGTGTGCATGCATGAGGTGCAGAATTACGGTAGAAGCAGAGTGCGTATGCATGAGGTGCAGAATTACGGTGGAAGCACAGAGTGCGCATGCATAAGGTACAGAATTATGGTAGAAGCACAGAGTGCACATGCATGAGGTGCAGAATTATGGTAGAAGCACAGAGTGCGCATGCATGAGGTGCAGAATTATGGTAGAAGCACAGAGTGCACATGCATGAGGTGCAGAATTATGGTAGAAGCACAGAGTGTACATGCATGAGGTGCAGAATTATGGTAGAAGCACAGAGTGCGCATGCATGAGGTGCAGAATTATGGTAGAAGCACAGAGTGCGCACGCATGAGATGCAGAATTACGGTGGCAGCACAAAGTGCTTTTCTAGGGAGCGATGCATGGATGGAAATGGCTGGGAAAGGGCCCTTGAGGAAAACGACATTAACTGGGCATGGTGGCACACATCTGCCGTCACAGCTGCTTGGGGGGCTGAGACAAGTGGGTGGGAAAGCAGAGGTTGGGGGATCAGCTAGGAGGCCCCGCTGAAGGCGGTGAGTTGGCCAAGACCATGAGACCCAGAATGGAGTGCAAGGTGGTCCTTTCCTGGAGGGGCCTCCAAGTGTAGCTTAAGACACCGAGGGGACACAAATAGGCAGGACAGCTTCTCCTGGGCTCACAGACTCTCACCCAATGTACATCCAGTGTGTGCCTTTGTGTGTGAGTGTGTGTGTGTGTGTGTGTGGACACTGCACTGAGTAGATGGACACCCACAAAACAGCCTTAGTGGGTGACACACAATAGCCAAGGGAGAGTGTACCTGTTAGTTGGCCCTAGGGGATGGCATGTGTTTGCTGTGGCTGCTGAGCCCACTAATGTCTGCAGCCGCTCTTGTTGCCGGCACCCGCCTAGGCTTCAGAGAGCCTGGAAATGCACGCCACTGTACCTGCCATACATATTAATGGTGTGTCTATGGGCGAGAGGTTTCTGCGCCCCCGACACCATTTTTATATCCGGCACTGCATTGTGGCAGACAATAAATCTACCCTGTTAATCACACCTCCAGCTTGTTATAGCCTCCATAAAAACCGCAAGCAGCTGGGAAAGCCATGAGGTGATGTCAAGTCCAGCACACTAAGCAGAAACAAAAGGGTTTCCAAGGCCTGGTGAGTCCCCTTCTCCACCCATGCTGAAAGCGGCTGCCTCTGGGATCTCACTATGTTTTCCTCTTAGGTACCACACTCAACCCCTACAAATGACCCTGAAGAGATGGTTCATCTGTGGTCTGTAAGCCCACAGCAGGCTGTGGAGACGGCTCAGACAGTAAAATGTGTCCACATAAGCATGAGGACCCGACTCCGGATGCCCAACACCTGTGCGCCTGGAACCCCAGAGTGTGGTCCCAGGGCTTACTGGCCAGCTAATCTTATCAAATCAGTGAGTTCCGGGTTCAGCGAGAGACCCTACCTCAAAAAACTGTGAAGAGAAACAGGAAGATACCCACTGTCAACCTCTGGCCTCCACACGTCTGTGTCACCTTCCAGATAGCTGGGGAGTAGGAGAGCCCTTAGCCCCATTTTCTAGCTTACTATGTGTCTGGCTGTGGCGTGCCACTTCCCTTTAAGGAAGGAGACCCCCAAGGACTTTGGTAATGATAGACATTGATGACGTCACGCGTTGGAATGTGTGAGACGGCAGAGAGGAAACTGGTGAAATTCTCACACACTGAAGGAACACTTCCTAGTGTTAATCTTGGGACCCAAAGGGGGCAGTTTTGGGTTGATGTTTCTCCAGAACAGCCCCCATGATTCCCAGGACAAGCACTCTGGGCACACAGCCACATTTGAAAGTAAAGGGGCCATGAGGTTGGCTGAGTGGGTAAAGGCGCCTGCTGCCAAGCCTGACGATGAGAGTTCGCTTTCTGGGACTCACGGGGTGGAAGTGAGAACTGACTTCCCCAAGTTCTCCTCTGGCCTTCACACCCTTACAGTGCCAGGCGTGTTCACACCCAGACCCAGGCACACAGGTGCATACAGAGTAAGCAACTAAGTAAATGTGATTTTTTTTTTTTAAGAAACAAAGAGAAAGACAAAATGGATCCTTACCTTCCCATATCTGGATGCAAAAGTCCCCGTGAGCAGGGAGTGGAAAATGATGATCGTCTCGTCCAGGTCCCAGACGAACACCCGCTGTGATGGGAAAGAAGAAGGGAAGATGGAGTCGCCTACGCCTGGCTTGCTGTCTGCAGATCCCAACCTTCTTGGAGAAGTCTTGAGACCATTAAGTCATAAACCAGATGACCCACGCTGTGCCCTGAGCCACCACCGAGCCCTGTCTATGTCGAGTGTATTCTCTCTCTTTTTTTCTTCTTCTTCTTTTTTTTTTTTTTGGTTTTTTTCGAGACAGGGTTTCCCTGCAGCTTTTTAAAAAATATTTATTTATTATGTATACAATATTCTGTGTGTATGTCTGTAGGCCAGAAGAGGGCACCAGACCTCATTACAGATGGTTGTGAGCCACCATGTGGTTGCTGGGAATTGAACTCAGGACCTTTGGAAGAACAGGCAATGCTCTTAACCACTGATCCATCTCTCCAGCCCTGTCGAGTGTCTTCTCATGGCCAATTTCTGGACTCCTACCAGCCCCACCCATGCTGGAACCTGGAGGTCTTAACATTAAAACTCAAAAAGGGAGACACTTGGGCCAAACTAACACTCGAGGAAACCTTAGGACTGGCTCGACCATGTTCATGTAAGCCTGGTTACTTCTAGCTATTTCTGTTTGCAGCAGATTTGACTCTGCAATTCTAAACAACACAGGGGTACTTTCCTCATGGATTTGCCAACAATTGGACAATCTCTCTTGACGCCATTGGAATCTTCCATTTTTACAAATGGAACCACTGCGTTTCTTCTCTGGACAGAGGACCAAGCAGGCAAGAGGAGGATGCTGGTGTCCCCACCTTGTCTCTGTCTCTGTTCTCAATCTTCATTGACTTTACTTTTCCATTGTTAGTATGAACAAACCAGTCTGCTTGTTTAGTTTCATAACTATAAGCATCTTCTACAAGTGGATTTTTTGAGAAAGACTATCATTGTATATGAATGATATGTGTGTAGGTGTGTGTGTGTCGCTGTGTATGTACGTGCGTGTGTGTGCATGTGTGTATGTGTGTGTGTGTGTGCGCGCGCATGTGTGTGTGTAGGTCAGAGGACAACTTTATGGAGTCAGTTCCCTCCTATCTTTATACGGTTCCAGGGATCCGACTCATGGCCTCAGTCCTGGCCAGCGCCTTTTCTGGCTGTGCTATCCTCTGGGCCTTCACTAGTTGATTTTAAATGTGGATAACTAGGAGCTATTTACAGTTCTTGATTATCGTTCACCGTTGAGACAAGGAACATATCTATCCAACCTCATAGCTCCCGATCCATGTTCAGAGCACACTCGTTCCCCTGCATCACCCGGATTCACATCATCTCGGTGTGTTCCCGGTTGAGTCACACCTGCCGCAGAACTTGCGGCTGTTGCTGGAGTTTCCTCGTTGCTTTGATTTTCTCTTTCTGTTGTAGTGTGCCTTCACTTTAATGTCGAATTTAGTCACAGCCCTTGTCCATAGCGTCTTCAGGGATGGGATGGGGCAGTGTGGACTGGATCACCCCCGGGATCCCTGAGAGCAGCATCCTCAGAATTCCATCCTATGCATTCGTGAGTTGGACCCACTGTTCCTGAACTCTAAGTCTGTATGTTTCTCGATTCTCTGTGCGTCCTTAAGTCACGTCTTTGAAGGGATGTGTGAAGAGTAACTTTCCCAAATTCTAGTAAACCTATTACTTATATTTTCTCTGGGTACAGAATTCTCCTTGGAAAACAATGTATGGGGTAGGGTCATTTAAAAAGCATAACATGGAGCTTTTAGCTCCTTTGCACATGAGGAGGGAGGCCCAACCCGGTTTCCCTGTCCCATCTCCTATTGCCTCTCTGATGCTCCACTGTCCCGCTGTCTACTGTCCTTGAGTCCTAAGAGGGCTCTACATTCTTCAAAAAAAATTTCTCCTTTTACATGTCAGCCGGCTCAAGCTGGTTCCTGGCACCTGCAGCTCAGGGGCTCCAGCTACCACATCTCAGAACTGCCACTTCAACAGAGGTTTCCCTCCGGCCATGTATGAAACTGCCAAAGACTTAGGAGGTGCGAGCGAGCCTGCTGACATTAAACTCAGAAGCAAAGCACTGCTCACACCTTGGTGCCTAGTCTCACACGCTGGTACTTCAGGATGGAAAGCCAGGTGTTTCCAGAATAATATTGCCTTGTGAGCCACCACTTCCATGCCTCGACCCTCCCACCCCCTTCAGTGCCATGGAAGAATGTCTCTCCACTCCCAATGCTCCCATCAAGAGCAGCAGCCACAGCGGGTGACCGCAGAGCTCTCCAGAAGGAATACTAATGCCTGTGTTATTCTATGCACTTCCAAGCTGGTGGGGACATGCAGGAGGGAGGCAGGCCACAGACAGCAGCAGAAGCCTTTCTGAAAAGACCCAAACCCCACTGAAGGAAGTGTAAGGATGTCAGTTCAGTGAGAAGGGGCAGATTTAAGATGGAGGGGAAGCTGGTTACAGTGGTACTTGCCTGTAATCGCAGCACCAGGGAGGCTGAGGCAGGTGGGAGGAGTTGGAGCTTGAGGTCAGCCTGGGTTAAGTAGCAAGGCCCTGTCTCAAGCCCCATCCCATTCAAAAACGAATAGAAGCAGAGTATTGTACACACACTTGGAAGCTGAGGCAGGAGGATCACTGGCCAGCTTGGGCTACACAGGCATTCCTTTAGACCCAAGCTATTTGGGAGGCTGACAGAGGAGGATACCATGAGTTCAGGAGAACACAGTGAGAGCCCATCTCAAAGTAAAGGGGGTGGGGACTGAGACAGGGGAAGACAGAATGCCCCAGACTGAGGGCAGTCCTTTCTTCAGCGGAAACTCTCCCTGGCAGAGTTCTAGAGGGCATAAAGTTTGAAGAAGGCTAACAGGAAGGATAGGAGTAAAGTCCACAAGGACAATGCTTCCCACGACGGAACAGCAAAGCCATACGCCACCATTAAACTGCACCAGCGGGACAGGTGGTACCAGGTGCTTCAGTAGGGGGCGCTCCTGGCCTGGGTCCCCCCAGGTCTTCTGATAAGGGCATCCTCACCCCCACCCCATAGGGTGTCAATCAAGGGACATACTTAAACTGGGCCTTGAGTCTGACCTTGGGTCAAGTGGTGCTGTGTTCTCAGACACTTTGCTCTTTGGTAGGACAGCAACTGAAGGTCCTCTGGTAGTTCCCTGGGTTTCCCATCCCCCACCTCTCTCCCTCTCTCCATCCCTCCCTTCTTCCTTCCTTTCTTTTTTAAAATTTATCTTTATTTCATGTGTATTGCTAGTTTTGCTTGCATATATGCCTATATGAAAGTGTTAGATTCCCCTGGAACTGGAGTTACAGACAGTTGTGAGCTGCCATGTGGGTGCTGGGAATTAAACCTAGGTCCTTTGGAAGAGCAGCCAGAGCTCCTAACTACTGAGCCACATCCCTAGACCCTGGTTTGCATTTCTTTAATCCTTGGTTCTTCGTGTGTGTGTGTGTGTGTGTGTGTGTGTGCTTGTGCATGCAGATGTGTGTTCACGCATGTGGCGGCTGGTAATCAAAGTCCAACGTCTTCTTTGATTGTTTCTCCACTTTATCTTTTGAGTGAGAAAGATAAAGTGAATCTGTATCTGGAGATTACTGGCTAGAATATCTGGCCACCAAACTCCAGGGATCCACCTGTTTCTGTTTCCCCCCCCACAACCAGAGCTTATCCGCCTCCAGCCTGGCTTCTTATATGGAGGGTTCAAACTCAAGTCCTTGAGTGACAAGCTTTTTATTGGCTGAACCATCCCTCCAGGCTCCACTTGGTTGTTGCAGCCTCCTCTCCCTTTCCTTCCTTCCCTGTAGGTTCTGTGGTTTTTGTTTTTGCCACTAAACACTGGCGGCTGGTGCCTGGTGTCCTTAAGACCAACAGCGATTTCCATGGCTGGGGCACAGTATGGCAACAAGCGAGCAGCTGTCCTCTCACTGGGCTCATGGGCTTCCACACTGAGAACGGCAGCAGCATCTAAGCTGAGGGGGCAGTGCCTGTGCTTCTGTGTCCCAAGACCACGCAAACCCTAAGACTCTCATATGTTTCTGGGAGCTGGAGCAGGACTCAGTAATGAAATGTGATTTCTACCAGCCTGATGGGAGGGTAAGCAGGGTCAGCCACAAGGATTTTTAAGTTGTTGTTTTGTTTTGGGTTTTTCGAGGCAGGGTTTCTCTATGTAACAGCACTAGCTGTCCTGGAACTCACTCTGTAGACCAGGCTGGCCTCGAACTCACAGAGATCCACTTGCCTCTGCCTCTGGGAGTGCTGGGATTAAAGGCACGTGCCACCATGCCCAGTCAAGTCACATTGATTTCAAGGAGAGACAATGGCTCTCGGGATCTGAGTGTGTGGCTGTCCTGTGAGGTGCCCAGGCAGGTAGACAGTGGGACTGTGATATATTTGTCATGCCGGGCACAGACCCCATCTTTGTTAATGCTGCTTGAGTCCTAAAGCATAAGACATCTAACAAATAGAGCAGCGTAGACCCTTGCACTTGCTTGCTTTCTTCCCCGAGCACACAGTGGTCCCTTGGGTCTGTCTCAAAGGCATTTATGAGGTTGCTGTCCCCCATGCAGGCTGGTTCTAGGAAGATTTCCACATCTGCCAAATGTCAGCATGGTCTTCAGATCAGCCTCTTCATCTCTGGCTGCACACTGGAACCACCGGGACCCAGAGCCCCCACATCAGGCAGTGTGGGCTACGACCAGTGTGCAGCATGATGGCAAAGGTCCCTCCCAGCTCTGCAGGTGCTTCTGTGCCCAGCATGGCGACCTCCCTGCCTGAGCTGCTAGGGCCACACTGGGGATGTAGACCTTAGGCCTGCCCCAGGTTGGGACAAGCCAGGCTAAACTGCCCACACCTGTAGTCACTTGGTCTGGGATGGGACCTGGCACCTGTCTTTCCAAAGTGTCCCCATCACTGTACTCCAGTCGAAGACCCTGTCCGTCATCTTCCTTACCAGGGGCTCTCAGGGTGAGCCCCCTCTAGGGTCCAGCAGGCTAAGGGTCTTGTTACACATGCCACCTCTCTGTCTTGCTCAGGACCTATGAAATTGGAGCCTCTGAGGGGGCCCCACAGTCCCCCAGGGAACTTGGATGGTACTGAGGTGTGAGAAGCATGGGCCATGCTGACTCTCAGTCTGTCCGCCTCCAGATCAGTGCCCCAGCAGGATTAGATACAGTCAACGGAATTCTGCGGGGTAGTGCCGCTGTCTCTGGGTTGTGCTTACAAACTACAATGGACCGAAGACTTGGAGAGCCCCAGCCCTCAGCAGTGACTTCTACTCCATTAAACACCCCCTGGTTACCTCGATCTCATTGTCCCCTGCTGGGGAAGGGTCACTACTCCTCTTTGATCGGCCACGTAGCTTCCCATCTGAGGCCCGATGGGGCCTATCTGTGTCGCCCTCTTTGGCTGGAGTGGAGGGCCCGTTGTGTGTGTTGTAGTCACCTGGGGAACGACAGGGGAAGATACACAGGTCAGAAACCTGGCTGGGTGTCTCTTCCTGGGAAATATCACACCAGCCCCATCACCAAGCTACCCCCAGCTAGGATGCCATGAAGAAAGCACCAGAAGTCAAGATCACAAGATTAAACTGCTGGGTACTGCCATCTGCTATAGAACAGCCTTTGTACACTTGCTCTCATTGGTCTAATAAAGGACTGAATGGTCAATAGCTGGGCAGGTAGAGGTCAGGGAGGACTTGTGGACAAGAGAGCATGGGGAAGAAGGAAGGTGGGGTCACCAGGAGACAGAGGGAGCAAGACATACTAGAGGACAGGTAAAGTCACAGGCCATGTGGCCATACATAGATTAATAGAAATGGGCTAATTTAAATTGAAAGGCTGACCTTTTATAATTAATATGAAGTCTCCATGTGGATTTTGGGAGCTGGCTGGCAGGACAGAAAATTCCAACTACAGCTACCTGTACCATTCATGACCTTCTCCCAGTCAATAGATATATGTGAGGCAGGCTCTGTTTCAGGTTCTGGGCCCTGTCTAGAGCCTCAAACACTCAAAATCTCCAGCAAAGGCTGGGGGAGGGGACGCACAATTCAACTGGTAAAGCATCTGGCGTGTAGGCACAAGGACCCAAGTTTGATTCCAGAGGGTGATGCCAGTGCCGGGGAGACAGAGATTGGTAGATTCTCAGAGCTGGCTGGCCAGCTACTCTGGCTTAATTAGTGAGCTCCAGGCCAATGATAGACTTTGTCTCAAGGAAGGTGGAGGGTGACACCTGAGATTGTCATCTGGTTTCTACATACAGATGTATGTAGGGTGTTGGGTGGTGGAAGGGGTGTCACATCAGGAGTCTCTAGGGGAGGCTTCCTGAGTGAGGGAGTATCTGCTCAAAGGTCTGGGAGAAGCCAAGGAGGGCAGCTCCGACTACAGCGATAGCCCATGCTGATGGCCTAAAGACTCCTAGGCAGACAGAAGGGTGAAAATGCTTGCCCACAGGGAGATAAACTCTCAGCACTTTGCTTTGGGGGCTTGGGCCCCAGAGTGGTGATGATGGGACTTTTCAGAGGTGGAACTTTGGGGAGGTCCTCAGATTAACTGGGGACAGACTCCGAAAGGTCCTGGGTCTCCCCCAGAACTGTGGGCTAGATGAACTTCTCTCCTTTATAAAGTTAGCCAGACTCTGGGATTGCTTCATGGCAATGTAAAAACATGGCCTCATAGATCTGGTTTCAATAGAGGCCCCAGAGACACAATTGGTTTCATGAGGGAGCTGAACCTGCCTGGAGTCTCTACAAATTAAAGGCAAGACTTGTGCCTGTTCTTGTGAGTATAGCATCAGAACTGCAAACCCCCTTGAGCCCTCAGAGAACACCCCATCCCATTTCCTCACTCCTCGGCTGCTGGTTTTAGCTTCTAGCAGTGTCCTGCAGACACTAGCTCTCTGCCAGCTCTCCTGCCACTGTAGGAGGGAGGCTCGGCCTTTTCTAAAAGTCTTTAGGAATGGGCTGAGTTCTTTCTCCTATCCTGGAAGGACTATTTTCCTGCAAAACCCAGGGGACACCAGGTGATGGTGGTGCATGCTTTTAACCCCAGCACTTGGAAGGCAGAGGCAGGCAGATTTCAGTGAATTCGAGGCCAGCCTGGTCTACTAAGCAAGTTCCAGGACAGCCAGAACTGATATACAGAGAAACCCTGTCTTGCAAAACCAAACCAAACAAACAAACTGCCCCCCAACTTCCCCCAAAACAAAAAAGCTAAAACCACTCAGGGGACTTTATTTTATGTTTCTTGAGCTCGTTTGCAGATTAAGGGACACAACCGGAAAAGAAGCCATGACGTGAGATGTCAGGGTGTCAGGCATTTCCCCACCAGCCAGCATTTTTGGGGCAGAGCCCTGGATACTCCTGGCACGGAGTCAGAAACAACTTTTTTCAGAAGGAATAATTTCTTCTCAGCTCAGATGCTTGATTGAAGTAGTAAGAGTGGACATTTGAGCTGGTCCTCAGGGTACAGGTGTAATTTCAGCTACTTGGGAAGCTGAGGCAGGAGGATCAAAAGTTCAAGACTGCCCTGAGCTACAGCGTGAGTTCAAGGTTAGCAACGTAGTGAGACTTGGTCTCAAAATAAAAAAGTGAAAAGGCTGGGGCTGTAGCTCAGTGGTAGAACACTTGCTTAGCACGCCCAAGGCCCAAGCTTTGCTCCCCACTACTGAACATCAGTAGACATCTTTGTTGTAATATTGTCTTGTGGGTGTCAGCAGATCTTTTGAAGCCATGCAGTTTTGGTTTGATCTGTTAAAGCAAAACTAGCACTGATGGGCTGATTTGAATAATACAAGCGTATTCTTAGAAAAATTAAAAATTTGTATGTGTGCCTGCACAGGTTATGGATATGCACATGAGTGCAGGTTCCCTTGAAGACCAGAAGGGGGCGTCAGATCCATGGAGCTTGAATTTGAGGTAGTTGTGAATCACCCAAAATGGGTGCTGGGAACTGAACTCGGTTCCTCTGCAAGAACAGTGTGCCCGCCCTCTTGACTCCAGGTCCACAGTGTTCCAGAGGCTGGGGAGTTCAAGGTTAAAGCATCAGCTGGTCCAGCTCCTGATGAAGTCTCTGGGCTTGTCAATGGGTAGAGAGATCTGCTCTCTTTCCTGTTCTTACAGACATTAAGCCATTCCTAAGGGCTCCATCCTCATGGCTCGATCACCTCCTAAAGCTCCACCTCTAAGCACCGCCCCACTGAAGATGAGGGAGTTGACAGCTGACTTCTGTCTGGGGATGATTGGGATATTCAGGCGCCAGCTGGAGCTGAGGTGAAGCATTCTCTCACTTGCCCGGTTTGCAGGTTTGGAAGGGTTAAGCACTCCTGCACCTTCAACTTGCAAGCATTGTAAACGATATCAATTGAATTCAGAATGTGAGCTAATCTGCATCTGCCGCGCACCACACCCCCGTGTCTGCGTTCAGTGTGCTAGCACCTAGTTACCGAGCTTCGGGCAAGGGGCTGGAGGTTAAAATACACAGACATGCACAGACAGAGAGACAGCGACACGGGTCATCCTTGAATTCCCCAAGAATGCCCCCTTTATTGTGTTCAGGGGCAGATTTTATTATTAGCCATGCCCCAGCCAAATCCACCAGAAACCACTCTGCCATCAGGAACTCCTGAAGGTCTCGTGCTCAGAGCAGCTGTAGGCACTCAGCTCAGGGGATTACAAGAAATTCAGGATCTGGGGTCTCACTGCTCCCAACATGCATCCTTCGGATAAAACCCCAATCCATAAAAGTTTAGGTTTGGTCTACTATGGTTTTCTTTAGAAGTATCTCTGTTTATGAAGTGTGTGGCCTGGGGTTTTTTGTTTGTTTGTTTGTGTTTGTTTTTTGTTCTTATGTCCTTGTCCAGTTTCAATATGCAGCTGTGGAGGCCCTCAGGAAGTGCGGCTTGAATTTTCTTAGAAATTTGTGTAGAATCAGTAGTTCTTACTGAAACTTTCAGTAGAACTGGCCAACAAAGCCATCCGGCACTGGTGTTTTCTTTGTGGTTCCTGTTTTTCTTTGAGACAGGGTCTCGCGTACGCCAAGCTGGAGCTACTTCACTATGTAGCCAAGGATGATTCTGAACTCCTTGACCTTCCAGCCTCCTGCTGCCCAGCACTGAGATTACAGGTGTGCACCACTGTGCCTGGCTTTATGTGGATGGAACCCGGAGCTTCACACAGTCCAGTCAAATACTTCACAGAGTCACACCCCAGCTCTGCATTTGGTCCTCAAAACAACAATAGGAAAAATACTTGTTTGTTCACTGGGTACACGCCTGTGTAGGGAACTGCTTTCTTTTTGTGTTAGTTGGGGAGTTTCCGCCTCTCATGGAATCCACATTTGATCCAAGTTGTCAACTCAGGTACAATCACAGTGAGGTCACCTCCCTACTTTGTGGTCATTTACCCGCCCCCACCAATTCTGTTTTCAACTTCCATTGATATCCCCTCTGGTCTCTTATTTCTGTACCTCTGCTTATTTGGGGTTAATTTGTCTCTTTTGTGACTTTCTTAAGATAGAAGAACTCTTGGGGCTGGAGGGATGGCTTGGTGGTTAAGAGCACTGGCTGCTCTTCCAGAGGTCCTGGGTTCAATTCCCAGCACCAAATGGTGCTCACAGTCATCTGTAATTCCAGTTACAGGGGATCTCATGCCCTCTTCTGGCCTCCATGGGCACTGCACATATATAGCATACATACATCTAAAGGCAGACAAACACTTGTATACACAAAATAAAAATATATTAAATTATTAAAAAAAGAGATGTTCTTTTTGTAATCCCCTTTCTTCTTTAATTTTTTTCCTCAACATAGTATTTTTTATTAATTATTTGGGAATTTCATACACTACACCCTGATCACACTTGCTTCCCATTCCACCCTCCCACCCTTGTGCCACCACCCCCACAAAAGGCCACACAAACACCCAGTCCAATTTGTGTTGCTCATATGCTCACTGAAGAGTGGTCAAACTCTCAGTGGCCAGCTGCTTAAAGAGAACTGAGTTCTTCCCCTCCTCCATCCCTCCGGCCAGAGGCCATCAATGTCAGCATCTTTATCACGGGTTTAAAAGGGCTTTCTTCAATATTCCTGTCTGGACTGTTTCCCTCTGGCGGGAACTAACTTGGGTCCTAACGTGGGTCCACATGGCTTCTAGTCTTTTGCTCTGATATTAATTGCAATAAGGATTCTTTTTCTTAAGTGTTTATATGTATGTGAGAGTTGTTTTTAGGATAAATTCTAGTTGTAAAACAGTTGGGCTAAAGGGTGCGTGTATTTCTAAGTTTGTGAGGTGTCATCTGATCGCACAGAAAAACTTTAACTCTCTCTTGAGAGTTTAACCTTCTCTCACTGGCTAAGGGAGGTAGTTTAGGGAGTGAAAAAACAACCTTCCAACTTCTTCCGGGTCATTTGTAGCACATTAAGCAACGGAAAGGAGTTCTTGAGCAATGACTGATGGTTGGTGCCTGCTCTCTTGGGTCTGGACAGGTGTTCAGATGATGCCCTGCTCAGCAGGCTGCCCAGTGTCCTCTGCACAGATGTTCATGCCTGTCAGTGTGTCTTTCAATGTGGCTGGGTGGGGAGGGAGGTGTCAGAGGCCTTCCTGGCAAGGCTGAAAGCCAGTAGAATCTGTCACTCAGACCACTGGCATATCTGGGAAACACCAGGCAGCCTAGACAGTTATAAAGGTGGAGTTTTGTGGAACACACTAAATATCTCTGTGTGCATATATGTATGTGCATGAGTATGTGTGTGTATGTGCAAGTTCGTGTATATGTGCACATATGTGTACACGTATGTGTGCACACAGGCTAAACGCTCTTCCTGTGCAACAGACACTGGGGAGAAAGAGGCTAGGGACCTCAGTTGGAGGTGACAGTCATTGGTGACATCAGACTAAACACTTTAAGATTTATTTATTCTTTGAGCATGCGTGTTTGGCGGTTTGTGTATCTGTGCATCACGTGTGTGCCTGGTGCCCTCAGAGGTCAGAAGAGGGCATCAGATTCCCTGGGACTAGAGTTACTAACAACTGTGACCCACAGTTTGGGTAGTGGGAACTGAACCTAGGTCCTCTGGAAGGGCAGCCAGTGCTCTTAACCACTCCAGCCCTGTGATGCCATTAAATTTTATATGAGCCCGTGAGACACAGTAAAAGCCATCCCAAGCACCTATTACTTATTATTTATATCTGAGGCCATTTATTTATTATTGCTGAGGTCAAGGGATAAGTGAGGAATGGGCCCTATGAAGGGACACTTCAGAGACACGAGTCCCGTGTTTGCTCCTGATAGGGTTCAGATCCTCAGGAAGGGCACCACCCAATGAGTTAGGTTCACCCTTGAGTTCTGGATTCACTGGCCCATCTTCCTGCTGGTAGCTCCTCTCCATCTCGATTTCCCATCAGCCCCTTTGCTTCTCTCCTTTGTTGAAACCAGTGCACAGAGGCTACATTCAGAGAAGCAGGATGCCAAAGACAGTCCGAGATCAGGGAGGGCAGCTTACTGGCTCCATGTTCTTTCTCCAAAGAAAATAATTTTGAAGTTTCTAAATGAGAAGGGACTGTGTGTGTTCAGTGAATATTCTGGGGTGAGACTACGAAGATTAAAGTGAGTCAAGCCCCACACTTCTGCCAAAGCTGACTTTGGAATGCTTCACCAGGTGTCTCCATTTGTCTTTGGAACAGGGATGAAGAGCTCCTCGGGGAGGGGAAGGAATGCAGATCTATACCCACAGGCACACCAGGAGCCCAGGAAGAGAGCTTTCCCCGTTGCTTCTTTCCCACCCCTTAACTAGCAAGGAACAGCTAGAAATGAATGTCCACGTGACATTGGGCTACCAAGCTTCCACCAACGCCGAGATCACCAGGAGGCTCAGAAAAGAGGCAAAATAAGGCTGAATGGGGAGGCAGGAGCATGGGGAACTCAAGCTCACCACTGGCTATCTACTGATGTACTGGTCTACATGAGACCCTATCTTAAATAAAACAAAACAACAAAAGAACAAGACTCTATGCTGGGTGCACCTGTGACCCGAGCACCTGTGAGACACCTGGTTTGCAGAATAGTTTAGCAACTGGGGACTTTCTCCTGCCTTGAGCTACACACAAAGCAACCTGTCACTCCACCTCAAAGCCCCTAGTAACTCCCTAGCAACCCCTCAGTGCCTCTCTTTTGTGGCTCTACACATCCTGGAACTGGGGACAGCGGGCTGCTCCAATCTGGACTGGCTTTAGATAGACACACAATGAGGCAAACTGTCCTCTGAGTGACCTTTTTGGTGTTGCCATCTTATGCCTATGCATGACTGGGCACGCATATGATTAGGCCAGATGCATCATGGGAAAGGATATCTGCAGCAAACCAACGTTTATGTAATGCAGGCCTGTCAGTCAAAACAGAAAAATCACCCATATTCTGCCCCTGGCAACCATCTCCTCCTCCTCCCGGGCCCGCAAAAGGAAACCGCAGAGGTAACCAGGGCTCTTGAGCAACCTTGCTGGGGCCCACCAATCCCCTGCTACTTCCACTCTGGGCTTTTGCTTTGTCCCTGAATAAAACCCCCATGGCTTGCTATTTGCATGCACTTCATGAATTCTATGAAGAAGACACAAGAATCTGGAGACACCTGGTCCAGATAGCAACCTCTGGGAACAGTTGGGAAGCCGCTGCAGGAGGATAGCAAGTTTGACCAGCCTGGGCTGTGTAGCTCACAGCTGAGGTGGGACCCAGGTCAGGGGTAAGGGTGTCTCCTCTGCCTTCTGGCTCTGGGGTTCTGGGTTTCCTTGCCCACCCCTCTTTCTCTTGCTCTGTTGGTTCTGGTAGGGCTGACCAAATTCTATCTAGATTCAGCTATGGGCTAAGACCCAGACCCGTATCTTCTCTTCTGGCATTGTACCTAAGCCACAGAGACTGGCTGCCGGATTGACATGGGACTCAGCTGGCCAATGAGAGCACTCTAGGGTTCTAGCAGAAGTGTCTAGAAGGAAGAGGCTTTTCTTTGTGGTGGTGCAGCCAGCAGGATGAAGTCCTGAGATGGGAGGCCAAGACTCAACAATTTGTCAGAATCCCTGAAGTTATGCTGACCCCTGACCCTGTAGTTACACCTGCCTAACAAGTTTTTTTTTCTTTTTTTTCTTATCTTCTGGAGCCTACGTGCTGCGCAATCAGCGGTTCCCTAAAACTGTGGCGTCTTGGTGTCTCAGAGATGAATGTACCTCAGCGCTGTTTAAAAGTTCTGGAAAGCTGAGGACTGAGAGTCACGGCAGCCAAACCTCCTCTGAGAGAACAGACACCAGAGGACCCCGGGCTAAGTCCCAGGCAGATTTATCTTATTTCATATGTGTGTGTGTGCAGTGCCCGCAGAGCCCAGAAGATGATGTTAGACTTCCTGGGGCTGGGATCACAGGCGGTCGTGAGCCACTCCGGGTGGGTGCTGAGACAGTGGTTTAGCTCCCCTAGCCCCATCAGTCCTGCCCGCTGTGTGCTCCAGAAAACATCTCAGTTGTACATGGCTAGCGAGTACCTAGCTTGGCACAGAAGATGAAGCTCTGTGGGCCTGGGTTCGAGTCCCAGCACCAGGGTTACTAGTCAGTGACTTGTTACTCAGATCTGAACAGCTCTGTGTGGAAGCAGATGGGGCTGAGAAGCTCCTTCCTTGTGAGGATCGTGGCAATCTACTCCGATTTGGAAATGTATCCGTGTGACTGTTTGATTCTGGTCTATAAAGAGCAAATGGACAGTGTCCCACTGAGATGGCTCAGGGGCTAAACGCACTTGCTGTTCTTACAGAGATGCTGGGGTCAGTTCCCAGCACACACATGGAATCACAACCAGCTGTAGCTCCAGTTTCATGCCGGCAAGACACACATCCTTGTAAAAAATAAAAATAAATCAGTCTTTAAAAAAAACATCTTCGGAGCCCGTTATTTATAGTTGTTCAAACTAAAGAGTGTCTGGAAACCAGCAGGTGCTTAATAAATGCACGTTACCAAGGGCGGCGATGACAGAAAACTATCCAAGCGTGTGTTTCTTTTGGACCACAGCTCACAAATCTCCTTCACACGGGAGCTCAGACCATGGGCACAGATGAGAGCAAAGGTAAGTGGACTTACCGGCCAATGACTCAGAAGTCTGGTTGGGGACACTGTGAGGAGCCTCCTGGAGGACGTAGGTGGACGTGGAGAGGGGAGAGGCACAGAGGCTGCTGGCGGGGACGTAGGGAGGGTTGTAGGATGGGCTGAAATACTGGGGGTACTGATTCTGCGGGAAGCCAGGGTAGGAGGGGTAATCCTGGCAAGAGAAAAACAGACAGGGGTTGGGTGAGGAGATGCCGGGCTTGGCAGGCCAGGCTTTCTCTTCAGAGTAAACACCGACTATCCAGACCATTGCCATTTGGGTTTCCCCATGAATGGAATCTGACCCAAGAGCCAGGGGCAAGTAGTGCAGGCTGAAAGGAGAGGAGACTCAGACTCAAGGGGAGGAGAGACGAGGCCAGAGTGGAAACAGGTGGCCCTGTGTTAGCTGTCACAGGAGTGGGCAGAATGACCTGATTGGGAAGGCGGAGGTGGTGGGAGTCCCCACTCACGCTTGCTTCTCCCAAGGGGTAAGAGCGGTGATATGAATACACTGAGTCTAGCCATCTCTTGAGCAGCTCCTGGGGCTGGAGGTGGGGCTGGGGGATGGAGAGCGAAGCTCCCTGATACTTCCTGGCTGCCCTACACACAGGAAATCCCAAGTTCAAGGATTTGAGTGTGTGAAGATGGGGGTGACCTGAAGGACAGGAGTGTGGCCTCGACAGTCTCTTGGCCAATGCTGTGCGTCCAGCATGAGAACTGGGCCTAGCATTCACAGTAACGTCGAAGACGCTGTGTGAACAAGGAAGAGAGCACAGACCTCGGGGAAAAAGTTACAAATGCAGCAGCCCCTACAATATCGAGGGTCCAGAGCAGTCCTCACTAGGAAATGCCAGTCAGCCTACATCAAGTTCAACAGGGTGTTTCCCTCCAGTCCCAGCAGCAGCCATCACGGTGTCAAACACCCAGCTCATGGTCCTTACCAGCTCTACCATCATTATCATTATCACCATCATCCCCATCCCCATCACTACCATCTCCCCTACCGCCACCATCACCCTAGTGTAACTACTGCCACTACCATGATCACCATCACTACCACCACCACCATCTCCATCACCATCACCGTAATTATCACCGTTACCATGATCACCATCAGCACCGTCATCCCATCACTCATAACCACCGCCAATATCCCCATCCCCATCATCGTAATTACCACTGCCACCATGGTCCCCGCCATCCCCATCACCAATATAGTGATCACCAACAGCCAGTGATTTATCCACAAGGCACTCATAGGAAGTTCTATGCCATAGACTCCAGTTCGTATCCACTATCTCAGAATTTCTGGGGTCTTAACTTGTGACAGGGTCTTAGAGTGAAACAGACAGATACCTAGACTTAAGAATCACTCTTTGCACTTTCGTGTGTTAGAAACACATGGGCCTTCGGTTTTGAAAGAATTTCAGATTTACAGGAAGTTTATATAAGAGGGTCCTTTAGCAAGTCATCCCCCAAAGTCCTGGAGATCAGATCCAGGGCCTCAAGCATGCTGGCAGAGCTACATACTCTCCTCCCAGTAGGCTAATATTCTTTCTTTCTTTCTTTCTTTCTTTCTTTCTTTCTTTCTTTCTTTCTTTCTTTCTTTCTTTCTTTCTTTCCTTTCCTTTCCTAGATTTATTATATATATATTATATAATAAATTATATATATAGCCAAAAGGCAGGGGGACACCAGATCTCATTATAGATGGTTGTGAGCCACCATGTGGTTGCTGGGAATTGAACTCAGGACCTATGGAAGAGCAGTCAGTGCTCTTAACCTCTGAGCCAACTCTCTAGACTCCCTTTCTTTTTGAAATGATTCATTTATTCTTATTTTGTGTGTATTGATGTTTTGCCTACATTCATGTCTGTGTGTCTGTGTGAGGGCTTTGGATCCTCTGGAACTAGAGTTACTACAGATCATTGTAAGCTGCCATGTGGGTGCTGGGAACCAAACCAACATCCTCTGAAAGAGTAGCCAGTGCTCTTAACCACTGAGCAATCTCTCCAGCCCCTGTAGGCTAATTCTTTAAGGAAAATGTATATGGGTATATGCTACATACATGCTGGAGCCCATGGAGACCAGAAGAAGGTGCCAGGTCCCCTCGAGCTGTAGTTAAAGGCAGCGGTGAGCCACCTGAGGTGGGTCCTGAGAACCAGACTCCCGTCTTCTGCCATCTCTCCAGGCCCCATATAACTTTTTCTTTGACTGTCTGAGACAAGGTCTCACGTAGCTCAGGTTGGCTGAGGATGACTTTGAATTCCTGGTCCTCACGCCTCACCCTCCTGATTGCTGAATTACAGGCGCGCGCCCCACACATCCAGCTCTTTTCTAGACTGATTCTTAGCTGGCTCTAGGGAAACCATCCCAACATCCCACGAAGCAATGCTGAAGCCCCTCGTTCCCACTGGATGCGGGGAGAGCAGGATGTGCTGTCCCCTTGAGAGGCTCATGGTCCAGAGAAAGCACACACCACACTTACAGCCCACAGTCAAGAGCTCCTAGATGCTTTGGGCTCAGGTTAAGAGCAGACCTGACATCTTGGGGATCTTGCCATTTTATTTCTGGTGGTCTTTTGCACAGTCTTGCCCCCCAAACTCAGGCAGGGCTGAGAGGCCACATTTCTGGTGGGGCCTGTGTATGTGAGGTGGCTCTGTGGTGCACCTTGAGCTAAGGGGACCATTAAGAGAAAGAACCGAGAAGAGAACTGGCAGCGCCATGTCTACCTGGTGCATGCTCCCAAATCCGGTCGTGTTGGTCAATCCGTTGGTGCCTTGGTAGAGCCCTGTGGTGCCTGCAGGAGGACAGGACAGGTTAGGACCCCGTCAGGGAGGGCTTGGGGGAGGAGTAGGAAAAGATGTGCTTCTCAGACTTGGGGTGGGGGGCAGGACCTGGGAACTGGAGCCAAGTCTCCCTGGCCTCGGTTTCTTTAGTAAACAAGAAAAAGAATGCATTCTGAGGGGTTAAGGAGAACAGGAAAGGTGACCCTGCACACAGCCGTGTCAGCCCTGCCTGCTGCGGTTGCTAAAGTGCTGTTTTATTCTAGGGCATAGTGTCAGGCTTGGTGGTAAGTGCTTTTACCTGCTGAGCCATCTTGCCGACCCTGGTAACTGTTTGTTTGTTTTGTTTTTGAGACAGGTTCTCTGTGTGTAATCCTAGCTGTCCTGAAACTCAATTTGTAGATCTAGCTGGCCTTGAACTCACAGAGATCCACCTGCCTCTGCATCCCCAGTGCTGGGATTACACTCAGCTCCAAAATATTTTTTTTCTAAACTGTGGTAAAAATGATGGAACATAATACCACTTTATCCAGTTTAAAGTGCACAGCAGGAGGCATTAAATACATTTGTGTATCACCATCATAACATCCATCACCAAGACTCTTCTAGAACATTCTAGAAAATCTCCAAAATCTTGTAAAGTTGGAACGCTGTAGCTGTTAGAGAAACCCATCATCCCACAGTTCCTGGTAACTGCCGTTCTGTTTGCCTACAGGGATTCAGTTAGTTCAGGAACCTCATATAAGAATCAGCTGGAATTTGTCTTTCTTTGGTGGCCTCTTACTTCCTCCTCGGGTCAGTCCTGAGATGGGACAATCACTGTCCTCATCTTCTCTGTGGAGAAGGACAGACAGGACTCTGACTTGTGCAGGGTCACAGGGCTGACAGGCTGTGCTCCTGGGAGAATCTTTATTCATTCACAAGTTCAAGCGAACGGATCCTGCTGCGTAGGGGACAATGACCTGCAATTTAACACATGTCTCACGGGGGCCACAGAGGCCAGAGCGGCACCACATGCTCCAAACTCTTTCACCAAGAAGCTGCTAGCCAGGATATCTACATCCAGAGACCCTGTCCTTCAGGCATGCAGGGGAAACAGGCATCCACAAGCTGTGGAGAACCCCAGATTTTTGTTCTAGAAGTTCTACCCCAAGAGCCAGAATGGGGGGGTGGATGGTTGAAAGGAAGGGGACGATTAGTGACAAAAGGAAGGAAGGGATTCAAAACTTGGCTGGATGAGGTGACTTCCAATGGCCCCTCCTAGGTTCTGATAGCCACGAGCACACAGTGGGTCCTTTGTCAATCTGTTACCTGCTGTTAGCACACAGTGGGTCCTTTGTCAATCTGTTACCTGCTGTTAGCACACAGTGGGTCCTTTGTCAATCTGTTACCTGCTGTTAGCACACAGTGGGTCCTTTGTCAATCTGTTACCTGCTGTTAGCACACAGTGGGTCCTTTGTCAATCTGTTACCTGCTGTTAGCACACAGTGGGTCCTTTGTCAATCTGTTACCTGCTGTTAGCACACAGTGGGTCCTTTGTCAATCTGTTATCTGCTGTTAGCACACAGTGGGTCCTTTGTCAATCTGTTACCTGCTGTTAGCACACAGTGGGTCCTTTGTCAATCTGTTACCTGCTGTTAGCACACAGTGGGTCATTTGTCAATCTGTTACCTGCTGTTAGCACACAGTGGGTCCTTTGTCAATCTGTTACCTGCTGTTAGCACACAGTGGGTCATTTGTCAATCTGTTACCTGCTGTTAGCACACAGTGGGTCCTTTGTCAATCTGTTACCTGCTGTTAGCACACAGTGGGTCCTTTGTCAATCTGTTACCTGCTGTTAGCACACAGTGGGTCCTTTGTCAATCTGTTACCTGCTGTTAGCACACAGTAGGTCCTTTGCCAATCTGTTACCTGCTATTAGCAACTGCTTTCCAAATGGGTTTCCTAACTGTGTAAAATGTGCACCGCCCAAGTCAAGTCTGTCAAGTAGACCCTCAGCACATCTCGGATCAACACTAGTTTCTAGTATAGTTAACAAAGGAGTTTAAACTTGAAGTGAGCAGCAGGTGGATCTCTGTGAGTTCAAGGCCAGCCTGGTCTACAAACTGACTTCCAGGATACTCAGGGCTACACAACACAATGAAACCCTGTCTCAAAACCAAAAAACAACCCCCAAAAACTTGAAGGGAGGAACACTGAAGAGGTAAATGAGAGCTAGGCTCTGGGAAGGATAACCATGCCCGTACCCTCAAGTCTGCCTGGCTCCCATGGAGGCCTCTTGGAACACAGCCTCTGAAGAGCCACACACAAGGCATCGTTGCCTTTTCCCCATACTAAACTTTATGTGGCATTGCATCTAATACAACATGGTAACAGACTGAATTGTGGGTAAGCACATTTCTAAGAAAGCTTCAGCCCTGTTCCAGAAAAGAGACTACCTAAGAGCAACCCAGGGGTGGGGAGGGGCATGGTGGTAAACCCAAGGCCAGACACTGGAGGCAACCCCTGGCCTCTGCCACAGGTTCAGCCCGCCCTCCTGGAGGGTGAGCTAGCTTTCTGATTCTGGTTTCTCACCTGTTGGAATAACTGAGCCTACCTGCCCTCTACCCACTCTGCAGGCGTGAACTCTGATCCAAGGGAGGCAGGAGGAAGTGTCCCTCATCTCTAATTCTTCCATCAGCTGCCTCCCCAGGACCTTGCGGACTCAGAGAAATCCAGACTGGCGACTGGGGAAAGGGTGGGGTTGGGGAAGGCTTCATCTGAACTGAGGCCCAGAGGAGGAGGAGGAAGTAGCTGGACAAAGAGAACCAGAGGCAGGGACATGACCCCACTGGGTCTCCCTCCTGACTTCCATTACACAGAGGGTTCTTAATCTTGAAGGGCACAGACCTTGTCCATCCCAGTAGGATCTACTAGGTCCACTAGGATCTACTGTGATCCGCCTGTCCTCAAGGCTGGCCTGCATACTCCAATAAGAAGAAGGCCTGGGTGGAAAGTCTAGGCTAGCCCATTCTACTCAAGGTCATCTTGGATCACTGGGCTGAACCAACAGGCAGAGGGAGTTGAGGCCTCACACTGGAGAGAGGAATTTGCCACACTTCGCACTGTGTGTGTGTGTGTGTGTTCATGAGCATGGAGCCTGAGGTTGTCATCAAGTGTTTTCTTCAGTCATTCTCCACCTTAGTCTTAGAGGCAGGGTTTTTCATTGAGCCTGGGGCTCTGAACTGACCAGCCACCAAGTCCCGGGACTGTGCTATTGCAGCCTCCCCAGGGCTGGGGTCACAGGCATGTGGTACCAGGCATGATTTCTTACAGAGGTGCCAGGGATCTTGACTCAGGTCCTCTCGCTTGCATGGCCTGTGCCTCTTTGTCACCTTGCACTAAGATGCTAATAAGGCAATTCATTCTGTGGTCCTTTTTTCTTATTTTCCCCCTCTTCTCATTTATTTCCTCTCAATTCCTACCCCTCCTAGGCAATAACTGTGGGGTGTATGAAACTGTTTTATGCTGTGTTTTTCACTTCTGTTTTTCTATTACTATAAGGAAATGCTGGAGGTAGGTTAACTCTGTATAGAAGAGAGGTTTGAGTAAAATCTGAGGCCAGAGTGCAAGATCAGGACACCAGATGATGAAGAAGGTCCTTTTGACAGCTGCTATCATGGCTGAATGTGTGTGTGTGTGTGTGTGTGTGTGTAAATGAAAGGTTACATCACTGGGCAGAGAACTGTGGACCCATGCTTGCTCTTCTGACTCTCTTGTAGCTAGTTAATCTGGGGATCCCATAAGAACCACCATCTGAGTTCCCATGACCTAACAACCTCCCAGCATCAGCACCATGAGGAGAACATGGGAATCCTTTGGGAACAAACTACATCCAGGCCACAGGGGCACACATTCCTGTTAGAACAGGGCACACACAGGTACTCGGGTAATAGGTGTCAGGTCTGTGAGATCTGGTGTGTGTCATTCATTTCCCAGGTTTCACATGCCATCAAATGGTTCTGACCTCTTCACTGCTAACAGCATCATCTATGCCCTGGCAGTAGCCTGGACCTCTGCTGTGTGTGTCCTCACATGGGTCCTAACTGCCCAGGAGGAGATGGGTGTGAAGCCACTAACAAGGCTGTTGTGTGCCCTCCTCACATTGACTAACTGCCCAGGAAAACATGGGTGTGAAGCCCTTGTCAAGACTGCTGTGTGCATATCTTCACACTCATCCCCCATGGGCCCTGAATGCTTTGGAGGAGACCAGGGAGGACCGCCTGGTATAAGGGTTCTTGCCTTATACTCCACACCTGCTCCCTTGCCTTGCCCCCAGCATTCAGTATGGAACTCTGGCCAATTTTTGCTGCTCTGATAAGAGTGTCATGATTCATGCTTCTCTGGCTGCGGGTGACTCTGAGTGTCCCTTCTCCGGCCGTTGCCCTCTGGCTTTCTTCTTTTTAACGAGATGGTGACAGTTGCTATGGAAATGCCTCTCTTTTCAGGGCTGAACCCAGCTTCCCCTTAACCCCAGCCCTTCAGGGCCCTTTAATGCCTGACATTAACAATGTAGGATAAATCAGACTGGAGCAACACTGGGGGCCACCACGGAGGGCTGCACATGTCCCCTCTGGGCTGGCTGTCACACACAGGGGACCTGGGTGGCCCTGCCACAGTTCTGCATGGCAGGCTGGGAAGTGGCTAGGCAGGGCTTACCCCACATCAGTCTGAGCCAGCTGCTGAGCCGCTCAGCACTGGTCACTTCTTGCTGTAGTTGTTTGGGGCCAATTTAAAGTGATCTAGCTGTCACCTACCAATGGGACACCTGTGCCGGGCTTTGTGAAGACAGTCTTGTCGGCTAACTCTGGGCAGAACCCCTCACCAGTGCTGCCCAATCCCTTTTCCTAAAGCAGAGGGGTCTGCTGGCCAGGTCCACACCAGCGTCCTCCATATTCAGGAGCCACGGTCTGCATGAGGGGGAATTAAAACATAAAGGCAGATGGCCAGCAAGATGGCGTAGATTGGAAGGGTGATTGCTGCCAAGTCCGAGAGCCTGAGTTTGATCCCCAGACCCATATGGTGGAAAAAGAAAACTGACTCCTAAGAATTGTCCTCTGACCTCCACAGGCACACAAATAAATGTAAGAATAAATTTAAAAAACGCAAAGATCGAAATCCTTCTAGCGTGAGTGACAGGTATCTGGAATGTATCTAGGGGCACTAGGGACAGAATTGGGTGGAAGGGAATGTCGGGCTGATTGAAAGGACATCAGGTTGTTAGGAGGAGCCCCAGAAACCTCACCTATCCCGGGTTCTAGATACCGACTACAGCCCAGAAAGCCATAGACTTTCTTATGCCATTTTCTGCTTTCATATGGGTGCACGCAAGTTTATATTTTTGGCTTGCTAAAGACGCTTGTGTGTTTTCCAAATACTCAGACAACTTTGGGAGGTTCACACATATGTCTCAGGATACTTCTACCAGGCAGCTAAATGACATTACATTTTTTTTTTAAAGTAGGTCTTTGTAAAAGATCTCGACAGAGAGCTTTTACAAACAGCAAATAGGAGGGTTTGTTTACATCTACAGTATTTAAGACGCTGATTCTCCCATATCATAATGGCCTCTATCGTGTCTTTTCTGAGCCTGAAATTTTGTTCTCCATAGCCAGTGTATTCCAAATGTAAGTACCCAGTATCCTAAATTAAGGGCTAGAGAACAGCCTTTTGCAGTGTGCTGATCCAGACACATTTTAAACTGCCTGGTTCAACGGCAAGGCTGTCCCTGGTCCCTGGGACAGGACCTGGGTATTTGAGCTTTAGTTGAAAGTCCCCTAGAGCACACCTCAGCTCTCTACTGGAGACACCTTTTCAACTAAGAGATTTATATAAGATCACAGATATACGCAAGAGTCCCAGATCAGCAGTGTATGAACGTGTTATAAAGAAGGCCGTTGTAAGGCCCATCTCTACTATGTTTGCTAGTTTACTCCGAATCCAGGTGGGACCCTCTTATAACTTGCTACATGCTTCCGGCCTCCAGAACCACACAGAAATGATTTGGGGTCAGCTCAAGCCTCTTAGATGACAACACTTGCTTCAATGACCTGGGAAAGTATCGGAGACCCTGTCTTTAGATCCTCCAGCCCTGCCTGATTCCTCAGAGGCACAGATATGGCCCTCCTGATCCAGGCTCCAGCCCCACTGCATCTCCTGTCCTCTCACCTCCTTAGTCCTGGCCATGCTGGCTCTGCCATTCCTCAGCACTCAAGTGCACACCACCTTTCCAGGGGCTGTTCCTTCTCTGGAATGCCCTTCCCTGAACCTCCCCATAAGACTCACCTGGTGCCCTTTGCCTTTTGCTCAAATCCCTTCCCAACCAGGCTGCCTCTGACCCCACTAGCCTCTCAGCCCTCCCCCATCTCTGTTTTTCTGTGACTCTTCTGGCCTCTGAAACACTACTTTTATTAAATAAATATATTTTAAAAAGTAGACTGCAGGCCAGGTGGTGGCAGTGCACTCCTTTAATCTCAGTACTCGGGAGGCAGAGGCAGGCAGATCTGTTTGATCACAGCTGCAGCGGCTGCTATGGTTCAGTCCTTGATGGGTGACAACTGTGGTCATCAGAGAGAACCTCCACCCTACCCAACCCCATCCTACACCACCAGTCCTTGTTGCTGAAGCCTGTGACTGCATGGGTTACTTAGCAATGGGAACTAAGGTTAAAGATGGCATGGAAGTTGTTGTCAGCTGACCTTCATTGAGGCAGTTCTAGATTATCTGGGTGGGTTTCATGGGGCCACAAGGATCTTTAAAGTGGCAGAAGAAGGCAGAAGAGCTAGAGACATAGCCAATAAGGGAACACAGTAAGTTGAAGCAAGCCAGACTTGCCCTGCTGACGTGTTATGCAGAGAGAGGACCCAAGACTAGGGTTGGAGTCCCGTAGCCCACAGCCAGCAATCATCTGAGGCGAAGCACCCAGGGAAACGCTATTACTTCAAGCTGAGCCCTGGCCTGTGTTTGATCCCTGTCTCTCTGGGTCCTCAGTGATGAGGGAGACAGTCTGTCACCTGCATCACACAGTGTGGAAACTGAGGCCCTGGGAATGGGGGCTGCTGCTCATGGGGCTTACCAAGAACAGAGCCAGAGAGAAGTTGGGTTGGCTCAGAGGCTCTATATTGAACTCCCAAACTTGCTTACCTGGGTATCATGAGATCCTGGATGCAAATCTATAGAACCCTCTAGAAGGGAATCACTATAGAACTATTGATTCCGGTTTGAGCCGGGTGCTACAGAGGGGTGTCACAGGTGAAACCACACAACGCTCTGTGTTGACCGAAACACCTTCCTACAGTGTGATCCTACCGGAAAAGGTTATTCTAGACTCTTCTGTCAACAAGCATCCCTTGGGCCGGGTGGTGGTGGTGCACACCTTTAATCCCAGCACTGGGAGGTGGAAGAAGAGGCAGGGGGATCTCTCTGAGTTCAAGGCCAGCCTGGTCTACAGAGTTCAAAGGCAGCCAAGGCTACACTGAGAAACCCTGTCTCCAAAAACAAAAAACAGAAACAAACAAAAAGCACCTGTTGGCCTGAGGAGATGGCTCAGTTAATAAGTACAAGCTGTGTAAATAGGACCTGAGTTCAATTCCCCAGACCTACATTAAGAGAAAGAAAAGAAAGGAAGGAAGGAAGGAGAAGAAAGAAAGGAGCAAATAAAGAAAGAAAGGAAGAAAGAAAAAAGGAAGAAAGGAAAGAAACAAAGGGAGGGAGGGAAAGAAGGAAGGAAGGAAGGAAGGAAGAAAGAAAGAAAGAAAGAAAGCCAGCCAGGTATGGATTTCAACACTTAGTGAGGGATTGTAAGCCGGATGGATCCCTGTGGCTCACTGAACAGCCAATTTAGACTAATCTGTGATTTCAGACCCGTTAGAATCCCTGTCTCTAAGGAGCTACACAGCATTTCTTGGGATGAGGTTGTCCTCTGACCAATGTGCCTGTGTGTCTCTAGTCAGGGTTGGCTGTGTTCATTTGAACTAAACTGGCCACTGATGGGTGGTGGCCTGATCAAAGTGGTGACAGAGAAATGTTAAATAAATGCCTGGTATCAGGGCATACCGTGAATTACGGTGGCCTCGGGGCTGACATTAGAGAGGAGGACGGAGGTGCGCACTGCAGGGACGTTTATTATGAATTTTCCCCTAGGGGAGGAGTGGTGGAGGCTAGAAGGGGCTGGTTTTAAAACAATAAAGTCAATTTGCTATGGTCTGCTTGGATGTTTTGAGATCTTTGAAAGAGATACTGTGTGGCCTCCGGAGGGGTTGGCTGGGACCCACTCTACTTATCCTGTAGGGAGGGCGCCCTGACCTTCGCTGGCTACTGCGGCCTCTAGGCCTGAACTTGCCAGGTCGGGACAGCAGGGCTACTGCTGCCTGAGACCGAGACAAATGACAGCCAGCTGCTGCTGGCCTGGGCAGCCTCTGAAGCCCCCCTCGCCTGGGTGGTTTCAATTTCTGCGAAGTCTGGGCGTCTCAGGGGCACAGTCCAGGACTCTTTGCCTGTCGCTGCTCAGCAAGAGAACACCGGAGGAGGATGTTGGGGGTTGGCTTGTGTCCCCCGAGAAGACAGATTCACGTCCTAACCCTGGTACCCATGAACGTGATCTCATTTGGAAGTGGCCTTCATAGATGCTATGAAGTTAAAGGAGGCCATGGAGACTAGCGTGTGCTGTAAGAATAGGAAAACTTGGGTGCTGACCCCCAGGAAGGGTGCTTGGGGTAACAGAGATGAGCTGGCATGAAATGTCTGCAGGGTCAAAGGCACTGGGAGCTACCAGAGACCAGGGCCAGACAGGGACAAACGGAGACACCTCCACCATAGACGCCTGGCTGGTGGAGAACAGAGGTGTAAACTCACACTGTTTCAGTCACACTGCACGCCTTCCCTATGGTACATACAGTGGCCAATGGATGGACACTGTTCTTCCAGTTCCCGTCGGAACATGGGGCCAGGGATGACCTAGGCTCTGAATGGCAAAACCTGGTCCCTGGAGAACTGAGTCACGTCCTGTTGAGGATGGCTCTCTCCCCAGCCCCTACCTTCAGGTCTGTGAAGGGAAGACACAACTTTGTATGTCTCTGGGACCCTCATAATGTCATCATATTCTCAAATCTATACCATTTCATCTTACTTCACATTTCTTCCTGTCAGTTTCAAAGGGACTCACGCTTCCGTAAATCTTATTATAAAGCTATAACATCATCATGGTGTTTATGCACATACGAAGGAGAAAACTCAACCTTGACACTGCAGCATCAGGACCATTTGTCCTCAGTAATAAACACAGAAAAAGGAGAAATACAAACAAAACAAATGTTTTCAGTCCTAGCTAAATCTGTTGCCTGCTGAAGTCCCCATACCTGGGTTTGTCTCTGTTTTGTTAAAGACAAATACTTGCTGGAATTTAGCAGATGTTGAAGACATACTAGCTCCCATCAGGGATTTCCAACCTCACTTTCTAACTGAGTCAGAAAGGATCAGGAGAGACTAGACAGGGCCTGGCTTCCTCACCTTGGGAACTAGTGATGTCCAGTTGTCACCTTTGCCTTCCATGCAAATGGATCAGGCAGACAATGATAGTGAGCTGCAGTACCAAGCATCTCTGGGCATCGGTTAGGACAGGGGGTGGTGAGCTACAGTAACAAACATCCCCAGGTATCAGTTAGGACAGGGGGTGGTGAGCTACCGTAACAAACATCCCTTGAGTCTTGGTGGCTCATACATGACATACATGTACTCATTTCTCATGCTCTATGTCCTTTGGGGGATATCAGAGGGCTGTGTTCCTTTGTATAACTAGTAGACATCTACCAAGAGAATGTCCCCCGGCTTGAACATGGTTAGAGGGGAGAAAGGGTCCCATTCTAGCCCTTGAATGCTCTGACCTGGAGTCACCTGGTTAATGCCACCCTAACTTCACTGCCACACTGGCCAACTGTCTATCCCTTACATACTGCCCATGTGAGAGGCTGGGAATGCATGCCTGCCTCTGGGTCATTGGGTATGACTCACTGTTGGGGGCAGCACTGGTGGCAGCCACGGCTGCTTTCCAGACCTGGCTGACATACTGTAGGCATTGGGAGCTGGCACTCTCAGGTTTGGCACCTGTTTGTATAGATAAAATTTTATTTGGCACCCAGCCAGGCCCTGTTTCTGTGTGGTCCAGGTAGAGATGAGCTGTCTCAGTGACTTTCAGAGCCTGAGATGTTTCCTAGCGGGACTTTAGTAGAAAGGGTTTACAGATATCTGTTTGGGGAGACTTTGGCAGTTCGAGAAGTGCACTGTGGGGACCCTACTATCTTCAGGAGGCCACTGAACCTTTTGCTTGGTCTTCTGTTCCCTGCCCCAGAGGGTGATAAGTACTCCCAGCATCTGAGTCCTCGGTCACAACCAGAGAGAACTCATAAAAAGAAAAGAAGGCCACAGAATTAACTCCTGGCTGGTGCTCACAGAGAGGCACTGGGTAGCATGCAAGGCTGCGGGAATAATTTCAGAGCTTCAAACTTATTCCCTGTTTGCAGAGTTCAGCGAGATAGGGGCTACTGTCCTTGCTGAAGGAGCAGAGGCATGGGAAGACTCCAAAGTGCGTGCACACACATGCACGCATGCATGCACGGTTCAGCATCTCCGCTTCACACTCAAACATTCCAGCACTTCCCAGTGGGAAGGTGTGTTCTCTTGATCTGCTCTATGCTGGGCTTGTACCAGAATCTGGATCCTGTTGCCTCTTTCAGAACCTAGACCCCTGGCCCATCTGTTCTAACACGTAGCACTGCATCTCTGAGGGCTTAGCAGCCTGGCAGGTCACCTGACACTGAGCGTGAACAGCTGGAGCCTCAGTGAAGCAGATTCCAGGCACCTGGGGCTGTAGGAGAGGGCCCTCCCCTAGCGCCGAGGTGGGGCTCCTCTCCCGGGTTTTCTCATTCTTGTCCCTGTCTTGGTCACAGGGGTGTGTCACAAGCAGCCAGTGTGGACTCAGACTGCAGCTCCAGCAGCCATGGCTCTGGCTGTGGCTGTCAGGCTTTGCAGAGCTGACCGGGCAGCTGTAGTTCACGGGAGCAGCAGAGATGTGTCTGGGAGGGATCTCTGGGACACACAGGCACTCACATATGCACGGATGCACAGAGACACATGCCTGGAGTCACAGGACAAGTAATAGGGACAGAAGGGCACGGCACCAACCCAAATTTCACCAGAGTAGAAATTTCTAGAGCAGAAAAAAAAAAAACCAAAATAACAAAACAGAACAGAGACTGTGAGCTTCAGAGGAGGTTAAAAAATATAGCTGATGTGGTAGAAACTGTCACATCAGCAGGAAGCCATGGTGAAGGGGATGCTGGGAAATAGGCACATGCCAACAGTGACGACAGCAGCTTCAGCTGAGCGAGCACTGGCTTCATCCCAGGATTGTCCTCAGCCCCAGTCTGCACAACCTGCGCCCAGTCCACAGCGGAGGCCGTGGTGGACCAGTTCCTCAGAGAAGATCATACATATAGTCTGAGAGGTGGGATTGGCCTGAAGGTGTGTGTCAGCAAGCAACAGGACTGGGGTGCCACATGAGGTCTCTCTCTCTCTCTGTTCAGTACCCAGAAGCTAGACCAGAGACCAAGATGGTGCTTGGGAACAGGCCATAGATGACCTCCAATACATGCTACCCAATGGCAAAGATAGAAAGGAGACGCTCAGCAAAACAGCATGTTTACACACGTGCGCGCGCGCACACACACACACACACACACACACTCACATAAATACACAGAGTAAGCTCTAGAAAGATTCATACTGATAACACACAATTTAAAATAAATATCTGAGCAACTCAACACAGTATGAAAAACCAGGTGGATCTGGGTGGGCAGAATCAGGTCACTTGCATGGGGTACAAGGACCTATCACACAGGACATGGACCTTTGTAAGCTGGGGACTGGCTGTGGGTTTCTCAGCTTAGAGAAGCTCTGTCTGGGGTGGGGTGGAGTGCAGGTGGCAGCTGGCTCATGGCCTGAGCTCTTAGCAACAGCTAAAATGGATTTGTCCCAAGGGATCATTGTGCATCCCAGGGCCTGGCTTCAGTCCTGTCTATGGACAATTTCTGAGTGGAGAGAAAGTTCATTGCCTGCTGTCTTCTGTCTGTTTCTCAGTAGCGGTTCCCTAGGCTGCTGGGGGCTTTGTCTCCCATTCCTGGCTGCTGCTCATTACGGATTCTGTTGGATTCCTGAGCAGAAGGCTGTCTGCCTGACTCTGAGCTCTCTGCTTGTCTTGGGTAGACTCACCACAGTAGAACCTGTGGCTTCCGTTGGTCCCTCCTATCCCTCCACTCCCAGAGCTAATATGGACAGGAAAGGGACTCTTCTGTCACCTCTCAACAGACTCTAGGTACAGACCTTAGGGTAGGCTCAGCTCTTATTTCTTTGGAACATCTGAAATAAAAACGCGAATAGGCTGGAGAGACGGCTCAGCAGTTAAGAGAACTTGCTGCTTTTTCATTGGACTTAGGTTGCCAGCATCCACATGGGGGTTCACAACTACCTATGACTCCAGCTCTGGAAAATCCAATGCCCTCTTCTGGCCTCTTTTGGTATTGTACTCATAACACACACACACACACACACACACACACACACACACACACACACACACACCACACTGTCCCCTCACCCTACAGTTCATGGGACTGCTTCACCTGGTCTCTGAAATGTGAACTAGGTCACCTCCTCTGTCTTACAACTCTGACAGCTTCCTGACAATCCAGCTGCCCACCAGGTTCTGCCAGGCCTAGCCTCACCTATCCTCTGACTGGGCCCTGTCCCCTGGTCCTCTCAGCCTCTGGACTTCTCCATGATTTGCTGTCCCCAGCACCACTGTCCCCTCTTGGACAAGCCTTTTCCTCTCTCAGCTGTGCTCCCTGGAGTGAGCATCACAGCTGGAAGGGCTCCAGTCACCTGCTGGCTTCCCCACTGTTGCACTCTGAGCCCTGTTCCCCCAGTTTGTATACTGAGACCCTTAACTCTAGGGTGACTTACTTGGCAAGGGGGCCTCTAGGGAGAGACTGAGGTCAGCAGAAGTCACAAGCGTCACCAGGCCATAACCTGTGTCCTTATAAGAATGAGGGAGATCCTTCTCCAAGCCTATACAGAGGAAAGACCATGTAACTGCCTGGCACAGAGGTGGCTGACCCAAACCTGGAGAGCCTTAGCAGCCACCAAATATGTGTAATCTCCAGACTTCTGACCATGAGCAAGCAAAGTTTTGTTGTTCACTGAGTACTGGGTGAATAGTCAATGTTTCCTTTCTGGGCCATGAAATCCATACAGCCTTGGCTACCATCTCAGAGCTGCACAGCACGCACCCCATCCACTGCTTGGAATGGAGCCTGCACTTAGGGATGTTTGTTGAATGAATGGTTGATGGTTTTCCCTGCATCCTGCCCATCTCTCCTCATGTCTGCAGCTGCCACTTGGCAGTGAGTGATGCAGGGTCAGAAGAGGACCCTGCAGGAGTGCTTGGAAAGCACTCTGATTGGCAATGCTATTTTTGGGAGGCTTCACAACCTTTAGGAGTGGGGTCCAGGTGTAGGAAGGGACAGGTCATCCCTAGAGCCTGGCTCTGGCCTGACTGTCTCATGGCCCTCCATGATGTGAATGGTCTCCACCACACACTCCTGCTGCCATGAACCTGGGTTCCCTCATGTGCCTTCCCCACCACGATGAGCTGAGACCATGAGTCTAAACCACATCACCTCTTCCCTAATTATTTCTGTCAGGTGTGATCACAGCCACATGAAAGTCACACTGCTGGTGACAGCTGTGTTGCCTAGGAGCCTAGATAGCTGTCCTGCTTTAGTGTCCTGAGTGGTGCGTGGGACTGTTTCATAGAGTGTTCACTCTAAAAATTATTATACTAAGAGTATTTTAATTGGCTTAGGAGTTTTGACTTGAAAATATACATAGGCAGGAGCTGAACCGATGGCTACTTGGTAAAGTGCTTTTCACACAAGCAGGGGAACTCGAGTTCAATCCTCAGAACCCACATAAAAAGCTGGATGTGTGGCACACTCTAGTATTCCCAGCCCTGGAGGATGAGACCGGACGATGCCTTGGGCTTGCTGGTCAGCTAGTCTACCTAAACCAGAAAACCTCAGGCCAACAAGAGACCCTGTTTCAAAACAAATGAAACAAACAAAAGCAAACAAAAGCCAAGGTGGACAACTGCTATGGAAGGACGCCAGAAGTGGACCTCTGGTCTCCATGTGGATGCTCAGGCATTTCACACACAGACTGCATAAGTTGCTTAAACGGCATATGAATTTCATTTCAAAATCACAATGGACTTCTAAATCGTTTGTTACAAGAAGGGGCATTGGATATGATGGATAAAGGCCATCCATGTCTAGCGTTCCAGGTGACTCTCCACTGGTCCTGTGACTTGTGCTTTTCTGTTCTCAGTACCCAGCATTGGGAGCAATTCCATTACCACCCACAGGGACAATGGACCTCTGTGTCCACCTGCTTTCTACATCACAAGCAGGTCTGCGGTGGCACCTCAGGCCTCAGTCCTGACACTCTGCCTTAAAGACCCCCCTAAAAAGGGCAGAAGAGGGTTATAGAATCCCTCAGGGACAGCAGTAGAAACTGTGCCTGGCACTCTGCTCTTCCTCTTACTGTGGCCTGGCTCGGAAACCCACCATCTTGGTAAGTCAGGCTGTCACAGTAAGAAACCATAGATGATGGAGTGGCTTCTCTCTGTAGCCTGGAGGTTGGGGAGGCCAAGGTCAGGAGGCCCTGTCTACAGACAATCCCTGTCTCCAAACATCCTCACCCAGCTGTTCCATGGAGAGCACTGTGGTAGGTGAGAGAACATGAGATCTCTTTTCAAAACTACACCTGTCCCATCCCTAAAGCTCCAACTCAGTGATCTCCTAGTGGACATGCCCTCCCCCTGCAAGGCCTATCTCCAGATACCTCCTCGTAGGGTGAGCCCTTTAACACAGACGTGTGGGAGGACACCGTTCAGCTCATAGCAAGTACGATGACCTGCTCACTGGGCTGAGAGCTGGCTTCTCTACTGCCCTTAGAAGCTGGGTGTGCTTGTGCTGGGGAGGGGCTGAGTGGGGAAAGTGCTCGCTGCACGGGGACCTGCACAGGTTCCGGAACCACAGGGATAGGAGGCACAAGCAAGAGAATCTCAATAAACTCATGGGCTGATTAACAAAACATGCACTGATTAACAAAACATTGTGTCTCCAGCAAGATGACAGCTAGGGTGGAAATCAGAGGTTGTTCAGACTCCCACATGCACGTACTTATTCTCACACACAGAAACACATACACAGATCATACTTACAAAGATATGCACACAAAAGATAGAAGAGGAGAAGGGGGAGGGGGAGGAGGAGGAAAAGGAGGAGGAAGAGGGAACAGCAGCTGGGTCTGGAGCCACAGGATTGTAATTCTAGCTGTTTGTGAGGCTGAGGCAGGAGGATCATGAATTTAAGGGCCTTAATGAGATCTTGTTTCCAAATAAAAATCTGGCTTTAATAAAAGGCTGCAGGTAGAGGCTAGAGGCAGAGCCCGTGCTTAGATGCATGAGGCCCGGGGTTCAACTCCCAGTGCCGCAGACAAGAACCCACCTCTCTTAGAGCTGGTCTGCCCAACTAATCATGACACCATGATTAATTAAAATTAAACAGGAGTGAAAAGCCACTTTCTCCATCACCCTGGCCATATTTCAAGTACCCAGTAGCTCTGGGGCTAGTGACCACTGTAGTAGGACCCCAGGCAAACCTTTCATCCTGCCCCTGTCATTCCTGGTGGCTTTGGGGTTTGCAACCAACCAAATTCTGCATATAATCAGAGAGACCCCAGTCCCTTGACCTCTAAATGTCCTGAATGTGGAAGACTAGCCAGATACAGGACAGAGGGCTGGCCAACCTATGAAGGTGGCCGCCACGGGGAGGTGGGGCTGAGATCACAGTGACATGTGCTGGGACCTCAGAGCTTTGTGGTCAGCAGAGTTGCTGACTCACACCCCGGAACCTGACCTTGGGCCAGCGCAGCTGGGCTGCCAAGCCTGGCTCCTGACCTGCCTGATCAAGGGAGATCAGGCTGACTTCACCAGCTCAGAACTGGCTGGGCCAGGGCAGTCTAACACTGTCACCACCAAGGTAAAACAGCCTCGTTCACTTGGCCAGGATGGGGGACATTGCTATGGTCACCTGCCATTAAGGTTTTCCAGGGCAGGCTTTCCCATCTGCCTGTATCCCAGGTGCCTTTGGTTTGTGCTTAGCCGTTTCTATTTCTGCTCCAAGGCCTTGTGGTTCTTAAGAAAATATGGACCCAGACTACAAAATGGGACAGGAAGGGCCCCCCGCCCGGTGCCTACCTGTCTACTTCCCAAGGGCTTCCCAAGATAGCATTAAAGCCAGCTGCCAACACCTAACATAACAAAGGCAGACCACACTCAGACATGGTTGCCGGGTTGGGGACATGGCCTGGCCATGTTAAACAACTTTCTGCACAAGTCTGAAGGCCTGAACTGGATCCCAGCAGGCCTCTCTCTGGAAGAAGGCTGTAGTGGCAGCACTGGAGGTGGAGACAGGGGGATGCCAAGACTCACTGGCCAGCCAGACTACCCAAATTGGCAAGTTACACACTCAGTGAGGGAGTCTGTCTCAAAAAACAAGGCAGAGAGCAAGGGAAGACACTCAAGGTTGACTTCTGGTCTCCACGCAGGCTCACGTGAGTACATGCCCCCGTTCCCACAAGGATGCATGCAAATATGAGTACACATGGGCGCGCGCGCGTGCACACACACACAGGTGGAAACATCTCAGTTGATGAGACACCGGCGAGGGTGCATCATGACAACAAGGGCAAAGGGCTCATGGACCGGCTAGAGTAAGGTTCCTCAGAACAGTGCATGTGGCCAGGCAGACAGAGGAAGAGCCCAGTGCCTATAACAGCATCCACACACGCGAAGTCAGCAGCATCCATGATGGAAAAGAATCACAAATGACCCCTCCCCGTGGGACTTCCACTCCTGGCCATGGCTGATGCTCAGGGAGCATTTGTCCTCTGACCGACAGAATGTGAAGCAGCCATTTCCCCAGGCACTGGGCATCAGGCCATCAGGGCAGTGACCCTAGCTAGACCTGAAACAAACGGCCAATGCTCTCTTTAGGATGGGCACCCAGGTGGAGCTGGACCTGCAGGAAGTGTTGTGACTCGGATGTGTAGGGTGGGCACCAGAGAGAAACAGCTGGCTGAGAGCTGGGGGGCGGGGCAGCAGTCTGCAGCTTATTTCTCCTCAGATGCTACTTTTAGGGAAGGCTCATGTGCATGAGGAAACTACCCAGGTGAAGAGGAAGAAGCAGCTTCCAGAACTTTCCTTGAGTAGAACTGAACCGAGAGAGAGAGAGAGAGAGAGCGCGCGCACACCCTTCACAAGCATTGGGCGGAATGTCCTGGAAGGTTGCCTTCAGTGGGTGCAAAAGCACTGGCCTCAAATTCACTATGCATAGCTCAAACCGATCTTCAACTTTTGATGCTCCTGCCTCCACCTCCCAAGTGCTAGGATGACAGGTGTGAGCCACCACACTCAGTTTATGTGAAGCCGAGGATGGAGCCCAGGGCTTCGTGAATCCTAGGCAAGCATTCCTTGGCTCCACGGTCTATGGCCTTCAAATCAGGGTTTCTCTGGGAGAGAGACCTGGAGCTCACCAGGCAGGCTGGGCTGGCTGGCCAGTGTGTGTGTGTGGGGGGGTAGGGCTCCAGAGATCCACCTGTCTCTGATTCCTCAGTGCTGTATTTTATTGTGGGTTCTGGGGGAATCAAACTCAGGTCCTCATGCTTGTGAGGCAATCACTGTATCAATTGAGCCATCTCCCCAGTCCAGAAGGAGTTCTTTGAAGAAATAGTAGCAGAAACAAAACTACGAACCCATAGACCAAGGAAGCTCAGCGAACTCTGGGTACAAGAGTCAAGAAGGGAGCCATGGGATGGCACGTGAAGACAAAGCAAGCCCACAATAAAGAGAGATGCCAGCGCAAAGGAACTTGGTCACCTGGAGGATGCTTTTCCCTATGACTGTTGTCATGGTAACAGGATCTAACACACTGCTGACAGTGCTTATATCTGCATAAGAAATTCTGCATGGGTTCTCAGGCACTCGACAAGGTTTGGACGCTGGGTGGATGCAGGGTCTGAGTGGAAGAAAAATATTTATAGATGTTTGAATGTTTAATCTGCTCTCAAAATTAATATGAAAGAGGGGTGACTTCTAATGGATATTTTATTCCCCTCACTAAAAGAATCTACTAGAGGGAGTGATGTCTTTCTTTTTATTTCTCCCATGTGAGGAATTGAGCCTAGGATCTCAGTGGACGGTCAAGCGCTCTGCCACTGGGCTACAGCCCCAGTGGATGGGGCGTCTTTTTTGGCCACCGTACACACCGGGGAGTCATTGGTAGAGACTGCACAGCTATGTCAATGTTCTGATCTCAACATTCCCAAAGGGTAAAGCTAATGGCATGTGGATTATATCTCAGCAAGAAATAAATGAATTAAAGCAAACGAACCTGATAAGAACAAATACTACATTTGGTTTCAACCTAGTCAGAATGGTGGCCATCGAGAACAGTACCATGTATGCTGGCCAGGATGTGGGGGAGGAAGAGCCTTCGTTCACCATGGGGAATGTAAATCAGCGAGCCTGCTACAGACATCAGTGTGCAAGAAGCTGGGAGATGAAGGGGAGACACACTTGCCACACTGTTACAGTGCCTCAGTTTACCAATCTGTAGAGTGGTGGGATGGTCCTATTTCTTCCATGTACATTTATGAAAGGGACCCTGGCTTCTCCCCCACAGAACGCTGCTAGAAGACAGCCCACGGAGAGCCTCGGGCTCCACTCAGCCAATCTGGTCTTTCGCTCCTTTTTCTTTCTCTCTCTTTCTCTCTCCCCACAGAATTATACAAATCACTTGAGAGTTTATTCCTTCTCTGGAGCAACTCAGAGTAGATTTGCTGACATGGGCCTGAGATGTGAGCACAGTGTGTTTGTGTTTGAAAGGGAGGAGGCCTGGCTCTCCTGAAAGCTGTCAGTATCAGGGTTGAAGCGAGCAGGAGGTCCAGTCACACTCTCTACACATGGAGGCCATGAGAATCATGAGAAAATGGCAAGCGCCATTCCCACGGTTGGCAGGAAATGAGCAGAGGGTGTGTTTGATGTGTGAAGGGCTCCTGGGAACTGAGGTGGGGTTGGGTCTAAGACTGAGTCTGCCTCTGCTGAAAGTCACTTTCTAACTGGATCTGTGAGCGCAGAGGGGCAGGATGCTGTGCAGCTGTGTGCCTCAACTGGAGAAGGCTGGGTTTCCATCCTGCTGCCTGGGTCACATGACCCCACTTGACAGTTTTACATTGCCCTGGGTTCTCTGCCTTTGTCATAGGGCAACTGTGTCCACCCAGAGGATGGGCACATTGATCTTGTTCCTCTGGTCATGTCCATCACGCCACTCTGAGCTTCTTCACACTCTTGACCACAACCTGTAACTGTTTCCCCATGAATGGATTCCCGTCTATCTCTCTCCTGAGGGAACCATCCTTCTCCATTGCTGCCTTCTCACCCCATGCCAGGTGCAAAGCTAGCATTCAGTTATGGAACATGAATGGGCGAGTGAATGCCGGGGCACCTCCAGAGGGTCAGGCACATAATACACAGCTGGGCTGAGAGTGGATGGTGCCCCCTGTTCAGACTCATCAGCAACAGACGTCCCAATCAGCAAGTGTGGTTTCTAGCTGCAGAGCTAAGGGTTGGTCCTAATGCAAGCGCAAGTTCCTGTCCTTGGTGAACCTTTATTGCCAAGAATGGTCCCCTTCCTCACTGGCTTTGAGGGATGGATCCAGCAGCTGTCACCCTCCAGTGGGACTCAGAAAAGTCACTGGCAGGATAACAGAGACAATAGCAGGAGCAGGGGAGAAAGATGTCATAGTCAAGGTCAAGGGTTTGGGGTGAAGGCTGAGGGATGGGATGCCACCCCACCAAGGAGACAATTTTCCCACTGAACTTGAGGGAATATCTAAAGTTCTTGCCCCGACATTGGTCAGACTGGTCATCCCCTTGACCCCTCAGTTTCTTCTTCTGGGAAGTGGGCATACTTACTGCCTCAGTACTTCAGAGAGTGTTGGTGACTGTATGCCACCCCCACCTGGCACCCACTGGGTGCTGGGATAAGGTGGGACAAGGTGGGATCCTCTTCCTGGCTGTGACTGCACCCACTTTCTCCACATACCCTGATGACATTTGTGCAGCCATTAATGAAACAAGCCAAACACAGATGATACAGTGGCCACAAATCCCAGTAGCCATTTTAAAATAAAAGCACACTCACCCTTGAGACCACCCAGTCGCCATCCTCTCTTTCCCAGTGCTACTGTTTTCAGACCCTGCTTGTTTATAAGGAGGAAAGCACCAGAATGAATGCTCCCAGAGGCACAGCCTCTGTCCCCTGCTCTGTGCATCAGGCCCAAGTGCTACCTGGGGCATCAAGAAGAGAAGGGGCCCTGGGAGGGTCAGAGAAGGGGAAGTGAGTCCAGGGGGAGCCCAGCAGATCCATTCCTTCAGTCACGTGGGGGCTGCAGGAACACCTCCTGGGCACTTGAGTGCCTCTTATCCCATGGATGGCCTTTCTCCGAGTCTCAGCAATGGCCTTGCTTGATGCATCACAATGCAAGCCAACATGGCTGCACAGACTACAGGTTCCTGGTCCCTCCCTGAGGCTCCCTTCTCAGGGACCATCTCAGTTTGTCCCAGGGTCACCATCTCTGTTCTGTTCCTTAAACACATCGACATATTTTACTACCTAGCATTTGTATCTCCCACTCCCTCTGCTTGAGATGCCCTTCCCAGGTGCTCATATAGCTAGCGCCAACCTCACCCTTGTCTTTGTCCAGTGCCACAGTCGGCTCCATCTCTCCCTTGGCCTCTCAGCTGCTTGTCAACGCTATGTGGGTCCCATGATGCTTCATTTCGCTCAGCTTCTGGCAGGACTGCTGATTATCTGTTGGCTTGTGACTCCCCACCTCTGCCTGGGGCCATGGGACTGCCCCCAGGGCAGAACTCACGCTTTGTCCATCCCTTATGATGGAGCCTGGCACACAGTAGGCACTTTGACGGTCTGCTGAGTAGGTGGGTAAATGGACAGCTTTCCACCCTGGGGTGCTCCAGATGGGCAGGGAGGGCCAGACACCACACTTACTGTGCACTGGGTAGGCATAGGGGCTCTGTCCAGCAGGCGCGGTGCTGAAGCTTGGTCCGTAGCTCAGGAACCCGCTCTGGCTGGGGGAATGGTTCAAACTGTCTTCTGTTTTGATACCTTGGAAGGAGACAGAAGCACCAGACATGGCTAGAACCCTTTCCTGTCATCCACAGAAGAGTCACCGAGTCAAGACAATGTTTGCATGAGCTTCTAAACCAGAAGTCATATTAGTGCAAAAGTCAGCAGGTGTACAAGTTTGTGTGTGTGTGTGTGTGTGTGTGTGTGTGTGTGTGTGTGTGTGTGTTTGGGGCTGGGTCTCATGCATCTCAGGCTTTCCTTAAATTCACTACATAGCAAGAATGATCTTGCCCTTCTGATCCTCCTGCCTTCCCTTCCTAAGTGTCGCAGCTGGTTTATCCAGGGCTGGGGTGGAGCCTAGGATGCTGCCCACGCTGGACGAGCTTCTGCAGCTGAGCCACTGTTCCACCCCACCCCAACTGCTGGGATTACTGGTGTGCATTGCCATGCCCAGCTCTCACACCCATCTGTGTGCATGGAAGTGGGGGCTCTGCAGCCGGCTTTCCCTCCTCTGAGTAGCTCGCCTTCTTTACTGTAGATCGGTTGCTCCTGATGGGCCTAGCCCCCAGTTGTGCAGGGACATGTTGCTCACAGTAGCCATCTAGAGCATTCGGTCCCTTCTGCTCTGGAGTCTGGGTCAGGGACAGGGTGGAGCCCAGACAGAGGGAACTCTGGGGCTTCAGGGAGGTGTCCTAGGCAGGAAAGGCCCTCTGTGTGGGGTACTTGCAGCTCAGAAGTGCTTAGGGCTGTGTCTGCCACTGTAGTGGAAGAACCTGTGAACACTGAAGCCCACACCCAGGGAAACAGCTCATCTGAGCACCCAGGTCCCTGCCTGAAGCCGGTGACATAACATTTTTGCACTCTGAGGAGTTGATGCTCAAGGCCCCCAAAGCACCCTTTCAGTCCCTCCTCCCCTGCCTGACTTCAAGAGAATCGAGCCTCTCTATACTTAACCTGTGACCATGGCCTCCTTAGCCTCCTCATTCCATTATTCCCCCTTGGGTACAGCATTGTCACATGAACCAGATTGACCAATGAGGACCAAGAGGGACTTCTATGAAAGTTCTGAGAAGGGCAAACTCTCTTTCTGCCAGGAATACTGAAGTTCAAAGACCAAAGTTGGCACTGTCTGTGTTACCATGAGGGGACAACCTCTGTGGGAGTGAAGGCCATTCAGAGGAGAGCACCCAAAGATGGCTCAAGCTTCCCATGAGCGCTCTGTAGATGACGGGTGAACGTGTGCACATGTGGAGGTCGGAGGATGACTTACAGAGTTATATTTTCCCCTCTACCCCTAAGTGACTTCCAGGGATCAAACTCAAGTTGCCAGGTTTGTGCGGCAAGCCTGAGATATCTCATCGGACCCTCACGAATGCCACTGGAACACCATACATGGCGACAACCGCATCCCTAGATACGACAGCACATGAATCACCAACTCCTCATCTCCCTGAAACCAGCATGGGTTAGCGTTACGGTTCTTGTAATTGAAAGAGACATCCTGACATAACCCGGGAGAATCTGAGCCATGCTTCAGCCACGCTCTCTCCCCTTTTACCTCCAAGCTGAAATCAGTCCAGCTACATTTATGATCCTGAACTGAGGCACGAAGGGACCACAATGTTGGGGTTTCCAGGGGGTGCAAGGGCTTGCTTGGTACTCACTGTAAGGGGGGATCCCATAGGCTTGTGCTGGAGGTGGGTACGCTGTATAGGGTGGTGCCTGCTGGATGCCTGCGCTGTACTGTGTCTGGCCATAGGCTGCCATGGCTGCGGAGGGCTGACCAGGAGTGACACACGGGTGAGGCCTGATGGAAGGAGAGATGGTTAAGTCTCCCAGTCCAGCCCAACACTTTCCTCAGGATCCTGGGACCATTTTCCCCATGGCATTCTGCTTTCTCAAGCAAAGGCAACATTTGGGCACATCCCTGCTCATTTTGTCCTTTCCCTGGGAGCCAAGGTGTGTTTTCCTATCTTCTTTGCAGTCAGATTCCACCATGGCTCAGGGCTCCATCTGACGAGATGTGGGTAGGTTTGTTGTACACCATCACCTGTGGCCCGACTTCCTTCCCCTCTCTTTGGGCAGCAGAGAAGTCATTTGCAGTAGCAAAGCTGTCACTCGGAGATGCTGCGTCCCCGTGTTAGCCAGCATAGTCAAGCCTTTTAGAGTTCGACCAGCTCCACGTCAGACTTCATGTGGGAAACAGAGAACCTTTGTTGTGGGGACATTCAGGTTTATGCATCATCGTGGTCAGCTTGGTTACCCACCCTTGCATAGGCACATGTGTGGCAGACGTCTGCACACACATGAAGGCTGCAGGTTGGGATCTTCCACTGTCCCACCTCACCTTACTTTTTGAGGCAGTATCTCTCCTAACCTCAGAGATCATTGGTTTGGCAGCCTGGCTGGCCAATGAACTCCAAGGATCTTCCTGACTCCATCCCCCCAGCGCTAGAGTTACTGACATAAGAGACCAGGCCTGGGTCTGTACTGTCATCTGAACTTTAAAGGACCATCACTTGACTATGACCCTCTGTCTGTACCCCTGCCATACCACTTCAGCTGGTGATAAACAGCTGGTAATTCTCTTCCCATTGCATGCCCAGGCCCCAGTCCAGGTCATTTTTAAGTGGCCCAGTGAAGGCTCCAGTTCTGATGACACTGGAGGTTCTCAGCTCTCATCTTTGGGAGACAAGCTCAGGGACACTCACTAACCCACAAAGCTTGTGGAATGACATGAATCCAGAGGCCGCACATTGAATGCCTTCACTCCACCCAATACTCTAGATCCACCGCTGGCTGAACGTGACCCATGTGTTTACTCTCTCAGCCTGGGTCACTAGGAGCGTGGCTGGTCTCCTTGTACCACATCAGCAAAAATCTGTCTACTTCAAAAGTATATTTTAGGCAGATGTCCCTTCTCTCTTCCCAGGGCTCTCCTTACAAGCCTGGAACACTGGGACAGGGCTGTGTCCCTCCTCTCTTCCCAGGGCTCTCCTCATAAGCCTGGAACCCTAAGAAAAAGCTGTGTCCCCTCCTCTCTCATCCTAGGGTTCATATGGATTTTGGGACTGAGGAGTCCTGGGTGAGTGTTGGAGCCAGGAGAAAGGAACAAGGAAAGGATGAAGTAAATAGGAAGCAGGAAGTGGGGGTGAGGAAACAGCAGGAAGAGGGACAGGAAGAGGACAGAGGCTGGGGAAGAGAAAGGGGGAGGGTGCTAAATAGGGAAAGGAAAGAATCGAAAAGGAGCAACCTTCAGAAAGAAGGAAAGAGCAGACAACACTAGAGCCCATTCTAAGCAATTTACACATTCATTCACTTTGTGGGGACAGGCCACTCAATGTTCCCTTTCCTAGACAGGGAAGCCAAGGTTCAGGCAGCCAAATTATCAGTGCATGGCCATCTGGCTGCCACCATGCTGGCATTCCTATTAGGGAAACAGTTTCAGCACACTCCTACCCCACCCCAGATACCAGACTCTAAAGAAGAGGAAGGGAAGAAGTGAGATAAAGAGGATGTACGTGGCCAGGGTACTCACTTCGCAAAGAGCTGGGGCAAGTTCGGAGAGGCCGATTTGGCAATGCCTGGAGAGAGAAAGAAACACATGAGGGTTTAGGTACCAAGGCCACGTTCAGCTCAAACTGTGACTTCAGAGAGACTTGGGTAGGGAGCAACTTAGAGAGCCATTGCTGGGGACTTTCTCTACCACAGAAAGTTCTCAGAGGTAGGCACTCTTCTCTTAGTGGGCTCACAGCCCCTCTCTGGGTGCACCTGTTCTCCAGGCACTGTAGGAAGGCAGGCACGGAAAACACACAGCATCTCGGAACATCAGGTAGAGCCAATGCCCCACATGCTGCCCAGAAGGGGAAACAGAAGCCAAAGAGAGAGGAAGTATATGCCGGAAGGTCACATTATCACAGGGGGCAACCAAGAGCTGCAGGATGAAGATACAGGCTGGCTCCAACCATATGACCTTTCCTCATCTTCATCCTCCTCCTCTTCCTCTTTCCTCTCCCTCCCCTTCTTCCTTCTCCCTCTTCCTCCTCCTCCTCCTCCTAGTCTTTCCCTTCCATGCCCCTCTTCCTCCACTTGCTCCCACTTCCTCTTCTTGTGCATGTGTAAGTGTGGTCACTTAGAGACCAGAGGACAGCCTCAGGTGCCATTCCTCCGGAGCTGTTCACTTTGCTTTTCAAGTCAGGGTCTCCCATTGGCCTGGGATGTGCCCACTTCAGTAGGTGGCCTAGCCAGCAAGTTCCAAGGGTCTCTCCCATTTCTATCTCTCTAGCGCTGGGATGCAGACCACCATGTCCAGGATTTTTACACAGGTTCTGGGGGTTAAATTCAGGTCCTTACCCTTCTATGGAAAGCACTTTACGGACTGAGTCATCTCCCTGGCCTGGATATCACCTGATGACATCACCTTCCTGTCCACCCCCCCTCCCCCCGCTGACTCTAGCTGGTATGGTTCAAGTCAGGCTTGCTTTAGCACATCCAAGGAAAGCACTTCTTAGCTGACCCCTGAGATCCTGACACAATGTCTTATATTGCATTCCTGGACACCTGCTGTTCAGCTACCACAGGGAACAACTGTGGGTGATGACGAAACCTAACAGATTTAGCTGGGAGAGCTGTTTTCTAGGGTGTCATCCATCTGGGTGGTTCCCCAGGGAGTATCCTTGGGCCTCATTATTTCAAATAACATCACTTTATGTCCTTAAGTAACCTGGATGAATTCTGGATGGGGAGAGAGGATACACTCTGCTGTGGGACAATGGTCTTGTATCCTGTAAAGATTTGTCACTTGTAATAGTGTAATAAAATGCTGATTGGCCAGTAGCCAGGCAGGAAGTATGGATGGGGCAACTGGACTAGGAGAATTCTGGGGAAAGAAAAGGCTCAGTCTGCAGTCATCCCCCAGATGCAGAGGAAGCAAGATGAGAATGCCTCACTGAGAAAAGGTACCAAGCTATGCATCTAACACAGACAAGAATTATCGGTTAATTTAAGATGTAAGAGTTAATAAGAAGCCTGAGCTATTAGGCCAACAAGTTTATAATTAATGTAGACCTCTGTGTGTTTCTTTGGGACTGAACAGCTGTGGGACTGGGTGGGACAGAAATCTCAGTCAACAACACTTATTCACTGAGTTACTTTTCTAGTCTGCTGACTCTGAGTCTCTCTCTAACTCTCTCACTTTACTCTGGGACTTGGTAGCCTCCTCCACCTGCAGTCCCAGAAGCTTCTCCCTCACACATCTCATAGGCTGACAACATCCATCTTTCATCTTTTCCTGGGAATCCCTCTCTCTGCGTTGATGATTTTAATCCCAGGTGAAGAGCTGCGGGATGGGGGGCAGTCCTGAGAAACTCACTCAGGGCCTCTGATCTGATCTTTGGTGGCCCAGCCCTGCAGCCTGTGTCAATCAAGACCCCACAAGCCAAGAGACGGCCACTAGTATGATTGCAGCAAGCACCCCCTCAGGAGTTAATGGTGAGCCGGGCCATTGGTAATGACTTAGACACAGGATCTCATTTAATCCTTACCACGAGGCAATAGGACCACAAGCCAGGCAATGCCTTCCTTCTCCCACCCTCTGTCCAGAAGCTCTGGAAACTGAGTGTGTCTGAATCTGAACCCAAGGGTCACATGAGCCTGATCTCTGTCGTCAAGTCCTCAGACACACTCTGCTGTGCCTCCTTGAACTTCACACCGAGTCATAGCTGACCTTAGACACACAGAACTGTATGCATGACTACATGCAGTGTCAGCATGTATCGATCATGGTAAGAGGACCAGAGTTCAGCTTGACTCTCCTTATGTATGTGTTTGTGTGTGTGAGTGTGTGTGTGTGTGTGTGTATGTGTTTATGCACATGCATGGTGTGATGGCATAAAATATACTCTTTATAAACTACACTTAAAAACCAAAGAGCATCTGTGAGTTCGAGACCAGCCTGGTCTACAAGAGCTAGTTCCAGGACAGGCTCCAAAGCCACAGAGAAACCCTGTCTCAAAAAACCAAAAAAAAAAAAAAAAAAAAAAAAAACCAAAGAGCAGCACTGACTCAAAGTCAAGGAAAGTTCTGGCACCTAGTTGGTGCCTCCTGATACTTCTCTTGGTCCTGAGGTCTTTGCCCCAGGGAGGCTCGACATGGTCCCCTTTTTCATCTCCCAGGACCAAGAACCACTTATCTCTGCAGCAGCCACTCTCACTGTTGGTAAAAAGCTCAAGTGTGCAGAGCAAATTCAGAAACCATTGAATTAAATGCTTTTAATGTTTTCATTAATAAATAAGCAAATACTTACAAAAAACGGAACCGGCAGAAACAATATTTCTGTGGGCTCCCGTTAACTTATTGTTCCAGGCATTTGAAATGAGTGTCTCCTGGCTGCCAAGGAGTGATTGGCATGGTGGCTTTGTTCAGGCTTCTGGCTTCCTCACCTCCACCCCCTTCCTGACCTCTTCAGCCATCTGCCTTTCCCTCCCTGGACTTGGCCAGGCCTCCCGTCTCCCAGCTCCTCACATTTGTCGTCCACCCAGCCAGGGGAGTGGGGGGCAGGGATGGGCACTTGGGAGCGCAGAGTGCTTTTTCCCTTGCAGACTATTCTTTTGAAAAATAGTTTTTAACCTCTTGCCTCCTGTATCACATTTAAACTTGCCATCATGAAACATCTAGGGATTGAGAAGGTGGGGCAGACTCCCCTACGCCTTCCCTTGTTTCTCCCTGTGTTCCTCCTGGAGAGGATGGGATAGACTTCATTGATAGTTGGCCTGTGTCTAGGAGTAATGGGACTAGGGTGGGACACCATGAAGGTCAGAGACTCTGGATTGAGCAGGAAGGCAGCCAGGCCAGCCCCAGGTACAGAGCAGAGCCCAGTCTGTGAGTGCAGTGGCTGCAGAGGCCAGAAGAGGGCATCAGATCCCCAGGAACTGGAGTAATGGGCAGTAGTGAGTGGTTTATTGGGCGCTGGGAACTGAACTCTGGTCCTCTGCAACGGTTGGGTGTGTGCTTTTAACTGCTGAGCATCTCTCCAGCCCAAGGCCCAGATTTAATAAGCAGAAACTACAGGAAGAGCCTGTATATGAGTGTATACAGCTGTGTGATTATGTATGTGAACACACTGTATGCGATTGTGTGTGTGTGTGTGTGTGTATGTGTGTGTGTGCTTGTGTGAACTCCATAAGTACTGATATTACTCACTGTGATCCAAATCTCACAACTGGCTGACCTAATGTCTTTGGAGAGGAAGCAGATGAGGCTTAAGAGCTCAGGTTCCATATTAAACCTTGGCTCTCTGTACCCTGCCAGAGGGGCACCGTGTCAGTCATTCTTGTGGAGGCTCACTTTTCTCATCTGAAACATGGAGCTACAGTTGGGACCTGCAGAGGACACCCAGGCTACCAAATACCAGCCCCAGCTATTCTTATCTTTTCACTTCCCTGCCCCATCCCCTGGCAACCATTCTCTTCTGAGAGCTCATTGGGTATCGGCATGCCTTTACCTCCTCACAGCGATGTTACCAAGCTAATGACTCTGAAAGCAGTTGTGACTGGTACACAGCCTTACTGAGCCCCTGGGCTGACTCTTAGCTGGTCTTCAGTGACTCAAGATGGCTTCTGATGCCAGCACAATGCCTCGAGGCAAGTGTATATGTGTCATCCAGTGCGTCCTTTCATCTTCCCCAAGTGTGTGACTGACATCACTCCCAACCCCGGAAGAGCACTGTTAAGAGTCCAGAAGTGTGCCTCCGTCTCTTCTCACGGGGGCGCTTTGGCAAGCAAATACTTCTTTTGGCCCTTGCTGTGGTGTTGCTGAGAGCAGAGGTAGATGTCTCAGAGTATAATTTAGGGAGTCAGAAATATGTGCTCCTCTGTGGAAACCATCACAAGTTAATTTTAATGCACGTTAAAGAGTGTAACGAGCAATAGCAGTCAAATTTTTCTAAAGCTGGTTCGAGTTGTTCTCTTAAAGGGAATTCATTTCTAGGTTGTTGCTTTTCTTTTTTTCTAAAGAAAAATTAGTAGCAGTAGGCAGAGCGAGAGGCAACCAGAACCCAGGGCAGACATGGGCTATAGAGGGTGTGCGTAAGGCAGAGGCTCACTGTGAGCCATGGTGGAATCCTCATTCCTCGAGTGGGATCTGGAGCATCCTCGGTACCCACAGTGGCCTCCGGGAAGCTGTGCGAAAGTACAGAGAAGGAGCAGAAAGTAGACTGTGTTTCTTGGGTCAGCACCCAGCTCACTAGCTTCAGACTGGAGCTGGCCAGAATAAAACCGAAAAACTCAGTCTGAGACAGGAGTGGGCAGGAAGTCAGAGAGTCGGGTGCCTGCTCCTGGGGGTGGGTTCGCCTCCCCCTAAACACTTGACAGAATTATGGCTGAAACTTTTCAGAGAGGCACCTACACTTTCAAAGAGGAATCTTCCCCCTGGCGTCTTGGTATTCAGAACCTTTACCCCTTCCTCTCAGAAAGCAGGATATAATTCAGATCCAACTATTGCCTGAGTAGGAACGAAGGAAGAACGAGATGGGCTTGCCCAGTGGCTACTGTAAGCCGTGAGCACTGTGCCCACCTACGTGTTGTTCATCTTATCCCTGAGAGAATCTGTTAGCATTAACTGTCATCTTGACAATTAACCGAGAGACAAGCCTTGATTCAGGAACTGCCTAGATCAGATTGGCTTGCAGAAATGTCTGCACGCGGTGTGTGTGTGTGTGTGTCTTGATTATTAACTGATGTAGGAGGAAACAGCCGCCATGAATGGCCCTATCCCTCAGCAAATGATCCCTGGCTGTATTAACAAGGTCAGCCAAGCATGAGCCCAGGAACGAGCCAGAGAGTGAGTCACCGAGCAGGGTTTCGCCATGGCTTCTGCTTCAAGTTCTTGCCCTGATGTCCCTCAGTGATGGACTCTCACCTGGATGTGTAAGCCAAACAAACCCTCCCCTCCCCACTAAGTTGCTTTTGGTTAGAGCGATTTTAGTCACAGAATAGTGGAGACAGAAGCCAGCAGCAGGAGGTTGCTGGGACACACCCAAGCGTGTGGGATCTGTGCCTTTGGAGTATTCTATCAGAGGACTGGGGAGGGCTTTGGAATTGAAGCTGGGGGGAAAGAGTTGAGTGTTTGGAGATTAATGGAATGTTTTGTGGGAGTCTGGACACTAAGAACACAGTGAGAGGTATGGACTGTGGAGGCCTGGCTCGTGAGGTTTCAGAGGGAAGCAAGGTCTCTATCTGAGCCATTTGTGTGGTATTTTAAATTAAACACCCATGCTTGCTGGTCAGCTGGGGTTGAAGAATCAGCCGTGTTTAAAAAGAGACCAGCTTACTGTGCTTCACCAGGACAACGGAAACAACGGAAAGTTATTTCCTCATGGCCGCACCTAGATGCTAATGTTCAAGTGGCACCTGAACTTGAAAATGTATGATCTCCCATGTGGTACCAGTTTTGAAGGCAAGGAAGCTACATGATTAAAGGGGTCATGGAGTGCAGCTGAGGCCTGGCACTGTGTTCTAAAAGAAAGGCCATTGGCGAAGGTGTGGCCTCAGCTCCACTGAAGATGCTGGTTCAGGATATTGGAGATTCTGGGAGTGTGGGATGTCTACCAAGGACAGAGACAAGGGTAGGGCGGACCTGACCTCAGGCTACGAGACGGGCTATGTGTACTGCAGATGGCAGAGCTGGGGAAGTGGGGGCTGCCCGAGCCCTTGGGAGCCTAGAAGATCACCAATAAGCTCCAGATGGCAGACGCGGAGATACAGAGCTTGGGTCCACATTGCCGGATTTTAGTTCTGCTTTGATCTGATTATGCAGACGCCCCACCTTGGTTCTTCCCTTTTGGAATAAGAAAGCGTGCAACTTGTAAGAGACTTTGGATTTTAAAAGAGACCTTGGACTTTTAAGGTGTTGAAAAATGTAAAGACTGGGGCTTTTAAAGCTGTAGGTCTTTTATAATGTAGCGTTAACGTAAGGTCTTGGGGACAAAGGATGGAAAGCTTCTGGTTTAAAAGTGATGTCTTTGTGGGTCAAGTTGACAAGGTCAAGAGGGTCCTAGTTATCTCTCATTTCCAATTTGTATAGCCTGGAGTCAACTTAGAGAAGAGCCTCACCTAACACCAAGGGATCACCTAGATGGGCCTGTGGGAATGTCTATGGGAGCTTGTCTTTATTAATGGATGCAGGAAGGCCCAACCCACTATGGATGTCACCCTCCTAGATATGTGGTCCCGGGATGTATAAAAAAAAAGCTAGCTGACAGCATGCACTGTGGTTTTGTTGAACTAGTGGACAAAAACAGAGAAGATGCCTGCAAGGGCCTTGCTTCTTTTACAGCCAGAATCGTTCAGAATGACTACTGGTGCATACAAGGTCTACAGATAGCTCAGAGGATGATGGTGATGGCGAGGTTGGTTAGCTAAAAGCACAGGTAATGAGAAAATAAAAATGTATGAATTATCATATAATTTTAATGTGATAAATGCATATTATAGAGTAAAGCAACTTGAGCGTGAACCTAGGGCAAGCCAGAGAGCAGCGTTCTTCCATGCCTTCTGCTTCGAGTTACTGCCCTGACTTCCGTCAGTGGTGGACTCTGACCCAGAAGTATAAGGCAATTAAGCTCTTTCCTCCCCTAAGTCGCTTTGGTCAGAGGGTTTTATCAGAGCAACAGAGATGAAACTAGAGCAGAATCCAAGAGGAGGCTGCTGTGGCCTGAACCTTAGGGAGGTAAGAAACTGGGCAGGGGGAAGTTAAGAAAACTTTACTTGTGGCTCAAAGCTAATATTGACTTGAAATTAGCTCATCCCTCAAGACCCCTGTCTGCATCCATGTTTCAAAACACACAACCACTCACCCATCCACTCAACCACTCATCCATCTCCCCAACCACTCATGCGTATATCTACCCAAGCACTCACCCATGTATCTACCCAACTATCCAAGCACTCACCCACCCACCCATCTATCTGTCCATCTCTCTAACCACCTATCTAGACAACCACTCACCCACTCGCCTGCTCATCCAGCCCCCCACCTATTTATCCATCCATGCACCTAATCATCATCCATCTATAACTCTGAAGGTCTTCTACATGCCAGGTGCTGAGCTATATACTAAATAGAATGATTTTTAAATGTACATGTGGGAACGAAGAGTTACTATCACGGGTGGACTCTAGGCGAAAGCTTTCCTGCTGTGCTAAGCTCCCAGCCCTTCACTCTGAGGCAGGTGCTCCAGCACTGAGCCACACCCTGAGCCCCCAGTTCAAAATGGCATCCAAATGTTTTCTGAGGTAGCGAAAGAGAAGGCAGGGAGGTGGAAGCTGGATTCAGAGGACTGGGTTGGGAATGCACCCCCAAAATGACCCTGTTCTGTGCCGATGTCAGCATTTCTTGGAACCAGAGATGAGGAAGAGCCTGCCAGAGTCAATTCTCAGGAACACTAAAGATGAAGGTGGGGGGGGGGGCAGGGACTTCTCTAAGGGATGTCTGCCCCTTTGCTCCCGCCAGGTGGGAAGGTGGGCTGAAGGACTCAGCACCTCAAGGGAAAGCAGATCTTGAGGGGCGCTTTCCCCATCTTTCACAAAGTAATCAACTTTGCACAGTACACAGTGAAGACAGAACAAAGGAGTGGCCCAGAGCCAGACTCCCACCCTGCCTCTGATCCCTGTGGTTACTCGACTCAGAGAGAGACAATGGTCTAGTTAATCATTTACTATGACCCCCCCCCCCCAGTGGGCCAGGCTGCCACACACCAGAACCCCATTTAATTCCCTGTGTGGCACTCTACAGAGTGGGTCATTATCACAGCCCATTCAACAGGGGTGGAAACTGAGACTCAGAAAGATTGCTTGGCTGGGGAGTGGCTGGCCTGGGAGTCAGTCCTGGTTCCCCATGCCCACAGCTCAGACCCTTCCCATGCTGACTTGGAGACATAGTAGGGAATTGGCCTGGGCCTCTAACCAGAGAGGAAACAATGAAGGTCTCTGACCCCTCAAAGAGGGTTGCTTTCACAGATGCTTGTAAATACCAGGAGAATTGCCGGTACCTCCCTCCCCCACCCCTGCCTGGTCTCCAAGCCCACACCTTTGTGGTGAGATTTTGAACAGGGTTGTCTAACGTCATAACCAGCATGCAACGGCAATGCCATTCATTGTCTTGGTGACAGAATAATTACTCGGGGAAGCCTGGATTTGTTCTCAAAAAGTTCCCTGAGATTTGTATTGACGCATGACCTTTTGGTTATTTGTGACAGTCCTGTAGCATTCCTGTCCCATGACCTGACGTCACCCAGAGCCCAGGAAAGAGAACAAGCTGGGGGTCTGAGGACAGGGCTAGTGGTGAATCCCTGGGCATACTGCCGGAGACAGGGTTAAGTCTAATGCTTCAGCATGATGGCTGAATGCCTCTGCTCACCTCAGGCTCTACCAGGAAGGCTGACAATCCCAGTAGAGCAAACAATAGCTCAGATTGTTCTAGAGAAAACTAGTCTGGCAGCATCACTTGCCAATAATTTTCTAAACAGCTTTAACTGTCTTCTGCTTCCTTGACTTCAACCCAACCTGAAAGCAACAGGCAGACAAGTTCTTGTCTTGGGCACAGAATCCTGTGAACCCGACACCTGTTGGGAGGAGGTGATGGCAGGAGGGATCTGGGGAACAGAGGCAGAGACCCAACAGGTCATGCCTTAGGTAGGGCTAGGAATGCACCCAAGGCGACTATCCTTCATAGCAAATGTCAGGATTTCTTGGAACCAGAGACCAAGAAGGGCCGCTTAGAACATGACCACGTAAGCCTGTTGCTTGAATGACAGACAAGACTGTGATCTATGTGCACTCAACTTCTGTTCTAGAACCATCAGTGTGAGTGTCAGGTTCTGGGAATGGTACCATGGGGACCTCCATCTGTCACAAATGAGCAAGGCCCTTTGAACTTGCCCAGTCAAGTTTCCGCAGAGGCCTACCTTCTCTGTCACTCAGAGCCCCCAGGGCAGCGTTGCCTTCGCTCCACGTCAGGGATTCCTTGCAGTCACTGCTTGCTGCGAGGCTGGGTGAGATCACCACTTCTAACATTGCCTTGTACCTGAGTGGAGACAAAGGGAAATGGGATTTATTCATAATTATGCATCTTTGCTAATGAATCATCTTTCTTTCCTTAAGAATGTAAATATTAAAAGCTGATTTCCTATTCCTAACCTTCTAATAGATTCCATATTATACAAATTAACAACCTTTTTGTCAAAATGGAAATGAAGTCCTTGCCCCTGGAGAGCATACCCATTCCATAAAAACACCCCCTCCCGCGCTCTGAGTTTTCCCATTAGAAGTATTATGTTTTGGTCTCTGTTCTGGATTGCCCTCGAACTGGGGAGACATCCCAGGGGAGGAAGGGATGACAGGGGAGGAAAGGACTGGTATTTCAACTTTCAGAGACTAGAGGGGCTGGGGAGGGCACTCAGAGTTGCCTGTGGCTTCGGTAGTAAAGTGGGCAGTGTGTTGTTTGCACAGGCGGAGGACACAGAGGACAGTCACAATGTTTCACAAGTGCCTCTAGGATGGGCCCTGGCATCACAGCTCTGTAGTCCCAGCTACGTGGGATGCCCAGGTAGAAGAATCCCATGTTCATTACCAGCCTGGGCTACAGAGCAGGTTCAAGGCCAGTCTGGGCAACTTTGTGAGATGCTGCTGCAAAATGAAAAGTCAAGAGAGAGCTAGAGAGCAGGCACTCACGTGGGTTCCTCCCCTAGGACTTGAGTGCCTCTAGGTGATGTGCCCCATAGCCCAGAGCAGCTACCCTCCCAAGACAGCAAGCCCTGAGGCTGGAATTGCTCTAGATTTTGACACGTCACAGGGCTAGGGGTGGGAGTGTGTGTGTGGAACACACGGAAACATGGGGTTTCTTAACTTACCCTGAAGCATCCCACACTGGCCCACACTGGCACTGTAACTGTATCTGCTCCAGATGCCTAGGATCTGTGGCTGGAAATCAGGGCTGCCAGCTAAAGCTCACAGCATGTGGGGTAGCCATCAACGGCCTAGACTTCAACCCATGATACTCACTAGAGAGTGCCACTATTAGTCAGGGAGAAGCAATACTTACTCAGCATTTCTTAAGCAAAGGCTGCCCTGGGCATGGCCAGTTAATGCTGAACTGATGGGCACACCATGGCCACGGTGGTCCACTATACCTAGTGGACCCGGTCCACCCCAGAAACACCACGAATTCAACTCTCCCTAGTTCTGATACTTGCTGACTTGAGTAAGTCTAAGAGACGGAGACTATGAAAATGCCTGCCTGAAAAGACCACGGTGCAGATTAGGAGGCAACATATAGAAGGGGTGAGCTTGAGGCAGCCACCCAAGTGCCCATGTGTCCCACAAGACGGGGCCTTGACAGAGCATGCTCAGAGGACTGAGTGGCAGCCCATGCAGTATGGTGATAGATGATCAGAGTCCAGCAAAGAGGCAGAATCTACGAAGCCCCAAACACACAAGTCAGGATCGTACACTGTTAAGATGCATGAGATCAAAGGGGAACAGCGTGGGCCAGAGAGAAGGCTCAGGGGTTGGGAGGGTGTACTGCTCTTGTTGAGGACCCAGGCTTGGTGCTAAACACCGCACCAGGAGGCTTTGGGCCAACAATCAGTTCTAGGATCTGACTGTCTCCGGTCTCTTAAACACCAGTACATACAAATGCACATATTTTTAAAGACCTAAAACCAATCAAGCAAACAAACAAAAATCAGTACTGTGGATGGGAATGATAGACTGTGATCTCAGGAGGGGAGGACTAGCTAGCTAGGGCTCTAAGTTGGGAAGTAGACCCTGGGAGTTCAGCTGGATCAGCATTACTTGTTACACCAGTTCAGGGTTTTTCCCTGAACAATGCTCCAGCCCGTCTCCTACTCCAACCTGTGAACTAAGACTGGCTCTCATGTTTTCCTATTTCTTTGCAGCGATAGAGATTGGACCCAGGGCCTTGCAATGTAAGGCAAGCGCTCTACTATTGAGTCATGTTCCAGGTCCAGGTTGTCACATTTTTAAAGGGTTTTTTAAAAAGCCAAAAGGATGTATTCCCCAACAAGTGAATATGCTAGAAAACTGAAATGTCAGTGTCCATGCGCAAAATTCCAACACACTACAACCTACTGTCACACCCATGGTTCCTATTACACTACAGCCTCGGGGCAGAGTCCAGACAGAGACTGTGGGTGACTCCCCAAAGGTGAAAATATTTAATGTCTGGAAGAGAAAAGTTTGTACCAGGCTTTTTCTTTTGGGTTATTAACCAGCTCCCAAATCATGGCATGGAGACTTCTTACTAGTTATGAATGCTCAGCTTGGCTTAGGCTGTTTCTGGATAGCTCTCTTAACTTAAACTAACCTGTTTCTCTTTAACTACTTTTTGCCTTGGGGTTTTTCCACTTTTCTTTCCTTCTATATATCTTACTTTCACTGCTTCTTGTGTTTGGCTGGCAGCCACCAGGCTTCTCTCTCCTTTCCCCTCATCCTCTTCTTCCCCTTCTCTAGGTTCCTCCTCCTGTTTATTCTCTGTGCCTCCCAGCCCTGCCTAGCCTTCCTCCTGCCTAGCTAATTGGCCATTTAGCTCTTCATTAGGCCAATCAGGTGCCTTAGGCAGGCAAGGTGAAACAAATTAAACACACATTCTTACATTGTTAAACAAACAGGGGGTGGGGATAAATAAATGTAACACAGCTTTACAAAGTAATATTTTACAGCATACGCAAATGTAACAATCTTTGCCCAGTTAAAATAATATTCCAGAACAAAAGTCTGTCAACTGTGATTTAGTCTGTAAGAAAGGTTGTGGCTACACAATTGTTCTATTAGTTTACTATACACTTTTGTATATAGTAAAGGAAGGGAAGTTTTTGAAAGTGTGTGGTAGATGTGTGCATGCACACACTTGCGTATCAGGGTATATTCACCCAAACAAGGGCATGTGGGGGGTATAGATTGATGCTGGGATGTCTTTCCCTCAGTCATGTCTCTACCTTAATTTCTCCAGACAGCATCTCACTGAGTCTACAGCTGACTATATGGCTATATCTATATGTCCAGCTGGACAATAAACCCCCAGATCGTCCTCCAGTCTCCTCCCCCAGGCACTGGAGTTATAGCTGTGCACCATGATGCCCAGCTTTTGATGTGGGTGAGGGGAATTCGAACTCAGGTCCTTGTGCTCTTCCAACAGGCACCCTACCTGCAGAACCGTGCCCCTCAGCCGGAAAGTGGTTTATATAAAGCTTTTAAACTGGCGAGAGATTTCCGCACAAATCAATGGGACTTTACACGAACAGATAGTTATTGGTCTTGTTCCCACATACGTGGGAATCGTAAGTGTACAACTCCTTGTTCCCAAATTGCCACAGGCACTGCAGGGTAGAGGTTTGGGCGTCTGCTTCCTTCAGCCCTGCGTGGTGGATTGCGCCCTCTGCAGCAACAGACTGAATCTGTTACCTGATTGTATGTGACAGAAATTTACGCAGAACCCCCACCATTTCCTTCCTTTTCCAGGAGGTCACAGGATAACAATTTTAAAAGACAGATGATGTACAAACCTTGGTCCCCAGATGTCATCTCGCTGTCACTGAGTATGGCTATCAGAGGTCGGGGCAGCTAAACTGCCAAGCCCAGTTTTAAAACGGCACGAATTGCTTTCTTCCTGGTACTTAGAACTTGAAGAAATAGTTGGAAGGGTTTAACAAGACAACACTGCATGACAAGCTAGGCACTTGCCTTCTCTTGGAAATGAGGGAATAGCCCCATGGCTTTGCTGGTCAAGATACAGGACTGGCGTTTGCCGCTGGCAGTGCCATGTTTGATTCTTATCCCATCCCCTCAGCCCTCTTCTTTTCTTATTTATACTTCTTTCTGGTCCCCACAGTCGTTTGCTCTGGAGAGCCTGGGAATATATATTTTCAGAACAGACAGCAGAGAGACACGACCAGTCTCTTGTCACATGACTTGGGGAATTTACATAGCCCTGCTGGCACTCCTAAGAGCTTCCTCATAGCCAAACGGCCCTTACTGACTTTACACTCGGCTGGGTGTTCGTCCTGGAGTCTCTGCTATGGGGCAGAATGAAAGTGATTAAAGCTTTGGTGGATTTTATGTGCTCTCCCACCTAAGCTGTCAGTGGCTTGGAAATCAATTCTGTTTTCCCCACAGGACCCAATACAGTATCCCGTCATCCTGTTACCCCATTAGCACCTGCTGGAGGGAAGAAGGGAGAGAGGGAGGGAGAGAAACAAGGAAGCTGGGAAGGTAAACTGCCTCCTGTGCATGAGGACCCGAATTCAAATCCCAGCACCACGTAAAAAGTTGGGCATGGCGTGTGCATACAGTGCACACACACACGCAGAGTGAGCTTAAGGACAGCTTGTGCTACACAAAATCCTGTGTCAATTTAAAAAACAAAAGGAACAAATCTATACTTAGTAGCCAGCATCCTTGGATTGGATCAAACCTTTTCCCTCTTGCTTCATTTCCCACTGGACTCTAGACAATGACTCTAATCTCTAGTGTATCAAATATGTAAATGTGGTTGTAATAGAGCATATGTAAATATAGTCATTATGCTGTCTTATGGATGGCACCTGCTCTAATTTACATGCTTGTTAGGCTTTTTGTCCGCAGATTTATTTATTCATGTATTTTATGTTTATGAGTGCTCTGTCTTCATGCACACCAGAAGGAATCCATTACAGATGGCTGTGAGCCACCCTGTGGTTACTGGGAGTTGAACTCAGGACCTCTGGAAGAACAGTGAAGTGCTCTTAACCGCCGAGCCATCTCTCCAGTCCTGCTTGTTAGACTTTTATCTTCAATCTGCAATATGACTTTCAAACACATGCATTGCTAGCTTGTAGCCACACATAGCTTGTAGCCACACATAGCTTGTAGCCACAGTGCACTGCCCTGGTGGGGGCATCCAGGTAGCTACCATCTCTCACCTATTCCAGACGATACTGCAATGAACGAACATCTGGCTATTCATTTAAGAACTATCTATCTATCTATCTATCTATCTATCTATCTATCTATCTATAATTTACATATACCTGTCTTTTGTATGTGTGTGTGTGTAGCATCAGGAAAGAATCATGATGTGTTTGAGACAGGGTCTTCTTGGCATGAGACTTTGGTTTGTCGCCTAGGCTGGTTGGCCAGTGAGCCCCACCTTTCTAGTGATGGGATCACAACTGTGCAATGCCAGGGTGGGTTCTACGGTTTGAAGTCAAGTCCTCATGCTTGTGAGGCAAGAGCTTTACTGACTGAGCTGTCTCTCTCTCTCTCTCTCTCTCTCTCTCTCTCTCTCTCTCTCTCTCTCTCTCACACACACACACACACACACACACACACACACTTCCCACACATGGAGCAAGATTTCCATGTGAACCGAGCATTAACTGACATGTTAATGTTGAACAAACATTAACAGCCTGTTCCTTATAATTCCCACGCTTTTTTAGACTCCCACCAGCCACACACAGGCTTCCAGTTTCACAGCCTGATGTTACATTTGTGTTGTGGTTTCCGTACAAGGCATTCTCCAGAAAGGCCGGTGCTGGAAGGCTTGGTCCCCAAGGAGATGAGGCACCTGGTCTGCGACACACTCTTATGTGGTCGGCTTCACCTCCCCCTCACAGCCATGGAGCCTGGCAGCTGGAGCCTGATGCCTCTGAAATGAAGCATTGTTTCTAAGCAGCCAGAGCTCCACCCCACACACTGACGGGCAGGAAGCAGCATTCTCATCTCTCATATCGATGGCATGCTGGGGAGAAGTGCATATCCATTTCCTTTATTCTTGTTCATCTTTAATATTAATATTCCAGCTTTTCTTTGTTGTTGTTGCTTAGGGTTTCTTTGTTAACATGTCCATGACGCTTATATTAGTTTCTTATTCTGTTGTAGATTTCTTTCTCTTTTCTCCCTCTGCCCCTTTCTTTGGGGCAGGGTCTCATACAGCCCAGGCTGGCCTGGAAAGCACTGTAGAGCTGAAGGGGACCCTGACCCTCCTGCCTCTGCCTCCAGAGGGCTTGGATTACAGGCAGGTGCTGCTACTCTGAGTTTAAAATGACAACTTTCCCGCAATGATGGGAAGCCAGAGCCTTGCACAGGCCAGGTAAGTGTCCATCGTAGGTTGCATCCCTAGTTCCGCAAACTTGGAATTGTCTATTTTCTTCATTAAAAAGGTGTATTTTAAATTTTATTCTGTGGGTATGGCTATTTTACCTGCATCTGTAACTCCAGTTCCAGAGGATGTAACTCTCTCTTCTAACCTCTGCGGACACCAGGCACACACAGACATTCATGCAGCCAGCTGGGTGTTGATGCTATAGAGCATAACTTGAACTTCTAGCTCACTTTCTCAATCACAAAAAAAACCAACACTAGGAAGAATGTTTTATGTTTTGTTTTGTTTTTCGAGACAGGATTTCTCTGTAGCTTTGGAGCCTGTCCAGGAACTCACTCTGTAGATCAGACTGGCCTCAAACTCACAGAGATCCGCCCGCCTCTGCCTCCCCAGTGCTGAGATTAAAGGTGTGCACCACCATCTCCCAGCTAGGAAGAATGTTCTGAGACATCCCAAGACAAGGAAGGCCAGGCTTGAGGACCCAGGGTCTTCAAGAGCGAGGGTGATCAGAGTCAAGTCTAGCCTCTACCTTCTTTTCTCTCAAGACATCTACCAAGTCATGAGCAATAGCAACATGACACCTAAGTGCTTTCCTGTCTCACTGGGCTGTGGAGACAAATGTCACTAGGGAAGCTCAGACACAAGGGGAAGAAGTCGTAGACGATGTGAGATTTTGGACGGTGTTGCTTCCGAGAGAATCGCTGAAAAGCTGGGAGGGAACAGGAGAGAATCCAAGCAGAAAGGGCTTCCTTTGCAAGAAGCCAAGGAGAGAGTTACCCCTCAAAGCTGGGGAGCCTTAATCAGTACCCTAGGCTGGTGGGGTTGGGAAGGCATCTTAGAAGGTAAGAGTGTTTGCCAAATAAGCCATGAAGACCTGAGTTCAAATCTTCAGCACCCATGTAAAACACCTGGATGTGGCTACATGTGCATCTGTCACCTCACCAGTATGGGGGCAGAAACAGGGTTGCTAGGGCTTGGCGGCTGCCAGCCTAGGTCTAGGTTTAGTAAGAGACCTTGTCACAAGGGAAGACAGTGGACAGGGACAGAGCAGAGCACTCGGTCCTTCTGTGGACTCTGCACATAGATGCATACAGATGCACGCATGCACCACTCCCGCCATGCACAGATGAAACAAATACTCCAGGATTTCACTGATCCCTAACTTGGAGTAAGAGCAAGACAAACAGAGACTGCACCGTGTCACATCTTAATCCCACATTGGATGAAGGATTGCCTCTGCCATCAGAGCCTGCCAGAAGAAAAGTGTCTCCTCCAAGGAGGATGTAATCTCCCGGAGTTTCTGCATCGTTTTCAAACACAATAAACAAACAAACAAACAAAAAAACAAAACAATGACCAGACGTGTATAGAGATACGACCAAAGGGTCAGAACCGAAGACCAAAAGCCAAACAAACCCCTTGAGAATCAGAGATCAGAGCCAGAATGGGCCTCCCAGTAACGGAAAACAAGGTAGAAAGAGCGGGCTGAAGATGAAAAGATGGTACTTAAACACAAGGATGATGTCAACAAAAGTCAAGCAGAAACTTCAGAACTGCGAAAGAAAACGAGCGAGATTGAGAATACAACGCAAAACTCAGCAGAACCCCAGAGAGGACGCGGGGACAGAAAAGATCAGTGGTCTGAACGGCCAGTCAGGAGATGCGGCTCAAGAAAATGGGGATACAGGTTTTGACAAAGCACAGAACCAAGGCTACTCATGGCAAAGAGCTAACATACGTGTCATGGGGAGCCACAGGAGGGCTGGAGAAGAAAGAAGTAAAACACAGTGTTTTAGGGGAAACTGACAAAAGACTGTCAGAGATGGATTAAGGACATGGGTCACAGAATTAAGACGTTCTGTAGAAACATGTAGGGTCTACACAGAGCTGATCATCCCTGGGCTTGGCACAGTCCAGCTGCTCATCCCTAACTTAGGGCAGGAGGGATAAAAGATATTTAAAGAAAAAAAATGATAGAATAATTGGAGCATATTCTCTAAAGAGAATAAAGACTTATGACTGGGTCTGCGTCTCAATATAGAATTCCATGCCGGCGAAGAAAAAGAAAACTCTTTTAAAAAATGAAGATGAGGGTCTGGGGAGCTTTCTTAGTGGGCAGAGTGCTCACTGTGTGAACATGAGGGACTGAGCCCAGCTCCAGCACTGTGCACTGTGTGAGCATGAGGGGCGGAGTCCAGCTCCAGCCCTGTGTGAGCATGAGGGACTGAGCCCAGCTCCAGCACTGTGCACTGTGTGAGCATGAGGGGCGGAGCCCAGCTCCAGCCCTGTGTGAGCATGAGGGGCGGAGCCCAGACTCCAGCACTGTGTAAAAAGCCAGGAGTAAGAACAGTGCCTGTTACTGGAAAGTGGGGGTACAGGGACAAGGGGTGCAGGGACAGGGCAAATTTCAGGGACTTCTTTGGCAGCCAGTGTAGCCCAAACAAAAAGCTCCAGGTTCAGCAAGAGATCCTGTCTCTAAGAACAAAGATGACCAAGGCCAAGCCCCATCTCCCATGTGCACAGACAAGTGGATGCATCCATACGTACACGTACTCATACAGCTCAGACACGAGTGAAAATCAAATACAAATGAAGCAAGAGTTGTGCTTTTGCCATCAGCAGACCTACAATACAAAATGTCGTGTGGAAGCATGACGACTCAGTAAGGATGCCCAGCGACATACAAGGGCAAACACACTTCCGTCTGGCTCGTCTAGAAAAGGCACATGTGCTAATTATTGACATCAAGAACTGTCAGGGGTCCATATTATGATTTTTGCAGTAATCACTTAAAGAATGAAAAGGAATGTAACCATTTACATTCTCTGATAATAGTATTAATATAAGCAGAATAAACCTTCTGGTTACAAGACACCGGTTGGGCTGGTGGGATGGCTCAGGGGGTAAAGTCTCCTGCTGCTTGACAGCACAAGCCTGTTGACCTGAACTCAATCCCCTTGATGCATGTAAATGGGCGGAGAAAACCCACAAAGTTGTCCTCTGTCCTCCACACGTGTCCTTTGACATATGCTCCCAATTAAAGTAACAGTAACAACAGAGATTATCAAATCAGACTTTTAAAACTGACATGCTTTGCATGAGATCACTTTGAAAGATAAAGCGAGATAACCTGGAAACATTGCAAGAGAAACCAATGGAATAGCAAATCTCAAGCAAAAAAAAAAAAAATAATTGGGAAAACCCACATGATATAAACACGAGGAAAGCTGGCGCAATTCCAGACAAACTTTAAAATAAAAACCACTGCAATAGACTTAGGGGAACACATATATTCTGCCAAAGAATCTATTAATCAAGGTATAATTTGTCAAATATAATAATATAAATTATAATAAGGTAAGTGTGCTCTTTCCAGGTTCATTTCCCGAGAACTGGCTCAAAATAGGGATCAAGACAGCTAGCTGAGTCTCTGCTAGACAACTCAGGACCTAAAATTCAAACACAGGGTAAAAAGCAGTAAAGAAAGGGGCTGCTGAGATGGTACAGTGGGGAAAGTACCTGCCACAGAAGCGTGAGGGCCTGAGTTCAAATCTCCAGAGCCCACATAAAATTGGATATATCTCTAATCCCACAGCTCCTATGTCCCCACTGGGGGCAGAGACAGCAGAAGCTTCTGTGCCAGCTAGCCTGGGGTGTGAAGCAATGATCAAGAGGACCAACTCTTAAGGTTGTCTTCTGACCTCTACCCAAGCTCCTTGACAGAACACACACACACACACACACACACACACACACACACACACACACAGAGAGAGAGAGAGAGAGAGAGAGAGAGAGAGAGACAGAGACAGAGACACAGAGACACAGACAGAGAGAGACAGGCAGACACACACATTTTAAGAGAGAAAGAAAAATTTAAAAGGAATAATAAGCACCATTGACTGAGCCTGATTCCCTGCCAGGCAATGCAACACCTCAAATAGCAACAGCTCTGCAGCAATCCAAACAAGCCAGAGGCGGCATGACCAGACTCGGGGTAGGAGTGTTAGAGACCACGATCCTACTGATTGACAACTGACCTTTCCTGTTGCCCACTCCAGCTCCAGCTTCCCATGCAGACAGCAAACAGATGGGCTGATCTTCCATACGAGCTCTGGGAGTTTGCAAAGTCAGAAAACTCAACATCCGGTCACAGCCCTTACATGGCGAGCACCCACACAACCAGGCAATTGCCCGGATCTGTTTCCTCCAATGCTTCCAGTGACCCTGGGGGATGAAAGTACCTGCCCCACGTTTCCTAATAAGTGATAAACCCAGGTTCAGGTCTGAGCCAAGCCCGGGCACTGGCAACTCGTGAGTCATTCCTGCTAAGTGTTTCCTGTTCTGCTGTGGTTCTGCACGGTGAGTTTGTGTTTTGTGAGCTGTGGTTTTGTTAGTGACTTACTAGGGCAGAGGAGGAGGAGGAGGAGGAAGGCAGACCTCTTCAGTGTCTTGAGGGATTTGAAGAGCTTCGCCTGACTATGTTCTCATTTTAGAGAAGATAGAAGTTAATAAATCTTCCACTTAAAGAGTGTCCACTTTGGGGCCAAGGACTCTTGGCTACCGTCAGCTTGTGTCATCCTGTGAAGCAGGCAGAGATGATGCCACTAAAGTTCACAGTGACCTGGCCTCTTAGCGAGAGAACCGGGACTTACTTCACTCTCAGTCCAGTTCCAAGGTGTGAACTCTGAGCCACAGCGTGCAGGAGAATGGGTTGAGCTTTGGGGTATCATATGTAAGCAGGACGGCCTGAGTTCAGAGCCCAGCACCCATGTAAAAAAGCCAGGTGCAGCCGGGCGGTGGTGGCGCATGCCTTTAATCCCAGCACTCAGATCTCTGAGTTTGAGGCCAGCCTGGTCTACAAGAGCTAGTTCCAGGACAGACTCTAGAAACTACAGGGAAACCCTGTCTCGAAAAACCAAAAAAAAAAAAAAAAAAAAAGCCAGGTGCGGCCCTGCGAGCTTGTAACCCCAGTGCTGTGGGAGACAGAGGCATGTGGATTGCTGGAATTTGCTTTCGACTTCCAGGCTCATGGAGAGACCCTGATTCAAAGGAAAAAGGAAGAGGGAACCTGATAGAGCAGAGCACTCAGCATGCTTCTCTGACCTCTCTGTGTGTGCATGACACAGGTGCACCTGTATACATGCACATATAACACACACACACACACACACACACAGAATAGATCAGGCTTTGAACCCAGGTCCCACCTTACAATAAAATCTATTCCCTAATCTACGGAGTGCCAGACTTGCCATCTGCCACAAGGGCTGACCCCTCAGCTACCCTCTTATCAGCTGTATGACATGTGACAAGCAACCAAAACCTCTTGAGCTTCAGCTATATGGATGGAGAATTAATAGAATCTTCTAGGCTGTCAGACTATCCTGAGGATTTAATCAGAGAGAGCATGTGCCAGAGAGCGAGCTCCCTAGCATGGCTCAGGACATACTCTGTGTTCCATGGTCAAGGACTACGGGGTTCACTGAGGAAGTGGGGGACACTGGGACTTGAGACAGTCATTGCCAGAAACCACTGGTTCTTCTGCAGTTCAAGAGACCAAGGTGAGTCCTGCAATCTATGGGTGTGTGTGTGCTGGTATCTTCCCTTCCAGGCTGCTCCCCCAAAGGTCTGCACCACCGCAGCAGCAGCTTCCCTCTTTGCAGGGGTGAGGGAACAACCTATACACAGGCAGGCAGGGAAGGGAGCAGGCCTGTGGAATGTATTTGCAAAATTCCACCCCAAAATAAAAACCTTTTCCCTGCCTTGTGAACTCTGCTGCCCCTACCTTCAGAACCAACTCTGAAATCAGCAGGAAAAGGCTTTCGAAGGCCCTGCCTCTTGGCCTTCTGAGGGAGGGGCTGCTGCTGTCTGCTGGTGCTCCATTTATTACCCTTGTCACCACCCGGGTCCCCAGGGGCTGAGGCACTTTGGGGGAACCGGGGCTGCCCAGGAGCAGAGCTGACAGCTGGAGGCTGGGGGCGGGGCGACTTCAAAGGCTGGCAAGGATCAAAAGCAGATGGAAGGTCCCAGGCGGTGGCTCCGCACTCACCTTCCCTAGTACAGGGCTACCTTGGTTGAGCACAGGGGGCCCTCCCTGGGAGATGGAGAGAGGACAGATGGGCCAGGCGGGCTTTGGAGAGGGCCAACACTCCCCGTCCATGGAGGGCTTGAAATCGAAGCCTGTTGACAGCAATTACAGGCTTCTGGGTAGACAGCTGTGGTCCAAACTCAGCCTTGCTGGCTGCTTTATCTCCATTTGATTTCAATTGCAAAAGTGCCTGCTGATTTCTGTCAGCTTGGGTCCCATCTCCCTATGATGGGGACAGGTGCTCTCCTGGAGCTCTCAAGTCTGATCCTTAACCAGGTCCTGCCAAGTTCACATCCGTGGCCGTCAGTTCCCGGCCACCACCTCCTCTGGCCCGGAATGTTGCTGTGGCCTCCACACCCATCTCCCTAGGGCCACTCTGGCCTCCCTCCAGTGTGTTCTCTGTGACAGCTCAGATCTGAGCCCCCTTCACTGTCCTGGCATGACCTCAGGTTGTTTCCTGTTGTTCTTGCCTTGAGTAAACCTTTGAACCAACCTTACTTGAGTATCTCCTTGTCAGGTCTTGCCGTGTTCCCGTGTTCTCTCTCGTAAGAGGCTTTGCATGTGTGATTCCCTCTGCCTGCAATGCCAGTCCCTGTAGCTCACTTTCAAAGGCCTCAGCTCTCTTATGTTTGTCCTGAGTGGGGCTCCATCCCCATCTTTTAAACTCCACTCGCTATGTGGTGCATGTGTGTATGTGTGTGTGTGTGTGTGTGTGTGAGAGAGAGAGAGAGAGAGAGAGAGAGAGAGAGAGAGAGAGAGAGAGAGAGAGAGAGTATTTAATTTCCATCTGTCTTCCCCACCACACAATATAAGCCTTTTTAATAGCAGGGGTTTTGTCTAGTTAAAAGGTCCCCCTGCTAGTCCCCAAACCTCCTACGGGGATTTTAGTAGTGGTTTTCATAAATATTTGCGGCATGATAAATGAATGAACTCTGTGAATAAAGGCACCCATCCAGCCAGTATTTATTGTGTGCTTGTTAAATGTGCCAAACTGCCCGGGTCACAGCTTTTATTTGTGCTGGTCACAGCTTTTATCACCTCCCCAGACACTGCCTTGATTAACATCACCCACCCACCCACTCCGGCTCTCTATCTGGAGGGCAAGTGTGGAAGACTGAGCAGTAGATGCTACCCCCCCCCCCACCACCACTCTAGGAGGCAGCAATGGTCCAGATGACTGGAGATGCCGCTTCCATTAAGACTTCTGCCTGGCTGTCATTCCTGGGGTGGTTCTGAGCAAGAGAAAGGGGGTGAAGCAGGCATCTCCAGAGCTGCAACCTGGAGAGGGAGCCAGAGATGGCTTAGGGGGATGTGGTGGCAGATCCCACCTACAAGGCCCCTCCTCTCACAGTGACAGTCCAGAGAGGGCTCTGCTATCCCAGCTCTGTTGGGATCCTGCAGCTGGTGACTCCACATATCCGGAGTGGGCACAGACAACAGAGACCCAGGCCTCTACTTGATTAGTCAGGAATTGTTTGCCCCTACCCCACCTCATGCCTTCCCCCCTGGCACCTTGTGTAGTCCATGCCGACCTCAGCTTTACCTCCCAAGTGCTAGGAAAACAGGCATGCGCCACCATACCTGGTTCCCTCAGTGCTGGGGATGGAACGTAGGACTTCCTGCTGCCTCAGGCATCTGAGCACTGAGATTACAGATATGCCCCTGATAGGAGCACATTTTATCCATGCTATTTAATCTTACATTTTCCTGCACTCTTTTTTCTCATCTTGTCTATTAAAAAACTTTGGTGCTAGTCAGGAGGTGGCTCACACCTTTATTCCCAGGGCTCTGGAGGCAGAGACAAGCGGATCTCTTGAGTTTGAGGCCAGCCTGCTCTACAGAGTGACAGGACAGTCAGAGCTACACCAAGAAACCCTGTCTCAAAAAACTGAACCAAACCAAACCCAAACAATACCAACTCACCAGTCAACTAAACACCTTGGCGTTCATTCTAGGCCACAATGCAACTGTCTAGTTGGTTCTTTTCATTGCCACGTAGTATTCCAGCTACGGCTGCCTGCAGCCCAATATGTGGGCTAGGTCCCCAAGTTTCCCAGGTGAGTTAGTTAGAATGAATTCCCTTATGATTGCAAACAGCTTCCTGGTGCACATTCACATTCTTCTTCAGGAGTGATCCCCCAAATGTAATTCCTGGGGCACCTGATTTCAAACTGTATAAATTTGCACAGTGCTATTGAGAAAGGGTCTTATTCACAGCACACTCCCATGCCGTTATCTGACCCCAAACTCGCAGTGACCTGCACATTCAATGGTGACACCCCACAGCCACCAGACTGGGCTCACTCTAATGATGAACCGCTCTAGGAAACTCCCAATGTTTGTGCTCGGCATCAGTTATTTCATGAGGGCTCAGGAAAATTTAAATATATGTATTTTAAAGGGAGGAGGGATGTTGTGGGATATTTGATCACACTGTGAAACTCCGAGACTGTTAATAAAATTTACCCTGGCCAGTGAGCCTTGGGGGTCCTCCTGTCTCCAAGTCCTCGGCACTGGGATTGTATCTGTGAGTCACCATGCCCGATTTTTATGTGGGTTCCAGAACGGAAGTCAGTTCCTCTGCTTGCGCCCGTGAGCTTTTTACTGACCAAGCCATTTCCCAACCTCCAGTGTTTACAGGTGACAATGAATGATCTACATCTCCCTTTGATACACTCTCCCGAGCAGCCCAGGCAGAGAGCCTGCCAGAGCCTGTGGCAAGCTCCCTGGGTGCCTGTTTTCCTCCCCAGATCTACCGCTTGCCAGCGCTGCTGTCTCAGAGACCTTGATTTCCTCAGAGGTCAAATGGTGACATAGACAGCCGGCTGGTAGCCTTTGCCGAGGGCTCTGGTGAGGGCATCATGGCTGACTGTTGGCAAAATTCTGAGGACAGAATGTGGTCAGAGTCACAGCTTCGTTTTTCCGTCCTCTAGAGAGACAGCACTGAGAACCCAGCTGCAGAAGAAAGTCCCCTCAGGGGCCACAGGCGCTGACAGGCAGAGCCGGTCAGAGACCCTAAAGATGGTCTGTGTCTAAGATCAGGCTTCAGATTAGAGCAGGATGGGTTAAGAGGAGACCCATTCTGTCAAAGTGGCAGTGCCACTGCAGGGCCAGCTCACTTTCAAGTGTGTGGTGGAGTCTTGAGGGGGGTGTACTGGCCTCTGTATCCCACACCCCACACCTCTTCATACTTCATTCTAGTGATTTAATAGAGCAGCATTTCTCAGTGCTAATGGAAGCTGAAACCAGCTTTGGGGATGTCCCCTGAGCCAGGCAGAACCTGCTAGAGAAAGGCCAGGCTTCAGAGACTATGCCATGGTGTGAACCAGGCCAGGGTCTTAGGCGAAAAGACTTCCAACTTGAGCTCAGACACAAATGTGGGCTGAAGAATTTCTGGGGTTTGGGAACTTCTGGTAGAGAGTCAGGGTTGGGTGGGGAGATGGTTCAGTCAGAAAGTGCTTCATGCAAGCGTGTGAGTTCTTGTTAAATTCCCAGAACCCACGTAAGCCAGGCACAGTGGTTTGTACTTGTAGTCTCAAGTGCTGGGGAGATGGCAGCTTTCTGGGGCTCACTGGCTCGCCAGCCTAGGCTAACCAGCAAGCTCCAGGTCCCAGTGAGAAACCGTGCTTCAAAAATAAGGCCGACAGTCCAAAGGACAACTGAAGTTGACCTCTAGCCTCTATGCATGTACACATGCATGCTCACACACATACCCCCTTACATAATATGTACACACTCTCTAAAACAAGCAAAGTAAAAGAGTGAAAACCAAAAACCACGAGAACTGGAGAGAAACAGAAACTAGAAATTGAGGTATGAACAAGTCATCATGTAGCCACAGAATTCCCACTATGCACTTCAAGGACAGAACTCCCACTATGCGCTCCCAGGACAGAACTCCCACTATGCACTCCCGGGACAGAACTCCCACTATGTGGTCCCAGGACAGAACTCCCACTATGCGCTCCCAGGACAGAACTCCCACTATGCGCTCCCAGGATAGAACTCCCACTATGCGCTCCCAGGACAGAACTCCCACTATGTGTTCCCAGGACAGAACTCCCACTATGCGCTCCCTGGACAGAACTCCCACTATGTGCTCCCTGGACGGAACTCCCACTATGTGCTCCCAGGACAGAACTCCCACTGTGTGCTCCCGGGACCAAATTCCCTGGAATCTAGAGGAAGAGAAGGCAGATGGAGCCACAGCTCCCGAGAGCTAATGTTCCATGGGCTCCACTGCAGACTGTAGGATTACAATGGCTGCTGAACCTCACCGGTAGCTCCTCATTTTGTGTGCTAGTCACCATCTCTCTGAGTAGGACCATGCTGGCCTTCAGTTTGTGATGCTCCTGCCTTAGCCTCCTTAGTTCCAGGATTACAAATGCCCCCTGCCCTGCCACTTCCCCACACCCAGTCTGACAGCTTCTCCTAGTTGAAGAAGTGCAAAGCGGAGGTTAGGGAGCCAGTTGTTCAGGTGGAGAAGGAGCTCATTATGCACCAAGCCTTGGCCCACGGTGTAAAAAACATGGGAGAGGAGGGAGAGCCATACGCTGAAGGCTTGAACAAGATGACAACTTGGCAGGTGGCTGGTGACACTTGCTGGGGATGGGATTGCCTTTTGGGGGGACACCTGGCAATATCTGGAGGTTGTCACAGTTTGGGGGTGGGTGGCTCTAGTGGTCAGAGGCCAAGGGTGCTGCTAGATACTCCATAGGACATGGGACAGCCCGAAGCATGGAGTCACCTTCCCAGACTGGAAAGGTGCCATGGTTGAGAATGCTCTTTTAGCATTCTGGGTATTGGGGTGGATAAAAGTTTCAAATATCAGCTTGGAAATTAGATTTTAAAGTGGAGAATTTAAATTTAAAAAATTAAAGAACAGAGGCCAGGGAGGTAACTCAGCTGGTACAGGGCTTGCATGCAATTCTGAAGACCTGGGTTTGGATCCCTAGAACCCATGTAAACCCGGAAGTGTGCACCTGCAAGCCCAGCACCGGAGAAGCAGAGACCGGAGGACCCTAAAGCTCACGCTCCACCAGCACAGCCAAGACAGTGAGCTCCAGGTTCAGTGAGAGACCTTGGCTCAAAAATAAAGTATAGAACAGCTGGGAAGGCAAGCAACATATCTTCCTGGCACATGAACATGCAAACACATACCTGCTCACACAAATGTGCAAACATATCTGCCAACATGAACATGTAAACACATATCTGCCTACATGAACATGCACGTGTGTGCATGCATGTGCACACACATGAGAGAGAGAGAGCGAGAGAGAGAGAGAGAGAGAGAGAGAGAGAGAGAGAGAGAGAGGCGGGGGTGGGGTGGAGTGAGGAAGCTAACTGACTGAGTGAAGGCAGCCCCTAAGATCCAGGGTAGGTGTATGATAATATTCTCAAGTGGTTCCGTGTGGGGTTTCCTTTCTTTTAGGGGCTGAGGCCTGGCAGCCATGAGGCTTCGCCGTGAACACTACCTCAGCTGGACAAAGTGTCTAAGAGAGGCCTGCGTCCATGAGAAGAGCGGTCAGGAAGCACTCACACTGACGAAATACCAGGTAAATGTTTGCCATCCCAGGGCTCACCACACAGAGGGAAGCTAAATGTGCAGAAGATGTGTATGGTGGCCCAGGAGGGTCAGGTGTCAAGCTCCTGGCTGAGAACTTTGTGCATCTCTTGCCCTCATGGTGTCTTAGGATTGCATACACCCCACTCAGTGAGAAGGAAGGAAATGGAAAGAGACTCCCTTCAGATGGCTTCATTTTATCCAAGAGGGGCTTTTCTGCCTGTGTCCCCCCAGAAGACTTCCTCATGTCACAGTGGCTAAACCTATGGCCACACCTAGCTAATCATTGACAAAGGGCTTAGTCTCGCCATCCTCAATCCATTAGGCTGAGAAAGTGGCCAAGCAAGCAGGACCGGGACTCTGTAGTCCTGGAATGGGGACAGGGACTGCTGGCTGAGCCACAAGACCCAGCTCCACCAATCCCTCCCTGCTCTGGCAGCATTACCCTGTGTCACATCAAGCAGTGAGCTTCTGAGGCACTTCAGTCTGTGTATAACTGCTCATTCCCTCTGGCCTTGTATATCATTCCCCTCCCCCACTGCTAGGCACTGCTACCCTGCCACCGCTTCCAGGCAGCCCTTCCCCAACACTCCCATCGCCATTACCATTCCGTCCCACCAGAGTGGTTTGCCCGGCACCCTGACTACCATCTCGCGGTCCGTGTGGGCCGCGAGTCACCATTGTGGTGGACAGTGGGGTGCACTCTTGTGCGATACTCACCTCTCTTTCCGGATCCTGTACAGTCCACATAAGCCACAGGTACTTGGTGTGCTGAGCTGATTGACAGGTGCCCAAACATTGCAGCTCAGCGAGAACCAGAAACAAAACCAGCAACACAGTGCAGGGTGACCTCACAGTGTTGACTCTGTCCCAGTGGGTGACATTTGGATGCATTGTGTTAAATGAAAGGTTTCTCAGTCTGTTCCTATGGCTACTGGAACATTCAAACTCGTGTGTGTGTGTGTGTGTGTGTGTGCGTGCGCGCGCGTGCACGAGTGCTCCAGTATTCATGTGCAACCCATGCCACACCCTTTCTGGACTTATTTGAGACGTTAGTATATACTCCATGAGGCTAGAGAGTGAAACTAGACAGTTTCTGCTGTGTCCCCAAGGCTTGGATCAGCGCCTGGCATGGAATACGCACTGAATTATTTCTTGCCCAATCAATGACTAGATGAACACGTGAATGAGTGAATGAACGAATGAATGAAGTTTAAAAGTCTGTAGATATGTGCTTGTTCCCATCCCAACTGTTGGGCTGAGGGTGTAGCTCAGCGACAAAGCATTTGCCTAGCATGCACAAGGTCCCGAGTCCCACCCCTGGCGTCATAGAAACAAAAGTGCCCGGTTGTCAGAGCCCTCCTGTCCCACATTCCCACATGCCTCTTCCAAAAACTCTCAAGGGCCACCTCATGGACGCAATGCTGTTGCTCGCCTTGTCCCAGCCTGCATGGTTGCCAGCCTTCAGACTGGGGTTCTGTAAACACAGCCGGCTTCCCCACCCTCCTCGTGGGCTCCACCCTACAGAGAAGACAAAGCCAGGGAGCCGATCCGCAAGGCTGTGGAGCCAGGACTTCCCATGAAAATCAACAGACGGTGGCTTGGGAATGTTGTCAACCTTGACTGGACAAACATTCTGAAAAGGGCCACTCGTCGTTACAGGGCCCAGCCTGGCAGACGGGAGCCAAGGCAAGCCAAGCAGTGCCAAGTCCAGGGGACTCAGAAGGCCAAGTCTCGGAGCGTCTGGGAGACTGGACAGGCCTGGGCCCGAATCAGCCAGGTGGGATCACCTGGCTCCCTCCTGAGCCAAGGAAAACAGCCAGCTAGAATGGGAAGGCAGAGCCTGTCAGACGCAGAAGCTAGGAGGCACAGACTCAGGCTCCAGAGTGGCACTTTTGGCTTGGAACTTCCTAGCATTCTTGGAGGCTGAGGGTAAACAGTGAGTCTGAGGGCTTCACAGGCCTGGGGAGCTAATGTGGGTGCACAATTTCTGGGCAGAAATAGAGAAAGGAGACTACAAACCTGAGAGGTCAAAATGACACCAAACTTTGTGTCCTGATCCCTTTGTTCGGGAGGCAAAGGGCTATGGGTGTGAATTCTGCCTTGGAGGTCCTCTTCACCATTGGCCTTGCACAGGGCGGTTATCAGCTCACTCTTGGTGAGAGACTGTAAGTGCAGGCAGGTTTCCGGCTTGAGTGTTGACACCAAGTACCTCAGAATAGGAGCCGAGAGGAGATCAGGGAGCGAGGGCAGAGATGGACTTGAACCCTACAATGCGCCTCCTGAAGCTGGTTCACTTCCAGCTTGGCCGCTCACTTGTTGGAGTGGGCTGGGGGGCTGTTACCGCACGCCACTGGCTGAGTTAGCCCTCAGCAAATCTTTCTATCCTCGGCCCAGATGATCCCTGACCCCAGCCAGCATGCAGCTGTCACATCTGCTGCAGGATCAGGCCTGGAGACTCACTCCCTGGCTGGAGAACCCACGTGCCTCATTTTCTGTGTGTGTGGTGGATGTGTGTATGCATGGGGGTGCGGATACATGTGGACACAGGAGGTGAGCATGGGTGTCCTCCTCGGTGGCTTGAGGTGAGGTCTGACCTTTCTGAGTTTATGTTTCAACCACATTGCCTAGCCAGCCAGCCTCTAGGGACTACTTATAGAACTTGTCCCCCCCCCACCCCCCGCACCACCCCCAGCACTGAGGGTAAGGACACACATCACCACAGCCAGCTTTCTAATTTGGTGCTGGGGATCCAAATCAGATCATTTGCCGGTACAGCAAACACTCACGGAGCCAGTTCCTGAGCCAACCCTCCCCCTCACACCGCTTTTGAGACAGTCTTATTCTACAGTCCAGGTTGGCCTAGAACTGTGTAGGGGCAGGCTGGCTCTGAACTTACGGCCACTCTACCTCAGTCGTCTGAGTGCCGAGATTACAGGTGTGAGGCATCACACAACTTGATGGGAGCTGTGGCTCGAGACAAAAAGCCTTTCCTTTCCCGGGGCCTCAGTTCCCCTATCTTTGAAATGGGGAGAGTAATAGCACCTCTTGCTAGGGTTATGTTAAATGAGTGGGTACTGCAAGGTGTTCTGCAGGTTGCCAGGCTGAGGTGGTGAGTTCTAGAACCTTGGGTTGGGCAAGTGGCTCAGCAGACTTGGCTGTGAATGCACAGAACCTGTAAAACCAGGTGTGGGGGAGCACATGCCTGCAATCCTAGCTTTCCTATAGCGAGGTAGGAGGCAGAGGCAGGAGAAGCACCAGGACCAGATAGTCTGGCGCATGAGGTGCAGTGCCAACAAGGAGGCCCTGTTTCAACTAACTGGAAAGCAGAGAGTGACACCCAAGGCTGTCCTCTGACTTTCCGGCGGCACATCATGCCCACGCGCGCACACACACACATGTACAAAAATAAAATAAAATGCATTTTGTCTGCTGTGCTGACAAGCGTTCTCCCCAGAAAGGAGGTGGGTGGGGAGGAGTCTGGGGGTCCCCAGGGAGGGAAACAGACCTTTCAGTATTCTGCCCTTGGCCCCTTGCAGGACACGCAACCTTTTCCAGTTATCTGCAAGCCCCGCCCCCACCATATGCCAGCTGCCATTCAGGGCTGGCTGGCTGTCACTCCCTGGTGACTGACTCCAACAGCCTTCTAGCCTGCCTCCCCCAGACTCCCTCTGCCAGCTCCCTGAACGAGGCTTTAAAACACCACTCTGGCCTTGTCATGCCCCCACTAAAACCTCTTTAATGGCTCCCCATTGCCCTTGGGCTAAATTCCAAACTTCACAGGGACCTAAAGCCGTGGCTTTCAATTTCTTTGACCCCCAGTGCACAGTGAGAAACCCACTTTACAACACAACACAGTGGAGCTCTTTACCAAACAGGGAAGAAAGGCTGCAGAGACCACACTGACCTCAGGCAGCACACTCTGGGCTCCCTGTCTGTTCTCCCCGCCAGCCCCTCCCTTTGTGCGTGCTGGCTGTGGTTCATCCCATCTTCGAATTGATTCCCTGGCTTACAGGCTGAGCCTCTCCCACTTCAGAACTCTGAAAGCCAGGCCTGAAAGTCAGCCCTCTGGCCTCATACACCTCCCCAATCCATCCCCCTCCCCACCTCCTGCAGCTTACCCTGGCATCAGTACCCTCTAGCCACCTGGCCTCTTCATGTGGAGCTTCTTTAGTCTAGAACACTATTCCCACTATCTGTCTGGCACAATCAAAGGTCACCTCCCAGGAGATCACAAGACCCCGTCTCACACAAGGTGGCAGATGAGGACTGACTGACACCTGAGGTTGTCCTCTGACCTCTACATGCGTGTCTCCCCACACAAAGCTTTTAAAACATCTCACGAGAACTGAGAGCCCCGAAGTCCAGCATGTTACCCTGTTTGGTTTCCTCTGGAGTCCTAAAATCAAAAGCCACATTTTGTTTTTATTTCTTCCCTTGAGCCCCACATCCAGACACAGTTCACGAGGTCAGGCCCTGCCTTGCTGTGGTCAGGACAAGCGCTGGACCTCCCATACCATAGCCACCCTGTTTCTGCTCAACCTAGACCACCGTGTGCCCTGTTCTGCACCAGGCCTGAGCTCTGCCCTGGGGACACAGAGACACACCTCAGAGGAGACAGAATGGAGGCTAATGTGGGTTCACATCACCTGACAACAGGGATGTAGGGCCCAGAAGAGTTCAGTTTGGAAACGCCTGCTAGGGCCAGCTATGGCCAGGGAGAAGCAGTCTGTGCTGTCGGTGCAGGGGGATTCCTGGAGCCCAACCATATTATCTTCGGCAAGTCACACAACTTCTCAGTGCTTTGGTTCCCTCACAAACCCATAGACGCCACACAATCTCTATTCAGTGGGGTCATTGGGAAGAAACAATCCATATAGCTGAAACACCTGGACAGCATCGGGCACTCAGCAAGCTAGAATCAAGAAGGCTCAGCTCCAAGATCAGTCTCAGTGTGTCCTCTTCCTAGGCATGTTCCTTGCCTCAGAACCATGACACAGGGTCAACAGGCCTAATCTGTTATGCATGGCCCGAGCGGGCCCTTTAATAAGTCATTTTCTGGGCTCAGTGGGAAAGTGCTTGCCTAGCATACACACGGCCATAGGTTCAATCCCCAGCCTTTACCCTCCATCACCCCAGGAGCAACATAAATAAAATTCATTGCCCTGTGAGCTTCTCCAGGCACACCCCTGAGATTTCTGACGGAGTTGGTCAATCCCTGGGCCCGTGACTCTGGCAGTCCTCGGAGTGCCTGTCGCTGGAGTGGGACTCAGGACTGACAGCTGCAGGAAGCAGATGATGCATGTGCTTGTGTAAGCGAGCAAAGCTTCCTCCTCTCTGTCACTTTCACACGCCAGAGTGGCAGCAGGTGGAGGGAGAGGCTTACCCTTGTTTGTGGGCACACAGGTGTGTGTGTGTGTGTGTGTGTGTGTGTGTGTGTGTGTGTGTGCAGCAGAGAGACACAGAAGAAAGTTGAGGATGCTGTGGGATGTAGGTCGGGGTTGAATCCCCGAAGAGGGACCGTGTCTTGCTAGCATCAGCTAAGATGGTGACCCACTGCTGTGTAGGAAGACAGATGCAAGCAGGATGAGAAAGCTGACATTTCTGGTTAGGAAAGAAAGGAAGGAAGGAAGAAAGAAAGAAAGAGAGAAAGAAAGAAAGAAAGAAAGAAAGAAAGAAAGAAAGAAAGAGAGGAAGAGAGGAAAGAAAGAGAGGAAGGAAGGAAGGAAGGAAGGAAGGAAGGAAGGAAGGAAGGAAGGAAGAAAGGAAGAAAGGAAGAAAGGCAAGGAGAAGTGTGTGCACTATCACTGAAGATATGCTGGGGAGAAGAAAGTGCCAGAGTTGGGGCTCAGGAGATGGCTCAGTTGGTAAAGCAATTGTGTAAGTACTAAAACCCAAGTTTGAATCCTCAGAACCCACATAAAATTGGGCACAGCAATGTCCATCTGCAATCCCAGAATTCATAGGGTGAGATGGGAGGCGTAGACATCAGGGTCCTTGGAAACTCTGATTTCAGAGCTTCTGAGGAGGACGACATGCTCACCAGAATCTTACTCTTAGACACAGGTGCACACTATTTCCCTAGCGCTCTTGCAGCTATATGAGCTAAGGACTGTTCTGACCTGTGGATCATGGGCACATATCATGTGTGCAGTGTGTAGCTGTGATACAGACTGTATGCAACACAGATCTGTAAACACATGTCCTAGGGCCCTTCAAGCTTCTAACCCTCAATCATAGCTTCTCTTTTCTCATCAGCTTGACAGTTGGACTTGCCTTTGATGGATCAGAGGGTGGAGGAGTCAGGGAGGGGATCTGACTGTAGATTGGTCTGAAGGAGGAAAATCACCTGTGACTGTCCCGTGCCTTGGGCTACATGCTGTGTTTGTCACAGCAGCTCATGTCCTAATGGCTCTCCTTGCATATGCAGGCTCCCCTGCCTCTTCTGAGGGAAGCCTCCAGAGCGTGTACTTATTCTTGGTTGGGAGCCTAGCCTTTAACGGTTGAACCTTCTCTCCAGCCCGGAGCATATATTTATTTTACATCTTATCAGCAGTAAGTTCTGAATGCCCAGAGAACTACCTGCTCGACTACACATCCTTCACGCCAGTTTTCCCTTCCCTTCTTGCCTTTCCGTTTCCAATATAGTGTTTCCCGGAATCACCTCTTAGACGGACTACTTGCATCTAAATCCTCATCTCAGGGTCAGCTCCAAGGGAAGCTGGACTGCAATGCCATGACAACCAATACATAAAACTATGAATATCCATTGAGATTCTATGGAGGCTGCATACTAAAGCCCTCTAAACCACGCTCAGAGACAGAATCAGCAGCAGAGATGGCTTAATCATGACCTTTGCTTGAAGGAACCTAGCTGCAAGGGAGTCTGAAGTACTATCATCAGTTAGGTTCTCAGCCCAGTGACAGAGTTGTGATTCGGTGCTACAGGCTGACCCCTGTGCTCTTCCCACACTCTAGTATTCCAACCAAGGTAATTTTGAACTGCAAAGACCAACTCTAAGTCTTCTACATTCAGGGAACTGAGTCTCAGAATCTTAGACACCCAGGGTTAGAGAGTCCTGAAGATAGTTTTATGGTAGTGAAGACCCAGTCTCTGGGAGGGAAGAGTCTTAACAGAGATTAAGGGGCATGCAGGAAGCAAGAATATATTCCTGTCTGATTCTGAAAAAGTAACTGACATTGTTTAAAGACTTATGTATTTTAGTTTATGTATGTGAATGTTTTGCCTGCATGTATGTATGTATACCACATGTATGCCTATTGGTTCTCCTGGACTGGGCTTGCAGATGGTTGTGAGCCACTGTATTGGTGCTAGGAATCAAACCTGGGTCCTCCACAAGTGGAACAAATACTTTTAACTACTGAGTAACCTCTCTGATCACTGAAAGTAATCAATACTTATATTACAGCCATGCATCCGTGATGGCTGATGTTCCCTCTTCACCGTGTCCTTGCATCACCTCTAAACAAACCCACAGAGATGGCTCTTCACACATCAGTGTGCAGTCTGTGTCAGATACATACCATGTCTATGTGGTAAAGAAAGCAAAACTCCAGAGACAACTGCCTGGCATGCACCCTGGTCCCACAATCCCACAATTCACCCTGCCCCAACTGTTCTGCTTCCTGCTGCACCATTCCAGGAAGGCTAAAGATGCACATCTCAGGCAGACAAAGGCTGAGACCCTTGCCCAGGCCCCACAGTGAGTGGGAGGCATGACCAGGAACTGTCATTCTGCCTCCATTCTCCCTCCGTATTATGACAGATAAACTGTCAACTTCAAGGATAGGAATCAACACCTAGAAAACTATCAAGCTGTTAAGCCATGGTTGTGCAGTGTATTCATCCAATGGACAGTTACTGAGTCCCTACTGTGTGCCTAAAAGCATGTGTGGCTGGGATGCCCCTACCATCTGACTCGTGGACAGGCTGAGAATCAAATTAAATCAGCAAGGAGAACAGAATGGGGTCCACAGCCAGAAAGTACCAGGAATCCCCACTGTCTCACCTGAGCCCTGACCCAGCTGTGCCTCAGTCTTATTCTAACCCCAGTTCCTTAGTTCCTCCAGCCCACACCTTCCCTCCTCTGGCTAACCTGGTTTAAACAGGATTTTCTGTAGAACGGAGTCTTCGTCACGTGAACGGGTTTGGCCACACTGAATCTCACCACCACAGTTCTAAACATTAAACTCCCAGGCTGGGTAGACGATGCTGTAGGCAAAGCCCTTGCCACACACACATGAAGACCTGAGTTCAGATCCCCAGAACATGTGAAGCCAGATGTGGTACCATCTGTAAGCCCGGAGCTTCTATGATGGAACAGGGGGTACCTAACTGATAAGCTCCAGGCTAGTGAGAGACCGTATTCTGTGAAAATACAAAACGGGGTGGACAGGTGCTGAGGAATGACTTTGGAGGTTGACCTCTGACCTCCGCACACACAGCAGTGCACACTCTCCCTCCCCCACCCCAGAACTGGAATGAGTAGACTAGATAATTCTAAAATGGGCCGGTTTTAGTCTCAGGTGACAAAAGGCTGCCCAGAGCCCACTATTCACTTCTGCTGAGCATCTAAGGCAGGGATGCGCCAGCAGGTGTGAAGTTTCTCTCTTTGTTGCAGAAGGGGAAATGTGTAAAAGATACAGAAGGCAGTGGCCATGGCCCTGTGACAATAAAACTTTACTTACATGACAGACAAACAAAGAAATTTGACCTTTGGGTTTGGGTTTATCAAACCTTGCTCTAGGGAATCACTTGAAGAAGCAGGTGAGAAGGGCATGAAGTGAGATCCACAGAATGGTTAAAGAGGGGCCCCAGTTTGAACAAAGCCCATCACCCAATTCAGGGTCTGCAAGCCATGGGCCCCCGGATTGGTTCTGGCTGCTGTCGTCATAAATAAAGGTTTGTTTGTTACTGTATTGTCTGTGCCTGCGTTGACACAGACACAAGATGACTGAAGTGGAAGAGCTACTAGAAGACTATCTGACCCTCAGAGCCTGAACTCACTGCTCCCTGGCCACTCACAGAGCACGCTTGCTAGCCTCTGGCCGCCACAGATGCCCCTGTGTTCAAAGAATGGTGTCAAGGGGCTTTGGGTGGACCTGGGGCCACATGCACAAAAGTTCTGAGAACAAAGGCAGCCCCAAGCAGAACAGTGTTTTTAATAAAGTGGATAGGGCAGACGTTAAGACAGGAATCAAAGAAACACTCTGCCCCGCACCCTGGAGAGACTCTGACCACAGTGACGCCGGAGAAGCGAGTTCACAGCTAAGACGCACTCCATAAATGTTAAAATAACAAGAACAATAAATAGTAATAAAACACAAAGCCCTGCACGCAGGCTCCTCGGGCTGGACCTCCCAGGGTTTGGAGCTCCAGAGCCAGGAGGTCAGGCTTGGCAGAGGTTCTGCAGGGCCTGCAGGGGCTGAGTGGGGCCAGCAGAGGAGGAAGTTCACATATGAGCAAGCAGGCACTAGGGAGAGCAGCCTCTGGTGCAAGATGGTACCACCTGCTGGATAAAGAGACCCAGGTCTTGAGTCTAACTCAACACCCTCCGTGATGGGAAGGGGGAGATGGTCTTGTCGGTAAGGGGCCTGCCCTGCAAGCATGGGGCCTGTGTGTGGCACCTTTAATTCCAGTCCCTGGGGTGAGATAAGAGGGTCCCTGGGGCTTGTTGGCCACCTAAGCTCCAGGTAATTCCAGTTCAAAGATATCTGACACTTTCTCAAATCTGTGTGCACATGCGCACAAATAAATAAATCTTAAAAATAATGCAGAGTAAATGAAGACAGCACCCAATGCTGAGCCCTGACCCCTGGTCTCCACACACACAGGCACACATGTGCACACACACCTGCGTGCACACATACACACCCCTACACCTCCCCCAACTTCCAAGGGTACTCAGCCCGTCTGAGTGCTGAGGTTATCCCTGTCTGGAGCACATGGGACCCCAAGCCTTAATCCAGTTCAGTATTTTCTGCATTTCAGAACTCCCCGCTGCTCCACCAGATCCACTGTTAACAGCTAATGGCCCAGCTTCCTTGGGACACTCACCTCTCCAGCAAAGAGCAGTGGAAGGGTTGTCAAGGCTGGCATAGCCCAGCTGCATCACGGCAGGGGCTGTTGTACAAGCGGAAGCAGATAGGGTAAAGACCCAGGTTCTCACTGCAGCATGCCCAGAGGTGAAGGGCAGACCACATCCCACATCATCAGCAAAGAGCCTAAAGGCCTCGGTGTCTAGGGTGCTCTCAGAGTGTCAGAGAGACACAGGACTGTCTGGCCTCAGTGGTCAGTTCTCTGCAAGGCCCTAGTCTCAAAACCAGGTGGTGTCCTAGGGTTCACTGTGGGCAGTAGGCAAACCGAGCCTTCTTGGCTCCTCGAGATGTCTTAGAGTTGGTTAAAAACAGGGAGCTTGTAGGATGTCCTCAACTTGTCCCCAGCATCAGCCACCCAACTTGACTTGGCCAACTCCTAAAGAGCTCTTAAGAGTGAAGGGCACTGCCCACAGCCCTGTGTCTAGCCAAGGGCACCACATCCCCCATGCTGCTGGTTTGTAGGTACAGTGGGACTCTGTGACAGATGAGGGGGCTGAGGTCCAGAAGGTGAGATACCAGGGACAAGGGATCTCCTTGTTATTTACCTTGGGGCAGGATGACCAAGGAATAACTTTTCCTCCCCATCCCTTCCTTCAAGCTGGGCCTCTTAAGATCCAGCATGCTGGAGGTTGAACAACACTTGAGACAAGACAAAGCCCAGCAATCAGTTCGAGAATATTCAGAGTGCCAGGTCCTCCTGGGAGGAGAGACACAGTAAAGAACTTAAAGAGTGTTCTGGAGAGCTCGAAAGAACTGGTCTTGTCTTTCCTTCCAGATTAGAGACGCTAAAATGAGCAGACCAGCAGGCAGGCTCACAGCATGGCTTCCTGCTGAGCAGGCTGGGTCTCCCTCTGCACCATCCAGCAAGAGGCCAACCTATAGCCGCCCAGTGCCAGTACCGCCCTTACCATCGGCCACAGCATCGGATGGCCACCTCCAGATGGAACCTCTGACATAACGTCCCCACCCCCACATCTTATCCTTGGGTCTAGAGAAACTGCCGCATCACATACAGTTGGGCCCACAGAAGCCCTGAGATTGAAGCCTTCCTATTTGGACCCACAGACTGCAATGCCCCCCCCCCTTCTCAGAGGGAAACACACGAAGCTGCTTCCCTGTCACAGCCGTTCCGAACACCAGAGCACAATGGAAGGGGCAGGGGAGGAAACTGTTGCTGAATTCAGTCAACTCCCCATGCTGAGAGGAAAAATGACTTTTTCCCAAGAGAGAGCAGAAGGAGGTTGGTGGGGACAGGGCCCAGTGGGTAAAGTGCTACTGCACATGTGTGAGGAACAGAGTTTGGATACCATGCACCCAAATAAAATGCTGGGCATGGTAGCATCAGGGAGGTGGAGACAGGAAGATCACCTGTCTCTCTGGCCAGCTACTCCTGCCGGTTGGTGAGTTTTGCACTCAGGGGAGAGCCTGTCTGGAAAACAAACAAACCCAAACTAGACAACAATAAATAAAGACTCTCCCCTCTGATCCCCCCAGACTCTACATGTATGTGCACACACAGGTGCACACACACAGGCACACACACACAGGGGCACACACATAGGGGTGCACACACACACACACACACACACACAGGGACACACGTGTGGAGACCTAGGAAGATAGACATAGTGTGTAGAGAGCTTCTAGACCTGGGGTATTTTACCCAAGAGAACTCTGATGAACCAGGCACAAGTGTGATCACCAGCATGGGTTAAATTTCCCTCAAAATTCTTCCTGCTTTGGTAAAGAAGGAGGAGAGAAATGGGGACCAAGTACAGTCTAGCCTCCTTTGCTGTTACCCTGATGCTCTACTAGGCAGGTGCCTCGGCCAGCTGCCTTCACAAGCATGAGTTTGAGCTGGAAGCAATGCGTGCTGAGACCAGCCCAGCCCATTTTCCAGGTGAAACTTCTTGCCCATACACCAGCGGCCGCCTCCCTAAGCCCTCATGGCTGCTGTCTTCCCATGGGACACACCTGCGGGCACTCTGGCGTATTTTCTCATTAAATCTCACAATGTGACTGAGAGGTAATGGGCATTCTCTCCATGCCAGGAGAAGGTGACACTGGGAGCAGGCAGGTTGGTTAAAGTATTCAACAAAAATGAGCGTTCATTGATGAGAAGTTGTTTTCTACTTCAGGACTTTTTTGTTTTTGTTTTGTTTTGTTTTGTGTTTTTTTGGAGACAGGGTTCCTCTGTGGGATGGATGGTCTGGCTGACCTGGAACTCACTCTGTAGACCAGGCTGGCCCCTTACTCACTGAGATCCACCTGCCTCTGCCTCCCAAGTGCTGGGATTAAAGGCATGCACCCACCCCCCAGCTCTACTTCAGGACTTTTATGGAGATCACTGACACTTGGGGAAATCACCATGCCAATGTTCTCAACATGTGGGGTGCAACCCCTTTGGGGGGGTCGAATGACCCTTCTACAGGGTCGCATATCAGATATTAATATTATGATTCATGAATTACAGTTGTGAAATAACAATGGAGTAATCTTATGGTTGGGAGTCACCATAACACAAGGTCCTGCAGTTAAGGGTCACAGCGTCAGGAAGTGGAGAATCACTGGGTTAGATGCTGGAAGTGGGACTCTCTTCCAGATTTCTGCTGTCAAATGTTCCCTGTGACAGGAGAGGGAGTCCTGGGCTGAGACCAGCCACTCTCTAGATAGGCTCCGAGAATTCCCTCTGAGCTGGGTTCGTTTGGTCCTCCATAAAGGGAGGAATGGGCTTGGAGGAGTCATGTGGTTTGCTTTGTCACAAGTCACAGGGCTAGTGTGCCTGCTAGGTGGGGTTCTAAGCCAGAAAGCTGGTGTGTGACCCCCCTCCTGTTTGACCCTCCCTCTCCAGGGAAGGGGGCAGGTTATACCTTCAATGCCACAGAGCTGGCTCTTAGAGACCCTTGGAGATGTTACCTTTGGGGGTTGTGTTCATACACCCAAAGACTACACAAAGTTGTCCCTGAATATCAGTAGGCCCCTTCCTCCAAAACCTGGTGACAGACCTTCCCTAATGGATGAGACTTTGATCACCTCCCAAGTTACCACCTGTCAAACCCAAAGTGCTTTTAAGATACTTATCTAATTCCAGGGGGAGGGGCAGGGGTACCTTCCTGTGATAGGTGAGGAAACAGAGATACAGTAAGGGGAAGCCACTTGCCCCAGCCACAGGGCAGAAAGGCATTCGTGTGTGTGTGTGTGTGTGTGTGTATGCATGTGTACATGTTCATGTGTGTGCATATGTTTACGTGTATGCACGTGTGTGCAAATGTGTGTAGGGGTCAGAGTTCCATATCTGGTCTCTCTCCACATTATTTCTTGAGACAATGTCTCTTGCCAGTTTTGCTAGCCCGTCCATCCAGCATGCCTTAGGGATCCTCCTGCCTCTCTTACCAGGGCCAGCCGGGCTCTATGGATGCCATACACATGGGTACACTTAACTCCTCAAGGTCGTTCTGACATGGGCTGTCACCTCATTTTACAGATTTAGAAGCTGAGCCCCCAGCAGCCTAAGGAATCTACTCCAGGACATGGACCTGGGGAGAGGTGGCTCTGCCATCCGCGGGTTTGCTTCCAGGTGGGTCACAGGGTGACAGTCATCTCATTAGTGTCTCCAGCTCCTCGCAGGGAGGAGACGGGAACCTGCTTTACACATGACAGAGTGGCCACTCACCAAAGATGCTCCTGGGGTCCATGAGACCTCACCGCCTGTCAGCATGTGGGTACCCCACCCCCTTGGCTTTCTCAGCCAGTACACAGTGACATCCAGCCTGCCCAGGCCTTTGGAGGAGAGGATGCCCTGTCTATTTCTCATTTATTGCATATGTAGCTGCTTCTCCATTGGTGCTGAAGGAGAGAAGCCAAAATGGAAGCTGCAGGTGGCGAGACAGATGGTGAGGCAGGAGGCCGGGGGCCACAGGTGAACCTTTCACCCCAGGGTCACTGGCCCCACTCCGCAGGTCGCCTATGGCCAACAGGCACTTTCTACTGTGGCAGCTGTTGAGGGCTCACTACGAGAGGCCTGGAGGGGGGACTCAGTTTTGGTCAGCAGGAGACAGCTGGACCCAGCCCCCATGCCACCAGCTGCTTGGAGCTCTCCCGACCCACTGTCCCTGAAAAGCCATCTAAGAGCCATGGCCTCTCAGGAATCCTTTGCTTGGCCTTGTCCACCCTCACTGAACAAAGCGTTTGATCCGTGGGGTAGGAAGCACTGGGCTAAGTGCTGGCCACATAGTCTGTTCTTCCTCCATCCTTTTCTCCTTCCCTCCCTTCTTCCCTCCCTCCTTCCCTCCATCCCCCTCCCTTTCTCTTTCTAGGACCATGGAACAAGCTGACATATGGAGCATGTCCTATCAAGCTTGACACATAGTGAGTGTTCAATAAACAGGCTCCTCCACGAAGCTTCCTGAGACAGCCAGGAGGGCCTGGGTGGCTTCTGCACCTCCAGAGGCCTCACACAACACTGGGCAACAGGAGCTGGCAACGCTGGGGAACGCCTGCTTTGAGTACTTCCTAGAACTCAGAGCCCCCGCCCCGAGCTCAGCACATACTGTCTTACATTTATACTCCACTGAAGTCTATGCCTTAATAATGGGCCCATCTTATTAATGAGGAAGCTGAGGCTTGCCAGGGCTATGTGACGGGTGTGCCAGCCCAGGGCACAGGGTAGCAGGAGGAGAGGACTCTCACAATGGTCCGAGCCTGACTGTGATGTCTGAGAATGCAACCCCAGCTTTTCATAGCAAGACTTTGCTGCGAACCAATTTACATCTGTGGTAAAGAGTTCCAGTAAACCATCCCCACCCACCCCTTGCCTGGAAGATGCCTGGCTTAGTCAGGACCCTTTCTCATGCAAACAACGGGAAAGTTAGTGCAAAGTGGTTCAAATTAAAAGGAGGACTTCCTGATCCACATAGCTAGAAACCCTAAGACTTCAGGCACAGCTTGATCAAGTTTTTTTTTTTTTTAAAAAAAAACAAAGCAATGAACTCACTATCCTGTCTCTCCCTACTCTCTCTCTCTCTCTCTCTCTCTCTCTTCTTCTTCTTCTTCTTCTTCTTCTTCTTCTTCTTCTTCCTCTTCCTCTTCTTCCTCTTCTTCCTCTTCCTCCTCCTCCTCCTTCTCCTCCTCCTCTTCCCTCCCTCCCTCTCTCTCTCTCTCTCTCTTTCTCTCTCTCTCCTCTCTTTTCCATTACTACTTTTAATTCCCTGAAAGTCTTTCCTACAAGCAGTTGGCAAAACTGTCTCCCAGAGCTTTCAACTGACCCCAGGCTCCTAGTGGGAAGATAACATGGTTCCCCTAACAGTAAAGGCTAAATAGCCAGGAAATGTTCTAATTGATTGGACTTGAGTCTCATGCTCATCCAGGGTCTGATCACTATCACCAGGGTGTTGATGTGCTACCTGGATGGACCTGAATCATATGCCTTTCATGATTGGGGGATAGGACCAGTGTCCCCTGAGCTAGATGGCCTGAGAGGGGGAACCATGCACTTCCCAAGGTACAAAAAGTAAAGGAGTGTCTGTGTCAAGAGGGCGGGTGGGTCTAGACTGGCTCCTCAGACCTGGCACATATAGACTGGCTCCTCAGACCTGCCCGATAGTGACCCATGAGAGGTATTTACAGAGGGGAATGAATGAACAAATGAGTTAATTTTCTGGTGGTGGTTTCCAAATTCTCCTTTGTTAGCGCACGTCTTACTTGTCTTCAGCAAGCATGTCCCAAAACATGGGATTACAATCTGAACAATAAGAAGCTGGAAAGATGGCTCAGCAGGTAAAGGTGTTTGCCGGGCAAGCCTGATAAGCTGAGCTGGAGTTCTTCCAAGCTCTTAAGACTAGGTGCTGATTCATGGGGCAGACCCGTAAGCAGCTGCCTGAGCACGACGATGGGAAAACCCTGAGAGGTGACGACATCGACCCAAGAGCACATCGCCAGGAAGAGGCTTCCTATCTGGTGAAAGTGCACGCTGTCGCGGTCCCCACTTCCTGAGACCGTATGCTGAGCACCGAGATAACAAACCTAGAAGACAACCAGGTTAACAGCGATGGCAGTGATGTCATCGTTGTCTGAACGCTGTTCTGCTTCATCCTCATCACAGCCCTGGGAGGGATATGACATTACAAAGCCAGTGTGTGCGAGTGTGTGTCTGTGTGTGCGCACGTGGAGGCCAGATCACAGGTGTGCACCGTCTCACTCAGTTTTTACATGAGCACAGGGGATCCGAACTCAGGTCCTCACGCTTGTGCAGAAGTGCTGTACCCACTGAGCCCTCTCCCCAGCCCCACAATCTTTCCAGCCGAGGAGACTGAGCATGGAGGAACAAGGCCAGTTGCATGGCTGGAATCCAGGACAGTGAGCCCTTAAATCGAGTATGAGATGCTCTGATGATGACAACCTCTGTTGGTGATAGAGGGGACAAAATGGTTGCCTATGGGCTGACTTCCAGATCATCCAACAGGACCTCGGAACTGGTTTCTAGAACTCAGTTTGCCTGGTAGTGGACAGGCTTTGAACATAGCCATGAGCGGGAAGAGTGCTCCCACCCAGCTAAGCCTGGTGCTCTCCCACCTGGATTAAACCCTCCTTCACTTCTCTGGCCGCCCTGCAGAGTGAGTTGCTGGTGTGTATTTATGGGGTAAATGTGTCATTTGAATGAATACATTAAACACGCTAGGCAGCCTTTTCCCTCTGATCCACGGCTCACCCAGCACTTGGTGTGTGTCTGACCAGTCGGCCACCTGCCATGTCCCTCTCAGCCCAGGTGCTCCACTGGTTTCTCCTCCCTAAGCCTGTCATGTGCCTTCAGGCCTCTGCACAGGCAGATCCCCTGGTCCCACACTCCTGGGCTCTAGTTCTCACCTCCTTCTCAGCTCCCCTCAGGCTCAGTGAAAGCTTCCTTCTTTGCTGGTCCTGTGGATACTGCTGGTAGCACCTGCAGTGTCTCCTTTGTCCCCTGAGGCACATCTCTGGTCCACTCTCAGGGGAGCTGGTCACCCTAGGCCTGTGGTGCTGTTTCTAAAAGGGACCAGCTCATTTCCCAAGTTCAGTCAGAGCCTTGAGCCACCTGTGGCCATTGTTCTGACACTATGAGTACATGGCCCAGCTGGACCGGCATCTGTCCATCCTGGGACTTTTGGAGGAGCTAACAGGACAAAGGAGCCCCTTTCTGTTAATGTGGCTGCCCTCTGGATGACAGATACCTAGACTAGGAGGAAAGAGAAAGCCTGCCCCAAAGGAAGGTGACAGAGAAACATAGAGCCCAGAGAATCAGGAAGGTGAGGATGAAGGGAAGTGAGAAGCCACTGTGACAGACAGACTCTTCCATCCTGTGAACTCATCAACTCCCTATTTCTGTTCCCACTACTTTGAAACTTTTTGTTGTTGTCATTACCTGCCACACAAAGGGCTTTAACTCCTACAGATATCTCTGACACCACCAAAGCTGCTCACTGACCCAGGCAGTATTGTTTGGCTGGCTGACTCAGTTTACATCCATCTTCCGGCCTGCGATGGGAGGCCCTGACGGCACGCACCAGGCCATACCGGCTTCCACATTTCCAGAACTGCACTTTGTCTGGTTAGTGTATTCATCCATTCAACAACGATTTATTGAGCACCTACTATGGGCCAGTGTTTCAGGTGTAAGGATCTGGCCTTCCACTCTCCCAGTGACTCTGTATCTTGGTGACCTCGGTAGCAGCTGTCATACAGACTACAAAGGCCAAGCTCAATCACTGTCTGGGCTGAGTCTTGACAACTCGATGCTCAAGATCCTCCCAGGAGCATGGCGAGACACCAGGGGATGCTGCAAGAGTGTTGCCCGTCCCCTCTTTGGTTCTGGTGACGTGGAATCCCTGGCCCTATCTGCTTCTACACAGCTGCAGGCCTCAAAACCACCACATTGCCACCTGGATCTGATGTTTCAACTACAGGGTGTGGCTGACAATTGTGTTATCTGTCACTAGTATCCAGAAGCCGGCACCAGACAAATCTCAGATCTCCCTCTTAGGGGGCCACAGCCTCAGAAGTGTGACAGGTAACCTGTCAGCTGTAGCCACATTGCAGCCTGGGGACTATGGTTCTGCTCAGTGGCCCCACCAATCCCTGGACCCCATGGATTTTGTGCCCTGAGCTGACACGGTCTGAGCTTTTGTCTGTGCCCTGCATTGTGCCAAGTACACAGCACCTTTTCCAGTTTCCATCTGAAATGACCCCACGGATAAAGGTCCTAACAGGCTGTTGGTACCCATTCCATAGGGGAAGAAACTGAGGTCCCCTTGTCTACCCTCTGCAGGGTTGGGGCTGAAGCCTCACCCCAGCGCCATGGTTAGATCCTACAGTGCTGGAGCGAGTGGCACTAGGCCGTGAGATCGGCTTCATTTAGGCACAGGGACACTGGAAAGGTGAGGGTAAAAGGAGGTTTCACCGGGAAGAGGAAGCCAGGGACAGAGGGTTGGAGCAGCAGGAGGGACAGGAGCTTGGGGTGATGATGGGATATGAAATAAAAAGCCACCCCACTGCTTAATCTCTCTACCACCCAGTGGTTCTGGAGGGCCCTGACTGCTGGGGAGGATCCCAGAAAACCCCAGAGCTGCAGATCAGGGCCTGACTGGTAGAGGACTCCCTCTGTTTGCAGCTGAGTGAGCTAGCATCTTTGGTGGGCACACCTTCCCAGGACCCCCTCCAAGACTCCTGATGGGAGGCACAGGCTCCATGGCTCAGACAGTGTTTCCTTAGGACATGGGTGGAGCACCAAGGCCAAGTCCACTTTTTTCTGCAGTTTGGGGCTGACTGCTCAGGGGTCAGCACAAACTCTCTACCTAGATATAACCCCAGATCTTCAGTGCAAGAAAGTGGGGAGGATTGCTCCCAGCAGCCCCTCCCTGCCTCAGCACAACACCCCATTATATAGGGACGTTAAAGTCACCAGAGTTGCAGAGATGACGTGTGGTCTGTATAAAAGCATTCAGCTCCGAGGCCCCTGCTCTCTGCCGCTACATCACCAGCTTGCTTGAAAAACCATGAAGATATTCCAGCCTGTTTTCAGAGCTGCCTACCAGGCTTTCAGCGGCAGACACACAGTGGGGCTCTCCAACACTGCTTTCCACGTCACCATCCCTGTCACCAAACCCCAAAGAGAAGACAGAACCAGTGTGTCCCAAGCTAGTACTGGCCCCTCTCTTTCTTGTGACTGTCTTGTGCTCCTTTTAGTTCATGCCAAGTTGCAGATATCCCAAAGTGCACAATCCAGAGTCAGGGGCAGAGGTGCATGCGTGTGTGTGTGTGTGCACGCACGCACACGCACACACACACACACACACACACACACACACACACACACCAGCACCCAGGAGGCCTGGGCTATACAGTACGTCTCTATCTCATAATAAACAAGAATTTAAGAAAATTTAAAGCAAAACCATGAGAGCTCTCTCTCTCTTTCTCTCTCTCTTTTTCTCTCTCTCTCTTTCTCTCTCTCTCTCTCTCTTCCTCCTCCCCCCTCATTTTTCCAGACAAGGTTTCTCTGTGTTAACAGACATGGCTGTCCTGGAACTCATTCTCTAGACCAGGCTGGCCTCGAACTCACAGAGATCTGCCTGTCTCTGCCTCTTGCGTGCGCCACCACTGCCCAATCTTGTTCTCATTTCTTCTGTAGCACTTTCTGCTTGCACCTCAGACCTCACAGAGGTCTCACGCATGCAGGAGACACACGAACATCATGGACATGGGCCTGTGTCTGACTTATATTTCTATGTCTGACTTATATTTCTACGTCACCCAACGTGAAGCAAGTATTCTTGCCGCCACTGGTATCCCCTCCCTAACCTGGGACTCACTACAGAAAATAAATTGAAAAACTCCTGGTGCAGAATCCAGTGAGGGCAGCTACTGTTATTGATCTTTTATTGCCGAGAAGTTTTAGGGCTGGGGACGACGACTCGATAAGCAAAGTGCTTGCTGTACAAGCGTGGAAACCTGACTTTGGTCCCCAGCATCCATGTAAACAGCTCAGCCCGGCGGGGTGCATCTGTAATCCCAGGGCTGGGGAGGTGATAACAGGAGGGTCCCTGGGGCTCTCTGCCCAGTCAGTCTAGGCAACTTGATGAGCTCCAGGTTCAGGGAGAGACCCTGTCTCAAAAAAATAAGGTAGGGAGCAATAGAGGAAGACGCCCAATTTCCTCCTATTGTTTCCATGTGCGGGAGCCCAGATATGAACATACAAACATGTACAAACACATATGCATATGCAAGCATGTATAGACACATATGCACATACAAACATATGCACAAAAGCATGTGCAAGCACACATGCAAACATGCACAAACACATACACACACATGTACAAACAATATACACATACAAATATATGCACACGTACAAGCATATAAGCACACATACATAAAGAAGTTTTGTATTTTTCTTTACATTCATACTGTACCTTTAAGTCATTTTAAAGCTCACATAAGAACACAGAATCGGTCACATGGGGCAGGTTCCCCAGGGGACTGGCATTGTCAACCTGCCCACTGTTACCTACCCGTCATTAGTGCCGCCCTCTAAAGACTGGAGCACCAGCCGCACACCCTGAGGCTCCGCTTTGCACTCATTCCTCTTCTATCCAAATCAGACACATATTTTCCTCGAGTCACAGACGTTAGTGGTGGGAGGGCTTAGCAGCATCTAAGCCAAGGTTGGCAGGCTTCTACTCACCCGCTGTGCGTTCTGGAAGGGCGGCTGAGCACCAGAAGGGAGGGCTCAGTCCTTTCGATAAAACCAATCGGGTTTGGCTTGAAGAAATGGCTCAGCCAAAGAAAGTGCTACCCTTGAGAGTGTAAGGACTTGAGTTCAGATTCCCCAGCCCCCACATGGAAAAGCTGGGCTGGGCACGGAGATAGACACCCGTAGTTTCAGTTCCAGGAGGCAGAGATGGTGGAACCTTGGGGCTAGCTGGTCAACCAGTCTAGACAAATCAGCGAGCTTTGGGTTCTGTGAGAGACCCTGTGCCCCCAAATAAAATGAGCCTAGCAAGATGGCTCAGCTAGTAAAAGTGCCTGGGCTGAGCAAGCCTGGTGATCTGCGTTCAAACCCTGGAATGCATGAAAGGAGGAATGGGGGAGAAACAACTCCCGAAAGTTGACCTCTGACCTCCACATATGGTCCAGGGCAAATGCATGCACGCTCACACGCATGTATTGTGCACACACAATAAATTAAATGAAAAAGCAAGATGGAGAATGGTTGAAGACAACACTAACCCCCATCTCTGACCTCCATATACGCACACACACGTGTGTGTGCACTCACAAACACACATACAACATCTACTCTATCTTTCAGAATTAGCCTCAATAATCAGTCCCCGTTCCCTCCACTCACTGTGGGTGAGAGCAGGCCCTGCACACAGACCAGAGTTTCTGTGTTCTGCTTCACGTCCTACATCCTTTCCCAAAGCTGGACTCCTGCATCACTACTAGGCTCTGCTTGAATGCTTCTGGGTGTGGTGCACTCACTACCACAGGAGGCAGCCTCTGAGCAGCTCCAAGAATATGTGTGGGTTCAGAATTATCCTTGCAGATGTTTCCCAGGGCCCCCCATCATCCTTGGCAGCACTCATTCCCTCAAATACATTTTATTTAAAGGTACAGGAGAGTTTTTTCATACCACATGCTTGTGCCCTGCCTCACCTCTACCAGGGGCATTACAAAGAAGCTGGGCAGTTTCACCATGCTCCTTCCAGGTCTGAGATGGGACTATTCTTTTTGGAACATTCCAGGCCCCTTCTGAGGGGTTTCCATGAGGTTATGGGGTGTCAGAGCCTCCTAGAGCTGGTTGAATTCACTCTCTCCCCGCCTCAGCATTGAGGGAAAGTCTACAGCAACTTTTTTCACACTCCTTACTTGTGACAGCAGAACACGTCTCCAGGCCACTCCGGCCCACATCTGGCCCAGCCTGCTCCGAGCCCTCAGGAACAATGGCCCCATTTTGTTATTTCTCCTGTTTCTCTCCTTCTGATGGTCTGCCCTGCTAAGAGGAGCTGTTGGCAGGGATTTCTGCATTTCAAATGGCTGGGGTGGGAGACCAGAGCCTGGACACAATACACTCTTGTTGGAGGGAAGAATTGGTGTGTCCTTAAGAGGTGACCATGGGGATATCAGCACAGCACAGCTTCCGGGCCACACAACCCTGTCTGCATAGCAGCCCTGGGACAGAGCAGGACAGAGGACAGCTGGGGGGGGGGGGCTCTGCCAGAAAACACCCCAGGAGTTGGTGATTCTGCACACAAGACTGTGTGCCCCACACCCAACAGAGCTAACGCTCATGTTGTGACAGCTCATCAAAGACAAGGGGGAGGGAAGGGCCCAGACTCTGGAATCAAAAGTTTTGATGTCAAAACTCTGCCTTTTCCTTTTACAAGTGTACCCTAAAAAATCCGAGCCTCCCTGGACATCGATCTCTTTATCTATAAGGTGAGATTAACAGCTTATAGGAGGGTAAGGACACATTGCAGGGTTCAGTGTCCAGTGCCCAGCAGGTGCCCTGGGCATAGTCAATGCCATCAGTTTCCTCGCTTCCTTTATGCTGGGAACTCAGGCTCTTACGGTTCTTAAGCTGCTGCCTCTTCAAAGGCTGGAGCCTAGACTGGCATACACAGTTGAGGGCGTGGGCTCACACTTCAGACTTGTGGCCCCAAGGTCACTGAAGAGAAGTGAGGTGGGATTCCCCTTTGTATGCTGTGAATATGTTTTATTACCATTGGTTAATTAATAAAGCTGTTTTGATCAATGACTTAGCAGAGCAAAGCCAGGCGGGAAATCTGAACAGATCTTTGATATATATCTGTATCTATATCTATATCTATATCTATATCTATAGAGAGAAAGTAGGCAGAGTCAAAGAGATGCAATGTAGCTGCCGAAGGAGACAGATGCTGGATCCTGAGCCACAGCCTCGTGCTGATACATAGATTAATAGAAATGGGTTAATTCAAGATGTAAGAGCTAGTTAGAAATATTCCCGAATCATTGGCCAAGCAGTGTTGTAATTAATATAGTTTCTATGCGATTATTCGGGTCTGAGCAGTCCGGGAATGAATAAGTAGTCTCGGCCTACAGAAAAATTGAGCTAATGTGAGTGTCTGAGCTGAGTTCCTACCTGGGTTCAAGTCCCACCTCTGGAATCCCATGGCCAGGCAAAATAGTAAGACCCATACATGATAGGTGTCAACCTACTTCACAGGGGAGAGTGGGTGAGGGCAGGGCCCCGGACAGTGCCTGGGCTCAGTAGCTTCGATGACAGTCTCACCTGCCACTGTATTCCAAGTATCTGGGAATGTCCCCTGAACTGGAAGCCTTCTGTGTACACGCCCATCTTACCCTACATGAGTGTCTCATATCTCAGGTTCTGGGTCTGTTAGCACACTGGGTTTGCAGACAGGAGAACGCATAGGGTACAGAGTTGAGTGGCATGCTGGACACCACATGAGGCGTGAAGGGGAAGAGGGCGGGGTCTATGTCCCACTCTATCTGCATCCATGAGGCAGCATGTTCACCAGAGGAGACCTGGGCAGCTTTTCTAACTAAAGCAAGGGTATCTGTGGATCTCACTGAGTTCTTAGAGTTAAGAACACAATCACAGGCAGACACGCATGGCAAGGCTTCTCTGCTCAGGTGAGCCTGGTGGTTCATGCTTATAATCCCACACTTAGGAGGCTGGGGTAGTAGGCCTGCCACTGTCTAAAGCCAGTCTGGGCTACAGAATAAGGCCTTATCTAAAAACAGACAGACAGACCCTGGTTTCAATGGAAGAGATAAGAAGGGCCCACTTCCTTGACCAGGACACAGCCATCCCACCTCTTCCGCTATGGACCATGAGTTGACCTGCACTAAGTAACAAACTCTGAAGGACATGGTGTCTCCTAGAATAACAAGAAAGCCCCCAAGTTCAGAAATCAGGAGGTGAAAGCAGCAACATGCGATACCAATACCCACCACACCAGCATCAAGGCTGGGCATTGGCTATTAGCGTGTGTGTGTGTGCATGCATGTGTGTGAGTGTGTATGTGCATGTGTGTACATGTATGCATGCACACATATGTGTGTGTGCACTGCACACAGGTGTGCGATGGGAATTAACCCTTGGTATTGCACACAAGCACTGTAACTTTGAGCCACATACCTCAGCCCTTGCATTGACCTTTAGCTTAATCTAAAAAGTAGAATCTAGACATCATCACATGATTCAGAAATTAAAATAAGAGAGGAATTTAATGAAAGGGTCTCACCCCCACCATCTCCCACAGCCACGTTCAGTGGGATGGTGATGAATTCTGTGTGTGAACTTGAGTGGGCCACAGGGCACAGGGATCAAAACGGTCTTTACCTATGTCTGCAATTGGGTTCCCAGATAAGATTGGCCCTTGAGTCAATGAGCTCAGCAGGTGGACCCCCCTCTCCAATGTGGTTCTGAATAGAACAAAAGGTATAAGAAATATTCTCCCCTCACTCTCACCCACTCTCCCTCCCTCCCCCCTTCCTCCCTCCCTCCTTCCCTCCGTCCCTCCTGCCCTCTTCTCTCTTTCTTCTTCCTTCTCTCTCTACTATTTTAACTGAGACATCTGCTTTCTTCTCTCTGTACTTGGACCAGGGTCACATCCTTGGTTCCCTGGTTCTCAGGTCTTTGGACCCAGGTAGCTACCACTCCAGCCTTCCCACATCCCAGCTATAGAGAGGAGCTGTAGAAGTTCTCAGATTCCACATTGCATGGGTCAGTTTCTGGGGAGGGGTAAGAGAATGAGATTTATTTCCCACTGGTTCTGTTTCTCTAGAGACAACTTACACAATAGTTTTTAAAGTATCATTCTTAGTCTCTTTATGCAAATTGGAGCAAACACAAAATTATATTCTTGTTCACATCACTCCTATTTTTAAAGAAGCATCCTATGTCACTTTCTTTTAGAAATACTTGTTTGGATGCTGGGCCTGATGAAGCATGCCTTCGAGGCAGGTGGATCTCCGTGAGTCTGAGGCCAGCCTTTTCTACAGAGCAAGTTCCAGGACAATCAGGGATATCAGGGATACATAGTGAGACCCTTTCTCAAAAAACCAAGAGATAAAAGGAAAGAAGGAGAGAGAGAGAGAGAGAGAGAGAGAGAGAGAGAGAGAGAGAGAGAGAGAGAGAGAGAGAGAGGGAAATAGACGTGTTTGGAAGTTTTGACCAAAGAATGCCTGGTTGTCACTGTCTCAAAGATAAGCTGTTAGAAATAAGATCAAATAAAAACTGTTTCATGCACTGTTCTCACTGTTTTATATGTGCACACTTGCAGTAAGTTATTGGAAGTAAGTTCTTAGAGCTTTTCTAAGCAGCTTCATGTGTGATCTGAATAAACACGCCATGCCACACCTCCCTCAACAGACCTGGAGCTCCACACACTTCCAGCACAGGCGAGTGTCCGATTCCCCACAGCCACACCCCAGCATATTAGCAAGCTTGGAATCCCTGTCCATCTCGTGTGAAATAGAGCACATTTCCACATAGTAAGAGTCTAGTCTGTTTCCTTCTCTGTGAGCCACCTGTTCACGTCTTTCACTTGGTTTTTAATAGTTAATATTATTGTTCCTCCCCCCCCTCCTCCTACTGTTCTTCTTAAAATGGATTTCCAGGAAGTTCGGTGTTAGAGAAGTCAGTTGCTTTTCTGTGAGGTGAGCTATCCAGGCTTGGTTGTCATGTGCTTTTTGATTTTGCAAAAGTTCGATGATGCGCTTGAGCAAAAGACAGATAGACATACACACATACAGACAGATGACAGAATTAAGAGACAGCTGAAACAGACAAGACAAATCCATAAGAGAGTGATGCTGTCCCCAGGAGGAGTCCCTGTCTGGCGACTTTTTGTTATCCAAGGAGAATTATCAGGTGTTTAGTGTTTTACATGAAAACCAAAACAGGCTGGGGAGAGGCCTCAGTCATCACAGTGTTTGCCTTGAAAGACCTCAGTTTGACACTCCTAACCTTTGTGGAAAAGCTAGGCACAGGGGCACAAGCTTGTAATCCCAGCACTGGGGAGATTGCTCTCTGGACAGCCACCCTAGTGTACTTAGCAAACTCCAGGCCAGTGAGAGAGCCTGTGGATGGCATCTGAGGAACAATACCAGGGTTGTCCTCTGGTTTAGGAGTACATTTGTGCAAACAAACAAGCAAACAAGAAACCTAGCACAAATCCAGGACACTCCTGTGGATGTGATTTTTAAAGCTCCCATAAGTCCCTGTGTCCAGTGCTCCATGTGTCATCTAAAACTATCACAGCTGGGGAGAGAGCAGATGCATGGGACACTGTGGGTCCCTCAGAGTCTGAGCTGTACATGTACAATGCAGAGAGCAGGTACGCACAATGTGGGATGCTCTTCTGCATGCTGTGAATATGTTTTATTACCACTGATTAGTAAAGAAGTTGATGTGGCCAATAGCCAGGCAGAATAGAGCCAGGCTGGAAATCCAAGCACAGATAAAAGGAAAAGGAAGGCAGAGTCTGGGAGATGCCAGCAGCCAGTGGAGAAGCAAGAGGTGAGGTAACAAGTCATGTGCCTCGTGGTAAAATATAGAATAACAGAAATGGGTTAATTCAAGTTGTAAGAGCTAGTTAATAATAAGTCTGAGCTAATAGGCCAAACAGTTTATAATTGATATAAAGCCTTAGAGTCGTTATTTGGGAACTGGTGGGTGAGAGAGGAACCTCCAGTTACACACGCATCTTCCCGTTAGACGAGCTGGCCGTCAATATTTCACCAAATGGCTACTGCTTTCTGTCCCAACATCCGCATGTATGCTCACCACACATGCTATTTTTCTTTTATGAACCATGTAGGGGAGGAATTACACAACTCCCACCCCTGAACATTCCCACGTGTGTTTCCTAAGAGTCAGAACACTGTCTTACCACCTCAACTCTGTCATTAGCTTTGAGAAAAGTGGCAGTGCCAGTGTGCCATCCATCCACTTGCCATCGTTCATTATTGAAGCATGTGGTTCAATTGTCAAAGTTCTTTCTAGAACATTCTCTCATCTTGCCTTTTCCAATAGGGGCATGCTTGAAGAGCAAAATGTCTATTCTGCAGTAGGACATTCCATGTTCTTTTCTGTCTTCTCTTCCCGAGTTGTACCCTTTCTCAGACTGTCCCACAAGTGATAACGTGTCCTTGTCCTCGGGGCATCCTGCCCATCCTTCTCACTGCTAAGCATGGTACGGATTGTCCAGATACTTCACCATATAATGACTGTGTTCTCTCTCTGAATTAAGGCCATCGGGGTGGAGACCCTTCAAGATCATGCAAAAGCCTATTCCTTGACCATACCTCTATCTAGGATGGACTGAGGATTCTCCATGAGCTAGTCTTTGCAATGTCTGTTAGCCCAGCTCCTAGCTCCTCATCATCACTTTGCCTGGCACCCTGCCCTGCTGGTTTATGTATTGATTTGTTATTAGTGCAGATCTGTGTATGCACGTGTGTTGTACGTGTTCATGTATGCACTTTTGTGTGCATGTGCATTGCTATGTGTGTGGAGGTCAGAGGTCAATGTTGAGTCTTTCTATGTTCCGCTATACCTCATTTTCTGAGATATGGTCCTTCCTAGTCACTGTTCTGTTGCTGTGCAGAAACACCATGACCGAGACACCTTCTAAAAGAAAGCATTTAGTTGGGGCTACTTACAGCTTCAGAGGCTGAGTCTAGGGCCATCATGTCAGGAAGCATGACAGCAGTCAGGCAAGCATGGCATTGGAGCAGAAGCTGAGAGCTCCCATCTGATCCATAAGCAAGAAGCAAGATGCAGAGAGAGAGAGAGAGAGAGAGAGAGAGAGAGAGAGAGAGCGAGCAGTGGGTTTTTGAAACCTCAAAGCCCACCTCCCAGTGACACACCTCTTCCACCAAGGCCTCCTAATCCTTCCCCAAAAAGTTCCACCAACCAGGGACCAAGCACTCAAATACATGAGTCTATGTGGGCCATTCTCATTGGAACCACCACAGGGTCTCTTACTGAAGTGGACATTTGCTGATTCAGCTATACTGGCTGCTCAGGAAACTCCAGGGATCCTCCTGTACCCACCTCTCCTGCACTGGGGTTGAGGAAAACACGTCAGAGTCTAACCCATTCAAACACTGTAGCACAGGATTGACATCGGCGAAGCTCACACTCGCGATCCATAAACACTGTCTCATAATGTTTTAAGTAAATGTGCCAGTTATTTGCTGAGCTATCTTGGGGCACAAGAAGTCCTTGGACGATCGGTTAAATGTGCCTGCAAGAAGTCTCATCAGCTGGGCCAGTGGCACAGGTCAGTCATCCCTATGCTACAGAGACTGAGGCAGGAGGACCTGAGTTCAAAGCCTTCCTGGTAACAAAGCAAGTTCAAGGCAACTTATTGAGATCCTGTTTCAAAATACAATGTAAAAAAGGGCTAGAGATGTAGTTCAATGGTAGAGCACTTGCCTAGCATGGGCAAGGCCCTGGGGTCCACCCCCAGCACCTTAAAGAAAATAGAAGCCATTGGACCAACAAAATGGCTCAGTACTTCACAGTGCCTGCTACCAAGCCTGACAATTTGAATTCCATCCCAGAGCCCAGAGGTAGAAGGGGAGAGCTGACTCCCACATGTTGCCCTCTGGCTTCCGCAATGGCACCATGGCAACCACTGCTCCACACACACACTTATACATGCACACAAAATAAACACACACGTGTAAGAAATGTTAAAACTGTTAAACCCTTCTACAGGCTCCCACAGCCAACACTGACAAAAACAGCTAAGCTCTCCTCCATGAGCCCAGTCACTTCTCACTCACTCACGGTCACTTGTAGCACACAGTTCACACATGCCCACAAGCTCCGGCATCCCCTCTGACACACACACACACACACACACACACACACACACACACACAGACAGTATACTTCTTCACACTCGCATGCCCACATATGCACACACCGCCCCCCTAACAATCACATAGGCTTTCTCTTGAGTAATTAAAGATTATTTAAACTTTTCCAAGCTCCTTAATTTGGTTTAATAGCATCTCAGGTCTCAGACAAGCGGGGCAGATTTAGGTCAAATACGTTCAATTCAGCCTTAAAAACATAAGTGGAAACTGGGACTGGCATGGGCAAGGGCAAGGATCGTGCTGGCAGAGGAGGGCCCGCCGCCTTTCGGAGGGATGGAGAGCGATTGGTGGCTTCTCCAGACACCGACACACTGCCTGCGTATTGATCACACACACGCCCACCACCATGAAGAAAGAAAGTTCTCCAGTTAGACAACGGGGGTCTTGGTTGTCTGCTGTCCCTTGCTAACACACACGTTCAAGGCAGGCCTATAATCCTGGGCCCCAGAGAAGCTAAGGCAGGAGGATCCTGTCTCAAAATAAAACAAAAAACGAGGTTGGAGACACAGCTCAGTGGTAGAGGACTTGTCTAGCATGTGTGAGGTCCTGACTTCAATCCCCAATACCACAGACAAGAAAAAATTCTGGACCCTGGGAGAGCCACTACAGAGAATTCTGAGCTGATGCTTACCTGGAGCTCCTGAGATGAACAGGGTGTGGTTCAGGGAAAGGCAAGGACTGAGTTCCCAATTGTCACCGTGCAGGAATGTAGGCCTCATTTGCCAGATCTCCCAAGGGCCCAGGAGAAGCCAGAAACACTGGTTTTTATATGGAATCTCCTGAGTTTTAAATGCTGGCAACTCGAATCAAAACACCCTCAGGCCAAAGAAAGCACATTTGTGGGGCAAAGGTGGCCTCAGCCTGTCCCCATGACCCGGGATCAAAGTGGAAAGAGTCAGATCTGCATGTGACAGAGGCGGGTGAGTTCAAGGCCTCCCTCAGCCTCAGTTTCCACAGCTGTTTTGGGGAGCCAGCCTAGGCGAGAAGCGTACTCTTCCACCACGGCCCTCAGAAAGGCTGTCAGTAGAGAGAATGGTGTATCCGGGCCACAAAGGGGGGCATAATCTGACACCGGTTCAAAAACCGGCAGTTCAACCAGAAATGTTTCCCCTTCCCCGGCTGAGGTTTTTGGAGGCAGTGGGTGTGCTTTTAGAAAAACACAACACACCAAGTCAGGAATTTCATGAGGGAAAACGTGGCAGCTGGGAAGGCCACATCTGGGGATCTGCTTGCTGTGTGAGTACACGCTGTTCTGCCGTCCCCAGAGCAAGGCAAGGCTGCAGCCGGGCTGCTGTGGTTCCTCTGGGACCCGAGGTGCTGCGAGGGCCAAGGCAGGCGTCCTGGGCAGGGACACACACCCAGACAGGGCCTCCCTCCTCCAGGATGCGGGACAGAGAGCAGTCCCAGAACTCTCCAGCATGAGATGCACCGATCCCCTTGTCCCACCCCTCCCATAAACATCGGCCAACCTTTGGCTACAGCTCAAGCCTTTGTCCTAGTCCCCATCTTGAACAACAAGGGCTGTAATAGTCTCCTTTGCTCAGTAGGACTATGGGGCTAGTAAAACGCTGCGTGCCTGTGACTCATTTAAGCTGATGGCCCCACTCCACAGGTGGGGAAACTGAGGCGCAGGCAGATAAGGCCATTAGGTGGTGGGTCTGGATTTCCACCAGTGCCTGAGTAAAACGGAAGCTATCTACACTGCCGATCATTTTCCCACTGTACTCTGCATGTCTATAGGAGCATGCTCTTCATGAGGGCTAAGATGGATCTGCCTAGCTGAACCCCATGTGTGTGGACTCGGTCGCAGCTCTCTACGGCAAGGGGACGTAAGTCTCAGCGACACCGTGGGGTCCTTTGTAGAGTCCCTCTAGCCTCAGTTCCACAAAACAGAGAGTTGGAAAAGCCTGGGAGAGCTCAGCAAGCCAAAGAGGATGCTGGGGAGGTAATGTGGCCACCGTGCCACGGGACCCACACCATCAATCATTTTGGTCATGCTGTTTAACCTTTTTGGATGACTGTCATATTCCCTGAAGTGCCAATAAAATGTCTGGGCCTGAGGATGGAGGTGGCTGGACATGTCTGGCCCGTGAGGATGGAGGTGGTTGAACAAGTCTAGACTGGGAGGATGAAGATGGCTGGACATCTGGACATCCTGGCAGCTGGTTTGGAATCAGACTCTCCAAGGCACTTCTCCGTTTTTCTGGTGACCGGCCCACTGAGTCACACTGTGAAGCCTCTGAGATCTCCTGGCCCGCCCACTGTCCCCTCATTCTCTTCCCAGGGTGTAGCTATATCTCACTGCCCTTGCTCTGCTCAGAGCCCCACAGTGGCTCCCACCTTGCCCAGAGCATAAGCCAAGAATCAGATGGGGCCTGGAATGTCTCTGTCTTTCTGACATCCTGGCTCTGCCTGCTCTAGCAAGTTCCTGGCTATTCCAGAATGTACCAGTTACAACCCACTCTGAGTCTTGTCTGCACCCTTCCGCCGCAGCACTGAAGGAACCTCTCTTTGCCTAGGACGGCCTGCTCTGTATGGGGGGCAGTTAAGCCTTCTGTCACTGGGCGTCAATCAGAATGGGAAGATTCCCATCAGAAAAGGCATAGTGTCCGATCAGAGCCCTGGGTTTTCAGAAAGCCAGTTTCCAGCGTTCCACAGCAGCAGCCACCTTCCTTAATTTAAGTGTAGAGACCCTTTCCCTTTATCTGCACCCACCCTGCCTAGCCACTTTTCATTAACAGACTTGATTTTGAGCAGGGAGGACATAGGGGGCAACATTTCGAGACCGTCTTGGGGGCCCCGAGCTGGACATGCTCAGAGGCCACTTGGTCCTTCTGCCCTTCCTCTCACAAGCTCCAGCACCGCCTGCACCCCATTCTGATTTTGAAAGGGGCAAAGCTAAATATTAAGAAGGGTTTTAAGGATCCTTTTTTAAAAAGATTGACTCTCTCGTCCATGCCAAATTCCTTCTAGAACATTCTAGGAGTTGTAAACAGCCTTGATGGCTAGAAAACACACATATGGTTAAGCCGGCCAGCCAGCTCAAAGCTGCCACTGCCAGCAAGGTCACAGCAAGGACAGCTGTCTTCACATAGGCTACCTGTACCCATCTGTGGGTCTCAGGGCATCACAGTCCACGTGTGGATGTGTGAGCGCCATGCCTTAATAAACAGGGCAAGAAATGGAGAGAGTTAGTCAGGTGCTTGTCACACAAGCATGAGAACCGCGGTTTGATTCCTGGAACCCAGAAAAAGGTGGAGAAAAGAAGAGACTTCATCAGCTGCCTTCTGATCTCCATGTACATCATGGCACGCACAATGCCTGAACTCAGGCCACACACTCACATACACAGCAACCGCAAATCAAAAGCCGGGCATGGCAGTGTGTTTTATAATCTCAGAACTGGAACAGAAAAGTTGGGCAGATCTCTGTGGACTCCAAAAAAGAAGGTGGGACGGTACCTGAGGAACAACACCCAACGTTGACTTCAGGTCTCCATAAACATGTGCACACATAAGGCACACCCATGCATACACTCATACACACATACATACTAAAAACAAACAAGACAAACCTCCACAACAAACACACACCCTACCCTAAGCATTAACAATGTCCACTTTGAGAGACCTCAACATCTCCAAAAGCAGACGTGGCCTCTCGTTTTTGCACACTGGCGAGAACGCGGCCTCCGTGCCTTTCATGTTTTTGGCAGGGACTGGGATGTAAGGGAGATTTTCCTTCCATCCTGAGTCTGTGTTGGGAGAGTCACCACATTGCTACCTCAACGGAGAACAAAGCCTGAGCTTCAGTGTCAGAGAGACAACTGGGTCAGGTGGAGACTGTGGTGAACAATCTTAATAGCTAAGGGTCCTGTGAGTTGGGGTTTTGCTCAATGCAACTTTTGGGTGGAGGAAGAAAGATAAAGATTTCACTGCCATCCTGGGCATCAAGACATCTTTAAAAGCTCCAGAATATCCCTGACCATGCCACCCACTCCCACCCAATTCCTCAACCTTCCTTCTTGTGTGGGATCCTCGCGGGTCCTGTCCCCACACCGAGCAGCACAAGTTCCTTGCTGCTCTAATCAGTGACTGATGATCACTTATGAGACCTGCAGACATCTTACGACCAGATGACATAACCATCCTCCTCTTGAATCGAATAAAAACTCAGGGGATAGACTTGGACCAGCATACTGTTCTCAATGATGAGCCGTGATCAGGGAAACTCCTGAGAAACACATAAAACTGGGGAGAGACTGCTCCTTGGAAGACTCTCGGCCAGACCCCGGGAGGCCTGAGTCCTACTTTTTCCTGGAAACAACATTCAGTGACTCTTGGCATCTCTTCTGGTCAGGATTTAGTCAAAAGAAAAAAAAAAGCCACGGGGAAGGGAGAGGCTTAGGGTCTGTTGGCCGAAATGAGATGCCCAAGATGTGCAAGGATCTCAAAGGGGTTCCTCACTCAGATTTGAAACTCAGGAACTTTCTCACAAAAATCAAGATTGCTGTATCTTTTGGAAAACCAAGATACCTGGTAGCTGGAGCCTGATCCTGGACCAATGGGCATACTCCGTGAGGGGTAGCTTGTGCACGTGCATGCATGCGTGTGTGTGTGTGTGTGTGTGTGTGTGTGTGCATGTGTGTATATCCCCGTGTGGGTACATGTATGCACATGGAGACCAGATTGACAACCAGTGTCTTCCTCAAGCGTTTCTCTACTCTCTCTCTCTCTCTTTCTACTTTCTTTCTCTCTCTCTCAACAGGGTTTCTCTGTGTAGCTTTGGAGCCTGTCCCAGAACTCTCTTTCTGTAGGCCAGGCTGGCCTCAAACTCATGGAAATCTGCCCACCTCTGCCTCCTGAGTGCTGGGAATAAAAGTGTGTGCCACCACTGCCTCCACCTTTTTTTTTTTTTTTTTTAAGACAGGGTTGCTCACTGTCTTGGAGCTGATTGGCTAGACTGGCTGTGCCAGCGAGCTCTGGGATTCCGTCTCTGCCTCCCAGAGCTGAGATTACAGATACTTAAGCTTCCACGTAGCTTTTTACCTTAATGCTAGGGATCCACACTTCAGTCCTTACACTTCCACGCTGAGTATTTTACTGGCTGAGCCACCTCCAGTCCCTGGGATTTTTCACTCTTGACAGTATCTTCCTCTGGAGAAGAGCCTGGTACACAGTAGGGTACTCAATGCTTTGGAATGTATGGATGAGTACAGTATCTATTCAGTAGGGATGGGCTGGGGGCTGGGGAAAGGAGGAAGGGAAGAAGCAGCTGATCGCCTCTTCATTAGAAACAAGGAGAAACTGCTGGAGGAAAACACTTTCGACAACAGAAAGCAAAGGACAAGAAATCAAAACAAAAAATCCTCAGCAAGTGCCAGCGACTGCTGAGAGCTGGTGGCTCCAGGGTCTTTCTGTCCTCCAGCTTTGACCCACAAACCCCTGGTCCTTGGAGACAGGACTGAGGTCTTCACTCTGGCTGCACAGGAGTGGGCTAAGCCCTCACTAGCCTCCCTTTCCTATGGTAGCTCTAATCCTCAGGGGCTTCGACTCTCAGGCTCCCATAGAAGACCCCGGGAACCTCTCAGGCAGGGTAGCGAGAGCTAGAAGCAAGCGTCTTGGGATCGACCTCCAGGCAGTCTGAAAATCGGGGCTCCTTTACAGGTCATACCTGTGCCCCCAGCCCTTTCCCTCTCTTCACCCCCAAATGAGCCCAGGAACATTTGTGTCCAACAGAAAGCTAGGACTCCAGTGGCTGAATCCTTTTTCCTAAGCAAGGAATAAACAGCTTTCAACAACTTGTGTGGGTCAGGTGCCTCCTGGCGCAGGTCACATCTGTGACCTCCATTCCCATCACTTCACTGAGAAGGGAACTGAGGCTGGGAGGGGTTCCACGAGCCCAGGGCTGTGAGACCAGTCGGTGCAGTCACAGCAACGCGTCCTTCCATGACAAACCACATATGCAGCAGCAGTCCTGTAAGATGGCAATGAAGCTGAAAGATTCACTTTGCATGGTGATGTCACGGCCCTTGAATCATCGCAGCACATGCAGTCATGTTTGGGTGGCTGGCACTGCCATAAACTATCCCATGGCGCCCTCAGAATAAACACAGCGCACCCAGTTACTCACAGCACATCAGACTCGACCAAGACAGTAAACCACCTGTCAACGCTCCAGGATCGGCTTCTGCTGCTTCACAGCATCGTTGGACCGTGTCCTGCCTCTATACAGTAACGTGGGGTGCTGTGCACACCAGAGCAGTCTTGTAGACTGTCAGCATCTGGATCAAATGCAGCAACTGTACAGCATAGATCTGTGTAGATGTACTCATCATTCATGCAGCAACTAAACCACCCGATGCCACGTTCCTCTAGATTACCCCGATGAATGGCTGAGCTAGACAGCATCTGACCCCAGCGCGCCCATCCTCACCCACAGTATGCTGCACTCGAGGCCAGGAGAGAGCACAAATGAGGATCGATAGGTAAAAATGGGTAAAAGATGAACCCGAGTCCAACCCCTAAAATGCACACGGTGGAGGACAAGAACCAGCTCCCACAAACTGTCCACCGACTTCTGCAGTGCGCCTCTCCCCCATACACAAACGGAATTTAATTTTTGTAAACTCCAAAGCTGCAACTGAGGAACCTTTACCTCCTTTGCACGCCCGTGTTTAGTTAATCAATGACAGAGTTAACTGAGGGGGAATGGGAGGGAGCTGGATTCTTTCTGGGGTGCTAGAGGCTGGAGAGTGTAGTAATCGGGAGACAATACCTCTAGATCCAGCCCCCACAGAAAAGCCTGGCTTGACCCCTTCTCCGTGTGAACTTGAGTGGCCTCTATGCGCTCGCTGTCCTTTGCCCATCTATAACAGGGCAGTTGTGCTGAGGAAGAGAGACGCCTGTCTGCCACTATTCGGGACTGGACCATGCAGGGGGAATGCCCAGACGACTGTGGTCAGCTCTGTATGTGCCCAAGCTGGGCCGCACATTATGCACACATGTACCATGCAGCTGCTCAATCAGCCAAGACCGGTCTTTGAGGGTAGATCTAGACAGCCATGACTGACAGCCCCAGAAACCTCACTCCTTTTATTATGTGCCCCTGAAGACAGCGCAGAGCACCAGGTCTCGCTGTACAAGAGTCTTGTTATTTGAGGAGAGTTTAGGAATAAAATATTTTGGTATTGTATTTTATTCTAGTTTTTGAGACAGGGTCTTGCTATAGAGCCTAGGCTAGCCTCAGAATTGACGCTTCCTGACTCTGCTTCCCAAGTATTCCATATTCCACCATGCCTGGCTTAAAGTATTTCTTTCCTTGCTTCCCTCCTCCCTTCCTGTCTTTTTTTTCTTTTTTGGTTCTGTTGAGACAGAGCCCCAATCTGTAGCCCAGGATAGCCTGGAACTCACGGCAATCCTCCTGCCTCAGCCTCTGAGTGACTGGGATTGCAGGCACAAGCCATCATACCCATCTAAAAATTTTCATTTTAAATAAAGGGGTCTCAGATGCACAGGTCACAACTTCCCTCCAGGATTCAGCTACACGCACACACCCAGTTTTGTTGTTAATTAGTTTATGGGCTTGGGTTTTAAACCATTCTAAACTGTCTAATGATAAGCAGTAAAAACTTTGGAGCCTGTTTGCCTTAAATTTTCTCTATGGTTTCAAAAGGCTAAAGAGAGAAATGCCCCTGACTGTTTAAGCTACTGTGGGAGGGTGCACACCTCCCTCAAAAAGAAGACTCATAGATTCTTCCTGAATGTCTCCAATCCAGAGACTGTAGTTACTTGAGAAAGAGTGGGGTATGTCCAGGGCAAGTAACTTAAACTTTCACCCTCTTTTATTGAATTCTTCTGGGGACATATCTATTCCCAGATTCAAATTGTAAATTGTAAAACAGGCTTATGATGTGTATGTGTGTTTGTACCCATGTGTGCAGGCATGTGCACGTGCATGTGTGTTTGTGTGACTTCACTGTGCACGTATGTGTAAAGGCCAGAGGCCAAACTCGGTCTTGTGGGTCAGAAGCTATCTACCTCATTTTGGAGACAGAGTCTCTCGTTGGCCTGGCTCTCACCAAGTAAGGTAGGCTCTCTCTGGTCAGGGAGCCCCTCTAAAGCTCTGGGATTATAAATGGGTATTACCATACTTTGTGTGGGTTCTGGAGTCAAACTTGGGTCCTCATGCTTGCAAGATGAGCATTTTACCCACTAAGCCACCTCCTTAGTCCTCCTGTGACATTATTTCATTGAAGTCCTTATAACATATCTGACACGGAAGTTATCTGTCTCATGAGCTGGCAAACGTACCAAGGTTCCGAGGGTTCCTGGGATCTGCCCAAAGTCACACAGCAAGTAGGTGATGGGGGAGGAGTCAGCTGCTGCCCCAATAGGGTCCCATTTCAGAGACATAGCACTGGGCCTGCCTAGTGTGAGGAGGAGGTCCCTCCTGGTGGGCACATGTTCTCAGAGTTCTGCCTGGAGGTTCTCATAGCCCACTTGGCTCCTCTCTCTATCTGCTATATCTATCTATCTATCTATCTATCTATCTATCTATCTATCATCTATTTATCCATCATCTATCTATCTATCTATCTATCATCTATCTATCTATATACTCATAACACACACATATACATGCATACGTGTGTGTGTGTCTGTGTGTGTGTGTGTGTATATACTAATTCTCACATGATGTGGACAGGGGAAGTTCTCAAGGCCTCAGCCCTGGACAAATAACTGTCATCGACCAAGGAAGGCAGAAGGAGGGAAAAGTCTTTCCCAGTGAAGAGCGCACCAACTGGCTGTGCAAAACCCAATGGCCAGCCCTGAAAACATACACACAAGGGACATTATACAGCTTGAGCAGGTTGCATTTATATGTTTAGGAACACGTACACTTAACAAATTCATGGGAAAAAAGAGGCCATAAATTAGAAACAGCAAGGAGGAGTATACAGAAGGGTTTGGAGAGAGGAAAGGGAAGAGGGAAGTGATAAAAAGACACTAAAATCTCAAAAAAAACTTTTAAGAAAAAAAAATGACAGGTTCTCGGTGAAAGGAGAGGGTAAGGGCCACAGAGGCCCCTTTGGTTTATCATAGAGAACCTGTCATCAGTCTCTCCATTTGTCACACAGACACACCTGTAACACAAGGGTTTTGGGATTGGGGGTTTTACTCTTATTTGAATTGTGTAAGAACTTCTGCTTGTAAATATAAGCATCCTGTGCATGCAGTACCTATGGAGGACAGAAGAGGGCAGCAGACCCTTCCACCCCACCCCAGAGGAGATGGAGAAACAGGCATTTGTGAGCCTCCTGGGTGTTGGGAGCTGAACCCAGGTCCTCTGGAAAAGGATTAAAAGCCTTGTGAAAATGCATGGCACCTAAAATCTGGGTGAGGTTTTAAATCTACTATCCTCATCCCTCATCCCTTTCTGAACACTGTGATGATATCAACCTCTAATACTCGCGTGATTTCATTCTTAACTTCCCAAAGTCTGGGGATAGCTCACATTCTAAGGAAAGCAAAACATGAAAGCAACCACACTAAGTCATCCTTACCACACCCCCCAACCTGCAAGTTATCCATGCTGTCAATGGGGAAACTGAGGCAAGGCTAGGCTTTGAACCCAGGTCGTGACTGTCAACAACGTAAGAACTCCCTATCGAGAGAACATGGTTGAGATTACGTTGGTTCAGATCAGATCTGGGTCATTCCAAGGTGGCACCTCAGAGGGTGAGCTAGCCAGTGAGCTCCAGGCACTCACCGTGAGTCTTTAGCATTAGGAGAAAATCTTTTGTTTTTCTTTTTTAGCTCCTTAAGGTTTGCTAACTGAGCAAGAACCTTGTATTTTTTTTCCTTCCTGTGACTTCCCTTTCATTTAAATGGGAAAACATGCATTTCAAAGACATTCAATAGCTGCGTTGAAGTCTCAGGTTCAATCACAATGTCCCCATTGTGGCTGGGGGACTCCCTGGCCTTTAAGCTTGGGTTATAAAAATTTGGTTTGAGCCCAAAGTCTGGCTTTAATAGAATATTTTAATTTTGTTTAATGAATATTATTTTAAGTCTATTTGGCAGTTTAAAAATGTGTTCTTTTATTTTCAAATTAAGCTTTATCCATGATCCATGCTTTCTTGGGGATGGGGGTACAGCATGCAGTGGGGGCGATAATAATACAAGCTACCATTTATTGAGTGCTTACTATGTGCCAAACGCCCCGTGAATGCGTGCCACCTCATTTCATGTGAGCGATCTTTCCAGGAACAGCAGCTGTGCTCGGAGGTGGCAGTGGGAGGGCATCTAGGGCACTGTGAGTGGCCAAGACTCACACCAGCTCCGTCTGAGTCTGGGGCTCTCAGCCACAGCCCACGCTTTCTCCACATGGACCTGCAGTTTCCAGGCACCTCATTGGCCTGGTATGCAATTGTCTGTCATCTTTACAGCTAGTTATTAAACGCAGACCAGCGGGACCACAAAGCCAAAACTCTCACAGGTGGTGTCTTTAAATTTTCACAGCAGCCAATGGCAAAATCCTTATTATCATTACCATGCCCGGTTTTACAAACTGAGAAACTGAGGCACAAAGAGCTACATCATTAGCCTCAGGTGGCTTGGAATGCACGATCATAGCAGCACTTGACTTGGTCATCACTCATGCGCTGCCCACTGCTGCTACAAACACTTTCTTATTATTCTCCGCAGAAAGGAGCGCTATAATCCTTGCTGTGCAGATGGGGACACTGAGGCACAGAGACGTACAAACAGATGGACAAATGCCAAGTGACAGCTTCAACCCTAGCAGCCCAGGGTTCCCATCAAGGCTTCCAGTTGGGGAAAGCTGATTCTTTCTACCTTGCACCATTTTCCAAGGAAGCAGAGAGCAACTGTCAGGGTACCAGAATGTCCCATGATGCGCAATGCATCTTGGGACACAGAAACTGGTGCTGAGCTGGGCTTCTTGGGGTGAGCATCTGCAAAGTTGCTTGAACCCTCATCCTACCGTGGGAGTTATAGAAAGCTCTGGAAACACCCTCTGTCTACTCAAGGATCAACAGGGCTAAGGCAGGGAGACAGTTCAAGGACACTGGAGTCCCGTTCTTGTGCGTCTCTCTGATCACAGACACAGATGTTTCACTGAAGAACGGATAAGAATGAAGGCACCGGGAAACATAGCATGTCTTTGGAATGGCTTATCAAATGTTCAACGCACACTCTTTCTTGTCAATGGAATTTATCTTGTCATACTGTAAGGGGTCAGGGGTCAGGGGTCAATGTATTTTTCTCTAAAGGGCCACAGCCAGTGTTTCAGGGCTGCACAGTCCCTATAGTAGTACTGAGGTTATTATACTGGGACTGAGGCAGCCTGCAGGGTTGGGGATGGCCAGCTGTAGAGTTGCAGACCAGTCGGGTTGTGGGTTGCAAGAGCCCATAGCTCCAAACACGCCTAGGGCAGATTCGAGGCAGGCATCCTCCTTTTTCTCCTATTTTGACCCTCTGTGAATACCCATAAGGCAATACAAACAGGACTTATGTTAAAGTCTGCATCCCAAGAGCCGACGTGGACGCTGCCTATTCTAGGGGCTTGGGATCAGAACTGGATGTAATCCTGGCTCTGACACAGGCTATAGGATCCTGACCATGTGACTTTATCCCCCCCACCCCGCCGCCCCAACATTCCATTTCCACATCTGTAAAATGGAGATAATAACAGCCTACTCCATCCAGAGACAAAGCAAAGTATTTCCTAAGTGTAGCGGCTGGCACACAGAACATTTTCAATAAACAGGGGCATTGCTTGTTGCCAACAACCCTTGCATGGGCAGCGTTTTTTTTTTTTTTTTAAACAAAGAAACCAAAAATTAATTCACTGAAATAAAAATATAAAAAGGCGGACAAACTTTCCAAAACAAGTTCTTAAAAGTTACCCCAAGAGTCCCAAAGTTCAGAAAACACCCCACCCTGGATCAAACCACTAGACACCCTCCCTGAGTCTGCATTGACATCCCTGTACCAGTCTGTCTTTCTTACGTGGAGACATTCCACGCGTTTCAGACATCTGTGAAATGAAGACATCACCCCCCACACCCCTGTCGTCCCTCCCCCTTCCCTCTACACCCCAGCCATTAGCCTCTGGGGGGTGGGGTTCAGTTTCTTCAGCAAGAGGAGGGCACAGAGAGCTCAGGATCCTCACAGACCGGAGGTGAATAATCTCCCAGGCTTTACTCTTTGTCACGGCTGGATGGGACCAAAACTCTGTTGACAACACAGGCACAAGTCACCACTTGTTGAGCCGTCTGTCCTAGCAGAGCTGTCCTTCTCAGCTCCCCTCACCTTCCCAGTGGCAGAGAAGGCCAGAAGTACACGATCCTCCCCCCTCCCCCCTTCCCAACTAAGCAGGGAATGCAGGCCTTTGCTGGAGAGAGACGTGGTGCTAGAACATTCCAAAACAAAAGTGGCCATTCGTGCAAATAAAACACACCCACAAAGGCAAACAACCCCTATGGGCTGACACCTTTTCTTTCTCTCAGAAGAGGGTTAACTCCATTGTGGAATGGCCACCAGCAACTGGGTTGGTACTAAGATCAGGGACGTGCAGACACACTGTGTGTGCTTCGGGAAGCTGGTGGTTAATGACAGAGAAAGGCTTGGCTTCACACTATACACCCTACATTTAAAAAAAATCACAGAAACAAAGAAAGTAAAGAAATGAAACAAAAACCAAAGGACCGTGAAAAACTATTAATATTTCAACCACAACGTAATTGTGAGATGGGGAATAAGAGGCAAAGAAATTGACCAGGAGACCACAGGGCGTTCTTAACCTCTGAATCCCACAGACCTGGACATCAGGAGGAGGTTATCAATAGTGACAGATGGATCCTGAACCCGGTTTTTCTCTAGAAAGGTGAAAGAGAAAGTTCTGGAGGAGCCCGCCACCCCAGCCTCTGTCTCCGTTTACCACAAGATGTCTTTGCGAGCCCTCGGAGGACCAGATCAAGTCAGGAGCAGAACGGCCCCTCTTCTGTGTCCAATTCAACCAAACACGTCTAACAGGCAGGAATTCGGACTTGGCCCAGGGAACGAGTGCTGGTGGTTTTGTCCTGTTTTGGTGACCTTCAGCGCGTTTATTTATGTACTTCAAGCCCATGATCTAATACATGTTGGTTTGGCTTCCCTTCTCATAATAGCAGCCTGTAAAAAGCTATTGAGAATTCCCCGTGTTTTCTCATTTTGGGTCAAGAAAATAAAATCGATATCTAAGTAACCTTTTTAAAAATTTAGAGGCCTGCACCACTCCAAAATGAGGAGCGTTTGCACCTGAACGAAGAAGTCTGTCTCTCAGAGCCTCTTCAAGGTGTAAGATTGGTGACCGCCTATGTGAGAATTAGCTAAGAGGGACTTCGTCGACCTAAGTCAAACAATGCCATTTAAAACTCACGTTAAAGCAATTACCATGCAGAACCTGCCTGTGTTTTTCCCATTTCTTAAGCAGAAGTGTGTATGTTTTCGCATAGTTTCCTGCTGTGTGTTTTTTTTTTCTTGGCACACTCACGTCGTACCACGAAACCCAAAGTATTCACGTTGCAGGAACAATAATGGCCGAAACAGACCCACTTGCTTCTGCAGTGACTTTTCTTTACCAAATTAAAATGCCTACTGGTTAATACATGGTATATTTCAGTTCTGAAAAACAATGCTTAGGAGATAAAGAGGAAAGAGACGGAGCCCCGCCTTCGGAGGACGCAAGAAAGAGTGTGTTGCCACACATACAGGAGTAGGAGTTGGACCGTCCGGTTCCTCATTCTTTGGGGGGAGGGGAGGGGCATGTCGATTTTTATCATTTTTCCTTCAATTATAATCCCCAAGAGCTGGCTGCTTCCCGAGTGAGTGAACGTAAGCAGATATGTTCATTTCAGTTATGTCTGTGACTACACAGACTTGAAAAGTTAATTTTCCTAGATATTCAGACAGAAGGGGAAAGTTGGAAGCCGGCGACACACTTTATGATACAGGCACGATACTATATAGATGGCAAATGACAAAATAGTTCTTAACCTCCGTTAAATTCTTCACACATTTTAAAAGATGTTTAAATTGGCATTATTTTGCACTGGCATTTCTGTCTTAAATTTCTGCATAGATTCGAGACTACGAATTCACATATCAAAACACCAGGAGCCGGAAAATCTCTGCTGGGAGAGCAGTAATTGCCAGAAGAGAGTGGCTGTGAGGCCGAGGCTCCTGCTTTCAGCAGGACGGTGTGCTGCAACGGCTTTCTTCCCAAGGATGCACCTCTCAGGCCCTAGGAACCACAAGCCTGTGTCCCCACGTTCAGACCACTGGTGGCATCCCTTGACAGTCTAAGTGGCCAAGACGAACTGCTTCTGTCACTGGACTCTCGGGACCACCTGTTCCAAATTACTTTGTCCTCCAAATGTTTATAATTGAACCCCGGCCAGCTCCCGCTCGTAGTAATACAATGCAGCTCCTTCTGGTAAAGCGGACCTGGGCTGTGCCTACCGTAACGCTTAGGGCCGTCCCTCTGCCCGTAAGTTTATTGACTTGTTTTAGGAACAGAACTGCTCAGTGTTAATATAAAAGGGACAAATCAAATTAGCCCTCGTAAATAAACAGCCATTTTCCTTGACAGAACCAGACCCAAACTGCTAAATACGACTCCCGCCTTCCAAATACGGAATATGACTTCTCTTCTATTTAAAATAACAGAGATAATTTGTTCTGTGCATGTTCAGAGTCATCCAAACTGCCTGTCACCCTGCAAGGGGAGAGAGAGCAGGGTTTTCGAAGGACGTGGGTGAGGCACCCACCCACTGGGAACTGAAGACTTGGGTTTCATCTGCACTTCATCTGCGGCCTATGTGAGTCATCCGCTCTGTGACTCAGTTTCCCCTTTAACAAGGCTGGGCTATTAATAATAACACCCTAAGGACTGGCGTGAAGAACCGGTCTAAGGACCGATGAGATGAGCTGACGGATGTCCTCTGCGTTCAAGTCCTGGATGTGTGGTAGCAGTTGTAGTTGTTTTTCTTGTTTTGTTTTTCATTTTTTAACAATGGGTGTTTCCATAAGTGAATCTTAAGTGTAGTGTATAAGTGGAGAAAAACAGCATCAGCGTTCACTACCATGAAAGTCAGTGAGAAGCAAACGGAGAACACGCATGTAAAACTGTGTAGCTCCCTTCAGCTCTAGGTGCGCCAGGCAGGTATCCTACCCCGAATTACAAGCCACAAAGAATGGGCTCCTGCGGGTCAATTACAGTGAGACCAGTGGGTCTGTAGTCTCCAGTTGTCATTTCAAGTATTAGTCCCCAGTGGAGGGTGTCCCCTCCCTGGATTAGAAGGCAGTAGGCAAACACCACTAGACCAGTTAAGACAATCAAATAGCAAATTCTCCACTAATGGTTTTCCTACCAGAAGTTCCTTTGTGCGTGCATGTGGTGTGTTTGGGACTCTTGCAGGGCCTCAGATGCTGAGGGGGAAGGGAGCTGTGATTCTGGAATCAGGAAGAGTGTTTGGACTGAGCGAGGAGAGAGAGAGAGAGAGAGAGAGAGAGAGAGAGAGAGAGAGAGAGAGAGAGAGAGAGAGAGAGAGAGAGAGAGAGAGAGAGAGAGAGAGAGAGAGAGAGAGAGAGAGAGAGGGAGAGAGTTAGTTCTGTCAACAGGCCATGTTTTCTCTACTCCCGGGTTAAGCCTCCGTAAAGGATTCCTTCTGGGCAAACGCCTCCAACTCTTTAGAACAAATAGCAAGAAAAATGTTTCCTGCCCACAGCAGACAGAACCCAGTCTTGGTGGCAGGCAGAAAGTGTGGCATCTGGGAGTGACTCTCAGCCACGCTGCCTGAAACCCCAAGATCAGGAGGGCCACAGAACTAAGCAATCCTTCCCGTTCAGAAGCCTCTGGGCAGACGATTCTCTCCCTTAAGGAACTTCTGTCAGGCCCCACAGTCTTCCTTTGTATCTGGTGCCCAGGTGAGAGGCAGGTAAATACCTCTGGCCATGTGACGGGAAGCAAGTCCTTTTTCCTAGTCTTCATATGTGCACACACACATACACAGCACACACCTCAAGTCTGTGGATATTTTCTGAGAGTTAGGCTTTCCCCTGTGCCCTAAGCATCCTTCACGGGCAGGAGGCCTGCCCAGCAAAGACCAGTCCCGGCTCCAATTCCAGCTCCCATCTATCCTCTTAGATGCAGGGGCTTCAGCAGCTGGCCCAACTGAGCAAGACCTTTCCCCTCCCTTCTTTTTCTGACAGCCATCGGCTGTCTCCGCAGCCAGAAACACATCTGCTGTGATCGCCCGGAACCCCACTCCCGCTCAGTGATAGCCTAGGCTTTTACTACATGAGAAGTTTATTGCTGGCTTAATGAGTTTTGAAAGGGGCACCGCAGCTGAGGACAGTCAGCACACATTGTGTGGGGGGTGGGGAGTGGGGAGTGGGGTGCGGGGGGGCAGAGAAAGAGTTCTCGCCCTGAGCTTGGCTTGAGCTGGTGACAGTCGGATGGCCGTTAAGTTCTGGTCTCCTGTGCCCTGCACAAGTTATCTTTGGGAACGTGCTGAAAAATAAGGAAAATTTTCTTCTTTGTCAGGGATGGAGTCATCTTGTCTTGGGGGGACCAAAAGCATCTTAAGTGGACATGTCTGGACCGTGTATACATTTCTGAAAACTATTAGCGTCTCCACAATGTATTCAGCCCAATCCTGAAAGTGCCCAGCTACATTACAGCCCCATTGTACTGCCGGCTTTTCTGCTCTTCCCACAGCAGCTAGCTAGCATTTTATCAGTTTATCCATCCGGAACAAGACTCAAAATCTCTTACATTCGACTTAAGGCAGCAGGGCGTTTGGAAGCAGTGTGCTATGGGTGGTTCCCCCACTCCAAACGGTAATCCTGTAACAGGTCCACAAATCACATCTCTTTATGGGGTGTCTACCCAACACAAAAGTTGTGGAAAGATGCTGGAACTTAGGACATTAAAACGGCTGTATATATATATATATATATATATATATATATATATATATATGGGAGCACAAATCTTTTCATTTTTACTTTACATTGTTTAGCTATCTGATACTAGAAAAAAAACAACTTATGTGTTTGTGCCTTATTTTTACACACGCAGGAGCAGCGCTATGTAAGCTCTTTAAGACCCGGGGAGAAATAACCAATTATTTTAAGATAAAAGTTTATCAAGTTGTGAACTAAGATACAAAGGGGCTTTGGGATCTAAAAACGACTTCACACACACACACACACACACACACACACACACCTCAGTTTCTCTCAGATCCACATTGGTTTATCTACAGCTGCAAAATTCCAAGTTTCAAACACACACTCAATATTATGCTCCATCACAAACAAGATTCAAAACATTATCATTTTTTATGTAAATATCTCGTTAATTTCCCCCAGACTGAAGATGTCTAAAGACAAGGAAATACTAGGCTTGAGGGGCCTATGCTGGAGGGGAATAGCATTTCTTGAGTAAAACTGCGGAGTGACTCCTTGAGGATTATTTTGAAAAGTCTGTGCGTGTTGGGGTCTAACACACCGCCGAGGGTTGATGTGTCTGTTAACCTATACTCTGGTGATAGGAATTTCACCAGAGCATCAAGGGCCTGTGGAATTAATAGACTCGGTTCCAAACCATTGTCCCCAGTTATAATTTCCTTGGAGAGGGTAACTTGTATACTCGCGTTGTATTGTTTTAAAGTTATTAAAGGTTGTGCGGTGGAGGGGAGAGAAAGGACAGCCGATAGTAGATCTGCCTTGCTTTTCTGTAGGCAATGAATGAGGGCTGTCAAGTGTGAGCCCTGGATAGGCTTTGGGACACTATGAACCTTGCAAGAAAGGCTCGCATTTAGCTGCTGAGCCAAGCGCGTTGAAGCTTTAGCGGTGGGATACTTCTCCCAGTCACGCTTCCTTAATACTCCTTGAGCTTGAGAGCTATTTGAAAAGCATTGAAGCAGCTAGGGCAGTCCACAGCTGCCTGGCTAAAATAACTCCAGACTGCGCGTTCTCCCCTTACTACGAAATCCAGTCTAAGTGTTCTGATGGAAAGTTGTGTTAAGTTTCAGCTCCAACTTCAGCGTCCTGAGCTGGACCACTGCAGGATCATGAAGACTTTTCAAAAGAAAATCGGCAATCGGCGTGGAGGAGGCTGGGCCACCGGCCCCCAGTTTGAGCGGTTTGCCTCGCTCCTCAGCCATCTCATCACCCCGGCCCTCGGGCATCAGCTTGTCCCTGGGTTCCTTTTGGGTGGGATCCGAGATTCACGACGAGCCTCCTCCGAGGCCAGGCATCTAACCAAACGCAGAGACACGGCCGCGTCCTGCACTTGTCCCGCGCGCGGGAGTTGCCAACTTCAGTCACTGCGCCCCGCACCCCACTCACCTGGAACATGAGGGGAAACCGAGGCCCAGAGACTCAGAGAGATTCCGAAAGGGGATCTGCCTGCGGCGGCCGGGTCTCGACTCCACTCTTGTCTGCAGGGTCCCCGGGAACAGCGATCCCGCCCTTCGTCCCCGAGCGCGGTACTCACCCGCGCAATGCAGAGGCGTCCCGAGCGGGCCAGGCCGGGTGACGGCACGCGGAGCGAGTGTCGCGGAGCTGCAGCGGCCGCGTGTGCAGGGGACCGGCCCCTGTCCCGGCCGCGGGTCTCCTGCGCCCCCGCCGGGCCGCGCCGTGCGTGGGGGCCGCGAGGCGCGGCGCTGGCTCCGGGCGGGGACTCGGCCCTGCAGTGCGCACTGCTCTCGCTGCCGCCGCTGCGCTCCCGGAGGAGGGACGCGCCGGCCTCCTCCCCGCGGCGACGCCCACGCCGCCTCCGGGCCCCGCAGAGTCCTCACCGCGGCCAGGCGCGGCCCCAGAGAGGCAGCAACGCAGAAAGGGACCGCGTGCGTGCATTCATCCATCCATCATCCACCCACCCATCATCTCTCCATCCATCCAGTCCACTGCCCGTGCCGGGTCAGCCACTCCACTAGAACAAGACCAACTCGTTTTCTGTCGTCTTAGAACTTTCCATTCACACCGAGAGAGGGATCATGAACAAAGAATCCAGGAAAAAGAAGGCAGTTGGAGAAAGTTGTAAATACTAAGAAGGAGGGAAAAAGAGGGGGGCTTTGGGGGGTAGGGCACCAGAGCAATCCGGGCAGACGTCTCTGAGGAGGTGTCACCTCAATTTCAGAAAAGTGTGTGTGTGTGTGTGTGTGTGTGTGTGTGTGTGTGTGTTAGGGTAGAGGTCAACCTTAGTATCTTCGTCAATTGCTCTCTACCTGTTTTCTTTTTTTCTTTTTCTTTTTTTTCTTTTTTACTTCTTTTAATCCCTAAGTCAGGGTCTCTTTTTTTCAATTCAGCCAGAGTGGCTGACCAGCAAGCCCCCGGGGTACTCCTGCCTCTGCCTCCCAGGCACTGCATTATAGGCACCGACTGCCATGACTACTATTTTATATAGGTGATGGGGATTCGAACTCAGATCCTCATGCTTGTATGGCACTTTAATGACTGAGCCACCTCCCTGTCCAGCACGTCTCTACGGAGCTCAGCTGGCTTCAGATGACTATTCTCACTGCCTCCTCAGGTGCTGGGGCTGTAGCTAGGCTTTGGGCCCGGGGCCCTTCGTCAGAGGTCCTGACGGGAAACTGGAAATGGGCTCCAACTGGACTTCAGTGGTGGAGGATCTGTTTCGTTTACAAACATCAGCTTCTTCTTGGGCCTCTAGCTGTGGTTAGTAAAGAGCCACTGACTCTCAATTCTGACTCCAACTTGTTCCAAAGGCCACTCATTCCTGAGTAGAATGCCAGAGGCTCGATGCCCCCTACTGGCCTCTGTAGGCACTGCACTCACATGCACACCTTGCCGCCCACCTACCCACGCATAGAGATAGATAAAAATAAAATTAGGGGCTGGAGTGACAGCTCAGCAGTTAAGAGTCCCTGTTGCTCTTGTAGAGGACCCGGTTCAGTTTCCAGCACTCACGTGCTGGCTAACATCTGTCCTAACTCCAGTTCCAGGAGATTCGATGCTGTTTCCTGAACTCCATCAAGCATGGGTACACAGACCTTCATAGCGGGCAGAACAATCACACGCAAAAGTAAAAATAAAATTAAATCAGGACCAGTTGTGAATCCTTTCCTTAACTTAAAGGAATATTCGCCTGTGTGTACGTATGGTAATTTTATACTCTTGTTATATAGGGGCCCCCAACTGTAGATGGGTCAGGCCCTGACAGCTTTGGCCGCATCTCCAGTCTGTCTTTCTCCTTTTCTTCACAGACACCACACCAGAGCAAGTGTCTCCAGCTGGCATGGATGTCCCCACTCAGTGAGGAGGGGCCAGGCATCTCCAGGCATCACAGTGATGAGCAGAAGGGAAATCTGCCCTGGGTCTTGATTTTCTCATCTAAGAGCTCAGACCTGAGGCTTGCTTTCCACTGTCACCGTGAGAATGCTGGGCGCTCGCCCTGCTAACACACTTCCCACCAAGGCTGCTCTGCCGCCAACCATGCTCTGTGGATTACCTACCACTCTGGGCATTTTGTTCCTCTCGGTGCCATCTTAGAAAGCATGAAACTGCTCTCACTTGAGACATTCAATGTCCCTTAACAGGGGACAAGCCTTGGCCCCTGAACCTCACTTTTTCTTCTAAACAAAACAAAAGCCTAGAATGAAGGGCTAGGGTGGTGGCTCGGTTGGTAAAGTGCTTGCCCTGTACGTATCAGGGCTTGAGTTTGGATCCTCAGTATTCACACAAATAGCTGGGCACCGGGGTTGGCTCACGCCTGTAATCCCAGAGCTGGGAGGCAGAGACAGGAAGACCCCTAGGGCTCACTGTCCAGTCAGCCTAGCCTAACCAATGAGCTCCAGGTGAGAGAGTGGGAGATCCGCTCTCAAAACATAAGGTAGAGCGTGGGTCAATGTGTCACTCGACATTGAACTCTGGCACACGCGCTGCACGCGCGTGCGCACGTGCGCGCGCGCGCGCGCGCACACACACACACACACACACACACCCCACAATCGGATGAGGATAGGCTGGACTAGGATGTGTCACATGAAATGGCACAGTGTGAGTACAGGTCCCAGAGTGAAGGGGCTTGGAGGGAGGCACTTCTGTACTGAACATGGACGTGCATTTTGATGTGTGGCGCCGAGGACTGAACCTGTGGTGATGTCACAGCAGCAAATGTATTTCCCCAGCCTCATCTCAGACCTTTTTTTTGGTCATTATTCCCATATCTCAAGAAATATGGCACTATTTTCATCACCTGTGATCACAGTAGGTGCCCAAATAATCTAGAGTTCACAGCACATTAGGGGGATTACAAAGACTATGCAAATGTTACACCATTTTACCAATCGCTTGCCTATGCTGAAGGGCTACCATACATACACACAGACATATTCTATATACATACATACATATATACACACAAATGCACGCCTATACCATCTACACGATATGCTACATATACACATAAACTATATATACACATATATACACATATTGAATACACATATATACTATATACACACATTCATATACATGCACACATATACCACATAGACACATTGTATATAGACACACACTATATACATACATACTTTATATACATATGCATAGATAAACACACATATTTACCATACATATTCATAAACTGTTTTTACACATGCCCATACACACTTTATACATAGACACACTATATAAACACACACATATATATACATGCACACATACACAATGCACACATATACTACATATGTATACATATACTATATGGCCATATACATATTGCACACACATGCTATATACACACGTATACTATATACACACATACATACACACATATGCTATACATACACATATACCAATCACATACATATGTTATACACTATACACACATAAACATATGCACACACATGTTATATGTACGCATATACTATATGCACATATATACACATGCTGTATATACACATATACCATGCACATACATGTAGTATTTGAGTATATTATATACACACATGCTATGTACACACATATTATATATATACACATATAAACAAAATTCACACACACAGAGGACCAAGGTATGAAATGTTTCTTTCGTTGTGGACTCTGTCAGGAAGTCCTGGACATTTCATAACTCAATGAGAGTTAACGCGTCCCCTTCAGACTCTGTCACCAGAACTGCCCAATTATCTCCCCCTGCAGCCTCACCAGTCTGATGCCTCTGACACGTAGGTGGGAGACAGGGAGACAGGTGTTTATTAGCTTCCTTTCTTCTTCTCCCAGGACAGCAATTCTCTGAGTTGGTGCCCATTAGTGTCTCCAGGGGAATTTTTAAATCTCCACCCACACCAATTAACACAGCCTCTCTGGGGAGAGGGCTGGGGACTGTCGCTTTCCAAAGCTCCCTGGGTCAATCAGCAGAGAGGGAATCTCTCTCCGAGAAGCTCCCACTGGAAGCCATCCCTCCAGCCATGGCCTCAGTTTTTAATCTGACAGGGCTAGGCCATAGGACAGTTTCTTCCCAGTCAATGTACACGGGAGAGCAGGGGGACTTTGAAAACGATGAATCCCACATCACATCATTCAACGCATACATGTACTTTCAATGCAGAATTGTTCCTTATGTCCGCACACATTCCTTTCCCACCCACAAGACGTCGGCTGTGAAGAAAGTCCTCCAGTCTCTAATGTCCTCGCAGACCTCAGTGCTTTTCCAAAAGGATTTGACGCAGGAAAGGGATGGCGACGATAAACGGAATATAAGGTTCCAGGGAGAGGCTGGGAAGGAGCGCGTCAAGGACCAAGGACGAGGCTGGCCCACAGACTGTGAACTGGGCCTGGGCACTTGTCGGCAGTGAACTGAGAACTAGATGTGAGCTTCCTGGCTGCCAACGCAAACAGGAAGATGTGATCAGTTACATCTGCATTTCTTCAGTCTAAAAGCAAAGATGCTCGGCATGAGAAAAAGAGCTGAGGTCCCCGCTCCTGCGTCACCTCCTTCCTCTGTGGAAATTGTGAGGACTTGAAGGGGCTCCCACCCCTCCAAAATTGAAAACTAGTCATTTCAAAATGTTTCACCGTGTGGAAGACAGCCACAAACCGAGCTGCTTGGCACATCAGGCCTTTGACGGCTACCGATAAAGGAAGATGACCCAGGGTTCTCACAGATGTGGGAACAGGCTGCAGCATGAGATGAGGGGGCTTGTTACAGGCATCGGAGACACAAAAACGTCCCCATACCAGGAAAAAAGAGGCACAGGTGATGCCCCATGGGAAAGTGACTGATATACAAGTGTGAGGACCTGAATTTGGATCATCAGAGCCCACAGACATGGGAGCACACGTCTGTAATTCCAATGGTCCTGTGTGATATGGGAGGCAGGAAAAGGAAAATCTCTGGATACCCGGGGTCCAGCCGGCCTGGGGGAACACAGCCACAAACCAGGAGAGCCTGTCTCAGAGCCTGTGGAGGGGAAGGCCTACAGGCAAGCCTGTCTTGCGACCTGCACATGCGCACTGTAGCTCGCACGCACAGAAGGTGGGGTGGAGCGGGGCTCAAATTTTCCTTAACTCAAGAAGATATACTTCATTTAGACAGCCCTCCAGTGAGAAGCCAACAGAGAGCTCCGCTTCTGACAACCACCCAACTGCATAAGGCACAGCTTCTTGCAATAATCACGTGAATTGACGCTGGTCGCGCCCCGAACTTGATTCAATATTCCTCTCAAAATGGCAGGAAGGACAAGCGTTTATTACTGCCAGTGAGAGAGCACGGGGCCACATTCGGACGTGAAGCTGGGTCGGCGTGTGATAACAAGTTTGTTAATAACTTAAGTGGCCATTCCCTAATCAGAAAGCTGTGAGTTTTGTTAATTAACTAGTTAAATAATGTTCTGTGTTCACGTGCTAGTCTGATCTTTGCTGGGGACACTTGCTAGGGTTGAATACGCCTCTCCAAAACTCAGGTGCTGGCACCAAATAACTTTTGTACTAAGGGACTGTTAAAAGTGCGCTAATCCACAAGGTTCCTTCCTTGTGAGGGGAATTAAGGCCAAAGGCATTTGTAAATAAGTTTTCTTGTCTTCTGCTTTTTGCTCCATGAAGACAGGATAGGATGTGGCCATGAGGCGTCATCTCGGCAGCAGAGAGCTGCCCCCATCAGACTTTGAGCCTCTTGGCACCTCCATCGCAAACTCCCCGGCTTCTAAGCTGTAAGGAGTAAATTTCTTTTCTTTATAAAATACCCAGTCTCTGGTATTTTGTGATAACAGAACACGTGGGACTATGGCAGTTTTTAATGTGTTAGCTCTATTTTAGAAAATAGTTTGGGGTTTGGGCCAACACAATATGCTTTATAATTTTTCCATTTGAAATGATGGTAAATTAGTGAGCTATTGAAATTTGGTGACCTTAGGAGATGGGACCTGATAGGTATTTAGGTTATTTGGGGCTACCCTCAGAGGGCCCCCCCAGATCTTCCTGTCTCTTTCTTCTTCCTGGATTATAAGGTGAGCAGTTTGCTTCACCATACACTCCTGTTGGGATGTGATCTCTGGTGGCCTCAAATGTATACCAATTAGAACATCCAGAACCATGAGCCACAGTGAAACCGCCTTTTTATAAGTTAATGGCATTTTCATCAGGGTTTCTACTGTTGTGAAGAGGCACCATGACCTTGAAAACTCTTCTAAAGGAAACCATTTATTTGGGGCTGGTTTATACTTCAGAGGTTTAGCTACATCTGGATCTGGCAGGCAACAGGAAGTGGTCTGAGACACTGGGTATAGCTTGAGCATAATGAGACCTCAAAGCCCACTTCCACAATGATACACTTCCTCCAAGGCCATATGTAATCCAATAAAGCCACCCCTTCTAATACTGCCATTCTCTATTGATGTGAGATTCCCCTCTGGAGGAATATAATAATATGTTTTATTACCATTGGTTAATAAAGAAGCTATTTTGGCCTATGGGAGAGCAGAATAAAGCCAGGCAGGAAATCTGAACAGGCATATATATATATATATATATATATATATATATATATATATATATATAGAGAGAGAGAGAGAGAGAGAGAGAGAGAGAGAGTAAGCAGAGTCAAGGAGGCGCCATGTAGTTGTCAAAGAAGAAAGATGGTGTTGGAAACTTCTTGATTGGCCACAGCCTCTTAGTGATACACAGATTAATAGAAATGGGTTAATTTAAGATGTAAAAGCAAGCTGAAAATATGCCTGAGCCATTGACCAAACAGTGTTGTAATTAATATTGTTTCTGTGTGATTATTCAGGCCTGGGAAGATGGGAAACAAACGAGCAGGTTCTGCTTACACCTTATGAGTTTATAGGAGCCAATTGTATTTAAATTGCCTTGGGAGTTTGATTAGACGAATAATAAACTGAGCGATTTAAGTTCTACCAGGCACCCCCCATCAGGCGGGGAAGGCTGGCTCTCTAATGCTAGCCCTCAAGAATTTCCACCCCTCATATCCTCCCTGATTCTTCTTTTAAACACACAAAGCTTTAACTTCATTTCCCTGGACTGAATTCCAAGGTTTCTACCACCTTGTCTTCATTTGTGTTCTTTTCTCTTGCTTTTAGCCACAAAGAAATGTGTTTGCTGCTGAATGAAGCCAACTAGCTGTGGGGTTTGTCTACAGAGTGGGCTGCTTAGGACACAGTCCCGTATCCCAACTTGCTGAGCAATCCTCCCACTCAGTGAGCAATCCTGTACTCCTAAAGTCATCTTGAGTATGTGAGGAAGACACAGGGGTGCCTCAAGCTAGAGGTCTGTCGACTTGGGGAAGGTGGCATTCATGGGAGTGGTATAGAGGTGTGGTATGGGACAAAGCCAAGTGGACAGGTGCTGTCCCTACTGAAGCCAGGCTATGTAGATCTGTCCTCAGTACCATGGGTATCCACCCTCTTGTAGAGTAATTGATGAGCCTCGGGCTGTGAGCTGCCCCACCTAGAGACATCTGCTACCTGACTTCACGTTCTCAAGCGTTGGGTACACCCCATCTCAACCAAGCTCCAGGCATGCTCTGGCCTGGGCCTGTGGGCAGGATGACAACATAGGTGTCCCTGTGATCTTCAGAGCTCTTCCTGCAGGTGACTGCAGTCCTTCCCATGATCTGCGAGAGCATCTGAGGAGTGTGTCTCCTCTGCCACAGTCTGACGACAGCTCGGGATCTCTCTCAGAACAATTACTCTAAATACACCAAAGGGGACTATGAGGAAAGCTGGTCACTGATGGGAAAGACAGATACACACTCCCACTTCACAACAGACATGAAAGTCAGCTCCCAGTAGACTTTGAGGGGAAAGACTGTGTCCAGGTACTGAGTGAGCACTGAGTATCCCATTTCTAAGAGGGGAGGAGACTGAGCAGAGCTGATCTCAGCCTCACTAATCACTAAGTTATCAAGATAATGAGTTCCGTGCACTGTGAATTCTCTCGTAATATGCCAATATTCCTTGCAAGTTCAAATATGTTGAGGGCCACTAACCAGGAAATTAGAAAATACTTTCTCAAAACGTAATGTACAGGATAGGATTGTGGTTCAGCAGCACACGTTTGCCTAGCAGGCACGGGTTCGTGATCCATCCCTAGCACCGAGAGCAAACAAATAAAATGCAACCCACTAGTTCTATTTTCCAGATCCTTCTGGGGGACACAGAGAGCATCTAAAGAGAGCATGCGCAAGATGTTCACTGTAGTAGCACAAATGGGAAACAAGATGGGACCAGATGAGCCAAACCCACATGCTGGAGTATGAAGCTACATGCTGGGGCAGGGGTGGGGAGGTTATCTATAGATTAGTGAATGGTATGAGTGACAGTCCTTGTGTGTGTCAGACAACACAGATGCACACATAACCTCATGTACATCCAGAGAAAGGTCTGGAAGAATTATATGATAAAAAGACCTGAAAAGGCTTGCATATTTAAAAGGAAACTTTATTTTTTTATTAAATTATTTTCTTACATTTATTTCATGTGTGTGCATGTGTGTGAGTGTGTGCGTGCGTGTGTGTGTGTGTGTGTGTGTGTGTTTATGCCCTCCAGCACACACCTATGGAGGTTTTGGTTCTGCCTTTCTGCCACGCTGGTCCCAGGAACTGAACTGGGTCATCAACATGAGGCTTGGAGGCAAGCGACTTTACCGACTGAGCCGTCTCACCAACCCCTATTTGTGTGAAGGTCTTTTCCTTTGTCTGGTTGGTCAGGCTTGTTTAGATTTTTTTGTTTGTTTGTTTAATGAGCATTTTGACTGCATGTATGTGTGCACACCACCTGCGTGGACAGCAGAGAAGTTGAATCCCTGGCACTGGAGTTACAGATGGTTGTGAGCCATCATGAGGGTACTGAGAACCACACTCCAAATTTTGCAAGAACAATAAGTGTTCTTAACTACTGAGCCATCTCTCCAGTCCCAATAATTTTTTTTCTATTTGTTTTTTTAAGACAATATCTATCTAACTTTGTAGCTCAGGCTGGCTTGGAACTTAAAGCAATTCCTACCTCCACTGAGAGCTGAGAGATTACAGGTGTGAGCCACCAAACACACACAGCAGAATATATTTACATATTAAATGTTTACACAAAAAATAATGCATGCCGAACAGGCGTATGTATGATGCTGAGCATGCTAGTGTGTGGCTGAGATTCTGAGAGGCCCCAAGTCTGTGGCATGTCCCTGTTTAGATGACCTGACCATTCTCCTGGGCTTAGGTTAAGGCAGGAATCTTTGTAAGAACACCACAAAGTCTGCAGTATGCTTCTCTTGGCACGTGTTTTTAATTTGTCCCCTTCAGAGTGACATTAACTCTGATCCTAATTGAAGGTGGTGTCTGCCAGGCTTCCCCATGATCAAGTTACCTCCTTGCCTTGGTAGTTAATAAGGCTTCTGTGGGTAAGGCTTTGAGGCTAGGTGGGCCTCCACCTCCCCAGCCAGTTCCAATTAACAACCTCATTGATACTTTTAGCTGACGGCTGGAAGCTCTTACTATACTCATTTTAAAGATTTATTTATTTTATATGTCTGTGTATGTGCGTGTGTGTGTGTGTATGTGTGACCTACTTGATCTGTGTGTGTACCGTGTGTGTGCAGGCCTGCAGAGGCCAGAGAGAGCATATCTGATCCCCTGGAGTTGGACAGACAAGTGGCTGTGAGGGGCCTGATGCAGGTTATAGTAATTAAACCGGGTCCTATGCAAGAGCATCAAGCGTTCTGAACTGCTGAGCTGTCCTCCCCAGTCCAACTACATGACTTTTTTTACGTCTGGCTTGTTGCCCCATGTGACCAGAGGGCCATCTTCATGATGGCTTCTGTGTCTCCTTGGCACAGCCCTGTCCATTCTCCGAGCAGTTCCTTTCCTTTCTGGCCGTCTCTGACATTCTGATTCTCCTCCTTGCTCCAGCACTGGGATTAGAACTCTTTGCCTCCTTTGAAAGGAAATGGTTTAGGAGGCAAGACCTGCACACTGAGGAAATCTGTGGTGGCTCTGATGTCACTGTGTTCCTGTCCTCTGGATAGACACACCTGCATACACAAGACACACACACACCTGTGTGCACACCGGTATCTATCCATTTATCATCTATTTATCGCTCTCTGTCTGTCCAGCCACATCTTTATCCATCTGTCTTTGAATCTATTTATCCATCCAATTATTCATCATTTCATCCATTAATTTATTCACACATTTATTCATTTTCTTCCATCTATCATCCAAGCATCCATCTGTCCATCTGTGTGTCTTCATACATCTATCCACCCATCCATTCATCCACATATCATCAATCTGTCCATCTATCTGTTTACCTGTGGACTCATCCATCCTTCAGTCAGTCAGTCATCAATCCCTCCATGTGTGCCTATTCATCCATTTGTCCATCTATCTATCATCTATCAGTCTATGTATCTGTATGTCCATCCACACACATAGTCATCCATTCATCTATTCATTCATCCATCTATCCATCCATCCACCCATTGTTTATCCACATATTCATCTATCTACTTATCTACCCATCTATCTATGTATGTATCCATCTATCCATCCATCCATCCATCCATCCATCCACCCATCCATCCACCAATCCATCCACCCCATTATTCAGCTATCTATCTATCTATCTATCTATCTATCTATCTATCTATCTATCTATCTACCTACCTACCTACCAGTCTATCTACCCCACTATTCAGCCATCTGTCTGTCTGTCTGTCCGTCTGTCTGTCCATTTATATACCCATGTATCCACCTATGTATCCATTCATTCATCCTTCCATTCATCTACACTGAAAACTGTGAGCTTCTTCCGGGGCTGTCTGAGTAGTTTGAGAGCCTAGACTGAAACAGGAGCTAACAAAGATAGAGTGGAGAGTGCCCTGCTCTCCTCTCTCTGGACTTGTCATAGGCTCTTCCTTTGCTATTTTAGATCATGCTCAGAAAGCTCACATGGTGGTGCAGAGTCTTGGAGGTGCCCAGGGCCCCAGTCTGTGGCTCAGAGGAGAGCGACCCACTTGCTGTCTGTTCTCTCTTCTGTCACTGTCTCCTAATGATGGTGCCCGTGCCAAACAAGGAAACAAAGCCAAGAGTCTCTTCTCCTCCAGTCCACCTGTCAACCCACGGCATAGTTACGCCCTGCGAGGCCCTACGCATCAGGTACCTGGATGTCAGGTGCACAGGAGCCCTGCTGGATGAGCTTTGGGCAGGAGTGCAGGAGACATGGTTGCTGCTGGGTGGGCAATGGGTCAGTGAAGCCAGAACAGGACTCTGTGCAGGTCCAGAAGTGGGTCGGAGCCTCCTGCATCCCAGGAGGATGGGAAGGTGAGACATTGGGTCACTCCTAAGCTATGGCTCCAAGCCCTTACTCATGCTCCCACTGGACTGGGCTCATGAAATGCTGATTCAAAGACAAAACTGCCAAGGGTTACAAGCTGGCAATCGTAGCCCAAGTTCAGGGTCCCTTTGAGTGGTGGGTCCTGCAATGGCACACTGGGCATATCCATGAAGTCCTTTTGGCTTATACCGCTTGCTCCAACACCAACGCTCCCCTCTCATATTCACAGCAGTGAAGACGTGGGCACCTTATTCCCTTGCCAACAGTGGAGTCACCCTCCCTGCTGCCCAGCCCCCTGTTGGTTGCATACAAGCTGCGCTTGCCCTGCCTGAACTTGGTGAGTGGCCAAGAGCACTCAACCCTCACAGGCTGAAGAAAGGCAAGTGCCTGAGCTGAGCTGGGCGTCACCCCACCTAGAGACCCCCATGCCAGCTGGAACTGCAGCACTTGAGGACAGGTTGTGTTCCTCCCTCTGCCATGGGGAAGCCCTTCCTCCCTCTTGGATACAGGGATGCTGTCCCAGATGATTGCATCCTGCCCTTCCACCAAAAGCGGAAGAGGGTTGTGGCATAGGAAGGGTCAAAGAGGAACTTTTGATTTTTTTCTATTTTTATTTATTTATGTCTCCTAGGAACACACATACCAAAGCACATATGTAGATGTCAGAGAACAACTTCTTGAACTTAGTGCTCCCCCTGCCCCAGCATGTGGGTCCCCTGTGTCAGTCCAGGTGGGAGGTGCCTTTATCAGCTGTGCTGTCTTGCTGATCTGAAAAGGGAAATTTTGACAGCGGAAAGTGGGTTCGACTTTCTCTCTGAAGAAGGAAGGGACTGCACAAGGCATCTTGAAGGTGAGCATCAGGTCCTTGCCAGGTATCGACGCTGTCAGCTGAGCTATGACAACAGAATGAGAACCTGCTGGCAGACAGGCAGACTAGACTAAGAATGGGGCAGGGATCAAGGCAGAAAAAGAGATTTATGAAATTTTTTCTCCTCTGTGTGAAAAACATGGATTTATTTATGGTATTGAACAATCAGTGCTCAGTGGGAAAGGCAAATTCTTACTTGCCTTGGGTCATAGATACAAATTAGACACAGGGTAAAAGGTGCACTTGCCATGACTTGGGCTAGATCCCTGAAACTGCAGTGGAAGGAGAGGACTGACCCTCAAGCTGTCCTCCGACCTCGACATATGCACCCTCTCTCTCTCTCTCTCTCTCTCTCTCTCTCTCTGTCTTGCACATGTGCACATACACACACATACATGGACACACGCACACACATGCACACACACGCACACACTTGACATGCCACACTAATGATGAGGATAACATGCATACAACACGTACACACACGCACGCCACATATGCATACACACATGCATGCACACGTGCACATGCACACACACTAATAATGATGATGATAACTCACCACACACACCACTAATAATAATGATGATGATCACACTAATGATGATGATAATGAGCACTATAAAGGAAGCACATGTGAAAAGAAAGAACAGTAAGTTGGTCATGGCGCCTCATACCTGTATCCTGGTCCTGGGAGGGCTGAGGCCAGGAGGATCACGAGCTCCAGGTAGACAGTAGACTTGGTTACACACCAAAGCTGTCTCACCCACAATGAGAGGACAGACCCCATCAATTAGAGGCATAAGACCATCTGTAGAAGAAAAAACTCAGCAATCAAACTAAGACAAGGGAAAGTTTAAAAGCATTTGTGAAATATGAAACAGATAAATTTAACCCTTCTGACCGCCTTGTTCAAGAATTTCTCTGACAACCTATATAATCTAGAGAGAGCTAAGAGTATGAAGTAAATAAACTGTGATATAGAAAACTCAACAGCATAAAAAGGCTGCTGCCTAAAAGTCAGGACTGGCCACTGTGAAGGGTGTGTGTGTGCGTGTTCACACGCATGCATGTGTGGATATGTAGGATGTACATGGGTGAGAATATAAAAACCAGAAGGCAGTGCTGGGGTTACAGGTATTCCTCACTTGGCTTCTTTTTAGAGGGGCTCTTATTCCTATGTGGCCCAGGCTGCTGTGAAACTTTTTGGTAGACCAGGCTGTCCTGGAACTCACAGAGATCCTCCTGTCTCTGTCTCCTGAGCACTGGGATTAAAAGTGTGTGTGCCACTGTGCTCAGCGTGCCTGGCATTGCTCTGCCCCCATGGCCTGGAGGTACAGTGCAGATCCTATATTTGCAAAGTAAGCACTTTCCCAGCAGAGCCAGCTCCCCAGCCTGACTGACGACTGAAAAACAGAGAAGATTGCCAGCAGCCAGCGAGCCTGCGATGATGAGGGGATGGCTCTGCTCATAAAGTAACGGAACATACACAAAGCTGCTCACACTTTCAAAAGGAAGGCTTAGCTAAAAAAATGCATATATTTGCTCTATTGAAATTTGGTATTATTTTTTTGTTTCAAATGCACATATGGTCATGTAAATTAAGTATGCAAACCCTTTAGTCAAGAAATGTGCTCCAAAGCTACAGAGAAACTCTGTCTCGAAAAAAAAAAAGTGTAACTTTGTCCTTCTTAGAAAAACAGTCATACAGAGGCACGAGGAAACCCACATGAGACTTTTCATTCCAAACAGGCTGGCTGCTCCTAACCCCCAAACTCTCAAGTTCCAAATCCTCCAGGTCCGACACTTCTGGATGCCAACATGTCACCACACTGGCGAAGTCTACACTGAGGAACTTGATTTCACACACAAACTCATTTTAAATATCATCCAGGACTCCGTTCAACCTCTTGGGTCCCATCCTTCAGAGATCTCACTTATGTCTATGCCAATTCCCAATTCCCACCTATTGTGTGTTCATATTTTCATGTGAGCACGTGTGGAGGTCAGAGGACAACCTCAAGTGTCGGCCTTCACCTTTATTTGAGGCAGGGTTCTTGTGTGCCACCATGTACTCAAGGCTAGTTGGCTCAATAGTTTCCGGGGGTTCTCCTGTCTCGACCTCTTAATGTACTACAGGAGCAAGCTATTGCCTCTGGCTCTTTATGTGGGTTCTGTGGTTTCTTATGTGGGTTCTGGGCATTGGAAGTCATGTCGTCTTCATCCTCTGCTCCTGGGCCTTCTTCCCCAAGCCCAAATCCAAAATCAAAACACATCTGGTCCTAAGTGTTTCAATCGGGGCAAGTCAGCCTGTGCATGACTCTTGAGTGGCACCCCACTCCCTCAGATAGTGCAGTCTTGTCCGCTGTCTTTATGAGGTTCTACTACCAAAGCCACTCCAGTGCTACCCACCCTCCAGGAGAGGAGCCATCCTGGCCAATAGAAGTAGGGAGCGGAGATCATGGGCGCTGACTCAGTGTCTTCTTGTCGCAGCATCTCTTTGTTGCAATCATTAAAAACCAAGTCTTTTGTTTTTGTTTCGAGACCGGGTTTCTCGAACCAGGTTGTTTATTTTACTCTTTGCTATTTACTCCTTGGAGGACCCCCACACAGCTCTCAAATAAACACTTGGAGGCTTATTCTTACTTATGAATGCCTGACTTTAGCTTTGCTTATTTCTAGCCAACTTTTCTTAAAAATCCTATCTACCTTTTGCCTCTGGGTTTTCACCTTTCTCTATTTCTGTGTATCTTTTCTTTCCTTCTTAACCCACAGTTTGCTGTGTGGCTGTGTAGCTGGCCCCTGATATCCTCCCCGCTTATCTTGCTCCTGCTCCTCAATCTCCTCTTCCCAGATTTCTCCTATTTATTCTCTCTGCCAGCCAACCCCACCTATCTTTTCTTCTGCCTTGCAGCTCTTTATTAGCCCAGTCAGGTGTTTTAGGCAGGCAAAGTAACACAGCTTCACAGAGTTAAACAAATGCAACATAAAAGAATGCAACACATCTTTGCATCATTAATCAAATGTTCCATAGCATAAACAAATCACCATAAACAAATGTAACAACACACCTTTTTTTTTTTTTTGGTGTTTTGAGACAGGGTTTCTCTGTCTGGGCCCTTGCTCTGTAGTCCAGGCTGGCATCAAACTCACAGAGATCTGCCTGCCTCTGCCCCCCAAGTGCTAGGATTAAAGGTGTGCGCCACCACCCCCCAGCTTAACAACACTTCTTAAAATAATAGTCTACAACATTTCTCTGTGTAACCTTGGCTGTCCTAGAACTTACTCTGTAGACCAGGCTGACCTTGAACTCACAATCTGTCTGTCTTTGCTTCCCCACTGCTGGGATTAAAGGTGTGCACCACCACTGCCTGGCTTTAAAAACCAAGTTTTAATTATCTTTCTTGATAAAACTATTTTAGGTCAGGTGTGGTGGTACAGGGCTGTAATCCTGGGACCAGAGAAATAGAAATGGAAGATCAGAAGTTTAAGGTCATCCTTGACTACCTAGTGATTTCAAAGCCAGCCTGGAATAACATAGGACTGCCTTTTAAAAAATTATTTTTGTCCATGGAGTAGAGAGGAGGAAAGAGGATTTAACCAGGAATGTAGATGCGATGATATTTTTGTCAGTTCAGTGGGTTTATAGGAAACACATTTCTAGGCCATATCTATAAACAGTGTTTTTTCAGAAAGGTTTAGCTGAATAGGGAAAACCCACCCTTTGCCATCCCATACAAGATCCACCCTCAACGTGGGTGGTGCCATCCCACGTAAGACCTGCCCTGACTGTGGGTGGTGCCATCCCACAGATTGGGAAAAGGGCAGAGGGAGCTGAGAGCCCCATTCATCTCTGCTGTGTCCTGCAGAGTGACCAGATGTCTCGAGCTCCAGCTTCTTACACTTCCCCACTGCGATAGTCTGGATCCCTCAGACTGTGGGGTTTGAAACAGCCTAAGCTGTCGTGGGTAGGCACAACAGGAGAAGTTACTGATGCAGTAGGAGACTGTTCTCCAAGAGGTATTTTGCAGCAAAAAGTCAACGAACTTAACTACCCAGAGTTCTGGTTTTAAATGATTTATTCAGAAACTATTTTACACACTAATTTTAAACCATCCCTTCAAGCCATGATGCACCAGAAAATACATATTTAAACAGCATGTGAAAACAAACCACCCCTAGACAATTATTTTGAGAAATTAATTCCTACCTGATTTTTTTTTAAAATCAAGTCTGTTGTTTAGATTCTATTTCCCCATCATTTTTATATGATTATATTAACAATTGAGGCTAAGGTATGCTTGGGGGGCAAAGATTGAAAGAGCAAATGAAAAAAAAAAGAAAGAAAGCGAAAGATCCTCTGGGGTGTGCGTTTCGGCAGCAATCATTTGCATGAAACCATTCTTTCAAAAATATGGGAACCGAGACGCAGTCAGGCAACAAAGAGGAGGAAGAAAGAAGGGGCCCTTGGCCTTCTCAAGGGTGACTGGAGTAGAGCCCTGAGGTGGTGATGGGTGGTGGGGTGGTGGAGGACATCAGTGATGGACAGCCCCCTCCGCAGGTGTAAAACTCACTACTGGGATGTTACCTCATTCCTGTCTGCAGGATGCGCAATGCTTGGCCCAGTTACGGAGACAAAGAACTCGTTGATTCTTTCTTTCATAAACCGGCCCAAAGAAAGGATTTTCAGGAAGGATTGGCCATTTCATTCACCCATCCACACATAGGGCCATCACAGTTAAGGCAAAAAATTTTGGCTCAGGAGCGACTTCGGCTGCCAATAAGCCGTCTTTTAATGGGGTGACATGGAAGGCGTAAGTCTTTCTCTAGGGAGCTGCGCTGCTACCTTGTGCGGATGTTACCGAGTACAGCCTGTCGGACCACAGGGCGGACTTTGTTCAGAGTCTGGGGATATGGCTCAGGTGGCAGAGTGCTTGCCCACGTCCACAAAACTATAGCCTCCATTCCTAGTGCTGCAGAAACTGTGTGAGGCACAGAGCTTGGGCGGTGGAGGCAGGAGGATCTAGGATTCAAGGTCATCTTTGACTACATAGTGAGTTGAAGGCTAGCCTGGACTAAATGAGTTAAAGGAACAGATGTCACAGTTAACTCAGCTTTCTGGATAACCGAAACCATCAGGCTGTGTGGGTCTTTCTTTTGCACAGAATCAGTCAGCTGCTTCCAGACTCTTGTGGGATAAGTGCTTTGCCACAGAGAGGCCCATGGCTGCTCTCTCCTGCCCTGCCTCTGTCTCCAAGAGGTTCCTCAAATGCTGAGGGTCACCTTGTCTGGGGATCTCTGACCCTGCTGTTCCCTCTGCCTGAAGACTCCTTACCCTGCAAGATGACCTCATGTGAAAACTACGCCCAGAAGCAACTGTCCTTTGGGGAAAGCAGAATTTGTAACTAAGATTGCCGATCTGTTGGGAGCAATTAAAACTATGATTCTGAAATTCCTTTAGGCTGAAATAAAGTTATGATCAGAAGCCATCCAGTTTTAATAGCGCCCCAAGAGAAAGAACCACTGAAAGGTCAACACGGGACTTCACGTGGCAGAGTGCGCAATCAGGTACCGCCTTCTGGTTTCCCTATACAGGTGAAAACGCTGTAGCGTGCAGGAAGCCCTAGGTTCCATCCCCAGCACTGCAGAAACCAGATACGGTGGTGCACACCTGGAAACCCAGCACTCAGGAGGTAGAGACAGGAGGATTAGGCGTTCAAGATCATCCTCAGCTACTTAGTGAGTCTGAGGCCAGACTGACCTACACAGGACCTTGTCACAAATAAACACAAGCAGGGCGGGGGAGATGACACTTTCCTGTCAGAAGAACAGTGCATAGTCTGTGAGTATGTTCTCTAGTGGAAGCTTGGAGTGAAGTTCCCAAAGCCTCTACTATTTAACCCAGTGACAATGGCTGCACTCACTGTTATGGCTTAAATATAGTGTCCCCCACGGGTTCCTGTGTTGGAGCACTTTGGTCCTCAGTTCCTGCTGGTGATTTGGGGTGGGGAGCTAGGAACCTTTGTGAGGAAATACTAAAAGTGTTGGAGGAAGTAGATCTTGGGGGGATAAGGGTTTGAGGTTTACATCCCTGATCTGGCCCCTGGTCCACCAAGATGTGAACTATCAGCCTCAAGCTCCTCCTGCCACAGCTGCCAGCCACTCTTCCCACTTTCTGTCCCATGATAATGGACTACAGCCTCATAAAGTGAGCCAAAACAAAAACACTCGCTCATGTAAGTGGCTTCTTGTTGGGTATTTATTTGGTACCCACAATGAGAAAAGTAGCTACCACACTAAATTTCTTAGTCCCTTAAGTTTGGGGGGTGGTGGGAAGCTGCTTTTTTCCTATGTAGGAATTACTAGGAAAAGAAAAATGTCCAGTCTACAACAGGGATACTTAAAATGGCGGAGAAAGGAGGGGAGATGGGGGCACTGTGACTAAGAAGTCACTCCTTACCACTGTCTCCAAAAAGATGACACGTGAATAGGAAACAAACCTGATTTCACCCTCAGGTGGAATTTGGGTTCAAATCCTAGCTCCAGAACTTTCTAGACATATGACCTTGGAGTCTGTAGTGATATTTTGTTTGTGTTTTAACAATAAACAAATAAAAGATCTGAGTGCAGAGTCACCAGAGGCCAGGCAGTGGTGGCACACACCTTTAATCTCAGGACTCAGGAGACAGAGGCAGACGGATCTCTGTTCATTTAAGGCCATCCTGGGCTACACGAAATTGCTCCAGTCTGTAAGAGAAACAGAGTTCATACAAAGGTGATCACAGCACTTGGGATCACATGCCTTTAATCCTAGAACTAGGGAGGTGGAGACAGGAGTAATATGGCTGGGTGGAGAGAGGAGTATAAGGCAGGAGGGGACAGAAGCTCAGCAGTATGAGAAGCAGTCTGAGCAGCAATCAGTCTGAGGTGCAGTCTGAGGACAGGATGGCCCCTTCGGTCTGAGCATTGGTAGAGGTAAGAACTCTCGTGCCTGGTCTCTCTGCTTCTGTGATCCTTCAGCTTTCACCTCTGTATCTGACTCTGGGTTTTTATTATTAAGAACAATTAGAATTCGTGTTAAAGGAATCTGACCTCATGCATGCTAATGCGCTGTAGAATTCTTTCCCGTGTTCCAGCCATTCAGTAACCACCTTCCACTTGAGCTTTAAGCCAAGTGTGCATGCATATTGCAGTACTTAAGTATTTCTTAAATCAATTCATTTTACTATTGCAATAATTTACTTAAACGAGAAGTATTGTGCGAAGTTGGGGATGTAGCTCAGCAGGTATTGTTTTGCCTAGTATGCATGAAACTCCTCTGGAGTTTGATCCCCAGCACCGTATAAACCAGGTTTGGTGGATCAGGTCTGTGATTCTTAATAATCCAGGAGATGGAGGCAGGAGGATGAAGATCAACTTCAACCATCTAGGGTACATGATACTCTGTCTTAATGAGGGGATTTGAGGAGAAAAAAAATGTCAATTAATCCAGGGGTTACAAAAGTGTCAAGACTTGCCCAGGTGCCGTGTGCTGTTGTTATCTCAGAACTTGGGAGGCTGAGGTGAAAAGCCTGGAGACTATGTCTCTAGGCCTAGCTTGTTTAATTTTCTAGGACATTAACCTAGATCAGAAAGGCAGATCTTGCCATCATATCCAGAAGCCAATAACAGATACAAGGTAAGAGAAGAGGGCTTACGGCGCCTAAGGTGGCTCAGAGGGTCAAAGAGCTTTCTTTGCCAAGCCTAATGACCTGAATTCAGTGCCCCCCCCCCAACTTCCCAGAAATTGTCCTCTGACCTCTTTGCATGAGGTGAATACAGACACACGTGTGCGCACATACACATACACACAAATTAATTACTTAGTTAAATTTAAATAAATAACACTTGGGAGGCAGAGGCAGGTGGATCTGTCTGGGCTCAAGACTAGACCTGGTCTACATAATGACTTTCAGGACAGCCAGAAGCTACATAGTGAGACCCTTTCTCAAATTGAAGGCTTGTGTGGAAAAAAAGAGATAGACAAAAATAAAGACGAGGGCTAGAGATCTCTCTCAGTGGTCAAGAGCGCCGAGGACCCATCAATTCCCAGGGCCTACATGGCAACTCATAACTGTCTGTAACTCTAGTCCAATGAGATCTAGTGATCTCCTCTGGCCTCTGTGGGCACCAGATGCATAGGTGATACACAGACATTCGTGCAGGCAAAACACCCATACGCAATACAATAAGTCAATGAGAGAGTAGAGAGAGTTAGGTGAATTTAGTAGCTAACACAGTGTGTGACTATAAGGTGTGCCTCTAGTGACTCCCGGCTTCCCAAAAACCTGTCAGTGACCCATCAGATCAAAACGACTTTGTTTTAATCAAACAGTCTTGGGGACACTATCAACTGCACTGTCTCACTCCCAAAAGTGTGGGTGACACCATTCTTAATGGAATAGCTTCCTTGAAACTTGTGTGTAGAAGTCGCTAATGGATTTGATCCTGTAGCAGCGAAGGGAGGGAGGGCCCTGGAGCTGCTGCTTGTGGGAGGGGTCAGAGAGATGAAGGCAGAGCTCCATCCTCTAAATTCAGGCGTGGTCCTTGGTAGGACAGAGAGCCAGCAACGAGGTTCCGCGCATGCGCAAAGACCAAGAGGTGGAAAAGGACCAGTGAGGCGGGTCAGGGTAGGGAGGAGCCTGGTCTTGTTTGCTCAGGGTAGAGACATCCTGGGACTAGGGTTGACAACACTCCCAGCCATTGGTGGTCTCTGAAGCTGAACTCCCAGGCCCCTTTTGGCTGGCCCAAGAAAACCAAACAGTCCGGGCTGTGTTCAGCGAGTGTTCCCTCCCCCTGCTCCTGAGAGCCCAGACCTCACCCTGGGGTGAGGGTCTACAGTCAACCACAGAGCTGGGAAAGTCCAAACAGTTTCTTTTCTTTGGACGGCCTCTGGAAACAGGAAGAGGGGCAGTTTGCTGGGTTTGCCAAGAGTTAAGTCATCTCTAGCTGATGCAAACAATTTCTCGAGTTACTCTTTAGGGTGCAGGAACATTCCTGAACTACGCAGGGTTTGAACTCTTCAACCCTCAACTTCAATCTCTGGGGTCAATGGCGTGGGCCGGTGCATACCTCCATAGTCTTTGCCTGGGTTCCCTAAAACATGGAGGAGCTGTTGATGGGTAAGGCAAGGTATGCCACCGCAGGGAGACCATAGAGCAATGCTTCTACGGAATCTGCCTGGTTTCCAGACCACAGAGCCAGAGGTTTTCTTGGGGGGCTTGTGGGGAAGGCCTGATGCAAAAATAACTGAAGAAAGTACATCAAATCGGGAAGCAAAGTTTATTGAGTTTCTACCGTGCCCCATTTCCCGCTCTGAGCTTGTGAATATCAGCCACATTTAATTCTCACGGTCACCTCAAAGGTCATGGCATTCCACTGTTCTTGTGTCCTTCTTTCCCCCAAGATGGCCTCAACATCATCTCCTGTCTCTTGCCTTCTTCTATGGTTCACTGAGAGAAGTTCTGTCTTGTGCTACTATAACAGAGCCCAGAAGCTATATGTGGTATAAAGAACATGAAGTTCTTTCTCATTGTTCTAGAGGCTGAGAAGTTCAAGGACAAGTGTCCAATGAGTGGCCAGGGTTTCCATGCTGGTCTGGAATGCATTAGAAAGCAGAAGAGCACCTACAATCTTTGATCATACACCTACCATATTCACGGAGGGATTGGTTCACAATCAAACCAGACGTGGGGGACATGACCTGGTCTTGCTGCCCAGCTCACTCTGGGGATGCCCTGTCTTCACTTTTTTCTAGGGCTGGAATCTGAGGCAAGTCATCACCTTATCCAGCATTTATGTGGGTTTCTGAGGATCCAGATTCGGGTCCCTCACTTGGATAGCCAGACTGCAACACTGAGCCATCTTTCAAACCCCTCATGACTCACTCTGAAAGCTTCCCACTGCACACCACTGTGGATTAAGTTCTAACACATAAACTTTTGGGTGGGTCCCATTCAAGCCACAGCAGCCTTTCTTCCAACTCCAAGGGCCTTGCTGTGTGTAACCAATGGAACACAGCAGACGGAAGGCTAAGGAGCCTGCAAGGCTGGGTTAGAAAGGGACATGTTGTCCCTTTTGCTCAACAGAGTGTTTCTACCCAGCCTGGAGGCCTCCATGTTGGAAGGAAGCCCGTGGCCACAGAGGAAGGTTTGTGAAGCAGGTGCCGAATGACTGGCAGGCACCAACTGTGTGAAGCGTCAGAAACACCCGCACCCAGACGACAGACAGTGAGGACAGTCTCAGACCTTGTGGGACTTCAGAAGCCATCTCTTCTGGGCCACTTGCTGAAGGCCCAGCCCACATGATATATGAGTAGACACTAGTTGCTGTTTGAAACCCTGACTTTGGGGTGGTTTTTACATAGGGACAATACTACAGTGTCCTCCCAACTCGCTGTGTTTCCTTGTGTGAGTTATTACCCTTTCTGGGTCTCGGGACTGATAATCATGAGAGGTAATTATATTAGATACTTCACAGATCCACCAGGAGATTAGACCAGATAGTGAAAACTCAGTTCTGGATACAGAACCTGTCACAAGGCAAACATTGATGACAAGCTTTTATTATGACTTCTGGAGATAGATCAACAACATAGAAAAAATTAAGGGGAAAAAATTGCTTCTCATCCCTCAGCTTCCCTGCCCCTCCATTCCCATCCCTACAATGTTTGTAAATGAATTGTGAGGATGTGGAAAACAAAGTTATATGAGGACTGTCACACGCCAAGTGCATCTTCCTCTGAACCCCTATATGTGTGATTGCCTTCAATTTATAGACATGAAAACTGAGGCTCAGAAGATGGCATCCGTTACTCAAGGAAGAGCATATAGTTGGTGAGTGATGGAGCAGACAGCCTGACCCCAGCAAAGCTCACATTAGTCACAATAACTGCTTCACATTTGGGGGGGGGTGAATCAACTCTGTGACTAATACTTTGACATCATAAGATCGTTCCCATACACACACTCACTCATAGCTGATCTAGACAACAGCTAGTCACCAGCCAGTTGTCTGTCATCTGTCAGCCATAATCAGTTCCCAGTCAGGAGTCAGTCATCAGCCAGACATCAGTCAGTCATCAACTGGTTATCAGTCACTTATCAGTCAGTCATCAGTCAATTAACAGTTAATTATCAGTCATCATCAATCATCATCAAATCAATCAGTCATCAGCCAGTCATCAATAAGTACTCACTCATCAAACTCTCATCAGTCGCTCCTCTATCAGTCACCAGTCAGTAGTCAGTATCAGCCAGCCAGTTACATGTCAGCCGTCAGTTAGACCTCAGCCAGGTGTCAGTCAGCCATAGATGAGTCACCAGTCAACAGTCAGTTGTCAGTCTTCAGACAGCAGTCAGGTTCCCTACTGTGTTCCAGATGCCGAGCAAGTGAGGCTATGGCTGGAAGCCAGCCACGTAGTGATTTCTTTCATCCCCAGAGTGTGTCCAGCCTATAGATGTGCAGGACACTTAGTGCAGGAGAGTGACAGATATGTTGTCATGTTAAAGGACAGTACAGAACATCAGGGCAAAAGAGTAGCAGTAGGATATGGAGCACACAGGAGATTCCCAGTGGATGCACTCAACCTGATGAGAAGGGCTTCCCAGTTCAGCGCTTCAGAGGTGGGGGAAGGCAGACGGCATGGTATGTGCATTGTTTAGGGGGCTGGCACAGCCCACTGTGGGAACTGAAGCTGGTTCAGTGCACAACAAGGAAGCTGCAAAGGGACCAGGGACACAGACTGGAGAGCAGTGTCAGGGATCAGAAACCAAGGGCTCCTGATTCCCACATGAGGAGCAAATAACACTGGGACCCGAGAGTGTGGGACAGAGCAGAGACCTCACGAAACCAAGCTGAGAGTTTGTGTTGCTGGGAAGGAGTGCCTAGTTTAGGGAGAGGAAACAGCAGCCCACAGCTGCAGATGCTATGCGGAAACAGACCTGTCATCAGTCATCGGTCCAGCTGTCCAGGAAGTTCGAGACCCTACAGCCCAGCCAGGTCGAACTCTGAAGAACCACCCAAGGTCAGGATCTGCAGGTGAGAAATAACAAGCTAGGGTTTCCTTATATCATGTCCAGGTCAGCCGGTATGGGGGTAGACAACAAATGCTTATCAGAGATGCTTTGAAGTCAGAGAGCCTGGTTGAAATCTGAGTCTGTCACCTGGGTAAATTCCTAAGCAGAGGCTCAGCTGAGTGCCTCAGTTTCCCTGTATTTAACACAGGGGTGGCAATACCTGTTTCTAAGGGGACAATCATTTTAATGATGGGAGCAGCCTTGCTACCATGTAAGCACCCGCAACCTGCCTGTTTCAGCCTCCAGACTAGAAAACACAGGTATGGAGAAGGTGGGTTTCAGGCCTCAGCTACAGTGTTCCTGAGAGACAGACAGTCAGCAACACACAAAAACACAAGGACAGGGGAAAACAGTGGCTTAATACACTGAAGACTGGAGAACGCAAAAAGACTATTTGCAGGGAATTTGGGGTTCCCTCTTTACGGCTCTTATTCTCATCATAAAAAGACGTTAGAAATGAAAGCTCTAGGATACTTTATTAGTGTTTGAGAGAAGGACAGAGGGACAGCCTTGCTGTAAATCTTGGCAGCTGCCGGGAGGAGGGAGATGGAGAGGAGGAAGGGAGGAAGCCGCACCTTTTGGGTTAGGGTTCATACGGGGGTGGATAAGAGCTGTCTGGTGGAAGGAGGTGTGGGGGCCATGCTTCAGAGAAAGAGCCAGAGAGCCCAGAGTAACCGGGGAAAGCCTGCCCAGGCTTTGGCCAGCATCCCAAAGCAAAGCAATACAAGAAGGAGAGGAGAAAATTATGCTTTGCTGAGTAACAGGTAAGCCATGTGGTGGAAGCCAAGAGGCTGCATGGAGAAGCCACCACACGGAGGAGGGGTGTCTGGGAAGGGCAAGTCCCTGTCACATTAAGGGAATAGTTATTCCTCCCTCTCCTTACCACATCTTCCAGCAAATCAGATTTCCTAGCTTTGTGATTGACAGGCCCAGCTGAATTGACTCTTAAGCGAAGAGGCAACAGTGTGTGACATTTTCATCCCAGATCAGAATGTTGTATCTTCACCCAGGACAGGAAGTATGCCAGTCTTCTGACTAGGAGGCCTAAAGGGTGGTGAAGCTGGTGTATCATTTTCTGGTGTTACCAGGGAAAAGAGAAGATGAGGCCTAAAGCCCACAGTGAGGAGTGAATTATCTTCAGTGACTTCCAAGGCTACAAATCCCTGTCTGGCTGCATAATGAGGGATCCCTGCCTTAAAAGGTAACTGCCAAGGGTCACAGGCTAATCGTGCGGCTGCTTGAGTGTCTTTTAATTATAAATGATGGATACCCAAGTACATCTGATGAGCTACACACAGTGGATAATTCCAGAAGGGACGCTTCAGGCCTGGCAGGTGCTCAGCAGCCTTCTCTCTCTCTCTCTCTCTCTCTCTCTCTCTCTCTCTCTCTCTCTCTTTCTCTCTCTCTCTCTCTGAACTGTCTGTGATGAGCTGAATAAATTTCTCTTCCTTGTAAAGTCACCCAGCCTCGAGTATTTTATTGTAATAATAGAAAACAGACAGATACAGTTTGATAACAAAAGAAATAAAAATTAAAAGTAGGTCAGAGGAGAGTGGTGGCAAAGCTGAGCAGGGCCAGCTCTCACGTGAGCTGGTCATGACAATGGGCGACACCTGACCCTTGGGGTGATGAGACAGAAAGGGAAGAAAACCATACCGTTGCCAACGGGAGAAGATGCCATGTGGCACCGGAGGTTTCTTTCCATTATTTTTACTGCGGTTTTTACATAAACAATGCAGGATGATAAAATCTATATTTTTTTATGGTTTGGGGGGTTGTCTGTTTTTTAGGGAGTGAAGGACAGGATCTTATTATATGTAGCCCAGACTTGACTGCCAACTCATGATCCTCCTGCCTCAGTCTCCCAAATGCTAGGATCACAGGCTACACCACACCTGTCTCTATTTTATGTAGTATTCTTTAATTCCCTGTCTTCTGACCTTCACATGTGGACCTTCTTTCATGCTCCAAATGTTTTGGGTCCCCGCCCCCCATGCCCTTTCTTTTTCCTGATTGTTTCCTTAGGATAAATTCTTGAGAGAGAAAATGCTGAGTCTGTGGATATGGCCATTTAGCATGTGACCGTCACCCTCCAGGAATATCAGACCATTCTAACTCTCCACCAGCTGTGCAGAAAAATCCCCCCTTTCTCTGCATTTCTGCCAGCACATATCTTTAAAATCTTTGTCACAGATTGCAAGCAATTTTAGAAAGGGAAACTATTTTCATGTGTTTAAAAAAAAAATCTTAGCTGAAGTTAATAACACCCTCCTTATTCTAGGAGGGGAGGGAGGAAGAAGACGCGAAGAGAAGCTTTGAGGATTTAATCTCTTTTTGGGTGACAGATGCCAAGCTCTTCAAGTGTCTGCGCGCTGCAGCCCATAGATAAGCCACTGGTGCGGGAGAGGGCAGCGGCATCCGCTAGAGGCCTTGGTTTTGTGGACACAGATATCAAAGTCCCAGAGTCACCCACCCGAGTGAATTAGTTGAAGAGCAGCAGGCTTATGACATTTCTATTTTTTTTTTTTTACTATAAAATGTTGCTCTCAACAAAACAAGGGGCGCCGGGGACCATAGGACTGGAGACCTGTGACTCGGGGAGCAGGGAGTTGGGGATAGGAAGCAAGGCTGGAGGGAGGAGAGAGAGTGTGTCAAAACTCAGTAGCCATGGGGACCTGGCCTGCTTCTGCAGATATGACATTCTGCAGTGGGTCCCCAGAGTAAGGTGCACGCAGGAAATGAGCCCCACTGGCCATCTTTGTCATGCTGAGTCCCTCGCCCCACACTGTCTCTCTCCCTAAGCCCAGTTGAGAAATCCCAGCCCATTTCTCTTGCTTCTGACTCTGGTGACTGAAGTTTCCCTCGGCATCATAAAAACTAGGGCCGTAAAACCCGATTGTAACTTTAAGAGCCACATCTGTTTTAATCATTTTTTTCCTGTTTTAAAGAACACAACGGGATTTTAATGGCTGCAATAAAACCAGAAAGTTGAAGGAAATTATCACAGATTTGGAAAGCTGTAATTCAGGTTCCTGCGCTCATGTGAACAGTCAAATCACAAAGAATCACCCTCGTGCTTTATGGCAGGCCCAGCTCTGGGTGGAGCGCTTCTCAGATTAAGCCAGTGGAAAGGATTGGCATTTTATTCATTTTGGCTCTTGTAATAACTCTGCCGCACTCCGCACCAGGGGGCCAGATTAGTGGGGAATCACGCATCTCAGAAATGCAGAGAAGTAGCCGGAAGTGGAACAGATTGGCCATGGCAGCCCAGTGTGGTGGCTCATTCATACCTATGATCCCAATACCAAGAGTTGGAGGCAGGGGGATCGTTCCAAGTTTGGGACTTGTCTACATAGTTTCATGTTAGCCAGGGCTACATAGTAAGACCTTGTCTCAAAATCCCCAAGGCGTGTGGGGTAGTGCTGGGGGAAACAGCCTGACCTGAATTTAACCTTGACCTACCCCGTGTTAATGAGGTGTGTGGTTTTATGTAAAGTTAAGGTTTCCCTTAGTTTTGCCTTTCTTATTTAAATCTGGGGGTATATAGGTAAGTTTTTCATGAAATTATACAAAGAAATCACTCGGGCGGGTATCAGACAAACAGTGGTGCTTACTAATGGCTAACTGTCCTATCAGGCTCTCCCAAGACAGTAGCTAACTGAGCAGCCACCACTTTTCCATCCATTGCTCTGCCTTCCCCTCAGCAGAAGTATCGCTTCCCTTCTGCAGCTTCAAGACACCACATTCAGGGCTCAGGACAAGCCATTGTGATGAACCCATGGTCCTGGAAGCAGCCCTTGGCCAACCACAAATGCACCAGGAGGATGCAGGCCTCTATCCCCTCTGGTAGCAAATAGAATGACTTTTTGTGTCTACTTCTACACCACCTCCCAGAGACCCCCATATGCCTGAGTCCTGTGGGCACCTGCCAAGGAACCCACCCTTCTTTGTTTCCTGGCTCTTCTCTTACACACAATGACAGAGAGATGAGAAGCAGCAGGACAGGGACCAAAGGGTTGTTCCTGGATGCTCTTGTGATGGCTTTTGGCTTCTAGTGTCGCTTTTCCTGGGAGTCCTTTTCCTGAAGTGGCAAGGACTTGGCCCTGGATGAAAGAAGTGCCCAGGATAAGGGACCTACTGGGTGTCCCCAAGGGCAGATAGATCACAGAGAATGACTCTTGAGGGGATCCTAAGAGGTGTTCCTGTGACCCTTGAGCAGAATACTCCCTAGAGAGTATGGTTATTTGAGGAAGGAAGCTGACTGTGCTTGCCCACTGTGGCGACTGTCTGGACTGTCTGGGTAAGGCACACACATTGTCAATGCCTAGGTTTCAATAAACTGCATGCCCCCAAAGACTTGTGACTTCTTCCCGGGATGCTCAAAAGATCAGGGGCTCTGATATTTGCGTGACGATTGATTAGAGCCTGGAGGAGTGAACTCAGAAGTGTGACTGGGGTTGTTGGGGAGATGACTCAGGGGATAAAAGAGCTGCTTGCACAGGAGTGAAGAGTTCAAGTAGCCAGAATCCACATAAAAGCTAGACCCTGCAGCACAAGTTCGCAATCCCGACCTTTCCACGAGGAGATTGGAGACAGGAGGACATTCCTTGGAAGTTCATAGGCCGGCGTAGATACGGGCAGTGAAAAAAAAAAAAAAACAAAAAAACCAAGGACCTCAAGGCTCAAAGCAAGGTGGAAAGTAGAGGCTGACACCTGTCCTGCGCACATTCACAAACACCATACACCGTATACACAGAGATTGTTTTAAGTGTGCTTGGGTTTTGAAATTCTTGTTTTATTTTGACTTTTCGTGGCGCCCTTCTTCTGAACAACGGAAGACCCCGAGGGAATGAGAAGGAAAAGAAGGTCAGCACAGACATCCTGGTGCCATAATCCGCCAGAGCCACATCTGGGTAGGGGTGCATTGCTAGGGTCTCTGCTTCTTCTGTGAAATGGCATCAGAAGGACCCTGCAGGGTCCTAACGAGGACTAAGTGAGTTAGAGCATTATGTCTGACTAGGACAATTTGTGCTCCCATGGTTACTGCTTCCCTGTGATGGAGAGGCCTGTTGATACCCACTTAGCTCTGCCCAGCTCTCCCGTGTCTCCAGGAACACTGTGCTGCCTTAATAAGGCCCGTGAAAAGACCTTAGAGATGCTCTGTTACCCGCTCTTGGCCAGCCCTCTGAGCCTGAGACAGTGACTAACCTGCCTCAGTTCCAGGCTCTAGGCTGCTCAGGGCAGTGGCTGGGGAACCCACAGAAGGGGCAAAGGAATGAAGAAAAGAGTGGTCTTGGGGGCCACAGGTAAGGGGCAGTAGCATGAGATCAATGTAGTGGAGCCCCAGACTAGTCCCCCAAGATTCATTTTCCCTGGTACACTGAGAGCTTCAACGATTGTCCACCCAGATTTAAAAGGCTTTCTTGAGAATGAGGCCTGGCTGTGCGGATCTGAGATAAAACAGCTTGAAGACTGGGGTGACCTGAGCCACCATCACAGTGCAAGGAGACACGTTGTCTCTTGTGAGCGAGGACAGAATGCCAGCCCAGGTAGACAGCCAGCCCCTGTCTCCCTACTACTGCTGGCAGCGAGCTTCTGCTGCATGCATTTTTAGCCCCAAAGTCTCCTGGAAAATGGAGTTGGCTGCTGTCAGAGGCTGGTGTGAGCCACTGGGCTTGCAAATTGGCGGATTTGACACCTTGTGCTGGCATTTTCTAGTCTGAGGCCAAAGTGTGTGTGTGTGTGTGTGTGTGTGTGTGTGTGTGTGTATGCACGTGTGTATCATGACTATGATCCCAGCACTCAGGAAGGAGGCTGAGGAAAGAGGATTGCCTTGAATTCATGGTCAGTGTAAACTACGTAACATTCTTTGTTCTGGGGATCAAACTGGAATTTGGTGCTCGCTAGGCAAGCGGTCCGCCCACTAGGCCACATCCCCAACCCTTTTTAGCCAAGTTTACGCCGCTGTGTGTGAGTACACTACAGGGAAGGAAACATTTCCAAGTCAATCCGCCCCGTTGCTGGGTACTTGGATGACCCCGTTACTACTCAGGACCGGTCCAGCTTTGTGCAGGGAAATTTTGGTAGCCAGGGATGCGGAGGGCAGAGCGAGGTGAGGTGCAAGCTGCGGGCAGGGTGTGGTCCATCGCCCCCAAGGTCAAAGACTCTCGGCGTAGCACCCCCTCAGCAGCTCCAGTGGGACCTCGGGTGCCTGCTGCCGCGGGCGACACCATCTGCGCTGCGCAGGTGTGCCCGGGCCCTGCCCAACCTGGGGCGTCGCGAACACAGCGCCGATTGTGGCTCCGCGCGCCCGCCGGGCAGCTGCGCTCCGGGCTGCCATCTGTGCGCGCTGGAGGCTCAGGGCGACGGGGACGCGCCCTCCCGGGCCCCATTCAAGCGCTGCCAAGGCCTAATTGATGAGAAATGTCCCCAGCAGGTGCGAACCTGTCTCCGGAGGCGGCGGCGCCCGGGAAGCGGCGGCTGCTTCTCCGGGAGCGCAGCTGTCGCTGGGTCATTACCGCGGTGGCGTCCCTGGGGCATTCCAGGAAGCCCGGAGCCCGGGTGGGCGTGGAGGCTGAGATGGGGAGGGGACCCCCACCTTTTTCCACCTCCCATAACCTCCCTCTGCCAAGATCTATGAGTTTCTAGGCGTCCTTTAGATCCCGTGACCCTGGCAATAGAGACTAGCCAGGTGGAACCCTACCAGGTCAGCCAGGCCAGAACAGAAGCAAGTGGTGGCTCTTCCCTGTCCCCCAAGGGACTCTCAGAAGTGTTGAGGGATCCTTCTACCTCTAGTAGCTTTAATTTGCTTTTCTTTTGCTGTGTTTTGCAGTATTGGAAGGTTCAACCCAGGACCTTGAACGCTGGGGAAGTACTCTGCTACCAAACTCTATTCCCCAGCCTCCTTTGACTTTTTATATAAAGACAGGGTCTTGTCACATTATCCTGACTTGGCCTTGAGGTCAATTCTGAAGGTTAAGCAACGCTTGCCCTTAGCATCCTCCTGCCTCAGCCTCCAGGGTAGCAGGGTAACCTTCATAACCAAGGGTGACCTAGAACTCCGAATCCTCCTGCTCCCACCTCTCAGCACACTGAGATCACAGGCACGAGTCACCAGTACCAGTTTATGCAGGGCTTGGGACGGAAGCTGGTCTTTGCACATGCCAGGCAAATACTCTGCCAACTGAACTGAAATACCAGTCCAGTGGCAAATCAGTTAGATCTCTAGGCTTGGGCCCTAAAACAACAACTTGTGAAAACATTGCTGACTCTCCTAGCAGTAATCAAATTGTATTCCCCCCCCCCCGCCCCAAAAAAAGACATGTCCAAGACCTCCCCACCTCTGTTTCCTGTAGATGCGACCTTATGTCATTAAGGTCAGGAACTCAAGATGAGATCATTCTAGATCAGAGCAGCCCGAAGTCCCATGATAGCCTCTGGAGGAGACACCAAGGAAGCCATGCAGGGAGCCAGGAAAGCAAACAGGTGGTAACAGAGGCAGGCATTAGGGTGACACTGCCTCCCAGGTGGTGACAGAGGCAGGCATTAGGGTAACACTGGTGGCCAGAGAAACAGGTGAGGGTGGAGGGGACAGGAAGGCACCTCTCCTGGAGCCTTCAAGGAGGCACGGCCTGCTGACGCTTGAAGTCCCAGCTTCTGGAAGCATGATGAAGCTTGTTGCGGGCTGTTGCAGTAGCCAAAGAAACAAAACACAAGTCTCTTGTGGTTTGTGACTGAAACCCCCCTCCAAGGTCATGGCTCCCAGCTGGCGCTCCTGCTTGAAGGGTTCCTGGAACCTTAAAGGTTCAGAGCCTGGCTGAAGTAGGTCACTAGAGGCTGCTGAGTGTGGCCCAAACTCGGCTTCCTGTTCAGGTGCCACCGTGAGCTCTGCCAGGCCTTACCCCCAAAAGCAGGAACCAAATCCTCCCGTCCTTTGTTACTTCTTTGCAGCAACAAAAAACTGAACATGCCTTCTGTCTCACACACAGGAGTCCCGCACAAGGAAGCCCATGCCTTTTCTCTGTTTTGGGGGGACTCTGGCCAGGGACTGTGGGCTGGGATATGAAGATGGGTATCCAGGATCCACCTGGAAGCAGATTTCCAGGGAAGTTTCTGAAGCTCCAGAGCTTTCAGTGGCTCTGGGAAAAGAGCTTGATAAAATTTGCAAAAGAAAGATTTTGATTGCCGCTCACAGAGTGACTTCACACTGCGCTTTGTGTCTGTGACACTGGACTGACCTGGCCACCTTTGAGACCTGGCTGCGGGGTAGGGTTGCTTTTGGTTAGTGCGGTGGTCAAAGAAGCCCCTAGTCCGTTCACACTACCCCACCCAGGATTGGGAACAGCTCCCCCTAATGTTTGAGATTAGTTACTGTCCTCAGGACTTGAAAATGCTTTGCACTGTTCTGTGTCTGAAGGGAAGGAACTTGGCAGTGACTTCCCCAGACTTGAGGACTGTCTTGCTACAGTGTGAGGTATCCAGGAAGGAGTCCAGAGATTCTGTTCATACACTTGAAGCCCAAGCCCTAGGACCCTAGAATGTGAGAACATTTGCAAATGGAATTAGAGAGTGAAATGACCCAGCACAGACAAAGGTCAAAGGTCCTTGATATCAACCAAACCTGCTGAGACCTGAGTTTGACCTCCTTATACACAACACACACAGACACACACACACACACACACACACACACACACCATAAAATAAATAAATGTAATAGAGGGAGACTATAGAGAGGGCTCAGTGGTTAAGAGCACTGGCTGCTCTCAAAGAGACCTGGTTCCCAGCCCCCACATGGCAGTTCACAATCAGTTCCGAGGCCTCTAATGCTCTCTTCTGACCTCCAATGGTAACAGGCACACATGGGGCACAGACATACATGCAAGCAGAATGCTTAACACATAAAATAAACATATCTTTAAAAATAGACAAATAAAATTTGTAATTGAAACAAACAAATAACAACAACAAAACCAAGTAAGTTAAGTTTAAGTGTGGTCATTGACATGGGCCCCAGCTTAATACAACTGTGTACTTAGAAGAGGAAGACAGGACAAACGAGGGGACAGGCCACATTGCACACACTGGGAGAAAAACCCCTTCTGATACCTTAATCTGAGTGGCCAGGGCCCAGGTGACAGTAAGGACCACATACACAAAGAGGGAGAAGCTTCTAAACTGCCTCTCTCTCTCTCTCTCTCTCTCTCTCTCTCTCTCTCTCTCTCTCTGGCCTAGAGAGAGTGAAGGACCACATGAAGTCTGTGTCTGGAACGGGACAAAGGGCTGTCAGGTTCTTTCTTACATCAGCTAGGAACGTGCTTGTGAAGTGACAGTTTTCTTGAGAGTCTAGCAGCATCAAATCATATGTTTTTAATTTATTCTATGGTGTGTACATGATTGTGGAGTGTCGCGTGCGTGTGTGTTTATGTCTGTGTGTGTGTGTGCATGTTGTGTATGGACACACACGTGCCACAGCAAGAGGATGGAGTTCAGGGGTCAGCTATGTCCTTCCTCCACGTGGCTCTGAGTATTGACCTCAGGTTGTCAGGCTGGGCTCCTTTACCTGCTGAGCTATCGCTCCTTAGAGTTTGCATTAGCTGCTTAAAAAGCCAGCTGGTTTTGGAGCAGGAGAGATGCTCAGAGGTTAAGAAGCCCTGGCTGGCTCTTCCAGAGGACTCAGGTTCAATTCCCAGTATCCACATGCAGCTCACAAGCATTTATAAATCCAGTCCCAGAAGCTCCAATGTCCTCTTCAGACCTCAGGGGCACTAGGCAGCACATGTGGTACATAGACACTATGCAAACAAAACACCTGGCTCCACATAAAAATAAAATAAAATAAAAAAGCACTGTTGCTCTTTCCTCTCCCCACACTGCAATTTGTTCCCACAACCCTGTTTGTTATTGATTAGCAATCTTATATTCTTATTTAGGAGGGCTGGAGGAGAGTCTGCACTTCAGGCGAACACTGGACCTGACCTTATCATCCTCCCCACCATCTCCATTTGCCCCAGCCCCAAGACCTTCTCCCCACTCTCTCCCTGTTTCCCAGGAGTAGTGATGAGTGCTCTAAGCCTGGCTGGTGAGGGCAATTAATTATTAAGCCCGCACTCAGTGGGGAGAGATTTCATTATGGGGTCATTTAATTAAGCAGCCGACCAGAGGGGACCAGCCGTCAAGTCAGGTTTCACGTGCTCTTGTTTCTTGATGTTATGATGCTCTTCCATGTCTGAGAGTGCAGACAATGTGTGAGCCTGTACCCTCACCCCCACCCCACTCTTCTCCCCTCCCCATCTTTTCCCTCCTCCCTTTTCCTTCTGCTTTCTCCTCCTCCCCTCCTTATCCCCCCTCATCCCTCTTCCTTCCTCTTTTTCCCCTTTCTTCTCCTTCCCACATTTCTTTTTCATTTCCTCTTTCATTTTTCTCTTTCCTCCTCTTTCTCTTCTCTCCTCTACCTCCATCTTTCTTCCTTTTCTCCTCATTTCTTCCATTTGCCTATCTTTCCTCCTTCCCACATCACCCCTCCCTCCCTTCCTTATTGAAATATATTGCTGAGTGTGTACCATATGCCATCGTCCCTGAATGCTATATAGATGTTCAAGAAGGGTTTGTGGCCTCTCTGCCACCCACACAGCATGGCTCTGTCCCCATGCCTTGGGTTCAGTGTCCGGTGTTTTGTTTCCTGTTATATGTTTTTTAAATGACAAAACAGTACATGTTCATTATGAAAGCCCACACACGCATGGTCCCTGTTTTGTGGTGAGCCTCCCTCTGGTCTGGCTGAGGGCAGACTTGGCCTTGCATCCAATCCGTTCCTCAAGCTTGTGCATCCAGGGGCAGCTCAGGTTTGCGGTCTTGCTTTGTGCCATGAGGGCAACACAAGAGCCCCCTCTATTCGTATCCATCCTCAGACATTTGGAGGCCCCGGCCTCTGCACAATCAAAGGACCCCTGTCCTATCCCCAAATATGTGCTGCCTACCTCAATCACTCAGAGCCACCGGAACTAAGCTCATCTGCTCTTTGACCCTTTCACAGCCCAGAAAGATAGTCACCCCTTCCCAGCTCCTCCTGTGCTCTGTAGGCAACAGCAAACCCCCTGCCTCACCCTCCCCTCCCTCTGACTCCAAAGCATTTCTAACCATCTGCCCTGTAGTTGCCTGGACTTGGTTTTGTCTTCTGAAGCCTGAGAAGAGGCTTCCGCCTTTTCTGTTTCCCATCGCATCCTGAATATGTAGAGCGGTCCCTGGTACATAGTAGGTGCTCAGCAAATGGCAAAGCATTTGGTCCTTCCATGGCAGCCCACACAGCCCTCCAATGTTTCCTCACACAGAGACCAGAGTGCACGGAGTAGTTCCCTTCCAGATCGGATTTTAGACAAATTCCTGCTTTTCCTGGACAAATAGCATGACCAGAAGCACCCAAGTGTGTATGCACTTCCCTCAAAAGCCCTAGGTATGGAAGATGACACCACTTTTAAGTCGTGTGTGCGATTATGTGTGCACGAACGTGTGTAGGTATGTGCGCGTGTGCTAACTTTTGTGTGCACACAAGGAGGTCAGAGGTTAATTGGAGGGTTTTCCTCTGTCACTCTCTACCTTATATTTTGAGGCAGGGTCTCTCACTGGACCTGGAGATCACCATTATGCCTTGGCTTGCTGCCCGGTGAGCCCTCAGGCTCTGCTTATCACTCCACCAAGTACTGAGGTTATGGGCCTCTCCCTGGCTTTTCTATGGCTACAAAGAATCTGAACCCAGGTCCTCAAGCTTTCAGGGCAAGGATTTTTACCTGCTGAGTCAACTCCCCAGTCCATACTACATTTAAAATCTTTTTATTTAGTATCATTATGTGTGTATAGGTGTGTGTGTGTGTGTGTGTGTGTGTGTGTGTGTAATGAATGTGTGGAAGTACGTGTACCATAGTGTGATTATGGAGGCTGGGGATAGCTCTGTGAAGTTGATTCTCTCCTTCTACCATATGGGTCCCAGGGATTGAACTCAGGTCATCAGGCTTGGCAGCAGCTCTTTTACTCACTGAGCCATCTTGCCAGGCCTCATACTGATAGAGGCTGCTCAGTATTGAGTTCACAGGGCACAGTCAGCTGGGCACCATCTATGCCGTGCATTTTGTTCTAATGCCAAAAGCTCAGAGCTGGCTCCAAGGCAATCAGGGAAGTCGTGAGTCCCATGCCTGAAGAAGTGGAGATGACTGAGTAAAGGCCACTAATGCATCATGCTGACGAGCCTGGGAACCATTAGTTAATCATCTACCGATGCCTGTTCTTTTTTTTCCCCCTTGGTTTATCAAGACAGGGTTTCTCTGTGTAGCCCTGGCTGTCCTGGAACTTGCTCCGTAGACCAGGCTGCCCTCAAACTGAGATCCTCCTGCCTCTGCCTCCCGAGTGCTGGGATTAAAGGTATGTGCTACTACCGCCTGATTTGGCATCTGTTCTTGAGTAGGACATTCTAGCAAGGAGAAAGAAGTGATAATCAAACCAAGAAGCAAACATGAGAAGGATGTTAAGAAGCAGCTCAGTCAGAAGGTGTCATGGCCACTGAGGCAACTGGCTGCTTAACCTGGGATACATCCTGGAGGTGGTATTCCAGGTAAGAGGTGAGAGGTAAGAATATGAGTCATAGGTAGAGCAGATTTGTCAAGGGAGGAAACACTATGTTGCCCAGCTGTGGGATGGGACAAAACTTAGCATTAGTAGATGGGAGACCCCTAGAGTGAATAACGACAGAAGGAACATGACCTCCTTTCTCTTTTCCAGAAATCCTTTGGTAGATGAGGAGCTAGAGAAGACAACGTGTGCAGAATCAAGTCAGACAGCCTGCCAGGGCAACAGCAGTGGATGACTGACAGATGGGGATGACAGCTTGGACCAGGATTGGGGAGATGGGAAACAGACATGACAGATGGAGCATTGGGGGATGGGAAGCAGGTGGGGGAGCACTGGGAGATGGGAAGCAGATGGGTGGAGAATTGGAAGATGGGAAGCAGGTAGGTGGGGCATTGGGAGATGGGAAACAGGTGGGTGGAGTTATTTTCTACCAAGAGCTGGAATATTATGTAGCACGGCTTGATGGAAGAGGGTCATCTGTCTATGTGTTACTTTCATTGGTTAATAAAGAAACTGCCTTGGCCCTTTGATAGGACAGAAAATTAGGTAGGCGGAGTAAACAGAACAGAATGCTGGGAAGAAGGCAGTGAGTCAGACGCCTCAGGCAGATGCCATAGCTCTCCTCTCCGAGATGGACGCAGGTTAAGAATCTTCCCGGAGAAGGAAGTGAGGTAGATGGCTCAGTCAGATGCCACGCCTCTCCTAAGTGAGACAATTGCCCTGCCTCTCCTCTCTGGGACAGTCGCCATGACTTTCCTCAGTGAGCGAGATGCGATGAAGCCAGCTGCCAGGTCAGACATGCTGAATATTTCCCGGTAAGACACTGCTTGTGGTGTTACATAGATTATTAGATATGGGTTAGTCAAGATGTGAGAAAGAGGCCGAACCTAATGGGCCAGGCAGTGTTTAAAAGAAAAAAAAAATCTTCCCGGTAAGACACCACCTCGTGGTGCTACACAGATTACTAAATATGGGTTAAAGCAAGATGTAAGAGTTAGCCAATAAGAGGCTAGAGCTAATGGGACAAGCAGTGTTTAAAAGAATACAGTTTCCGTGTAATCATTTTGGGTAAAGCTAGCCGGCAGTTGGGAGCTGGGAAGTGGCCCGTAGATCCATCGACAAAGGCTGCATGATGTGGGCTGTGCATAGGGCCAAGTAAGGACACAGGGTCATAGTGGTGGCTGTTCTTAAGATTGTATGTATGTGTGTGTATGTTGCATGTGCCTGAGTATACAGATTCAAGACCCTTCACAAACAGGATGTCATTGTATTCCTCCACCATCCTTTACCTTATTGCCCTGTTTTGGGCTAAGCTGTCTTGCCAGTGAACTCTCAGGATACACCTATCTCAGCCAATGCTGCCACTACAGGCACACCCAGCTATATCTAACTGTTTACATGGGTACAGGGGATTCAAACTCAGATCCTCATTCTTGCCTACCCACAGAGTCATCTCCCCAGCCAACTGTACTTAAGTACACAGACGCCTGACAAACCTCTCAAAGGTCGACTACAGTTTACCCACAGAGCAGGACAAGAGCAGGACAAGGGCAGACCCACGGGAGGCACGGGAGGCACGCAGCTTGAGTGACCATGGACTCGGGCTTTTAAGGGCAAGAATGGTGTGTGTGGATTTGAACAGGAAGGAGTCTGGTGAAAAACAGTTGTTTCCTTTATCTTATTTATTACGTGAGGCTGCATGTGTGCCCACGAGGCCATGCACAGGTCTCACACAGTGCATAGGCAGTGGTCAGAGGCCAGGAGTCGGTTCTCTCTTTCCAACCATGTGGGGCTCTCGGGGATGGAAGTCAGGTGGTCAGGTGAGGACCACGAATCTAGCACAGCGTGCAGCTAGCCCAAAGACTGCATCCTTCACTTAGGTGGGCAGAAAGTACATCCTCGGCTGAAGCCACTTTGAGGTTGTATGTCAGTGTCCAGTAGTGATTAACATTGGGCTGCTGGATCTGGAATGACAGGTTTTGCAGAGAACCTTCCAGAAGAGCAGAGGGACCCTAGCCTCTATACTGTGGGAAGTCGGCTCAGAGGGGATTAAAGGATCAGCCAGGATCACGCCTGTCTCATGATCCTCACAGTTTATCCTTCCCTCTCCCTCCTGCTGGGTTCCAGAGACTGACAGCCACAGCCGCTGGTCCAGCCCTACACACACACACACACACACACACACAGGGCTCTTCTTGCTGCCCCTGCAGGCCATGAATAGGAAGGGTGGGGATTCTGCTAACTCTGCTTCCATAAGTAACATTAGCCCAAACACAGCTTTCCTTGAACGTTGTGAAAGTTGTAAGCTAAAGTCCTGGAGTGACAGTCCCTAGATCAGTGGTTCTCAACCTGTGGGTCGCAACCCTTTGAGGGTTAAACTACCCTTTCAGAAGGTCGCCTGTCAGATATTTACATTACAATCCATAACAGTAACCAAATTATAGTCATGAAGTAGCAATGAAACAATTTTATGGCTGGGGGTCACCATGACATGAGGAACTGTATCAAAGGGTTGCAGCATTGGGAAGGTTGAAGACCGCTGCCCTAAGCAGAGAGGTTGCATTATTGAGAGGAGGAGAGGTACACAGAGCATCAGCGGGGTGGTGGAGATGGGACGAGGACGGGTAGATGCAGAAGCCAGAAGAAACGGCAGGGTTTCTCTTCCAGAGCCTTTTCATGTCCTCGACGACGTCTCGATGTCCGGCTTCTGCACTTGAGAACCGTGTGCAGACATGATCCTCTTGTTCTTCACCATCCAGCACAGAGCGACCTGAGTGGCATCTTTAGACAGCTCACATTCCCGGTCCTCTACCACCCACCTGTAAAATGTTGACTTGGGGCTGGTGAGACGGTGCGGTGGTTAAAGGGGCTTACTGCCTGGGTCCCACGTGGTAGAAGAAGAGAATCAATTCTTCTGACGTCCATGCATAGCTTATGCCCCCTCAAATAAATGAAAAATAAATAAATGTATTCTAAAAGGTGGAAGACTACATCGATTTGATGAACCCCTGAATGGGGACATTGCCTGAGTGTCAACACCGGTCATGTGCAGGGAACCCAGCTGTCCCTGTGATACTGGCATTCTAGAAGGTAGAGGCAAAATTGCAATGGGAGAAAAGAGGGACACCTGCCATTTCAGGACACACTAAAAGGGACCTAAGCAAGGAGGTGACATTTGAGGCCAGACAGGAATAATGTTGCCTGTGTTCTAGGCAGGGGGCCCAGCAGTGTGGAGAAGGATGCCCGAGGACACTGAGAGCAGCAGCCATGGGGAGCAATGAAAGAAGGACCTGGGACAAGGGAGCTGGCATCTCTTTCTTCTCTGGGGCTTCTAGACTCTGCTCCCATGTGTGGCTCACTGGAATTGTGCATATGCAGGGTGGGGGATGGGTGGGATACACACATCACCAGGAAAGAGGCCTGGAAAGTGTGGGGACACAGGGGTGGTTCCCTTCAGCACCACCGATAGTGGTCCTAATACCTAGGCAGTGATGGGGTTTGGAGGGACAGGGCACATGGCTCACGACATCAGGGCAGCAGCAGTGCATAGATTCTTGCATACACTCAACCCGTGGCACTCAGGCATGTCCTCTCCCCATGGGTGCCCTCTGGTGCCCTCTTCCTTCAGAGGCACACAAGAGAGTGGTGTCAAGCCCTGAGTTTCTCTTGGATTCCAGAGCCTGCTAAGAATGTATCAGATGAACTTCAGGTGTTGGATGTGGCTTCTGGGGAACTTGGGATCAGATTCCCACCTGGGAGGGCAAGAACCCAGCTTCCAGATCTCCCACTTGCCTGCCGTGTGACCCTGGGCAAGTGTTTAGCCTCTCTGTAGTTCCGTTGTCGAGTGTACTAATGAGGATACTGAATGACGGAGCTGGGGATGAGGTGCCAACAAAGGTCCTACTAGCAGAGGCTACTCTTACTGCCTTTGTGACTATTGGCCTGTCCCCTGCATTGGCAGCCGTCAGTGTGGGGTTGTCATCCAAGTGAGTGGCTCAGCTGTCCACAGTGGTGGATGTGGGGTTGATGGACAGATCTTCAAGGAGCTCCCTGCACTGCTCCAGCTAGCCTACAGCCTACCTAGCCTTGACCTCACCAGGGACTGCATAGCTGCATCGCTGGACATGCGTGTCTAGCACAGTATGGTGCAGGCCAAACCAATCCGCTGGTAGTTCAGGGGGTGCTGCAGGTAGAATACAGGACACAATGGACAGGAGTTATTTGATATAGATGTCTGAGGCAAAAAGGACTGACTAAGAAGGAAGAAGGAAAGGAGGGAGGCTGGAAGCCAAGGAGACACCTTCAGATGACAGGCAGGTGAAACCTGGGCTGGAAGAAGCTCAGGACTGGGACACAGCAGGAGAGCTGGCCATTGGCAGCTGGAGTCAGCGCAGGGCTGCTGGAGCCCAGTGAGAGCAGCCTGGCCCTCTGGCATTTAGGGAATGGCGTGAGTATAAATGATGATTTTTAGTCAGGCCTGTAATCCCTGCAATGAATTCCCAGAGTTTGCCAGTCCAAGCCAACCCGGCACTCCCTTGAATCTCTACATTTCCCCTCCACAGACTCGTCCCCACCCTGAGACCTTCACCTGGCCCACAGCTTCTCCACACGCCTCTGAGGAGTGCTACCTTGTCTGGTTCACCCCTGAGACATGGAGGCACTTCAGTTCCAACTCCAGACAGAAGTGTCTCCCTAGGCCAGCACTTCCTTGGGTTGGATAACTGCTCCCTGGTACCTGGTGCAGAGACCATCAACGGCAAAGATGAACCAAGCCTGAAGAGCAGGCAGAGAGGCTGCGCGCCTGCCCCTCACCTCCTCAGGTCACCCCAATGGAGGAATGGGACATCTGGAGTCCATTAGGATCCTATCAGTCCCTCCCAAGGACATTTTGACTAGGCTTCTTGTATATTAACAGTGTTTATTTTCCAATGGAGATTCTTAGGTGAGGGTTGCTGGACTGGCCCCCTCTGAGGGCAGAGAGGAGGCACAAATCCTACCCTGTTGGTCAAGGACTCTTGGGCCTCTCAGTGGGGACAATGGAAGCTTCCAGACATGGCCCAAGGTCATGGCAAACACTCTCATGACATTTCACCTTTTATTTTATTTATTTATTTATTTATTTATTTATTTTTGGTTTTTTGAGACAGGGTTTCCCTGTGGTTTCTAGAGCCTGTCCTGGAACTAGCTCTTGTAGACCAGGCTGGCCTCGAACTCAGAGATCCGCCTGCCTCTGCCTCCCAAGTGCTGGGATTAAAGGCGTGCGCCACCACCGCCCGGCTGACATTTCACCTTTTAATATCATTAACCTGATCATGTTGTAGTAGTAATCTCCATAAATGCAGCCTACGCTCGCTATGTTTAAAAAAAAGGGGGACCTAACTATTGCATTTTCTGGATGTAGATGGAAGTGTCCAGGGTACACTGATATTTAGCATTTTAAAACACGAAAACATCATTATGACTGCCTAGTACCAGCTGCCTTAGGATGAGATGGAGGGGAGGGAGGGTTAGAATGACCAGTTAGGAAGCCACTACTAGGATCAAGCGTATTAGGGTATCATAGATTGGATGTAAAGACAGACTTGGTTATTGAAGGCTCTGGCTCCAGCTGATGGCGCTGCTGAGGTGATTGGCTCATGAGGACTCATTCATAGACTAATTCCCCTGATTGACTTATAATTGGGAGATACTATTAGATGGTGGGAACCAGGAGGTGAGCCTTGTTGGAGAAAGAAATCACCAGGGTGTGCCCTGGAAAGATAGGCCTTGTCCCTGAGCCCCCCTTCTCTCTGCTTCCTGGTCACCACAGGATAAGCAATCTTGTTCTGCCTCACTCTCCCTCCATGGGCTGAAACCATGTGACCAAATAAATTCTTCTGCCTTGAAGTTGTTTTCTCAGACTGATGAGAAATAAAGGATGGCAGCTTGCAGTGGTCCAGGGGGAAGGCGACTGTAAGAAGATGGGCAACTGATGCCAGGTGGTGGTGGCACACGCCTTTAATCCCAGCACTCGGGAGGCAGAGGCAGGCGGATCTCTGTGAGTTCGAGGCCATTCTGGTCTACAAAAGCTAGTTCCAGGGACAGGCCCCAATGCTACAGAGAAACCCCTTGTCTCAAAAACAAAACAACAAAGATTCAAAAAACATTAACAACACAAACCAAATATTACTACAGACAGCAGGGGACCCCTCTCTGAATCACCCCACCCGAAAGCCTTCCAACCCCCAAGCCCTGACACCACAAAAACACTTCCCAAACCGATAGTCCATTTAGAGAAGGTAGGGAGCTTTCAGCTTGGCAAAATCCAGGTTTCACTGTACCCATTGAAGACAAGAGTGTTCTTTGCCCAGGCGCGGCCAGCGTCCACCGGGCCCCACACCTGCATTCCATGGACCACCTACGTTGACTGAGGCTTCTTTGCTTGATCTTGATCTTGATCTTTGCGTTGTTTGCTTCTTTGGGTGTGGTGGTAGGTCGTCGACTTGACTGGCATTCAGCGTTCACCTCCAGGAGGGCACCCCACAGGCCGTGTATCTCTCAAAGTATGTTTCTGGAAAGGTGTTTGACAGAGGGGGAACCCCACCCTGAATTTGGGGGGTACATCCCTAGGACTATCTCCCTGCGCCTCACTGGGTACCACATGACCAGCTGCCTTGAGTTCCTGCCGCCATACTGAGCTGAGCTTGAGAGTCAACATAGCCTCTCCCACCGTAAGTCACACTTATCAGATACGTTCAACACAGTGGTGAGAGAGGTAACTAAGACACAAGGCTTTCAGACTGTGACAGGGCACCGAATCCATCCAGGAGGGTCAGTGGCCCAATTTGCTGCCCCTTTATGGGCACCAGCTCTTAAACCCCAGTGTTCTTTTGTTAGGTTCACAAGCAATGGTATTTAACCTGGACTTTGTTGGGCTCATGCCTAAACCTGAGGAGTTGCTGGAATATTTCTGGAAGGATGATGCATCCTACATCCTACACAGACAAAAATGTGCACTCCCTCAGAGTGGCTGCCTGCCGCACCCCACCACAGGATTCCTTCCAAGCTCCCCTCCGTCCTCAGCACCAGGGACTGTACTTGGCTGGTTATGATCTTATGCACATTTTGTCCCTTTGCACTTGGTTTTCAAAACACCACAGATACACTCACTACCTCAAAGTCATAGACAGTCTATCTCAGGCCGATTTCATAGGAAGGGGGATGGAGGGATGGGAACGGGGTTTGGGCACGGGAAAGCTTTGAGGCAGAGTCAGCAGCCCCTGGTCATGGTCATCTCCAAAAGCCATCCCTGTTTTGTCTCCATTTGGGCTCTATAACAAGTTTTCAACATGCCTACCATTGTGCAAAAAAGCCACAGACAGCCCAGAAACAAGTGGACAGGGCTACATTTCAAAAAAGCTTTATTTGTACAAAAAAACAGTAGCCCCTGTTTTGTGCCTGCTTCTACCCCTGTGGTGTCTGCAGGACACGATACAGGATTATTACATACAGCTATAATGACTGAACCTTGTCAATTGCTAATTACAAGGACTTTAGCAAATGGCTTTCTCTGAGCCTCCATTTCTTTGTTTATAAAGCAAAAAAATTCAGCTAAGATGGGTTTCGGGCCTCCTCTGGGCGTAAATTGAGCTAAGAACATCCCTGAACTAATATTTTATCAAAAAAGTGTGGGGCTTTAGGGCATGCTCAGTGGGTAAAGAGCTGTCATGAACCATGAGGACCTGAATTTGGAGCCTCAGCTCCCATCCAAATGGCAGGCGCGGTATTCACCTGTAAACCCAGTGCTGGGAGGAGGAGATGGGGCTCAAAGGCAGTCAGTCTAGCCAATCAGTGAGCTCCAGGTTCAGTAAGAGACCCAGTCTCAAAAAGTAAGGCAGAGTGCCAGCAAGACAGTTGGAAAAGGTACCTATGGACAAGACTGATGACCTGAGTTCGATTCCCGAAACCTGCATGGTGGGAGGAGAGAGCCAACTTCCAGAAGTTGTCCTCTGAGGCAAACACACACACACACACACACACACACATGTACACACATACACACACATGCACATGTGCATAAACAGTATGTAGGGGTTTATTTAGTTACTGTCTTTGATTTGACGTCATCTTATTTCCTCTTTAGACTGAAACGTCTAGTCTTAAGTAATCCCGAGTCTCTGACCTCCCCAGGGAACTCTGACAGCCTGCCCACCTGTCCCTGGGCTGTCTTCCACAGTGTCCTCTCATCGGGGCGACTCTTTCAGTTGCAAGTAACAGAAATTTGAACTAGCTGGGACATAAAGAAATTTATTGGCTTGTGAAAATTAAAAGGCCATGTAAAATATGGCTCTAACAGGAAGCTCCAAGGAATCCAAGATCTCTGTATCAGAATTCAGCCTTCCATGCGCATCAAGGGAAGGAGAGAAAAACCATGCTTAACATAGTTTATCATCTCAAAAATCGGACTGTTGGTAGGTTACACTTGTACTTGCATCCCGTGTCCCCCACCCGGTGAACTGGGGGTGGGGGTGGATTAGCTTGAGCATTGAGGAAGGGCAAGAGGGAGAAGCTCCAGATCTCCACAAGCTGACTGTGCTCCCCCCAAGCCACGAATCTCCACAAACTGGCTGTGAGCCCTCCACCCTGCCCCGAGCAGGTGGCTGAAAAGTTCCTTCTAATATGGGCCTCAAAATAAAATCTAAGTGGCGGGGTCAGGGGGAGAAGCAGAGAGATAAACGTATATGAACTGCTTTGAGAAACTCTATACACCAGCAGGGTTATTATCACTGCTGGAAGTGATTAGTGGCCGACTGGCTTTCATCACCCTGGGAGGAGATGGAGCCTTGAGCCCACGGGAACCTGGGAAATGTCTGGCCGAAGAGGAACAGAGAAGGGTTGCTTGCAGACCAGAAATAAAGTTCCAGGTTTAACATGGCTGAAAACCTTAGGAGCCCCTTAAATACTTAGTTTTTGCCAGACAGTTACTGAGATGTCTCTGGGCTGGAAAGTCCACCCTGAGCAGCCCAAGTACCCTGATCTCTTGCCTGAAGCACCCTGGATGCTTTGATGGAAAAGACGAGCTCCTTCTGGCTTGTGGAAAATCAAGGTAGAGAAATGGGCTTGCAGCTGTGTGCAGAGGCACCGGAAAAGGGACAGAGTGGTGATTCCTAGCATTTTAGAGCTGGAAGGAAGTCAGGGGAGATGGTTCAACAGGTAAGGGCACTTGCGGCCAAGCTCGATGATCTGAGTTCAACCCCTGAGACCCAAATGGTAGAAGGAGAGAACCAAGTCTTGCAAGTTGTCCTCTGCCCCCACAGGTGTGCCACAGTATGTGTGTGCCCCCTTTATACAACATAAATAAATAAAGGAAACAAAAATTAAAAACACAATAAAACAACAGTTGAATTTATTAAAACAAGATTGCATGGGTGCTCAGGACTGACTCCCAGCCAGCAGTGATGCCTACTGTGTGCTTGGCTGGGGACTTCTTTTTCTGACCACATACAGTTTACGAATTATTCTTGCTCAATAACTCAAATGTTTCAGGGTTTTGTTGTTTTTCTTGGGTCACCAAGCCACAAGTCAGTGAACTGTGGAAAAAGCCAACCCAGGCCATCTTAATGCCCCCACCAAAGCCCCTGCAGATATCCTGGGACTTGGGGTAGCCAGAGTCTTGGGGTGCAAGGCACACTTCCCAGTACTCTTCCTGTGCTGTGACTTGAATCTGGTGTGCTCCCACAAGCTCTTGTTTTGCATACTTGTCTCCCAGCTGGTGCCACTGATTGGGGAGGCTGTGGAGCCCTTAGGATGTGGGCATGGGCTGGTAGGAGCCACCTGTCTAAGGCTGTCTCTGTCCTGAGGCTCTTTCTGCACAGCTTCATTATCCACTGTGATGTGAACAGCCTGCACCACACACTCCTGCAGCCATGCACTGCTTCTCTGCCATGATGGACTAATACCCTCTGAAGCCAAGAGCCAAAGTAAATCTTCTTCTTCTTCTTCTTCTTCTTCTTCTTCTTCTTCTTCTTCTTCTTCTTCTTCTTCTTCTTCTTCTTCTTCTTCTTCTTCTTCTTCTTCTTCTTCTTCTTCTTCTTCTTCTTCTTCTCCTCCTCCTCCTCCTCCTCCTTCTCCTCCTCCTCCTCTTCCTCCTCCTCTTCCTCCTCCTCTTCCTCCTCCTCTTCTTTCTCCTTCTCCTTCTTTTCATGTGCATTGGTGCTTTGCCTGCATGCATGTCTGTGTGAGGGTGTTGGGTCCCCTGGAACTGGAGCTACAGACAGTTGTGAGCTGCCACGTGGGTGCTGAAAATTGAACTTGCATCCTCTGGAAGAGCAGTAAATGCTCTTAACCTCAAAGCCGTCCCTCCAGTCCCAAATCTTCTCTCCTTTAATTTGTACCTCTCACCTAGTGTGGTCATGGTGGTTGATATGCCCTAGTTAATGAGAGACTTGGTCCCTACACAGCGCCCTCTGGTTTGAAACCCTTATCTTTCATGCCATGTTTAAAGCACACAATCTCTAGTAAGATGGGGAGTTCCCCGCTGACCATGCCTTAAATTCCACAGGTGTACTGCGCAGTCATCAACCCTGAGGAACAGCTGTCAAGACAAAGACTGGAGAGCCTGACTCATGGGTTCAAATCACAGCACTGTCATTTATTAGCTGTGCACTTCTGGAGAGTGGTCCAACCTCTCTGCGCTTTCACATGGTGATGGATATAGAAACACCTGCAGTGAGGGTCACATACATGCACTGAGCAGGTCCTGGCACAGGGGACACACCCAGCCACGGCAGCAGTGACAGTGCACTGAGCAGGTCCTGGCACAGGAGACACACCCAGCCACGGCAGCAGTGACTAGCAGTTTCCCTTCCTCTTTCTCTCTCCATGGTTCCTGAGGAGAGGGAGGTTTCTATTCACCCCGACACTGGGCAATGGGGTATCTGCCCAGGCTACTGGGACAGGAACAACAGTTGTCGGGATGACGGCTGGGAGTATTAGCTCAGGGATCTTACCGCAGCTCCCTGTAGGTGCGTCTGCTTTTGGAAAGGGCAGCATCTCACTGTGTAGCCCAGTCCTTGAACTCAGTCCTACCCAGTTTCTGGGGTGTTGGGATTACAGGCCTGCACCACTGCATCAGAACTGGTTTTATATGTTTGTTGTTTAACAACACAGTCATTGCTCTGACTCCTGTTGGACTCGAAATGGAGGCCCAGAGAGCCCACTCTGGGAGATGGAGAAACTTCAGGGTTGGAATAGAGGCCTGAGGGGGTGGGAGGCAATGCCAGGAGCAGAGGGGGAAAGGAGGGAGAGGATGAGGGGAGGAAGGGAGGAGGAAGGGAGGAGGAAGAGGGCAGGAGGGGGAAAAGGATCATTCTGCCTCACTTGCTTCCAGATCTGCTCTGCTTGGGCAGCCCCTGACCTCACCCCTTATTAGGCTCACACACACACACACACACACACACACACACGTGTTCCTAAGTCTCTCTCACCCCCTTTCTCTGAGATTCCCCTCTAGGCCACCACCCCTCACTCTGTCAAGGTCTCCTGTGACCTAGGTCAAACTTCCTCAGCCAAGCCAGATTCAGATCCCCGTGTTATCACGCCCAATGAGTAGGTGGAGACGGCCTGCTGATCCCATGGTGTGTTCTGGGTTACGCATCCATGATGTGTCCTGGCTTACACATTTATGCAGGGCACAGGAGGACCCAGACCTCCAGGCACTTGCTATGCAAGGGTGGCCTATCCAGGACAATGTTGAGCACACGGCACCAGGAACTGACAACTAGGGGCTTTCGTCTCCCTCCTTAGATCTGTGACTATATCCATGCACTTATCTGGTGTCCCTGTTTGGCGTGCATGGGTGCAAGTGGCAGCAAATGGATGGAGAGAACAGGAATGTGGCTGAAGCCCTGCCCCTGAAGGTGCTAAGGACCGCACCAATCAAGGACATTGAATTTTGCAGAAATGACTTCACTGCCTATTCTTCTGCCAGAGGGTTATAGAATCCAAGAAGAGTTGAACTGAACCCGGTGGCTCTAACGGAGGGCAGAGGGGTGGCTGCACAGAGGGTGAAGAGCAACAGTCAAACTCCAGGAAGTGGGACAGAAGACCGCCATCTTCCAAATCAAGCCAAGTGGACACACTGTCGTCAGATAGAGTTTTGGGTTTCGGGCCCCTCCCAATGCCAGCATCCAAGAACCCGGAGTTCTCATTTAAAAGGGGAAAACCATATTACCGCTCTCCACGCAGATCTGAGCTTCCATTTTAATTTGCCTTCATTATCTCCTCCTCTTATTAAGCATGGTAAATCTGTTTTGTGTTTCATTATTCCATTAGCGGGAAGAGGCTCATCAGTAATGTGGGGAGCTGCCGACACAAATCGCACAATTTTCAGACGAGCGAGGCAATAATTGGCTTAAGTCCCTATTCTGCGGAGGCCGCAGCTCACAATTAGAGAAAGCAGCATGATTGGAAAACGAGTTAGAATTGATTGGATTTCAGGGGAAACCGGGTTTGGAATGTGTTAATTGCATTCCGCCTAAACACTGACTCTAAATGAGGCAGCCGGAGATTTGGGGAAATAACAAAATCTTCTTGAGAAATGGCCCCAAATTGCTTAATAGGATGGGAGAGATCTGATTAAGATGGGGGCCAAAGGCCTTGCTGGTTTCGAGGTGGCAGCCTGAAACTCTTGCCTGGGAGACTCAGAGAGAAGGGGTCCAAACTTAAGCCATTTTGCAGCCTGGCTGGGTTTGGGGGTTAGGTGTCCATGGCATCTCCTTCCAGGGGCTCTTCTCTTCTCTCCCGCACATGATCCATTAACGAATATTGTGGGTTTGTATTTTAAACACAGCCAGGTCAGTACTCGGTTTTAGGTCTCTGCCACCACAGGCTGCCAGCCATCAGCAAACCGACTTCCTAGCCAGTCCCTCCTCACAGGCTCCTGGTGCCTCTTCCCATTGCCTGTGACTTTCCCATTGCTGCCACCTTGCTCCAGAACTCTGGCCTTACTGAAGCAGCAGAGCCCTGTGTGATCTGTCCATACAACCAGGGATGCGCAGGTCCTTCGTGATCTGATTCCATTTCTACAGTCCTTTTATTATTATTTTTTTCCTCCTGTTTCAGTCACCTGGAGCTACTCAGAGACCCTTGATTAGCCCGCTCTGCCTCCTCATTTTAGAAGCTTGGTCTGTGCTGTCCCTGTCTCGGCCACCTGGCTAATTTCTCAGCTTCCCCTCAATCTTACCTGCCTTGTGACCCACTTCCTCTAATTTTCCCTCTTGTAGATCTTAGGAATTCAAGGGAAAAAAAACAGTGGAACACTGTTGTCTGTGTGACCGGGCTTCTGGATCTTTCCTCTCCTGCACTCTCCAAGCAAACAGGCAAGCAGAGAGATGCTCTGCTCTGCGGCCCGTTGACTGCATTTCCTGCTCAGGACCCATTTGCCCAAAGCTGACCAGACAAAGTTTTACTTGGGAACTTGGGAAGTGATATAAAGATCCAAATGTCAAAATCACTGCACCAGTGTATGCCTGTAACTTTAACATGGAGACTGAGGCAGGATGATCTCTCAATCAAGCTCAAGGGAAGGCTGGGTTACACAGTGAGACCTTGTCGCAAAACAAAAGGACATAAGAAAGATTCGAATGTTAATCCCATTGCAGATGTATGCCTCCTCGACCTTTCTTTCTTCTTGGGTTTTTCTTTGTTTTGTTTTGTTTTGTTTTGTTTTGAGGCAGGGTCTCACATAGCCCTGGCTAGCCTTAAACTCACTCTGTAGCCAAGGATCACTTTGAACTTCTGATCCTCCTGTCTCTGCTTCCCAAGTGTTGGGATCACAGGTGTGTGCCACGGCTCCTGGATTTATACTGTAGTGGGAATGGCGCCAGGGCTTCATTCATGCTAGGCAAGCTCTCTACCAACTTTTAAAAAGTCCTTTTTGCTTGGTTCCCTTTGATGCATTTTGCATAAAGAAATGTGTGCTAAGCTTGTGGGGAACAGCACTTGGTTCTCTTGTCCCTTCCCCCATCAGCAGCCTCCCCCTGGCCAGGTACAAGACACCCACATTAGCACCCAGAATGTGCCCTCTAAGATGCTGCACTTGTACCTGTATTTCTGTATCTTCTGGTATCGTATCTGTTACTTTGTTCATTACTATGACTAAACACCTGACAGGAAGCAACAGGAGAAGGATTTATATGGGCTCATGCCCTGAGGAGCTCTCAGAAACCAGGGTCACAAAAGGGCTGTGGGCAATTCTGGTGAAGCAACATCTAAACCGAAACTCCAAGAGTGAGTCTCTCCTGTACCTGAGGCTTTCAAGGACAATAGCTGCAGCCAACATTAGGTAAATGACACCTGGTGGCCAACTCTTTTTCACTCAACCACACTGAATCCTGTTCATAAAAGCCAGAGTTCTCGGTGGCATCTGAAGTCATAGGTCCTCATCTTGGCTCTTCTCTTTCCCTTCAACTGTTTCTAGTCACTGCCACCTCCCGGCAGATAGACAGAGCATGCATCTGCCACAGACCCTTCACATGTGCCATTCATGTCACCTGGACATGTCAGACATCACCTGATTGATGGCTCTTTCTTGTCATTCTGTCCCACCGTCAGTCTTTGTCCCAGCCACTTCTACCCAACGATACCGCTGTTTTCTCTTTGATACACACCACTGGCTCATGGTTCCGCTTTCAGAACAAAACCAACTCATTCAGTTTGCTGTAGTCTTTTCTCTCCATAAACACATATCCTCCTAAACATGTTTAACTTCCCAAAGTAAAGAGTTTCATTTGACATTTCTGTACCTGCGCATGTGTTTCATATTTTACACATTTGTCTGTTTGTCTCTTTGCACCACAGAGAAAATCCCGCAACAGCCAGGCTTTATCTGTCCTACTCAGTACTGTGCTGTTAGAGTCTGGGTAGAGCTAGCCTGCAGTATGTGCTCAGCAAACAGGCACTGGGGCCATGGACCACCCACTCCCTATAGAACCCTAGGAGCAGGTCAGTCCAGCTTAAGCCTTCATAGACATGCAAGGCCTGGGGCAGCCTGGGAAAAAGCAGATTCTGAATCTGTGGGGCTATGGCTGATTCAAGATTGTACATGGCTCTCAGCAGCCCAATGATGTGGTAGCGGAAGTGGTGGTGGTGATGGGGATGGTGATGAAGGTGATCTCTGATGGAGGAGGGTCATCTGTATATCTGTTGTTTCATTGGTTAATTAATAAAGATTAGCCAATAAGAGGCTGAAACTAATGGGCCAAGAAGTGTTTAAAAGAATACAGTTTCCATGTAATTATTTCGGGTGTAAAGCTAGCTGGGTGGCGGGACGCAGCCCCGCTGCTCCATCTACAGATCTCAAACACAATGATGATGATGATGGTGCCATTACTGGTCCTTGGCCATGGGAGAAGCAGCAAACACTTGGTCACTGCAACAGTCATACCTTTACCCAGAAGCGAAACCAATTCAAATAGGATTTTTTTTTTTTTGTTATTTTAAAAGGTATAAGGCCCTTGCTTTAAGGGAGGGGGTTGGAAACCAAAGCTGCCACACTCCCAAGACCAATGCTGTTGCTAACAGTTGCCTGTGTACTATAGACCCAAGGCAGAGGGTCCCTTGGGGGCTTACTCGCAGCTTTCCAAGGAGGACTATCTGCAGTGCCTCCCAGAGGTCCTGGGACATCCTCCACTGGGCCAGCCTATGGCAATGTGATTGCAACCCAAACTGCAACCATCTACCTAACCAACCTACCATCCTCTGAGCCTTCCCCAGCTCTCTAGTCCATAATTGGGAGGGCTACTGGAACCTTCCAGATAGCTTTCTTGACTTCTCGCCAGCAGAGGATGCTTTCTTAGGTCAACCCTGCACTTGACCAGTATGAGCCGATAGACTCAGAAAATAAATTGGGAAGAAATCTGTAGCCTTCCCTACTCAGAGATCTATAGGAACCCCCAAGAGGAGGGCAAATGGGGCCATTTAATACAGAGCCTTCTAAAGTTCAGAAGCCCAGAATAGGCCTCTTTGGAGAGCTCAGGTTCCCTCTTAGCTCTTAGGTGGTTAATTACCCGGGCCGCTATTCCCAAATCCAACTAGCGTCACCCTCTGTCAAGCAGTCTCTCTCACTCAGCAGATCTATACACACTCAGGTCCAGGGCCTTGCAGCTTCTCCATTTCCTGTGGCATTGACTGCCATTGGAGCCGATCCCAGGTGCAGCGCAGCCCCAGGCTCTGGTTTGTCTCACCAGCAGCCCTGGTCAAAGCAAGCACTAGAGAGTGGCTTGCAAAGGCAATGTCTGCTGTGGTTTCAGGTCGAGGAAGGAGCCTCGGAGGCAGTTCCTCTGTGGTGCCTGAGTGAGGGGCCTCCAGTTGTGTTCCATTTTGCCATCCAGGGAAGTGGAAAGATCTGGAGTTCTGCATGAATGCTCCCCCGGGGTCCAAGGCTGCAAAGCAATTTGGAAGGATTTGCAAGCGCTAGGCTGTGCTTGGCGGCTGAAAGCTGGAGACAGCTGAATTCAGCCCCCTCCCCTCCTGCCAGGACCACCAGTCTGCAAGGTCCACTTGGGGAGAAGGGGGAAGGAATGAGGAAGTGCAAAGGAAGGGGGCTGTGTCAGGGCATCTCAGACAGTCACAGTCACAGTCAATGGGGTTGGGCAGAGCCAGCAGGTGGAGGACAAAAGAGGTCTAACCCTAGGGTGTGGGGGACAAGGAGGGCTAACCCTAGGGTGTGGGGGACAAGGAGGGCTAACCCTGGGGTGTGGGGACAAGGAGGGCTAACCCTGGGGTGTGGGGACAAGGAGGGCTAACCCTGGGGTGTGAGGACAAGGGAAGGGCCAGCCCTGGGGTGTGGGGAACAAAGAAGGGCTAGCCTTGGGGTATGGGGGACAAGGAGGGCTAACCCTAGGGTTTGAGGGACAAGAGAAGGGCTAGCCCTGGGGTGTGGGGACAAGGGAAGGACTAGCCCTAGTGTCTGCTAATGCTGTAAATGTGGAGGCTGAGGAGAGCTAGGGTACTGGCCACTGGCTATTCTGCAGGGCAAGACCAGGGAACAGTTCCTGCTCACACTCCTTCCACCAAAGCTTACCACACCACCAGGGAGTCCCCAGGAGAGGTCCCCACAAGTAAGCCTCTGGCTCCTGGAAGGTAGAGACAGGAGGAAGGCCAGAAATGGGCCCGAGCTCCCACATCACACTCATTTGTGACAGGGATTGTCACAGTGTGCTTGTCATCTCTCCTTGTTCTTGTGTTATCAATCTATTCCTATCTCAGAGGACTGGCACATTCAGTGTCCTCCTGACTGCCACCTGACATCTTTTGGAGGAGACTGGTTTTCTTTTTAGATTTATTTATTTTATCATTGTATGTGTGAGAGTGTTTGATTGGCACACCATGTGCATGTCTGGTGACTGCGAAGGTCAGAGAAGGACGTCTGACTGGTTACAGAGGGCTGTGAGCTGCTCTCTAGATGTGTAGGAATCAAGTCCAGGCCCCTACAAGAGCAACAAGAACCTTAAACTGCTGAGCCAACTCTGTAGTCTGGCGTTAGGACTGGGGTTTGTTGTTTGTTTAAGGACAAGATCTCGTATATCCCAGGCTGGCTTCAAACTCACTTTGTAGCCAAGGATGGCCTTCAACTTCTGATCCTCCTGCCTCGACCTCTGGAGACGACAGATGAGAGCTATAGTGCCTGCTTTCTGCCACGATAAGGATCAAACCCAGGGCCTTGTGTGTGCTAGGGAGCTTTCTAAGCCCGCAGCTCCATGCCCAGCAGAGAATCCTGATTTTGAAGATGGTCTAGAAACAAAATGAGGCTTGATGTTTTAAGTTGTTTGAATGTCAGCCTCTACTGTTCAGGGCTGTGTGGTGCTGGGTAGACCAGTTAGCCACTCGGCCTCAGCATCCATATCTGCAATGAAGAATGGGCAATCCTTTCCTGATATTTGACCTTGTTGAGTGTAGCCTGGAGGGGGCGACCTTAGGACTCCTTGGGACCCAGAGCATCTGTTAACACTCATCCTGCTGAACAACCATGGGGTGATTTGGTCTCTATTTCCAGGTGACATGCTTCCCAATGCCACCCAACTACTCTGTGCCCAGATGAAACCATGAGTTCAAGCCTTCCCGTGGACTTCCAGACTCTTCTAAGTGTTTTTCCTTGCAGCTGGACCCCATTGATTTGGGGCAGTTCTGCTGGAGACATAAAAGTTCATACCCCAGAACAGTGATTAAATATGAAAGATAATTGGAGGACCCTTTCCAATATTAATTATAATTGGGGTGAGGGTTCAAGACAGGGTCGGTAGCTTTGGAGCCTATCCTGGAACTCACTCTGTAGATCAGGCTGGCCTCAAACTCACAGAGATCCACCTGCCTCTGCCTCCTGAGTGCTGGGATTAAAGGCGTGCATCACCACTGCCCAGCTCGTTATAAATTTTTAATTTAAATTGTTCATTTTTACTTATTTGATTAGTGTGTACATTAGTTACTTTTCTGTTGCTCTAATAAAATACCTTGAGCAAAAGCAGCTTGTGGTTCGAGAGGGGCAGAGCCCATCATGGGGAAGGACCGGCAACAGCGACAGGCCTAACAGCGGGAGGAGGAAGCCGGCTGCTCACACGCCATCCCCATACAGGGGTGACAGATAAGAGAACAGGAAGAGGGATGGGCTGTGTCAGAGCTCACTGCTGGCAATAGACTTCTTCTAGCAAGGTGGTACTTCCTGAAGGTTCTATAACCTCCCCCAAACAGCTCCACCAACAGGGGGCCCAAGTGCTCAAACATAAAAGCCTATGGGGGACAGGTTTCATTTGAACCATAGTGTGTGTGTTCATGTATACAGGTGTGCATATACCAGCATGCACATGTGTGTGAAAGCCAGAGGTCCGTGGATGTCTTCTGTCAATTTCCACCTTACGTTTTATGACATCTATTCATTTGTTTTTGTCAGAGGGCACTCTTACTGTGTGGAGGTCAGAGATCAACCTTTTAGGAGTCAGTCCTTGTGGGCCCTACCATGTGGGCCCTGGTGGGGGGGGGAGTTTGGGTTTCCAGGCTTGCTAGCAAAGTCCCTACTCACCGAGGCATCTCACTGGACCTTCATCTTATTTTTGAGACAAAGTCTCTCTTGAAGCTCATCAGTTAGACTGGGCTGGCTGGTCAGGGAGCCCAAGGGATCCTCCTGTCTCCACTTCCCTGGTGCTGGGTTTGCAGGTGTGTGCTGTTTGCTGTACCTGGCTCTTATGTGGGTGCCTCAATCCGACCCTGAGTTCTCATCCATGCCAACTGGCCCACACTCCCAGCCCTCGTTTCAAAATTGTTATTAAACATCTGCTTCTCATGGTACAGAGACAACCCGTAACTACAGGGATGGGATTCCCAGGTGGGTGGACACAGACGTGGACAGGTAATAATGGCGCCAGGGGGAAGGCTGTGGTGCTGTGTGCTGGAGAGCTAAGGAAGGCTTGGGACAGTGACACCCTTCATGGAGGGTGGGGTCAGGAAGACTCACTGAGATGGCAGTGGCACTGCAAAGCTGGGAAAGAGAGGAGGGATGCGGTTATTTGGGGGAGATGCTTCCAGGTGGAGGGAACAGTGGGGCAGGAACCAGCGCTGTCAGTCCTTGACTTATTTTCTCTAACTAAAATGGACATTTATTAATATCACAATATAAACAAAAGTGCTTTATTGCACAGAAAGGGAGGGGGAGAGGAAGGGGAGGAAAAAAGAAACCCATCTTTCCCATCCTTACTCAGAATACAGCATCTAGCCATGGCTGGCTTCCCCCTGAAGCCCCTCAAGCCCACCCGTCTCTGGACTGTCACACAGAGCAGAGTGACCTGTGATCTCATGGTGGGGAAAGCCACCCTTCCCTTCAGCCTCTCCCACCGCCATCAACCGCAGGCTGACACAGGAGCGAACCACGCTGGCCACCTCCTGAGGTTACCAAAGCGATACCAGGAGTCGCCCATAAAATTAGACGTGCCAGTGGGGAGATGTTTATCCATTAAGTCCGCCTGGAGGGGAGGACTAACTTCCCAATTACTGGTAATGTGAAACACTGGTGGGAAGTCCGAAATGACAGTCTCTTTACAACAGCCGTGGGGCCGCTTCCTGCTGACCCCGATCACTAACCGAGCAGGGACGGTTCAGGTGCTGGCTCTCTCCCGGGTCCTTAATAGCATAAAATAAAAAAGATTTTAGCTAAGATTTCATTCAGCGAGTCAATAGGCAAAGCACACCAGGCTTCCAGGGCGCCCTGACTTTGAGCTAATGGAGGCAGGCGATGATTCTCTAAAGAGCCCATCGATGTGGAGCTGCGTCCTACAGAGGAGCAAGTGCAGAGGATACTGTCTCCACGGTCTGCTCTCACCCCTTCCGAGTTTTGCATAGCCCAGCACCAGCCAGCCCTTCACCAAGGGAGGGAAATCCAGGTATGGGGGCAAGAGCCTAGATCCTTGCCATGACAGTGCTTCCAGAAAGTTTTGGGCTCTTCTTGTTTTCCCCACCAATCTACATTAGTCTTTTGTGTGTGGATGTGTTGTATGCATGTGTATGTGTTTGTGTGTGTATGTGTGTGTGTGTGTGTGTGTGTGTGTGTGAGAGAGAGAGAGAGAGAGAGAGAGAGAGAGACCATGTGGGAATTGAACTCAGGACTTCTGGAAGGGCAACCAGTGCTGCTGTTATCCACTGAGTCATCTCTCCAACCATGTGTGTGTGTGTGTGTATGTGTGGGGGGGGGGCTGTAGACATCAGGATGTCTTCTTCTATGACTCTCCAGTTTATATTTTGATACGGGATCTCTAACTGAACCTAGAACTCACTGATTCATCCAGACTACCCTGCCAACAGGACCTAGGGATCCTCCCTTCTCGGTCACAGAGCACCCTGCTAGCTTTTTGTGTAGGTCCCGTGGCTCTGAACCTTGGTCCTGTTTGCCTGGCAAGCACTTTACCAGCAGCCATTTCCCCAAGCCCACACAGTCGGCTCCCAGAGAGGTGCTGCTCGCACCTCAGGCCCTTCCACTTGCGGTGGCTTCTTGCTGACGTGATTTCTCCTTGACCCAGATTATAACTCTCACAGGAGGGGGTGTGACTCAGTAGAACGCTCCAGCATCCCCAGCACCGCAGCTTTACCAGAGAGGCTGAACCACACAGCATCTTGTCGTTCACTCTCAGCATCTTCTACACCCACTACAACTGTCAGTACGAGGAATCCTCGGCACCTCTGTTCCTTCTGTGTCGCTGGTGACGGCAATGTAATGGTTAATCTCAGCCCCCACTGTAGCAGTGGCCAAGGTTCTAGTAAGGAATTTGTCCTCTGGGCTTGGGGGTTATTGGGAAGATCACAAGGCTCCAGTGGGCTTCTGTGCCATCAACACCACAGGCTCCTCGGTCAGCGTGACAGCCATCAAATGGAAGTGGCCTCTAGTGGGAGCCACAGCTGATGTCCAGGGTCCTCTGACTGTCCTCAGAGCTGTTTGAGAAAAGTGGGTTGGGAAAAGTGTTTCAAGGAGAGGCTTGGGGATCTGTGGAGCGCTGCAGCTCAGTCTAGGTTGAGTTGCTCAACGCAGCAGCAGCAGCGACACAGCAGCGCCCCGGTCACGCTGCGGTCACTTTTGCTTCGCTTCAATCCACTAACGTTAGAGCTGACAGCAAGTCCGCCTCTCCTTCGCAACAGCTGGGTCTTGGGGATTTGGGAGCCACAGTGGATGGAGGTGAACTGGTGCAGAGCAGAGCGCTGAGTTTCCTCAGAACCTGGGGGGCGGGATGGCACCCTGAACCTGAGGGATCATGCTCCAGGTTTGTGCCCTAAATGTCCCTGTTCCCTGGCCCAGACCATTTCGTGATGCCCGTTCACACGAGTTCTCAATCTTGTCATCTCCAATCCGGGGTGCCAGCAGCCGAACCCCTTTATTCTTGGGGTCCAGCAACAGCTGTTCTTTGAACTACTAAGCGCGGAGTGCTGGGCATCAAGGACACATCCATGTACCATGTACCAGACAGTCACATCACAGTCACGCATCGGTATGACCAGCAGGGGACAGATGCCAAGGACAGGCACGAAAGAACTTGGCTTTGTCAGGAGCCAGGAGTCCCATGAAAGACAGCCTGGTAGCTGACTGGGGACAGTGCAAGGCTCGGTGGGTGGAGTGGTACTCGGGGAGACATCCTGACCCATCGTCCTCAGGGCTTGGTTCCAGCACACCAAGGTTTGGGGTACCCTAAGTCCCAGGATTCCAGATGTCTGCATTAGAACAAAGGCAGTCCTCTGCCCGAATCTGCTGTGCGTTCTCACCATTAGCCAGACCTTTGGTTCACCTGGAGTCCCCTGTTTCCCTGGGTAAATTGCCCTTAGGCTGCTGATTTTCACGACTGAGCTATGAGCTGGGAAGTTGGTCATGAAACCAAACTGTCAGTTTGTGAGCATCGTTTTAAAAGAGGGAAGTGGAACAAATAGAAAAGAACTGTGCATCACACAAAACATGGTCGGAACCAGGCTCGGACGTGTGCATGCGTGTGTGCACACAGGTATGCACTGAGGCACAGGGACAGTTAATCTCCTATGGTCTCAAGATGCCAAAGTCCTGCACTAGGTCACCTGTCTGGGCCTTCCCATTTAACCTGCTCCATATCCATCTCCCATCACCCTCAGGTCCAGACAGCGTAACAACACACCCAGAAAGGGTGGAAACTGAATCGGGAATAAGCTCCACACAGACACGGTCTACATTTTTATTATCCCCAATATGCAGAAATCACATTAGGGCTGAGTTTTAAAAGCTGGAACATGGCAAGGCAGCTTGGAATTTCCTTGGGTTCTGTCCTCACACTTCCACCTACCCTGGTAGGAAACTCCAAAGCTCCCCTGCTCCACTTGGGGAGAGTGGCTTCCTGCACCCCTTCATTGCAGGGGTTCTCTGATGTTCCAGTACAGTCATTCTTTCACTGGTCTCAGGCATTCACCAAATGTCCAGCTTCTGGGTGCCTGTAACGGCCCCAACGCAGTCTGTGCAAAGACCCCGTCACATCTGAGCGGTGGGATGGGGGGGGAGGAGTGGACTGGGAAATCTCTGGCAGCTTCCAGGTTGTCATGGGATGTAAACAAAACAAGATGACGGAGGGGAGGATGTCTGAAAATGGGGTAGTAAGGGCGTGGTGGCCAGGTGACCTTCTTAAGAGTTGACATCCAGTCTGAGCCCTGAGAGAACAGAAGAAATCAGAGGAGGGCCCAGCCAGCACTAAGGCCCTGAGGCAGGCATTCCTTCCTCCTTCCCCAGGCTCTGTGTTGGTCCCAGCCACCTTCCAACGTCCATGACACTGTAGCAAGTTTTATAGTGAGAGAATCCAGTGCCCCAGCTCCCTCTTCATCTTTGAGACACCTGTCATCTGGCGAGTCCTCTCAATGGCCTGATGTTTATCTCCATTTTCCAGATGCAGAAATGGGAGTCAGAGAGGTGACTATGTCGACCAGGGTCAGGAGGCTTTCACGGTGCTAGGATGAGGGGTTAATCTCAACCACAACGATGACACCCGGAGTGGGGCGTGGCAGACCTCTGCAGGTGACATCATGGCAGACCTCTGCAGGTGACATCAGCCTCACCTCCCCTACTCAGTCACCGGGCCTCATGTTTCTCCCCTTGCCTGTTCCGAGTGACCTACTGTGGCTGCTGGACCGGGACCCATGAGAATCTCAACACTGCCCTGCAGAACAGTATCCATTCACTCGGATGATCTAGAGGCCCCGACTGTATGCTGGTTGCACATCAGGCACCAAGCCTCAGCAGTGAGTAGGTCCAACCTGTGGGCTGGAGAGATGGCTCAGCGGTTAAGAGCACTGACTCTTCTTCCAGAGGTCCTGAGTTCAATTCCCAGCAACCACATGGTGGCTCACAACCATCTATAATGAGATCTGGTGCCCTCTTCTGGGGTGCAGATACACATGGGTGCAGATACACATGCGGGCAGAATACATGTATACATAATAAACAAACAAACAAACAAAAAACCCGAAGGCCATGGCAGAACAGTGGGGGTCCTGGGAACCCGGTGCTTGGCAGAGGATGAAGAGGCCCCAGGCTCGGGAAGCAGTTTTATAGTGACGTCATCCCCATGACTGGCTCTGCCTCATACTCTGTCAGCTCAAAGCTTTAAATGGTTCCTGAGGAGCCAGGGAGATAGCTCTGAGAACAGAGGCATTTGCTGCCAAGTCCGACGACTTGAGTTCAATGCCCAGCGTCCACATGGTAAGAGAAAGCTGACTCCCGCAAATTGTCCTGTGATGTCCACACGTGTGTGTGCGCGCACACACACACACACACACACATATTTTAAGTAGTTTCTGAGGTTGGTGAGATCACGCAAGTGTCTCTGCCCCCCCCCCAGTCGCCTCCCTATCAGCTCCTTTCCTTGTATCTTAGGTTTCCACATCAGCCCATAATTATTTTTGCAACACGAAGGAGTAAACGAGTTCCCAGTTTTAAGGGGTCACGCGGAGCTTGGCCTCACTGACTCCACCATACTGTTCTCCCCAGGTTAGGAGTGCAGCACCGCTCCCTTCTTGCAGGCTGCTGCATTAAGGGGACCAGAAATCAGAGGGTGGGCTTCCTGTCCTGCTGACTCTTCTCCCATTCCACCCATGTCACCCCTATCCAGCTGTCAGCTCTGGTCTCCAACATCCTCTCCTCCCAGGAATCCTCCTGGGATGCCCCCCCCAGGAACTCTGTTCTTGGGATAGGCAGTGGTTATGTTGTCTGTCCTAGCAGCTATGACAAAGACCCTGGCCTCTCTGTGTCTCCACAACAGGCACATCCAAGTTAACATGTGTGGGTTGACAAGAAGCATCCCGTTCCGCAGTCATCGCTGGGGACTTGTCTCTCATGGTCCAAGTGTGAGGTGACCACCTAGGCTGCGAAACTTGTGTACAGGCTGTTACACACTAAAGTCAACAGTTTCAACTGCAGAGCGAACAGGAGGAAAGTACACACTGCTCCTGTGCCAAACAGCCCTCGGAAGTCAGGCTGTGGGCAAGACGTATTTTTTATATTTCTTTGTTCTGCTTTTGTGTGTTTTATTCATTTTTCTTGAAGGCGCCGTGTTCCCTTTTAAGGAAAAGCTGTATCTGGGAAACGCAAAGGTGCCCTTGCGCCATCTCCTGGTCACTCTGTAGAACTGCAGTATGGTGCTTGCCCCATGGGTAGTAAGCAGGGGTAAGCAGGTTTTCCTTCTTTCAGAAGCCGACTACAAGAGGAAACACGACAGATACTTGTCCTTCAAATACTTCAAATTATCCTTAGTCCTCTCATACTCTGTGAAAGCCTCTAAGTGGAAGCCCTTTAGGGGCTCCACTCCCAGCTTAGGGGCCCCTTTCTCCTGTCTCCCCTATTCCACCCTTTTATGACCCGTGGGATAGCTGGGTACAGCATGGGTCTTTGTGGCTGCGTGCCTTCAGATATGATACTTGGCTGCTTTGTGCCCGGGGTTTCCTCATCACACAAGGCAACCGTCATTATTAAGCAGGGATTCTCATCCGAGCGTCGGCCACGCTATGTGTGGGCTGGAGTACTCTTTGTCCTGTGTGCCTGTCCCATGTGCCTGTCCTGTGCAAATCCTCTCTAACCCCTACCAGCTAGAGACCAGCACAACATCACACACCAGCCATGGCAACCCAAAGGGTCCCCAGCATGCCGAGCTCCCCTGGCAAAGCAGTAGTACTGCCTCAGCTGAGAAACTATAGCTGAAGAAACTGCTGGAAAGAAGACTTGAAGGGTGATCGGCTCTGACCCCGCCATGAGGGGTCACAGGGACCCTGTGCTGGCTAATTTTATGTCAACCTGACACAGCTAAAATCATCTGAGAGGAGGAAGCCTCGATTAAGAAAATGCCTCCACAAGATCCAGCTGAACACAAACCTTTAAGGCATTTCCTTAGTGATGGAAGAAGGAGTGCCATTGTGGGTAGTACCATCCTTGGGTTAGATGTCCTGGGTTCTGTAAGAAAGCAGGCTGCACAAGCTGTACCAAGCAAGCCAGTAAGCAGCACTCCCCCACGACTGTGCACCAGCTCCTGCCTCCAGGTCCCTGCCCTGCATGAGTTCCTGCCCGCACTGCTTTTGATGATGAACTCAGTTCTCTGGAACTGTGAGAGGAATAAACCCTTTCCTCCCTAAGGTGCTTTTGGTCAGGGTGTTCCATCACAGCAATAGTAACCCTAGGAAAGACCCTGAGTTCCTTCCTCCCACTTGTTCCCCATTCCAGGCCACCGCTGTCGTCACAGAGGCCCCCCCCCCCATAAGCAGTCCTCCTGCAGGAGCCCCACCCCCACCCCCGCTGCAGAGGTGACCTCCTGGGAACCACTTTCACTGGCCTGCTGGGTCTGTTGTGTTTGGCGCAGCCTCACACCTCCCCAGCGAGGGGGATCAGTCTTCAATTAACATAGAAAAACAAGAGCAAAAAGGGTCACAGGAGCTGTGGAAAAGGAAAAGCAGAGAGAAGACATGTTGGCAAGGGGGGTAGGGAGAGACTTCAGCAGAGCAGGGCACTGTCCCAGAGAGTACAGCGACAGCTAGGAAAACTAACCCTGCCCCTTGCCCTGGCCTGCGGGCTTCCCGCTCAGGTGTTTAGAGGTGATACAGCACAGCTGAGTCTCCAGGGCCTTCGAGGCTGGCAGGAGCTGTAGACAAGATCTGGGGTCCTGCTGTGCATTCTGACCCGGGAAAAGTTTCCTATCCCCAAAGACCAGAGTTTGGGGGCCTGTGACTAAGCAATGAGGAGGAGCACAGGGCGCAAAGACTCTGCTAGGAGAAGGAAGGCGGTGTCAAAAGGCCACAGGCTGTGTGGTACACTTCTACAACCTTCTGGAAAAGGCAAAACCAGAACAAGTCCGGAAGACGTCAGACAAAGGCACCTGGAGGGGACTGAAGAAGAGATGGGGGGGGGGGGAGACAACATGGACTGTGAGACTTGAGCCCCTCTCTCGTAAGAAACACTATTTCTGGTTTTTTGTTTTGTCACAGCGCACATGCAGAGGTCAAAGGACAATGTTCAGAAGTTGGTTCACCCTTTCCACAACAAAGTTCCTGGGGATTGAACTCAGGTTACTGAGCTACCAACAAGCACCCTTGCTTGCTGAATCATCCGCTGGCCCACTATTTCTAAATGCACATACCTTCTCTATGCTCATGGGGGCAGTACTGAGCTTGCGTGCTCACCTCGGGAAGGTCCCTCCTTGTATTAGTAATTTTTGTGACTTTGGGGCTTTCTCCTTCTCTCACGCTTCTCCCTCTTTGTGGTTCTTGCTACGGAACAAGAAACTCAAGCTTCCGCTGACCTCTGAGAGACCGAGTCTCACTAGCTCTGGGCCCCTTGCATGGCTGAGGACGCTGACCTGAGGCACATTCAGAAGACGGGTGTTGACAGGACTGGCAAGGCTGGCTGACTGGATCGAGACGGTGCTAGGACTCCCTCAGCACCCCCGGGGAACCTGCTTGATTTTCCCCTTCACTACTCTCAAGGCCTCACCCTCCAAGGGCTGCTGCTTAGAAAGCATTTTCCAGGTACCTGGTTCTCCCTCTTGTGGCCGTGTAGTGTAATAACATCTCTGCCGTTTCCGATCAGAATCAGGGACCCTATAATGCAGTGATCAAGGAGCATGGACTCGCCAGGCAAGGTACACAGAAATCTAATCATCTCGCCTCACTTCTGATATCATGCTTTTCCTTGGAAAAAAATTATATAAAACCACAGTAAATATAAATAAAGCCACTTAGTATACAGAAACACATGTGGGGAAGGCATCTTCCTCTTCTTTTATCCCCTAAGACGTGAATAGTGTTCCTTCACGTTGGATAGGCCACAACTGGCCCAAGAGGTAATAGTGTGCATGTGTGTGTGTATGTGTGTGTGTGCATGTATAACATGTGTACACATGTGAGAGCACACACTATGTGGTGGGATCACACTACAAATTCAGTTCCATTGTTTCCTGCATGCAGTAAGGACTGCAGACCCACTGGATAGAGAGCATTTGGCGTCATCCTCACAACAGAGGTTTTTTGTTTGTTTGTTTGTTTTTTTGGTTTTTCGAGACAGGGTTTCTCTGCAGCTTTAGAGCCTGTCCTGGAGCTAGCTCTTGTAGACCAGGCTGGTCTCGAACTCACAGAGATCCGCCTGCCTCTGCCTCCCGAGTGCTGGGATTAAAGACGTGCGCCACCACCGCCCGGCCAACAGAGGTTTTTATAGGATTTTAAGATCTACTCCTGGATCCATGGCCACTGGTTCTGATTGGCTTAGCTCGACCTTGCCCCTCCTTTTATGTTAATCATCAGCCCAGGCACGTGCAGGACGGAGGGGAGACGTCCAGGAGAAGATGGTGTCTAAGCTGTACGGCCGGTCCTGTTATTGCACAGTTCACAAAGGCTCGTGGATTGCCGCACCGTGTGAGTTCAGGAAGGATGAGGAAGCGGTGCAGGTGTTTCCTGTGCCTGATGCAGGCAGGAGAGGACAGACAGAAGGACCAGCGGGGCAGACAGCACAAAGAACTCAATAACCAGACAAGTGTAGACAGGGAAGTGAAGGTACTAACATGAGCAAATGGGGTAGGGGGGTCTTCCTGCTTCCCATTTGGCTGACACCCAAAAGCCAAGGAGAGCTCAGTGGGTAGCTGGAATCCTTCCCTCTATTCATGCTGGAATCACAAAGAGAATGACTGGCTGGCTGGACAGACAGATGAAAGGATGGACGGACAGATGGATGGATGGACGGACGGATGGACAAACAGATGGAAGGATGGCTTGGGGGGGGTTAGCTCGGCGCTGACCCGCAGCAGCTACAAACAATGAGAGCACCAGCTGCTTTGCTGCCTGCTGTAGCAAAAGCATTCGGGGTGCCACATACTTCCTGCCACCCACACCTTCAGGCCAATGGTGCAGAGACATTTTTACTCTTCATTAAAGCCAAGGATAAAGGGACTCCCCTGTGTCCGCCTCACAAACCAGCATCCATGAGATTGGTGTGGGGGGCATTCTTTGGGGATGTTGGCAATGGGGACCCACACCAACAGTACATGTGCTTACTCACAGGTCTGTATGGTAAACACCCTTTCATGCATGTTTTTTCTTATGAATGAGCTATTTGGCCCCTTGAAGGACAGCCGACAGACCCTTCAACCTGCTTAGCTGTGCCTGCTTGCCTTGGATGAGGAGCTGTTGGTCAAGCAACCTCTTCATTGACAACCAGTCAGACTGCCCTGTAGCTGTGGTAAGTGTTCCCTGATCATTCTGGGACAGGTCCACTCCAGCTGCAAAGACCACTGTCACCACAGTCGCTGAAAGCCACAACTCCTTCATCTGGAGGCTTTGTTCCAGTCTTGACCGCCCCAGGCAAACTGTTCTGGCTTTGAGCAGCTCCACCCAGGGTAGAACAGTCTCAGTGGGCTCCAGATGTGCCTGCTCACCCTATAGCTGGTCTCACCCAGGACAGGCAGGTTGTACCTCCCTCGTGACTGGTTCCATGTGAAGATGCCATCTTAGTCAGGGTTCCTCGTGCTGCAATGAACCACCAGGACCAAAAGCAACTTGGGGAGGAAAGAGTTTCTTTGGCTTTCACTTCCACATCACAATCCATCATCCAAGGGAGCCAGGGCAGGCACCTGGAGGCAGGAACTGAAGCAGAGAGTATCGAGGGGTGCTGCTTACTGACTTGCTCCCCATGGCTTGCTCAGCTTGCCTTCTTATAGAACCCAGGAGCATGTGGGCTGAGCCCCCTCACAGCACTCATCAATCAAGACCGTAGTACACAGACTTGCACACAGGCCAATCTTATGGAAGCATTTTCTCAATTAAGATTCCCTCTTTCCAGATAAGTTTGGGTTTGTGTCAAGTTGAAAACAAAGTCAATGAAAAAAAAAAACACAATCAGGACAGCGGTGAATGGCACAACTATCTGTCTGGCAGAAGGGAAGCCATGCCCAAGCAAGGCTGCACTTGATGGAGTTTGATCCTATGCAGCTGTGTTGTGCCCCCTTCCAGCTCTGTGAGCAGCTGTTTCTCAGTCGCCGTGGGATGACTGGGAGGCTTCTCTGCCATGTACTACCTGCCTAGTGTTGCAGCATCCGGCCCAATAAAGGCTTCTCTCAGAAGGACTTCTGTCTACAGTTGGTATTTACCTCTGGCAGGGCAGTCTGAGCTGGAAAATGAGTCAAACCCCAGGCCTTCCAGTTCAGCAAGGAAACCGCTAAGAGCTCCAATGGGAGATGGAGAAACTGCAAACAGTAAGGACAAACCGTGGCAGACGTATCCCGAAGCTGAG